>NC_084835.1:81249447-82534447 GCF_033115175.1 Lepus europaeus
GACAGTGGGGCACACAATTCACAGACCAAATAGAACTCCTGTCACTTAATGAATGTGTTTTTTTTTTTTTTTTCCTTTAATCCTGAAAGACACTTACAAAGTTTCTTTAGACCTCTGAGTCCCAAGGGCAAGATGGAACTTAACTCTGCAGATCTGTAATGTGACGTGCAATTAATGCTCTATGAGCCGTTTGCCAGAAAAGAGTTCAATGGTCATCAGTTAAAACATTGTGATGATAATTTCAATTACTAGCTAATTTCTAGATTTGAGAATATACTTTATTTTTCAAGTATGATTACATTCCTTTCTGAGTCATCAGAAGCACTGAGTAAAAATCTTTGGCACTTAGTTCAACAGGCACATTCTATTGCAGGAAAACAATAAAAGTAGGGAACAACTGAAGAAAACATTTTTTCAGGAGTATTGCCTGGAAAGAGAACACTTTTAAAATGGATACACTGACAAGTTAGTGAACAGCTGTCTTGATTATTTATGATAGGTTTTATTACATTTCATCAAGCAAGAATCACTGAGGTCACATTTTAACTGAAGCAGTCAAATTTTAAAGAGATTCTTTCAAAGAGACTAAGCAAGAAAAAATCTAAAAGGCGTGCTATTTCATCTTTTTCTTTTTAATTTTTAGGGCTGAGTGGCACTGGTCTTCCTGAACAACAAGGAGATTAGGGGTAGGAGGTCTGGAAGTTAGGTGCAGCTTTTGAGCTCAGACCAAAATGCAGCACATCCCCAAAGTCTGAGGAGTAGAAAGATCAAAGGACACATCATACTATGTCTACTTTTTATTTTAAAGATTTATTTATTTGAAAGGCGTTGTTACAGAAAGAGGGTGGTATCAATCTTCTATCTGCTGCTTCACTCCCCAGTTGGCTAAAATGGCCAGTGCTAGACCAACTTGAAGCCACTGTTCTGGAACTCCATGTGGGTCTCCCACAAAGGTGCAGGGGCCCAAAGACTTGCTTTCCCAAGCACCTTAGCAGAGAGCTGGACTGGAAGTGGAGCAGCCAGGACTGGAACTAGTGCTCACATGGGGTGCCAGCATTGCAAGTGGCAGTTTAACCTGCTGCACCAAAACACTGGCCCCGCTACTTTTCTTAATTCTAAATTGTGTGTTGCATTGGTGTGATCACATTAATGAATGAATGTACTTCAGAAAAGAAGACAAACTCTATAAAGGTGAAATTTGATTAACCTCTCTCTCTCTCCAAGAAACCAATACAGTGATTTGAATATTCTAAATTCTCAAATTCTTGAGGGTGGTGATAAGAATTAACTTGTTCAAAACAGGAAGATTTGTGCTCTGATTACTCTCCTGCCTAGTTGACTACATGGAGAGAGAATGGGGTGGGTGGGAGGGGCAGTGTATTTAGGAACCAGTTCAGTGCTATGCTAACGTCTTCTCAGATCCACAGAGAACACAGAGAGCAGATTAATTTACCAGAACTATTTCATTTTGAATTTCGCCATGTGTCCTGGGGTTCACTAGCTCAGATGAGAAGGGGACACACAGCTTGACAGACGTACCCCTTCCAGATCAATCTTCACAGCTCTCTAAGTGAGGTGTAATCACTGTAAATCTCTTTTTGCAGTTGATTTATATTGTAATTAAGGTAGAGAAGAGGCACATACAAGGCCAAAAGTGGAAAAGTCACACACATTTTTCATGGAAAGTTTTTTTTTTTTCCCCCACTATAAGTCACAGCACAAGGGAGTATTAGGAAAAAAAAAATTACGAGGAGCCAGGCATGCTCTCTGACAGGATAAGGGAGAATGCTAAGTCATCTGTGTTTTCTCCTTAAATGTATATATTTCAGCTGATTAAAAAAGCACATGGAAAATTGATCCTGCAGCTTATAAAAGCAATATTTCAGCTTCGGTGTTTTTTATTCTTTTTTTTTAATCAAATTATCTCCCAAAGCATTTTGACTGAAGTTTATTAACAAGGCAGTGCAGTATTAATGCTCTGCAGTGCACTCTTGCAAAGTTAAGTAAGAGACATGACTTTTCCTATGCATACTGATCACACCTTCTGAAGGTCTAAAAGAACTCAAGATTGCATAGCTGAGTGGTTCTGAAGAAAGGAAATTGTTGCTTTGTCTTTTTTTTTTTTTTTTAAGTGCAATGTTATTAGATTTCTGGCGGGGGAGCATTCATAGGAAATGTTATATTGCCAGATTTTAACCGGTATTTCAAATATTATCAGATTTCCAAAAAAATAAGTTAGAAATTCAGAGAGACCAAAGCAGCTGCAGGCCTTTGTGCTGGGGCTGGAGGAAAATCATGAATCTGGGTAATGAGGCTGCCATTCAGAAAAGGTGGGGTAGCATTTTCTATATTAAGGACCAGTATGATCACATCTTTGACATGGTATCTACTTATAAGAAAATGATGTTTTAATTTTATATATTTCACAGTAATCGTTTACAAACAAGACTATGCCAAAGCAATACTAGAGGAAGGAGAGCATGTTGAGAGCAGTATTCTGGGCAGCTAGGAAAGAAAGTTCCATGTGAACTGCCCACCAAATGAATGATGATGCTCTTTGTGCTAGATTCTTGGGGGTAAAGAATCCTGTAGCTCATCTTGGGCTCTCTATATTTTTTCTTTCAAGTAACCAAGGTTTTTCTGGCTTTTCTATCTAGAGTTCAACAACATAGTAACATTTCTTCACATTATTATTGTAAATAATCTTGGGTACTGCTTTGTTTTCTGCTATTCCCATAGTTATTGCAAATCTAACTTGCAAGAGGTCAATCCCACTTGTGTTCTGTTTTTCAGAGAGAAATAGTTCTGTGGTCAGAAATCTTTATAAACACTGAATATTCTATTCCATGTCTTTAAGAGTTAAGCACAATATCATGTTAAGTGATCTGAGATATCCTAAGACTTAAAAAAGCAATCCTGCTTGATGTTTTAGAATTCAGTATTTCCAAAATTTATTATCTACTTGATCTTTCACTGGGTAGTGCTTATTCAGACCCCACTAGATATATTCTGGAATAAAACTGCATTGACATGGGGTGACAAGGAAGTAAAATGAGATCTTGTGTTTAGATTTTAACCTTTGGACATTGTAAGGTACTTTTCCCTTTCATTTATTCACTCAACAAACACTTGCATATGCTCACAGTACAACAGAGGATATTGTGACTGACAGTGGGGAAGTAGCACATTGTTTCAGGAAATCAGAGCACAAAACATAGTTTGGCTTTAAGGAATGTAGAAGTAGCTAGTTTATTATAATATACAGTGTGTGATATAACAGAGGAGGGTTTTGAGTGGGGAAATAGCATTCTAACTGGTAAATCTCATCAGAGGATGCTAAGGGGACCATCGAAAAGGCAAAGCAGAAGACAGAACAGCATGGGGAATGCTGGATATTCCCGGGCTATCTGGAAACGAAGCTGGAGAGTCGATTAGCTCTGTATCACTGAGAGGCGCCAGTGGGACACTCAAGGCTTGAGCTTTTCTTCAAGGGGAAATGGAAACTGAAGTCTAGGAAGAAGGAGGTGGCACCGTCAAGTCTAACTTGGTGATGGAGGGCGAGCTCCATGTGGCAAAGACATGTGCTTTGTCTTGTATTTCACCTGACCTGACGTGATTAGAGACACACAGCCTTTGATTAAAAACCTATTAATGGAATTTTGGATGGAATTTCACGTGTGAAATTAAACTCATAGTCAGTCACAGGCACAAATGAGTGCTGAGGTTTTAGGTTATTGTTATCCTTTGCAGTAAAAAAAAAAAAAGCATTTTGAAAAGTTCTGCAGACAGCTATTAGGGGTTTGTTATTCAGAGGCCATATATTTTATACAATTTAAATCACACTTCCTGGTTTCTTTAGGATAATAGTACACAATTATCCAGTGAATAGTTGGTACTTTTTAAACCTAGGACACTCAGCTGTATTTTCTCCCTTTTCATTCCCCCTGCATTCCTAGTGTGTCCCTTTCTTCCTCCATTCTTTATTAGACAACGTATACTCAAGATGTTGAGGCTCTCAATAACCTTATTTACGGTATTTTCACATTGCTAATGTGTTTATAAAGAGATGATAATGCTCATGAGGACACAAAACAGTAAATTCAGGCCATAAATGTTCTAGCCAGTAGTACAGAAGTAGAAAGAAAGGCATGATCTATTCCACTAGAGGTTACCTGTGGTCTTCTGGAGCTACCCTTTATATGGGAAGTGGCCGTAGATAGCTCCTCCACTGCTGGGAAGAGCTGTTTGAGAACTATCTAAATTACAGGGTTTTGAATTGTAAGGTGTCCAGTCAAAATTCTAAGGGGTTCTGTTCAGCTTGATTGTAGCTTATGAACAAAGCATAGCTAGAGACATGTTTGGAAAGGCAGACAGAAAGCAGATTATGAGGGATATGGCACACCAAGATTATCTGTATGTGATGGGGACTCATTCATGGGCTCATTCTAAAAGACCAGCATGACAGCATCGAGTGTTTCATTGTGATGTGGCCATGATGCAAGACTTCATTTCAGGAAGCCGTGATGGTATTTCCAGGTCTGACTTTGAGGTCCTGCGTTTGTACCCCATTAGGTTTAAATAACTGTTGCTTAATAACCACCTTCATCACCAACTTTACAGATAGACTGGAAAGTATCATGTTCCCAAATTGAATCAAATCAGTCATTCACTTCACTCATTGTTTATAGCTCTGAATTTGTCTTGCTTGTTCCAAAACTCTAACGCACATAAATAAAGTGACTTCTTATTACTGGACATGCCTGGAAGTGTTTGCTGTGGATTCTAACAGCATTTCCGAAACTGTGGTAGCAATGTGGACATAATTAGACCTTAGACTGACTGGGACATGACTTGCTTATATAAGTAGAGAATGTTTAATAGTTATACTCCTTAATACTATTGAGTTTTCTGATGTATGTGAGTACCATAGTGACTATGAACATACTCTCCAAGTTTGAAACTTTGTCAGTTATTCTAATGTATTTCATATTGCTATCTAGATAAAGTTAGACTTGGAAAATCATCTTATGGAAACTAATTTAGCACTGTCTTTTGATTTGTTTCATACAGAAGGCTTATATTTTCCTGTGTGTTATCTTTGAATTTGGTGTCCTTTTTACATCTGTCTATCATGTCTCCATGGAAGAAGAAAACTGCTGAAACATCCAGATGGGGGTTACATAGGAAAAATACAATCCTTCTTTGACGGCATCCTTGGGAAGACATCAAGATCATCTTTACAGAGGTAGGTAAAACTGGAATCATCATAACAGCAAGGTAGTCATGACTGTGGATTAGTAGGTTTGAGAAAAGAGCTATAAGTGTAATGGCCAGATAATATAGTAGTCACATGTTTAATTCCTTAAGAAACTGACAAAATATTCCCTATAGTGGTTGCATCATTTTTTTTTTCATTTCCATCAGCATTGCAGGAATGTTGCAAATCTTCATATTTGCCAACACTGAATGATCATTTTTAAATTTTTAGCCATTCTAACTAATATATATTGGTGCATCATCATGGTTCCTATTTTCCTTTCATTAATGACTAATCTGATGAATACATTTTCATATACTTATTTGCCATTTGTATATCTTCTTTGGTGAATTGCCCATTCAAATCTGTTAGTACCCTCACTCCTGTTTTTGGTCTGGGGGTAATTATTTACTTAAGTTTGGATGTTTTTCTTAAAAATGTATATTATATATACAAGACCTTTCTCAGATATATCCTTTACAAATATTTTCTTCCTGTAAATGACCTGTTATTTCATATTTTTATCAGTTTCTTTAGAAGAGCAGAAGTTTTACATTTTAATGAAGTCAAATCATTACTTCTTGGGCTTTGTGATTGTATCTAAGAAATCTTTGCCTATGCCAAGTTCAAGAAATTATTTCCTCTGTTTCTTCTAGAAATTTTACAGCTTTTGGTTCTATTTTAGGACTATAATTCATTTTGAGTTAATTTTTTGCATATCATCCAATGTATAATTTATTTACATATATGTATTTTTATATTAACAAGTTTTTTAATGGAAAAAGTTTTCTTCACTGGTTTGTCTTTACAATTTTGTAAGAAAGTATTCAATAAATTAAAGTCTATTCCTGTATTTCTATTTAGTTCCATCAAATTATTGGTATATCTTGATCCAATGATGCATTGTTTTAATTGTGTAGCTTTATAATCAATCTTGAAATCAAGTACTATAGGTAATTAAACATTGTTCTTCCTTTAAAAGATTTTTTTTTGGCTATTCTATGTTCTTTTTGTTTCCTTGTGGATTTTAAGCTATGCTTGTTGATTGTTAGGAAAAATATCCTGACATTTTTATTAGGATGGTGTTGAATCTTTAGATCATTTTGGATAAAACTGCCATCATAATACTGAATCTTATGACCCAGAAACAATGTAAATCACTGTACTTACTCATTTCTATTTATTTTACTTCTCTCATCAATGTTATTTCGTTTTCAGCTTACAGGTAAAGTATTTAATAATTTTTGATAATCTATCAGTTTTACTTTCTTAACTTTAATATTCATAACTAGTACATATAGAAATATATTTCATATATCAAAGTTGTATTATACAACCTCATTAAGTGCATTTACTTTTGTAGAAAGGGTTTTCTATGTGGATGATTGTTATCTACCAATACTGCCCACTAAGCTGCTTTTCAAATAAGAGCTCATCTTTTTTCTTTTTCTTACTTTATTTACATCTATGTGTATTTTTTTTTCTTTTCCTTACTTTATAACATTTACTGGAACTTCTAAAGCAATGTTGAATACATGTCTTCAAGTGATATTATGTTATTCCACATGTGCTGAAACCAGATAGTATATTTATCCACTTGGCTTTCATGCTATTGTTATTATACATTCTATTTATTAATGTTTTCTAAACTATACACTATGTTATCTTTTTTTACATGAATAGTTTTCTGTCATTTAATATATTTAAAAATAAGAAAAAAACTTACACATTTAATTATATAGCTGCCATTTCTTGAAGTTTTCTTTCCTTTCCATAGTTCCTTTTTCAAAAAACATTTAATTTTTTTGGAAGACGGAGTGACAGAGTGAGAGAATGCGCACTTCCATTCGTTGGTTCATTGTCCAAATGGCTACAACAGCCAGACTTGGGCCAGTCTGAAACCAAGAGCTTTATCTGGGTCTCCCACGTGGGTGCTGAGACCCAAGCACTTGGGCCATCTTCTGCTGCTTTCCCAGGTACATCAGCAGGGACCAGCCATCATATGAGATGCTGGCATTGCAGGTGGTGGCTCAACCTACCTACCACAACTCTGGCCCCCACCCTTTCCATAGTTCTGTGTTTCCATCTAGTTTGATTTTCTGCCTAAGGAACATTTCATTAGTAAAGATCTACTTTTCTGTGTTTGAAAAAGTATTTGTCTTAAAAATAGATTATTTGCTAGTTCACTCCTCAACCAAATGGCCATAACAGCTGTGTCTGGGCCAGGCCAAAGTCGCGAGCCCAGAGCTCCATCTTGGACTCCCATGTGGGTGATTCGGGCCCCTGTAGTTCAACAATCTCATCTGCTTCTTTCCCAGGTGCATTAGCAGGGAGCTGGATCAGCAGCGGAGCAGCCAGGACTCAAACTGGTGTTCTGATATGGGAGGCTGACATTGCAGGCAGCAGCTTAGCTTGCTGTACAACACCAGACCCTCTTCATCTTTTCAGTTGTTTTACTGTGTTTTAAGTCATATATTGCCTTCCTCTGCCATCACTTTAAATATATTACTAGTCTGTATTCTTATTTGCATTATAAGCTGTCATCCTCATCTTTATTCCTTTGCATAGCAGGTATTTTTATTTGGCTCTTTAAAGCTTTTTCTCTTTATACTTTTGAGTAATTTGATTAATATGTGCATTGATGCAGTGTCATGTTTCTCAAGCTTGAGGCTTGTTGGGATTTTGACTTTTTGCTTATTTACTCTGTGACAGTTGATAAACATGAAACATTTTAGCTATGGTTTCATATTTTTTTTCTGTTATCTCATTTTCTTTAGAGATTAAAACTTATATGTATTAGGCTGTCTGAAGACATCCAGCTGCTAACTTTTAACCTTTTCATTTTTAAAATTAGCTTTTCTCTTCCATTTTGGATAGTTCTATGTCTTCAAATTCACTAATCTTTTAAAATGCAATATAGAATCTACCATTAATCTTACTCTATGTATTTTGTCACCTCAGGCATTACCTCAGGCATTGTAATATTTATCTCTAGAAGTTCATAATTTGGGTAGTTTTATATCTTCAATGTCTTAAACTTATAAACATATGGAAACTGTTGTCTGTTTAATGTAGTTGTTTGTGCCCTCTAGCTTATATGTCTCTCCTATGTCAGTTTCAACTGATTTTTGAAATTATTGGTTGTATTTTTCTAAGTTTTTGCATGTCTAGTGATGTTTTAATTGGAAAATATACAATGTGAATTTTACCTTCTTTGGTGCTGGCTTTTTTAATATTCCTATAAATAGTCTTGAGATTAGTTCTGGGATACAGTTGCATTACTTAGAAATAGTTTGATCCCGATTCTGGTTTGTTTATGAAGGGGGCGGGACAGAGAGCTTCTACCTACTTGTTCACTCTCCAAATGCCCATAGGATCTAGGATGGGCTGGGCCAGGGCCAGGAGCTAGGAACTCAATCTAGGTCTCCTACATAAGTGGCAGAAATTCAATCACTTCAGCCATCACTGCTGCCTCCCATGGTCTGTATTAACAGGTAGCTGAAGTCAGGAGCTAGATCTGGAGCTGGGTATTGAATTGAGGTACTCTGATATGGAGTGGTAGACCCTAAGTCTGGCTTTAAGATTTGTTATGTAGGATCAGAGCTGTGTCTGGCCTGAATATAATTAATCCCTCTTACTGAGGCAAGGTTTTCCCATGTATTTGATCCAACTATGCACGTTTTTCATTCTGTCTAGTAGCAATAGGTCTTGTGGAATAACCAGACACCATTACAATTAATATTTTGAGTGATTCATCCTTGGCCTTGGGTAATTTCTCAAAGAAAATATTGTTTAAAGGGTTATTCAAGGGGATTCTCCTGCAAGTATGCAGAGTCCTCTGGGCAAGTCTCTCCTTTTTGGTTACCTTCTGGGATTTGCCTCTGTTCTTCCTACTGGTGCCAGTGCGTGTAAAATCCCTCAAGGCAGCAATGGGACACATTATAGGGCTCACCTTGTTTATTTCACATGGGATCACTGTCATTCATTAATTGACATCTAATGTCTTGAAGCCTGTTATTCTATGTATTTTCTTTGGTGCTTGGTTGTTTAAGGCTGAAGGGTAAATATTACCTCTGTTTCTTCAAATCTTGCCTGGGAGCAGAAATCTCTTCCCATTTGCAAATATTAAAATTACCCTTAGAAATGAGGTGATGTAAATGTGGAACCTCATAGGAGGATCCTTTTACAATTTAGTTGGTAGAGTTTAGGAACAGAACCAATTTAACAGGTGAAGTTAAACCTTAGAAAAACTTCTTGTTAGTAATTCTAGGAAAATGTTGGAGACATAGTACTTCACAGGAGGAAATTTAAAGAATAAAAATTATAATTCTTGGGTATAACTGTAGTCAATATAGAGTTTTAGACTTCTTTAGCTGACACCTTTTCCTGTGGTATAGCTGAATACCTTCCCCATAATTTCAATTACCAGAAATATGCTGATGAGTCCTAAAATATACTCTCTATCCCAGGGGCATTTTCTGAACACAAGACCTATGATCTGCAATATATCTTCTTTATGTAAAAGGAACCTCTATTTCCTCCCATTTCAAACTCAAAATCATCTCCATCCCAGCTATTGCCCTTCCTT
The DNA here is from genome assembly GCF_033115175.1 of Lepus europaeus. NCBI lineage: Eukaryota > Metazoa > Chordata > Mammalia > Lagomorpha > Leporidae > Lepus > Lepus europaeus. Next base: position 81,259,293 of record NC_084835.1, read on the forward strand.
TCCTTCTTGAATTACTTATCATAATGTTCTCATACTATGCTGAATTTATATATGATTTTTTTTATTCAACTAGGATAACATTCAACCCTTACAAAATGACTCCTTGCTCCCAGGAGTTCATAGAAATCTTGGTGCATATTATTTTAATTATCTTGTGGGTATTTTCAAATCTTTAACTAAATTTCTATGAACTCATAGAGTGTTACATCTTCATTGTTCCTGCAGCTTTAATCTAGGTCCATTCTCTATTGAGTTGGTTCTTTTTGTGTATCATTTCACCACACGGAGTATACTATCCCTGTGTTCCATCAAGTCCTGCACAGAATCTGTCTCCTTTGCTTAATTTTCACATTAAAGACCACACTGTGTGTTTTGTATATGGCAACAGAAATTAAAGATCAGACTGCTGGTAGATGATGTCATCTTCACAATTCAGAGTGCATATTAGGTGCCTTTATTTTCACAAACCACGCTTGACTATTTCTGCCAACTTGGGCTCCAGGTTTCAACTATGTTGTTTTCCTGCCCCAACTCCACCCCTGAGAATACTCTACCACCCACCTCTCCACAAAAGCATGGATTAATTATGAGATGCTTATTTTGTTCTCTGTCCTTGCATATTGCCTTCAAGTTATTTGTGTTTTTCTAATTTTTAGTCTCTACTTGGAGATATTTGGTGTTATATCTCATAAGTTTTCCCACTTCTTAAATTTTGAAAACTGGAAATAAGAAACATGTTTGAAATCACTGCAATTTTTAAAGTCACTATTGATATTATGGTAACAATATGATAATTTTTTTAATACAGAGGAAATTGAGGAAAATCAAAGGGACTTAAACAGCTGGAATTTACAGCTGAATATAGCTCATTTAAAGCTTTTTTTGAGGAAACTTTTCTTTGAAAAGTCAAGACAAATCTAATTTTTTATGAATGAAAGAAAAATCAATTGATTTTTTCAGAGCAAGTTGTAAAATGAAAATATAATTCAGCTCAATGACTTAATTCCTTCACAAATAAAAATACAGATGACAATCCAATTAAAAAATATTGTTAAAATATTTGACATGATGAATTAGAGACTTATATTCCTCAGTTTATTAAAATTATGATGGGACCTAGAAGCACTGTAATAAAGTAGAAATCGGCTATTATATATCTGAAGAAAACAGGGAATGTTTCTTAGGGAGGATTTCATGGATTTTGTATGTTAGAAAGCTGATATGACTTGTACAAGATAGTACAACTCTTAGTACAACTCTTCAGAAAATCAGAGTTGATGTTAATAAAATAAGTATGCAATATGCTTAATAACGTAAGCAGATATTTAAGAATTGCTATTAAATTTACAGGAAAAGAACTAAAGGTTTCAGGCATATATTGTCTGCATAACTTGGGTTTAGTAGTACTGAAGTTTTTGTTAAAGTATGGGTGCATTTTCATGGTTTTTTTTTACTATCAAATTTTGTGAATGAAATTTCAAAGCTGCATGGAGAATGTCTTGCAGATTGGAAATCACATGAGATTCCATGATAGGTTCAAATCCAACTGTTTGTAAAATGTAAATTAGCAACTGTTAACTCTATCTCTACATCCTTTACATATTATTTATAATGTAATAAATCTCCTTTGAGATATTAGTCAAAAGACTTTAAATTTTAAAGGAAGCTTCATTGGGACCATTGGGACAAATTAAGCTTAACTAAATGTCAGAATTATGTATTCCAGGAATAAAAATGCTTTGCTGTAGGGCAAGTATCTGAAAGTGTCACTTTCTGAATTGTTGCCAGAACATGTCCAACTACTGTACCTAGAAGTACCTGGTACTGAAATGATTGACTGCACTTCATTGTGATGATAGTAAGAGGTGGGGCCTTCAGGAGCTGACGAGGTCATTGAAGGTCATGGGCTTAGTGCCTTCTGCCATGCGAGGACACTGAGATGGCACTCTCACCAGACTCTGAATCTGCCAGATTTTCTTAGGGTGAGCTTCTAGCCTAAAGGTTAAGATGTTCACATTGCATAGCTAGGTTTCCTGCACTGCTCCTGACTCCAGCTTCCTACTCATGCAGTCCTTGGGAGGCAGCAGATAATGGCTCAAATAGTTGGGTTACTGTCCCCTACTTGGGAGACCCAGATTGAATCCCTGGCTTCTTGATTGGCCTGGCCTAGCCCCAACTCTTCAGGCATTTGTAGAATGAATGAGTCTCTCTCTTTTTCTGCTTCGCAAATAATTTTTTAAAAATCCTTTACCTTGTGGCCTTCTTTAGTACTGAATTTTCCTCCTGAATCTTGGAGTCGTCTGTTTTCTCTTGGGATGACAAGCTTCTCTCCAGCAGCACTAGGAATTTGCTGAGATACCTGCCTTTTGTCTTCTCTTTGTTCATTAACTTCCTCCATGCTCAACCTCATTTATGGACTCACAATCTGACAAAACTTGGTGCTGTGGCCCTTCTTGGTCATCTCTGTGCCAGTTAGTACTTCAGAAGCTTAGAGGATATCTCTGTATGTGGTCCTACTCTTAAGCTATGCAGAACCTAATGGAATTCTTATCTTGAAGAAAAGACTTTACGAATGCTCTGTAGTCTTTTGGTTACCTATAGGTAAAGATTAGGATCATCTTGTTCTCCTGTATTTCACCTAACGAGTCTAACATTTTAATAAGCCAGTGCAATCATACCTTTGAGATGTCCATCATTTCCCCTCTCTTTCTCGATTTCCTTTGCTACTTTTCTAATACAGGATCTTATAATCTTGGACCTACATTTTTTTTTAAAAAGTATCTTCTGGCTCCATTTCCAAAACACTTTTGCTGAAAAAATCTATGCTAAATAAGTTCTTTTTTTAAAGATTCCACTTTTATACTGTAACTCTTAAAATGACTATCTTCACCCAGTATCTACTTTCTTAATTACCTTTCATTGTCTTCCACAATAACCATGATCTCTCTCCCATTTCTCTTCCCTTCTTCCCCTTCCCCCATCCTCCTGCATCTCAAACATAAACATTTTCAGTGGCATGTTCCATCTGGCAGTCTGGACTGGGAGTCAGAAAACATGGGATCTGAACTGGGCTCTGCCAAATCACAGGGAAACATTCACTTACACTCTTTTGAGAGTTAATTTATTTGTAAAATAGGTTTAGCAATCTTTCTTCCTGGGATTATTTGTGAATGCTAAATTAAGATGGACACAGATTGTGCTATGGAAACATGAAAAAATGCCATGAGTGCAGAACTCACTATCTACCCCTGGATGCTGACTGCTTTGATCCAGTGAAACAGCCTTTATATCATCATAAAAAGATTGTAGAATGCAAGGTAACTGATGTCAGTAACTCCTAGTTCATAATATTTGAAGAGTTTTTTTCTTTTCTATGCCTTATAAAAGTTAAGGTAGGAAAAGATAAAGGAAGGCATAAAAAAACTTTTTTTGCAGGATCGTTCTTATATAGAATATTTCTGGATAAATATTTCTAAAGGAAGGAAGGAAACAAAGGAGAGAAGAGTTAGGAAAAACAACCAGTTTTGATACTGTAAAGATACCATTTTCTAATCCAGCTTCAGCTCTGGATTTTATTTTTGAATGAATCAGCTGGCTGAGAACTTTTTGATCCAAAACGAGGCAAGATGCCAGCTGGCAACTTAGAGACTAAATGCCAGGGTCCTCCTAGCTGTATAAAGAGGTTTTAGTAAGAAACATGCATTTAATTTATTACAGAAGAAGGAAGGAAGGGTCTGATGATGCAATCTTGCAGTATTTGCTGGAACTCACATGTTGAAGACCTAAGAGATCAAGGTGTTGACATGTAAAGGAATTTTGATTTCATGCTTTATGCATTGCACTGCAGATGTTTGTACTTCTTTGTTTGCTTTTTGCATCCCAAATGGTGCGATGTTAACATAGCAGCTGGGTGTGGGATCAGCTCTGGAGAATGACATTCTCTTATAAACAGCATGAGTAACATCTTTAGCCTTTGGATGTGGGTCAGGGGCAAGTGATGAGGAATTTGAGTGCTCAGTTGGTCCTCTGTATTTGTGGGTAGCATCCATGGATTAAATCAATTTAAAAATATTTGAAAAAAATTATATCCATACTGAGAACGTACAGACGTTTACTTGTCATTATCCCCCAAATTAGCAATGTAGCATAATGACGATTTATGTAACATTTACATTGTATTAAGTATTAATTTAAAGATGATTTAAAGTAAACAGGAGGATATGCATACCTTATTTACATATACTGTACCATTTTATATAAGGGTCTTGGGAATCCACAGCTTTTAGTATCCACAGGGTGTGGAATGTCCTGGAACTAATCCCTGTGGATATTGAGGGATGACTGTACTGAAATACAATTTGTAATTGTGGAGGGGCCTTACACTTATTACCCATTTTAACCTATTAATGCCACATATCAATTTTAACAACATTAAGATATTAGAATATTAGATGTCTTATTGTAGATATTGAAACAAATGTGTCCAACAAAGTCTGTAGAAGAATGTTGTGCATTTCATAATTTTATACAAAATAGGTTTTCATTGTGGTAGGTCATTTGATTCCCTGTAGGTGGCTATGTGTGCCTCTCAATAGAAAGTCCTGAGTCACATGTTACAAAAATGAAATGCGATTATCTTTGTGGGTAGCATCGTCTGATTTGGAACAAGTCTTTAGGTCTAATATAAAGATCCTTCAAATAAATCATCCAGCTAAGCTTCTGTGGCCCCAAACTCCTAATTTAAAAATGTTGATAAATGAAGTACCTCTTTAGTTAATAAATGAAGTATCTCTTTAGTTATCCTTTGTCAGCAACATTCATTTTAATGGAAAGTGAGTTTACAGGGTTACATGATTGAACTACTGAGCCAAGTCAGTGTTGGCAAATGATGGGCTAAATTATTGATGTTACACACTAATGAATTCTGATGAGAAATAAAACACAGACATTACGTTTCAAGTGGTTCATAATTATTTTTGTACTTTAAAAGCAATTTTATTTTTCCAAATCATACTGGTTCTGTAAAACAAAAACATAGTTAGTGATTATACTAAAATTATTGAGTTTGTGGCAAAAAAATGCTCTTGCAAGTTTTCATTTCTCTGAAGATAATGTTATTCACACTAGGTTTCTGATTTCCTTATATACTTCTGGGAAAAGATAATTAAATTAAATATCCAAATTTTAAAGCCAGTGTCTTTAAATAAGATAATCTGTTTTGTAACCATGGTTATCATTCCAATAGATGTATTTATAATCTATGACATGTCTATCAACATGTTTGCTGGAGCTGTGTTGAAATGTTGTAATTAATTCAGGTAAGAGCAAATACAGAGGAACTTGCAAGCAGCTGCTTTGTTTTGGTAAGCAAGTTATCTTGAAACATGTGGAACAGAATAAAGTGTGTACCATAAGATGATGGATGTTTGACAAAGGCATGGCTTAAATTAGGTTCACATTCACTTAAGGCTCAAAGAGATATATACATTCCCGACTTTTGGTATTTCCTCTTCACTGCTCCAATCTGAGCCCTTAGTCATGTGAGGCATGGCCTTCCTTTTTGATTAGGGTTGATTGACTTAACCAAGGATTCAATGTGAAGATGCCACAGGCTGATTTTTAATTAGGAGGGAGGAGGGGTAGAAATCACAGTTGGTGTGGTGTTAGTTTAAAGATTCATCACTTGTGGGTCGCGAGTCTCTGGACGTGTACCACAGTGTTCTCCACAACAGTTACCAAACCTCACACGTAGGCACCAGCTTCTTCTCCCCCATGCGTAAGGGTCGCCATAATTAGCAAATCAGACACTCATGAAATGGAAGTCTGCTATATAAATAAAGGTAAATTTAATTATTTGTGTGGACTTGAATTCATCTTGAAGAGATGAGAATTAGTTTGGAAAATACTCTTTTTTATCAGCTGCAGAATATGCAAGACAAAGAATTGAGATGTGTTTCCAAGTCAAGGATTGGCCACTTTGATTATTTTCCCTTCAGGATAATATGTGCAATTCTCACAAGGATGAAACTGAGGGCGACACTTCCTTCAGGGCATTGGATTGAGGTATTGTAGTGTACTGTGCTTCAGTTCTCACTTGGTGTACACTTATATGAAATAGCCCCAAATAAACAATTATCTTTACCCTGTAAAGCACCAGTCTTTTTTCCCTCTTCCTAATTTTTCCTTTGTCTCTGATCAGTCATACACTGGACACAATTTTGAATAACACAGCCACTTAAAATGTTTAAAGAAAATTAAATGATGAAGTGTAATCCTATTTTCCTCCTGTTATAACTGTACTGCTCATTGTTCTACCATCTTGATATTTTTAGATGAAAAATCATGTGTCTGAGTTAATTCCACATCAAAGCAGCATCATTATATAGTGATGATGCTAAGTTGTATGAAAAATACCTGCTGGATATGCTCCATTAGTCACTAATTTTCAAACTTAAAGTTCTGTCTTTGAAAAACTCATCTCCCCTATGCCATTGACATGGCTCCACTTGAAAAATGTACTGCTGGCATACAGTGAATTTTTTTTTAAAAAGCAAAATAATGCAGACCTTTTTGTTGCTTAGGTTTAAGAAAAAGCAATCAGAACCATAATATTTATAATTTTCTAATGAAAATAAGAAATATTTTAAAATGAATTTATTTTGTAATGTGTTATTTAACAGAATGAAGAGAATTTAATGAATGGAATTTAATATTGACAAGTGCTTTTGTAACCTCCTGAAACTACATCATAATGTGTCGGTGAAACCATCATATTTTCGTCTCAGATATCAACATTTGAAACAAGATTATCCGTTGTTCATCTTCAAATGGAAGGAAAATAGATGATGGAATGACGCCCTTGTTATTCAACAAGGAAATCAATGGATGTTGTCAGAGAAAGTATCCAGATGTTTTGAGAGATGGAAGAATCAGAAGACCAATACCAGCAGTGATGAACAAAAACCAAAGATTTAGAGGGTTAGGAATTATAGTAAGAGGAAGTAATTCTGAGGTGAAGCAACAAATAGAAATAGAGTCTAGGGAAAACAAAGGAAATGTTAACTAATTCTTTGAGCATATTTAACAAAATCAACATATAAAAACGATAAGAACTTCCATTCATTCAACTTCTCTTATCTGGATATTCCTATGTGCTCTCCTAGGTTCTATATGCTATTTGCTAAGTTACTTGCTAATTGAGCAACAGAAATATGTCCTAAATTGGGCCCATTGGAGATCTGGTCCTGATCTCTTCTATGACCTCATTTTGTATTGAAATTTAATTTTTTAGTAGTGGGGGGACTTTTCATGTAACTTTTAATGATTCATTTCTAGTCATTCTGCTATGGCAGAAAAGATTATTTCAATCATTTCAAATTTATTGAGATTTGTTTTATGTCCTAGTATATAGACTACATTTGGAAACATTCTCCATGTACTTTAAAATATAATGCACATTAAACTATCTTGCACCCTTCTCTAAGTGTCAGGTCAAGATGGGTGATAGGGTTGTTCAAATCTTCCATATTACTGATTTTTTTATTCTTCATATTCTATTAATTCCTGAGAGACTGCTGTAAAAATTTCAAACTATAATTATGCATCTCTTTATACTTTGTTTTTATCAATATCTGCTTTGTGAATTTAGAAACTTTATTACGGCAGGCACCGTGGCTCAATAAGCTAATCCTCCGCCTGTGGCTCCGGCACCCTGGGGTTCTAATCCCGGTCGGGGCAGCGGATTCTGTCCTGGTTGCTCCTCTTCCAGTCCAGCTCTCTGCTATGGCCCGGGAGTGCAGTGGAGGATGGCCCAAGTCCTTGGACCCTGCACCGGCATGGGAGACCGGGAGAAGCACCTGGCTCCTGACTTCGGATCAGCGCAATGCGCTGGCCATGGCGGCCATTGGAAGGTGAACCAACTGCAAAAGGAAGACCTTTCTGTCTCTCTCTCTCTCACTGTCCACTCTGCCTGTCAAAAAAAAAAAAAAACAAAAAAAAAAACAAAAAACTTTACATGTGCACATATGAAGGATTATTATGTCCTTAATGAACTGATTTTTTTCTCTTTAACAAATGGCCTTCTGTATTCCTGGTAATATTTCTAGTTGTAAAGTTGAATTTATCTGAAATGAACATAACCTTGAAAGATATCTTATGGTGTTGCATGGTGTATCTTTTCCCATTTTTTACTTTCAATCAGTCTCACTTGTAGATAATATAAAGCTGAATTGTTGTTCGGTTATGCATGTTGGGATTATTAGTTTATATTTAATGTAATTTTGATATGGTTGGATTTAGGGCTGGTAATTTTCTACAACTTGTTCTCTTTTTTATTTTCCTTTTTCTTCCTCTTTTAGGTTAATCAAATGCTTTTTTGTATTCCATGTTAATTCTTCTATTGAATTTTTCACCATGTAGCATTTTTAAGGCAGAGATTACAATATTCCTCCTTTACTTAGTCTCCATATAAATCAATATCATACCATTTTCTATTAAATTTAAGATGTACAAATAGTAATTCTTTTTTTTTAATTACAGCATTTATTTTGCACTCACATATTACATATTCCACACTGTTATACTTTCCTTTTTTTATGGCTTTTTTTTTTTTTTTTTTGGACAGGTGGAGTTATAGACAGAGAGACAGAGAGAAAGGTCTTCCTTCCGTTGGTTCACTCCCCAAATGGCTGCTATGGCCAGCAGTGCGCCGATCTGAAGGCAGGAGCCAGGTGCTTCCTCCTGGCCTCCCATGCGGGTGCAGGGCCCAAGCACTTGAGCCATCCTCCACTGTACTCCAGGGCACAGCAGAGAGCTGGACTGGAAGAGGAGCAACCGGGACTAGAACCTAGAGCCCATATGGCGGAGGATTAACCAAGTGAGCCCTGGTGCCAGCCCCTACACTTTTCATATTTAAATTCAGTTGCCTTTTCAATAAGTTCAAAAATAAAAGATTTGATATTTGCCAATATGTTTGTCATACCTATTTCTTTTCCTCCTTTAAGTTTCTTTCTGATGTATTTTTCCTTCAAATTAAAATACTTCTTTAAGCGTTTACTATAATGTAGGTCTACTGAAAAACAGTTCTCTCTAATCTCATGCATTTAATATATCATTATTTTGCCTTTATCTTTGAAAAAATACTTTTGTTGGCTAGGAATTCTGGGTTAACTGCTTTGTTTATTCCTAGAAGTTTTGAGTTTCTGTCTTCTGGCCTCAGATTTCTAATGAGATGTTGGAGATTATTTTTTACTTACTTTCTTTACTGTTTTTAAGATTATCTCTATATCCTAGGTTTTCTTTTTAGAATTTTATTTAAACGTATACAACTTTTATATATATACATTCAGGAACACAGTGATACTTTCCATCGTACCCTCCCTTCTTCCTCCTCCCATTCTTAACTTTTACGAAAACCTATTTTCTGTTTATTTAGTATAAGGTTAATCTTATACTTATAAAGAGTTCAACAAATAGTATGAGGGGGGGGAAAAACACCGTTTTGTTTTTAGCAGCTGGCTATCTAATGAGGTTTTTTTTTATATATTTTATTTGAAAGGCAGAGTTACAGAGTGAGAAGCAGAGAATGAGAGAGAAAGAGTTCTTCCATCTTCTGGTTCACTCCCCAAATGGCATCAAGGAACGCAGCTGTGCTGATCTGGAGCCAGGAGCCAGGAGCCAGGAGCTTCTTCCTATTTTCCCATGCAGGTGCGGGGGCCCAATGATGTGGGCCATCTTCTGCTTTCCCAGGCCATAGCAGAGAGCTGGATCGGAAGTGGAGCTGCCGGGACTTGAACCAGCACCTGTATAGGATGCCAGCACTGTAGCCAGTGGTTTTACCCGCTACACCACAATGCTGGTTGGCCCCAAAGGTATGTTTTTTATGTTTATAAATTTTGGGAGGAGGTTCATTGAGTTTACTGTATCAGTAACTCATGTGTGTCACCAAAATGACTATTTTTATATATTTTATAGTTTACATATATTCCCCATTGGTAATGATAACTTACAGTAATACTATGAAAAGAAATCCCTAAGAAGTCCAAGCTAATATTTCAGCACTTTGTTTGGTAACAATGGTAAAAAAAAATATTTACTGAATATTGAGTATATCTCTAAAAAGTCAGACCAAGTTAATCAGCCTGGTGGTCCACATTGGAGTGCTGTGTTAAGGTCCTAGTGCAAACTGCATCCCCAATCCAAGTGCCTAAGTTTGATCCTGGCTCCATTCCTGATTCTAGCTTCCTACTAATGCACACCCTGGGAGGCAGCAGGGATGGCTCAAGTGGTTGAGTCCCTGCCACCCACACAAGAGACTGGATTGAGTTCTTGACTTTTGGCCCAAGCCACTGTGGGCTTTAGTGAGTGAACCAGTGAATGGGAACTCTCTAATAATAAAAAATAATAAAAAAAATAAATTAGTGTGATCTTGGGGGACTAGATGGTCTTTTATTTGTTTCTCACTGTCTCCCACTGATATAATCTGACAGAGCATTGCCACAGCATAGTGGTGAAGAGCAAGGGGCCCAGAGCCAAAGTTCTGAAGTTGAAATCCTGTCTCTCCTGTCAGCTCACTAGGTGTCCTTGGGAAAAGCAGGTAAGCTTTCTTTGCTAGAGCTTCCTCTTCTGTAAATTGGGCTATTTTGAGACTACCTCATAGGGTTCTTTGAGAATTATATCAATTAAAATTTTAAAGTATAGAGCAATGGGTCGGGCATTGGGTACAGCATGTTGAGCCACCACCTGTGATTCTGGCATCCTAAGTGAGCACCGGTTCAAGTCCTGGATGCTCTACTGTTGATCCAGCTCCCTACTAATGCATCTGGGCCGTCTTCTGCTTTCCCATGCTTGGACCCCTACCACCCATGTGGGAGACCCAGAGGGAGTTCTAGGCTCCTTGCTAGAACTTCACCTAGCTAGGCACCTTGCTAGAACCTTGCTAGGGCCTCACCTGGCTCCAGCCATTGTGGCCATTTGGGGAGTGTACCAGTGGATGGAAGCTTTCAATGCAATTTAGGATCTGTCCACTTCAGGAAACCAGCCATCCATTGGCAGATTATTCAGCACCATCTTTCTTTAGACTATTTGCTGTTTCTGGCCCCTCTGAAGTTATAAACTCTTTAAACACAGATTAAGCCTTTTTTTTTTCCCCTCTCTCATTAAACTTTGTTTTAATGGGTCTCAACATTCTGTGATAGATTTTTGGTCAAGTTTCCATTAATAAGTACTGATTTTAAAAACTATTTTTTTAAAAAGGTCCATGAAACATTCTCCTTTCCTTCTGAAGGTTTTACAGTGCATTGTTATCATTAACCAGTCTTTTACTATTAAACTAAATGGCCAATCGAGACAAACAGTTCTGAGACGGTTCTTCCACCAGTGATTAAAACTGGGATGGCAGGTATTAGAGGTCATATTTATTTAGCTTTCTGTCTTTCTGGGCAGATTTGGTGACCTTGCCAGCTCCAGCAGCCTCTTGTCCAGTGCTTTGATGATACCCACAGCAACAGTGTCTCATATCATGGACAGCAAAATGACCCAGAGGGAAGATAGAGAAGCTCTCATCACACATGGGCTTGCCAAGAACCATATCACTGATGGTAGCATCAGCAGATGTCAAAAATTTAGGGCTCTCTTCCAGCTTCTTGCCAGAACGATGATCAATCTTTTCCTTTAGCTCAGCAAACTTGCAATCACTAAGAGCTGTGTGTCAGTCCAGTCCAGGGGCACAGCCAGCACCGATCTGACCTGGATGCTTCAGGATGATCACCCGAGCAGTGAAGCCAGCTGCTGCCATTGGTGAGTCATTTTTACTGTCACCAGCAATGTTGCTACAGTGAACAGCTTTGACAGATATGTTCTAGACATTGAAGCCCACATTGTTCCCAGGGAGAGCTTCACTCAAGGCTTCATGGTGCATTTCAACGGACATGACTTCAGTTGTGATATTGACTGGAGCAAAAGCTTATCACCATGTCACATTTGAGGACACTAGTCTCTGCTTGGCCCAAAGGGACAGCACCAACACCACCAATTTGTAGACATCCTATAGGGACAGACGCAAAGGCTTAGCAGTTGGTCTAGTTGGTGAAGGATGTAATCCAGGGCTTCCAGCAGTGTGGTTTCATTGGCATTGCCATCTTTGAGGGTGACTTTGCATCCCTTGAACCATTGCAAATTAGCACTTGGTTCCAGCATGTTGTCACTGTTCCAACCAGAAATTGGCACAAATGCCAGGGTTGTAGCCAATTTTCTTAATGTAGATGTTGACTTCTTTAATGATGTCCTCATATCTCTTCTGGCTGTAGTGTGGCTCAGTGGAATTCATTTTGTTAACACCAACAAGGAGCTGTTTCATACCCAATGTGTAAGTCAGAAGGGCATGCTTGTGGGTCTGCCAATTTTTGGAGATAGCAAATTCCCTGATACTAGCAGTAACAAGCAGGATGGCACAAATAGCCTGAGATGTGCCAGTAATCATATTTTTGACAAGGCCTCTGTGTCCTGTGGCATCAATAATAGTCACATAATACTTGCTCGTCTCAAATTTCCACAGGGAGACATCGATGGCAATGATGCTCACACCCAGCTTTCAGTTCATGCAAGACTCTGGCATACCTGAAGGAGCCCTTTCCCTTCTTAGCAGCCTCCTTCTGAATTTTCCAATGGTTATTTTTTGATTGATGTCACCACATTTGTAGATAAGATGGACAGCAATGGTGGACTTACCAGAATTTACATGTCCAGTGATGATGATGTTGATATGAGTCTTTTCCATTCTCATTTTGACTTTGATTTAGTGATGGTTTGCATAACACCTGTGTTCTACTGGTAAGATTTATTTATTTCAAAGAGTTGCAGAGAGAGAGAGAGAGAGAGGTAGAGACAGAGAGCTTCCATCTGCTGGTTTACCCACAGATGGCTGCAATGGCTGGAACTAAGCCAATCCAAAGCCAGGAGCCAGGAGCTTCTTCCAGGTCTCCCACACAGGTGCAGGGATCCAAGGATTTGGGCCATCTTCTGCTTTCCAAGGCCATAGAGAGATGGAATGGAAATGGAGAAGCTGGGACTCGAACTGGCCCCCATATGGGATGCTGGCACTGCAGGAGGTTGCTTTACCTGCTATGCCATAGTGCTAGCCTCCAGTGTTATTTTAATTTACATTTTTTTTTACCTATCAATCAATGGAATTCTGAAGTCATAATTTCACTATAGAAGGATAATGAGAAAAATCGGTTCCAAAAGTAGAAGTATAGAAAAGAGTTTGTAAGGTTTATCCCAAGCACCCTTTAAGGATGCTGAACTAATTTTGGGCAACAAGCATTTACTGCTTAGTTATTGTCAACCTTCAATGAGAGTGGAATGCTCATGGTAATGGAAAATATTTGGTTAAATTGTGGCTCATTTATTTGGATGTTTTAACTAAGAACATTTGTTTAATTCTTTTAATTTATGTGTTTATGCATACTTTAAAGGCTGAAACAAAAATTGTTAAAAGGATTGATGTCATCTAATCCTTTCTTATACCATAGTATATGATTAGAGGTGTTGTGTAACTATGTATGTTTTCTTGGATTCTCAAGAGTTTGAAATGGCATCACATAAGGAGCTGCAAGTTCTTGAAGGTATGAGGATTGGGGTATATGAATGCTTTCATGATTAAGCCACTTTGGCAAATTTTGTCAAAAAGTTGTGTTTTCAGAATCATAACAGCATTAGGAAGAAAAGAGAAGGAAGTGAGCTAACGTAGTAAATTGTTTACTGTGTGCAGGGCACATCGTATACATTTCATCCAATTCTCACTATTTATACCGTTTCAGATCCCAGATGATAACTAACCAAGCAAGCAACCAACTAATTGACCCACCTCCTTTAAAACTCAAACTTTAGAGCATGTATTCAGAACAGCTCAACACAGAAAAGGAAACTTAAAAAAAAAAAAAAAAAGCTTATTCTTTGAATTACTTGCTAATGCAATTAATAATGCAAAAACATTACTAGAATACATTTCAGTGCCTCTCCTATCATTTCATATATTTCTTCTATATCCTATTTTTCTGATTAACATAACACTACTATAACTTGTTTTTTTTTTTTTTTTACTGTCATTTCTTTTACATGTATGGGAGTTTTATTTGGGAAAAAGGTTTTTGTATTTTGTTTACTAGTGTAAACTCAGCATCAGAATGGTGATCTGTACATAGAAGGCTTCTAATAACTATCTAACAAATGAAATGTAAAACAAAATGAAAATATATCGATATATGAGCAAATATGAGTAAAATTCCTTCCTCACCAACATCCATAGTCACACAGACCACAAAACCCATTTCTTTCCCCAAAGGTAACAATTATCAATGTGTGCAACCTTCCAGACCTATTTTTGTAGATATGTCTGGATGATTGTAGAGAAATTATATACATGCAGTAGAAATACATGATACATTATACATTTACTTTTATGTAATTAAAAGTAGTTGCTTAAGATGATATTCTGTAAGATTTTCCAACTCAACATTTCCCTGCAATTTCTTGGCTATACACAGTTCCCTCCTAATTCCTTTTAATTTCTACTTAGCCTGATATATTTTAGATATACCTTTGTATATCTAAACTCTGTCCAGCTTTTCACAAGTCATACTGTTGGGAACAATTTTATATCCTGTTTCTTTATACACAACTGGCAGTGCTTCTCTAGTGTCAAATGTGAAATTGTTCTGTTAAAGAAAACGTGGCTTTAAATTTTAGTAGATAGGACAGTATAGGCCTCAATAGGATATGAAAATTGACATTTCTTTATGCTTTTGTTACTACTAATTAATCATCTAATGTTGCAGCCTAATGGTTGAAAACAAAATATTTTTCATAGTATTAATTTTTTCCTTGACTTCTGATTTTCAGCATTTTTTTCATGTCATTTAGCAATGTTACTTTGCCTGTTTTCCTACTGGGCTGTATTACTTAATGATTTAAAGAAGTGATTACATTAAAAACAATGTAACATGTTTATATTACAAACAATGCAATATTTTCCCTCCAGTTTTTTTTTTTAACAGAGTTTTATGTCTTCTTTTATGAATTTAGACTTAACATTGCCCATTATGTTTTTCTCCTTTCACTCTCCCTCAACTCTACAACATTCTATAATCTGTATATTTTGGATTTTGCTTTTATCATTCAGATAGTTGGCTAGTGCATCATCCACCCTTATCTACACAATTGGAAATCTTACTCTTCTTAAATTCTACATTCCAAGTATTTGTGGGGATATTTCCTGGTTTCTCTATTCTAGTGATCAGCCTCAGGCCTGCTGCATATTTGGTAAATAGTTTTTTTGGAACATGTTACATCCATTCATATACTTTTGTCTAAGGGTGTTCTCTGGTTACAAGACAGAGTAGTTCCAACAGTGACTGTGTGCTCTGAAAAATCAGTAATATTTACTATGTGACATTTTAATGAAGAAGCTTACCAAGTATTCTGTTTCAGAACTTTTTGTACATTCCTAGGCAGTGTTTCACAGTTTGACTTAATTCAGTTTGATGTTTTCCTACCCAGCGACTCAAATTAGTGACTTCCACATAACAATTTTTGGTTTAAAAAATGTAAGGGCTGAGCTATGAAAAAGAATGAAATTCTGTCTTTTGCAACAAAATGGATGCAATTGGAGACCATTATAGCTAGTGAAATAACCCAAACCCCAAAAAGACAAATATCATTTATTTTCTCTGATTTGTGTTAGTTAATACATAGAGTGAAAATATAAGGATGAAACTGACAGCTTGAGATTTCATTATTGTTTATAGCCCTTGTGTATGCTCTTGTGGAACAGTGGTCTTTCTACTTCTTGAATTCTGTATTTAGGGGAGCATTAAGCCTGTGATTATAAAAAAAGTTGAAAGTATGATTAAAAGAAAAAAAGGAAGGAAGGGGAATGGAGGTATCACTATGTGCTTCAAATTGTGTCTATGAGCCTGTTTTCCTTATATAAATAACTTTAATTTTAAATGCATTTGGAAAATATCTTCCTGAGCTTTACTGAGAAATCTTGCTTGAATTTTAAGTAATATTTTATTGAATTTATGGATATTTTTTCACTTTTGAAAAACTGACATCTTCTGAATAATCTTCATGTATAATCTTCTCACCCATGGGAATGATAAATATTTGCTTTTATTTAGGTTATGTGTTTTCAGCATTGCTTAGTGGCTTTTCCCTAAAGGATATAGCTAACTTTGTTTATTCTTAAGAACTCTATACTTCAGGTTGCCACTTTTAAATAGCCCTTACATGAATTCCAATGCTTTCTCACTATATCCTTAGATTTTCTAAGAGGAAACACCATGTTTTCAGCGCATAATGATGATGATTTCACACTCTTAATGCATGATGTCTGCATCTTATCAAATTATCTATTATACTTTATGAAGGAAATTTTCTTCTATATTGTGAGTTATTAAAGTTAGTATATTATTCTTGTTAGCAAATGTTTCTCCGTTCCTAGTTGATACAAACATATAATCTTTGTCTTTTAATACATCTTTATATTAACTCACATTAATGTGTTTTCTAAAGTTGAATATGATTGCCACAGGCTCTGATACATAAACCCTTCTTTCATTTATAAAGTTTAAAATATGCTAGTATTTCCCATTGTGATTATAGATTTACTTAGCTTTCCTTGGATTAAAACCATATCTTTCTTTAGAATTCTGAAGTTATGGTGTCATGTTTATTAAGTTCATGATTGACATGTCTCATTAGTTAGATCTTTTATGAACTTTAAATATTCAAATTTGAATGTTCTAATTCTTTTTGCCTTAATCTCCTTTTCATTCTTATTCTGTAGGCTTTTAGTCAATTTCTATTTGCCTAAGTACACCTCTTCCAAATAACATGGATTTGGCTTTTATAACCCATCTGTAAATCTGTAAGTTTAAAATGTGTAGTGAAACCATTAAATTATTTTCACTGAAGTGTTTTATCATATTTTGTGCATTTTAATTATCTTCCTTTCTTCTTGAATTTTGAATTTTTTAATTTTTATGATACCTTTTCTGCATTAATATTTTGAGAGTGACCAATCCTGTTTTTAGTTTTCTTGTAAATAATTTTTAAATCATTGGCAACTATATTTAAATATTTTAGAGTTAAGCATTAAAGTTTAGTAAATTAATGTTATTTCTTAAGAATACTTCTAAATGTATATATTTTAGAAGTCCAAAATGCATATTTTCTGTAATTTCTTTTTGTCTTTACAAAGACCACATAGATTAAGAGGTTTTATATCGCTAAGTGATTCAGATTTTTGTCCCTTTTTTCTGGCTTATCTTTCATTTATACATTTGCATTCTAGATACAGGAAATGGGGCTGTCCCTACATACATCTTTTTTTTTGTATGTGTGTAAGTGTTAAATGATTAAACACATTTCAAGAAGTAGTTGGTGCCAGGAGACAGATGGACACATGGTTTCTGAATTGAGAATGCTCACATACTAGTGCGTAAGAAAGCACAGACACAGCACAGATGTGTGTACAGAGGTCATGGGAATGTTTTAGGAGGAGTGCCATTCTGAGAAGGTCACCTAGACCATGATACCATTTGCTTCACCTCCATCACTGTAGTAACTTTTTGTCCTAGCACACCTGACCCATGTTTATCTAACATTTGCTTGAGAAGCAGCATACTTGGACAGCAATGCTCATTATAAAATTTATTGCTATTTTGCCCAAATCCACCTTCTCGCCTCTTGTATCAGTTGGTCCCAGCATTGGCTTCTGCAGCTCAACAAAGTATACAAGCATACCAACCTTCATTTGCAGTTCTTCAGATGTTTGTCCTCTTAGTCTTTGCCTTTTACATTTAAACAGACCACATTTCTGAATTTCTCCCCTGATCTTTCTTATATTGCAGCTCTTTAAGTGTGATAACATGACCTTAAACTATGCTTTCCAAACATGTACAAGACACTGTAGAAGGACACAGCTTCAGAGAAAGTGCTAAGGGATGTATTTTTCCAGATAAAACCACTTTTGCTTATTCAGTCTACAGACACATTAATTTGCCACCATTATATCACACTTTGATTTGAATCATTCAGTAATGCTCAGTCTATTTTCCAAATAAGATGTCAGAAAGTTAATGTTACACAATCAAACAAAAAAATAAAGATAATAGGAAGAAATGAAATAACAATAGTACTTCATATGGGCTCAGACATGAGGTTAGGGCCTCATATAAATTATGTCATATATTGCCCGACTCAGCAAGTCTTATATGATTGCTGGAGTTGGGATATGTATTTGGTTCCAAGTTTGTAGTAGTTCATTTTGGCTCGTGTTAAACTGAAGTCAACTAAAATCCTTAAACTAACATCTTACCTACACATGACTTGAAGTCAAATATAAAACTTCATTCAGTTACAGTTCATTTTATTAGTTTCTGCTTGATTGTGTAATCCAAAATCTTTTCCAGTCCACCTAGTTGTCTGCTAACTATAGATGTGCCAATCATGCCTTCTGTGGTCATGCAAGGATTTTGTCCAAGTCCAAAGATGAAGCAAAATTGCTTTTACTGCATCATGTTTAACTGCTTTGATTCCATATCAATTATATACAGTTTACTTTTGAAAAGGTTCATTAAATGATGTTGTCATTAAGTAGTTCACTAGTATCTTACTGCATTATTTTAATGCTACCTTTAGAAAATTATAAGTCTAAATTCCTCAACAATGACACTTAAAAGAACACTGTTGTCATAAAAATGGGGAGCAATATCGTCTGACCTGGTGAGTAACTTTTAGCCATGCTGAATCGAATTAGATACCTGCAGAGTCACTCTGCCAACATACTAAATTACTGTACCATGATTTCCTACGCAGGAGAGACATGGGGTGCTACCAGATCCTCTGAGCAGTCTTGCTGCTACTGACCCTGACAAAACAAGTGAGGGAGAACAGATGTCACACTGGTTGTGTAAAGCCCTGAAGAGCCTAGGATCTTCTAGGAAGCAGAGTATCGCAGCAAGTTAAGACCTAGTATGTGAAAGTAAGCTGTGTGTGGGGTACCATGAATGGTCCCAGGAGATGGAGAATTCATGTGGCGATGGAGGAAGAGAGGGGGCTCAGGAAACATTGTGTAGAGGAGGTGACTGAAGTGAGTAAGGTGTCCAACAGGCAGGTAAAGAAAAGCAATGCGGGAAAGAGGGAAGAGTGCTGGGTCAAGAGAGGAAGGAGGAACTAAACAGCAGGTTTCCTGATGAGTAAGAATTTGAGTGACACAGTGAGGAGCTGATGTAGAGACAGAGGAGTTGGGAAAGTTACACAGAGGTCACTGTGTATCAGGCTGAAGTTTTACATTCATTCTTTTATGCCCCAGATGATCACACAAGTTTCTAGTTTAGTTACAAGACCCTGAAAATTCTATTTTCATAAAAATCCAAAATTAAAATATTCTGAATTGAAGGCATCTCCAGGAGTTAGGAAGCCACCAATTATGCCCCTGAAATTCTCCTAAATACAACCCAAGTTTATTGCTGTGTCTCTAGATGCAATGTGGTTCAGACTAACTCCTATATGATCCTTTCTTTAATTTCCACTATAAGTGATAGTCATAAAATGATTTAAAATAAAGTTTATATGTGGATTTAAAAGATTAGAATAAATACTATAGCAGGTTATGAATTAATAATTCACTTTACTACTACTCAGATGACATGCTGGATAAACATGATAATCTAGAATGAGAATTAATCATTTGTAAGAATTTTAAAAACATTTACATTTGGGCAGAAATTAGATTTTTCTAAGGCACTAACTAGAATATGAAGATTTTTTTAATATTTAAAAGCATGATAGATAATAGATACTTCATACTTTTTAATGTACTATTTATTAATAGGCTCTTAAATCAATTCTCCTGACATCTAAGCTGATGTAATTCTAGTCTTGATTCAAATTTGGATGTGAATTTCTACTAACCCCACATGTTAAATCTGCCATTTCAAATTTTTCCTATTAGAATATTTTTAGAGTCCACAACCAATAGAACTCATATAAAACACATACACACTCATAAGAAAATATCAAAAAATAAACTTTGAAATTGCTTTGTAAAATCTTTCTTCCTACTTGGGGTTAAAGCATCATGATGCCCTTGGGTAATTAAAATATTTAGAAGATTTGGCATGGGTTCATTCATTGTTTATGCTGGAAATTGTAATTTTAAACAACACATGCCACTGCTTTTGTTTTTTTTTAATAGAAGAACGTGGTTTGCTTTCTTTTGGGAGATCATGTTTTATATATCTTATAGCATATGAAATATTAAGGCATTAATTTGAAAAAAGTGATATTCAAACACTAGTCTTCATAGAGTTGATATGTCTTTGTAAGAGTTTAATATAAAGACTATGGTGCCATGAAATACTTCTATAGAAGCACATGGTAAAATTTCACATACATTTCAAATCACAGTTATAGTCTAATCCCCTTTTGCTTAATTTTCAAATGGAGTTGTCTCCAAATCTGCTTGGGAGGCTGATCCTCTTGTACAAAAGAAAGTAAAAGACTATAGTTCAGTGAAAATAACACTCTTATTTTACTTAAGTTGCTTTTGCCAAACAGTGGCACAAGGTAACTCTTGCCAGTGAGTAGCTTGAATGGTCTCTGCAAAGCCTATAAATCTGAAAAAATATTTATAAACCAAGGTATTTTTAAAAAATCTACCCAGAGGTTTCTGAGGAGTCAGTCACATCTCCTTTTCCCCCTCAAAGTATGCATGGTGTATGTGCTAACTTACTGAATTCATCCTTCATGCAATTCCAGTTTATTAAAGAGGTTAAAAATTTATAAAACTCTGATGGGATATGGTTTTAATGCTTCATCACACCACCCATCATTTGCTTTTCAATCTAGATCAGAATGATCTTTCCTACTTCCCTGCAATCACCTACCTGCACAGCTAATATTTTCTGAATGCTCTCCTGAGAGTCTGTCTGGAAGTTGGCCAGCCTCCTCTGGCTGTAGAAGACCACCAGCCTCAAGTGCTCCTTCCACAGCCAGTGCATCCTTTTCTGCAGCACACAGAGCTGAAGGGAAGAGGGAGGGGCAAAAACACAAGTCAGAGTAGGAGAGGAAATTAATGGCAGTGTTCAAGAAGAATGATGGAGGGAAATAGAGAAAGCAGTCAATAGCCCATTCTGCACTGTACGGACCTGACAGGAATTTCACAGTCTCTTGATTTTTCAGCCCACTCATGTGCATTCATCAGAAACCAGTCACATCTGGCCGCCAGGATGGGGGGTTAATTTTCTCTAAATGCCTCAGCAGTTTTGTTCTAGCTGAGGCAAACTCTGTGACTGCAAAGCTGATGAGTAAAATATTTCTACTTCACCCAGTTTAACTCAAAACCGATAGCCTCGGGACATATTGAACCTCTCTCTTGAAAAAAAAAAATAATCTTGTGAAGCTCTTTTGAATGGCACATCAGGTCAAGCCAAAGTTTAAAAATGCAACTTTAAGACTTTGATGGACACCATGGTTTCTTTTTTTTCCCCTCATAAAGCTTACAGTGGCTTGGCAATGTGTGCTTCAGAGCATGACAAAACTAAAGAGAATTAACTTAGCCATCAACTGCTGAGGGAGAACAATAACAGGCAAGAAATTTCCAGCTAGAACTCCCTATTAATCTCCCTCCCTCTGACCATGTGACATGGAAGATCTCCCTGCATTAAAGTACAGTGGATGCCACATTTAGAACTGACATGTTTAATACTGCATCTGCATAGATAGAGTTCTCCTATGAGGGTACCCTACAGCATCTGGAAGTTTGATATAAAAACAAAGAACAATGGCAGTTTGACCAAAACAATGTACATTTCCTCTTCAACAGCTAGCCTGGCCACACCATGCAGAATTACTATAGGGTAATAAGGTTATATTAAAGGAACACATTTAATAAAATCAATAGTGAAAACAATTTTTAAAATCCCATATATTTAGACATAGTATATTCTGTCACAAAACTTTGATAATAGCAATGATTGTTTATACAGATTCCTCTTTAGCATATTTTGAAGAATGAAAAAAAAGCAAAATTCATATAATACATTTATATCACATATAAAGTCACAAATATTTCTTCATACCAGAGAAAATGTTACAAATATGGCTACTTATGTTTTATTTGATGTGTGAAGTGAATGATTTCTGTGTATTCTTCTGATATATATTTCAGCAAAACAATTTCTTTAAAATAACTATCTTAAATATCTAGTGTTGCAAGTGAAATTTTTATTTCCTTGTTATGCACTATGACAAATAACACATATGTACGTTTAGTTCACAGAGAAAAGAAGCCTCTATTAGTTGATTTAGGAGGAAATAACAACCTTGAAAAATACAAGTATTGGGTCAGCACTGTGGGACAGCAGGTAAAGCTGCTGCCTGCAGTGTCGGTATCCCATACGGGCATCAGTTAGAGTCCTGACTGCTCTACTTCTGATCCCATTTTTGGGACCCTGCATCTGCGTGAGGGACCTGGGGGAAGCTCCTGGTTTTGGATCGGCGCAGCCCCGGCCATTGCGGCCATCTGGGGAGTGAACCAGAGGATGGAAGACCTCTCTCTCTCTCTCTGCTCTTTCTAACTCTGCCTTTCAAATAAATACATCTTTCAAAATGATTAGAGCCTAGGGAGATTACTGATGCCATAAACAAGAGTGTCAAGTTGTTAAGTCAACAACAGGAGTCACTGTGTACTTACTCCTCATGTGGGATCTCTGTCCTTAATGTGTTGTTCAGTGTGAATTAATGCTATAACTAGCATTGAAACAGTATTTAACACTTTATGTTCTGTGTGGGTGCAAACTGATGAAATCTTTATATTAAGATAACTGAAAATGAATCGATGTGAATGGAGTGGGAGATGGGAGGGTTGTGGGTGGGAGGGAAGTTATGGGGGGAAAAAGCCATTGTAATCCATAAACTGTAGTTTGGAAATTTATATTTACTAAATAAAAGTTTTTTTAAAAGAAACACAGGTATGCCAATTTACTAAATGCTGAACTACATTATCCAGAATCAGTTTATGGGCATTTCATGTAATTTAGAATAGTAATGATTAGTTTTGGGGCCGGCACTGTGGTATAGTGGGTAAAGCCACCACCTGCAGTGCCAGCATCCCATATTGGCGCTGGTTTGAGTCCCGGCTGCTCCACTTCTGATATAGCTCTCTGCTATGGCCTGGGAAAGCATTAGAAGATGGCCCAAGTCCTTGGGTTCCTGTACCCATGTGAGAGACCCAGAAGAAGCTTCTGACTTTGGATCAGCTGAGCTCTGGTCATTGCAACCATTTGGGGAATGAACCAGTGGATGGAAGATCTCTCTCTCTCTCTCCAAGTTTGCTTTGAGATAAATAAATAAATCTTTAAAAAAATTAGCCTCACCTTATGCAGGAAAATTGTCAAGATTTTAATTTTTTTTTTGCTGTTATATAAGCCAATTATGCCAGTCAATGAGGGAGAAGGTATGCTGTGTTGTGGTACATTCATTAGGACATTTTGTAGATTTACTTTATTAGGTATGCTTACAGTTACATAAAGGGACATATTAAAGCTGTATTTATGGTGGAAGATGCAGGGGAAGAGTATAGATTCTGGGCAATAGGCAATGATACATAGTAGTTGGTAATGGTCCTATACTACCTAACATGAATCAATCAATGATTTAAATAAAATTTGCTATAATAAGAGGCAGAGCAAATCTATGTTCAAATTAGAAATGACTTCAAAGATGGCAGAATAGGCTGGGAGCTTACTGCTCTAGGCTAGAAGAGTTAAAACATGGAGATAGTACAGTCTTAGGGAGGCGTTAGGGAGAAAACTTCAGTATAAATGCCACAGAAGGAAGGGGGATGCTGTTGCAATACATGGAGGGTGTGGACACACAGCACAAGCACAGAAACAACATGGGGGCCCAGCTTCTAACAGCCTCAGCACCAGCTTTGGCGAATGAGCTGAGACCAGACTGTAGCACCCCAAGCCACTAGTGATATAGCTAAGGGGAGAGCCTGGCATGAGTCCAGCCTGGAACCCTGTGGTGAACAGTATACCTGCCAAACTAGAGGAAAAAAAGGATGCATTTCTCTCCCTGTGCCCTGGCACTCTGCAACTGGCTGAAAGAGGGCAGATGCCATTTTGGACATCTATAACAGTTGTGCCAGCTTTTATCTGGTGGCCCAGCAACCAGCTATGAGGAGATTCCTGAGTCTTGCTGGGAGGATTGATGGGGGCTGTGGACTCATGTGGGAGTGTGAGGTGCCCCACCCTCAAGTACATCACAGGCTCTGGTGCTCAGGCTGCCTGGGTGGAGTACCCAGAGGTAGTTGGCTCTAGGACTGTCTCCACCTCTCTCTGGATGAATTATACTGGCAGGGCAGAGTGGATCCTTGATGCTCCATGACTGTGGGAGCCTTGTGTGCTGGGACTATGGAAACACTTTGGCCATGTGGAAGGGCACAGGATATGGGTGGGTCTCTGGGCAGTTGCTGTGGGTAGCTCCACTTGCATAGGGCTCCCTGATTGGGGTGGGTCACTGCAGTGGAATCCCTGTTCACTGAGGACTGCACTGGTTATTGGTGTGGTTCTTGTGGTAGCATGGACGAATACTGCACTCACTGGGGCAAGTGCCTAGGCATTGTTCACCTGTTAGAGAGGAGGTGAGGGTGAGCTTATGCCATAGAGCTGACCAAACCCTCCCCTCTGATTAAAAAAAATCTACCACATCCAACTTGGGTGTCAATTTGGAAACTCACTCCAGTCTGGAGCACTGAACAGAGCTCCCTGGCCTCACCCAGCACAAGCCACTGAGAATTCACTAAAAGAGTAGACACTATACTAAATCACAGAGGTACAATACAAAGATAAAAGCAATCAGAGGGAAAAAAAATTCCACAAGTGACTAAAAATAAATGCAGAAATTCAAGAAACCAGAATAAGACACTATGATGCCCTCAAGTAACACAACAGTACTTAAATACTAGAATGTGAAGATGAAGAGATTGATGAAATGCCAGAAATGGAATTCAAAAAATTAACCATAGGATTACTAACAAGTAATCAGAACCAAATTCATGAACTAGAGAAAACCGTACATGACATGAATGAAAATATTGGAGATTTTAAAGAAATCAAAATGAAATATTGGAAAGGAAGAATTCAATGGACCAAATAAGAAATATGGTGGAAAGCCTTAACTGCTAACTTGGTGAGGCAAAAGAAAGAATATCAGAACTAGAAGGCAAACCTTTGGAAATCTTACATCAGACAAAAAAAAGGAAGAAAATAGAAAATCAGTTTTGGAGATCTGCAGGATACTATCAAATAACCAAGCATATGAGTCTTAGGAGTTCCTGAAGGTGTGGAATGAGAGAATGAACTAGAAAACCTATTTAATGAAATAATTACTTAAAACTTCCCCAATATGGAGAAAGAAAGGGTCATCCAAGTAGAGGAAGCACATAGAAACCCTAATAGACATTATCAGAAAAGATCTTCAGCATACCACATGGTAGTCAAACTCTCCACAGTAAAACATAAAAGATTCTAAAATGTGTACAAGAAAATTCTAGATTTCTTTTACAGGGTCTCATCAGAATCACAGCTGACTTCTCTTCAGAAATCCCACAGGCTAGAATGGAATGGTGAGGTATAGCCCAAGTCTTAAAAGAAAAAAAAAAAAACTGCCAACCCAGAATACTGTATCCTGCAAAACTCACATTCATGAATGAAGGTGAAATAAAGAACTTCCATAACAAACAGAAACTGAAAGAACTTGTCACCACTCATCCAGCCTTACATAAGATGCTTAGGGGTGTGCTACATACAGAAACACAGAAAGATAGCCATTATTACAATAGAATAAGATGGCAGAACTACCCCCCATCCAATAGAAGTACAAAAGAAATCCAAAGTAAACCATAGGAATATTTAGGAAAAAAATGGCAGGGCCAAGTTGTTACTTATCAATAGTTACCTTGAATGTAAGTAACCCCAACTCTCCAGTTAAAAAATACAGACTGGCAGGATGGATTAAGAAAGAAGACCCGGCCGGCGCCATGGCTCACTAGGCTAATCCTCCACCTTGCGGTGCTGGCACACCGGGTTCTAGTCCTGGTCAGGGCACTGATCCTGTCCCGGTTGCCCCTCTTCCAGGCCAGCTCTCTGCTGTGGCCAGGGAGTACAGTGGAGGATGGCCCAAGTGCTTGGGCCCTGCACCCCATGGGAGACCAGGATACGCACCTGGCTCCTGCCATCGGATCAGCGCGGTGCGCCGGCCGCAGCGTGCCTACCGCGGCAGCCATTGGAGGGTGAACCAATGGCAAAAAGGAAGACATTTCTCTCTGTCTCTCTCTCACTGTCCACTCTGCCTGTCAAAAAAAAAAAAAAAAAAAGAAAAAAAAAAAAGACCCATCTATTTTCTGCTTACAAGAAACACATCTCACCAACAAAGATATACACAGACTGATAATGAAAGGATGGAAAAAGATATTCCATGCTAACAGAAACCAAAGAACAGGTGTAGCCATCCTAATATCAAACAAAATAGATAATAACATAAAATTTGTTAAAAGACACAAGGGCACTTTGTAATGATTAAGGGATCGATTGAATAGGAAGATGCAACTATAATAAATGTATACACACCCAATCATAGGGCACCTACCTATTTAAAAGAAATGTTAATGGACCTGAAGGGAGACATAGACTCCAATACAATAGTATTGGGGGATTTCAATATCTCACTCACATCAATGGACAGATCAACCAGACAGAAAATCAGCAAGGAAACAGCAAAGTTAATCGACACTATAGACCAAATGGACCTAATGGATATCTACAGAACCTTTTACCCCACAGTGGCAGAATACACATTCTTCTCATCAATGCATGGAACATTCTTCAGGATAGACCATATGTTAGGCCATAAAGCAAGTCTCAGCAAATTAAAAGAAATCAAAATCATTCCATGCATCTTCTCTAGTTACAATGGAATTAAGCTGGAAATCAACAATTCAAGAATCTCTAGAACATATGCAAACACATGGAGACTGAACAACATGTTCCTGAATGAACAGTGGGTCATAGAAGAAATCAAGAGAGAAATAAAAAAAAATTCTTGAAACAAAGATGACAACACATCATATCAAAACTTATGGGATACAGCAAAAGCAGTGTTAAGAGGGAAGTATATAGCAATTGGTGCCTACAAGAAGAAACTGGAAATGTACCAAATAAATGGGCTATCAATGTATCTCAAGGAACTAGGAAAAAAACAAAACCCGAAAGTTATTAGGAGGAAAGAAATAACTAAAATTAGAGAAGAAACAAAAAGAAACCAAAAAAAATATAAATGAAATTAAAAGCTGGTTTTTTGAAAAAATAAAATTGATACACCATTGGCACAACTAACCAAAAAAAAAAAAAGAAAGAAAAGAATCAAATCAATAAAATATAAAATCAGAGACAAAAAAGGAAATGAACAATAGATTCCACAGAAATAAAATAATCATCAGAAGTTAATACAAAGAGCTTCATGCCAACAAATTAGGAAACCTAGAAGAAATGGATAGATTATTAGAAACATAAAAGCTACCAAAATTGAGTCATGAAGATATAGAGAAACTAAATAGACCAATAATCAAGATGGAAATTGAATAAGTAATAAAGACCCTCTCAACAAAGAAAATCCCAGGACCTGACAGCTTCACCTCTGAATTCTACCAGACATTTAAAGAAATAATTCCAATTCTCCTCAAGCTATTCAAAACAACTGAAAGGGAAACAATCCTCCCAAACTCTTTTTATGAAGCCTGCATCATCTGAATTCCTAAACCTGAAAAAGATGCACAGAGAAACAGAACTACAGATCAATATTCCTGATAAACATAGATACAATAGTGCCCAACAAAATACTAGCTAATCAAATCCAGCAACATATCAGAAAGATCACTCACCCAGACCAAATGTGATTTATCCCTGGTAATTCAGGGATGGCTCAACATTCGCAAATCAATCAATGTGATACATCACATTAACGATCTGAAGAACAAAAACCAAATCATTACCTCAATATATGCAGAGAACGCATTTGATAAAATGCAATATCCTTTCATGATGAAAACCCTAAACACAATGGGTATAGAGGGAACATTTCTCAACACAATAAAGGCAAAATGGGTATATAAGGAACATTCCTCAATAAAATCACAGCAGTTTATGACAGCATCTCTCTTAATGGGGAAAAGCTGGAAGCATTCCCTCTAAGATCCAGAACCTGACAAGATGCCCACTTTCACCACTGCTATTTAATATAGATTCAGAAGTTTTAGCCAGAACCCTTAGGCAAGAAAAAGAAATCAAAAGGATACATGCATATCACATGATCCTCTATACAGGGTATCCAAAAAACAGCTGAGAGACTGTTGGAACTAAAAGAGTTTGGTGAATACAAAATCAACACAGAAAAATCAATAGCCTTTGTATATACAGACAATGTTATGGCTGAGAAAGACCTTTTAAGATCAGTGCCATTCACAATAGCTCCAAAAAGAATCAAATACTTGGAATAATTTTAATCAAGGATGTCAAAGATCTCCATGATGAAAATTATAAAACATTAAAAAAGAAATTGAAGACATTAAAAAATGGAAAATCTTCCTAAGTTGTTATTTAACGGTTGAAATTATTTGCCAAGTTTTCATTTGCTATTACTATTGTCAGTAAGTGAGCTGGGATTTGCTCCCTCATTTCTCTATTCTAGGCCCGACTTTTCCCCTCATGTCTCTATTCTCTTCAAGGTAGGAAACTGACTATATTGAAGGACTCTCTAGGATGCACAATTTAATCTTTCAACCTTATAAAAGGGATGGCTAACATTCTTCTGTAATAGAATAGCCAAAATGAGAGCTTAAATTATAATTCCACAGCAAGAATTACCTTGCCATTGGCACAGCAAACAGGCAAAACCTCCCTTTCAAATAAAGGGAAAGAAAGTTTTAAGTGTGGACATAGCTTTCCTCATAGGCATTGTCTACCTCAAAATAAACCACTATCAGAACATTCCTGTGACTATAGACTTCTAGTTTAGGTCACGAAGATTAAAGATGGGACTTGAGCACTCCTTGACTTGCACCCTCTGGTCTGCTTTAACAAAAACCAGGAAGAAAAGAAAGCTAGGCATCAGAAGCAATGTAAAGATAGGTTGCAGGCCAATTAAAAGCTGCTCTGTACAGTGATCTGCCCTCAAAGAGACCCAACAGGCCAATCCACTGCATTGGCTTTTGACGTGGAAATCTAGGGCTTCTGAAGAAGTCAGCTTACGAAGAGCCCTGGCAGCTCTTTCAGCCAAGAGTTGGATCACTGGAAATGGAACTGCCCTGGAGTCAAAGAACACCCAAGTCAGAACCACAGATCTTGCTGGCTCCAAGCTGAAAAGCCCTTCACTCGGCCTAGCTTCCTAAGTGACTACCACTGCTGAGGGGACAGCCAAGTAGAGTTAGTAACTGTAAATTTCCTGTGAGAGATGCCACCTGCATTTACCTGGCCAGTTCTCCTTCCAGGCCAGTTAGGTAATGGAGGTCAACAGGGTGCATTCCCAAGGGTATTCACACCTCGTTTGGGGTGTACCCCATGTGAAGAGATAGATAAGTCTGGGCCTCATAGCTTACAAGGCCTTAAAGCCCACCTGATTATTATCAGGCCCCTTTTTGTCAGTTTCTATTTGCCTCTCAATCAGAAAACTTAGTTGTAGCTTAGATAACACCTTTCTTAGGTTCTCTAATAATAGCCTGTTTTTTGTTCAAGACCCTGTCTAGCCCATCTGGGGCCTCATTCCTTTATAATCATAGCCTCTACTCTAACATCAATGGCTCCACTCCTGACCTGTGTGTACTGATGGTCCTCTCCCACTCTTAATGCTGTATGATTGTTCAGAATTTCCCTACAGAAAACTCCTCTACCTTCAAAAGTTGAATGGCCTTTCTCCTGGTCTTGGTTGGGATCAGCTTTAAACCACGTCCATCAAACAGTCTTCACAAGAGTCCAGAGAACCACCCCCCCACCCCGCCAATTCCTCTCCTTTATGAAATCCTCTCATTACTTGGTTAATGCCACTCTTAGGATCATTAGTTGCTATTCTCACCCTGTCTTTTATACTACAGTGTCTGTTTAAGTGTTTACAGGAGATGATAGTGGAACAAACCAAAGCCTTCAGCAACCAGGCAGTGAACCAATAACTGCTACAGGTATGTACTTGGCTCCCTGCCCAGCAGACAGCAGCTTGAGACATCAGCCCAAGCCAGCAAAGAGTACCTCGTCACCCTATGTCAGCAGGAAGTAGCTCTAAAGACAGATCATCAACCCTCCACCCCTCCTGGACTTTTGGGATTAATGTAATTGCATACAACTCCTGTTTTATGAAAAAACAAAAGGGCACAATCTACACCCTGACACCATCATAGGCTCTAGCCTCTGTCACCATTGCTGGAAGCCAGGGGGCCACATGGCCCAACCACTGGTGTCAAGCTCCACCCCTATCCTAATGGGATTTAATGCTCCTAATCTGCCTTCCCCCGCCTCCCAGCAAAGTTTTAAAAGGACCTGTTCCTGAACACGTGGCACTCGCGCTCTCTCTCTCTCTCCCTCTCCGTCTCCACCTCCTGATCCCTGTCTCTGTCTTTCTCTCTCTTATGCTCTCCTTCTTCCTCTTTTCCTTCTATGCCCCTTCCCTTCAGTCTGTCAGATTTCCCTCAATAAACTCTTTGCCTTAAAAATTGGAAAAATCTACCATGTTCATAGATTGAAAGAATCAATATCATAAAATGTCCATACTACCAAAAGCAATATACAGATTCAATGCGATCCCAATCAAAATAGCAAGGACATTATTTGCAGATCTAAAGAAAACTATGCTGAAATTCACATGGAAACACAAGAGATCCCGAATAACTAAAGCAATCTTATACAATAAAACAAAGCTGGAGGCATCACAATACCTGATTTCAAGATAGAATGCAGGGAAGTTATAATCAAAACAGCCTGGTAGTGGCACAAAAAACAGACTTACACAAATGGAACAGAATAGAAACTCCAGAAATCAATTCATGCATCTACAGCCAACTTATCTTTGATGAAGGAGCTAAAATCAACCTGTGGAGTAAGCAGTCTCTTTAAAAATTGGTGCTGGAAAAATTGGATCTGCATGTGCAGGATATGAAACTAGACCCCTACCTTACACCTTACACAAAAATCCAATCAAAATTGATCTAAGACTTAAATCTATCACCCAACACAACCAAATCATTAGAGAACATGGGGGAAATTCTCTAAGACATTGGCATAGCAAAGACTTCTTGGAAAAGACTCCAAAAGTGCAGGCAATCAAAGCCAAAACTTACCTGTGGGATTACATCAAATCAATAAGCCTCTTCATTGCAAAAGAAGAACTCAACAAAGTGAAGACACAACTGACAGAATGGGAGAAAATACTTGCAAGCTGTGCAACTGATAAAGGGTTAACATTCAGAATATATAAAGAGCTCAAGAAATTAAACAAAAGCAAAACAAACGATCCAGGGTGAAAATGGACAAAAGACATAAAGATGCATTTTTCAAGAGAGGAAATTCAAATGGCCAACAGACGCTTGTGAAAATGCTCAGGATCACTAACCAAAGTGAAATGCAAATCAAAGCCACAACAAGGTTTTACCTCACTCCAGTTAGAATGGCTCACATAACAGAAGTCAACAAATGTCAATTGCTGGTGAAGATGAGGAAAAAGGTACCCTGAGCCACTCTTGGTGCGAATGTAAACTGGTGCAACCACTGTGGAAGACAGTATGGAAATACCTCAGAAATCTGGATATAGACCTATCATATGATCCAGCCATCCCACTCCTGGGAATTCACCTAAACTGAAAGAAATCAATATATGAAAGAGTTATCTGTACCCCCATGTTCATTGCAGCTCAATTCACAATAGCCAACATATGGAGTCAACACAGATGTCCACCAATTATTCATTAGATAAAGAAATTACAGTATACATACATACACACACACACACACTATTGATACTATTCAACTGTACAAAAGAATGAAATCCTGTCTTTTGCAACAAGGTGGTCACAATTGGAATCCATTATACTAAGTGAAATAAGCCAGTCCCAAAAAGACAGATATAATGTTTCCCCAGTCCAATAAAACTAATAGAATACCTGATATATAATGTGCTGGAGTGAAACAGACATTTTGAGATTTGATGACTATTTACAGCCTGTGTCTCTTCCATTGAAGAATAGTGTTTTGTTAACTTTTGTTTTGTTTTCTTTCTGTTAATACTATTTGTTGAACTCCTTTAATTACAGTATGATCATTAAGTATACTGAAAATAGATCATGGTAAAAATTAAGAATGGGAATGCAAGAAGGTGGGGAAGGAAGGGTTAGAGTGTGTGGGAAGAGTAGGGGGAGGGGCAATTCCACTATGTTCCTAAATCTGTATATATGAAATATGTGAAAACTGTGTAACTTAAATAAAATTAAATAAAAAATTTCTAGAGTTAGAAAGAAAATACAAATCTCTGTAAATTTAACAGTCAGAAAAAAATTAGAAAAATTACAAACAATGTTCAAATGATCTAACATGTGGGTCTTAGGAGTGCCTGAATGTGTAGAAAGAGATAATGGATTAGAAGGCCAATTTAGTGTAATAATTAAAGACAACTTCCCGGCAGGTGCTGTGGCTCACTAAGCTAATCCTCCGCCTGTGGCACCGGCACCTCTGGTTCTAGTCCAGGGGCACCAGATTCTGTCCCGGTTGCTCCTCTTCCAGTCCAGCTCTCTGCTGTGGCCCGGGAGGGCAGTGGAGGATGGCCCAAGTGCTTGGGCTCTGCACCCGCATGTGAGACCAGGAGGAAGTACCTGGCTCCTGGCTTCAGATTGGCTCAGTGCTGGCCATGGCGGCCATTTTGGGGGCAAACCAACGGAAGGAAGACCTTTCTCTCTGTCTCTCTCTAACTATGCCTGTCAAAAAAAAAAAAAAAAAAAAAGACAACTTCCCTAGTTTGGAGAAAGAAAGGGACGATCAAATACATAAGAACATAGAATCTTAATAGACATGATCAGAAAAGATCTTCACCATAGCACATTGTAGTCAACTTTCCACAGTAAAACTTAAAGAAAAGATTCTAGAATGTGCACAAGAGAAACATCAGATTACTTTCAGAGTCATCTCTAGTTAGACTCACAGCTGACATCTCATCATAAATCCTATAGGTTAGGAGAAAATGGATATATATATAGTCCAAGTCTTATGAGAAAACAATTGTTAACCCAGAATACTG
Source organism: Lepus europaeus (assembly GCF_033115175.1). Lineage (NCBI taxonomy): Eukaryota > Metazoa > Chordata > Mammalia > Lagomorpha > Leporidae > Lepus > Lepus europaeus. Next base: position 81,292,689 of record NC_084835.1, read on the forward strand.
TACCCTGCACAGCTCGCATTTATGAATGAAAGTGAAATAAAGACCTTCCATAACAAACAGAAATTGAAAGAATTTGTCAACTCTCATTCAGCCTTACAAAAGATGCTTAAGGATTGGCTACAAACAGAAACACAGAAATATAGTCATCATTGTGAATACTGTGAAGGCAGAAAATCTCCCAGTAAAAGTAAATCCAAAGTAAACAATAGGATTACTTATGAGAAAATGGCAGGGCCAAGTTCTTAGTTATCAATAGTCACCTTGAAAGTTTATGACCTCAACTCTCCAGTTAAAAGTTACAGACTGGCTGGATCAATTAAAAAAGAAGACCCATCTATTTGCTACCTACAAGCAACACACCTCACCAACAAATATACATGCAGACTGAAAGGAAAAATACATTCCATGCTAACAAAGAAAAAGAGCCAGTGCATCTCATCCTAATATCAGACAAAATAGAGTGTAACACAAAAACTGTTAAAAGAGACAAAGAAAGGCAATATATAATGACTAAGGGATCAATTCAACAGGAAGAAGTAAATATATTAAACATATGCACCCAATTACAGGTGTCTGGCTATTTAAAAGAATAGTTAATGGATCTACAGGGAGGTATAGACTCCAATAGAATGGTAATGGGGGACTTCATACTCCACTTTCAGCAACTGGCAGAACAAGAAAGAAAATTAGCAAAGAAACAAGAGTGTTAATAGACTAAATGGACCTAATGGACATTTATAGAACTTTTATCCTACAGTGGCAAAATACACATTCTTCTTACCAGTGTATGGAACTTCCTCTAGGATTAACCACATGCTAGGCCATAAAGCAAGTCTCAGCAAATTAAAAAAAAAACAAAAAACTGAAATCATACCACGCGTCTTCTCTGACCACAATGGAATGAAGATGGAAAATAACACCTTAAGAATCTCTAGCCAAGATATCATGGAAAAAAAAAAAAAAAGACCTAAATGAATGATCTCTGTGAGTGAGATCCCAGTGGAAAGAACGGGGCCATCAAAGAAGGAGGTACCCTTCTCCGAAGGGAGGAGAGAACTTCCACTTTGACTATGACCCTATCGGAATGGGATCAAAGTTGGCGAACTCTAAAGGCTTCCATAGCCCTGGCAACTCATGACTAGAGCCTAGGGAGATTACTGACGCCATGAATAGGAGTGTCAAATTGTTAAGTCAGCAACAGGAGTCACTGTGTACTTACACCCCATGTGGGATCTGTCCCTAATGTGTCGTCTAAAGCCAAATGATGCTATAACTAGTACTGAAACAGTATTTTTATACTTTGCGTTTCTGTGTGGGCACAAACTGATGAGGTCTCTACTAATTATATACTGAAGTGATCTTCTGTATATAAAGAGAATTGGAAATGAAAAAAAAAAAACAACCTGGTGTTAAAATGGAAATGGCATAGAAAATTAATTAATTTGAAAAAAAAATTATGTAGGATCTCTGTCTTTAATGTGCTGTACATTGCTATTTAATGCTATAATTAGTAATCCAATGGTAGTTTTTACACTTTATGTTGCTATATGGGCAAAATGTTGAAATCTTTACCTAATATATACTAAACTGATCTTCTGTATACAAAGAGACTTGAAAATGAATCTTTACATGAATGGAAGGGGAAAGGGAGCGGGGAAGGGGAGGGTTGCAGGCGGGAGGGAAGTTATGGGAGGGGGGAAGCCATTGTAACCCATAAGCTATACTTTGGAAATTTATATTCATTAAATAAAAGTTTAATAAAAAAATCAAAACAAACAAACAAACAAACAAAAAAAAGAATCTCTAGAACATATGCAAACACACCTATTCAATAAGAAGATGGCTGTGGGTTTGTTCTCTGTTTCTGTATGTAGGTCATCCATAAAGATCATTTGTAAGGCTGGAAAAGTGGTGACAAATTTGTTTGCTTTGGAAAGTCTTTATTTCACTCTTGTTTATAAATGGGAGCTTTGCTACATACAATATTCTGCGTTGACATTTTCTTTATTTTAGGCTTGGACTATGTCTCTCCATTCTCTCCTAACCTGTAGAGTTTTTGATGAGAAATCAGCTGTTAGTCTATCTGGAAATCCTCTGAAGATAATCTAACATTTCTCTCTTGTATATTTTAATATCTTTCCTTTATGCTTTTCTGTTGAAAGTTTGACTATAATGTGTTGTGAAGATTTTTTCTGATCATATCAATAGGAGTTCTATGTGCTTCCTGTACTTAGATGTCCCTTTCTTTCTCCAATTAGGAAATTTCCTGGTATTGTTTCACTGAATAGGACTTGTTATCCATTCCTGCTTTCTCTACCTTCAGGAACTCCTAAGACATGTATATTTGGTCATTTGATAGTATCCCTTGAGTCTCCAACACTATTTTCAGTTTTTCTATTTTTTTTGTCTAAGATATTTCCAAAGATTTGTCTTTTGGCTCAGATATTCTTTCTTCAGCCTCACCAAGTCTGTTGCTAAGACTTTCCACTGTATTTTCTATTTGACATAATGAATTCTTAATTTCTAATATTTCAGTTTGATTTCAAAATCTCTATCACTCATCAAAAAATTTTTAAATATTTATTTATTTATTTGAAAATCAGAGTTACACTGAGAGAGAAGGAGAGGCAGAGAGAGAGAGAGAGAGAGAGAGAGAGAGAGAAATGTCTTTCATCCCACTGGTTCACTCCCCAATTGGCCACAAAGGCTGGAGGTATGCCGATCCAAAGCCAGGAGCCAGGAGCTTCCTCTGGATCTTCCCATGTGGGTGCACGGGCCCAAGGACATGGGCCATCTTATGCTGCTTTCCCAGGCCATAGCAGAGAGCTGGATCAGAAGTGGATCAGCTGGGATTTAAACTGGTGCCTATATGGGATGCCAGCATTGCAGGTGGCAGCTTTACCTGCTAAGCCACAGTGCCGGCCCCTCATCAAAATCTTTCATCCATATCATGTATGGATTTCTTTATGTTATATATATGTCTCTCTGCGTTTTTGAGTAATATGATCATTTTATTTAAAATTCATTTTAGTTATTTTATGAACCTCTTTGTCTTTACATTCTATTGTTGAAGTGTTGTGTTTCTTTGGGGAAGTCATTGTCTACTTGTTCATGTTTCTTGTATTTCTGCATTTATTTTTCGGCAATTGTGGAAACACTTGTTGGTTTTCTCCTGATGGGTTTTATCTTCCACTCATGCCTCTGTGGCTTGGTGAAGTGTCTGTTTCTTCAGTGGGTATCCAGAAGCATGTGCTGGGTGGGACCAGGGAGCTCTGGTCAGTGATTGACAGTGTTTGCATGGTAGATCTCTGTTGTCAGCAGAGGTAGGGTAGGGCATGATCACCTCTGCTGGCATAATCACAGCCTCACCTCCTCTGTTCCGAGGTGATCTATGCCCTGGGTTAGCTCACAGTGGCTACAACCTCCCCACCCACACAGGCACATCATCCACACAGAGGATCTGTGTGGTCCTCAGTGCAAATAAAGAGCTCTTTGCTATGACTCACCCGAGACAATCAGGAAACTCTGAGCTTCTGAAGCCAAACACAATGATTGCCCAGAGACCCAGCTCACTCCAGGCCCTATCGTGCCATCACAGGATTCCCACAGCCAACACATGCAAGGCTCCCAGAATCACAGGGTGCAGGTGATGCACTCTCAGCTCTGTGAGCCCACCCCATCCAGGGAGTAAGCAGCAGTTTTCCCAGAGCCAGATACCTGTGGGCGCTCCATCATGGCTGTTTGAGCCTGGCTGCCTGTGACCAAGTGGCAGGGTGGGATCACCTCACAGTCCTAAGAGGATGCCCAGCCACCTGCTTACTCACCAGGCCAGACTCTAGGTCAGTGGGGTATGTAGATTTATCTCTCTGCTAAAATCCCCTGTTGCGCATGTGCATGAGCTGCCACACCCTCTACTCATGTTAAGATGGCTCTTTATCCCCGCTGGTTGCTAAGTGATATTGTTTCTTTTTTTAACCCCAGTTTATAACTGAGATATTTATGTTCTAGAGGTAAACATGGCTTATTTTTTCTTTTTTTTTTTTTTTACTTTTGTCTGACTTTTAAGTTCATATTATTATCCAGGATGCCATATGAGTCCAGTGGTTTTTCTCTTTCCCCCTCTGATATTTTAGCAGTCACTTTTGGAAAAAAAGGTAGACATAAAGACTTCTAGAAATACCCAAGAGTTATGCATATCTAAGCCACAGGGCTTCTTGGAGACTAGGTTATAATACAAAATGAGGATCTGTCTACTCTGTTAGATATTGGTAAGAAATGCAAGATAAAAACCTATCTGCATATTCCAAGTTTCCAAATTATTGTCTATTTAGACCTTTACTAGAGTCTTCGAGTTTGGAATTTTCAAGATAAAAACAAATGGGAACTTACTCTGCACTAAAATTGGATAATTCTATTAAGACAATATAAGCCACAGTACTTATAGCAAAATGATAATTTGCTGAAGTATTCTTATTCCAGGGCTGTGGTTATTTGGAGCTAGCTTAATTCTCAGATCTCATTGTTCCTATGAGATTCTAAAATACTTAGAACTACCCTCATGAGTAAAGATCTGTCTGACAAAGGAAAAAACTAATATTGTGGTAGCTGCAAATATGACCAAGGTAAATAAGAAGATGAATTTAAGAGGTACTCTCGAAGTATACTGGATGTCATGCTTCTTACACCCACAACTTAAGCGAGGAAAGCAGCTTTGTGTAGTTACTTGTGTTTCAGCATGAAGTAATCAATGAAGCTTTATATGTGTTTACATGATAGCATTAACTGAAGTCACTTAAGGGAAGAAGTTCTTTAAGAATCAACTAAGAGGGTTCGGTTCTGTGGCGCAGTAGGTTAATACTCTGGCATCCCATATGGGCGCTGGTTCTAGTCCCAGCTGCCCCTCTTCCAATCCAGTTCTCTGTTATGGCCTGGGAGAGCAGTAGACTATGGCCCAAGTGCTTGGGCCCCTGCAGCTATGTGGGAGATCTGGAGGAAGCTTCTGGCTCCTGCCTTCAGATTGGTACAGTTCCACCTATTGCGGCCTGCTGGAGAGTGAACCAATGGAAGGAAGACCTTGCTCTCTGTCTCTCCCTCTCACTGTCTGTAACTCTACTTCTCAAATAAATAAATATATATACACACACATATTTATTTAAGGTAAATAAATTCCATATATTTCATATATACAGATTTAAGAAAATAGTGTTATTTCCCACACTACCCTCCCTCCTGCCTACGTTCCCAGCTTTTCTCCTCTTTCCTCTCTTATTCACACTCTTAATTTTTATAAAGATCTATTTTCAGTTTACTTTATACTTATAAGATTCACCCTACACTAAGTAAAGAGCTCAATAAATAGCAAGAAGAAAACACTGTTCCTCAACAGTAGAGACAAGGGCTGTAAATAATCATCGAATCTCAAAATGTCTATTTTATTCCTATACATTATATTTTTACTCTATTAGTTATCATAAATCAGGAAGAAAACATTTTTTTTAAATCTAGTTTCACCTGTCTCTGCAAAAAGGCATCATATGTATTTTGTAGCTGTTACATATTTTTAGAGAATTTATTATGTTTTTTTAAAGTCTGTCCTATTCCACTTAGTCTACTGGTAAAATATAAAAATGGCTTTATTACACCAGAAATTTTTTGTCATGTATCTAGTAAATATTATCTTAGCCATAACAGAAGCATTATCTAGTATCTTAAATGAGTTATATCAATAAGGAAAGAATTACTGCTTCTATCCTCTTCACAGTTGTCAGTTTTTTGGGGGTATTTCTCTTTATTGTGCACACACAATACAATTGTTGGGTAGTAGCTTCATAAATGATCTCATATGAAGTTGAAGATTAACATAAGTAAAATGTTAAAGGCTACCATAGAGTTTAAGGAGTGAAAAAGGTAAATAAACAGAAATTTTGGTAAGCTTCTATACAGATTGTATCTTACTATATTGAAGTAATGCTCTTTTCCTTAAAAATGTCTTATATTATACATTGAAGAACATAAATACCATTGCAAACATGGTTTAGATAAAATTAAATCATTTTTAGAGACATATGGTACCAAAAATTAACTCCCCAAAGCACATAATTTAACTGGCTTTTGCAATTTAAGAACCCTGGGAAAAAAGAAAGGGAACATTTCAAGGAAATGAGAAGTGTCCTTATAATGAATTTCTGCTTATAAGAATCAGACATAACAACAGTCTTTTTAATTAAAATACAAATACCATATGTATAGTTATCTGAAAATGAACTATAAATTGTATTGCCAGAAAACAAAGACCAGTCAATACTGAAAACACAGAAAACCTTTGGAATACAAAAGTAATACTATCCAGCAGGGCAGTTAGTTCATGGGCAGCACTCAAAGCCTTTGTCAGTGAATCATGATTAGCCCATCACTGGATTAATGAAAATACACAACTACTGAAGATGTGACTATTTAAAGACAAGTTTCCAATGAAGCCTCATTTATAATTTTTGGGATGAAAAATATGTTTATAAAAACTGGATGGTGGTTGAAAAGAACTCAGATCTTTTTTTTTCTGTATACAACTTGAAATATATGTTAGATACAGGATTGAAACAGGAAATGAACACAATCATTGCCATAAACAACCCTCAGCAATGCAACATGCAAAGCACATGCAAGAGTTGTGGAACAAAGGCAAATTCTTTGAGTAAAAGTCACCTCAGAGTACATGAGGGTTTCTAGGGAGTGAGAATATGCCACACAATACTCCAGTGGTGGATACATGACCTTATACATTCGCCTAAATCCATAGCATGTGTAGCACCAAGAGTGAACTCTAATGTAAATGATGGACTTCAGGTGATAAAGGTGCCTGGATGCAGTCCATCAGCTGTAACAGATGTGTCACTCAGGTGGTGGGCATTAATAATAAGGAAGACCATTCATGCATGGGTCAGCCAGAGGGCATATGGGAAATCTCTATGACTTCCTCTCAATTTTTCTGTGAACCTAAAAGGTACTATAAAAAAATATCAAAAACGTTACTTCCTACTATATTGAGCTAGGACTTGGGCATGGGTTATTTGTTAGTGATGATGTGTAAAAACTGTTAGAAGGATACACATAAATACATGAATTAACTCATCAAAGGTACCTAAAAATTTGAAAGTTAATCTGACTGGTAGAGAGCTTGCAAATTTCATTGGTAAGAAGACCGCCACTTAAGAGTAGAAATATGATGAAAAATAGTTTTGGGAGAAAAATTAAAGTATTTCACACAATCCACTTGTCTTTCCCATCTATAAGCACAATAGTCTAAGTGCTGTGAAAGCATCCCTAAGAATTACATGTTTGACAAGGGAGAAGAAAACCATGCTATATACTGGATTTATCTTTATACCTTAGGTAAACCAATTAAAATTGTATTGAAAGCTTTGGTAAAATATGACAAAAACCGCCTGGGAAAAATAACAGAATTTTTCCTACAGGTATATTTTAGATAGATATATAATAGAAACACACACATTTATTCATATATTCATTTACTCTGGAATATTAAAGTAATAGTTATAATTTCAACCTGCTTGTTATATGGTTTCACATACTAAAAGTATTCTGCCTTTCTCAATTTCTGACAGATAAATAAAACTGATAAGATATGTGCATGCAATTTTAATTCAACAGAGTGATGTGAAGATCACAAGGCAAATAGCATAGGCTTTATCAGTTCTGTTTATTATAATAACCCAAACAACGGCAATTACAAACTACTACACAGATTTTTGGCAAGACAGGAATGACAGATACACAAAACCTGGCTAGTACTGATTTTTTTTTTTTTTTGCAGTACTCAGTTACCAAGCTACATATACACAAATCTCAAAAGTAATGAGATATTTCTTTATTATCAAATCTGTTCCACAGGCTGGCATAAATCACATAGCTTATTCCTTAAAATCTCCTTTGTCAACTGCAAAGATATAACATAAAACAATCCTTCACATCTGGAGCTAGTCTTTTAAGAAACTGATAAAAAACTATTCAATTACTCAAATTATATAGTGAATAGTATATTTTAAAATTCTGTATTTGGATCTGTTGATATATTAAAAAAATGCTGGTATGAAAGAGAGAAAGCTATTCCATAACACATACCTGATTCTTGTGTTGAATAAAGATCAAGTGTATCCCTTTACAAAAATGTGTATCCTGTGTACTTTATAATTCATACAATGACATATAATCTATAATCAATCTAACATTTTTACTATTTAATAGTAGCAACAAGCTGTAAAACTCACAGCCTTCTAAGTTTCATAGATATTTCTGGGGTAAAATTGTTGCCTTTCTGATGAAGATTTGATCAAAAGGTACAATGTTTAGATGTTTATTTATACTGGCAATATAAATAAATGGATGAAAATATATACTTAATTTGAAGTATTCTTATGATTTTTCAAAAAGACATTAAGGCAAGGGTAAAGCAATTAGAAATTCTATAAAATTTCTATAAAAATCTCACAAAATTCTAACATTGCTCAAATGCTTAATTATTTAAAACAATCTTTGTAAATGGACTTACATGAAAGCTGAACATGGAAGGTGACACTGTCACTATGTCTTAGAAATAAAAATAATCTTGAGGATAAACACTTCCTTTCTTTTGTGTCAATCATTTGTCCAAAAGTAATTTAGTCTTTTGATTTTAGAATTTGACCAGGCAAATATTTTAACCTTGTTTTCATACATAAGCTGTATGATTTTCCAGATTTATCTCTTCAGTCTTCTGAAATCAGCTTGTTTCAATGCAAATGAATACTTTAAAAATCATACATCCCTAAAATTAATTCATAATAAAGCATTATATTAAGGATGATCAATTATGGCATTCACTGATATATTTTGAGTTTTCAAGAAGAAACACAGTATATTTCTATTTTAAAGACATTAGGTTTCATTTTAAATACCCTAAGAATTTTTATTTTTATTTCACATGGTAAAATAAATGCTTGTGAATTTACCTGTTTTAAATTATTTGCAAAAGTTAAGCTACAAATGTAAAGAAGATATGTGACATAACTATGCAACATAGCATAGCTTGAGTGCAGAAGGAAACTAATTTATAGTAATAAGAAGAGGGGAGAGAAGTACAAAGTTCATTTGGAATGCAAAAGTCTAATGGCTTTTTCTTAGCTTCTTGCTACCCTGTAGCTAGGATTGTAGGAATAATAACAAAAAAGTCTGCAAATATGCTGGATGCCAAAACTTTTCTAAACCATTTCTTGGCTTGAACAAGAGTACATAATTGAATCCATTTTACAGCAATCTTATCAAAGGTATTAAACATAAAACAATGTCTTATGTATCATCTCTATTATCTTTTTTTTTTTTCTTCAGGAAACACCATGAACCAAAGAATGGAAAAATACCATTGGTGCCACTGGCTAATAGAGACAGATTGATATTCACTTTGGATGTTCTGCCACATTAGAGAAGTTTCTGGAAGTAATAGTGGAAGGGTCATTGGATATTTGAAAATTCAGGCATATCTGGGTAAAACATGCTTTGTGGCGTTGTGTAGCAGTGTCACTGGAACCTAATTGCCTTGTGTAAGGAACAAGTGTAATAACAGTAAACTGACTTATCAATAGGATATGCTGCCCCTTGACATTCTCAGTTCTTCATAAGAAATTAAAAACATCTTGCTGCCTCCTCTTCCTCTGCTTTTGTGACTCCTTTTACTCCTTATTCTCTACCTACCATTCCGCTGAAAAGGCTCTAAGAAAGATCACCTGCAGCATCTGATATGCTTACAACCTTACTATACTTATCAAAGTCTTTACTTTTTTGGTGCATTCTTGGGGTCCCCCTATTGTTCTACACTGTCTTTCCAATCTTATTTCTTGGTTACTCTCCTTTTGCTACTGAAAATATCACTAATTAATAAGGTTCTGGCCTTAATTCTCTTCTGTAAACTTCCCTTGAGTGACCGCATATATTCCTATAATTGAAGTTATTGACCAAACAATGATGTCTCCTACGTAGGTGTCTCTCTCCAAGCCTGGAGTACATTTACCACAATTTACCAGGACTTTTCCTTATATGTCTGATGAGATGTCAAGGTCAAAGCCCAAAGATGAATCTATTGGGTTTAAGAACCTCTCTTCCTATGTACTTTATCTTCCTATCTTCTTGGGATTTAGAACAAGGTGCCAACACCAATGACATCACCCAAGCTAAAACCTCTGGAGTCAGACCCATCTCACTTACTCTCCCACCACCCATTCATTATCCAAGTTTCTTCTGTTTTGGCTTTTAAATATTTTTCTACTAGCTCCTTTGTTTTCCCTGCATCATTGATTTCTACCACTATTTGGAAATTTACCATTTTTGCTTCATTTATTCATTTCCTTTAGATGATAAAATTAATGGATAATTATTTATTCATCATGATTATTTATTATCTTACAGGATAAATTTAATGAATAATTAAGCCTGAAATGATAACTTTCCTAACAGTGGGAGGAATTGTGTGCCTGGAAGCCATACATTTCCTGAGACCAGAAGAGAAGAAGAAAGCTCACTAGTGACAATTGTACGTAATGTTTTTGTAGGCATGGAAATGTACTCAGAATATCACTGTAAGCATTGCCTTTAGAGCTAGGCTCTAAAAAATCAAGGTGATGAAGAGGTAAGAATTATCCGTCATTAGCAATGAAGGATACAAATAAATAAATGACTTATACATTAAGAGATAGTTTGTTTCCCAAAATAGCTTAAATAGATGTTTAGCTACTTTACTTAACACTATTAACCATTGAGCATAGATTTAAGTTCTTAAATTATTCCACTAATTAACTATATAGTTTTTCCTCCAAAAATGGCATCTCCCCAATGTCATTTTGTTTTAAACTTCAGTGCTGCATTTTTCTATTTTTTAGCTGTAGATTTTAAGTGCTTCCCCATCCCCCCCAAAAGATGACTATGTGAAATGATTAATTTACTTGACTATAGTAATCATTTTCACCACGTTTTATATAAACAGGAGAGAAGCCAGGGAAGCCGGAGTGAATCTTGGGCAGTGAGTGGTCACCAGTGCCCACGAGGTATGCGACCTGTGCACTCTTCCCAAGCTGAGAGAGGAACTCAGGACTCCTCAGTTCTTTGTTTTCCCAATTACTTTCCGGAAGAAAGCAACAAACATTGTCTTTGGAAGAAAATAGTCTTCAAGTGGGACCCAAGTTTTACATAAATGATCTATGAACTCCTAAACAACGACTGCTCAGAATATGCAGTGGAAACAGTGAGATTCAGAGAAACCACCACAAGTACCATGGATAGCATTCAGATAACAGATACAGAAAATGAAATAACTATGTACAGAATGTTTAAGGAAATAATAGAAGGAATTATATGCCATACGATGGTAGAATGGCATCTTCTAATTTTTGAAAATGTAGCATTTATTGATAGGTCCAGAAAAAGTGTTGTTTCAGAAGAAGGGGAAGTAGAGATGTTTAAGATAAACTGAATACGATAGTTTAAATCTGATGTAGCTACTAGTAAGTGTGCATTTCAGGGGGAAGGAAAATGATTCCCAAGAGAAGCTCTACAAGAAGGAATAGTGAACAATAACAGAGGAAACTGGGAGACAAAGGCAAACGTCCTCTGTATTAAGTAGTAATAATAGTGATACTAGTAACATCATAGCTAACTAAGGAGTCTAAAAGAATGATGGAACCACAGTGCTTTATAACAACAGGATGTGGGTATGGCAGTTAGTAATCTGAATTGAAATGCTGTAACCTTGGGGCCAGCACTGTGGCATGTCAGGTTAAGCCTCTGCCTACAGTGCTGGTGTCCTATATGGGTGCTGGGTTTGATTCCTCTTCAGATCAAGCTCCCTGCTGGTGGCCTGGGAAAGCCACAGAAGATGACCCAAGTGCTTGGGCCCCTGCACCTACAAGGGAAATGTGGAAGAAGCTCCTGGCTCCTGGCTTTGGATCTGCTCAGCTCCGGCCATTTGCGGCCTTTTGGGGTCAACCAGCAGATGGAAGACCTCTCTGTCTCTGCCTCTTAAATAAATCAATAAATCTTTTAAAAAATGCTGTAATATCATACTGTATGGTGCTTAAAATAGTCATTACTATGTTTAAAAATACCAAGTATATTTTAGTATATTTTAGGTTAAACATGCATCTATATTTCAAGTGTTATAATACAAATCAATTTTCAAATAAATTGTTAGAAACGGAGGTTAAAATGTGACTAGAAGCCGGCGCCGCGGCTTAACAGGCTAATCCTCTGCCTTGCGGCGCCGGCACACCAGGTTCTAGTCCCGGTCAGGGTGCCAGATTCTGTCCCGGTTGCCCCTCTTCAAGGCCAGCTCTCTGCTATGGCCCGGGAAGGCAGTGGAGGATGGCTCAAGTCCTTGGGCCCTGGACCCGCATAGGAGACCAGGAAAAGCACCTGGCTCCTGGCTTCGGATCAGCACGATGCACCAGCCGCAGCGGCATTGGATCGTGAACCAAAGGCAAAAAGGAAGACCTTTCTCTCTGTCTCTCTCTCTCACTATCCACTCTGCCTGTCAAAAAAACCAAACAAACAAACAAACAGTAAAATATAAAAAAAAATGTGATTAGGAAGAAAGAGAGAGAAAGAAAGAGAAAGAAATAAAGACACATTGTAATCAAACTCACCACAGTGAAACATAAAGAAAAGATTCTAAAAGGTGCAAGAGAGAAACGTCAGATTACTCTCAGAGGATCTCCAATTAGACTCACAGCTGACTTCTCATCAGAAACCCTACAAGCTAGAAGGGAATGGCGAGATATAGCCCAGGTACTAAGAGAGAAAAACTGCCAGCCCAGAATATTATATCCTGCAAAGCTCTCATTTGTAAATGAAGGTGAAATTAAGACTTTTCATAGCAAACAGAAACTGAAAGAATTTGTTGCCACTCATCCTGCCCTGCAAAAGATGCTTAAAGATGTGTTACACACAGAAACACAGAAACATGGTCACCAATATGAAAGAAGGTAAAGGAAGGAAACCTCACAGCAAAAGATCACAGGAAGCTCAATTTCTCTTTGACATAGAATTAAACTCTGATGCTCTGTTAAAGCAATGTGTTAAAGTAATCTAAAAACAAAAAGCAATTCAAATCAATTGGCAATCTACAAAAAGAGTTAAAGATTTTAAAAGCTATTATTAAAATTGCTATATTGGTCTATTATGCTATGTTATATGTGTGTACATATTGTATGTCCACATAGGAAATTTTATTAAGAGTTTTATTTTAAATGGCTTTTAGATAAGATTGTACATAAATTTAAGCTGCTAAAATCAATCAAAGATACATTTTAATTTGTGTGACCTGAATCTGTGTATCATGTTTTAAACTTGTTGGTAGAAAGAAACTAAAAACATTTTATATGGTTGTGCTTAAGTTTACTGGTTAAACAAACTACACCATGTTAGATATTTAAGAGGTGTTTCCAAATACATGATTCTTAAAATTTATAGAAGGCATTGGACCTTCTGGTAAATGTTTTCTTAAGTTGTTATCTAATGGTTGAAACGGTTTGCTAAGTTTTCATGTGATATTGCTATTGTCAGCAAGTGATCTAGGACTTGCTCCCTCATTTCTCTATTCTAAGCCCAACTTGTTCTTTCATTTCTCTATTCTCTTCAAGGTAGGAAACTAATTCTATTATGAAGGAATCTGTAGGACACACAATTTAATCTTTAGACCTTATAAAAGAGATGGCTAACATTTTTCTGTAATAGCATAGCCAAAATAAGAACTTAAATAATAATCTCATAGCTAGATTCACTTCGCCATCAGCGAAGTATACAGTAAGTAGAAAAAACCTCCCTTTCAGACCAAAGGGAAAGAAAGTTTTAAAGTGAGAATATAATTCTCCTCATGGGCATTGTCTACCTTAGAAAAACTACTACAGAACATGCCTGTGACTATAGACTTGTAGTTCAGGCCACCGAAGATTAGAGATGGGACATGGGCACTCCCTTGACTTGCATCCTCTGGTCTGCTTCAACACAAACCAGGAGGAAAAGAAAGCTAGGCATCAGAAGCAATGGGTGGCAGGCCTACTAATGGCTGATCTGTACAGTGATCTGCCCTCAAGGAGACCCAACAGGCCAGTTCACTGCAGTGGCTTTCAATGTGGTAAGCCTGGGCTTCAGCAGAAGTCAGCTTGTGAAGAGCCCTGGCAGCTCTGCCAAGAGTTGGATCACTGGAAATGGACCTGCCCTGGAGTCGAAGGATGCCCAGGTCAGAGCCACAGATCTTATTGGCTCTAAGCTGAAAAGCCCTTCACTCAGCCCAACTTCCAAAGTGACCACTGCAGCTGAGGGGATGGTCAAGTAGGGCCAGCAACATTGCAGGCAGAACTGTAAATTTCTTGTTAGAGATGCCCCCTGCCTTTACCTGGCCAGCTGTCCTCCCAGGCCAGCCAAGTAATGAAAGTCAACAGAGTGCCTTCCCCTAGGAGGTTCACACCTCCCTTAGGATATACCCCATGTGAAGAGATAGATAGGTCTGGGCCTCTTCACTTACAAGGCCTAAAGCCCACCAGATTATTATCAAGCCCCTTCTATCAGGTTCTATTTGCCTCTCAATCAGAAAACTTCATTGTAGCTTAGACAGCACCTTTCTTAGCTCCTCTAATAATGACTCTGTCCTTTGTTCTAGGCCCTGTCTAGTGCACTTGGGCCTCATTCCTTTGTAATCATAACCTCTACTCTACCACCAATGGCTCTACTCCCAACATGTGTGTACTGATGGTCCTCTTCCCCACTTAATGCTGTATAATTGTTCAGACCTGGTAAATGCCACTCTTAGGATCATTGGTTACTATCCTCTGTCTTTTATGACCTTGTCTAAATATGATCAGAGTCGGCAAACTTGGAAGGCTTCCATAGCCTTGGCAACTCATGACGACAGCCTAGGGTGGTTACTGGCGCCATAAACTAGAGTGTCAATTTGTTGGGTCAACAACAGGAGCCACTGTGCACTTGCTCCTCATGTGGGATCTCTGTCCTTAATGTGCTGTACATTGTGATTTAATGCTATAACTAGTACTCAAACAGTATGTTTCACTTTGTGTTTCTATGTGGGTGCAAACTGTTGAAATCTTTATACTAAATTGATCTTCTGTATATAAAGAGAATTGAAAATGAATCTTGATGCAAATGGAAGGGGAGAGGGAGTGGGAGAGGGGAGGGTTGTGGGTGGGAGGGAAGTTATGGGAGGGGGAAGCCATTGTAATCCATAAGCTGTACACTGGAAATTTATATTCATTAAATAAAAGTTAAAAAAAAAGAAGAAAAAAAAAAGAAATAAAGAAATGCCTGTGTGTATCAGTATTGCTGAAAATATAATTTTGTGAGACTTTGTTATAAATCTTTGTTAAACTAATAATTACTCCTATGGTTTGAACAACCTGTGATTATTTTAAAATTTACAGTATATTAGTGAAATGGACATCTTTTCACTTGATTGTAGTCCTTGCCTACATTCCCACTGAACTGCAGTCTTTTTACTTATTACTTTTTGCACTCATGATTTAGTAGAATATTAAGATTTTAATGTAAACAAAATGTTATATAAAAATTAAGATAGAAAGAATGGGGGTGGGCCGGCACTGTGGCTCAATAGGCTAATCCTCCACCTTGCGGCGCCGGCACATTGTGTTCTAGTCCCTGTCGGGGTGCCGGATTCTGTCCCAGTTGCCCCTCTTCCAGGCCAGCTCTCTGCTGTGGCCAGGGAGTGCAGTGGAGGATGGCCCAAGTGCTTGGGCCCTGCACCTCATGGGAGACCAGGATAAGTACCTGGCTCCTGGCTTCGGATCAACGTGATGTGCTGGCCGCAGCGCAACGGCCGCGGCGGCCATTGGAGGGTGAACCAATGGCAAAATTAGACCTTTCTCTCTGTCTCTCTCACTGTCCACTCTGCCTGTCAAAAAAAAAAAAAAAAGTAAGAGAGGGGGTGGGAAAGAGGAAGGGAGGAAAGAAGAAAGGGAAGGAGGGGAGAGAGGAAGAGAAGTATTATATTCTTAGAATTGTATCTAGGAACTATGTTGAATTTGTTCTCTTTGTATTAATATCACATTAACACGAGAATTGTGTTGTAATTATTATGCATCTGCTGTGACCCTGAGAATCTAATATATTAATGAATTCCTTTATTAAAAAATAGTGTTTGACCAACAAATTAAAGGAAGAGAAATATTAAATATGAAAGAATAAACTAAATGATTTCTCAATCAATTTAAAGAACACATAGGATTAAAAGGAAGCAATAGGAAAAGTAGTTTATTAAAGTTAAAAAGTTAATTGGTAGAAAGAAGCACAACATATGATTGATTAAAATATCCATAATGGATAGTATTCACCAGATAAGGAGAGAATTATATTTAGAAAATTGTGTCTACATAATCCTTTACCAGAAGTACATTAGAAACTAAAGATAGAAAAGATTGAACTTAATAATCAAAACTTACATATTAGGTAATTACTTGAAAGACAAAGCCTTTAGTTTAAGACAAATAACATTCTTAGATATAGAGATTATATCCCTATATTTATATCTATGTAAATAAAGGTAAAAATAGTTTGAGAGTTTTCAATATAGCCACCAATTTCGGCAAATCAAAAATTAAAATAATGATGATTAAGAAATTTCATAAAACATGTGAATAGGCATATATGTGTCTTCATATATGCACATGTGCCCAAAATTTAAAATGCTATTGTCTTCTTTTAAATATTTATTTATTTATTTGAAAGGCAGAGTGACAGAGAGAGGCAGAGACAAAGAGGAAGAGCTCTTCCGTCATCTGGTTCACTTTCCAAATACACAAAAGCTAGGATTGACTCATGCCAAATCCAGAAACCTGGAACTCTGTTCAGGTCTTCTACGTGAGTGGAGGGACTCAAATTCTTGGGCCATCATTTGCTGCTTCCTAGGAACATTAGCATGGAGCTGGCTCAGAAGCATTGTATCCAGGACCCAAACCAGACTCTGATGTGAGATATAGGCATCCCAAGCAGAGGCTTAACTTTCTGTGCCATATGCCCACCACCAAAGTCGTCTTCCGTCTATGTAAAACACTGTGATTTGATATTTGTATAAATTGAAACAGAAAACAAAAAATTATGGTAATATAGAACAAATATTACATTTCAAGGAACTAAGATGGTATAACCATGATCATTACAAAAACAAATTAAATTCTAAGTCCAAACTCAGAGGTAGCATTTGAAGCAGTGGTTAAGATGTCTCTTGGCTTACCTGCATTGCAAAACATTGTCTCGGCATTCAAGTCCTCCCTCTGCTTCTAAGCCAGTTTCACTGCTAAGGTGCACCCTGGGCGACAGTAAGTTATAGCTCCAGTAAGTGGGTCCTTACCACTCACCTAGGAGACCTAGACTGAGTTTCTGGCGCCCAGCTTCAGCCCAGCACTGGCTATTGTGGGTATTGAGTGAGTAAACAAGCAAATGAAAGATCTCTCTCTCTCTCTCTGTTTCTGTCTCATTGCTCTTTAAACAAACAACAAATTTAAAAGAATTCAAAAGTCAAAATAAAACTATATGTTTAAGCCGGCGCCGCGGCTCAATAGGCTAATCCTCCGCCTTGCGGCGCCGGCACACCGGGTTCTAGTCCTGGTCGGGGCACCGATCCTGTCCCGGTTGCCCCTCTTCCAGGCCAGCTCTCTGCTGTGGCCAGGGAGTGCAGTGGAGGATGGCCCAAGTGCTTGGGCCCTGCACCCCATGGGAGACCAGGAGAAGCACCTGGCTCCTGCCATCAGATCAGCACGGTGCGCCAGCCGCAGCGCGCCTACTGCGGCGGCCATTGGAGGGTGAACCAATGGCAAAAAGGAAGACCTTTCTCTCTATCTCTCTCTCTCACTGTCCACTCTGCCTGTCAAAAAAAAAAAAAACTATATGTTTATAAATTTGATTAAAATTCTAACATGAATATAAATAAATCAGAAAAAATTTTAAATACTTAACAACACTAAATGAATATTTATGAAATTCCACATGTTAAATATATAGGATACAATCAGATACTTCTATCCTGATACTAGAAAAGAAGAAATTAATAATTTTAATTATAAATTAAAAATTTATAATTTTCACCCAAATTATTAAAAGATGAAGAACAGAATAAATATCCTGAAAATGTAGAGAATGAACTTAATGAAATAAAAAGCATATATAGGATAGAGGAATTCATAAAGACAGAGTTCTTTTTTTTAAAATATTCATTTATTTATTTGAAATGTAGAGATATATAGAGAAAAGGAGAGCGATAAAGAGAGATTGAGAGAGAGAGAGAATCATCCATCTGCTGGTTCACTCCCCAAACAGCTACAATGACCAGGGCTGGGCCAGGTCAAAGCCAGGAGCCAGGAGCTTCTTCCTTGGTCTCCCACGTGTGTACTGTGTACAGAGGCCCAAGTACATGAGCCATCTTCCACTGCTTTCCCAGGCACATTAGCAGGGAGCTTGGTGGGAAGTGGAGCTGCCAGGACTCAAACCTGTGCCCATATAGGATACCAACATTGCAGGCAGAGGCTTAACCTATCCCATGGTGCCAGCCTCCAGAGTTCATTCTTATACAGATCAATAAACTACATAAAATTCTATTAGGATTAACATAATGAAATAGAAAGGAAAAAGTTAATAATATTTCAACAGAAGAAAGGAGCAACATTGAAAGATATAGTAGAGATTAAAACCACTAAGATAACCCTGAGTGATCTTACACAAAAAAATTTAAATAAAGTGAGATGGACAAAGTCCCCATAAATAGAACTCAGTGTAACTGACTCAAGGCAAACTAGAGTTTGTCTCATAATTATTAAATTATTTTAGCTAAAAATTACTCCTATCTAGAAATCAGTTCTCAAGATATTACAGAAGAGATTTTCCAAGTTTTAAGGGTAGAGTTTTTTCTAATTTTTTGCAAAACTATTTTAAAAAGTAGAAAGAGGGAATATCCCCAAAGTCATTCTGTAAGTTGAGCAGAGAATGAAAAGTAACATCAGATAAATGTTTAAAAATCAATTATAATTTTACTCACTAAAAATAAACTGTTAGAAACAACAATTTATAAAATTCTTTTACAAACATATCAAATTAGATGGTAATTTGAAACAAATATTTTTGAAAAGTTGGGTAGGATCTATACAAATAAAACTAGAGAACTTCTTTAAAGGTGCTAAATGAGACTGAAGGCAGTGCCATGTTTGTGCATAGAAAGATTCACATCATAATGTCAATTCTTTGCAAATTAATCTATGACTATAAGGCAAGTGTCGTCAACAAGGAATTATGGAGAACTCTGAAAAGAAAAAAATCTAAATGAAACTAATTTTTAGGAGAAAATGGCAGAATTAGCCAAATTAGCAAAATTAGGTTGGAGGTACTCACTCTGAAATATATCGAGATTTGTTGCCATGACCCTAATTAAGTCAGTGTGTTTTCATTTAGGAATAGACATGTTCATCAGAACAAAATATAGTCCAGGAATTCATATAAATATTGATCTTCGAGTTACAAAGGTGTTGGCATTGCATATCAGTTAGGAACAAACAACACTAATAATTTTGACAATTGACTATGTAAAAGAGCAAATTGAAGAGAAAACTGAATCTTTTTATTAATTACCCAAGGCACTTAGAATGGATATCTGAGGGAATAAATCTAATGGTATGAATTTTAGATCTTGCATTGTGCTGGTGTTAAATAGCATAGAAATAATGGGATCTTCTGGGTCACTTCAAATCATACCTGAAAAGTGGCTATTTATGCTATAAATTCAACATGTTAGACATTTAGTCATAGAACTTAGAATAAATGAAAGTATAATACTTGTAGCTGAACAAATTATATATTTTCTGTCATGTTAGTATAAGTACTCTAACAACTTGTCAAATCAAACAACTTTTTCCCTTTCACTTTCAGTAAATGAGCCTTGTGGAGATCCAGTCACTCCTTGGTTCTTTTGACAGCTTGTTCTGCTCATTATATGATGTGTGGGATAATCAAATCAGTAAGAATTCACTGTTTCTGAAATATAAAATAGGATAAACTTCCTGAGTTTTTCTAAATAAAAGTTCTAAGTCAAATTGTAAAATCAGAAGATTAAATTTCAAATACGTCAGTGGACCCCAAAACACTTGCCACGATCATTCCTAACCCATGGTCATGAGTGTTCAAGTGATGGTTTCAAAGGAAGTAAGCCAAGGGGCTGGCAATGTAGTATTGTGGGTAAACCCCACCTGAAACACTTGCAGCCCATGTAGGGGCTGGTTCAAGTCCTGGATGCTCCACTTTCAGTCCAGCCTCCTGCTAATGCACCTGGGAAAGCAGCAGAGGATGGCTCAAGTGCCTGTGTCCCTGCAGCCATGTGGGAGACCTGGATGAATCTCCTGGCTTCTGGCTTCAGTCCAGCCCAGCTCTGGTTGTTCAGACCACTTACGGAATGAGCCAGCAGATGAAAGATCTCTCTCTCTCTCTGCCTTTCAAATAAATAATCTTTTTTTTTTTTAAATAAAGCAAGCCAAGAAAAAGAAAAAGAAAGAAAAAATCGCACTGTAATAGGTGAGAGAATTTCAAAACCTTCAAGAAAAGGTACACAGACGTTGTGATGAATGGGAAGACTTCTCAGGAACAAGGAATAAAGAATAATTTAAGAAATGAAAGCAGTTTTCCTTTAAAAATGGTGTGAAGCAGAAAATGAGGATGATATCCTGTGCCTGTGTTTTTTTTTTTTTTTTTCTTTTGATGGAAAGAAGGGGCCCAGCTTATTTCAGCTGTACTAATGGTGGTTGTGCAGTGGCTTTCTCAGCTAACCTTGGGTTCTTGATGCAGGATCCATGTGATATTCATCTTCGTATTTCTTGCAATTCATTTAGGACTGTGCATGCAAATACTTCAACAAATATTATTTGAGTGTCTTAATTAATAAATATTAGGACCTTTAACAAGTGTCAAGAAAGCTGAGTTCTCTTCACTTGCATTGCAACACATTGTGCATTGTAAAATTTTATTAGTCATTATGCCTGTTGAACCAATTCTGCAGGTTAACTCTGTACAATGCAGTTCTGTATTGCAACAGAGATTACGACTTTGTAGAAAAGGCTTTCCTGAAGCCACTCCCTGCCTAGGCAGAAACAAAATGCTTCCTCCCACTTGCTCCCCTTGCGCCCTAATATTATCTCTAATAAAAGCAGGTGTTACATTGACTAGTTAATTTTTTTAACATGCAAGTTTTGGTAGTAGATTCAGAGCAAATTGAATTCAAGATCTGTTTTGAT
This sequence comes from Lepus europaeus, assembly GCF_033115175.1. Lineage (NCBI taxonomy): Eukaryota > Metazoa > Chordata > Mammalia > Lagomorpha > Leporidae > Lepus > Lepus europaeus. Next base: position 81,314,024 of record NC_084835.1, read on the forward strand.
CTCAATTGTAGCTTTATTGCTTAGTACCTTATTAGGCACAGGATAGTATTTGTTGTATGAGAGTAGGAGAAAGTGTACTGGGATAGGTCCTCTCTTCCCCGAGAAGTCTACCTGCTGATTCCTTGGACCTGGGAATATGTGACCTTCTATGTCAAATGTCAAAAGGGACTTGGCAGATATGGTTATGTTAAAGCTGTTGAGATGGGGAGATTATCCTGGGTGTCCCAGAGGAGCCCAACATAAACACAAGGATTCTAACAAGAGGGAATCCGGAGGGTCAGAGGCAGAGAAACCTGTGTTAAAACAGGCATGAGAGTCAGTGAAGGAGAGGCAGTGACACTGTGCTGATGTCACTGTGAGGAAGGGGCCTTAGGCCAGCCATTCAGTAGCCTCTGGAAGATGGACAAGGTACAGAAATATTCTCCACTGGAGCCTCTGTAAGGAACCAGCCCTGCCTATGCCATAACTTTAGCCCCATGAAAGTGATTTTAGACTTTTGACCTCCAGAACTATAGGATAAATTTGCATTGCTTTAAGACACCAAGCCTCTATTATTCACTATGAAGCATGTATTGTTGAAATTAGCACTGGGTAAAGCTATGGAGTGTAGGTAGATAATAAAATTTCCTAAATAATTTTAAAAAATTATCTTTTCTTAACCTTAAATTACAAGTTACTTAACACTTATTCCAATGAGGAGAGCAGAGAATTCTATTGGGAATTATGGGATTATGGGGTATATAACATGATCCTATGCAGTATTTGTGAAAAAGAGATTGATACAGACAGGTTAAGGGAAGAGATGGGCTGATATCACTCTAGTTACCATAGCACTGGGTGGCCTTCTAGAAGATGTGAACTTCAATATGATTTCTGAGCTAGGAGAGGAATCTTCCATGATGTGGGGGAGAAATGAAGTTCATTCTAACACAGGTAGAAAACATAAGCAAAGAAAGCTAACTTATGGGAACTAGTGTCTTGGGACTCCAGTCAGCAAAAGGGCCTGACTAAATTGAAAGATAAAAAAGGAAAATGGGGGTGGGGGAGTAGAGCCAGAAAAGAAAGGGTGGTAACAGGTGCAAGAGTTGGGGTTTCACTCCGAAGTTAAAGTAGAGTCCTTGTTTCTTTGATCAGGAAGTATTATGCATAGAGAGCAATACATTGTCTTCTAACTCAAACCTGTTCAATGTCACTGAATTTCTTTTGGTCTACGGTATCATGAGGCCCACTATCCAGAGTGATCAATGGTGACCTCAGAGTTCCACATGAATCTTTCCTCTTTCTTTCTGAGTCCCCACTCAACTATTAAATAACTCAGTTTCTAACCCCTGAGTATGTTGGTTCCGATCTTTCTAAACTTAATGTAGTTGTATTATCTTACCTCTTCAGTACACCTTACTGAACTGTGTGACAAAGGTGGCTACAGATATAGAAAGCAAGATTAACACAGAGATGTAAGTCAAAGCATCAAAGTACTTAAAAAATAAGGAAGCCGTCCTGTACATTTCATCACCCCAAGGTCATTTTATTCCTTTTCAGAGCTCCTTCTCTAGGTAAGCAGTATATGAACCTGGACCTCAAGAATCAATCAAAATTCCACTTAGTCTTTGAAATGAAGATAATGTTGTTTTCAGTAATAAGGCATCTTGAATTTTATTAATGAAACTCAAAGGGAAAATAGAAGTTGACATGCAATATTTCATTTACACAAACTTTAACTGGAAAGTATCTAAGACAAAAATTAACCTAGAATAATCACCAAGTTCTTAGTTCTGGTCAATGTTACTTAGGAGTTAGCAAGTAGGTAAACAGGTTTCCTCTCCAGTGCCAATTTTAGTTAATTAATTATAGCCACCTAGAGCATTATGTTTAGAAAGTTGTGTAGAATTTGCTTGTGCAAAGCAATATAGAGTTCTGTGATGATTATCTAAAGAGGTCAAGGTAAGAAAGGGAGAAAATTAAGACAAAAAATGGACTTCTGGTTTGAATACTTAGTATATCATACAGTATTTCTAAGGCATATAAATTATGCAACAGTAGGTATAATTTTTTAATAGCTTATGGGAAAATATTTGGTATTTGTTAGCCATTTTGACAGCAGCATCTAAATTGTGTTAAACAACTTCAAAGGACAGTTGGCAATGACTCCTCAAGTCTCCTTTCCATCAGACTAGCCATGGTGCAAAGGAAATTACAAGAGCACGGTCCCTGGGAATAGCATTTGATTTATTTACATATGGTACTGCATTTCACAGAAATGAGATTGCTTTATCACCAGAAGGGGAACTAACAGCACAGAATTAAAATGACTCTGCAAGTAGGAATCATGGTTTAACTATATAGTAGATGTTTCAGTCTTTTATGGATTTCTCCTTCTTGAAGAGAAGCAACTGTTTTATCTAAGTATATGAAAGTCCTGAATGATATTCCTTGAAGAGTAATTGACACACATGTTTATATATTAAATTGATATAATTTTCTTACTTTTTTTTTTTTGACAGGCAGAGTGGACAGTGAGAGAGAGAGAGACAGCAAGAAAGGTCTTCCTTTTTCCGTTGGTTCACCCCCCAATGCCCACTGCGGCCAGCACACCGTACTTATCGGAAGCCAGGAGCCAGGTGCTTCTCCTGGTCTCCCATGCGGGTGCAGGGCCCAAGGACCTGGGTCATCCTCCACTGCACTACCGGGCCATAGCAGAGAGCTGGACAGGAAGAGGAGCGACCGCGACAGAATCCTGCGCCCCGACCGGGACTAGAACCCAGTGTGCTGGCACCGCAGGCGGAGGGTTAGCCTATTGAGCTGTGGTGCTGGCCTCTTTCTGCTCTTTTTACAAAATGTGCTTTAGGAAATAAAAATGTAACAGTGGAAAAATTATTCCATCAGCTGATTTATATCCAACTTAGTAAAGAAAACTGTAATAGAGGCCCAAATGACGGCAATATAATACAAAATAAGTAGTTGTGTACTGTTGTACTTTATAGAAGTGACTAAACTGCTAACTTGAATTATTAGTTGAATTAATAAATGCTCCTGGCCATTTTCTTTCAAAGAGTATAAGCAACTATATCTTCTTAGGGAAAAAACAAATAACATAAAATGGGAAAATACTTTTATACTTGGATACATCCTATACAAAAAGGATACATTACATGTTTTTTAGAGGTGTGGAGTTAAGTCAATTAAATTATCAGTGCAATGACATTAACTGTTGACAAATCAGACATATACCACAATTCTTTAAGAAAGGCTCCAGACCCTTATGTATCATTTTGAAGCTATGGGTGTTTGTGTGTGTGTGTGTGTGTGTGTATAACTTGTGAAAATAATGTACAAACTAAAACCTAGAAGAGAATTCAATTACATTGTTAGATATTTGATAAATGTCTAAAAAATTGATGGGGTTGCCATTAAACTGATGATGATATAAGTAAAGACATATGAATATAAAAGAAAGTAGTTCTCAGACATAAGAACAACATGAAAAATTATGACAACTACACAGCATTAGAGATAGAAAATCCTAGAATTATCACTAACACAATATACTGTAAGATCTATAGTAATCAAGTTATCAAACATTACTGAAATATACATAGAAAGTTCCCAGTTTACCTCTCTAGAAGGCTGGGTGTGGTATTATTCCTATATTACAGACAAAGAAATTTAAACATAGAAATTTTAAGTAATCTGATGCAAGTTCATGTAAACAAGGAATAGAACTTACTATCAATTAAGAATCAGAACCTACAATGTTGCCAAAATTACAAATTTGGAAAAGTAAATTCGTCAGCTAATACCAGATACCAAATACTTTATCATTCTATGGGAAAATGCCTGATATATAATGTTATCTGAATGAAGCATGATATAAAAATAAAAGTATGATTTCAAAAAGGTAAAATATAAATTAAAGAGTAAAATACAAACAATTAACCCATAGGAATCAGAAGAAAATCCAGAAGGGTTTTTAATTGATCATGGGATAGGCAAGTATTTTCTTTTATGAACGTTTATTTAATAAATATAAATTTTGGGCCGGCGCCGCGGCTCACTAGGCTAATCCTCCACCTAGCGGCGCCAGCACACCGGGTTCTAGTCCCGGTCGGGGCACCGATCCTGTCCCGGTTGCCCCTCTTCCAGGCCAGCTCTCTGCTGTGGCCAGGGAGTGCAGTGGAGGATGGCCCAAGTCCTTGGGCCCTGCACCCCAAGGGAGACCAGGAGAAGCACCTGGCTCCTGCCATCGGATCAGCGCGGTGCGCTGGCCGCAGAGCGCTACCGCAGCGGCCATTGGAGGGTGAACCAACGGCAAAAGGAAGACCTTTCTCTCTGTCTCTCTCTCACTGTCCACTCTGCCTGTCAAAAAAATAAATAAATAAATAAATATAAATTTTGAAAGTACAACTTTTGGATTATAGCAGATTTTTCCCCCCATAACCTCCCTCCAACCCACCCACAACCATCCCATCTCCCACTTCCTCTCCCATCCTATTCTTTATCTAGATTCATTTTCAATTATCTTTGAATACATAAGATCAACTTGGTATATACTAAGTAAAGATTCCAACAGATTGCACCCACACAGATACACAATGTATAAAGTACTGTCTGAATAGTAGTTTTACCATTAATTTGCATAGTACAACACATTAAGGACAGAGATCCTACATGGGGAGTAAGTGTATAGTGACTCCTGTTGTTGATTTAACAATTGACACTCTTATTTATGACGTCAGCAATCACCCAAGGCTCTTGTCATGAGCTCCCAAGGCTGTGGAAGCCTCTTGAGTTCACAAACTCTGACCTTATTTAGACAAGGTCATAATCAAAGTGGAAGTTCTCTCCTCCCTTCAGAGAAAGGTACCTCCTTCTTTAATGGCCCATTCTTTCCACTGAGATCTCACTCACAGAGATCTTTCATTTAGGTCATTTTTTTAAGGCATAAAATGGTAGAATGAATTGTGCAGAAAAATCAGGTACATTTGGTTGCAACCAAAATTTTCAGTGCTATACATAAGAAACAAAACTTGAACCTAGAAAATATTTGAAGCAAAGAAATGAAACATGTGTTATAAAGAGATCATACAAATCAATAAGGAAAAACAATATCCCAGTGGAAAGGTGAGTTAAGAACAAGAACACATTAAAGCTGAATGAATAGAGGCCAGTGCTGTGGCTCATTAGGCTAATCTTCTGCCTGCGGCACCGGCGCACCAGCACACCAGGTTCTAGTCCCGGTCGGGGCGCCGGATTGTGTCCCGGTTGCCCCTCTTCCAGGCCAGCTGTCTGCTATGGCCTGGGAGGACAGTGGAGGATGGCCCAAGTGCTTGGGCCCTGCACCCGCATGGGAGACCAGGAGAAGTACCTGGCTCCTGCCTTCGGATCAGCGCAATGCGCCGGCCACAGCGTGCCGGCCGCGGTGGCCATTGGAGGGTGAACCAACAGGAAAAAGGAAGACCTTTCTCTCTGTCTCTCTCTCTCTCTCTCTCTCACTGTCCACTCTGCTTGTCAAAAAAAAAAAAAAAAAGCTGAATGAATGGAAAAGTTAAATCAAATCATAGAATACCCAGTGTCATTTACATCAAAGAACTATAAAATGACAATGAAATGATAGAGCTCACCCTACAACCTCATTCCATTTTATAAGACTTTAAAGCATAATCTGAAATCTCTCTTTAAATTTGAATTTAAATTCTCATCCCTGGGAATTCATGCAAAATCTCTTCAATAGATTTGATAACTCTAGTTATTTGTACATTGTGGAGGGCAGGTAGGAAAGATAGGGATGATAGCTTTAGATTTGCCAGGCCTACAAATGTGTGGGCCAATTCCTTAAAATCAAATCAAATCTCTCTCTCTCTCTCTCTCTCTCTCTCTCTCTGCCTCCCTCTTTCTCTCTCTCCCTCCATTTCTCTTGCCCTGCTCTGTTTCTCTGGAGAATCTTTATTAATACAGCAGGTACCTAAAGAAGGCAATTATAGTTTCAAATGTTAGCAATTTTGATATGAGAACTTGGTGGAGAAAAATCAATCACCTCATTCATTCTTATACTATCCAAAATAAACAGATGGTACATTTACTGTACTTCCAATTTTGTGTTTCAAAGGGAAAGTGGTAATCTTTTTTTATACTGTTCCTACCAGTAGTGAATCTCTGGAATAACTAGATCTAGAACTGAAACAAATGTAAATATGTAAATATGCCAGTTTTTCCAGTCAATATTAATGCCTTTCACTTGAGTATAGATGGAAGAACTAATTATTTCCTTTAATAGAAAGTTATGTTTAAAAGAGAGAAATATACACGTCCCTCTTTCAGCATGAGATTAATTTACAATTTAATTATCTCTTAACAAATGTAAGGATCTGTGAAATTCCACTGGTTGAATGTCTTAACATCATATTTTTAGTCCAGTCACCTTTAGAATTAAACTGTTGATTATAAATCAGCCTTTGTATTAGGCAAGATATCTTAACTTATTTAATATTGGATTTGCTTTGGCTTGATATTGCCCCCTCAGAATATTTATTAAGAGATACTGTTTTAAGTTGAAAAAATTCCAAATGCTTCAATGCGTTATGTAAACTAATTTACCTACAAGGTCACAATCCATTGGAGAGGAATATACAAATAAATGTCTAATAAATGTTGTTTGATGGCAATAATGACAATTTTCAATTCCCAGTTTGATGACTTTTTTCTAAACTTAACCTTTAATCCACTAGTATTTGCTCAGCATTAAAATATTATTTAAACAATAGCAGTCTTAATAATTACATAGAGCAAGTGCTTTTGATATGTCAAGAATTTTGGATAGAGACACATTATCTCAGCAAATGTGCCCTATACCACTGTAGTTGGCAGAATTCTAAGATGATCCCCAATGAGTTAAAGCCTTGTAGAATCTACCCCCATTGAGTACAGGCGTGACCTCTGACTTGCTTCCAGCCAACTGAATATGTGACTACATTAGGTTACATGATTTTACAATGCTCTGTTTTAGCAGACAACAAAGCGCCCCAATCTCCTGTTGACCCTGAAGAAGGAAATGCCAAGCTGTGAGAAAGCCCCTGACAGAGTAGCAAAAAACTTGCAGGGGCCCCTGGATGCTAGCAGTGGATCCTGGCTGAGAACCAGTAAAAAAAGAAAGAACTCTGCCCACAACATTGAGATGACATTGAACTCCAGAAGGGAACACAGCCTGGCTGGAAACTAGATTGTAGTTTCATGAGACTCTGAGCAGTGCACCTGTTAAACTGGGCTTACACTTCTGATCTATGGGAACTGTGAGCTAAATACATGTTCAGTTCCTAAATTGGCAGCAATTTGTTACACAATGATAGAAAAATAATAAAAACACATACTCTTCCTGTTTAGAAGTTTACACATAGAATTACCGTGAATATCCCATGTCCTCTGAATTTTTTAAAGGATTTATATCAGTTTCTAACCAACAATAAAGCCTTTGATCATCCCATCTCAGCACAGAAATGCATGGTTTTAACAACAGGGGTTGCTTTTGAGATTCCATGATCCAAAAGTGAATAAATAAATAATTAGTAACAGTTCAAATTTTCTGATTCCCAGGTCAGTACTCTTTCCATTTCTATGAGCATTTGCACATCTATAAGGGTTAATGATGTCTCCATAATTTCCAAACAGAGAGGGTTTGGAGGTGATAATCTAATTGAAAGAAGGAATACATGAAGGGAATTTGTCCTGAAGCTGCATTTTCATAACAAGTACATTGTAATCGCTTAGGTGGCATGCTAATTTGGATAAATTTGGAAGGAGTTGGAAAAGACTCTGTGTATATGTGTGTGTATGTGTGTGTGAGAGTGTGTAGGGAAATATCAATCTAGCCTGCCTCTTCCCCCAGCCAACTGGTGGTGAACAAGTATGTAGCAAATTACATCATAGTGAAGAATATAGTACAAGACACCCAGCAGTGGCACTTCACTATCACTGGGACACAGAGTAGAATTTGAAGGATGTCAAGAGACACATTTCATGTAGTGGGGCCGAGGACAGACATAAAAAGGAGGGTTGAAGAACTCAGTGCCAGTCTATTCTCTGTGTCCATAAATTCCGAGTTTTTATTATAGAAATCCATAGGGGTACTGGGTACTAGGAGATTTGACTTGAGGTTTCTTTAGCAGCATTTGAATTACACTGCTTTTAGTTGGGTCCCAAGCTGATCTGGTTGGGTTTTGTGAGGGAAGGAGTTGGAGAGAATGCTACGTGACTAGAAATCTTCCAACTCGTTCTGTGGCATTGATTCCGGAAAGAGAAAAGGTGCAGATGTATAATGAAAAATGTGCACAGCATTCTGTCATTTATGGATAGATTCAATAAAATTGTTATAGTAACTGTGCGAATATTACTCATTGATTTTATGATTACTCATTGATATTACCTTATGCAGAACACTGTGGCAAGAGGAAATGAGTGTGTTATACCAGCCCTTCAGTGAATTTCTCTTTTTATTTTCTCCAACTTAAACCTGTCTCTCCCTTAAGCCACTGATACCCCCTAGCTCTCATAAATATTGGGTTATTTTGTCCTTTCCCTTCCACGTCCTTTCCTCTACTCCTACATCTCCTGGAGTGGTACAGATGTCCTACTTCCTCACCATCATCTTCTCTCTTTTGCCATGGCTCTACCCTTCATAAACTATACACTTTTTTTTTTTTTTTGACAGGCAGAGTGGACAGTGAGAGAGAGAGACAGAGAGAAAGGTCTTCCTTTTGCCATTCGTTCACCCTCCAATGGCCGCTGCGGTAGGCGCGCTGCGGCCGGCGCACCGCACTGATCCGATGGCAGGAGCCAGGTGCTTATCCTGGTCTCCCATGGGGTGCAGGGCCCAAGGACTTGGGCCATCCTCCACTGCACTCCTTGGCCACAGCAGAGAGCTGGCCTGGAAGAGGGGCAACTGGGACTAGAACTCGGTGTGCCGGCGCCGCAAGGCAGAGGATTAGCCTAGTGAGCCACAGCGCCGGCCTAAACTATACACTTTTGAAAACCATTTCATAATACTATGTAACTTCCTGCCTACCTTGTTTAGTTACCACATGCTTCTGTATGTCACAAACACTCACTTAAGATTTCAGAACTTGGCTCACTGTCACTGTGTTTAAAATTACTGCGCTATAGCTCCTGGTATATTTCAAAATATATTTCAAAATTGTAGTTTCCTGGAATCTCAGTTTTTTGATCCTTTAAGCTTATATTCCAATATTATCTGCCTTATTTCCTGGGCCATACTAATAAGGTCATTTATAATATCCATTATCTTAATTTTAAATATCACAGTCTCTTAGCAGCACGTATTACCTTACCTATTACCTTACATTCTCTTGGCCAAAAGTGAAAAAAAAATCTTTCAGACTATTCAATTCTTAATTTATAACATTATAAATCTCATTGCTAATAATTATAATTATTCTCTTGCATACTTTTTCAGCATATTATCTTTTTCTCCTTTTAAGTAGTTGGCTTGTTAAATGCCAAGTTAGTTAACTCCAATGGAGAAAAAAGATCCTATTCTTCAAGTTCATGAAATAAATTGAAAGACAAGCTCTTTTTTGCTCCCAGCACAAAAAGAGGTAATCACAGAGTCAATTTCTACCAGTACTGATCAATTAACCACAGCTCTACTTCAGGGCTTGAATTCTGAGAGTCAATCCCTAAACTTTATGCTAAAAGTGAGATTATCCCTAACTGTAGTATTCCTCACAAAACTATCTATCTATCTATCTATCTATCTATCTATCTATCTATCTATCATCTACCTACTCACCTAACTGCCTGTTATTTATCACTGCTTTGTTGCTTTACTTCACAAACACAGTGTTTCCTTACCTGGCATGCATAATATAATCAGATAGGTATAATCTTAATGCTGGCCTCTTCCCTTGACACAGGTCTCCACCTGTGCTGAGGCTATAATTTCTCAACCCATTGTGGCTGGATAAACACATTTGACTACGAAAAACTCACTTTGAATGTGTGGTCACCAAGCTTAAGTAAGCCCTTCATGATGTAAAGAATTAGACCATCACTTCCTCAGCTAAGTATTCTCCTCTCTTTGCTACTTTATACTTTTCTTCTGTATCCATACTCATTCCCAACTGAACTTACTTCCCAATTCACTGAAAAATATTGAAGCAATCAGAACATGTTCCATAAACTTCTAGCATCCAACTCTGCCTGTGTTTATTCCATATTCCATATTCTCGCCTGTTAACTGTGAATGTTCCTAGCTAACATCTGTCTTCTACTGTGCAATCTCATCCTCTCTCATCTAATCAATGGACAGTGTTTCAGCATTTTTCCTTAATCCTCTGGCTACAATAATTTCTAGATTTCTACTGAATAATTTGCATTAGTGTATAAATCTTTGGGAAACATATAAATCTTTTGAGCACATTCCACCCACTACTTTTTATTCTTCTCCTTATATTTACAAAACATTTATTTTTAAAACTTTTTATTGTATTTTTTTTTTTTTTTTGCTTTTGGTTACTTATTGCCTCACAGTTAGAAAAATTGGAGATGAGTGAGTGCCTGGGGGAGGGGAGAGAATGAGAGAATCTAACTGCCATTCTTTGTTTTTTTCCCCCCAAATACCTGTAATAGCTAGGACTGGGCCAGGCTGAAGGCAAGAATCAAGAACTGAATCCAGATTTCCCACATGGGAGACAAGGACCCAAATAATTGAGCAATTATCTGCTGTCTCTTGGGGTACACATTAGCAGGAAGTTGGAATTGGGAGCAGAATCAGAACTTGAACCCAGGCACTCAAGATCTGGGGATGCAGGCATCCCAAAAACATTTTTTTTTTTGCATTTCTTTTTTTTTTAACTTTTATTTAATGAATATAAATTTCCAGTGTACAGCTTATGGATTACAATGGCTTCCCCCTCCCATAACTTCCCTCCCACCCACAACCCTCCCCTCTCCCACTCCCTCTCCCCTTCCATTTGCATCAAGATTCATTTTCAATTCTCTTTATGTACAGAAGATCAATTTAGTATAAAGATTTCAACAGTTTGCACCCACATAGAAACACAAAGTGAAACATACTGTTTGAGTACTAGTTATAGCATTAAATCACAATGTACAGCACATTAAGGACAGAGATCCCACATGAGGAGCAAGTGCACAGTGGCTCCTGTTGTTGACCCAACAAATTGACACTCTAGTTTATGGCGCCAGTAACCATCCTAGGCTGTCGTCATGAGTTGCCAAGGCTATGGAAGCCTTCCAAGTTTGCCGACTCTGATCATATTTAGACAAGGTCATAAAAGACAGAGTGAGGATAGTAACCAATGATCCTAAGAGTGGCATTTACCAGGTCTGAACAATTATACAGCATTAAGTGGGGAAGAGGACCATCAGTACACACAGGTTGGGAGTAGAGCCATTGGTGGTAGAGTAGAGGTTATGATTACAAAGGAATGAGGCCCAAGTGCACTAGACAGGGCCTAGAACAAAGGACAGAGTCATTATTAGAGGAGCTAAGAAAGGTGCTGTCTAAGCTACAATTACGTTTTCTGATTGAGAGGCAAATAGAACCTGATAGAAGGGGCTTGATAATAATCTGGTGGGCTTTAGGCCTTGTAAATTCAGAGGCCCAGACCTATCTATCTCTTCACTTGGGGTATGTCCTAAGGGAGGTGTGAACCTCCTAGGGGAAGGCACTCTGTTGACTTTCATTACTTGGCTGGCCTGGGAGGACAGCTGGCCAGGTAAAGGCAGGGGGCATCTCTAACAAGAAATTTACAGTTCTGCCTGCAATGTTGCTGACCCTACTTGACCATCCCCTCAGCTGCAGTGGTCACTTTGGAAGTTGGGCTGAGTGAAGGGCTTTTCAGCTTAGAGCCAATAAGATCTGTGGCTCTGACCTGGGCATCCTTCGACTCCAGGGCAGGTCCATTTCCAGTGATCCAACTCTTGGCAGAGCTGCCAGGGCTCTTCACAAGCTGACTTCTGCGTGAGCCCAGGCTTACCACATTGAAAGCCACTGCAGTGAACTGGCCTGTTGGGTCTGCTTGAGGGCAGATCACTGTACAGATCAGCCATTAATAGGCCTGCCACCCATTGCTTCTGATGCCGAGCTTTCTTTTCCTCCTGGTTTGTGTTAAAGCAGACCAGAGGATGCAAGTCAAGGGAGTGGCCAAGTCCCATCTCTAATCTTCGGTGGCCTGAACTACAAGTCTATAGTCACAGGCATGTTCTGTAGTAGTTTTTCTAAGGACCCAAATAATTGAGCAATTATCTGCTGTCTCTTGGGGTACACATTAGCAGGAAGTTGGAATTGGGAGCAGAATCAGAACTTGAACCCAGGCACTCAAGATCTGGGGATGCAGGCATCCCAAAAACATTTTAACCACTAGACCAAATGCCCAATGTTAGAGATTTTTTTGGAGAGATTTTAAAATGTTTCTAGAGATAACTTTTTAATAGTTCTTTTTTACATTGAAGAAGTTATTTTAATTGTACATATTTTTGAGGTACAGTGTTATAACTCAATACATTGTAACTCAATGTGTATGGATAAAACCAGGTTGGTGAGCATTGCTATACACCCTCTTGGATATCCTTTAAAAATTTTTAATTAACAATATATATGTATTATGGGTAACAGTGTGGCATGATAATACATTTACACAATATGTACTGGTCAGATCAGGGCAGTTAACATTTCCCTCTCTTTGCCATTAATTTATGGTTGGAATCTTTGAGTGCCTCTCTTGTATTTGCTCAGAAAATATATAATAGGCTATTGTGAACTATAGTCATCCCACTGTGCTTTGGAACACTGGGAACTTACTTGCCAACTTTCCCCTTTCCTCTGCACCTGCTTCTCACTCTCTGCTAATTACTGTATTATGTTCAAATCAACATTTTTTAAAAGCTTCAACATGAGGGAGGATATATAATATTTGTCTTTCTGCATCTGGCTCATTTCACATAACCTAATCAATACCCCCACTCTGGATATATATGCAAAAGAAATGAAATAATTGTGTCAAAGATATACCTGAACTCTTATGCTTATTGTAGCACCAATCACAACAGGAAAGAAACAATCAAGGTGTCCATAAAATGAATGAAGAAAATATGATTTATATACATAGTGGAATACCATTCCGTCATCAAAGAATGAAAATCTGTAAGCAACATGATTGGCACCACACAAAATTCTTGAATGAGGTGTCTCTACTCATGTTTTTATGGACTGTCCTCTCATCTTCTCTTTAAATCAACTACAATCTGACTTTTTGTCACCCATGTGATTCTGCTAGAACTGCTCTTATCACAATCACCAATGACTTCTCTACCAAGAGATTATTTCATTCAGTTTAATGATTATAAACATTATTTATGTGAGGAATAGTCCCAAATTAATCTCTCCAGTAGGGACATTGCCTCTGAACTCCAGACTTGTATATCAACAGCCTACCTGATAGCTCCACTTGACTTTCTTGATATTCCATGTGCAAACTGAGCTCTGAGATTTCCTCCTAAGCTTGCCTCCTCTATAGTCTTTGTTTTGTTAGTTAAAAGCAACTTTGTTCTTCTAGTTCTCAAGCAAGCCACCTGGTGTCATTCTTGAGTCATATCATTTCTTACTGCCCTCATCAGAAAATCCTATAGGCACCATTGCTAAAATATACCCATGACCATGTCTCACTACTGTCATGGGCACCATCTTGATCTAAGAGATCATAGCCCATATGCACTGCTAAAATATTCCTACTGCATCTCTCTTTGACCTCAAACTATTCTGAACTCAGTAGAGGGAGTGATCCAAATAAAGTGTAGTTTAGGTTTTGTCACCATTCTGCTCAAAACTCTCAATGATTCTATTGTATTCTGAAGAAAAGCCAATGGCTTACAAGGCTCCAAATAACATCGCTCCTTATGACACTCCTTCTCCACATCCTTACAAAACTGATTCCCTCAATTCCTTCATCTCGTTACTAAAACAGAAAGCTTCTTGCTTATCTTCACTAACTGCACTACCTACAATTCCACGCACCCCACACACATGTCCTTCTCAATACAGTATATATTGTATTTATCCTGTTTGCTATCTTTCTCCCTGAGACAAGTATATTTGCTTTATTGACTATTTTATCTTGAATATCACTCAGCAGAATCACAATACATTTTTGAATAATGATGCATCAGTGTTGTTAATTATAATAGTTATATTTTGAATTCTTATTTGTAAGAAATAAAAGCATTGTATCCCTTGCCTTGTGATCTTTCTTAGAACTATATACAGGAATTCTGAGTTGTCTCCTTGAGAGCCCAGGTGATCTGAACTCTCCTATGAAACAATTAACTCGTTGGCATTGGACACATTATCATGATCTTCTAACAATCATCCAAGTTAAACAGTGCCCACCTCACACGATTCAATTTCTTTTATGCTTTTGAGAGTAGAAGAAAATAGGTTTTGGGGATTTCTTCTGATAGGATATCTTCTGATAGGATAGGATATCTAAAAGATATAGCATGCATTTAATATGCATGTAAAATTCAGGTTTTTAGTTGGATTATTCTTTGTTTGCCTTTTTGGTAATTTCTTTCTTCTCCCCTCTCTCTTCCATTGTGGTACTTCCATTTCATAATGGGCTACTGAGCAGACCTGTTATTCTAATGGTAGAATCCCAAAGGAAAACATGTTTCAGATGTAAAGTATTCCCATCAGACTCCCTGGCGGTCATGGAAAGCAGGAGAAATTCTTGATGTATGAAGTCACTGTCACCATTGTCAAAGCACTGTAGTGTGGGAAATGAACCACAAATAAAATCAAAGGGTATTTCTTTCAAAGCACTAAGTATTAGTGCACAAACAACAATTTTTTTCATTAAAGCACAAAACATTTCAGATCAAATCTTAATGTTTAAATGTCCGGAGAACACATCTGAGTGTAGGTGCCTGAGGTGGCAAAAATTTCGGTACACTTGTCAACAGCAATAGACGAGAGATTAAAGATGCTCCAGCAAAGTGCCAGAACTTAATTTATTCTTGGAAATAGGAAATTCTCTATAGATCCAACTTAACTTTCATAGTCAAAGGCACTGTAAATGTACTTCTCTGTCCTTTGCTCTAAAGAATTAATTTTAAGGTATGCATATTTTTTTCTTTAAGGGCTTCTTAAGCTTAAATTAAATCACCAAAAGCCTCAATAAAGTAATATTAAAGTTGATCTGAAATCCATGAGAGCAAGACAATTTGGAGGTAGGTTAAAATTCCTTTCTTGCTCTTCAACCTTAAATCAGTCTGCAGTGGTAAGGTACTGTAATGATCTAAGACACTGTGTCATCTTTCATGCCAGGCGGCATATGTTACAATTCCTGAATTAGAGAACAGCTATTCCCCCAAATTATTATTTTAACTACATAGTCATTCTCAGTTTAGATTTAGGTCAGGCACCAAAAGTTGCTCTGTAATCTTAGGAATGAATATCCTAACCCTCAGCTCAAAGCATAATCGGCAAAGCCTCATCCAGAAATGCATTCTAGGACATGCAGAAAATTAAAAAAAGATTTTGATTATTGCTTAGTGTGGGGAAATGAAATGTGTTTATCTTTGCAAATAGCAGTTGGGTACTAGTGGCTCAAATGCGGCAAAACAGCCACAGCCAGTCCCCAATATAAGTTGCAAAATCAAACATTCAGGCATGAAAAGTCTTTTTCTTAAGTTGTTTTCAAGCTTCATCCCTTTTTCTGCAATAACTAAAGCAAAGCCACAGTCGCTGCAGCCATTTGCATCTGAGGAAGAGATGTTTTGCTTTGGTGATATAGTTAATGAGTCTAAAAATATTCAGTATAATAATTCTGTCAAAGCCCCCACAGTCTCCTCAATGGGCGGAAGCCTGCAGGATTCCAATGGGGAGCCGAGTAATGAGCTCTCAGCATTCGCTCCCACACCGTCCAGGCGAAATATACTCGGGCCTCCATGGTTCCACATCATTAGCAACATGAAACAAAGACACATGCTTGACTTTAATAAGCGACTAAAGTTGCTGGTTTACTAGTCTGTTACTGCACGTAAACTCTATTTCAGTATTTCCAAACAGCTCTTTGCAAACAGAAAGCCAGGGAGGGCTTTGGTAAACACAGTAAGGTTTAATTTATTGTGGCAAATGATTGAGCAGAGTGGGGCGGGGGGAGAAGGGACACAGGAAGTGATGGGTTTCTGACACCAAGTCTCCTGGGCTCACTGCAGACTGCAGCTTCCCTGTTGGAGATGATGGGTATGGTGGGCGGCAGTGATCAGGCTATAGGCATATGTGACTGAGTTTTAGTTGATATTCTTGCAAGACAGGAAGTGAGCGAGCTTATTTCCCACTGGGAAAGGTTCAGACATGATTAACTTGGGCATGACCAAATAGGTCAATAATATGACAATGAATTTCTATCACAATAATTAAGTGGGAAAATTTGTGCGATTTGTTCTTCTTGTTCTTCACATACCAATAAATGCATTAGCATGGATTCATTTAGTTTCTTGCATTAGGTGAAATCACATAGTTAACAATTTAGGAGAGTGAAAGCTCAATTTGAATACTTAAAAGTTATTTCAGCAAAACAACATTACATTATTTCTCTGTTTTTTATATTTAGCATAGGTTTTTGCACACCAACATTGAAAGAGTTATCTGAAATGAGTATCCACGTGCATACTAATTGCTCAAGGGTGATAGTATCATTTAATATCAGATATTACTATTATCAATCACCAGTATAGAGGAAAAATTATTTTAGAGAATGGTACAGGCATAACATGCATGTATCCTCTCACATTACTAGGATTCAATATATTTTACATATATATGATTTCTGTCAGTTATCATAATATTTAAACTTTTCCTCAGATAGAAAGTTTCTATAAATAATATCCATATTAGCATTGGAAGAGAACTCAGAAATCATAGAATGTTCTAGTCCAGTCCATGCTGTGCTTCATTTATAGTAGTGTCCTATTACCCAATTATTTTTCTTGACACTAATCTAAAAGGAGAGGGCTTTACATAATCTTCTAAATCTAAACGCAGATTTCCATTGTCATTTAAATTTCATCTTCTTGCCTTTTGCCGGGATCAAGATAATCTTCAGTCTTTTTATTGTCATTTGATATCATATCACCATAACATCACAAACTACTGGTTCTGGAAGTGTGCTTTCAGTAACTGAATGACTGAGTCCAGCAGTAGCCCAATGGAAATATTAGGAATGACATTAAAACCATTTATCAGGGACCGGTGTTTGGCTCAGCAGTTAAGATACCCATATTCTACCTAAGAGTACTTGGGCTGATGTCTGCATCTGGCTCCTGACTCCAGCTTCCTATTAATGCAGATTCTAGGAGATCTCATTGATGGCCAATTAATTGGGTTCCTACTCTCATATAGCAGACCTGGATTAATTTCATGGCTTTGGCTTGGTCCCAAGGCCATTGCAGGCATTTGGAGAGTGAATTAGAGGAGGGGAGCTCT
This sequence comes from Lepus europaeus, assembly GCF_033115175.1. Classification (NCBI taxonomy): domain Eukaryota; kingdom Metazoa; phylum Chordata; class Mammalia; order Lagomorpha; family Leporidae; genus Lepus; species Lepus europaeus. The sequence goes on from NC_084835.1 coordinate 81,331,539, forward strand.
TTCTTTCTGTCTCTATATCATTCACTATGTTTCACTTTGTCTCTCCAAAAAATAAAAAATAAAAAATAAAAACCATTAATGAATTTTCCTCAGTAATAGTTATACAACGGTTCATCCACAAGATATCAAGATATTTTTCCATTTTTCCATTTTGCAAAATTCAGCCTATATTCCAAACAGAAATTTGAATAACTCACTTACAAAATGGAATGAGGAAAAATTTGGCTTAATTTTGCAAATTGAATTTCAGTGAATCCATATTATATTTCAGGGAACTTTTACATGTTTTTGCCCCTCTGAATAACTTTCTGAGATTTAGTTTAATTTCTTCTCTTGAAAATTGAGACTAACTTCCCAATTTTGGATTTCTAGCATTACTTCCAGTTGCTTCATAAGTTCTCCCCAATAATTAACATTGATTTTTTGATCATATGACCACGTTCTATCAGGACCAGGAATGCTTTTTTTTGGGTTTGGATACTATCAGCCTTCTCATGAGATCAGGGCTTTCTCATTACTATTTAGTTTATTCTTTCCAAGTTTATGATTAATCTCTTTGGCAAAAAAGATGGAAGCAAAATAAAAGTTCACTGGCTTTCATTTCATTTAATTTTGGATTGGTACTCTCAAAGTTGTGGATCATAAGTAATTGCATTTTTAAAAAAATATTTATTTATTTGAAAGCCAGAGCTAGAGACAGGGGGAGGAGAACAGAGATCTTCCATCTAATAGTTCATTCCCTAAATGGCCACAATGACTGGGACTGGGCCAAGGCCAAAGCCAAGAGCTTGGAATTCCATCCAGGTCTTCAATGGATGTGGCAGGGACCCAAGTATCTGGACCATTTTTGCTGCTTTCTCAGACACATTAGCAGGGAGCTAGAATGGAAATGGAGCACCCAGGACTCTCACTGGTGCTTATACAGGATGCTGGCATGGCAAGTAGCAGAAGCTTAATCTGCTGTGTCATGAAGCTAGCTCCAAGACATTATTTCATTACTTGAGGAATTTCATTTTATAAAAAGATGATCATACTGACACATATAATTTTATTAAAAAAGCTATATCATTTTTATACTACATTTTGAATTATAGTATGTATGGAAGTTGAAGGTGAATCTCTCTTGTTACTAAAAAAAATAATGAAATAATTCAATTCACTCATCAGTCTAGAATTAGAATGTGAGCTTTGAAAGAGATAGACATAGATGAATGATAAGCTATTTCACTAAAGAGATGGTGGTATCCTTTCCCAAGAAAAATCCAGAGAAAACTACACATATGCATAAAAAAATCTTACTAGTGACCTGATCATTCCTAATTCAGACATGTTTAGGTATATCACATATCATATTATATAAAAGACTGTCATTTATTTTAAAAATTCAAGTTTATTGAGAAGTAGTTCTGAAATTGTGATATTCAACTTCCCAGTTCCTATACTTCTGTCCCCAGTTCCCCATAAACCTGGAAAACTAACAGCCTTGAAACCATACCAACTGTGAAACCCAGCTACTAGCAAACATTAGATGAAGCAGAATGGATTTGGAGTTCTTCAAAAAGCCTCATGCTCCCAGAATTGTACTCGTTGTCCTGTCCAGAAACACTGGAAACATTCTGCACTAGGAGCATGTCTGTATTTCACAGGATCACAGTTTCATCAGTTTAGCAAGCCTATTCCTAAGGCACTTTTCTAAAACAGTCACCCACATTCGTTTGATGTTATAGTTATCCAAGGGATACATGTTGAGTCTAGCAGGGAACTGACCAAATATTTAAAAGGTAAATATTGGAAATGAAATGTCTCTATGTCTGACATAGTACCAGGAATCCAGAAGACATACTTGTGTGTAGTGGTGTTTAGATGCTCAGGAAAGACAACAGCAAGGACCCAAATTCTTAGTATGCCTGCTCATGAGGCTCTGCATGAGAGTGAAGAATAAGGAAGAGTAGTAATCTCCAATATTATTGATTACATCTCCAACACACATACACAGGATTCCTTGGCAATACCTTAAATACTTATTGGTTAAGAGCATTAAAGAAATCATTGTCATATCATTAGAGGGACATTATCTGAGTAGAAGCTTCAGTATCTGCACACAACAAAGAATAAAGACTTTACAGAATTAGTCCTGGAAAAGTACAAAATACATACCATCAGCATCAGCAACCATGACAGCAAAAACAAAATAGCAGCAACAACACATCCTGGGAGTGGGGATTTGATTTCCAAAATGACCAGTTAATATTACTTGAAGTGTACAATTTTCAACTAAAAAGTGTACGACATGAATAAATAAATAATAAGACATGGAAAGAAAAAGAAAATTATGGCTCTTAAGGAGAAAAAGCACAAGGGCAGCCCTGATGTTATATTGTGTTTTTAAAACAGCTGTAATGAATATGGTCACAAAACCAAGAGAATGCAATGTAATAATGAGACAAACATGTTAAAATAGAGTGTAAAAAATAGAGAATATTAATATGAAATAGATTTATAAATAGAAGTAAATAAATAAAAATTCTGGAGTTGAAAAATACAATACCAAAATAAAAAAATTCACTGGAGGGGCTGAACTACGGAAGAAAGAATCAGTAAACTACAACTGAGATTTTCTGGTTTGAAGAAGAAAAAGAAAAACATGAAGAGAAATGAATAAAGCCTCTGGGATTTGTGGAAAGCCACAAAATATTACCATTTGCATAATAGAAGCCAGGGGATGAGGGGGGAGTCAGAAATGGGCAGAAAGAATATTTGAGGATATAATGAATGAAAAATTCAAAATTTTGAAGAAAATTATCAATCTTCACATCCAAAAAGCTTCATAAACTCTAAGCCAAATAATTCAGAATTGTACACCTAGCCACATCATAATCAAACTTTTGAAAGATGAAGATGAGGAGGCAATCTTGAAAAAATGTGAGAAAAGTGATTTATATAAGGATGATGTCAAAGTGTTTGTGGAAAGTGGAATTAAAAGATAAATTTATTTTGATGCAATGCGTGCATGAGAGGGAACTTCAAAACATTCAAGGAAAATGCAAATTATAAAAAATATGCATGGATTTCAATTTTTTGTACTAAAATAAACTTATCTTTTAATTCTGTTTTCCCAAAAGCTTTATAAAGTATCCTCATACATGGGATCCTCAAAACATTAACCTTTGAATTCTCATTAGAACCTTGGGGAGGCAGAAAGATGAAATGTTCAAATTAGGGACTGAAAACTACCAACTGAAATTCTGTATCAAATACAGCTATCCTTCAAAACTGAGGGGTAGCCAGGATGCTTTCAGATCAGCAAAAACTAACAGAATTTTTTTCTTTCACTAGCAGATACACTTTAAGGGTACTCTTTCAGACTGAAATGATAGGATACTAAATGGCAACTGAAGCCCACATTAAGAAATGATACTTACCAAGGATGTAGAAATTATAAAAATGAACAAAATAAAATTCTTACTTAATGATCAGTGACTGAATATTTCCTTTTATGCTGAGGACAAAGAAAAAGAGGTTTCTAACATGTTGTCAATATTGTACTGTAGGTTTTACATGGAAAAATTAGGCTATAAAACAAACAGAAGAAACACAGTTTGGAAAGGAAAAAAGGAATTCCATTACTTTTAATCACAGATGACAGATGAAGTGCTCTTATATACAGAAAATCCTAAATAATCTGAAAAAAAAAAATCTGAACAAAAGGCAAGCTCTGCTAGGATACAGACTCAACAAACACAAATCAATTACATTTCTATAGTCTTTCAATGAAAAAAATCCAAAAATGCAATTAAGAAACCATTCCATTAATAGTATCTAAAAGAATAAAATACTTTTGATATAAATTTACATTACAAACTACAAAACTTGAACTCTCAAACAATGAACATTGCTTAAAGTGATTATAGAAATCCAATAAGTGGGAAGATATTTCGTGTTCACAAATAAGAAGATAATATTGTTAAGAGGGCAAAATTCCTCAAATTCACGTATCGGTTCAACACAATCCCTATAAAAAGCCAAGCTACATTAGTGGGGGTGGGGGAATCTGATGTGAAAAGCTGATGATAAAATTCATGAAATGCAAACAATTGAAAAGAATCAAGACACTCTTACTAAAGAATACAATTGGAGGACTCACATTTTCTGATTTTAAAGCCTGCTATAAAATGACAGTAATCAAAACAATGTACATTGATGAAAGGACAGAGAGGAGTTACATAAAAGTGAGAGTCTAGAAATAAACTCTCTCATTTTTGGTCAATTGACTTTTTTTTTTTTTGGACAGGCAGAGTGGATAGTGAGAGAGAGAGACAGAGAGAAAGGTCTTCCTTTGCCGTTGGTTCACCTTCCAATGGCCGCTGCGGCCAGCGCATCTCGCTAATCCGAAGCCAGGAGCCAGGTGCTTCTCCTGGTCTCCCATGTGGGTGCAGGGCCCAAGGACTTGGGCCATCCTCCACTGCCTTCCCGGGCCATAGCAGAGAGCTGGCCTGGAAGAGGGGCAACCAGGACAGAATCTGGCGCCCCAACCGGGACTAGAACCCGGTGTGCCGGCGCCGCAAGGCAGAGGATTAGCCTGTTAAGCCATGGCGCCGGCCAAGGTCAATTGACTTTCAACAAATGTGCCAGGACAAATTCAATGAAGGAAAGGATAGCTGGCTTAACAAATGGTGTTGGGACAACTGGATAACCATAGGCCAAAGAATAAAGTTTTACCTTATCTTATGCCATGCAAAGCAAATTGACTTGAGTGGATCATAGATCCAATTGTGAGAGTTCAAACTACAAACACCATTGGAAGGAATTCTTTATAATTTTGGACTAGTCAAAGGATTCTTATATATGACACAAAAGCACAAATTATAGAAAAAAAGAAATTGAACTTCATCAAAATTAAAAATGTGTTTCAAAGACAGTATTAACACAGTGAAAAGATATGAAGAAAATACTTGAAAATCTTATACCTGATGCAGGTATTTATCACTAGAGTATACATAAAAGTATTTAGTGAACTTGTAAAGCCAGTTAAAAGGCAAATAACCAAACTTTAAAATGGGAAAAAGGTTTGGAAGGACATTTCTCCAGACAAGATATATAAACGGTCAATAAATACATGAAACTATTTTAAGTATCATTAGTCATTTTGGAAATAAAAAACAAAATGGAGAGCATGTGTTTGGCCTAGGAGTTAGGACCCTGGTTGGGACACCGGCATCCCACACTGGGATACTTAGGTTCAGTGCCTGGCTTTGAACTCTGATTTAAGCTCCCTGCCTTCTGATTTAAGCTTCCTGTCTTCCTAGGAGACAACAGTGATGGCTGATATAATTTAGCTCCTGCCACTGTGTGGGGAACTTGGATTGAGTTCCCAGCTTCTTGAGTCAACCCTCCAGCTGTGGTGGGCATTTGCAAAGTTAACTGGTGAATGGGAGCTTTCTGTTTGGATTCCTTTATCCCTTTGGCTCACAAATAACAGAAACAACAAAATGAAATACTGCTTCCTCTTTACTGAGATGGGTAAACAACAAAGAATAAAAAAAAAGCACCAACAATCAGAAAAGAAGAGCTGCTGAGGGTGTGGAGGAAATGAAACACCTTGCTGGGGAATTATAAAAAGGTACAGTCACTTAGGAAAGAAAGGGAATAGCATTGTCTTCTCAGAGCTGTACCTTTCAACTATGTTGAACCTGTTAAAAACTGAAAAAAAAAAAAAAAAAAAAAAAAAGGGCTGGCTCCGAGGCTTAATAGGCTAATCCGCCCCTGTGGCGCCGGCACACCAGGTTCTAGTCTCTGCATGGGAGACCAGGAGAAACCCTGGCTCCTGGCTTCAGATCAGTGCGATGTGCCGACTGCAGCGGCCATTGGAGGGGGTGAACCGACGGAAAAAGGAAGACCTTTCTCTCTGTCTCTCTCTCTCACTGTCCACTCTGCCTGTCAAAAAAAAAATAAGGAAAAAAAAAAAGCAAAATATAGTTACAAGATAACCCAGCAATTTCACTCCTAGGCATATTTCCAAAATGAATGTAGAACATGTCCAAACCTAGTCTTGTACACAAATGTTCATAGCAGCCATATTCTTAACTATCTCACAAAGTGGAAGCAACCCAAATTCCTATCAAAGTGGAGAAAGAGTAAACAAAATAAGATGGAATATTATTCAACAATCAAAGAGATGCATTACTAATAAAATATCAATGAACCTTAAAGGCACTATGCTTAGTAAAAAAAAAAAAAAAAAAACTAGTCACAAAAACTACATATATGATTTCATTGATATTAAATATTCAGAATAGGCAAATCCATAGAGTTGCAAATAGTTTAACATTTACTGGGACTGGATCTAAGCATGATGTGATAGAATTGATAATGGACATGAAGTTGCTTTTTGAAGTGATACATGTTCAAAATCAGTGATGGTGGTTGCACAGACTGACTACATAAAAACATAGATTTGTACTTTAAGTGGGTGAATTTTATGATATGTGAATTATATCTTAATAAAGTTGTTATAAAAAGTACATGTTTGTAATATAAAAACTAGAGCTGGTAAAATACCACAATCCTGATTTTATGAGATACTTTCGTGCCAATAAAATATCTTGTTCATATATATGGTCTTCAGAGAATCCTTAGAGAATTGTTATGACAGGAGTTTTCAACACTATGTTATTACTTAATTATCTACTTTTTTGGACTCATCATTAAAAGTGTTGAGGGCAGGGGCCAGCGCCGTGGCACAGTAGGTTAATCCTCCGCCTGCAACGTTGGCATCCCATATGGGCGCCAGTTCTAGTCCCAGCTGCTCCTCTTCCAATCCAGCTCTCTGCTATGGCCTGGGAAAGCAGTAGAAGATGGCCCAAGTGCTTGGGCCCTTGAACCTACATGGGAGAACAGAAAGAAGCACCTGGCTCCCGGCTTGGGATCGGTGCAGCTCCGGCCATTGCGGCCATTTGGGGAGTGAACCAACGGAAGAAAGACCTTTCTCTCTCTCTCTCTCTCTCACTGTCTGTAATTCTACCTGTCAAATAAATAAATAAAAATTTTTTAAAAAGTATCGAGGGAAGAAACAGTCCATCTTACTTCCACAGAGTCTGGAAACAGGCATTTATGGACTACTTTTTAAAAAGTTTCGTGAGTGAATAAATGAACAGAAATTGAAAGTCAAATGTCAGCAGAAGACTGGTGATGTGCATGAATTTAAAACAAAGAAGAGCTGAGGGTACTCTATAATTAGTCTATGAAGCCAGTGGGTCAGTTAAAAGAATCATTAATATTTTATTGTAAATATTTCCATGCAGTGAAGAACAGACGATACATCGGTCTGCCACTGAGAGAACCCAGTTGAAGGACGACTCTCTCTTTTTTCATCTTTGGTTGTCTAAGAGTTATGAGGGTACTTCAAAAAGAATGTGGAAAATGTAATTAAAATTAACTTTATCTTGATGGAAACATTTTTGAAATTCATGCATTAAAAGGGTCTTTTAAAAGTTGATAGAAATGCATATTATTGAAAACACTATGGATTTCAAGTTTTTTTCACTAAAATAAATGTATCTTTCAATTTTGTTTTCTATGAACTTTTTGGAGTATCCTCATGTGTAACTTTAATTTAGTTTCCAGATGACCTTATAATTAGATGACAGGCAACTTGTACAATTGGTTCCTATAACAGATATATTGCTTCTCAACTCTTACATGACACATATTTTCCATTACTAATTGATGACTGAAAGGAAAACAATTTAATGAGCTCTATACTATCAGGCACTGTGACAGGCACCTCATTTATATAATTTTAATCGAGTATTTCAATAACTCTATGGAGTATTACTTTCTCCCATGTCACAGTAAAGGAAACTGAGACTCAAGAATGATTTAACATCCTTAATGGGATAAAGCAGATGAAACCCATAGACATGATTCTAACTTCTATATATGACATCAAGACTAATGAAGAAGAGTCTATAAGGAAATGTTTAGGGTAGGCATTAGTTATCTGAATACCATAACCAAAGACCTAAAGACTCTCATGATCATTCATTTCAAGATCCTCACAATTCAGAGATCATACTTTTTATATCTGGAGTTTCCAACTTACCCAATCTACAGAAGTTGTATTGTTCTCCACGATACAAAATATATGGTGGTAAAACAAATTAAAATAATTGATTATAGTTTTCCTTATATAACAAAGTCTACTTGGGTAGCACTACTTGTAAATATGAAGAACAATTCATTCTCTTGGAAGACAACATTTGTATTTATAACATTCGTGATCCAATTTTGCTTTTGTTTTAAAAGTCTAAAATGACTGAGAATGTATGTGGTGTGCCTTTATTTCCTTTTAAGGAATTATTGGTCACAATGGGATCTTAACTCTTGCAAACGTATGCAATCTTACAAATCAGAGAATGTTTAATATTGAAATCACATATTGAGTTTCTTCACTGTTAGACCATTTTTATACAAAGTTGTCAAAATTATCTTTATTCATTTCTGCCCACAAGACAACCTACGACACACAACCACAACCCTTTTATTTCTAATTAACATCTCTAAGTTAATTCATTTACGTACATTTTAACTTTTATTTACTCAGTATATTTATGAATTCCTAGAATGTACAACTGCTATTTTTATTTTATTTATTATTTATTTTAATTATTTGAAAGGAATTTACAGGGAGGTCTTTTATCCTCTGGTTTATTCCCCCAAAATAGCCACAATGGCTGGGGCAGGATCAGACAAAAGCCTGGAGCCAGGAGTTTCATCTGGGTCTTCCACATGGGTGCAAGGGCCCAAGCACTTGGGCTACCTTCTGCTCCTTTCCCAGGCCATCATCAGGGAACTGGATCAGAAGTGGAGCAGCCAGGACTCAAACTGGTATCCATATGGATTGCCAATGTTGCAGCCAGCGACTTAACCCACCTTGCCACCATGCTGGTCCCTACTATTTTTAAGAGATGTGAGTGTTAGTGTCAATTGGTATTAAGACATCATGCATATTATAGGAAGAAATAGGATGTGATTAATGCACACCATATAAAGAAATAGGAGTTGAACATACATGTTTGTGAGGCACCCCTTCAAAACAAGCAGTGAAAGAGTGATTTTATGATTTCTCACATAGAATTCCAAGATTGCTGCTGTTGAGAAAGTCAGTGTAATAAAGCCACTGCCACCTGGAGGTTCAGAAACAGCAACTGATACTCAATACACTGAATGCAGAGCTCACTGAAATGACCTAACACAGAAATACAATTCTGAATCCGATGTGACTGAAGAAAAAGCAGAAGGTAACAACTGGGAGAACCAACTCAAAACATTTTCATCTTGAATATCTTTTTGCATAAAATATTTCCATATACCAAATAATTCTCAAAAGACAAGACTGTTTCTTTCACTTGTGTTCTGATTCTTTTTTATCACTTTGTTTTTTCTCATATGTTATTCTCACTTCTATTGTCTCTTTCATCTCCATTTTTAAGTATTTTAAGACTATCACTATGTTTAAAAAACAATAAAACTTTTTTTGACCATTTGTCTGTGACAGAAGGATCAGTCTCTTGCTAGCTTCATTTTTAATCCAAAATTCTTGAAATTATACCACAATCTGGCTTGACATTCTTATTATCTCACCTCCTGTTTATTCCTCAACCTGATAACGAGTGTTCTCATAAAAGTCCCCAATGACCTTGACACTTCTCAACATCTGAAGCTTTTGAACATCTGTTGCTATTCAACTTCCCTCTGCTTTATTACACTAATAATATTACCTCCTTGTATTTTTTTTCTTTTTCCTGTTTCCTTTAAATTTAAAAGGTTTATTTATTTATTTTAAAGTTAGAGTTACAGAGTGGGAGAGGAAGAGGGAGAATACTCCCAAATGGCCAGGGCCGGGCTAGGTCAATGCCAGGAGCCAGGAGCTTCATCCAGGTCTCCCACGTGGTTGCTGGAGCCTAAGGATGTAAGCCATCTTCTACTGCTTATCCAGGTACATTAGCAGAGAGCTGGATCAGAAGTAGAGCATCTGGGACTTGAACTGGCACCATATGAGATGCTGGCTCTGCAGGTGGCAGCTTAACCCATTGTGCCACAGCACTGACCCCTATTATTTCCTTATCTCTCAGGCTTACTCTTAGGCTATTCAGCTAGGTTTCCTATCCTCCCCTCATCCCATGCCATATCTTCCAAAAGGAAGGAAGCAATAGGATTTCTTTTAATTTTTAAAATTAAAACATAAGTTTAGGAAATTTAGGGGACAAGTACATTACACAGACACATAAGAATTAATGATATATCACTGCCTAAGGTTTCCATGGGACATTGCTCCACTGCTCTCATAGAGCAGGAGATACAGACACACTATACTGGCCATTTGCCCTTTTTCTTTAGTATCTGCCCTGCTCCTTTGTGCTCTGGGTTGTACTGTGGAGGACTGATTCCTGGAAACTGCATTCTAGGCTTCCTCACACACAGGGAAGAAATGATAAAAGAAGGAATCCTGGAATACCAGGAAGAAAGAAGAAAAATGCTAAGTCAAATACAGGGAGCTGTAACATTTTTCCCTCTTTAGTTTCTAAATTATATTTGATGGTTGGTATAGCTCTAAACCTATTTACAGGAAATATTAAAGACAATTTTATTATACATGGGAAATATAAAGGAACATAAAAGGTGATGTTTTCTACATTTCACTTGAACAAATAAGATGATTATACCAGTAGATTGCTTATGTATACAAATGTAATTCTTGGAGCAACCACTAGCAAATCTACACAAAGTGATTTACTGAAATACAATGTAGATAAATCAAATTGGAAAAATATGTTCAAGTAATTCTCCAGAGATCCGGAAAAAGGAAAAGAGAGAAGTGAAAAACAGATTACACAGAAAACAAAAACATGAATTTTCAGCTATAATATCAATAGCCATTAATTATAAATATATTATAAATATAAATATGCCTAAATATACCAATTAGAATGCAGCTATCAGTAGAATTGAATTAAAAAAAAAGAAACAGGATTCAACCGACTGCTATTTTCAGGCAACTTATTTCAGATATTTCAGGCAGGTTGGAAATAAAAGATGGAAAGTGTTATACCACGAAAATATTGACTAAAGGAAAGTAGGAATGGCTATTTAATATCAGATAATAAAGACAATAATCAGAGACAAAGAGGAAATTATACAACAATTACCCATATATATCATCAATCCTAAAAGAACTACAAGATATTCAAAAGAAAAAATAGAAAGCAGAAATAGGAAAATCTATGAGAATAGTTGGATATTTCATCACCTCTTTCTCAGTAATTGATAGAACAACTAAATAGAAAAATAGTGAGGAGAGAGAACAAATCTCAGCTTCATTATTTTAGAACAAAAATTTTTGAAATCCATGAAGTTTTTGAGGTACTTTCATATTTTCAGGCTCTGTTGTTTGGTGCATATGTTTGTAATAATTATATATTCCTGAAGGAGTGACAATTTACCATCATCAAATTATATAAATACAGTAAATTACATTTTGATAAAATACATATTTACAATGAGAATAAATACTATCTACTGATCAGAATAAGCTGCTGCTACATACATGAACGTAATTAATTACATGAATATAATCTTGAGGGGAAGAAGCAAATTATAAACTCTTGACTTTTTACATACAGAATTAGAATCATATAGTGTGATTCTAAATACATAACATTCACACATAGGCAAAACCAACCAATGTTGGAGCAAGTCAGGACTGTGGTTTCCTCTAAGGGATGTGGTTTTTCAGAGGAGCCATGATGAGGGCCTCTGAGATTTTAACAGTGTTCTGCTTATCATCTTTGCTTATGGCCACCTAGATGCGTTTGCTTTCTGTAGACCAATGTGTTTGTATCTGTTTTCTACTGTTACATAACAAATTATCCCAGGCTTAGTCCCTAAATCAGCAGGAATCTGTTCTCTCTCAGAAGTCAGCAGAGCTTAGATAGTTCTCTGTCTCACCAGGCTGTAGTGATCTCACATGAAGTCATGGTCTTTCTCCAAGTTCAGGTTTTCACAAAGAATCCTGCTTCTTGTGGTGGTGGGTCTAAGGACCCTGATTTTTCTTCCTGCAATGAAATCTGACATCCTAACTAAAGCTTCTATATTCTCTTGCACCTTTCCTCAGCTTACTCTGCTTAATCCTGAAATAGGAAAATCTGGCCACAATGCCCTTCCTGTTATTCTGCTTTAAACCACCTTATTCTCTCCTCCCTTCAGGATTCTACATGTGTGGTTCTTTCCCCTGTTAACCCTTCGTAAACTTGAACCTCAGTTTAAATGTTATATTTGAAGAAAGTCCTCCCACAGTGTTCTTTTCTTAATGCCCTGTTCTATTTGCCCTCATTTCTGTTATCTTAAATTTTATTAAAGATTACAAGTGAAAGCATGGTATCATTGTCCTCCAAGAACAGAACCAGTGTCAGTCCATATCAAAGGAGTTAATCCAATGATATGAATGTTTAATTTTTGTCTTTGAAGGTATAAGCAACTGTCTTTTAAAAAATATTTATTTGAGAAGCAGAGAGACAGGAGGAGAGAAAGAGAGACAGAGAATTCCTATCCATTGGTTCCCTTACCAGATGTCCACAGTAGCTAAGATGGGGCCAGGTCAAATTTGGAAGCTGATAACTCAACTGAAATATCCCATGTGCATTAAAGGCACCCACATACTTGAAACATCATCTGCTGCCTCCCAACTGTGCATTAACAAGAAGCTGGAATCCTGTACAACAAAAACAAAGCCGGAGGCATCACAATACCTGATTTCAGGACATACTACAGGGCAGTTGTTATCAAAACAGCATGGTACTGGTACAGAAACAGATGGATAGACCAATGGAACAGAATAGAAACACCAGAAATCAATCCAAACATCTACAGCCAACTTATATTTGACCAAAGATCCAAATCTAATCCCTGGAATAAGGACAGTCTATTCAATAAATGGTGCTGGGAAAATTGGATTTCCACATGCAGAAGCTTGAAGCAAGACCCATACCTATCACCTTACACAAAAATTCACTCAACATGGATTAAAGACTTAAATCTACGACCCGAAACCATCAAATTATTAGAGAGCATTGGAGAAACCCGGCAAGATATAGGCACAGGCAAAGACTTCCTGGAAAATACTCCAACAGCACAGGCAGTCAAAACCAAAATTAACATTTGGGATTGCATCAAATTGAGAAGTTTCTGTACTTCAAAAGAAACAGTCAGGAAAGTGAAGAGGCAACCAACAGAATGGGAAAAAATATTCGCAAACTATACTACAGATAAAGGATTGATAACCAGAATCTACAAAGAAATCAAGAAAATCCACAACAACAAAACAAACAACCCACTTAAGAGATGGGCCAAGGACCTCAATAGACATTTTTCGAAAGAGGAAATCCAAATGGCCAACAGACACATGAAAAAATGTTCAAGATCACTAGCAATCAGAGAAATGCAAATCAAAACCACAATGAGGTTCCATCTCACCCCGGTGAGAATGGCTCACATTCAGAAATCTACCAACAACAGATGCTGGAGAGGATGTGGGGAAAAAGGGACACTAACCCACTGTTGGTGGGAATGCAAACTGGTTAAGCCACTATGGAAGTCTGTCTGGAGATTCCTCAGAAACCTGAACATAACCCTACCATACAACCCAGCCATCCCACTCCTTGGAATTTACCCAAAGGAAATTAATTTGGCAAATAAAAAAGCCATCTGCACATTAATGTTTATTGCAGCTCAATTCACAATAGCTAAGACCTGGAACCAACCCAAATGCCCATCAACAGTAGACTGGATAAAGAAATTATGGGACATGTACTCCATAGAATACTATACAGCAGTAAGAAACAACGAAACCCAGTCATTTGCAACAAGATGGAGCAATCTGGAAAACATCATGCTGAGTGAATTAAGCCAGTCCCAAAGAGAAAAATATCATTTGTTTTCCCTGATCGGTGACAACTGAGCACCAAAGGGGAAACCTGTTAAGTGAAATGGACACTATAAGCAACAATGAACTGATCAGCTCCTGTCCTGACTTTAGATGTACAATGTAATACTTTATCCTTTTTAGTATTTGTTGTTGTTGTTGTTGTTCTAGTACTATTGGTTGAACTCAGTAATTAACACACAATTATTCTTAGGTGTTTAAATTTTAACTGAAAAGTGATCCCTGTTAAATTTCAGAGTGGAAAAAGAGAGGGAGGAGATGAACAATTTGGAACATGCTCAATCGGACTGGCCGCAAATGGTGGAGTTAGAAATGTGCCAGGGGATTCCAACACAATCCCATCAAGATGGCATGTACCAATGCCATCGCACTAGTCCAAGTGATCAATTTCAGCTCACAATTGATAGCTCTGATAGGTCTAAGAGTCAAAGAGATCACACAAACAAGACAAGTATCTGCTAATACTAACTGATAGAATCAAAAAGGGAGAGAAAGATCCAACATGGGAAGTGGGATACACAGCAGAGTCATAGGATGGCAGATGTCCTAAACAACACTCTGGCCTCAGAATCAGCCCTCAAGGCATTCAGATCTGGCTGAAGAGCCCATGAGAGTATAGCAGGCATGGAAAGCCAAGATATCATGGAAAAAAAAAAAAGACCTAAATGAATGATCTCTGTGAGTGAGATCCCAGTGGAAAGAACGGGGCCATCAAAGAAGGAGGTACCCTTCTCCGAAGGGAGGAGAGAACTTCCACTTTGACTATGACCCTATCGGAATAAGATCAAAGTCAGCGAACTCTAAAGGCTTCCATAGCCCTGGCAACTCATGACTAGAGCCTAGGGAGATTACTGACGCCATGAATAGGAGTGTCAAATTGTTAAATCAGCAACAGGAGTCACTGTGTACTTACACCCCATGTGGGATCTGTCCCTAATGTGTCGTCTAAAGCCAAGTGATGCTATAACTAGTACTGAAACAGTATTTTTATACTTTGCGTTTCTGTGTGGGCACAAACTGATGAGGTCTTTACTAATTATATACTGAAGTGATCTTCTGTATATAAAGAGAATTGGAAATGAAAAAAAAAAAACAACCTGGTGTTAAAATGGAAATGGCATAGAAAATTAATTAATTTGAAAAAAAAATTATGTAGGATCTCTGTCTTTAATGTGCTGTACATTGCTATTTAATGCTATAATTAGTAATCCAATGGTAGTTTTTTCACTTTATGTTGCTAATGGGGGCAAGCTGTTGAAATCTTTACCTAATATATACTAAACTGATCTTCTGTATACAAAGAGAATTGAAAATGAATCTTTACATGAATGGAAGGGGAAAGGGAGCGGGAAAGGGGAGGGTTGCGGGCGGGAGGGAAGTTATGGGAGGGGGGAAGCCATTGTAACCCATAAGCTATACTTTGGAAATTTATATTCATTAAATAAAAGTTTAATAAAAAAATTAAAAAAAAAGAAGCTGGAATCAGGAGCAAAGCCAAAACCTAGGCTCTTTGATCCCAATTGGTGGCTGAACTGTTAGGCCAAATGCCCAGATTAAAACAGGTGTCTTTTATGAGAACATGACTTGGAGAAAAAGGCATCTTTTGTTCCTCAAGGGTTTAGATTGCATTACCACCAAAAGAAAACGGCCATTAAACCGTGCAGTTAACTTCTTCCTCCAGTCTGATTTAAGGGGTAATACTCTAATTGTGCCCTGGCTGCCTCCCTGAGGCTCAGTCTATCAATTATCCATTCTTTTTGCTCTAACCCCTTTACAATCTAAGCTCTCTCATCTGTACACAAGAGTGTTTAACCATTCCCAGCCTAAAACAAAACAACACAAAAAGTCAATTCTCTTTTACCTACAATCCATTGTGGCAACCAACTGGACTTCTCTTTCTTTTCTAGCCAAGCCATCTAAACAGTCCACAATATTTTACTTTTCTTGTTTGTATTATTTTATAAACCTCATTAGTCTGTCTTCATGCAAGGGTTATAATGTTATTTTTCATTACAATGACTCTATTCAGTTCTTTTCAATTTAGTTATTTTCGACTCTTTCCTGGTCCTCTAATTTTTTCACATTGTATGTTCATTTTTCCTGATGGATGTCTAAATTCATGATTTCTTTCAGTGATCACACATTATCAGAACAGAAGACATGAACTGGGATTCACCTCAGTTCTATTTGTTCCCTGTTCCATTCTAGTGTGTATATACATAATTAATGTAAGTATGACATAATTATACAGAATATACTAGTCAACTCACATTTAAAAACTCAATATATTTCATTTATTTTCCTCATAAACCTGTTCATTCTTTTATTTATTTTTTATTTAAAGATTTATTTATTTATTTGAAAGTCAGAGTTACACAGAGAGAAGGAAAGGCAGAGAGAGAGAGATCCTCCATCCGCTGGTTCACCCCCCAACTGGCTGCAATGGCTAGAGCTGTGCCAATCCAAAGCCATGGGCCAGGAGCTTCTTCTGGGTCTACCTCACTAGTGCAGAGGCCCAAGGACTTGGGCCATCTTCTACTGCTTTCCCAGACCATAGCAGAGAGCTGGTTCAGAGTGCAGCAGCCAGGACTCAAACCGGCTCCCACATGGGATGCTGGCATGGCAGGCAGCGGCTTCACCTGCCACTAAACAGCACTGGCCACTCAGTATTTTAATTGTTGCTACATATATCCTCTATAAATGCTATACCTTAAAAGTTTTATAGTCCGTCCTCCCTCCCTCCCTCCCTCCCTCCCTCCCTTCCTTCCTTCCTTCCTTTTTATTTATTGATTGATTTGACAGGTAGAGTTACAGACAGTGAGAGAGAGACAGTGAGAATGGTCTTCTTTCCGTTGGTTCACTCTAAATGGCCGCAATGGCCTGAGCTGTGCCAATCCGAAGCCAAGAGCCAGGTGCTGCTTCCTGGTCTCGCATGTGGGTGCAGGGGCCCAAGCACTTGGGCCATCTTCTACTGCTATCCCAGGCCACAGCAGAGAGCTGGACTGGAAGAGGAGCAACCGGGACTAGAACTGGTGCCCATATGGGATGCTGGTGCCACAGGCGAGGAGGATTAACCTATCATGCCATGGTGCTGGACCCAACCCTGACTTTCAAATCAATCAATCAGTCTTAGAGAGAATCTGCTGGTTCAGACTCCAAGGGCCTACAACATAAGGTCCAGGGGCCTGGAACCAAGAACTGGGTATGCAATCCATTCTTTCACATGGCTGCCAGGAACCCAGTGCTCAAATCAACATTGCTGCCTCTCAGGGCCTGCATTGGCAGGAAATTGGAGTCAGGATCTGGAGCTCTCTGATGTGGGACATGGGCATCTTAAATTCTAGTCTAAATGCCCACGCCAGTTATTTGTATTTTACATATTCTTTCAGGTATATTATTCAAATAACAATAACAAAAGGACCTCTGCTGAACAACAGGGTCAAGTTGGGATGAATGGAGATGGAGAACACATGATTTGAGTTGGATTGAATATGCAGTGTGTGGGAAAACAGATAGGAAAGCACAAATCTCATAGTACAGAAAGTGGAATGGCTTGGCCAATGACAAGGGAGAGGAAGTAGTAAGTGACAAAGCTTATGACACATGAATGGATTAAAAAATGTGGCACATATACATAATAAAATATTTTAGCCACTTTCAAAAAGGAGGAAATCTTGCCATTTATGACAATAAGCATGGGGCATTATGCTAAGGGAAATAGACACAGTAATATAAATGTCATAAGATGTCACTTGTATGTGGGATTGAAAAAACTGAACTCACAGAAGCAGAGAGTGTTAAGTGGTTATCGTGGGCTGTGTGTGTGTGGGTGGAATGGGAAAATGTTGTTCAAGGGGTATAAACTTGAGTTAGAAGATGAGCAAGTTCTGAGATTGAATGTACAGCATGGGTGGTGATCACAAATTAATTTGATTGTTTTAATCATTATACAGTGCACATGTATATCAGATCACTGCATTGAACCTTGAATACATGCAGTCTTTGTCAATTAAATATCTGTCATTAAAATTATTCACTTGTTTGAGAAGCAGAGATAGATAAACAGGCGAGTAGAGAGACATCTAATATCTGCTGGTTCTCTTCCTTAATGGCCAAATTCAATCCAGGTCTCCACATGGGAAGCAGAGACTTAAGTACTTGAGCTATCACCTGCTGCCTCTCAGGGTGTACATTAGCCCAAGGTTGGACTTTCAGGAGTGGAGTCAGAACTCAAACTGTCAAATGGAATGCAGGTGTTCTAAGTGGTGTGTTAAATACTAGGCCAAATGCCCACCACTGTTTGTCAATTACATATTTAAAAAGAGGTGGGTTTGGGCCAGCACCACGGCTCACTAGGCTAATCCTCCACCTTGCGGCGCCGGCACACAGGTTTCTAGTCCCGGTCGGGGCGCCGGATTCTATCCTGGTTGCCCCTCTTCCAGGCCAGCTCTCTGCTGTGGCCAGGGAGTGCAGTGGAGGATGGCCCAAGTGCTTGGGCCCTGCACCCACATGGGAGACCAGGAGAAGCACCTGGCTCCTGCCATCGGATCAGCGCGGTGTGCCTACTGCGGCGGCCATTGGAGGGTGAACCAATGGCAAAGGAAGACCTTTCTCTCTGTCTCTCTCTCTCACTGTCCACTCTGCCTGTCAAAAAAAAAAAAAAAAAAAAAAAAAAGAGGTGGGTTTGGACAAAGGTCTAAGTGGGGAAAAGCAAGGGACTTAAAAAGAGATAATGCAAATATTGTGACATTTTTCTAGACTGATTTAAAATAAAAACTTTCTGGGGAAATTTTCTTAGAATTCTATCTACAAATCACATTGACTGTTAAAATTAATTAAAATTTAAAATAATAACATTTTTAAAAATTAAAAAAAAATTTCAAGAGTCACTGAAGTTCATCTTATAGCATCACTATAGCAACAATGGGATTTCAAGAATCTGAATAATTGTATGGTATTTTATATTTATTTATTTCCAAATTACTGAACTTCGCTCCAATTTCTAAGACACAGAAATTTTCTTTTTCTCTTTTTAAAAAGATTTATTTATTTGAAAGAGTTACAGAGAGAGAGGGAGAGACACAGGGATTTCCCATCTGCTGTTTCACTTCCTCAAACGTCCACAAAGGCCAAAGCTGGGCCAGACTAAAGCCAGGAGCCAGTAGCTTCTTCTGGGTCTCCCATGTGGGTGCAGTGGCCCAAGGGACTTGGGACATCTTCAACTGCTTTCCCAGCTGCATTGGCAAGGTTTGGATCAAAAGTGGAACAGCCAGTACTGAAAGCAGCACCCACATGGGATGCTGGTGTCACAAGTGGCAGCTTTACCACACATCTAATTTTAAATATTTTCATTATTTACATATATATATATATATATGGTATTTTTGAGTGTGGCAATATGCAGCATAGACAGATTCACATATAAAGACAATATTTTATAAAGTACTTGTTATTTCTCAAGTGCTTGATTTCTAGCCAAATCTATTGTTTCCTTTATCAATGAATTAATCAGTTATTTATTATGTCAATATTTTCCAGATCTTGTAGTAGACACAGAGTGTTTTTTTTTAGATTTACTTTATTTATTTGAAAGAGTTACAGAGAGAGACAGAGACATAAAGAGGTGTCTTCCATCTGTTGGTTCACTCCTCAGATGGTCGCAACGGCAGGAGCTGCTCTGGTCCAAAGCCTGGAGCCAGGAGCTTATTCTGGGTCTCCCACATGGGTGCAGGGGCCCAAAGACTTGGGCCATCTTCTACTGCTTTTCCAGGCCATAGCAGAGAGCTGGATCGAAAGAGGAGTAGCCGGGGCTAGAATTGGCACCCGTATGGGATGCCCACGCTTCAGGCCAGGACTTTAACCTGCTGCGCCACAGTGCTGGCCCCTAGACACAGAGTATTAAAAATGACCAAGATTCAGTACTATCTTTAAGAAAATCTAGAGATGTATGATTCATGTTAGTAACAGTACCAGAAATGGTGAGTATATCAGAGGGAAGACAAGAACCAGAGAAATCTCTCTGAAAGATGTGATATTTTCACTGAGATTAAATGGATGATTAAGAGTATAGAAAAGTGATTGACAACTTCAAGATTCAATGACTTTGAACAGCCCTTGTCTCAACTGTTGAGGAACAGTTTTTTTTTTTTCCACACAATTTGTTGAGCTCTTTACTTAGTATGTGGTTAATCTTCTATGTATAATGCTAATTGAAATAGATATTAGTAAAAAATAAGACTGAGAATAGGAGAGGGAGGAGAAAGAGGGGTGGGAGTGTGGGTGGGAAGGCGAGTATGATGGGAAGAATCATTATGTTCCTAAAGTTGTATTTATGAAATGCATGATATTTGTATTTCTTAAATAAAAGGTTTCTTGGGGGGGAAAAAGTGATTGAGTGAGAAGGGGTGACATAAACAAAGGTCCCAAGTGGGAACAGTGTGGAATACAAAGAAAACTCCAGAGAGCAATGTGGGAAAATACAGAATGAAGATGGTGACAATGGTTAAAATGCAGGCTGAAAGACTTCCAGCAACCGGATAACTGGGACAGTTTGAATTCTGGAAAAGTTATCAAAGGGCTTTCAATAGTTGTAAAAAGACAGGTTTGGAATAAAGGATAAGAGAAGACACAAAGAGGCAAAAAGAAATCTGTTGTTGAAACTGGATGACCAATGATGACTGTAAAAACCAAGGCAATAACAACACTGAGAGCTAAAAAAAAAATACAATAGTTTCAAATTTCACTTAGCATCCAACAAAGAATGGCACAAAACAGCTGACAGTTTTTCTGTATTTTGTTTGTTTTTGTTTGTGTTTGATTGGAAGAAGAATTTGTGAAGACGACTAGAGTAACATGTGCAAGTGGTCAAGGTAGAATCAGGATCCACGATGATTTAAATGCTGGTTTTTATTTAGATGATTGATTCTTCTCCCCTTCTTTTTGAAACATCAATGAATTATAAATACTTATTATTATATTACTATTATTATTACTATTTTTAAAGCACATTTGGACATATGTTTCTGACCAATGCCTGCCAAGAAATTCTAAAGAATCTCCTGCTGTAGAACAACTAACACTTAGAATGACACATCTTTTGGGACACTCTCATCTCCCAGCAAGAAGCAAAGGTCTGGGAAAAAATTCCTCTTCTACCTTTAAAGAAAAATTAGAGCTGAGGGCAGAACAACATGAAACTGGGCTTTTCCAAAGGCTGAGTCATGGCCGTGGGTAAGGGGTAAGGGGAGATGCTGGTAGCATCACTTCATATCAAGAGTGTGAAGAGAACTTACAGGTGGAGATGGGACATTGTGAGACTGACACCTATAATGTAAATGCAGACCCAGACTCTTCAGTCTCCCTTAGCCCATGGTGTCCTTGCCTGTCCTTTATCAAAGAGAATTCACAGAACTGGAGTTATACAGCTGGCTCTACGAAGTTCTAATCATCATACTCAAAAAGTCATTTGCTTCTCCAATAGATAAGACCATTGACAAATATCCTCCTGAGAAGTTTTACTTTTAGGAGAATTTCAGGTCCTGGGACAGAAGGTAACATAACCCAACCCCTACACTCCTCCCCCCCCCCCCCCCCCGCCCCAACCAACTAAAGTCCATCATAAATTCCTTAAAGAGCATGACATTGCTGACTCATCAAAGGAAGGTCATGAACACCACTGACCAACCATTAACTTGACATGAGCTGAACATGCACTTCCCAGCCCCAATTTCAATCTGTAAGAACCATCATCCCTGGGGTCATCATTGTGGCACAGTAGGTAAAACCTCTACCTGCAACACTCATCCCACATGGGCACCTGTTCATGTTGCTGGCTGTTCCAATACAACTCCCTGGTAATGTGGCTGGGAAAGCAAGGAGGATGGCCCAAGTGCTTGGGCCTCTGCATCAAAATGTGAGATCCAGATGAAGCCTCTGGCTCCTGGCTTCAGCCTGGCCCAGCTCTGGCTGTTGCAGACATGTAGGGAGTGAACTAGTGGGTAGAAGATCTCACTCTCTGTTTCTTCTCTCTCTAAATCCATCTGTCAAATAAATCTTTTTTTTTTAATCCTTTACTCCTAAATTTTGGGGAGCCTAGAAATTAAGCAATAGTTGACTGGCTCCTTGCTTTGCATGTTGAATAGATACCTCCGTTCTTCCACCATGCTGATGTCAGTGATTGGCTTTCTGTTTGTCAGGCAAGTGGACCCAGCTTTGGGTGATTTAATGCAGCACCTGCAGCTAGTGTGGGGGTTTGTTCCGCAACAACTGGAACTCTCATACATATGGGTGATAAAGGAAGCTGCATATCCTTTTCAGAGTAAGACTTCCTAATCCTCAGGGTATGCCAAAGGACTTCTACCTATTACATTTGAGCAGTAATCTGACAATTAAATCAATCAAAGATAATGTATTTAGATGGCTAAAAACTTATATTTTAAAATTATAACATATAAAATGTGTAACAGATATGCAAAAAGTATTCTAAAAATAAGTTCACAATTACAAAGATGAGTCCAAAAGAGAATGTGAAAAATACATGTAACTTCTAAAACTGGAACATATAATTCTTCAAATAAACATTTAATCAGTAAAACGTTTTAGAAACTAAGAAGTGATACAGAGAAATATGAAAGATGAATAAGAAATGCCAAAGTAGTTCTAATTTAGTAATAAGTGAGAAAGGAAGAAAGAGCTGTGTGGCTAATGAAAATCACCTTAATTTTAATTTCTCCATACATCAAAAAGGTGAACAAACCCATCACACACAGCTTACGCCTGAAGTATAATTAGGAGACCAAGAGATTGAAACTCCCAATTTACATGAAAATGGAGAAATACATTTTCCAAGGCCGGCGGAGCCATCTCTGGAGCACCTGTACTGAAGCACTGCGCAGTGATTATTTATATAGAAGAGTGCATCAGGCTCTACTGGTGGCCTCGCACCCACCTCAACAAGGGCTTGCCTTTCAGAGGAAAAAGACTTGTTCTGGATATGAAATACTAACAGAAGGTTTGATACCTGATGGCTCAAACACTACCTGCTAAATGAGCAGCACTTGAATCAGAAGGTTTGGAAAGGCACTCTTCTAGGATGACAGAGACTGATGTGGAAGGCATATGTATAACTTGGTGAAGAAATAGGGGATTGCTGAACACAATAACCCTACAGAAACAGAACAGTATCAAAGGTTTAGCAGACAGATAAAAGATTTAGTCACTGAGTTTTAAATAAGACTATCCTTCTGTCCTCAGAAGGGCCAAGGGGTTGAGAAACTAATAAACACATCAATTTGCTTTATTTTTTAAATTCATATAGCCCACTGGATCATCAAATATTGTTGGTTTAGGAAGACATTACATTAATATTAATGTTAATATCAATCAGAATAAAATATGTCAATCATACACAGCAACTATAAGAAGGAAAACTGAAAAATAAATAGATTTTGGTGAAAAAAAGAAAATGAATATGATATTTCATGATCATGTCTCAGAAAAAAATTGAAAATATTACTCTAATTTAAGTTAAATATAATTAAATAAGCCAGTGCATTCATGAACTCAAATAGAAAAGAATGAGCAACAGAAAATGAAAAGTAACCTCATAGAATTAAACTATAACACAAAAATACCTCAGAAATAGATATCAACTTGTTAAGTAACCAAAATTGGAACTAAAGAGCACAAAGGATAATGATGAAGAGAGACTAAAATGAAAACATAGAAGAGGCTGGTGCTGCGGCTCATTAGTTACTAGTCTAATTAGTCTAGTTACTAGTTACTAGTCTATTAGTCACTAGACTAATCCTCTGCCTGCGGCACCGATACCCTGGGTTCTAGTCCCGGTTGGAGTGCTAGATTCTGTCCCGGTTGCTCCTCTTCCAATCCAGCTCTCTGCTGTGGCCCGGGAAGGCAGTGGAGGATGGCCCAAGTGCTTGGGCCCTGCACTCCATGGGAGACCAGGAGGAAGCACCTGGCTCCTGGCTTCGGATCGGCGCAGTGCGCCGGCCATAGTGGCCCTTTGTGGCGTGAACCAACAGAAGGAAGACCTTTCTCTCTGTCTCTCTCTCACTAATTCTGCCTGTCAAAAAAAAAAAAAAAAAGAAAACCTAGAGGAGACCCAAAAGAAAGTGGTAGCTAAAGACAGTCAACAAAGAAGATAAAGGATAGGTATAATTAAATCCAATGAAAACGAAAACCAAAGCAATGGTACAGAAATAGAATATAAAGCAAGGACTCAAGGCTAATTTCTGAAATAAAAGATCACAATATACATATAGAAATCTTTAATTGCCATAAGAACAATCCCATTTAGCCATAAAAATTAAATATTGGTGTATAAATTTAGCAAGCATGTGAAAGACCTCTACCATGAAAATTATAAAATACTTAATGAAAGAAATAGACGACATATATGGGTCAGTGTTATAATGCAGGGTGTTAAGCCACTGCCTCTTCTACCAGCATCTCACATGAACCCCAGTTCCAAGCTGCTCTGCTTCCCACCCAGTTCCCTGCTAATGTGCCTAGCAGCTGATAGATGGCCCAACCGCCAACCACATGGAAGACTCAGAGGCAGTTCTAGGCTCCTGGCTTTGGAAGTTAACCAGCAGATAGAAGATTTCTTTCTCCCTGTGTCTTTTTTTCTCTCTCTCTGTAATTTTGCCATTGAAATAAATTTTTAAAAAGAAATAGAAGATACACAAATATGGAAAAAAAACTTCTATATTAATGAATCAGATGAATTGATCTTGTTCAATTTCCACAGAACACAATCCACATCAAAACACTAATGCCATTCTTTACAAATTAGAAAAAATATAATTATAAAATTCATATGGAAATAAAAAGACCCTGAATAGTAAAAGCAATCTTGAATAATAAAGACAAAGCTGAAGGTATCACAATACCAGATTTCATGACATACTGCAGGGCTATTATAACCAAAACAGCATGGTACTGACATAAAAGTAGACACAGACACCAGTGGAACAGACTAGGAACCAAAAAAAATAGGGGCCTTCATCGTGGCTCAGTAGGTTAAGCCACCAACTGTAGTGCCAGCATCTCACATGAGCACTGGATCCTGGCTGATCTGTCTCCCTGCTAATGTGTCTGGAAAATCAGCAGAAGAGGGCCCAAGTACTTGGGGCCCTGCCACCCAGGTGGGAGACTGGGATGGAATTCCAGGCTTCTGCCTATGGCTTGGCCCATCCCTGGGCTATTTGAGGAGTGAACCAGCAGATGGGAGATTTTCTTTCTCTCATGTCTATGTGTGCGTATATTTGTGTTTGTGTGTGTGTCTATCTGTGTGTCTATCTGTGTGTCTATCTGTCTCTCCCTCTCTCTAATCCTTTCAAATAAATTTTTTTTTCTTAAAAAGGACCCCCCCCCCCAAATAAGTCCATACATTTGTATGGACAAATTTAGGACAAATTACTTAAAACTTTCCCTGGAAAAAGGACAGTGCTGAGAAAATTGGATTTCCACAAGCAAAAGTTTAAAACAAGATCCCTACCTTACATTTTATACAAAAATCAACAAAAAATGGACAAAGGATCTAAATTTAAGCCCTGAAATGGTCAAATAGTTAGATGAAAACACTGGGGAAATACTTTAAGATACTGGCACAGGCAATGACATTTTGAATAGGGCCCCAAAATCATGAACAATAAAAGCAAATATAGACTAATGGACTTATATCTAATGAAGCATCCTCTGCACAGTAAAGCAAACAGTAAACAGAGTGAAGATACAACAGAATGGGAGAAAATATTTGCAAGCCATTTATCTTACAGAGGATTAATATCCAAAAGATACAAGGAGACAAAGAAGTTCACCAACAAAACTAGCAATCCAACTAAGAGATGGGCAAAATATATGAGGAGATTTTTTTTGAAATCATATAAATGGCCAATAAATACATGAAAAATGTTCGAGATGACTGGCCATCAGGAAAATGCACATAAAAACCATAATGAGATATTATCCTACTCCAGTAAGAAAGGCTATTATCCAAAGGTAAAATAAATAAATAGATAAATACTGTCATGGATGTGAAGAAAATAGAACCTTAATAACTGTCAGAATGCAATTTAGTACAGCCATTGTGTAAAACAGTATGCAGATTCTTTAAAACACACACACACACACACATACCCTAAAATAAATCTTTCATATTATCCAGCTTTTCTACTTCTGGGAATATTCCCAAAGGAAATGAAATCAACATATGTGCACCTGTTCAAGTTCCAGCTGCTCCACTTCCTAAGTAACTCTCTGCTAATGTGTCTGGGAAAGCAGTAGAAGATGGCCCAAGTCCTTGGGCCCTGCACCCCTACAGGTGACCCGGAAGAAGCTCCCAGCTTTGGACTGGCCCAGCTCCAGCCATTGAGGCCATTTGGGGAGTGAACCAGTGGATGGAAGACCTCTCTATTTCTCTCTCTCTTTGCGTCTGCCTCTGCTTCTCTGTAACTCTGTCATTCAAATAAATAAATAAATCTTTTTTAAACAAAAAAAAAGAGAGAAAGAAATACCTGCACTTCCATTTTTAATGCAGACCAATTAACAATACCAAAGTTATGTGATCAACCTATCAACTGAGGAGTGGATAAAGAAAATGTGGTACATATATATGATGGGATATTATTACTGAGTCATTAAAAAAAGATGAAATCTTGACATTTTCAAGAAAATGCATAGAACTGGAAATCATTAATGCTAATTAAAATAAGCCAGACACAGAATAAAAAATTATAAGTTTTCTGTCAAATGTTCAGGTTAATATTTATACATAGTACAGACATGCATGGATATTGCACTATTTGGTATATCAATATTTATAAATGCTATCTTCACTGAAATATTTCCTTTATATAATATACACTTCTTTTATCACTTTATGATCTGTCATGAATCCTACATCATGATATGTATTATACATTTACATGCATATGACAACTATATGTGAAGTAAATATGATACAATGTTAAAAATCATTTTTTAAAAATGTAATATACAAAATCCACAAAATCTTCCTAATCAAATATTAACAAGTTTGGAGTCCCATTGGAAAAGACACAAATTATAAGAATAAGAAATAAAAATTCTGAAGTGCCACCTTTTAAAGACATGTTCAATATCTTTCAGAAAACCTTTAAAATAGATGAAAAGAAAAAGTTATGATAAAATTAAGGAATATCCTAGACAAGGTGGCTGACTGTCATAAATGTTTTAATTTTCCTCAGTGAAAGTGTGAATTTAATGAAATCCAAATGAAAGCTTAACCAGTATATTCTGGAGCTACACAGGTAGACTCTAAAATTCATGTGAAAAAATAGGAAGCAAGAATAGTCAGGAAATTCCCAAACAATAAAAAGAATGAAGATGGCAAATTAAAAAATACATTTTTTCTACAGTAAAAGTTATCATAAGCAGAGTCACAGATCAAATGAAATCTAGGAGAAAGTACTTGCCACAAATAGCACTAAAAATGGTCAGTCGCTTGATGTGTATAGAAGTGTTAAACATTGAAAAGAAAAAAATGGGAAAAAATTGTCACTCAAAAGTGGCCATTTTAAAATTATGAAATGTTGTTTGAACTTACTTACTTTTATTCCTTTTGAGAGAGAGAGAGAGAGAGAGAATTTTCCATACCCTGGTTCAATTCCCATATGTCTGCAAATGCAGGATTGGGCCAGATGGAAGCCCAGAGTCTGGCCCTCACTCCAGTTGTCCCACATGGGTGGCAGGGACATTAGTACCTGAGACATCATCTGCAGCCTCCCAGGGTGTGAATTACCAGGAAGCAAGATCAAAAATGGAGCCAGTACTCAAAATTAGGCCACTCTGACATGAGATGTGGGAATAGCACAATTAACCACTGTGCTCACCCACTTAAACTCATAAAAGTACTACCAAAGCTTATGAAAAGTTTCTTAAATAACTGATAATAAAAAAGAAATCAAAATAAAAACTGCACAGAGATATCGTTTCTCAACTCCAAGGTTGTCAAAACTTGATCTGTACTATACCTTGCTAACAACACTGCAGAAAACAGACGCTCAACTAAATTGCTGGCTGTGCATAAAATGGTGTAACTGCAATGGAGGGAAATTTAGTCCTGTCCCATCAGGTGCCAAATGAATTTTAGGTTCAATTTTGAAGACAATTCCTCAGTAAATACAAAAGAAAGATAATGATTATGGTAGTATTGCTAACATCAAAGGATTGGACACAATCTACATGTCCATTATTCAGGACTAGTGAAATAAGCTATAATATCTACATTGAAAATGCTGCTAGGTAGTTATATGAAGGGTTTCCCAGGACATATTGTTAACAGAGCAAGCAAATTATAGACCACAGCTCTTGGTATAGTTATCTCTTACTAAGAAAGAAAGGAAATAAAAATTTATCTTAAAAAAACACAAATCCTGGGAAATATATTTGAAATGAATTGAAATCATTACTAGCTAGAAAAATGAAAGAAAGGCTTATAAACAGAAGGTTCTCTGGGTATACCTTTTATTATATTTAGAATATGTATTATATATTATTTACTCAAACATTAATTTAAAAGGTCAGAAGCCTTAAATTGAAAATAAATTGAGGGGCCAGTGCTGTGGCGCAGCAGGTTACAGCCTTGGGCTGAAGTGCCGGCATCCCATATGGGCACCGGTTCTAGTCTTGGCTGCTCCACTTCCATTCCAGTTCACTGCTGTGACCTGGGAAAGCAGTGAAGATGGCCCAAGTCCTTGGGCCCCTGCAATCATGTGGGAGACCTGGAAGAAGCTCCTGGCTCCTGGCTTCATATCAGCGCAGCTCTGGCCATTGCAGCCATTTGGAGAGTGGACCAGCAGATGGAAGACCTCTTTCTCTGTCTCTACCTCTCTCTGTAACTCTGTCTTTCAAATAAATAAAATAAATCTTTAAAAAAAGAAAATACATTGAAATATATGAGCTAACTGTAGACGAAACTATCAACATGAACTATATAGAGAAAATAATTAAAGAAACATTTGTACATTTAATCTGGAAGCATATTTGAGTGTATTCCAACTTGAGTAGAAAACATTGCAACATTTAAAAAAACACTGTGAACCAACAATAAATATCAATCTACCATTTTATTGGTATTTTCACCAATTTGATGAATATTAAGATAAAGCAGTTAATAAATTAATATTAGCGATAAATCTTTGCATCACAAAAAGAAAAATACAGTATCAAAGATAAATAAAAAATTTTAGTGTTAAATTTTCACTATAAATGTCAATATGGGCTACCTATGTTTTAATTTTAAAATGTATCACTATTTCCTATTTATGCGCAATGGGATGGTTTAGAAGTAACAGCAACCCAGTGGCAGTAAGCGCCTAGTACTCAGTTCTTGGTGTCTAAAGCAACTTTTGAATACAAAGGCCAAGGCAATGTATGTAAATACCCAGTTGCAGACTGGAGGAGGAAAGCACAAAATTGGGCTGGGACATTCTGTTGTTCCATTTAAAAATGTAATATACAAAATCCACAAAATCTATGTTCCATAGAGGATGTGCTAATAAACTAAAGGGGCCATAGCAAAAGGATATAGGACCTGGCTACTTGGCTTGAAGAGGTGTCCTCTAGGTAGATTTAGAAGAACTTATGGGTCAGAAAGAACCTTGACCACAAGATCTGCAGATCCAAAATTGATACTCACAGAGATGATATATTCTAACATTTGCCACCAAATACTTCCACTGAAAATTAATAAATGGAAAGAAATAAGCCCTTAACCTTGCATTTTTAAGAAGAAAGTAGAGTTCATGCCCATTTGAAACCTTTTTTTTTGAACAGAATAATGCCAGCTTATAAATATAAATGGAATATTAGAATTAGAAAATCACTATTTAGATACTCAGTGAAATAATTGATTCAGGAACGAGGCATCAGTGAATGCCAAAACAATTAGGAAAGAGTGACAAGCATAGGATATTCATAGGATGCCAAAAACAATCCAACGAATTGTGTGCTAAATTGCTAATGGGAAGATATACCTTAATAATGGAGAAAACTGTCAGTTACCAACTTAAAGAAACAATTAAACTTGGCATCATGAATAGTAAAATAACAAGCTATTAATAGGAAGCAACACTTAGAATGTTTTCCTGTCAAAGTATTTATCTGATTCTATTCAAGCTTTTAGACATTGAATTGAAGATTATAGGAAACACAGGGGATAGGGGAGCAAGTCAAAACACAAGAAAATCATCAGATGAATTCAGGAGGAAGTTTGCTTATGTTTTTTCTAAAGAGGTCCTATACATATGCAAAACATGGGTGGGGTCTGTTCTATAGTAAAGATATTAAAGTGACAGAAAGCATAATAAATGCATTTTGATTACATGCTAGTTAAAAATAAAAATCAGTGGCATAAAGCATTTAGAGGTCATTTGGGAAATATAAATATGACCTAGTTATTTGGAAATTGGTTTTAATATTCCTCGATGTGATAGTGAAATTGTAGTTATTTGGGTAAATTTCAGCTTTTGCATATTATGTTTTTGGGGAAAAAAAACCCATGATATCCATAACTTATTTTCAAATGGTTCAGCAAGAATTTGCATAAGAAAAATAGTGCTAATTTTTGAATCAAGGTGGAGGTTGTGTGCTCACTGCACTTTTTTATACATTCAAGATTTAAAAATGTGTAAGAGCAATAAGTTTCTCATAATTAATGAAAAACATGATTCATGTTAAAAAAACAATGAGCAATAATAGTCAGCAAAAGAATGGCTTAATAGAGTTAGCCAAAATTGGATTTCATTAGTTCAAGGATATATATATATATATATATATATATATATATATATATATATATATTATAAAGTAAGATATAAAAATTAAAAAAGCGAAAGTCACTAAAGTACTAACACTAATTGCCTATTTCCAAAAATATAAAACTTTCATTTAAAGAAAATACTGAACAGATATTACAATGCTAAAAAACCACTACAGTTACTTTTTAAATATATGTACAGATGTTAATGTTGTTACAAAGCATGGTATACAATAAATAGCACTAAACATTATATACAAAGGTAGATTGAATAAACAGATATATTTGCTTTCATTAAACTGTAATATCTTAAAAATTACAAATATTAAGGAACTATTGTTATTTTCACTTTTTACAGGGATTAAAATTCTACTAATAATTATAATAGTATGTTTAGCCTGACAAACGTGCAGCCCATAAGAGTGAAGGACATGATGTCTGCAACCCAATAGAGATTTTGGCTTTAACATCTTTGAGATGTTGGGAAGTCACTTAATTTTCTTAGGCTTCCGAAAAAGGCATCTACATCATCATGCTGTTATAAAGTTTAAATGAACTGAGGCTGGATGGTGCAGCAGGTTAAGTTGCTACTTTCTATACCAGCATCCAATGCCAGAGAGCTGGTTTGAATCTTTGCTACTCCATTTCTGATCCAGGTTCCTGCTAATGTGCCTGGAAAGGCAGCAGATGATGGCCCCAATACTTAGGACCCTGTCACCTATGTGGGAGATCTAGATGGAGTTCCTGGCTTCTGGCTTTGGCCTGACCCAACCCTAGCTTATATAGCTATATGAGAAATGAAACAGTGGACAGAAGATACATCTCTCTTCCTTTTTATCTCCCTCTTTGTCACTCTCCCTTTCAGATAAATAAATACCTTTAAAAGATTAGATGAATTCATTCTTATAAAGTGGCTCAAATTATATATGACACATTTTAAGCCCTATATTATTATCTGTAAATTTAAACTGAACATAACTGAATTTTCAGGTTGGATGCTAATTCTCTTTCATACTTTATAACCAAAATATTTTCATATGAGTTAAATTATAAGTGTATAAACCCAAAGTAATATTTTCTATGAGTAATTTTAAAAAAAATCATAAATATATAATTGTTTTTTAAAAAGTTGAGCATTATGATGGCCTTAAAAAATAAAGGAGAGAACAATCCAACATGGGAAGTGGGATGCACAGCAGATTCATAGAATGGCAGATGTCCTAAACAGCACTCTGGCCTCAGAATCAGACCTTAAGGCATTCAAATCTGGCTAAAAAGCCCATGAGACTATTTCAGGCATGCAAAACCAAGACATTCTGTCAAAAAAAAAAATGACCTAAATGAAAGATTTCTGTGAGATCCAAGTAGAAAGAATGGGCCATCAAAGAAGGAGGTACCTTTCTCTGAAGGGAGGAGATAACTTCCACTTTGACTATGGCCTTGTCTAAATAAGATAGGAGTT
The DNA here is from genome assembly GCF_033115175.1 of Lepus europaeus. Lineage (NCBI taxonomy): Eukaryota > Metazoa > Chordata > Mammalia > Lagomorpha > Leporidae > Lepus > Lepus europaeus. The sequence goes on from NC_084835.1 coordinate 81,363,819, forward strand.
GGCAAACTCAAGAGGCTCTATAGCCTTGGAAACTCATGACAAGTGCCTTGGGTGATTACTGATGTAAGAGTGTCTATTGTTAAATCAACAACAGGAGTCACTGTGCACTTACTCCCCAAATAGGATCTCTGTCCTTAATGTGTTGTATTATGTGAATTAATGGTATAACTAGTACTCAAACAGTACTTTACACTTTGTGTTTCTGTGTGGGTGCAAACTGTTGAAATCTTTACTTAGTATATACTAAATTGATCTGTATATAAAGATAATTGAAAATGAGTCTTGATGTGAATGGAATGGGAGAGGGAGCGGGAGATGGGATGGATGTGGGTGGGAGGGTGGTTATGGGGGAAAAAGCTGCTACAATCCAAAAGTTGTACCTTGGAAATTTATATTTATTAAATACAATTTAAAAAAATAAAATGACCTACTTAGTTCACATTTAACACATTTTACCCACTTCCTCAATTTCCCACTACTACAATTCAGTTTAATTCAACATGTAACTATCAAATGCACATACTGTTAGACATTATAGAGGAAGGCAAAATCAAATTATGTTTAAAGACCTTAAAAATATAGTCAAGTGTTTAGGATTTGGATCAGCATTTTCTGTGTCGCCTGCTTTTAACTATAAAACTGTGGGAAATGAGTTATTTGGGAAATGAGTTATTTAAGCTCACAAAGTCTGAATTTCCCCATCTGTAAAATGGAAATAGTAATTCTCAATTGTTCTGAGTCATTATGAGTATTAAGTCATGTACTTAAATAATTTAAATAACATTCATATAGTGTCAAATGCCTGTGGGGCTTAAGAAATGATCTACAGATTCATTGTCATAGTAAATGATCAATAAATGGTAACCTAAGCCCTATAAGGTAGATTTTACCTTGTGTGGCTACACAGAATATTTAGTATTGAACATAGTGCTTATAGTGTTGTAGTAAAATGTAATAGTTGCTCAATAGATATTTGCTAACTAGAATATAGACTTATTGAATATCTGTTTTTCCAGAGTGCTTTTGGGGACAAACGAGGCCTTCATTCTTGTCTTTTACCACATGAACTTTGAATCTAACACTGATGAAAATCTTTGCTAAAAGCTTAATCTCAATTTAGCATTCATCTGTAAGCATTCTGAGGTACTATAATGCAATAGTTCTATCATATTTACATACAGTTAAAATATTAAGAGTATTGGGGCTGGCATTGTGGTATAGCGGGTTAAGCCACCCACCAGCATCCCATATGAGTGACAGGTCAAGTCCTAGTTGCTCTGCTTCTGATCCAGGTCTCTGCTAATGCACCTGGGAAAGCACAGGAGGATGGCTCAATTGCTTGTGCCCCTTGCAACCCATGTGGGAGACCCAGATCGAGTTCTGAGCTCCTAGCTTTGACCTGGCCCAGCCTTGCCTGTTGCAGTCACCTGGGGGAGTGAACCAGTACATGAAAAACCTCCTTCTCTCTCCTTTTCTCTCAGTCACTTCTCAGTCACCCTGTCTTTCAAGTCAGTAAAATAAATCTTTTAAAAATATTAAGAGTCTTCTAATTTTTTCTTTAACTTATGGAACTGATGTCTCATAGGTATAAACTTGGAGTTCACAGATCTCTAAATAAAGCACATGTAATATTTGGCTGAGTGGTAGATGCTGTCAGCCTTTCAGGACTGAAATAAATGTGTATACATTAAAGAGAAACTTAATCAGGAGAAATTGGATTGGCTTCTAGTTGATTTTCAAAGGGGTGGGTGATATGTTTTTTTTAATATTTTGATATATCTTATACCTGCATCTTGCTTTCTGTTCCAGACATATAGAAATCTTTGGTAAATTGGCCAGGGACAAACAACTCTCACTTGGCATAGCTATGATTTGAACACAAATATGATCACCAACCTCCTTCTAAACCATTTTTAACTTGCAGGCCTGCAAATCCTGGACTCATTTTTGATAGCCTGAAGAAGGACAAACTTCTCATATCATACTGTTTCAATATACAGTAAGTACAACATATTAAAAAGGAAAACTTTAAAAAAGACAAAGATACCTATAAGCAAAAAAGGATGTCATTTCTGAGACCAAATGACACTGCTGAACTTTTAAAATATTATAGAAGAAAATTACAGTATTATCAGTTTTATGATTGCTACTATATATAAATCAATGATAAAGTAATCTATATTTGCAGAGAATAGCTATTGTATATACTCATTCAAAGATAATTTAAACATTTAGAACTAAAATAAGGCCATAAGTGTAGAAATATAGAAATGCCTTATTCAAGTCATATTTGACTGATTCTTAGAAAGTAAGAAATTTTCACTTCAACTTAGCTTTGCCGTTCACCAAGTATGATAAAAGTATTGTATTAGAAATAGAACTGTGTTATGTTTTCTATGTGGATATTTCGGACGATATCAAGCAATACATATAATTACTTTTATACATTGCAGAATAGTACACACGACTGTCTCTGTCTTTATTTTACTTTAAGAAATCAACTGAAAAAGCAAAGATGTCACAGCTTATCCTACTTTAGTTGCTTCAGTCAGCTAAATAATCAGAGCAGAATTGGGAGGAAAAAATACAAACAGCACAATAAAGAAAAAGTGTATTCAAACCTCGGGCTTATGATGTCCCACGGCAGATATTAATTGTTCTGGTTTCTTAAGTTCATTCCTTTCCTTCAATAACTTCTGTGTCTCCTAGTCTTAACCCATATGATACAAAGTGGTAGCTTGTATTTTGGGAGTTTCATTTCTGTGATGTATCTGCGTTTTACTGGCTATGTTTGTCAAGTATGAAAACTATCAGTTTCCCAATTGATGTTTTGAATTTTGTATGTTTTAAGGCATAAAATATTCTTTATGGATGAAACTTTGTCTGCTTAATCCATCTGCCAGCGAGTTTTTTTTTTTTTCTGCCCAAATATTGCTTAGGGCCTTCAAGTGTTTCTTCATCTGTGAAATGAAAAGAGGTACTTCCAACCTAAATGCCCTGATCTTCATGTCCCCTTGCAAGTTCAAACATCTTTCTAGAGTTACACACTAAACAGCAGAGAGCACAGCACTCTGAAGGCACTCTTAGCTTTCTTTAAGTTGCCTCAATGAAAACCTAAGGAAAAGCTGAATTTTGCAGTTCTTCAGTATTTGTAACTCTTGAAGCGTGCTCTAAGTCAAACGATTTGTCCTCAAGAAAAGCGCCTTGTTTTAATACCAGCTATCAATTTGCTTTTTATAGAAAAGTAGCTTTCACTCTTCTAAATACAAAAGATCAATGTTGGAGGTCAAAGCTTGGAAGAATGGTAGGTCACAGATGTTAGCAGTTGAATTCTGTCCCCCTACATCCACAGACGTGTAGAAGTCTTAATCCCAAGAACCTTAGAATGTGATCTTACCGGATATAGGGTCTTTAGAGGAATCAAAGTAGGTCAATAGTGTGGGCTCCAAAGCAACGTGGCCAATAATTTTTAAAATGGAGATTTGACATGGAGATAAGGCACGCACAAAGAGAAGCTGGTGTGAGAAACATATGGAGAAGGCTTGGCCAAGGAGTGCCTGGAACGACTAGCTGCCAGGAAACAGGCCTGAGACAGAGCCTTTTCTAGCTCCTTCAGAAGCAGTATGGCTTTGCTGACATCTTCACTTTGGATTTCTGGTGTGAGACAATAAATGTCAAACTTTTCAAGCCACCCAATGTGTAGTGGTCTGTTTCAGGAATCCTAGAAAACTAATATAACACACTTCCAACATTCTGGCTCAGTTTTTCAGCTAACAATTCCTGACAATTATATTGCATTATGACGGAATATCTGAGATGTTTCTAGAAATAGCTCTGGCACTAGAATTCCTAAAGCACACTTAGAAAACAAATCTTCACTCCACTCTTATTCTACCACAGAAAGGCATCTAGATAAATTAAGTAACTTTTGGAGTATATAAATTTTTTAAACTAAAATCAGAGGAACAACTAAATGCAGAGTTTACTATGGTACAAATCACTTACTTCAGAGATCATCTATTAACTTCTTCTTCATGTATAAGATTTAAGAATCAATATGTAGTGTGTTTTCTAATTTGTAAAACCATATGAAGTTATACAAATAGATAGTGGGGTCGGCATGGTGGTGTAGCAGGCCTCTGCCTGCTTTGCCAGCATCCCATATACATGCTGGTTTAAGCCCCAGCTGCTCCACTTCCAATCCAGCTCTCTGCTATGGCCTGGAAAAGCCGTAGAAGATGGCCCAAGTCCTTGGGCCCCTGCAGCTATGTGGGAGATCTGGAGGAAGCTTCTGGCTCCTGCCTTCATATCAGCCCAGAACCAGTTGTTTTGGCCATATGGGGAGTGAACCAGCAGATGGAAGACCTCTTTCTCTCTCTCTCTGCCTCTGCCTCTCTGTAATTCTGCTTTTCAAATAAATAAATAAATAAATAAATAAATAAATCTTAAAAAAAAATAGAGCAAACAGGAGTAATTACAAAGATGCAGTTAAATCAACAATATTCTGTAACTCAGCAAATTTTATTTACAATTTGTATTTCCTATCAAATACATATGGAAAGCACATATATATTTAACATTTGTTTTTATTTTTATTTTATTTATTTATTTTTTTTGACAGGCAGAGTAGACAGTGAGAGAAAGAGAGACAGAGAGAAAGGTCTTCCTTTGCCGTTGGTTCACCCTCCAATGGCCGCCGCAGCCAGCGCACTGCGGCCGGCGCACCGCGCTGATCCGAAGCCAGGATCCAGGTGCTTTTCCTGGTCTCCCATGCGGGTGCAGGGCCCAAGAACTTGGGCCATCCTCCACTGCACTCCTGGGCCACAGCAGAGAGCTGGACTGGAAGAGGAGCAACTGGGACAGAATCCGGCACCCCAACCGGGATTAGAACCTGGGGTGCCAGCGCTGCAGGCGGAGGATTAGCCTATTGAGCCGTGGCGCCGGCCTAACATTTGTATATAATTATATAACCATATATATTTAATCAAATTCTGTCACACATTTACCTTATTTATAATAGCTTTTACCATTTACATATCAAGTAATTTTTATTAAATTTTTAGCATCATTTATAGTTTAAAATAGTTGTTTATATTTGAAGTTATATTTTACTTAACCATATTTCCAATTGTTCAACACAAAAAGTCTGGAAGTCTCAGAGCATTTAAAAGGGTAAGTGCTTGATATATACTGCTGAGAGATAAGTTTATAATTTTTAATTTAAATATGAGGCATCACATTTTTATAGGACAGTAATGGAAAAAATCAGGGAAATTCTGTTTCTTTTAATTCTCAACAGAATTATTTTCTTAGAGGATTCAAAAATATTATAAAAATAAAAGTAATATCAAATTATGTATTTGTTTAATTTGCACTTCATATGAAATTGCTTTTAATAGAATCAAATCTCTATGGGAACATAACCATTTTATTCATTATAAGTTTTCAAATAAATATAACTGGATTCATTTTCTCATAAGTTTGTTATGCTTTTAAGGTCAAATGGCAAAATGATCCTGAACATTAAATTTATAATATATATTTTCTTAAATATAAAATTGTTTACAAGTAGTTTTCATTAGCCTTCATTTGTCTTGGAAGACAAATGGCAGATATAATTATTTTTGTATTACAGATAATTAAATTATTTATCCAAGATTCTATGAAGTGACTTGAGTTACTCAGTAGAATGGATTATAAAGAATAAATTGGGACTCAAGATAATGCAAGGAAATTAAGTACAGAAGTACAGGAAGACAAACAAACTTAAGCTTTCTACGAAACAATGAACTTGGAAGCCTAAGCAGGTACAGCTTGTTTAGGTCAGATGAAATTTTTTATGATATTGATTTAGCAACCTTGTGGATTAAGGAGCAAATGTCTTCTGAAATAATGTACTTATTGTTATAGAGAAATGAGGCATTGGAGGATATGGTCATTGATATATGCATTCAGCAGAATGGACATCAGTTTCTGGAATTTCTTTTTGTCTACTTGGACCTAGCTTGTGGCTCACCTTTAAGACATGGAGTAAGATTTCTAAAAGCTCAATCCATTTAATTGAATAAACTTCAGTGGTTTGGCTTTTACTGATCACCAACACTTACACTTCTCACATTCATTATTAGAAACAAAGTTAATATCAGCAAAAATGCAGATAAGCCTTAACACTGGATGAAAGTCATTTCAAGATGGCAATGAAGAAATGGAAGAAAAAAAAATGCAGGGTGGCAAATAACCTAATGAGGGTTGGAAACTCTGCTGATCTAATAAAATCCTAACAATAAGTACTTCAAAGCCTCTGTCTTAGAAAGGGAAAAATCCAGCCACTTGAAAAAGTAGTCTCACTCTTATATAAATCCAAATGGACCTGAATTTATGTGACGCTCACCCTTCAAGTAAATGTTTTCTAGTGACATGAAGATTCAGAAAATGCTTCAACAGCAATAACTGGGATGGACGCTGTGTTGTAATAATTTGGATACACTTGACTAATGCAGTTATTTGCAATGAGGTTGGCTCAGTGCCCAAAGCAGTGAGCAAACAAATATAGCTCGACAATTGTTTCATGCCTTCCAAGACAGCCAGAAAGCTTTTCGCTCAGTCCTGGGGGGGGGCCCAGTGGTCACTGCTGTGGACTCTGGTCATCAAAACCTCCTTAGATATATTTTGTAAATAGTCTTTGTTCAATTCACCAATGTGTTTTATGTAAAAATGCTGGTGAGGCGCGAGCGTTTTTAATCAAATTAGTATGCAACATAAGGCAGCTGTGTATTCAAATGGGTTTTTTAGCAATTTGGTTGTTTTCCTTATAATAACAGGAAAGAACATTTTGATTTTGAAGGTGACAGAGGCAATATTACCAGAATTAAACAATCTGAATTAGCTTTTTCATGAAATGTAATATGTTTTATGCTTTTAGATGGGATGCTCCGGTGCTTTCAGATGAGCCTTCCACTGTCACAGTCAATGGCCAGGAACAGAATAAGCTCTGGAGGTAGGATTATCCTCAAATTTAATTTTTTTAGAAGAAGCTAATGGCAAATGTTTCTAGCAAACTTTAGGTTCATCTATGTTATAACTAGAGAACCAAGACAGGATATTAAAAGAACAGATAAGTATAAAATTAGTAAACAAAGTTTGACATTTTGCTTATTCTAGGAATTTAAGGCTGGAAATGAATATAATCCCTAAAACCATAAACAGCATGCATGTCAGACAAAAGCTTCGTTTCTTTGTCAAGTCAGGTAAATTCAGAACTCCAGTACGTAGGAGAGTAACAAGATTACAGATTTAACTTTAAGTTATATGATAATGATTTTCACTGCAGAGTTTACTGCAAAAGCTGATAGACTATGCAAACGGAGGCTCTTTTTGTGATTTCTACATTTTGTTTCCATGGATTGGTATTCAAAAGAGCAGCTTTTCGAGTCCAACCAAACCACTATGTTTTTGGAACAATGATACGTAAAATTTAAGGAAAATCCAGGATCATATTGACCAACAGGAAACAAAAGCCTGGCAGAGGAATTTTTGGAATTCTAGAAATGCATGCTTCCCTTAACAACATTTCTTATTATTAAGGTTAGCCTGTGCAGTTTTAAAAATGACAAGGAAGTTTCTGTGCTAGCCCCTCATAAGCTTCCCGCCACCCCTCAGTCTTTGACAAAGCAGGACCTTTTGATTTCTTAGCAAGTAGGACTGCCCGTTATTAACATGTATTTTGGTAGTAAAACTAGTTCAAAATTCCTGATAGTGGTAAGTCAAATTTCTTCCCTTTGTCTTCATGACAAGTCCATCTGAAAGTCTTTCCCTCGTAAATGTAGATATGGGAACTTTTCACCCTAAGGCTGGACAAATACTGATTAATGTTGATGATTGCCACAAAGGCTAGGATCCATGTGATCTAGTTTCAAAAGGAATGATGTCTGCCTAATAGAATAATAAGTGCATGCACTGGGGACTACATAGATGCTCTACAAATATTAGCAAGAGCAATGTGACTAAAGCAGGCTGCTAGTGTTCTGGATGAAAGGATTTTAAAGCCATCTGGTGTCTGGACATCAGCCTGAAAATCTCAGGCTTCAATCCATAAGATAATCCATTTACACAGTCTACACACTGAGATGGCTTTCCCCGTGGACTTGTTCCATTATCCCAAATCAGTCCCTGGAACCTGTGGAAAGGTCTAACCTCACTTGGATCATAGTGAAGAAACACTATTTTATTTATGGGATACACCTGATTTCAACAGTTGATGATTCCATACTGAGAGAAAGTTATAAACTGAAATGGTAGGCTAACAAAGATCAAAGTGTGTGATGGAATCATTTTTTTAAGAAAAAATGAAAACAAATTAAGAAGATGCTCCGTCATATACGTTATAAGAAGCACAAATAGCTTCAAAATGAGAGATGCCAGGGGTAAAAATAACATTTAAGGGATCTTTTCAATTCCAGCCATATTACTGATAATATACAGGATGTCAGTTGAGACAAAAGATAAGATATAGGTTTTTCTGCCTTCAGAGACTGAAGATTCAACAGAAAAATCATGCACAAATGGAACAGCTTAAGTGTACAGGCACAGCAGTGCCAACAAAGCAGAATTGCTCAGTGTTTCAAAACAAGTATTGCATCTCAAATTATAGAATTTTAGAAGTATAGATTTTATAGAATTATAGTTTCATTGCTCAACTCCTATTGGGAGCTTTACTTCCTTGAGAAAAATATTGGAGAAACATAAAAATTAAACAGATTTATGGGTCACCATGTAATATTGAAAAGTACATATGTGTAAAGTCTAATCAGGGTATATACATCATCTTCTTCAAATTTAACATTTATTTGTTGTGAAAAGTACTCAAAATTCCACTTTCCAGATTGCTTTTGTTTTTAAGGAAAACATACATTATATTAATTCTAACTATAGCTACCCTACTGTGTAATGGAAACCCAGATCTTGTTACTCCCATCTAACTATAACTTACTATGAACTAATTAATCTTTCATCATTACTCCTTCTTCCTTCACTCCTCAGCATCTGGGAACCACCAATAAGTGCTTAACTTGATTTAGATCAGTTTTGTATTAGATATATGAGGTCATAGGATACTTGTTTTTCTGTGCTTGAGTAATTTCACTTAGCTTAATGACCTTCATCAGTGTTCTTGCAAATGACAAGATTTGGTCCTTTTTCAAAAGTGAGTATTATTCCATTGTATACATGTACCACATTTTCTTTATCCATTCAACAATGGATTGACACTTATGTTGTCACTCCTTCTTGGCTACTGTGAATAATGCTGCAATAAACACAGGAGAGCAGATGGCTCTGACAGAGTAATATCCTTTCCCTTGGATACATACCCAAGAGTGTGTTTGCTGATCATATGGTAGTTCTATTTTCTATTTTATGTGTAATCTTCATACTACTTTATGGAATGGCTGTACTAATTTACATCCCCATCAAGAGTGTGCAAGAGTTTTTTTTCTCCACATCTTTTTAACACTTGTTATCTTTTCTATTTTTGATAACAGCCAATCTAATGGGAATAAGGTGATATATCACTGTTGTTTTGATTTGTTATTCCCTGTTGATTTTTATGTTGAGCAGATTTTCATGTGTCTATTGGCCATACTTGGCTTTCAAATGTATTTGGATACAATATTTGTAATATTTTTGCTTTAAAATTGTACTCTGTTTCTTTAGGAAAACATTTTTATTCACAAATAAAATGACAAAAACATAAAATCTTTAAAATGAAATTTTAAAATATAATTTTAATTAAAATATAATTTCAAAATACTATTTATATTCTAAAACGTAAATATCATGCTAGAATGTCTCCTTTAGAGCTATCTATATCCATTCAGAGCACTATTTTTCCTTGAATTTTTGGTGTACTTAATTCACATTCTCTAGCGAAGTGAAAATACACCCAATTCCATGATTTTTAACTTCTTTAGTCTTTACCACTAGTAAGAGAAATCTGGAATGGAATCCTTTTGAACTGAGTATTCCATGAGCTAAGTCTTCAAATAAAATAATCATGACGCACAATCATTTCATATTTAACATGTGAAAAAATGTGATTTTATCTTTCACTTCCTATTCTTTTTGTGTGTTTTCTAATGCTTGACATAAAAAGCCTCTGTTCAACACAACGAGGCCATCAACTCAATGAGGGAAGGGCACTTCTAGTCATCTTGAATTTCTCCTACATCCAATTAATGAGCACCTACTATAGAGAGGATTACTACAAGAATGCAATGGGTGATTATTAAATAAATGGAAAAAAAGAAATTGCCTTCTTGGGCATGCATGTTACGCTACTCCTTACATGTGATTTAAATGCCAATTATATCACTATCTGGCTTCCACCATCCTCTAGGGAGAAGAAAAAATGATAAGAAAGGGTCAGTTCACAAATATTAAATAAACATCAACTAAGTTTCAACTGTGTGTCAGGAAAGACCTCAAATTAAAAGTAATTTCTGCTCTCAGGATCACATAAACCAAAATGATTGCAAGGGATTTACCGTGTTTCAAAAAGTACTACAACCTCTTTTTGACCCTACCCTCCCTCTCTCCAGTATTAAAAATTTTGGAATCAGCTTGTCAGCAAAAATGGTGTCCAGCTTGTGAACTGAAATTGATGTAAAATTATCTGTATAATTACCAATTAGCACTGGTCAAAAAAAAATAGAGCTAAATGCAGCAGAGGCATGGTAAAAGGGATTGTTATAGGCCCTTCTCTTAAAGAAGAAAGAAATTTGGAAGATGGACAAAATTGGAAAAAATCAGAATGGATATGATGATATGTGACTGAGGTGATAAGACTGGGGAACCTTGAGACAACATGGCTCAGATTCAAGGATTCAAAATATTGAGATCTTGAAAAATCTATCAAAATGCCATCAAATTTTGAGTAAGAAACAAGAGAGCCAAGCATAAGAGATGGTCAATTCAATGATGGAGGACAAACTTGGAACACAGTGAAAAGCAAATTGACTTAATTATATATTATGAAATTACTTTTTCAATTTATAGGTCATTGCTTGTAGGATGAGTCCAGTTTTGTTAAAGAGACACTGGAAGTGTGCATGCCAAAAGCTAAGAAAGTTCTCTTTGGGACCGCAGATACTTACATACTTTGTTTGTTTGTTTATTTATTTATTGCTTTCTACTGTTTCCCCCATTTCCTGTAGGAAATACTTATTAACAGTATATATAAAAAAGAGAAATCTTTAAAACTACTACTACTACTTACAGTAACTAAATAATTAGCAAGCACACTAAAAAGATATTTTTTATTCAGTCATATAGTAAGTTAGGAGCCAACATCGAAATGATTTATCTGTGAGCCTATGAGAAGACTATATATATTTGAAAATTTCAATTCAACACAGTATATTTCGATAAAGCCCACAACGGCATGGATTTATTTGATTCTGAGTCTACCCCTATGTAAAATGGGATTACTTGACACCTGCTTTGAAGGTTTGCTTTAAGTACTAAATGAAACATTATCCATGAAATATTTAAAAACAATCATGCCATCTATAATACTGTTGTATCAAACCTGGGAAAATGTTTATGAATTAATCACCCTGGAATATTTCAAACTGTCAGCTTTAACTCAGGTTTATGATCTTCATTTAGAGGGACCTAACTAGCCTGTAAAAAATAAAACTGTAAAGAACACAAGAGAATACAAAGTGACATGCTGTATAAGGACAAGAACAATTGTGAGTTCTCTACAGTATAGCAGAGAATCATTTGGTCAAGAGTTACCATGGAAATACAAGCAAAACCATAATGAGATACTACTTCTCATCTACTAGGAGGCTAAAATAAAAACAAAATATGCAATACTAAGTGTCATAAAGATACGGAGTAACTGGAATAACATACACTGCTGGTGCTATTATAGAATGGGATACCCATTTTAGAAAAAATGGATAGCAATTCATGGGAAGGTTATATACAGAGCTCCATGAGACTCCACCCAGAATTTATCCTTCTGGGCTAATAACCCACAGAAATAAAAACATACAAAGGTCTATAAAAAGTTCATTGAAAAGGTTTGTTATGAAAAAAAAAAAAAACAGGCATGGATTTCAAAAATGTTTCGCACCAAAATAGGCTTATCTTTTAATTCCATTTCCAAAGAATTATTTAATGTTCCCTTTTGTCTGCACAAAAACAGAAATGTTGATGACAGCATTATTCAAAAGAGCCAAAAAGTGAAAACAGCCCAAATATCCATTAACTAATGAATGAGTAAACAAATGTGACATATCCACATAATTGAATATTATTTGACAATGAATAGGAATGAAGTACTGAACTATGATACAACATAAATGAACCTTGAAAACATTTTGCTAAGTAAAGAAGCTAGGCAGTTCTCCAGTGTGGACAATTTCTGGACAATAAGTGAGAAACATACAGTTCAGAAGATACAACTGAAAGCAGAAATTCTAGAGAGAGAAATAGTAAACCTGCTGAGTGGTCCACCAGTTGCTAAGATAGCACCTTCTGAAGGGATGTGGGAAAGGTCCAGTCATGTAGGGATTAAATAGAAGAAAAATTATAAACCATAATTTCATGGGAATGATTCAAAATTATCAAGGCACAGTACACAAAGACTGATCCAAGCTTTTGACAGTAGAAACATGGGTGTTAACAAAGATGTCAGGAGTATGGTGAAACACAACTTGAAAAAGTTTTACATATTCCAGGTTTTCTTATGTTTAATAAGTTAAGTATCCTTAAAATACATACTATTAATGAAGTACTTTGCCTTCATTTCCTTTTCCCACTTGTATAAAAGGTAAAATATTAACCCCTTTATCAAATAGTTCTGAACATAAAATGCAAAAATGCATGTACAGCATTTAGAAGATTACCCACTAGAATTTTATCATAAACAGATAATATTTATAATCAAAAAACATAATTCCAAAACAAAATCAAACAAATGCAACCCAAGATTCCCAGATGGATAGCTCTCCCTTCAACATTTCACCTGTATTCCAGTGTCATATTTTTACTGTGTACTGTACATCATCATTCATCAGGGTCTTGAACTCAGTGCATCCCAAGAGGAGCACGCTTTTACCTGAAAACTGTCACTCAATGATATAATCTAGCTAAATGATACACCCTGTAATTTACACGGTCATTCCAGACAAGGATATTTTTTATGCCCCTGGTCATGATGCCTCAAGTGTAGAATACCTTCATGAAAATGTGGTGAATGAGCACTAGATTCATTCTAGTATCTTCCTTCTCACTTCCAATCATTGAGTCCTTTTGTTATTTGTATACCTCCTAAATATTTTCCCAATTTGGACCTGTCACTTTCCAGACATTGCCATTGTACCAGTATAGACTGTCATTATATTTAACCAGAGATATCTCATTGTCTCCCAAGTAGACTTTCTACCTGCAATTCAAATCTTGTTGGTCCATCTGTTTACGTAAAGGGTGAATTTTCATCGCCGGCGCTGTGGCTTAACAGGCTAATCCTCCGCCTTGCGGCGCCGGCACACCGGGTTCTAGTCCCGGTCGGGGCGCTGGATTCTATCCCCATTGCCCCTCTTCCAGGCCAGCTCTCTGCTATGGCCCGGGAAGGCAGTGGAGGATGGCCCAAGTGCTTGGGCCCTGCACCCACATGGGAGACCAGGAGAAGCACCTGGCTCCTGGCTTCGGATCAGCGAGATGTGCTGGCCGCAACGGCCATAGGAGGGTGAACCAATGGCAAAAAGGAAGACCTTCCTCTCTGTCTCTCTCTCACTATCCACTCTGCCTGTCAAAAACAAAAACAACAACAACAACAACAAAAAAGGGTGAATTTTCTGTAACATAAATTTGGCCACAATAGAGTCAGGCTTAAAAAATGTTCATGATTTTCCATGACTTGCAAGATAAAAACCAAAGCTTTAATTTCTAGCACATAGTTTTCCTGATTTGTGTTCTTTAATTCTCCAGGTCTTTGATTTACTTTTCCCTATAGTATTACTATCCAGGATGCTGAGAGATGAAGTGTTTTGCCTTCACTTTCTCCATTGCCTTCATTTTGCATGCCCTTCTACCCAATATTTACTTGTAGCTCCCTGTTGATTCAACCCCATCTTTAGGCTAAACTTATCTACACCCTAAAATGTGTTCCTCTACTATCAAACACACCTTTGAGTTTCAGTATAGGAGTTTCCATCTTGGTGAAGTCTGAGATGAGTTATATTGTATCTCTAGTTTCAGTAATTTCTTAAAGTAACTTCTTAAACGTATCATTTATAGACACAGGAAATTATATTACTGTTGAAAGGAGACAGCTACTGAGTATCAGGCTGATAAAAGTCATTGTAATCAAACCTAAATTTATTGTCTAATAAATGCAGCCATTCTTGAATTTTAATTTAATATTTTATCAAAAAACTACTTGCCATAAAGCAATCTTTTGGGGAAACTTCATTGTTAATGATGCTCTGCAATCTCCAAGATGTAAACTTTGTCCTGTCTTTAAACTTTCATTGCCTAGCAGAACTCTAGATTCTCAAATATGATTTTATGTCTTCCGTGTACTAAAGTTTGCAATTGTTTTCTTCAATTTTAATTTTTCTTTTTAGTTTTATGAAACACAATTTTGCTGAACTTTCAAATCTGAACTCAGGTATAACTCTCCCACTACTGGTGGACACATGAATCTGATACTTAAGGCAAAGCACTGTTATGTTGAGGTTGACTTCACATATTCTTGTAATGTAAAGTGTGATAATTCAAAGTCTGAGTAAAACAGATATGATACACATGTATGAGAAGTTTCACAAAATAGAATATTGTACTCAAATTGGTTTCACACCACTTTTTAAATAAACTAGAAATATTCATCAATAGCTCAGATACCAAAAATAAAAATAAGCCAAAACAGGCCGGTGCCGCGGCTCACTAGGCTAATACTCCACCTGTGGCGCCAGCACCCCGGGTTCTAGTCCTGGTCGGGTGCCGGATTCTGTCCCGGTTGCTCCTCTTCCAGTCCAGGCACACTGCGCTGATCCAAAGGCAGGAGCCAGGTGCTTATCCTGGTCTCCCATGCGGGTGCAGGGCCCAAGCACTTGGGCCATCCTCCACTGCCTTCCCGGGCCACAGCAGAGAGCTGGCCTGGAAGAGGGGCAATGGGGATAGAATCCAGCGCCCCGACCGGGACTAGAACCCGGTGTGCCTGCGCCGCTAGGCGGAGGATTAGCCTATTGAGCCACGGCGCCGGCCTTCATCTTTTTTTTTAAGATTCATTTATTCAATCGCTTCTCGGCCTCTTGGCTAAGATCAAGTGTAAGATTTATTTATTCAAAAGGCCAGAGTTAGAGACAGAGAGAGAGAGGGAGAGACAGGGAGAAATCTTACATCTGTGGTTCACTCCGCAAATGACTGCAACAGCCAGTCTAACTGGGACTGGAACTGGCACCCATATGGGAGTCTGGCATTGCAGGCAATAGCTTAATCCACTATGCCACAATGCCAAACCCAAACCTATTTCTTTTTAAACATCAAATGATATTCCTGAATTTTAATTATTTTGTTAAAATATGGAGATTAAGATAATATATAGGACTAGGAATTTAGCTTGTGGTTAAGATGCTGTGTCCCCTTTAGATTGCCTGGATAGCCAGCTCTAGCTCCTGACTTCAACTTCTTGCTAATTAGCAGACCTTAGGAGTCAGCAGTAATGCCTTAAGGAATTGGGTTCCTGTCACTCACATGGGAGTTTCTGGCTGCCAGCTTTGGGCCTGGCCCAATCCCAGTCCCAGCCAAACCCCAACTGTTGCAGGCATTTGGGATGTGAATCAGTGTATGAGAGATCTTGCTCTTGCTCTCTCAAATAAATACATTAAATGAAAAGGATACCACGCAAATGAGTAGTTTTAATCAGTTTATTCAAAGCATCATGTTTAAACACAGTGATTCCACTCCTCCTCCATTTATCATTCTAAGTGGAAGTAACTATATTGCCAAATACTGTGTTTCTAAATAATAATCTGTAAATTTTACTTGTGGGGTCAGTACTATGGCACAATGGGTTGAGCCTCTGCTGGGGGGGGGGGGGTGCCGGCATCCCATGTGGGTGCTGGTTTGAGTCCTGGCTCTACTTCTGATCCAGCTCTCTGCTGATGGTCTGGGAAAGCAGTGGAAGACAGTCCAAGTGCTTGGGCCCCTGCACCCACATGGGAGACCCAGAAGAAGCTCCTGGCTCCTGGCTTTGGATTGGCCCAGCTCCAGCCATTGCAGCCATTTGGGGAGTGAATCAGCAGATAGAAGACCTCTCTGCCTCTCCCTCTCTCTGTCTGTAACTCTTTCAAATAAATAAATATTTTAAAAATGTTTTACTTGTTTACTAATAAGCCTAAATAATCTCCTTGGTCACTTATTATGAGGTTTGAAGAAGAGAATATAAACCTTTATCTCCTATATTTTATTTATTTTTAAAAGATGTATTTATTTATTTGAAAGGCAGAGTCATGTGGTGGCAGGGGAGGAGGGAGGGGGGAGAGAGAGGGAGAGAGGGAGAGAGAGGGAGAGAGAGGGAGGGAGAGAGAGAGAGAGAGAGAGAGAGAGAGAGAGAGAGAGAGAGAGAGGATGAATCAGTCCATCTTCCATCTGCTGGTTTATTCCAGAAATGGATGGGGCCTGTCTAGGCCAAGGCCAATATCATGGAGCCCCATATGGGTCTCCTACATCAGTGGCAAGGGCCCATCACTTCCTTCCCAGGCACATTAGCCGAGAGCTGGATCAGAAGTGGAGCAGCTGGGACTCAAACCAGTGCTCTCATATGGGATGCTGATACTGCAGATGGCAGCTTAGCTCACTGTGCAACAACATCAGCCTCTACCTCCTGTATTTTATTTTATTTATTTATTTATTTTTTGACAGGCAGAGTGGACAGTGAGAGAGAGAGAGACAGAGAGAAAGGTCTTCCTTTTGCCGTTGGTTCACCCTCCAATGGCTGCCACGGCCGGCGCGCTGCAGCCAGTGCACCGCGCTGGTCCGATGGCAGGAGCCAGGTGCTCATCCTGGTCTCCCATGCGGGTGCAGGGCCCAAGGACTTGGGCCATCCTCCACTGCACTCCCTGGCCACAGCAGAGAGCTGGCCTGGAAGAGGGGCAACCGGGACAGAATCCGGCTCCCCGACCAGGACTAGAACCCGGTGTGCCTGCGCCGCTAGGCGGAGGATTAGCCTATTGAGCCACAGTGCCGGCCTATCTCCTGTATTTTAAAAATGATTTGAGCATTGAGACAAAGGCATTTGGCAGGTATGTGTTAGCTATGTTAGGGTACTGGCAAGAAACCAAGAAAGAAATATAATATGGCCATGTTTTGGAAGGACAGAGATAAAGTTGGTTAAACTGAGAAATCTATACAGAATTAAAGGGAAAGTGCATCACATTTAAATTAATTTGATTAATAAAGACAAATGCAGAAGAAAATAGGCACAAATTCACAGAGACATATTACAAAGATAGGAGTTATTATCAACAGTGAACTATAAATATGGAAATAAATCTTCAAGTCAATTAAAGAGAGGATTAGAACATAAACAGTTATACTGAAAGACAAGGAAGGAAAATAGTATGTGCTCCATCAATATTTGTTTAATTATGGTGACTTATTGGATGGAAGGTTTATACAGCGAGCAGCAAACAGGCTGGAGAGAAATGACTTCTTCACCACTGCTTTTTCAGAGAAAGTAGCTATGGAGTGTTGATCAGAGTGCGCTAGCCATGGTGAAAAGATCAGCTCATAAGGAGAATGCTAACCATGAAGACATTTAACAGAGAAACAAAACAACTTGTCCATACAAAATTCCTAAGAGGATAATCAGCTGGCTGTATTCAAATCAAGAAGTCTTTGAAATACTGTCAGGGACTTTTTTTTCCAGATGAAAATGATTTGAAAGGGGGAATTTGTTTTATGTGTTTGTAAAGAGGCTAAAGAATCCAACTTGGTTACTTGGTTATCTGGGAAGATACAAGAAGTAATCAATCAAATTTTAATCACCTGGAAAAGTATGGGTAGTATGAAATGCCAACATGGTTTTCTGAATAGCAAATCATGCCAGCCCCATTAAATTGTGTTCTGTGATAGCATTACAGGCCATGCAGACAAGGAAAAATGATGGTGCCAATCCATCTTGTTTTCAGGCAGTCTAAGAATCTGCTGCCTCATTTTCATTGACAAACTTGGGCTAATATCACCTTAGTCATATTTTTTAAAGAGTTATTTATTTGAAAGGCAGAGTTACAGAGAGGCAGAATAGAGAGAGAAAGAGAAGTCTTTCATCTGCTGGTTCAATCCCCAGATGGCCTCAATGGCCGGAGCTCTGCAGATCGAAAGCCAGGAGCCCTTATCTTCTTCCGAGTCTCCCACATGGGTGCAGGGGCCAAAGTACTTGGGCCATCTTTTACCGCTTTCCCAGGCCATAGCAGAGAGCTGCATTGGAAGCAGGGCAGCTGGGACTTGAACTGGAGCTCATATGGGCTGCCAGCACTGATAGCGGTGGCTTTAGCTGCCACGCCACAGTGCCGGCCCCATATTATTTTTAAAAAAACATTTATTTTTTATTTATTTGAAAAACAGAGCCACAGAGAGAGGTAGAGACAGAGAAAAAGAGAGGTCCTCCATCCACTGGTTCACGACCAAATGGCTGCAATGGCCAGAGCTGAGCTATTTTGAAGCCAGGAGCTTCTTCTGGCTTTCCCACATGGGTGTAGGCGTCTAAGCAGCCAGGCCATCTTCCACTACCTTCCCAGGAATGCTAACAGGGGGCTGGATTGGAACTAGAGCAGCCGGGACCTGAACCAGTGCCCATATGGGATGCTGGCGCTGCAGGCTGGGGCTTTAAACTGCTTAACCAAGCGCTGGCCCCAGCCACATTATTTTTAGGTGGGAGGATGTGTAAATTTCCTGAATATTCTACCAACAGACAATTAGGGCTTCCTAATATTTTGATGTTGCTGAAGGCACTGGTGCTGGGAACCAGTTAGGCAACTACAATTAGATCATCAGCAATAAATCATTCAGTATCCTCATCAATTCTCTAGGTAACTACACATTTATTTAGTATCAGTTGGAGATAAACGTTAAAAAGATGAAATAATATAAGCATACAAAATAGATAACTGGAAGACATTTCTCTTATTAGAATATTAATCAACAATGTGCAACTGTGAGAACTGCCAGTACTCCACAATAAATTCTTAAAAGGATTCTGACATTCTAAGACTTGGAAAAAATTGCTTTTGCCTTCTCATTGTTTTAGTTTATCACCTTAAAGATACTGGATTCTAGTTGTAGTTACTAATACAATACTTTTAAATGCATTCAGAGATAAAAACTTTTTCCCAAATGTTCTGCTTGTGCAGATAAATATATAGTGTGTATATTATATACATATGTAAAACATTTCAGATTTTAGGATGCAAGTTATATATTTTTTAAATGATAATTTATTTAAGTTCCACTTAATTGAAAAGGAGAGCAATATGAGAGTGGGAAAGATAACAAGCAAGAGAGAGAGAGAGAAAGAGACAGAGAGAGCTCTTCCTTCTGCTGGTTTACTCCTGAAATGCTTGTGCTAGGGCTGAGCCAGGCTGAAGTCAGGAATCTGGAACTCTATTCTAGACTCCCATGTTGGTGGCAGGTGACCAAGTACTTGAACCATCATTTCTGCCTCCAAGAGAGCACATTAACAAGAACCTGGATGGGAAGCAGAGTAGCCTGGACAAAAACCAGTATTTGGATAGGGGATGAGGTTTCCCAAGCATGGCTTAACCTGCTGTGTTGCAATACTCAAACCATAAGCCACATTTTAAAAACATAATTAGGACAGATGTTCTAAACAGTGGTTAATATATTGCTTGGGCATTTGCATCCATATCAGAGGAGCTGGATTCAAGTCACAGCTCTCAGTCCTGATATCAGACTCTGGCTAAGGCATCAGGTGATGGCTCAAGTTGTTGGCATACCATCACCTTTTGTGAGATCTGGTTGAATTCCTGGCTCTTGGCTTTGGCCTGACCCAAACTCAATGGTTGCAGTCTTTTGGGAAGTAAAGTAGTGGATGGGAGATCTCTGTCTGTCTCTCTTTCTTTCACTCTGCCTTACAAATAATAACATATATATATATATTATATATATATAAATAAAATAATAATAATAAATACAAATTTAAAACTGCTTAGAAAACACCATAAGGAAAATATAGAGAATATCTCCCCTTAAAAGTGTTTTGGGCACTTACATAAAAATCCACTCAAAATGGATCAAAGACCTAAATCTACGACCCAATACCATCAAATTACTAGAGAACATTGGGGACACCCTACAAGACATTGGCCTAGGCAAAAAATTATTGGAAAAGACCCCATAAACATAGGCAATCAAAGCCAAAATTGACAAATGGGACATCAAGCTGAGAAGATTCTGCACTGCAAAAGAAACACTCAGCAAAGTGAAAAGGCAACTGAATGGGAGGAAACATTTACAAACTATGAAAGTGATAAAGGATTAATATTCAAAATATATAAAGAGCTCAAGAAACTCAACAACAACAAAACAAACAATCCAGTTAAGAACTGGGTAAAGGACTTGAACAGACATTTTTAAAAAGGAAATTAAAATGGCCTACTCAATGAGGTTTTATCTCATCCCAGTTAGAGTGATTCTCATACAGAAACCAACAAACAATAAATGCTGGAGAGGATGTGAGGAAAAACATACTCTAATCCAGTGTTGGTGGGAATGTAAACTAGTGTAGCCATTGTAGAAGACAGTATGGAAATACCTCAGAAAGCTAAAAATAGATCTGCCAGATTACCCAGAAATTCCACTCCTGGGAATTTGCCCAAGGGAAATGAAATCAGCATATGAAAGAGTGATCTGTACCCCCACATTCATTGCAGCTCAATTCACAATAGCTAAGATATGGAATCAACCCAGATGTCCATCAACAGTTGACTGGAAAAGGAAATGATGGCATAGATACACTATGGAATACTACTCAGCAGTAAAAATAAATGAAATCCTGTCTTTTGCAACAAAATGAATGCAACTGGAAACCAGTATACTTAGTGAAATTAGCCAGTTTTAAAAATACAAATACCATGTTTTCCTGATCTGTGGTAACTAATACAGTATCTAAAATGCAATATATTGAGTGAAATTGACATTTTGAGATTTAATGATTGTTTACAACCCTTGTCTCTACTGTTGAGGAACAGTGTTTTTGTTTTTTTTCCTTATACTACTTGTTGAGCTCCTTACTTTCTGTAAGATTAATCTTATGAGTATAAAGGAACCTGAAAATAGATCTTTGTAAAAATTAAGTTTGAGAATAGGAGAGAGAGGATGAAGAAAGGTGGGAGTGCGGGTAGGAGGGAGGGTAGGTTGGGAAGAATCACTAAGTTCCCAAATTTGTTCCAAATGCATGAAGTTTGCATACTTTAAAAAAAATTTTAAAAAGGCATTTTGAGCAATAAAAAATTAAGAATGGTGGCCATGAGGAAATCCTTCACAAAAAGAAGAGGCCAATTTAGTCCCTGGTCAACAGGTGGTTATGAGGACATGCAATGCAATGGCCACTATGCTGGGCCATCACATGTGCCGTCTCACATAATCTCCACAGTACCTCTATACAGTGAGAGAGGAAAGAGAACTGGAAGACATAAGGGGTAATTTGGGTGATTCTGCCAAGGTCTTTTCAAAGCCAGAATTCATACTAGAATTTGTAATAAATACACATGTCCCTAAAGGAAAGACAATTAAAAGCATGCTTTCACTACTTCTTAAGTTCATTGTGTGGCATCTTCATAGAAAAAAATAATTTTTAAGTTATAAATTTTAAGGAATACTGTAGAGTTTTGCCAGTCCTTTCAACACTGAGAAAATTGTCACGTCATGTCCACTTTATCCCTTTATAAAGGTAAAACTGTTTCTGTAAAGGGTGTTTTACATAAATCCTTGAGGATTACAAAGGATCTCAGCACAATTTTTTTTTCAGTAATCAAAGAAATGAATTCTAGCAAAAAAGGATTGACAGTGCCAGCTGGCTATATTTGGGATTATTGTCTGATCTGGCTTTTTCTTCTAAGTGTCCCATATATTTTTGGTAATATGAAATAATTACCCTTTTTTGTCATGAAATAATAAACGCTCATCATAAAAATAAAGGAATGAAGAAGCAAAAATCATTCCTGGCTATACAGTTTCTTACATAGTTTAATCAATAGATGGAAATATTATAGTAAAAGCTAATGACATGAGAATACATAGTAGGAATCCTACATGACATGTTGAATTATTCCTTGATTTTCACTGAAATATGTACAATAGCTATTTATATCACTAATTTTAAAGGCTGTATACTACTCCATTGCATACCCATTCTATTACATAATAAAATAACTTCATACATATATATTATCATAGCCTTTCCCTTTTTTTAAAAAAAAAGATTTATTTATTTGAAAGTCAAAGTTACACAGAAAGAGGAAGTGACACAGAGAGAGGTAGATAGAATGGAGGTGGGGGGAAGGAGGGAGGGAGGGAGGGGGAGAGAAAGAGAGAGAGAGAGAGAGAGAGAGAGATATCTTCCATCTGTTGGTTCATTTTCCAATTTCCAAATGGCTGGAATGGCTAGGGATAGGCCAGGCTGAAGCCAAGAGTCATGAGTTTCTTGTGATATCCCACATGGATGCAGAGGCCCCAAACACTTAAGCCATCCTCTGCTGCTTTCCCAGGTGCAGTAATAGGGAGCTGGATCAGAAATGGAGCATCTGGGACACGAACCAGTGCCTATATGGGATGCCAGTGTCACAGGTGGCAGCTTTATCTGCCATAACACAACACTGGCCCCAGCATTTCCCTTTTTATGAACAGTGCTATAATAAACATCATCATACATATGTCTTCATAGATGTTTTAAATTATTATTTTACAAAGTCCTAGCAGTCTAAATGTTGTCTTGGTGAATATGCATAAACATTTTGTTAGATATAGTAATAGCAATGATCACGCAGTGATTTTTGTGTTTTTTTTTTTTTTTTTGGGTCAGGAACATCTTTGGTTCCAGAGTAATGACTGTGAATAAGATAGCCAGTTCCTCATCCTTACTGAGCTTACTTTTACTTAGCAGAAATAGATCTCAACCAAGTGAGCACAGGCTGCTCAATGCAAAGACAGTAGGATGACAAGACAGTGGGTGGCTAAGGGACAACTTTAGATTAGTGGGTCTGGGAAGGTTGCCCTGAGGAAGAGACTGTTAATCTGGCAGTTAGATGGTCAGAGAGACCAGATGTGAAAATGTCCAATTGGATGCATTTCAACATTCAAAGTCCCTATACTGGAATGAGTCTGGAATGACACTGGTTGAGGATCAAAACTGACTAGAGCAGGCTGAGGTGAGACAGTGATCTGAAAGCTGGGAAAGACTGGATGATGTGGTCAGGAAGGCCATGGCAAGAATTGTGGATTTCATTCTGAATCTAAGACAGTGGGTTATTTTAAGTTTCAAATATATTTCAATTATGTATCTAATATTTATCAATATATATTTATATTTTTATTGATGCTAAAGTACATGAACATAAGTATATAGCTCAGTGTGGATTATTCACAAACTGAATGCAGATGAGGAAAAAGAACATGACCATCATTGCCAAGTTTGTTTTATGATCTGTTCCAGTCGCTACTCACACCAAGGGTGACTAGTCTCCTGATTTCTAAAATAGACAAAAGAAAATCACACAACATACATTTTTTATGTATAGCTTCTTTTGCTTAAGATTATGCTTGTATGATTCATTCATATTTAGGCATTCACTTGAAGAGATAATGTAGATTAAAGAAAAAAAAGTGGAGGGATTCCACTACTGGCCCTAGACTACACCTACATTTGGAAACTGAGCAGTATAAAAGTTGCTTTCCTAAGAGATGGTGTCCAGTGAGGTGGGAGCAAAAAGAAGAGACTGCTGTCATAACCAAGGTCAACAGTGCTTCAGGATGGGAAAAGATAGGGGCTGGCATTGTGGAGCGGTGGGTCAAGCTGCTATCTGTGATGCTGGCATCTTCTATGGACACCAGTTTGCATCCTAGTTGCTCCACTTCTGACTCATCTCCTGGCTAAGTCACCTTGGAGGATAGCAGGAGTTGACTGTCCTTGTGCTTGTGCCACCACCACCCACATGGGAGACCCAGATGAAGTTTCAGGATCCTAGATTCAACCTGGCACAGCCCTGGCTGTTGTGGCCATTTGAGGAGTGAACCAGTGAATGGAAGATATCTCTCTCTGTACCTTCCTCTCTCTGTAACTCTACCTTCCACATAAATAATAAATCTTCAAAAAAACCCAATGAGGATGGTAGACAGTGATCACATATTGTTGTATCACTGAGCAAGATGGGATCAGATATTCACTGCTAGATTTGACATCATGGGACTCATTACAAGTAGGTACTTCAAAGAAAAGAATAGAAAGTGAGGAAATAAGGATTGTAAATCTGTAGAAATCCTAAATATCTAATATGAAATTAAGTGCTCTACAGATTATGGGTTCCAAAGGTTTTTGAGATGGTATGTCTAAAAGTACATCAAAAAATTTCATGGTAAACAGAACTAAAAAAGATATTTTGGTGGAAGAAATTGAAATCATGTGCTATTTCCATATTATAGAAATGTGCATATTTCCATAAACTTTTTTAAGACTCCTTAGACAGCAGCATGGTTGCTTGGTGTTGGGAATAAACCAATGGAGAAGAAAAATGAAAATTTAGTAGGGTGGGAAACTTGCATGCATGAATGGTGATCATGAGAAGGTACAAGAAGATGAGATACAGAACACAAGTCAAAAGCTTTATTTTATCTTTATTAGGAGTGGAAGTCCTTCTATATTAAAAGGAAAAAAAATGGTGATGTAGGTAGGTTGGTGTATTTGATAATAGACAAATGTGAGCTCTCATTTTTGATGCCTGTTTCCCCATATATTTCCCACCATCAGCATGACTATCAATCTTTCCTATCATTTTGCTATATTGTTGAAACTAGGACCCTCATTTAATTTGTATGTACATGATTTTTAGAGGTAGAAACATTTTGCTAACATTTATGGGCCATCTGGATTTTTTTTTTTTTTTTTTGACAGGCAGAGTGGACAGTGAGAGAGAGACAGAGAGAAAGGTCTTCCTCCTGCCGTTGGTTCACCCTCCAATGGCCGCCGCGGTAGCGCGCTGCGGCCGGCGCACCGCGCTGTTCCGATGGCAGGAGCCAGGTGCTTCTCCTGGTCTCCCATGGGGTGCAGGGCCCAAGCACTTGGGCCATCCTGCACTGCACTCCCTGGCCACAGCAGAGAGCTGGCCTGGAAGAGGGGCAACCGGGACAGGATCGGTGCCCCGACCGGGACTAGAACCCGGTGTGCTGGCGCCGCAAGGCGGAGGATTAGCCTGTTGAGCCACGGCGCCGGCCGGGCCATCTGGATTTTAAAAGCTTGCTAATTAATATATATTTGCTGTTTGAGCATTTAAAAATACCTTTCTATCCCCATAACATTATCCATGATAGGATACATCATTTTGGGGTACCTTCATTTGTCTTTTAAAATTTTGTAAATATCTAAGGCTGTCTGTCATAAAATATTGTGGACATGATAACTGCAGTTAGTGTGATATTTTCTCTTCATAGGTCCCATGTTTCTTCTAAGTAACTGTTTTGGAATTATTTTTTATCCTTGAAATTTAGAATTTGATGAAGAATTAATTACTAGAGAAAAACACCAAAACTGGGGCTTTTATTTGGGATGGATCCATGTCTTCCGCTCCTGTAGGCATAATATCCTGTTGTTAGTACTGTTTCGAGATAACCAGATGTTCTTTTCACTTATACCCATGAGGATACCACCAGTCCTCACATCTCCAGGTGAAAAAAATAAAACCACTCAGGTTAAGTGAACCACGCTGAAGAAGTGGGAACCTCAAGCATGAGAGAGTTCAAAGTGGTGGTCAGTAATTCAGTTCACATGCTTTCAACAAGACATTAGGGGGGAAGCAGTCACCATATTCCCTCCCTTTGCTTATTTCCACATTTCTGTGCTGTTTTAGAAACAGAAGGTTAATTTGCCAGCACTCAGCAACTTTACTTTTTGTACAAATCTGTGTTGTGTTTGTCAGGAATTCTCTTGTGTGATATAATTGTTACCACCCTATCTTGTCACCACTGATTATTATAATATTCCTAATGATATTATCTCCTGGCACCTTTGAAAACTTCTCTTCAGTTAATCAGCCACTGGTGAGCATGGGAGTGACATCTAATCCTTGTCATTCAGCCATGTTTCCTAGAATCTCAAACCCAGTATCTGCATAAGCATTTCCACAGAAAGATTTGCTTTCCTCTATATCTTCTGCTACATGCTGGCTCCTGTTTGAACTCTTTCTTAAAATATGTGTACCCAGTCCTCATCCTGCTGTCTATTGCATTTTGTGTGGAATCAAAATAATTTCTTTCAGTTAATGTGAGTTTGGTGATCTGAAGAAATGGGCAGGGAATTTTCAGAGTTCCTTTAGTAGAAAAGGTATTTCTCTGTTTGGATCTCTAACCAGGGAACAGAAGCATAAATAATCTGGTACCTCCCATATGACACCATAAAATATCTCTCCCTCCAAGAGTTCCTTTACTAGACCTAATAACTTCATCAGACTTATGCCCAATATCACAGGTAATACAAAGTACTGATGGTTGACACTCTTCTACAGTATATGTGGGTAATTGGTTAGGCAGGGTAGAGAACAAGAACCTAAGAGAAGGTGTGGAAGAGCAGAAAGTTTACATGCTTGAGGCTCAGAGGACTAGATTTGGATACCAGTATATGGTTCCCATTTATGAGTAGAATGGCATCAAGCTACAACAAAGTAGCTGCTATGGGCTGAATCTTGGTTCAAAAATTTCTGAATTCTGAGGTTGAAGGCTAGATTCAGTAGATCAGAATGTGGCTCTACTTGGAGATAGAGTCTTACAGGCAATTAAGTTAAAATAAGGTCATTAGGGCTGGTCCTACTCCGATATGACTGGTGTCCTTTTAAAGAAGAAGAAATGTGGAAGACAAGAATAAAGGGTAGACAATATAATTATACTGGGAAAAGGCAGCCACCTACAAGCCAAGGGAGAAACAGGTTTGGAAGAGATCCTTCCATTAAGGTCAATGGAACGAATCATTTCAGCTGACTGCTTGATCTTGGACTTCTGCCTTCCAAACTTGAGACTATATATTTCTGTTGTTTAAACCACCCAGTCTGTGGTACACTGCTTTGGTTGTCCAAATAGACTAATATAGCCCTTAGTTTTCTGGGGAAAATATGGGCATATTCCCAGTTGTTTCATGAGGTTTTCACAAAATAACAATAAAAATGATCATGTTATCTCTAACTGATCAAACATTTACAATATGATAGGTATAGGGCTCATTGCTTTATGCATTTTTCAGCTGTTTAGCTTGCCCATCATCATAGATTAAGCAGTTTTAATTATTTTTCTTCATTTTATCCTATTTGCTGGAATAAAGAGATGCTGGAATAAAAATACAATGCAAGGAAGAGGGAGAGATACGAAAGTATAAGAAGGAAATAAGGTGGAGCAGCTGTTTGGTTCAGTGGTTAAGCTACCCCTTGCAATGCTATCTCATATTACAGTGCCTGGATTCAAGCCCCAATTTTAGCATCAAGCATATGCACATTCTGGGAGGCAACAGTGATAACTCAAGTAGCTGGGTCCCAGCCACCCATGTAAGGAGACCTGGGTTGAGTTCTGGGCTCCTTGCTTCAGGCTGGACCAGCTCTTGCTATTGTAGGAATTAGGGGAGTGAGGCACCATCTGGCAGATCTCTCTTGTGTATCTATTTGTCTCTCACTTACTTTCCAAATAATACACACAATTAAATAAAACTTAAGAAAAATTAAAATATACCCCATAAGAGAGAGTTGAAAGGAACACATTGTAGGAGGAAAAAGAGATGTGTGTCAGATTTCCTGGAGGAGAGAACAGATACTCAGGAAATCAGAAGAGCCCATGCACTAACTAGTGCCCAGGTAAACAGTACTTTCTGGGTCTCTCGAGACAGAACATTCACAAGAAGTTTAAACTTTTATTTCCATGTGAACCCTTGGTTTACACAGTGTTTGTGTATTAATTGTTTTAATGATATTAATAGTAAAGGTTATCATCAAGTCATACATATCATTATGTTAGCTGTTTTTTTATTTCCTTCTTAGCTTTCTGAGTTACTGACACATTATTGCAGCAAAACATATGTAGGGTCAATTCATGCTGAATAGTTATTAGAAACCATGATAACAAAAGTCATTACACTGCAGTTCAGTTTTGACAGTAAAATTTCTGCAACATTATCACAAATCCTCATGCATTAGTGCAATGATCCTTACTATAGTTTCATATTAGAATCAAAAGATTGCTGTAGCATGCTTGATACAAAAAGTCAGGCAAGCCAAATTCTTTTCTGCTTTTGCAGATAACATTTTTGTTCTTTTTCTATGTACATCATGTAGACACTATCTTTGTTTATATACCTTTCTCAATAACCTATGAGTATATTACATAAATCTTTCTTTAAAGTCAGGATTTTTTTCTGTGAAAGACCACCACACAATTCTGACACCCAGCACCAAAGGAAACAACTTGAAAATGATGTTATATCTGACAAAATGCCAGAAAATTACAAATACTGTACTTTCTATGGCAAATGTCCATCCTTTTCATTTCCTTCCATCTTTTCCAGCCTTTCCTCCCTACTTCCCTCCTTTCTGAGGCACAGAGGTATAAAAAACCGAGACAGAAGAAAGAGAAAACTCCCAACTAGCTATTTACTCCCTAATTGCCCTCAATAGATGGGGTCAGGGTGGGTCCAAAAACAGGAGCCCAGAATTCAATCAAGGTCACCCACATGGGTGGCAGGAACCCAAATACTTGAGCTACCACCACTCTCTCATCTCCCAAGGTTTGCATTATCAGACAGATGAAGTCAGAAGCTGGAGGTGATGGTCAAGCCCAGGTACTCTACTGTGGGTCTAGGTGGCTTAACCATACTAAACACCCACTCACACACACACAAAACCAGAAAATATGCATTTCTAAATTGTTAAATTTCCCTTTACTTGAAAAGCTAGAAAGAGCAAGAGAATACACAAGAGAGAACTCTCATTTGATGGTTTGCTTCCTAAATGCCCACAACGGCCAGAGTTGAGCCAGTCCAAATCCAGGAAGCTGGAACTCAATGCAGGTTCCCCACCCATAAGGGCGGCATGGGCCCAGGTGTGTGAGCCATGATCTGCTGCCTTCCAGGATGCACATTAGCAGGAAGCTGGAATTGCAGGTGGAGCCAAGACATGAACCAGGCACTCTGAAATGGGATGTGTACATCCCAAGTGGCATCTTAGCCATTGTGCCAGACATCCTTCTCCTGGGAAAACATTTTTAATGCCTATATATTCATAAGATTTTTCCATAGTCATTTCTTAACAAATTCTTAAAGGGTCAGACTATGTAGGTAAATAGCTTTTATTGTTCTGAGGTAATGGCAGTATACTTAAGCTCCATTAAAAAAAAAAACAGAAAAAATGACTCATGAACTAGTGCTTTATGAATAAGTTAAGGAACCTCAACAATCAAGTAACATTTTCCTTAGTGGGAGAGTTAGGTGTATACTGTGTACACAGAATATGGATAGAGAATATTTTACTTTTTCAAAATATGCTCTGTGGATATTTGAATTTAAACAATTCTATTTAGTGTAATTGAAGTGATTGGGGGTTTTACTAGATTTACTCACAAGATAAGAATCCTTTGAAAATAAATACAATCATCCCTGGGTTGTTTGATATACTATGTTTGAATATTCTTAAATTGGAACCCATACAATACCATACTAACCTAACTAAAAAATTAATTTGTCCACATAGATGTAGCAGAGAAAAGCAGTGATAAAATCTCTTAGTCATGGTATTATTCATAGGTTTACTGTTATAATAATTATTTACTTCATTTGAGCTAATCTATAATCTTCAAGTCATTGTTAAAAGAAAATAACAATTTTACAGTGCATTTTGTTCCATAAAATGTTTCTTAATACAAGCTAACCAAGTTAATTTCTATAAAGATTCCATTGGCTTCATTCAGACTACTTCACAATAATTTGCAAATAATGATAATATCAGCTTTGAGTCTCATTCTCTGCTTTTATATATGAAACAATCTGTGAAGTGTGCTAATTTAATAACAATAAATATTACTAAAAATATATGTAGCACTTACTATGTGCTAAGTACTATTCTGATAGCTTTACTCCTATGAAATTAGTTGTCAGGAAAAGTGTGTGCAGTGGGCTCTGCCATTATTCTCATTTTACAGATGAGGAACCAGAGACTTGGAGAGGTAAATGAATGCTCAGAATCCAAGCTAGTAAGCAACAGAACAGAATCAAACCCAGGCATATTGGCTCAATGCTATATCATACTGCAAATTCATTATTAGATCTTTCTTGAAAGAAAATTTGTATACATTTTGGTAATTATAGCCTAGAGGAAAAAGCTACATAAATATATTTTTAAAGATTTATTTATTTGAAAGAGTTACAGAGAGAGAAGGAGAGGCAGAGAGAGAGAGAGAGAGAGAGAAAATTTCTTTTTCTTTTTTTTTTTTTTTTTGGACAGGCAGAGTTGGTTCACTCCCGAATTGTCTGCAACGCCCAGAGCTGTGCCAACCTGAAGCCAGGAGCCAGGAACTTCCTCATGTGGGTGCAGGGGCCCAAGGACCTGGGCCATCTTCTACTGTTATCCCAGGCCATAGCAGAGAGCTGAATTGGAAGTGGAGCAGCCAGGACTATAACTGGTGCCCACATGGGATGCTGGTGCTTCAGGCCAGGGTGTTAATCCACTGTGCCACAGCGCCGGCCCCAAGCCACATAAGTATTAAGGCTCTTGTTAAATATTGCCAAATTTTAATCATTTTAAAATTTAATTAATTCAATTATCTCTAATTTTAATTATTTATTTTCTCCTACTAAGTTGGGGTTTGGTTTTCTGTTGTTTTTCTAGGTCCTTGAGATGAATTGATAGCTCACTTATTTGATACCTTTCCAAATTTCTTGATGTAAGAACCAATTGCTATAAACTTTCCTCTTAATACCACTTTTGCTATATCTCATAAGTTTTGATTTTCTGTATTGTCATCTTCACTTTTTTCTAGAAACTTTTGATTTCTTCTATGACCTACTTTTCAATCAGTAGCATGTTGTTCAGTCTCCATGTGTTTGCATATATTCTAGAAATTCTTGAGTTAATTTCCAGTTTCATTCCATTGTGCTCAGAGAAGATGTATGGTATGATTTTGATTTTTTTTTTAATTTGCTGAGGCTTACTTTATGGCCTAGCATGTGGTCTATCCTAAAGACAAGTTCCATGCACTGGTGAGAAGAATCTGTATTTTGCAACTGGAGGAGAAAAGTTTTGTAGATCTGTTAGGTCCTTTTGGTCTATAGTGGCAGTTAGTTCCGTTGTTTGCTTGCTAATTTTCTGTCTGATCTGTCCATTACCAAAAGTGGGGTATTGAAGTCCTCCATTATTACTGTATTGGAGTCTATGTCCCTCTTTAGAACCATTAAGATTTGTTTTAAGTAGCCTCATGGCATGTAATAAGGTGCATATATGTTTAAATTAGTCACAACTTCCTGTTGAATTGACTCCTTAATCATTACACAGTTTCCTTTGTTGTCTATTTCAACAGTTTTTGTGGTAAAGTCTATTTTGTCTGATATTAGGATGGCTATACCTGCTTTTTAATCTTTCCATTAGCATGGGATATCTTTTTCCATCATTTCACTTTCATCTGAGTGTACCATTGTTGATGAGGTATATTTCTTGTAGGCAGCAAACAGATGGATTTTATTTTTTAATCCATTCAGACAGTCTGTATCTTTTTTTTTTTTAAATTTTTGACAGGCAGAGTGGACAGTGAGAGAGAGAGAGAGACAGAGAGAAAGGTCTTCCTTTTGCCGTTGGTTCACCCTCCAATGGCCGCCGCGGTAGCGCGCTGCGGCCGGCGCACCGCGCTGTTCCGATGGCAGGAGCCAGGTGCTTATCCTGGTCTCCCATGGGGTGCAGAGCCCAAACACTTGGGCTATCCTCCACTGCACTCCCTGGCCACACAGAGAGCTGGCCTGGAAGAGGGGCAACCGGGACAGGATCGGTGCCCCGACCGGGACTAGAACCCGGTGTGCCGGCGCCGCAAGGTGGAGGATTAGCCTGTTGAGCCACGGCGCCGGCCCAGTCTGTATCTTTTAACTGCAGAGTTGAGGCCATTCACATTCAAGGTGCTACTGGTAAGTAAAAACTTGGCCCTGCCATTTTCCCATAAATATCCCTATTGCTTACTTTGGAATTTTTTTGTACTTTTCCTGGGAGATTTTCTGCCTTCACATTCTTTCATAGTGATGACCATGTTTCTGTGTTTCTGTGTGTAGCACATCCTTAATCATCTTTTGTAAGGCTTGATGAGTGGTGACAAATTGTTTCAATTTCTGTTTATTATGGAAGGTCTTTATTTCTCCTTCATTCATAAATGAAAGCTTTGCGGGTACAGTATTCTGAGTTGACAGCATGGTAAATTTCTCTCTCTCTTTCTCTCTCTTTTCTTTTTTAATCAGAGGAGAGGGTTTGATCAGCTCTGTTGGCTTATTCTCATGCTTACCCCCTTTCCTCCAAGGCAACCAGTGCTTGGGTGCCTGCCCCAGTGGGTGCAATATCAATCAGAATCACACACAAGATCTATGCAGTACTCAGCATGATCACAGATTATTCCCAGGGTTTCAGTGAACCACAAGTGTTTGGAGCACCAACAGTGACTGCCAAGAGACCAAGCTCCATCTCTAACTGTTTTTCTTTAAGACATGTCAATGCCATCCCTGTTGGAATACTTTTCAATTTTTTCTTGTTGAAGAACAGATTTTTAAGTGATCTGAAGAACACTCCTTGTGTTACAAATATTAAACTCACATTTGTCACAGATGTTCAAAATATTTCCCCTATATTTAAAATTACATTTTAATTTCCTGCTAGCAAATCCATTAGTTATTTTTGTAAGGTTTCTTCCTTTTCATTACATTGATAAAAATTTTCCTCCTACCAAATTCAAATAAATATTCAACTTTATTTAATGTTTATATTTAACTTTTTAACACATATGTAATTTTTGGCATACCACACAAAGGTGTATATGTACACAATGAAATATTTCTAAGCTGCAGAAAGAATTAAATCCTTTCTTTTGCAACAAAGTGGATGCAACTGTAGACCAGTATGCTTAGTGAGGTAAGCCAGTACCTAAAAGACAAATATCATATGCTTCCTCTGATATGAGGTAGTTAATATAGAATATAAAAATACTTAAGAATGAAAACTGATACT
The DNA here is from genome assembly GCF_033115175.1 of Lepus europaeus. Classification (NCBI taxonomy): domain Eukaryota; kingdom Metazoa; phylum Chordata; class Mammalia; order Lagomorpha; family Leporidae; genus Lepus; species Lepus europaeus. Next base: position 81,397,340 of record NC_084835.1, read on the forward strand.
TAATGATCTGATTAATGTTTATGGCCCTCGTCTATGTTTCTGTGGAACCGTGATCTTTCTACTTTCTACTTGTTGAACATTATGGTTAGTCATGCAGTAAACCTATGATTATAAAGTAAACTGAAAGTATTTTATTGCAAAAGTTAAAGGAAACAAAAAAGAAAGGAAGGAAACAAATGGGATTAAGGGAGGGTATGAGGAAAGTATGGTTATCTTAGAATTGTATCTATTAAATACATGAAATTTATTCTCTTTATATTAATAAAAATAAAAAAATCATTTGTCCTTATCTATTTAAGTTTCCACATATTTATGTAATATACTGTTTTGCACTTTGGGACTTGTTTCTAGGCATTTCATGTGGCATTGGACTTTCTGTCCTTTTTTTAATATGTTATAGCTTATTGTAGCTTTATTAATTGTTTTAGAACAAATTAGAACAAATTTTCTCTCATTATTTTCTCCATTAATTTCTTGTTTGTGTTCATGTTTCAGCACAGAATTAATTTAGGGGGCTCCAAAAAATAATATTGTAATTTGTTCAAAATTGTGCTAAAATAGCAAAATGAAGATGCCAGATCCCATCAAATTAAAATATTGGGTGTTGTCATAGCATGTGTTGTTTATTTATCTTTTCCATCTGTAAAATTTTGCAGATGTCTTAATAAAGGTTCAAATGAAATATTCCATGTCAGGGTATCTATAAGGAAATTTTGTGTTTTTGTAACTACTGTGATTAGGATCTTATCATGAATCTGTTATGATCAAATAGCTATTTAGCAGTATAATATCTGTATTAACTCTCTGTAACTCATGTATCATTGCTACCTGTATGCCTCATAAATATATTCTATACCCTGTATCAACTTTACCCAGCTATCAGGTGTTTGCCATAGTTCTCTTCCTTATAACACTTACATATTTTTCAAGGTGATTGTCATAATGCTATTATTACCCTATACATATGTCCAATCTACCTTAATTCATCCCATATTCTCTAGTTACATCAACTATTTAACACATCCTATAAACTAGAATGTCAGAACTATATCCTCATCTGAAGATCTGACACAAGAAGTGAGGAACATATTTATTTGAAGGAAAAAAGCATATTGGTAGCATGTCTTCTATAGCCAAAATGTACATTTTGTGAAAAACTATCCTAGGTGCCTTATATTTGAAATATATATTTATGCTTCAAAGGATTATTGTCAAGGAGAATAAATAAAATTACACATAAAAGATAAAAATATGCTTAGCACATAGTATGCACTTCATAAATGATAATTATCACTCCACATATATTTTATGAAAATCCTGCTAGGGAGATGTTAATATTCATTCTTTTCAGCAGCTCAGGGATATTATATAAGCTGTCCATAACTACTCTACTCCACCTTCAATAAGAGTTAAATTCTAAGAGAACAGATGACTAAAGGAAATATTTAGCATATGAATATGCATTTTCCATGTTAATACTTGTTTTAATAAATGCTTATCAGACACAGCTCTGCAGATTTGGGGAAAGGTGATTACAAAAGCAATTTTTTCAAATGTTTATGTCATTGTGATGCATATGCAGAGTTTGAAACAAAAAAATCATTAACATATACTCCCACAGAATTGAAAATCAACTGCCGTTGTAAGTCATGTAATAGACAAGCATAAGTAGAAAATATAACTATCATGGGAGGAGTATGCAATGAATATTTTACTTGTTCTATTGTAATTTTTAAAAATTGTTTTTGAGTGATAAACAGCATATGTGTTCACTTCATAGCTGCACTATAAATGACAGGTTTAAAAAGTTAGCATTCTGAATACACATGGATTCAAAGAACATTAACTATTTATTGGAAAATATTCCAAGTTTTTCTAGGGATTTACAGGTAACATAAAAACACTTTATTTTGGGGCCGGCTCCATGGCTCACTTGGTTAATCCTCCGCCTGTGGCGCCAGCATCCCATATGGGCGCCGAGCTCTAGTCCTGGTTGCTCCTCTTCCAGTCCAGGTCTCTGCTGTGACCCAGGAGGGCAGTGGAGGATGGCCCAGCTGGTTGGGCCCCTGCACCCGCAAGGGAGACCAGGAGGAAGCACCTGGCTCCTGGCTTCGGACAGGGGCAGCGCGCCGGCGGTAGTGGCCATTTAGGGAGGGAGCCAATGGAAGCAAGACCTTTCTCTCTGTCTCTCTCTCTCTCACTGTCTAAACTCAGCCTGTCAAATAAAAAAAAAACACTTTCTTTTCTTTTCTTTTCTTTTTATTTATATGTCAGAATTTTGTGAATGTTCCACGTGTAACATTTAGTTTTTCCTATCCTTTATGAAATAACCTTTTTTCATTTAATCCACTAAATATTAAGTTGATCAGTAGGAAGTAGGTTTCCTTAGAAGATGTTCCAGGGACAATATTAAATTCAGAGTTAAGAGATTTCTTAAAATAAGGTTTTTCACAAGGTTTAGTGTACATATAGGTTGTATCTTTAGGAAGGGGATAAAACACAGTGTTCCGCGTTGTATTTACACTACATATTTATGAGTTGCATATTCTCTTTCTCACTCAAATGGGTGTGTGTTTGGCAGGGGAGGGGCTGCTGTTCTGTGCATTGCAGGATATTTTCCACCATCCTTGGCTACCAAAAAATAACTGGATATCCAGATATCCATATATGCTATTTGGGACAAAATAGCACTTGATGAGACTCTAGTGAGACCTCAGTTGAGAAATACACACAAACACACACACATACAAATATAATCGTCAAAAGGTTCAAGAAAAATGTAAACTATGAAAAAAAATTTAAAGTATTTTTGTACCAAATTTTCTAATTTCATTTTCTACAAAAGTGAAGTGTGTGTGTATGTGTGCATGTGTGTGTGAGTGTGTGTGTGTGCTTTCTAACAATTAGAAGCAGAGATGCCTATGGGATCTTCAAATAACTGCTACTACAGAAACTATTGAAAGAGTTTATAGTTTCCCTATGAAAGAAATGAATTTCTGTCTCTACTAAAACAGCACACAGAAATCACCACCCAAAGCACAATTTTAATACATGCAAGATAACAAGCAATACAAAATATTTATAAAAATGAGAATGAAAACGGTTTTCATATTTCTCTAGGAAAACAATTTTGTTTATTGCTAGAATTGGCTTTGACTCCTCACCCAATCAATCTCAAGTGAGCATTAGAGGAAACTATGTTGGAAAACTGATGAAAGGTGAAGAAAAAAACTGGTGAAACTTAGAGCAGGTACACATTTTTTGAGAATTTAAGATGGAAATTTTTGCCTGACAAGATCCAGGCAATACAGGTTAAGCAGAAAATGTTCACAATCCATCCCTTGTTTGGATGAAGAGAGAGTATGAAAGAGCCTAGATTCTATGTTACATTCCAAGACAGAGCCCTCTGGACTTGGGAATCACACCCGTGAGAGAGTATAAAAGAAAAAAATGCACCTGGTCTTGTATGTTTGCTCTTTCTATTCCTATACTCTACTGTATGTTTGCCAGCACAATGGGGTATTCACAATTTATTTTGAATAATTGAATGTATGAATGAATGAATGAGTTTGAATTCTGTGAGGGCTGGAAGTGTTGTCAGCTGATTCATGTCCTGATGGTCACGTGAAGATGATGTCCCCATCGGAGCATATCCACAACCATTAATATTATTACAGCTCAGCTATTGATCTATGCAAACTTCTAAGAAAAAACCAATCATGGCACATGCTCACCTAATTTCTTTTGGCAAGAACATTTGTACCTAATATAAGACAACTGTGTCCTATGCTGACTTTTCTTTTACTTAACCATATATATGGTAAATCACTGAGACACTTAGCCTCCCCAAGTTTCTGCATACGTAAAACAATTTTTTAAAGAGAGGGGTAAAGACACTTTTAGTTCAAACTTTTACAACATAGGGTTTTGTAACCTAACCTATAATATTTATGGAAATTAGATAGCTTCTAATAAAATAGGTAGGTTTTTTTTTCACCCACCAGAATTTTATCATTGAAAAAAGTGACTCCCATGAGATAAAATTATAAAAACAATTAGTGAATTAAACAATCCATTTGAGTTGGACACCAGAGATATCACATATAATTTCTGTGGCTTTTGCAAGCTTTGTGAAACCTGATGAGACATGTTCAGGATTGTTTAATGAAGGCTCTAGTCAAGATTATGAAATGCGTGTGATGTAGAAAAACTCAAGTTTGAGTCCCATCAGAGCCACTCTCTATTTGAGTGACCTTGGGAGGCACTGAGTCTCAGGCTCTTATATTATCTAAGGAATGATGATAATAATAATGAAACATTCTCCAAGATTATTGAGGGGCTTTAAAAATAATCTTTGCAACTTGTGTAACAGAGACACCTGAGCCACAAGTATGCTTGCAAGTACCAATCGATTCTGTGGTATCTTCTATTTCCTCACTTTGAAAGAACTGGGATTTTCAGAAGGCATGGGTTAAACTTTACAAATCATTTATGAGAGAACTGTAAAATATATTTACATCAGTTTTGGAAGAGATCTTATTTTCAACCAACAAAGCATGTGAATATTTGTATGTTGGCTTAGCTTAACTTTCTTTGAATTTGGAGTTGCATTCAATGAAACACATGGTGATTGCATTAAAATATGCATATTTTTAAGAGAAAACCTATCCTATCTATTGGAAAGCTTATGAAAATAACAAAAATGTGTATTCTCACAAAGAAGTATAAGCTGTATTTTTTCCAGATTTTCCCCTCCACTCACTTTTAGTGTTATTTTAAATTTTGATATCTGAGAAGTTTTAGATTGTTTTCTATTTTGTTTTTACCCAGGACCAGGACAGATAAAAAAAATTGGTATAGTTGCTTTTGCCTTATTCTTATTTTTTGAAGGGGAAAATATTTGTCACTGAGAATTTTAGAAGTATCAGGAAACATACAATTAAAGCAAACATAATATTGTCACTGAGGTTAATACTATAAAGTTTAACTCAACTCATTTGTATGTAAAATTGTGTTAAGGAAGAGAACAATATTTTGTGTTATATTTCCAGTAGCATTTCTTTGCTATTTTAGCCTAAAATAGAAAGAACTATGAAAATGTATAATTTGTACATCCAGAAATATTCTCTAAGAAGCATAATTATTAAAATATTATTTACCATGCTAAAAGGAAATTCCCATTCAGAGGCAATAGAATTCATTTAAAATACACAAGAATTCCTAAAAATGAGATTGGTTTTATAAGACAGGGAATTCAACAAAGGAATCCAAAATTGAATGGTGCACCTGTATCCCCAAAAGTAAACTAGCCAAAGGATTAAGAACCACATACATGGGAAGTGATGCAATACTGAGTAAATGGACAAAAATATTAAAGGGTGTTCTCATTTTTGATGGCCAAATTCCATCCTGTAAGCAGTACATTAGACGCTAATGACATACGATTTCTCACTGACAGATTTAACAGCATCAATAAGGCCTCTCTGTCCATCGCAGCAAATTGATCCTACATGACACTGACAAGGGCAGCCTGCACTTAATGACCTCCATCGCTGAAGGATGGAAATGAAAAATGAGTGGAAGTACAAATAAATCTCTGAAAGTTTTCCTGAAACAGGTGTGCTAAAGGTGATTCGTTTGTGGAATCACAAACAGAAACCTAATTTCCTAGCATTCTCCATTATCTACTTGCTCATTCGGGATCTCAGTCCTATCATCCTGCATCAAAGCTTTATTTTATTCTAGAAGTGAAATCTAGACAATTTTGTTCTTCCTATGTAATTTGATATTAGAATTCTCTCTTCAAAGGCTCTTCACTATTTATGTTTTATTTGCCACTAAAGAATTCTGTATAAACTATAACAAGTGCATATACAATTTACTTTTGTTTTTCTCCAGATTATAAGAGGAAAATATAGTAAAGCCATTGATTATTTTCTCCTGCTCAATTATTTCCAACAAATAAAACATGTCTAATATCAATATTAATGTCAAATTTATGAAGTATTTGGACAAATGCTCTCTGGATACAAGATGCCCATTGTTTGAATCCTGCACAATGGTTTGAGGACATAAAGATTTTGCCAACTGCTTAATTTATCAATTCTTCCCCCAAACACAATCATTGATTAATGTCCTTTCATCTTGATCCTCTTTCAGTACTATTTTAAGAAAAGAAGACATCCTTTCTCCCCAGTATGTGTGAAAGTTTCAACTCTCATGAGAGTAAATGAGTGAGAAATATTGGGCAAGCAGCATATGATCAATGAATATAATTTTTGCCTACGGTTGTAGAACATTCCTTTATTTTTAAAGTAACTTAATTTACAGATGTCTCTATTTTAATCCTCATCAATTGCCCTGTGAGGTAAATCTTATTTTATGTGTGAGAAAACTGAGATGGGAAAGAGTAGATAACTTGCCATAATCAGTCACCAAGCTAGAGATCGTAGTGCCTGCACTTGGATCCTGGCCTTCTGCCTTCCCCAAATTCCACAATAATGAGGGTAAGTAATTACTGGAATTCTAAATCATAATTTATCACTCATCAATATGGGCAAAACCAATAGGAGAAAAGATCCACTGGCTGGGAACTGCTTCTCTGGGCAAGGCGAATTGTTAAAAAATAACCGTGCCTCTATTTTCTGAAATAGAGAACAAACTATTTTTCCAAGTTTCTAATGACTTCCCATACCTAGTTTAGAAAAACAAAAACAAAACATTTTTGGAGGCCAAAGACGAAGAGGTCTTTCCATGGGAAATCACCTACATTTAGAATTGAAATTTGAAGTCTGTAACAATGTATTTAAATCTAGAAACTAAAAATAATAACAATAAATGGCATTCATTGATTAAAAGCAAATTCATATGAAATGGTGGGTTAGAAACTAAGGCTTTCTTTTCTCAGATGTTCTTTCAGATTCAATTTCAAAAGCAGTGATATCAATGTACAACATATTTTAAACAAAAGAAAACATACCATATTTTCCCAAAGGATCACCATCAGATTGGTAACCCTCAATTTTATGTTTTATAACATGTCAATTAAATCATTGTTATAAAAATATTAGAAAAATAAATACCTGTTTCTTATCTCGAATTGAAGCATCAAGTGAAAGCTGTTTATCATATCCAGTGAAATAATTTTCCTTTTCTGTTAAGAAAACAGTCTGTACATGCTGATACTCTTGAGCTAAACGTAAATTTTCTTCCAGTAGTTTTTCTTGCATTTCCTGAAAGATAAACATATATTTAATTATATTATTAATTTGTTTAAAGTTTTATATCATTTGCATTATCTTCAAGCATTCTATTTTATATTGTACAAAAATAACACAAAAAGCAAAAAAAAAAATGTTTACAGTGACAGCATAGTCCTCATTGGATTTAAGAATGTTCTTTCTTGAGAAAGACTTCTTCATTTGTCTTTTGAATCTGGTATGTGATTCACCAGAGTTTGTCTGACATCTCGTACCTTTCTATCTACTGTGCTATTCCTGGACTTCCCTCCATCATGCCATGGGAAGTTCCCAGTCCTGGGAACTGCTACCCAGTAGCCAAGAGGTCATCTTCCAGCATCCTGCCCCTTTCTCTTTCCTCTTGCCTGGTGCTCAAACAAGTAGAAGACACAATGGAGCTTAGAATTTGATCTCCAAGAAGATCAGAGTGTTGGCATTCACAGAAACATTCAAAATAGAGAGAGGAAAGACAAAGCATAGGGAATTCAACATTTAGAACCACCCAGGGATTTATTTGATATTGATATATTTTAGCTATAGTAAAGATTCGTTTTGCTTCTATGAACACTTGAGAACGTTGTTAATATCTTCTTCCATGATTAAAATATAAAATAAATATGTCAATTCCAATGCAAACCTCTTGGAAAATAAATCTCATCATTTCTCATCAGCACATCTATAATTTTATTTATTTTTCTAAATGTAGTTATTTCTAATTGTATTTATTCAATTATTTGAGGAGAGAAGGAAGAAAGGAGGGAGGGAGGCAGGGAAAGTGAAAGAGCCAGCAAATGGAAGACATCATTCTTTTTTTTTTATAAATTTATTTTTATTTGACAGATAGAGTTAGAGAGAGACAGAGAGAAAGGTCCTCCCTCAACTGGTTCACCCCTCAAATGGCCAGTACGGCCAGAGCTACGCTGATCCGAAGTCAGGAGCCAGGTGCTTATCCTGGTCTCCCACGTGGGTGCAGGGGCCAAGCAGTTGGGCCATCCTCCACTGCTTTCCCGGGCCACTACAGAGAGCTAGACTAAAAGAGGAGTAACCGGGACCAGAACTCGGCGCCCATATGGGATGCCAGCACTGCCGGCAGAGGATTAACTGAGTGAGATACGGTGCCGACCCCGAAAGGCATCATTCTTATCTCCTGGTTTACTCTCCAGTGCCTGCAATGACCATGGCTGGGCCAGGCCGAATTCAATCTGAGTCTCCCATGTGAATATTATGGACCCAAATAGTTGAACTTGCTGCCTCGCAGGGTGCACGTTAGCAAGGAACTAGATTCAGAGTAGAGCTGGAACTCAAACCCAGATATCCCAATATGAGATGCAGCTATCCTACCTGGTGTCTTAACTGCTGTGCAAAACACCAGCGCCTTCCTACAATTTTAATTTGGATGCATGCCTTCAGTTTTGTTGCTGATTCCTTTTATATTTCTTACACAAGACAATGTCTGGCTACTTCAAAAATATGGAATTTATCAATAGCTTTAAATATTTTCTAACACATTAGTCTAGAATTTCCTCTTGTGAAAATCTAGTCTAAAGAAAAAACTTTAATCATTATGCATTATATACAATGATAAAATTTTTTAAAACACATTAATTCAGGTCAATTATGATGAAGATAATGATTATATAATGATATAAAAAGCTATTGAGAAGAAATTAACATCTTCCTGTGAAAACAGGCATCCCTACAAATCTTTAAGTTGTTAAAAATATATTCTGATATTGGGATGTGCACAGAGGAAATGTAATTCAGCAGAAAATTGCCCATACAAATATTTCTGTATTTGCACACTTAAAGATTTATTAAGGTCAACAAACATATTTCTCATGAAAGTCTGGTATCCATATTGATCCCTGGTGATTAATAATATGTCATAGCTGTTCTTCATAAAGCTGAAATGATGAACTGAGAACCATTTTAAATGTCCTTGTCATAATTCTGACACAATAATTTAAAACTTTAGAAACTTCTGTCTAATAAACTTGCCTAAAACCACAGAATTATATTTATTAGGTAGAAAAAATTCCATAGACATTTTCCTTTGGTGGAAACACTTTTATTATGGCTACAATATTTTTGATATTTTTTCTTAAGATTTACTTATTTATTTGAAAGGCAGAGTTACAGAGAGACAGGCAGAGACATAGAGACAGAGAGACAGAGAGACAGAGAGACAGAGAGAGAGAGGAGACCTTCCAACCACTAGTTCAGTCCCCATTGGCTGTAACAACTGAAGCTGGGCCAATTTGAAATCAAGAGCTAGGAGCTTCTTCCGTGTCTCCTGTGTGGATCAGGGGCCCAAGTATTTGGGTCATCCTCCACTGCTTTCCCAGGCACAGTAGCAGGGAATGGATTCGAAGTGAAGCAGCTGGGTCTCAAATTTGGTGCCCATGTAGATTGGCTTTACCTGTTAAATCACAATGCCGGCCCCTGTTTTTTGATATCTTAACACTAATATTAAAATCCAGTCCTCAAGTGGTTGAGCTGGAACACTGATAAGTGTTCTCCTAGCGGCAGGAGTTCAGATCATTTTAAATTCTCTGTTTGATAAAACATAAGCACAACTGATATCTAAGGTATCCTAGAGCTCTAATACTTTTCTTCCAAATCCCAGATGGTTACTATAAACACTTGAGAAGAGCATTGCAAGAATTGTGGAGACTGCATTAAATCAATTTAATGGAACTTAATTGGGAAAATATTTGGTAACATATGCTTCGCTCACTCTGTAGTATCTAGGTTTTTTTCCAAATACATAAATTTAGAATTTGTGCTAATCAGAGCAGATAACAAGAAATAGAATAGTATAGTTATGCCAATGACTCTTCTAAACATGGTTACATCAGTCATAATATTTTACATTATTTCCTAGATATTAATATATAGAAGGATTTACAAATTCACTATCTATTCCTGAAAGTCAAAGACTTTCAGATGTAATAAAGTTTATGTTTTTTTTAAATTTAAATAGTATTCTTCTAACACTAAAAATGCTTTTTATATATAACTGTGATTCCATGGCACAATTCAGACTCATTTAAATTTTGCTAATAGTTTTGTAACCTGCAAATGAAATTGAGGGCAATGATCACTATTGGTGAACATACATGGGAAAAATAATGCTACCACTCGTGGAAGTTAAAGAGTTCATAAAAGGATAACAGTATAAGAAATTTAATATAGACAGAAGGAAGAAAGTCAGGGATACACCAAAAAGGTGAAAACAGAGAATGAACTAACAGGAAAAGTAAGATGACTTTTAAAGGCTTTTAAATTCAAATTCATGGGCCTGGCATTGTGGCCTGGTGAGTTGGAAAAGCAAGAGAGGATGGTTCAAGTGCTTGGGCCGCTGCATTCACGTGGGAGACCTGGAGGAAGATCCTGGCTTTGGTCTGGCCATTCAGACCATTTGGGGGTTGAACCAATGATGAAAGAAATCTCTCTCTGTGTGTTCCCCTCTCTCTTTAACTATGACTTTTGAATACATATATAAATCTTTTCTTAAAAAAATAAATTCAAATACAGCTCCATCTTATCAGTAGGATCTTTCTAGTTAAGATCTTAACTAAATGTGAACTTGAAAAGTATATTTTTGGCTTCAACAGGGTTAATGAGATATGTTGCTGGACTCCCCTGTAGGTTAAAATAATTGTATTCACTCCAGTTATTCATTCAAAGATTTTTATTTAATAAATAATGTCAGATCCTAAGATATAATGGAGAGCCTCAAGGAGTTCTCAGTTTTGTGGCAAAGATTTTTATTAAAAATCATACAAATGTGTAAGTAGAATAAGAATTCTGAATCTTTTGCACCTTTTGTTTTTCATGCTTATTAAATTTATCCAAAAGATCTATATAGTAGCATTTGTTCAAAGCTAGATTAACTATTCAATTCCTATGATTACTAAAATTTTGAGGTAACAACACTTTGGGGAGATAGTTTGATCAGGAGAAGAGACATGGTTAATGTTTATATTTTCAATATTACCTAGAATTCATTAGAGGAAATATTTAGCTTGATGATGGCTTGTGCACTAGCATCTCAAATTATTTGTTAAACCTTGATGCTTAGGGGATATTACATCTTCTTTTCTCAAAATTTTATTAGGAAATAAAGATTATATTAATAAGGACCTGAACAAAAATTTAAGGAAGGCTGAGACCATTACTTTGCTCAACTCCAAGACATGTTCACAGAGTAAGGTTTGCATAAATATGTGTACAGATTTTCAGTAAATAGATGAATAAATGAAAGAATGCACATGATACCAGTTTAAAAATAATAATTTTGAATGTTAGAATCACACATTTTATTTGACCACTTTATGAAATAACTTATCGCTTCTAGGCCTTTTGGCTAAGATCAAGTGTGTGTATGAAATAACCTATGGATGATATAATTGCCTATTATAATGATAATAGTATATGTTTATACTATTTGATCCTAGACTATCTGATAGTAAAACCTGGAATATATAAAAGAAATTCACACAGCATGTTTTTGCACTTTGAATTAATCTAAGAATGCACCACATAATCCAGGTTTAGCAATAGTTTTTGTTCTGACATATATCATTGACTTTCAAAAGTTATGCTACGCCCTTGAAATTGCACACAGTTTTTTAGGAGGGTTGCCTTATTAGGCAGTGACCAAAAAGTATTGATGAACCATTGCTTAAAAAGCAAACAAAATCCTCCCTTCCTCTATCAACAAGTGCTGAAAAATAAAGGCAGATCAAGATCCTAATAAATCCATATGGAAACTCTCCATTTTTTTTATCCTTCTTATTTAAAACCATGGATTTTATCCTGGACTTTCTCTCCATTTTCTATTCATATTTCTTCTTGTTCCCTTCTTTACACTTCCCAGTGGGTAAGTGATGAATAGGGAATTTAAAGAAGAGATCAGTGCTTTTTGAACAAAATACAAGGCTTTTGTCAGCTATTTACATGTAACTTTTCAATCCATTACTAAGAATTTGGAAATAATGGTGAACATTAGTTTATAGATTCCATACATAATAGAAAACAATAAGGGTTAGTTACCTTAATGAAAAAGAATACAACCTAGGACAGTCTTTATTGTAACAGGATGTAATATATTGACATAGCCACAAAGAAAGAAGAAAAGGATATGGTACTCCCAAAGAGGTTGATAAGCAGTGGAAGCAAAAATAATCTAAGGGCACAAACAAGACCATTGCATACCAAAGGAAACATGCCCACCAAAATAAAGCATTGTTTTTGGCCCAGTACATTAACTCCCCAAGTTCTAGAAACCATTCTGCACTCACCCTAATATTATTTACATTGTGTTATACTAGCTCCATTAAGAAGAAAACGGAAAGATTCATAATAAGAGTAGCAACCAACACTAGAAATTCCTTTCTATAACTAACATTTACTGAATTTTTCCTTGTGGGTAACTGAGATATTATATTATTATTTTTATTTTACAGATAAGGAAGACAAGGCAAAAGAAATCAGGTGAGTTGAACCATATCTTCCAAAAATAGCCACAGCAGTAGTTTCAATCCCACGTGGTTTGCCTCTTCATTTTGGAACGTGGAGTCTATTTCTCCTTCCTTGGTTGGTAGGATGACTTGTGACTTCCCTGGCTAATCAAGTATGGTGGGAATGATGCTGTGACTTCACAGAGTATCTGTAAAAATCACATAGCTTCTGTCTGGCACTTTTTCAGGGGAAACTCACCTTTGAAATAAGCTTCCATGTTGTAGGGTTCCCAACACATGTGGAGAGGCCATTTTGAGATCTCCAGCAAATACATTAAACTAATATGAGATGTTAATAATAGGAGAGGCTGAGTATAGTTTTGTTGTTGTGACAAATACACTAATATAAGATGTTAATAATGGAGGAAGCTGGGCTTGGAGTATTTGGGGACTCTTCCTACTATATCTCATTTTTCGTTTTGTAAAAGTTAAAACTATTCTGTGATAAAAAGTTTATTTTAAAAATCCCTGGCTCAGGTCTCAGCTAACAGCATGGTGAGTGACTGAGTCATTTGAAGGTGAATCTAGACCTTAGTCTTCACATCATCCAGCTGGTGGTCTGGATTATGTGAAATAGAGACAACCTGCCCCTGATGTGTCCTGCCCAAGTTTCTGACACATAGAATGATAGCAATCATAGTTATTTTACAAAGTGCAGTTTGGGGTGTCATATTCATCTTATCATAGCAACTGACACACCATGTCTAACGTCCAAGGTTCAACAAATGTTAACTGGAGGAGATGGGCTTTGCATCCGGACAGATTACAGATCCCACCATATTTTACCAATCCAGTATACTTTCTTCTTAAACACTATGTGATGTTATCTTCACAAAACCTAGTAACACTCAACAATCAAGTAAAATAACTGAGTTACCTTGTTCTGAGACCACTTCCGCCAAGCAAGTGTCTTCTTATAAATTGGCTAACTCAAACCTTGTTGGGGGCCGGCGCCATGGCTTAACAGGCTAATCCTCCGCCTTGTGGCGCCGGCACACCGGGTTCTAGTCCCGGTTGGGGCGCCGGATTCTATCCTGGTTGCCCCTCTTCCAGGCCAGCTCTCTGCTATGGCCCTGGAAGGCAGTGGAGGATGGCCCAAGTCCCTGGGCCCTGCAGCCGCATGGGAGACCAGGAGAAGCACCTGGCTCCTGGCTTCGGATCAGCGAGATGCGCCTACTGCGGCGGCCATTGCAGGGTGAACCAACGGCAAAGGAAGACCTTTCTCTCTGTCTCTCTCTCACTATCCACTCTGCCTGTCAAAAAAAAAAAAAAAAAAAAAAAACAAACCTTGTTGGTGTAGACAAATGGGCTACTAGAAGAAACCAGAAGTTGGTCCCCTTGGACAATACTCTTCATTGTAAGTCAATATGGACATGCTGGTTATATATAATCAGTCTACTGTATTTTTTAATCTACATGAATCCATATTCCATAAAATTGTGATGTAATCACTGGTAAGCCCCAGAGGCCTGCACAATTCTGGACTGCGGTTGGATGTGAAGAGTAATGCTATCCATTGAGACTTGTGGAGGTCCAACCAGAGACTCTTACTCTGGAAGGGACCCAAATCCATTAGAATTTTTTTTTTTTTCAAAATCTAATATGGACTAGTTACAAATGAGATTATAGGAAAAAAAAACTTGATCCAAATATTTTAGAGAGGAAATTATGATTAAAATATATGTGCTGTACACGTATGTACAGAAAATGTACATAATTTTCCACAAATCTCTTGTTGTTTATAATCATCATGGAGTCTATTATTAAGTTTATAGTAATGAGTCATTCGTCTGGACTCTCAGTTACTCTTAATATTGGCAGTTAGGTTCAGTTCATCAGGCATAAGGGCTAGGCCCTTCTTCCAATTTTGTATTGTAAGACAGTTGTCATCTTCCGACCCCTTTCTAATCCTAACTCTCCTGTACTGATATAATTATCTGCTGCTATTTCAGCTGATCTTCTGATGACCTGTCATCTTCTGATTCTTGATTATTAAATGTTTATTGCAGATAGCTCTTTGCTTCCTTGCATTTCATGGGAGTTCTGCTGGCTTTTGCTGCCATGTCTATGCTCTTTGCAGACTACGCCACCCTCACTTTAGTCTCATGGTTGGAAAGAATTGATTTCCTGCCAGAACCACCAGAAAACAAAACTTGTATTGCAGGTATTTATCGATCAATTCTACTCTAGAGCATCCTCACATCTAGCTTTTCATTCATCGGTTGATTTGTTTATTCAATCATTTGCTTAGTAAACCCAAAGTAGGCTTATTCTCCGCACCCAGCTCTTTGGCTAACCCAGGGAATGCAAAGAAGGGTAAGATGTAATTTCTGTTTACCAAGGATTGCAGGCTCAATGGGAGGAGGCAGAAGTGAAAGCAAGTCTATTCGAGGTACAGTGGAATTGATTCTACAAGATTCTACAAGCAGGATCAGAAAAGGCTTCATAGAAGAAACAATCAGTGATCTGAATCCTAGAAGAGTCATTTTATTTGTCAGGGATCAACGCTTTTCTACCACATGGGCCAGTAAGTATGTGAAGAAATCTGGGGAGTCAGGGAGTCAAGAGAAATGTTTTCTTTGGCCCTTTAGGACTAGTAGATTCCTGTTACTTCTTACTTGTGAATTAAGACTTTCAAGGATCTCTTGACTTTAAACTATTACTAATAGCATAAAAATGGAAACTCACATATTTAGTACCCCACTGCTGAATAGGATGGTAACTAAAGCTTGGTTTCCAGCCCCAATATTTCAGTAGTGGTCCTGGATTAAACCATTGATCCCATGCAATTAAATCCCTATGGCCCTTATCTATACCTTTGGCACATCTCTGCCAGCATCAGGCACTGGATTACTAGTTTTGCATAAGTGATGAGTTGTTGTCATTACAGCATGTATTAGTACTAAGACAGAGTCACAGAATATGCAGTGAATAGCCTTTAGAATAAGCCAGACAAGGGGTCTACAAGTCTCTTTGTGAACACTGTCAGTTCCAAAACATTCCCTTTGATTCATGGACATTAATATGAGGAACATAAAATTGCTTAAAACACATGCAAATTCTCTAACAATATATAGGACATGGAGAAAATGCTTACTAGGTACATTGCCTACTGTGTGCACAGAGGCACTATTATATTGCTGCTTCCATAAAAGCCATACACCAATTATTACAGAATGCAAGGGTTCTCCCTAGTGTTTCCAAGGAGAGATTCTGCAAGAATGACATGTGTCGATACCCTGAAGCCTCAGAGGAGCAAATAACTGTTTTAACTCCCCTAGGACCCACTTCTTCATCTGTGCTGCCATGGAAACCAGTCTCTTGTCCAACATGAATTCTCCTATAATTAGTGTTAAAAGAACATTCTTGATTTGTACAAGAACAAATCAGTCCTCTGAATCAAGACTGTTACATGCCTCAAACTCTACATATTATCATGCTTGACAAAATCACTGCTTTTCATTCACTCACTTATTATGAAGCAATTGGTACACACTAAGCTTTATGGGAGACCAAATAGCACCTATATGACACTGCTAGACAAAAGCCTGTCCTGTGCCAGCTGATGGGACAAGCTCTCCCACTGAGTCCAGAGCAAGTCTTCAGCTATCTTCTCCCACCCAGCACCCACGTACATAACCACACACGAGGCTCCTTATCTTAGCTCCCTGAATGGGCTACCAATTTTGTGACTACATTGATTTACTCAGAAGTTTGCTAGTGGATGCGACAGCATTGCTTCTTAGAACTCAGAAGAAATTCGTTGGATACTTGTGAATACATTAATCCTGCTTGCTCCTGATTGTCTCTGTTCATCGTACAATTTGGATCAGGAGTTGTTGATACTAACAGAACACATAAACAATTTCAGGATAGAAAGAGCTTGCAATCAGATAAGGGGATTTTCACATTCACAAGGGAACTACATTGGCATACACAGTAAGTGAAGGATAGAAGCTGTGTCCAGATAATGACAGTAGTTGAGAGATCACTTTGAGCAAACATGATGAGCAAAGAGATTCAGAGAAGAGTTAGCTTTTGAACAGATTTCTGAAGATATTTCAAATGCGAGGGTCTTTATGTGGCTTTGGCAGGGGAAATCTAGCTCAGAAATGCAGTTCCCTAAAAAATACTAAAAAGCACCTGCTTAATGTGGGTGTGTGTTCCAAAACAAGAACATTTATTTCCATTTTGACTGTGGTATTCATTCTGTAACAACTGACTATAGGAAAATCCCACACAAATGACATGCATATTAGCTATTAAATTTCTATTTGATTCAATTTTCTTCAATAATGTCATATCCCTTCAAAAGTGTTTGATGTAGGGGGCTACATTGTGGCATAGCAGATTAAGCTGCTGCTTGGGGTGCCTGCATCCCACATAGGCACCGGTTTGTGCCCCAGTTGCTTCACTTCTGATCCATCTCCCTGCTAATAGCCTGGGATAGCCGTGGACGATGGTAGAAGTTTTTTAGCCCCTTCCATCCATGTAAGAGACTCAGATGAAACTCCTGGCTTCAAGCTGGTCCAACCCTGGCCATTTTGGCTATTTGGATAGTGAACCAGCAGATGGAAGATCTCTTTTTCTCTATTTGTTTTTCCCTCTCTTTTAATATCTCTGCCTTTCAGATAAATAAACAAATCTTTTAAAAAACCTGTTTGGCAAGACAAGTGTCTGCTAATACTAACTGATAGAATAAAAAAGGGAGAGAAGGATCCAACATGGGAAGCAGGATACACAGTAGACTCATAGAATGGCAGATGTCCTAAACAACACTCTGGCCTCAGAATCAGCCCTTAAGGCATTCGGATCTGGCTGAAGAGCCCATGAGAGTATTGTAGGCATGGAAAGCCAAGATACCATGAAAAAGAAAAAAAAAAAAAGAAGACCTAAATGAAAGATCTCTGTGAGTGAGATCCCAGTAGAAAGAACGGGGCCATCAAAGAAAGAGGTACCTTTCTCTGAAGGGAGGAGAGAACTTCCACTTTGACTATGATCCTATTGGAATAAGATCAAAGTCAGGGAACTCTAAAGACTTCCATAGCCTTGGCAACTCATGACTAGAGCCTAGGGAGATTACTGACGCCATGAACAGGAGTGTCAAATTGTTAAGTCAACAACAGGAGTCACTGTGTACTTACATCCCATGTGGGATCTGTCCTTAATGTGTTGTCTAATGTGCAGTGATGCTATAACTAGTACTAAAACAGTATTTTTACACTTTGTGTTTCTGTGTGGGTACAAACTGATGAAATCTTTACTAATTATATACTGAATCGATCTTCTGTATATAAAGATAATTGGAAATGAAAAAAAAAACTTGGTGTTAAATTGGAAATGGCATAGAAAATTAATTTTTAAAAAAATATTATGTAGGATCTCTGTCTTTAATGTGCTGTACACTCTTATTTAATGCTATAACTAGTACTCCAACAGTATTTTTTTCACTTTGTGTTGCTAATGGGGGCAAACTGTTGAAATCTTTACCTAATATATACTAAACTGATCTTCTGTATATAAAGAGAATTGAAAATGAATATTGATGTGAATGGAAGGGGAGAGGGAGCAGCAAAGGGGAGGGTTGCGGGTGGGAGGGAAGTTATGGGAGGGGGGAAGCCATTGTAACCCATAAGCTGTACTTTGGAAATTTATATTCATTAAATAAAAGTTTAATAAATAAAAAAAAACCTGTTTGGTATAGCTGATTATTGAAAAATTTTTGTAGTAAGAATATAAAAATCAATGGTACTTAAATTATATCTTTAATTTATAAATTAAAGTACAAGATTTAATGATTACATTTCACAAAATACATGGTAATGTCTTAGAATAATCCCTGACACATGGCTTGTCTTTGGTTATAATAATAGTAATTTTCTTAAATGTATTTCTACTTAGAAATATTTTTAAGTTTAATAATACTTTTCTTGGATATTGTTTAAGGTGATTAAACATGAGTACATTTACAGCTTATTTATTTAACTATTGCTATATGTTATTGTGATTTAATTAAAACATGTCAATACTTTCAAACATATTTTAAAAATATGCTACTCTTTTCATGGTATTATATGAAAGACTGTATAACCATTTTCTTTCCATGGGTACCTCCTGATTTGAATAGTTTAAGATTTAGAAAGGTTTCCTATTTACTCACATTTTAATGATATACATTTCTACTTCACTGGTGGAAAAGGCTGATCAGTCACAGAAAGGTCAGTTAACACTAAATAGACCCTTTCTTTATGTAATTACAAAGAATAATATCTTTGTGCTGATGGTACTGCACATCGAGTGGGTGATGTAGAGAATTAATGTGCTGCCTTGTTGGCCCATGGGATACAGATTCCAATACAATAACCACAACTTATTCTAATTATGCAGCTTTAAAAGGTCATCAGCAAAAAGAGTTAGGGAATTATCAACCAACTTTATCATAAAACAATAATGTACTATATAAATGCAGAAACCATAAGAGCAGTACCTGGAATCTTCATTTCAAAGACAGAAAAACTGATCTAAGGTTCCAGGACTATATTATGGCAAAAATTGAGTAAATTTTTGAAGAATAAAAATACAGCTATTTTGTAACTTGACAATGATGCAGTAGGATAGCCTAAACTCATAGTTATAGAAAATATTTAATTTTAGAAAATATGATTATTTAATGTCAATTCCATTATTACATCCATTTGATATCAGAATTCAAATGTTCTTTTTAAAAATCTATTTGTCATAAAGTCATCCATAATTATATTATATAGAAAACAGATAAGTACATAAAGTAGAAAATTAAGGCCCCTCTTCAAAACCATGGTCCTCTCTATTCCCAAAGATAGCAAAAACTCTTTTTATTTTTTTGACAGGCAGAGTGGATAGTGAGAGAGAGAGAGAGAAAGGTCTTCCTTTTTTTTGCCATCGGTTTACCCTCCAATGGCCGCTGTGGCCGGCGCATCGTGCTGATCTGAAGCCAGGAGCCAGGTGCTTCTCCTGGTCTCCCATGCGGGTGCAGGGCCCAAGGACTTAGGCCATCCTCCACTGCCTTCCCGGGCCATAGCAGAGAGCTGGCCTGGAAGAGGGGCAACCAGGATAGAATCTGGTGCCCCAACGGGGACTAGAACCCGGTGTGCCGGCGCCACAAGGCGGAGGATTAGCCTGTTAAGCCATGGCGCCGGCCTCGATAGCATAAACTCTTTAGGGCAAGTTATACAGGAATAGAAATGTTAAGAACATTCTTACATTGACAATGAAAAAACAGAGGCCACGGTAGTTAATTTCTACCCAAGACTGCACATGAAGAGAGCAATATCAAGGCTGGGCCAGCCTGACTTCAGTAAAACACCCTTATTTGGGTCTAAATCAGTTATGAATATTTGTGTGAACTGCAGGGTCCTTAAGTTTCAGGACTGATGTGTGTGAATGCTGTAATTTTTGAATATCCTCAAGAATGACACCAGTCTTTCAAAATAAACTAGATATTTGGGGAAACAATTTAACATCAAAGGACACATAAAATGGCAACTGATGCTCAGTTCCTAGCACCAGTGTTTCAGTAGTATGGGATTGTGGGGTCAGAAACATTAGGTCTATTGTCACAGATGTGTCAAGTGTAAGAATTACAGTAAATAATTTGCAATTCAATAAAATATTCTTAAGGGTACCCTTATTACTATTCTTTTTTTTTTTTTTTTTTTTTTTTTTGACAGGCAGAGTAGTTAGTGACAAAGAGAGAGACAGAGAGAAAGGTCTTCCTTTTGCTGTTGGTTCACCCTCCAATTGCCGCCGCGGCTGGCACGCTGTGGCCAGCGCACCGCGCTGATCCGAAGGCAGGAGCCAGGTGCTTCTCCTGGTCTCCCATGGGGTGCAGGGCCCAAGCACTTGGGCCATCCACCACTGCACTCCCGGGCCACAGCAGAGAGCTGGCCTGGAAGAGCGGCAACCGGGACAGGATCGGTGCCCCGACCGGGACTAGAACCCGGTGTGCCGGCGCCGCAGGCGGAGAATTAGCCTACTGAGCCGCAGTGCTGGCCAATTACTATTCTTACTCTATTACTACTATCCACCTGATAGAATTGTTCACATTTGAGCACCATCCACATCTTGCAACATATTTCAAGCAGAGATAAGATCTAAAGTACCCAAGGCAATTTTCTGCAGATACAATCAGCTCTTTGTATCTGTGGTTTCCACATCCATGGGATTCAACCAACTGTGGATTGAAAATATTTGGAAAAAAAAAATGTGTTTTCTGAACACGTAGAGACTTTTGTTGTAATTGTTCCCTAAACAATAAAGTTACTATTTATACAGCATTTATATCATACAGAGGACTTCAATAAATCCATGGAAAACAGAGTTAAATTTATTTTGAAGCAAAACATTTTTAAAATATTTGCATAGTTTTTTTTCATAATAAAGTATCTTACAAAAACTTTTTGATGACCCTTATATAAGATATTAGGGATTATAAGGAATCCAGAAATTATTGAACACATATAGGATAAGTGTAGATTATATGGAAATACTATACCATTTTATACGTGGGACGTGAGCATCGGTGGATTTCTGTGTCTACAGAAGTCCTGTAACCAGTCCCTTTCAGATACTGAGAGGCAACTATGATCATCTTGGGATGTATTTACTCTTTAAAACAATAATTCCAGTATGGAAAAGATCAGATTTTTTTTTTCTAGGCCACAGATCAGCAAACTGTGGCTCTCCAAGCAGATACAGCCCATTGCTTGCTTTTGTAAATAAATTTTACTGTAGCACCATCACACACGTGTTTATGTCTTGTCTATGACTGGTTTGGCACTGCAGTGGCAGAGTTAAGTAATGCCATAGAGACTGAGCAGACTGCAAAGTCTGAATTCTTTCAGTATTCTTTAATGTAGTAGTATTCTGAATAACAAAGTTCCAGTTTAGACCTCTCATTCGAGATGTTCATGGGCTGTACTTATGCCAACATATAAATAAAGACAACTGGAAAGCTTTAAAAAAAAATTTCAAGGGCTGGCGCTGTGGCACAGAAGGCTAACACCCTGGCCTGAAGCACCAGCATCCCATAAGGGTGCCAGTTTGAACCTGGCTGCTCCACTTCCGATATAGCTCTCTGCTATGGCCTGAGAAAGCAGTAGAAGATGGCCCAAGCACTTGGGCTCCTGCACCAACGTGGGAGATCTGGAAGAAGCTCCTGGCTCCTGGCTTCAGATCGGCACAGTGCTGGCCATTGTGGCCAATTGGGGAATGAACCATCAGATGGAAGACCTCTATCTCTCTGCCTCTCTGTGAAACTCTGCCTTTCAAATAAAGAAATAAATCTTAAAAAAAAAAAAAATTCTAGCAGAGGTCTATACTAAGAAGACAGACCCAATCAACAGTAGCTTGAAAAATGTCACCAAGACCATAAAAATCAATGAAATATTGGTGAGCTGCTTAGTACTCTCAAAATGGACTCAATTGAACAATGTTGGCAGAACTCTTAAGAATTGATCGACAATGCCCCCAAAAATCTACGTTGTGCCTTTTTTGATCACTTATGGATCATGTAAACCTTGGATATAAGGGAGGTAAAAGTCTGCTCATGCTGCTTCTGCTCTTAGGATTTGTGTTTTGGCAGTCCAGAATCAACTTTATGTTGTCAAGCTTAAGTTTAATTTTGCCAGTCACATAGATGTCCATTCATTTATGGAAGAGCTGAGTAAAATGTGGTGGCTTTCTACTATGAAAGGCTACACAGTGATTAGAAGAAATGAACTTGACAGACATCATAGTAACATTGAGTGCTCTTTAAATGCAGTCCTGACTGGAGGAAGCCAAAAATGTTGATAAATGTAGCACATGGGGAAAATTCCATTGGGCAATTGGATAGAAACAAGATTTAGGAACTAAGTGGGGGAGGAAACAAATTAAGAGTTAACATGTAGAAGATATAAGTATATGTGATCAACAGTGACACTGATCTCTGTTAAAATGATTTAGTGAATGCACACATCTACTTCTTTCAGGTTTTTCCATATCTTAAGATAACTTATAAAACTCCTAAAATAGGGTAAATCAAACTCTTCTGTACATACATTTCTGCAACAATAGGTTTCATTGGGAGCATGGCTATAAGATTTACTCTATCAACTAGCCATGGCCAGAGCAAATGCAGGATTAAAGAAATCAGTCAACATAACTAGCTACCAAATTCATGGCTGTTTCTTTCTGTGCCTTCTTTTTCCCTTTTTGATGTTGCCTTATTTCAGTTTCTTTCTTATTTCCCTTTTATATTTCCTCTGGTTTTTCCTCTTGCATATTCTTTAATATTCTGTCAGGCATAAATCATGCAACTGTCCAGAGTCCTCTTTTTATCATACTACTTCCTAAAGCTACCATCTTCCTTTCCTATCATTTCTTCAATCCCCTATTCTTTCCAAGTTGCTTCTTTCTGCCCACACTATGGTTTATCAATATGTGTGCAGGATAATTAAAAGTATCTGGGAAATACTGAATGACCCACTTATTTTTTTCCCTAGAAAATAAGACAGTTCATGAAAATCTAGTGCAGTGACAGGAGGGGGCAGGGGGCAGAGGTTGGTTGTGTAGCTCTTTATGCTTGTCTTCTGTCCCACAGGATGTTTCTGTCTTCCTTGAGTTCACCTTCTATGCTGGCCATACGTTGATGCTGGCCAGGCGCTAATTTGGATAGTTGAGATAACACATGAATCACACTGAAAATTTTTAGGCTACTTGGAAAGGTTAGCAATAGCTATCCTTCTGTATCAGTATGACATATCAGTCTAATATAGATGTGGAAGTGTGAATGCGACATGTTTACATAAGTGTGCAGTGAATACAATTACATTTTTATAGAGAAACTTATGCGTGTATTATTTTTAGACTACTGACTGAGAGGAAGAGAATTAGTAAATGAAAATGCTGTGGAAGAAACTGAAATCTTCTTACGAAGGACACAGACACAAAACAAAACTGACATTTTTATTTGACAGATAGAGTTAGACAGTGAGAGAGAGACAGTGAGAGAGAGGTCTTCCTTCCATTGGTTCACTCCCCAAATTGCCACTACGGCCAGAGCTATGCTGATCCGAAGCCAGGAGCCAGGTGCTTCTCCTGGTCAACCATGCAGGTGCAGGGTCCAAGCACTTGGGCCATCCTTCACTGCCCACCCAGGCCACAGCAGAGAGCTGGACTGGAAGAGGAGCACCAGAACTTGAGCCCAGCCCCCATAAGGGATGCCAGCACCACAAGCGGAGGATTAACTAAGTGAGGCACGGTGCCGGCCCCCAAAACTGACATTAATGAGAATGGTAAGTTATTTGGTATTGAGAAGAGATTCCAAATAGAATGATAGTAAATATTGCACATTTATATTGGTATGTGGCAAAATGTGTGAAGGTTAGCATTATCAATTTTTCTCAAAAAACTGACACTAGATAAGCCACAGTCATAATACCACACTATGCACACCTCTATAGCTAAAAACACCATGTTTTATTAGGGTTGATGCATTCATACTAATTCTCCACTTCCATGAACATTTTGTGACATATGATCTTGTCCTTATGTTTGGTACATAGAAGCTCAGCAAACATAACTGAGTTAAAGTACATTACACTCATGTTTTCATAAGCTCAGAAATACCCTCACAAGGGAGATTGGTGGACTAACTACTAATGATTTTTACTTTTCAAATTATCCACATCAGCCAAATGAACTTCTCAGAGTATAAGATGTGAACAGTAGCGCGTGTGTGTGTGTTTCTGTAGAAAAACATTTCACAATTCACGTTTACATCATACAAACATAGGAATCTGTCCATGTATATTTTGACTGAGAAAAATAATAAGGTTTCCAGTTCCTGAAATCCTAGTTTGCAAAAGCATTTTACTGTATAATCTCTCTGTATTGTATTCCAGTTTACTTGTAGGTTTTCCTTGGAAGAGTAACAGAAATCTAAACTACCTGCTTTGCTGCCTTTATACACATTGCTAAGCTGTGTTCTCACAACTCAGGAGATTAAAATTAAAAAAAGAGTAAGACAGTTTCACATGAAATGACTAGCTGATTTTTTTTTTTAATAACACAAGAGCTTCACAGTGTCAGAGCGATGGCAACACTTTCCGAAAATTGAAAATAGTAAATAAGAATACAAAAGCAGCATTCAAATGATCTTATCCCATATACTTTTGAACAAAGAAATAAAATTTTTTCCTTCACTTCAGGAACCTAAATATAAAAAAGTAATATATGGAAACAATGCTGTATGCACTGTAATTTCATCAGCAGAGAGAACCAGTGCTACTCAGTTCCATGGGAGTCAGGCTTTCACTGTCCCAGGGCATAGCAAGTGCCATTCCCTGCCTCTTCACCCCTGCCAATGTCAGATCTACTTTATTTCCTCATGAAGGTTTCTTTCAAGTTTTTCTTTCTTCAGGAAAAGAAAGTAATGAAGAACGGGCAAGCCTTCTCAAACTGAATGCTACACGCACTCCAGAAATCTTCAGGATCACGCAGCTTTTGACTTTCTTTGGTCTTAGAGTAATGACTAGACTGAGCATAACCCTCGATGCACAAATCACTTAACATGGAACCAATCAGCCACCCGAATAGATAGACCCACAAACATGATCTTGAACCAAATTGCTCCTGGATGCTGGCTATTTTAAATAGGATATCCTTCCTTTCATGGTAGCTCTTCAGAAGTTGTGTTTTTGGGAGCTTACACGGCTTATCTTTAGAGTTTTTAATCCCAAGTAGCTGTTTACATTCTACTTTACATGACAGTGGGAACATTGCAGAAATGACTAAGGTAACAGGTTTTTGAGATGAAGAGATTAGATTACCTAGGTAAGACTAATAATATTAGTTTTCTATAAAATGATTTATTTACTTATTTGGAAGACAGAGTCACCAAGAGATAGAAAAGGAGAGATCTTCCATCTGCTGATTCATTCTCCAAGTAGCTACTATAGTCAGGGCTAGGCCAGCTTGAAGCCTGAAGCCGGAACTCTATCTGGATCTCACACACGGGTGGCAGAAATCCAGGTATTTGAGCCATCATCTGCTGACTCTCAGGCACACTAGCAGGCAGTTGGATGGAAACCGGGTCAGCCAGACTCAAACTGGCACTCAATATGAAATGCAGGCATTCCAAGAGTCAGCTAAACTCACTGCACCACAATGCCAAACCCAACGTTAATTTTTGGTTTTTGCTTTTTAAAAGTTTCTTTATTTATTTGAAAGGCAGATTGTCTGAGAGAGAGAGAGAGAGAATATGAATCTTCCATCTGCTGCTTCATTCCCCAAATAGCCTTGAGAGCCAGGGCTGGGCCAGGCCAGTCAGGAGTCTGGAACTCCACCTAAGTCTCACACATGGATAGCAATGGCTACAGTATTTGGGTCATCTTCCTCTGCTTTCACAGGTGCATTAAGCAGGGAATTGGATGGGAAGAAGAACAGCTGAGGCTCAAACCAGCACCCTGATATGGGATGTTGGCATTGCGAGCAGTGCCTTAACCCACTACACCATAACACTATCTTGCAACATTAGCTTTCAAAAGTGGAGAATCTTTCTTGGCTGATGTTCAGAGATATACAAAGCAAGAAGCATATCAAACTGAAGTGTGAAACGTACGTGATTCTCATCATCTCTCTTTCTTGTTACTGCTTTGAAGACAGGAGGAAACTACAAGCCAAGGGATAGAGGCAGCCCCTAGAAGCTGGACATGTTCCTCAACTGACAACCAGCAAGAAAATGAAATGCTTAGTTCCAACAACCCCAAGAAAGTAGATTCCACTAACAAAATCAACCAGCAAGGAAACAGAGGCTTCTCGAGCCTCCAAAAAGAACACGGGTCATCCAATAACTTGATTTTAACCCAGCAGGGCCAGGATCAGACTTTTGACCTACCCAGTTGTGAGATAACTTTATGTTTTAAGATTCTAAGTTTGTGGTAATTTATTACCACAGCAATATAAAATTAACAAAGTAACCCAGACATTATATTAGGTACTAGATACATAACAACCAATAGTAGACATTAACAACTTAATGGAGAAAAGTGAAACATGATAGCCTCTTCACAAATTTATTAGGAGATGAATTTTCAAAGCTATTCAATAATTCCTTCAAACACATTGCATATATCTTTTGCTTCCCAACCATATGTGATGTAGCATATCAATGGTCACTTAAAAACTAGTTCTCACATGAGATAGACTATATCGTGCTCTCCTAACTGAATTTTTGTTTATGTTAGCTATAATGGCTGGAATAAGCCATCATTTTAAAAAATAAATGTATTCATTCCCTTGATGATTTGTTGATATTTTAAAGGTTCATTACCAAATTTTGACAGTCTTGTGTTTTCCCATCATGACTAAATACAAACATATTTCAAAACATTAATGGAAAAATAAAATTATGGTTTTTCGTGCAAAAAAATAAAAAAACTCTGCATTTTTTCATAACTTATGTACTTTCCATGAACTTTAAGAAATATATTTGCTTTATTTATTTGAGATGCAGAGAAACAGAGAGCAAGAGAAGAGGAAAGAGAGACAGAGATAGACAGAAAGTGAACTCTCCTGTTCACTGGTCTCACTCCCGAAATCCCCATAAAAGCTGGCACTGTGTCGGGCCAAACCCAAGAGCCCAGAAATCAATAAAGATCTTCCACGGTTATGGCAAGGACTCAACACTTGGCCATTTTAGCTGACTCCCAGGGTGTGCAATAGCAGGAAGCAGAAATTGGGAGTAGAACTGAAACTTGAATTCCTGTTCTCCATGTGGGATGTGGGCATCCCAAGCAGCATCCTATCCATTGAACCAAACACCTGTGAGTCCATGATCTTTTTGAAGACCCTTACTAAAAAGCTAAGTATATCATGACCTTCTTATTCCATTAAGTACAAGAGTCTATGCAGTTAAAACTTCTAAGTGATGAACTGTTGTGATAACCAAATACTTTTTTTTTTTTTTTTTTTGACAGGCAGAGTGGATAGTGAGAGAGAGAGACAGAGAGAAAGGTCTTCCTTTTTGCCGTTGGTTCACCCTCCAATGGCCGCTGTGGCCGGCTCATCGCGCTGATCCGAAGCCAGAAAGAAGCCAGGTACTTATCCTGGTCTCCCATGCGGGTGCAGGGCCCAAGCACTTGGGCCATCCTCTACTGCCTTCACGGGCCATAGCAGAGAGCTGGCCTGGAAGAGGGGCAACCGGGATAGTATCCGGCGCCCCAACCGGGACTAGAACCCGGTGTGCCGGCGCTGGAAGGTGGATTAGCCTGTTAAGCCACAGCGCCGGCCGATAACCAAATACTTTTGAACAAAAGTATCTATTTTGAAAAATTATGTTTGAATAACAACTCAGATGTGGAATTTAAAAATAAATCAAAACCAAACACTCCTATTAGATATATTTATGCCAGGCAAATTGTGGCAATGAAAAAGCATAGCAGACTAATACACAACCCTGCCTATTATCAAGGGTTTGCTTCTTCCTTCTTACACCTGCTCTGGGTCTATTTTTACACATTTTTTTCTGAGCTCTTGGCTGGTGTGATAAAGGTACAGTAATTTGCATGTTCTTCATTAAAGTGGAAGCCCTTTATGGGCCTGTCTTTCCTTTTCAGATATAATTACTGCAACTGAGATTTGAATACAGTGATTGATACAATATCTACATCATAGCTTTTGACATGTTAAGAAATTGTCAGGTAAGTGATTTCACACGCTTTCAAGAATATTGACCATCTACTATAAATATACAATTAGAAGGTTTCTCAGATGATCATACTACTTTATATCCATATACTTAACATAAGGATAATGAATATCAAAATTGCTTACACATCTGAATGATAACATGTTTAAAGAAATTTTACTGTTCTCTTTCAAATCTAGAATAGTTAGGGCCAGCGTTGGGCCCTGGCTCATGTTCAGACTGCTCTACCTCTAATTCAGCTCCCTGCTAATGCCCTGGAAAAAGCAGCAGCAAATGACCCAAGTGTTTGGGCCAGCACCAACCACGTGGAAGAGCTGGATGAAGCTCCTGGTTCCTGGCTTCAGTCTGGCTCAGGCCTGGCCATTGCAGCCATCTGAGGAGTGAACCACAGGATGGAAGATCCATTTCTTTCTCTCTCTCTCCCTCTCGCTCTTCCTCTTTTAAATAAAAATAAATAAATCTTTAAAATAAGATTAAAACTCACCTTTACTTCTTTTTATTAAAAAGAGGCACAAAATATTTACATGTATATTTCCTTTATGGAAAGTTGTGACAGATGTGTTTTTTGTTCAATGAAGTCTGTAACAATCCCATTGGGTTCTAAACTCATTTTCAAAAAACTGAGGTGCAGCTTTCACAAAAATAATAGAGATAATTCTTATAAGAGATTTTGCCTACATAACTATTTACTTGAAAATAAAGGAAAAACTAAAATCACCCCAGAAATCTCTATCTCCATTCCCCATCAATAATTACAATCCCCCCTACACAACTTTTTGATATCCTGTTCATATAATGCTGCAGTGTATTCTCTTAAGTCTGCCAACTTTTTCTTAATATTAATTCTGTTAGATTCATCCATGTTTTTCATGTGGCAGGAGACCATTAGAATCGCCATATTTTATTCCATTTTACAAACTATAAATTATGTACTTTCAATTAATTAATTCAGAGACTATTATCAATTAAACAGCTAATGGCAACTTATAACATTAATTTTTTTTACTATACATGTACACTATGTACACTATTCCTGAATTTAGTGGTAAATCACATTGCATATGTTCAGCTCTAGTTGATAGTTTGAACAGTTAAAAGGTGATGTTGGGTGGGCATGTAGCCTAAACGTTAAGACTTAATAAAGAGGTCCATATTCCACATAGGAGCTCCTAGGTTTGATACCTGGTTCTGGGTTTTGGCTGCAGCTTCTTGTAGGTATAGCTCAAGTAGCTGCATGCCTTGGACACGCTGAAGGGACTTGGATTGAGTTCCCAGTTCCTGCCTTCAACCTGGGCATTTAGGGAGTGAACCAGTGATGGGAGCCCCACCCTCTTCTCACAAATAAAAATTTAAAATATTATTTTTAAATTGTTATGTAAATTTACTTTCTCTCCTGACATACTTAACAGTTCTTGTTGCTTTACATTCTTATCTACCCTTTCAGATTTTAGCTACTTAGGTAAGTGTGTGGATACATATTATTTGAGTTTTAACTTATATTTCCTTGATTATTACCTTTAACTTCTGTTCATATGCTTACTGATCATTTGGAGAGTCCTCTTGTGAAGTGATTTTCAAGTATTTTGCACATTTTCTTAAGTAAGTTGTCTTTCTTGTTTTGTTAATGGTTCCTTCTCTACCATGGAGGACAGTACTTTGTTGGGTGTACTTGTATGTGTTTTCTAAGATGTGATCTGTCTTTTTGCTCTTTCTCCTTAGTGGTGACTTTTGAGAAATGGAAGTTCTTATTTTTTAAAAGATTTATTTTTTATTTATTTGGAAATAGAGTTACAATGAGAGAGAGAGAGAGAGAGAGCAAGAGTGAGCGAGAGCGAGTGCCATCTGCTCTTTCACTCCTCAAATAGTCTTATGGCCAGCGCTAGGCCAGGATGAAACCAGAGCCAAAAGCTTCGTCCAGGTCTCCTATGTGGGTGCAGTGGCCCAAGGCCTTGGGACATCTTCTCTTGCCCTCCCAGGTTCATTAGCAGGAAGCTGGATTGGAAGTGGAGCATCTGGGGCATGAATTAGTGTCCATATGGTATGCTGGCACAGTAGGCAGAGGTTCAATGGGATACACTACAATGCCAGTCCTGGAATTTCTTATATTCTGAGTACCATTTATGAACTATTTCTTTCATGATTAGTATTCATGTCTTGTTTAAAGCTTTTTCTGTCAATCACACAATATATCAGATGATGTATAACCTTAATATTTACATGTGTTACATAGGTGGACTTTATTTTTGAAGACATTGTAAAGGAAAAGCTTAAGGTTCTTTTGAAAAATTTTACTTACAAGAAGATGTGTGACCTATTAATTATGACTCCACTTAAAGTACTTACATACCACATCAGAGCATAGGAGTTTGACACCCAATGTCAGCTACTGACTTCAGCTTCCCACTCACGCAGAACTTGGGACATGGTGGTGATAGTTCAACTAGTGGAGTCCCTGTCATGTACATGGGAGCCCTGGATTTAGTTCCTAGCTATCGGCTTCAGCCTTGCCTAGTCCTGACTGTTGGTGGGCATCTCTCTCTCTCCCTCCCTCCCTCCCTCCCTCCCTCCCTCCCTCCCTCTCTCTCTCTCTCTCTCTCTCTCTCTCACACACACACACACACACACACCTTTCTGCATCTCAAATAATTTTTTGATAAAAATTATATTTAGATACTGATTGTGCTCTACTAATTGATTCCGCACCGTGTATTATCTGGTACACCCTTCATACTGCATTTTGGAACCATCTTTCTGTACAGCAAGAGGCCATGTTCACATCTGTTGTGGAGTCTGTATTCTGTCTTATTGTTCTTTGATCTGTCTTTACACCACTATCACACTTTCTTGCACTGTCAGCTCATAGTAAATCTAGAAACAGCTCCTATTACAAGTCTTTAGCCTTGGCCCTCTTCAAATCTGTCTTCATTGCATTGGGGCCTCTGCATTTCCTTGTGCATTTAGAAATTCCTCAAATTCTGCTTGGGTTTTTAATTACGAATCTGTTACATGCATAAATCAAATTGGAGAGAATCCACTTCCTTAAAATACTGAGATTCCAGTTCACAAACTTACTAGATTATTCTATCTGTTTAGAAATCATTTGAGTTTTTAGTATATAAAGAGAATTGAAAATGAATCTTGATGTGAATGGAAGGGGAGAGGGAGTGGGAAAGGGGAGGGTTGCGGGTGGGAGGGACGTTATGGGAGGGGGGAAGCCATTGTAACCCATAAGCTGTACTTTGGAAATTTATATTCATTAAATAAAAGTTTAATAAATTAAAAAAAAATCATTTGAGTTTTTAAAGAAAGCTTTTGTAATTTTCTATGGAGAAGGCTTGTACACCTTGTCTTAGGTATATGGATATATTTGACTATACTTATTTTCATTTTATAGTATCCAATCCATTTTAAGATATTTCCTAATTATTTGTGGCTGGTATATATAAACATAACTGATTTTTGTTTATTTTATATTAACTCACAAATTTAGTTGTTAGTTCTAACAGTTTACCTGTAGGGTCCTTTGGATTTTCTATCTACAAGTAATGTTCTCAAGTGAGATTTTAGAGATTTTTTTTTTATCATACTAAGCAAGTTATTTTATATTTTAACTTTGCTAAAAGTTATTATAAATGGACTTCAAATTTCACTGACTTTTTCTACTTTGTAATTCATATTTGTCCTTTCTCTTCCTTTTAGTTAATGTGATAAATTATATTTATTGATATTTTTAGGGATGGAAATTGTTTGCTTTGATTTTTGGGTAACCCAAATATCTTCTTACTCAACTTTGCATGTTATTAATTTCATCTTAACATTGATTACAGAAAAATAACCGTTTATTTAAACATGATAGGAGGGCAATAGTGAGATACAATGGAAGTAATAGGTCTCAAGATTTTTTTTTGTGAGTAGTATAAAATTTCTAACAATTTGCCTGACAAAGATGCAAAACAAAGTTAGACAAAACACTGTATTTGAAGCAAAAGCAATATACACTGGCACTTTTCTCTTTTTTTTTTTTAATTCTTTTAACTTAGCTCCCACATACAAGGGAGAACATGCAGAATTTACGTCCAACTTATTTCACTCAACATGATATCCTCTAGTTGAAACCATTTTGATGCAAATGATAGCATTTCTTTGTTTTTATCCATGCATCTGATGATGGACATTTTGGTTGATTTGATATTTGGCTATTGTGAACCATGCAGCTATTAACATGGTGGTGGGGTATCACTTTGATACAATGTGTTCACATGTGTAGAGGTAGGTACCCAGTAGTGGAAATACTGGATCATATAGGAAGCCTATTTCTAGTTTTTTTTTTTTTTTAAAGAAATTTCCATACTGTTTTCCATAGCAATTGCACTCATTTATGTTCCTACCAACAGTGCATAAGCATTTCCCTTTTTCCACATTACCAGCATTTGTTACCTTCTGTCTTTTGGGCAACAGCCATTCTGACAGGGTAAGGTGATATCTCATTGTAATTTTGATTTGCATTTCTCCGATAGTGCATGTTGAGCATTTTTCCATATATTTATTGGCCAATTGTATTTCTTCTTTTGAAAACTGTCTATTGAGGTCATTTATCCATTTCTTAACTGGACTTGTATTTTCATTGTTGAGATTTTTAAGTTGCTAATACATGCTGGATATTAATCCTTTGGCAGATAGATAGCTTGAAAATATTTTTCCTCATTCTGTTGGATGTTTCTTTACTCTAGTGATTGTTTCTTTTGCTGTTCAGAAGGCTCTGAGTTTGATCTAATTCAATTTGTCTAGTTTTGTTTTTGTTGCTTGTGCTTTAGGGGTCTTATCCAAGAAGTCATCCCCTACATCAATGTCATGAAGTGTTTCCTCTACATTTCCTTCCAGCAACTTTGTAGTCTCTGGTCTTAAATTTAGGTCTTTGATCCATCATTAGTTGATATTTGTATAAGGTGAGAGGTATGGGTTTAATTACATTCTTCTACATATATGCATCCAGTTTTCCAGCACCATTTATTGAAGAGATTATCCTTTCTCCAGTGTATGGTCTGCATATTTTTGTCACGAATCAGCTGGCTGTATGTGTGTGGATTAATTTCTGGGCTCTTTATTCTGTTCCATTGATCCATGTCAGTTTTTCTGCCAGTACATCCTATGATCATTATTATAGCTTTGTGGCATACTTTAAAGTCAGGTATTGTGATGCCTCCTGCTTCATTTTTTTTGCTCAGGATTGCTTTGGCTATTGTGGGTCTTTTGTGATTCCATATGAGTTTTAGAATTGATTTTTCTAACTGTGAAATGAATGGATGTCATTGGTATTACATTAAATCTGTAGATTGCTTTAGATAGTAGAAGCTTTACTTTTATTAATTCTTCTAACCCATGAGCAAGGGATATCTTTCCATTTTTTTGTATCCTTGATTATTTCTTTCACAAATATTTTATAATTTTCAAGTTTACTGCATATTGGGGAAGTTGATATCTTTTTACTTGATTGGTTTTTATGGCCTTTGCCTTTTGTCTTGCTGAATTATGTTCTTTTTGCTTTTTGTTTGTGGAACTCTTTATTTAGAAAGGCTTTAACTGACTATAATGTAAATTTAAAACATTATCTCAAAACTGAAAAAGATTATTTTTATACTGTTATACTCCATTCATGAAAATAATCAAATCAGTCTCATCTACCTTAAATGGTAATTACAAAGATGAAATAACTGAATCAAACTAAAAAGGTATGCCAAACTATCAAGACAGATGATTATTTCACAGTTCAAATGGTCAATTTTTATTACTAAAGTTCTATTTAGTAAAATAAGGAAATACATAAACCGAATCTTCTCCACTACTTTTCTTTTTCTTGAACATTAAAGCAGGGTTTATCTTTTGATTTTTTTCCCCTTGAACCTGTCCTGCTTGGCAAAACTGACAAAATGATAAAGTTCCAAATGGACTTCACCAATCTGTTATATTAAATATGCAAGTATATTCTGCTTTCATAGGTTGTCTGTAGATATAAAAAATCAAAATATAATGTGAGTTATAGGCATGAGTCCTTCTATTCTGATGAGGAAAAAGACATAACAACCTTTATACAGTTATCATCCTAACATACCTTCCCAACATTAGCTGCTTCCTAGTTTGAACAGGGACTGAAAGAAATGTGAGGAGCTCAGAAGCAGAGGAGTCAGCGACAGCCGTCACCCTGACTGCCTATTTCAGGTTTCACTTTGTTAGCTTTCATAGCCAGTTAGCTTTAATGCTAGGTTCATCCTATGAATTGGGGGAACAAGATCAGCACTTGGACTCCCAAATCTTCCCTATTATGATCGCTCCATTTGTTTGGGTGACTGTTCTATACTCTACCCTACATAGGTAGGGCCAGGAGAAACAGAAGATAATGGAGGAATTCTCGCATTCCCCTACAGAGAAAAAACAAGGAAATCAAAGGAAATCCATGATAATTAAAAGGTATACCTACAAATTAAAGGACTGTAGGCCCATTGTGGCAAATACTTAAAATTTCTACTCATAAAATCAAGAGTATTTTTGTAAATTTTGCTTCACAAAATAAGGTTATGGTCTTTGATGAGAAACTTCTTATAAGAAAATTCCTGGAAATTCAACTATACCTAAGCATTTGTTTTCAATTCCCCATGGAATAGCCAACGACAACATTAAACATAGGCTCAATCAAGATTAAAAGTCTGCTGAAAGAAAACCACAATGTATTAAATTATAATTTAGCTCTCCTGAATGTTAAACCTTAACAAAATTATCTTTATGGTTTTATGCACATTGCATTGTTTTGTGAAAAATGCTGAAAATCAATAACCATTGATATGTTGAAAGACATTTACTTTTGAAATAAAAGGTGCATATTCCTTTTGTTGGACTTTGATTTTGTTGGAAGGAGACATGATTTGAAAATGTGATACACTCCTTAAATAATCTTAGAATATGCCAGAGTAAAAATCTTAAATAAAGACACCGCAATTAATTAAATAATTTCTGAGGGCACTCTCCTAAATGTTCACAGATAACTGCTAGATCTTACCCAGACAAAATTCATTATCTGAGATTCAACATCTTGGCAAAGTCTTCATCACTAATTAAAATAATAGCAATGGAAGAGCATCTGCAATTACTCTGTTTAGGATAAAATTACAAGGGTTATAAATCTCTAAGCTTCAGGGCATAAACTGATCACCAGCTGGGGTGAGAAAGAAATGTCTACCTATTGTGTAGTTTTGCAAAATTAGGTACATTGTATGTTTTACTTTCTCAGAAACATCTGGCACAGATTACTATCAGAGAGCCTATCGACTGCATGCAAGGGACACTATTTGGGTAAGTTTTAGAAATTATGTGGTTCTATAAATATATATAAAATCTAAAATTCAAGGCTTTCTAAAGGAATGCTTCATCTTAATGTCATAGATTTAAATTGTTCCCAGGCTAGCCTAAATGCCATTACAGATGTCAGGTAGAATATGAGAAATTCACAAGGGTTCAGATTTTGATATTGGCTTCTTTGACATAAAACAGACCTAACATAATTATAGACAATATTTGATAGTCTGTACAGGAAAAAAAATAGAAATAAAATGCACATGGATTTCAAACTGTCATGGGAGATTGACCAAAAAGAGAAATCAGTATAGTAAATAATGTTCTAAGGCAGCTCTCCTGCCACCTTCATTTTCCCAAATGACAAGGCTGGTTTCATTTCAGGCCAAATGACATAAACCTGCAATTGGAAAGGATGGGAGGGCTCCTTCTGTTTTTCAGTAGGAGAGGTGAGGAGAAGGAAGAAGCCAGATTGCAGAGAATGTCTGCATTGTGGGTTCTGCCTCTGCCCTGGGAACGGTGTCTAGGAGGGACTCCGACAGTCCAGATCACCAGCTGCGTGTCCAAGACCATGCCGACGGGTCTCAGAAGTGAGAAGAGCATTGTAATAGAGACTGGATGTTGTGAATTCAGAAACGGTTCACAATCATTTGCTAGTTATTAATCAGTAATTAATGACTAATAGCTCATTCTTATTGATATATTCCCAAGCTAAAGCAACCTCCAGAAAACCAAAAAGAGGAATATGAGGCAAATAGTTTTTTCTCATCTTCCAATCATCTTCTATCAAATTCCTAGATCACAAACTTGGCAACATGTAGGCTAAATGAAACAAGGTTGCCATTACTCACTTTTTGTAAATTTAAATGTAACTTAAAATGTCCTTAATATATTATCTTTCCCATTTGCCCCTGTTTCTGAAACTCTTTACTGACTTGATCTAACCTGTTCATATTTTTAGCCTGTAAAAGCATTAAGGTCTACAGATAGTAGTATAAAAGAATCACATTTGGGAGCTGTTGCTGTGGCATATCAGGTAAAGCCACTACCTATGGGGCATCCCATATGGACACCGGTTGACTCCTGGCTGCTCTGCTTCTGATCCAGCTCCCTGGTAATGTGCTTGGAAAAGCAGCATAAGATTGCCAGTTTGCTTGGCCCCTCCCCCCATGTGGGAGACCCAGATGAAGCTCCTGGGTCCTGGCTTAGGCCTGGTCCAGCCCTGGCCATTGCAGCCATTTGGGGAGTGAACCATTGGACAGAAGATTCTCTGCCTTTTCCTCTCCTTCTAACTTTCAAATAAAGAAATTAATCTTGGCTGGCACCGTGGCTCAATAGGCTAATCCTCCGCCTTGAAGCGCTGGCACACCGGGTTCTAGTCCCGGTTGCCCCTCTTCCAGGCCAGCTCTCTGCTGTGGCCAGGGAGTGCAGTGGAGGATGGTCCAAGTGCTTGGGCCATGCACCCCATGGGAGACCAGGAGAAGCACCTGGCTCCTGCCATCAGATCAGCGCGGTGCGCCGGCTGCAGTGCACCGGCTGCGGCAGCTATTGGAGGGTGAACCAGTGGCAAAAGGAAGACCTTTCTCTCTGTCTCTCTCTCTCACTGTCCACTCTGCCTGTCAAATAAATAAATAAATAAATAAATAAAAATAAAGAAATAAATCTGTAAAAATCGCATTTAAATATAACTTTTATTTTATAAAATTATACACTTTATATTTTATACATTATATGTAATTATACATTTATTAAAATATACTATATCCAGAATTTTTTAGATATGCTGTAAGAGAACGCTTTGAGAAAGTCAATTCTCATCGTTTTCCCCATTAGAAAATTGTGATAGCAAGTTTTAAAGTTTCTATTTTTCTATTTCCCAAATTCTGATCATTATAATGCTCTGTGAAAAACTCTGAAGATTTTGAATTAAGCTTCAGCCATATAGCCTGCAATGGAATTAGAATCTTGGTAATCTCTGGACAGGGATTGTATTTCTCTCCATACATACCTCTATAAGGTATGTTTATGAACTTTAGCCTTTTTATTTTGTTTTTTTTTTAAAGATTTTTTTAAATTTACTTTAAAAGCAGAGTTATAAAGAGAGAGATACACAGAGAGAGAGAGAGAGAGAGAGAGATCTTCCATTCACTGGTTCACTCCTCAAATGGCCATAACAGCAGGGGCTGTGCCAGGCTGGAGACAGGCACCCAGAGCTTCTTCCTGGTCTCCCACGTGTGTGCGGGGCCCAAGCACTTGGGCCATCTTCCTCTGCTTTACCAGGCACAGAAGCAGGGGCCTGGATCAGAAGTAGAGCAGCCAGGTTTCAAACCAGTGCCCATATAGGATGTCTATCTGTGGTACTATATATATATATATATATATATATATATATATATATATATATGATGCTGGAGTCAGAGGTGGCACGACAACAGCTGTCCTAGTACTTCTGTTTTCTTACTGCATTGGCACAATATTACTGGTGGTCAGTTTGTGATTTGTCAGACAGCTGTCAGGTACTCCTGCCCCCTTTTGAGTACTTTAAAGAGATCTGTGATTTTATATCAATCCAGGTACATTTTCTAAAAACAAATTTCCTCTAAAAATCATTTGCCAAGAACATTCTTTTTAGGATAAGTATATTCCAAGTATTTACAGTAAAAATGATGACTATATTTTTACAAATCACAATGTTTTTTTTTTTTAAATACTCTGAAGAAATCTATTTTGGCTAAATTAATGTTAAATGAAATTTGAGAGTTTTATTTGAAAGCTTGTAAACAGAAAAAATTACTGCAACACTTTCCTGATATTTTCTGATAGTTACTCTTCAAGGAATTGCTACATTGAGATTGGTCATCACAGTGATTATTAGCATGTGTCAATCATTATCTTAGAGCCTGCCATGCAGATTCCAAGCCACGATTGTCTGCCACACTGAGCTCCTACAGAGGTGGTTCAACCTTTCTAAAACTTAAGCTTTCCAGGGGCTTCTAGGAAATTGGGAAGATTCAGGCCATAAATATGGTGGCCAAGCCTACTCAAGGCTATAGCTGCTAAGAACATCTGCTCTGGAGGGAAAAAACAAAGGCTCCAAAGGCTAAGTTGGAAGGTCTAAGGTAGAGATGCTCTGAATTAATACTGTAGGAGTGAAATAATGGGTGACTAAGGGAGTGGCTCCGTATTAGTTTTATATTTCTGCAAAACAAATCACACATTCTTAGCATCTTGAAACAGCAACCATTTATCATCTCACAATTGCGGAAGGAATTCAGGAGTTCAGGCATGGCCCTGTTGGTTTCTCTGCTCAGTGACTGACAATAAACATGTCTGCTGGAAGCAGTTCTCATCTGGAAACTCCACTAAGGCTAATGCCCACTTCTCAGTCAGCCATTGCTCTTGCTTGTAGAAACACACTTGGGTCAGGTCCTTGCAATATGGGTGAGTCTAACTTCAAGGTAGCAGTGGAGAACATCATGTCAAAATACTCATTTTTATTCTTTTTTTTCCCCCAGGAAAAGCCCACTATTTTTTAAATGCTCACTTAATTAGGTCAGTCACACCAGGATAATCTGCTTTTCCTAAAAAAAAAAAAAAAAAAAAAAAAAAAACCTACTGACTTGGGACTTTAATTACATATGCAAAATCCCTTCACAGCAGCACAAATTCTTGTGGTAACTGGGTGAGTGGGAGGAGAAGGCACATGTATACTAGGTGGTGTGAATCTTGGGTTCAATTAGGAAAATATAACCCGTAAGATATACAGTCATCCACTACATAACAACATTTTGGTTCCCATCAGACCACATATACAATGGTGGCCCCATAACATTATAAAGAACTGAAAAATCTCTAAAATTAATGACCTTGTAGCCATTATAACATTGAAGCACACTGTGTGTGGTGATGCTGGGGCAAGCGAACCTACTTCACTGTTAGTCAAATAGATGTGTACCACATGTAATTATGTTTAGTACACAATATTTAACAACAGCAAACCACTATGAGACTGGTCTAGGTATCTACTACACTATACTTTTTATTATTATTTTAGAGTGCACTTCTATTTACAAAATAAAATGCTTGCCATAAACCAATGTTACATTATCCTAGCAGCAACCACATAATTTTATGTTTACCTTGTTTCTTGATTGCATCAAGAGGCCACATGTGTGCTGTAATTGACCTATGCCATCTAGCTCTGTGTGAGTATATTCTAGGTTGTCTGCTCAATGAGGAAACCACCTAATGTTCTTTTTTTTCTCAGAATGTACACTGCTGTTAAGTGACACATAAATTTAAATAGACAGATATAGATTCCATCTATCTATCCATCATGCATCCATTAATCATCTATCACAAATAATTAGCTTATACAGCTATAGGGGATGTCCAAGCAAACTCAACATCCATAAACAGAAAGGGACAATCACAAGAAGCCTAGGAAGCATGAGTGTGCGCTAAAATGACTGTCCAGAGGTAGAAAGGTAGAATTTCTTCTCTCTTCTAATCAACACCAGAGATTTTGTGGGGAGTTCCCTACAACTAGTTGAACAAGTAAGAAAAATCTCAGTTCTGGGTTATAGATGATTCTATATTACAAGGAGGTACCATCTGACAGTGGTCAGCTGGTGCAGGACTGTTGCACTTTTCTGGGGCAGGAAAAGAGAACAGTGGTGAAGGAGTCTCCCAATGACCAGAACTTGCTCTGGGCAGGGTACCCAGATATTGTGTCTGGAAGGAGAAAAGCCTGGAGGCCTGAGTTCATATCAATTCATGTGCTATGGCTAATGGTTGGCCAGACAGTTATGGGTGAGAAGAGGGCATGACAGAGTCATCAGTGAAAAGGAGGTCTGTGGAAAATACATGTGGATAGATCATTTGGAACCAACAGGAAAAAGTGATTGGTGTCCCACATGAATGCTTACCAAAGGGTGACTTTTGCAGAGGAGGACTTTACAACCAAGGGGGCAGGATGACATGTTCACTGGATTGTGAGCTAGCTTCTTCCTTGTCTTTGCCCAGTGAACTCATGGAAAAAGTGATCATGTTTTTGGTGATTAACTACACTGAAATTAGGCGTGGGCTCAGCAAAACTGACCCAGCTTTAGTCCTTGCGCAGTGCCCAGTCTGCCAGCAGGGGAGACCAACAATGAATCCATGCTATGGCACTACCCAGGCAGACAGATGATCAGGCAAATACCTGGGGCCAGGTAAACTTCACTGAACTGTTTTGTTTGCATGCAACAGACTAACTCTGGATATGGATTTGCCTTCCCTTCTTACAAAGTGCCCCAACTGACCATGGTTTTTTGCCTGGTAGGGTATCCCAAACAGTCATACTTGAAGAATTAGGACCATTTATAGTTTCTCATTGACTTTAACCACAGGACTAGGGAGTACTGAGAGAGGCCCTGGAGGATCTTTTTTGTTACAAACATATTCCTCATTATTCCCTTTCGGTGGTACTAGCCTAATTTTCCCTTGATGGTCAGGATTAACCATCCCAGCCAGCACAGAAACCCCTATTTGACATACAAGGACTAATATATGCATTATTTAATGTCAAGGTATTCTACACAGCATTCTTTCTGACCAATGAACCCATCTCACAGCTAATGAAATGTAGTAGTGGGCCAATAGTCATGGAATTCACTGGTCTTAGCATGTTCCCCATCATCCTGAAGCAGCCACTTGATAGAAGGATGGAATGGTCCTTTAAAGATTCAATTATGTTACCATTTAGGTGGCAGTGCCTAGCAGAGCTACAGCAAAATCCTCTAGGATTTAGCATCTACTCTAAATCAGCATCCAATGTATGATGCTGTTTATCCCATAGTCAGCATTTACCAATGCATCAATCAAAGGGGTGGAATAGAAGTGACACCACTAGTGTCCCAAGTGATCTACTAGCAAAAGTTTGGATTCCAGGGCTAGAACTGTGGTGCAGCAGGTTAAGGCACCAACTGTGATGCTGGCATCCCATCTTGGAGGCCCAGTTCATTTCCTTGCTCTTCTGCTTCCAATCCAGCTCCCTGCTAATGTGCCTAGGAAAACAGTGGAAGATGGCCTAAGTACTTAGGGCACTGTCACCAACTTGCTGATCCAGATAGTTTTCCAGACTCCTGGTTTTGGTCTGTGCCACCACTAGACAAGTGGATTGAAGATCAAACACACACACATACACACACACACATTCTCTCCCTCTGCCTCTCCCTACCTCCCTCTGCCTTTCAAATAAAGGAAATAAATCCTTATAAAAAGTTTGACTTCCTTTTCCCATGAACTTAGACTCTGGTGATCTAGGGGCCTTACATCCAAATAAAAGGACATAACAGTGATTCTATTGAACTAAAAGGTAAAACTACATCATGCCATTTTGAGATCTTTGTGGCTGTGAATCAACAAACAAAAATGGGAGTTATTGGCCGGTGCTGTGGCTTAACAGGCTAATCCTCCGCCTTGAGGCGCCGAAACACCGGGTTCTAGTCCCGGTTGGGGTGCCGGATTCTATCCCGGTTGCCCCTCTTCCAAGCCAGCTCTCTGCTGTGGCCAGGGAGTGCAGTGGAGGATGGCCCAAATCCTTGGGCCCTGCACCCGCATGGGAGACCACGAGAAGCACCTGGCTCCTGGCTTTGGATCAGTGAGGTGTGCCAGCCGCAGCGGCCATTGGAGGGTGAACCAACGGCAAAAAGGAAGACCTTTCTCTCTGTCTCTCTCTCTCACTGTCCACTCTGCCTGTCAAAAATTAAAAAAAAAGGGGGAGTTATTATACTGGATGTAGAGATTTATTCTGACTTTTGAGAGGAAATTGCCTTGCTAATCTACAATGGGGATAATGAGGAACATGTCTGGAAAGCAGATATCAATTATTATTCCCATGGCCATGATTAAAATCCATGGAAAACTACCACAATTCAGTCCAATTCAGGCAAATTGCTTAAAAGATATAGTGAGTTGTAGCCTTTTAGAATGAAGGCTTGGGTCAACCTTCTTCATAAAGAATCACACCAACTGAGATTCTTGTTGAGGGAAAAAGAAATATGAAATGGATAGTAGACAAAGCCAGCTATAAATACCATCTGCAACCATGTGATCAACCACACAAATGAAGGCTGCAATGGTTATAAGGATTTCTTCCTTATTTTGAGATACATTTGTATGTAATATATTTTATATATATAAATATACATATATTATATATATAAATTAAGAAAATATTGTCTTCCTTATAGTGTAATAATTTAAAATGATGGTTTTATTATCTAAGTATTTAAGTTATATGATATCAAAGGAGAAGACTGAACATCACTCAAGGACTCTATATTTTACTTTACATTCTCCTCTGGGGAAAGGGTTAGCATGTTTTTAGTTGCATTTAAGATAACTGAAGATAATTGCACCACATTAGATCGAAGTATGACTTTTTGTTTTTATTTGGACAGTATGTGTAATTTAAAGAGATATGTATGGTTATCAAG
The DNA here is from genome assembly GCF_033115175.1 of Lepus europaeus. Taxonomy (NCBI): domain Eukaryota; kingdom Metazoa; phylum Chordata; class Mammalia; order Lagomorpha; family Leporidae; genus Lepus; species Lepus europaeus. The sequence continues at coordinate 81,440,658 of NC_084835.1, forward strand.
TTGACAAGGTGTGTACTGTGATGGCTTTTGTTAAAAAATATTTTATTTGTTTTATTTGAGAGAGAGAGAGAGAGAGAAACTCCCAATGAGCCTGTGCACTCTTCAAATGCCTGTAATAGCCATGGGTGGGCCAGCCTGAAGTCTGGAGCTAGGAACTCCATCAGATCTCCCAAGTGGGCAGCAGGAACCCATCTACTTACGCCAGCACTGGCCATCTCCCAGGGTGCGCATTAGCAGGAAGATGGAATAAAAAGCAGAGCCAGAACAGCAGTTTAGGTCCTCTGATAGGAAATGCCCTCATCTCAGCTGTGTCTTAATAGCAACATTAAAACCTGCCCAGATTGTTTTTTCCAATGTGTCAGTTTTGCTAGGCTTTATTCTCCAATTATGTAACAAACACTGAATTAGGTGTTCCTATGAAGGGATTTTTAAGTCCCTTAAACAATTCACCTTAGAAATAAGCCTAGATTACCTGGGAGAATCTGACAGTTACTTAGAAGGACTTGGAAACAGTTTGAGGGTTTACAGAAATAAGAAAGAAGTGGGCAAAGAGAAGAGAGACATATACAGAGAAAGATAGAAGAAATTCCATCTGCAACCAAGAGCTTCAACTTTCGGCCTTGTGTTCCAGTTGCTAACAACCTCTCTTCCTGATTGCCTGGCTCTACAAATCTGACTTAGCACATCCCCAAAGTAGTGTAAGCTAATTGTTCATAATAAATTGACAAATAATCATAGTTAGAAGAGTGATATAGATAGATGGTGACACAAAGAAGGAAATGGACAGATATTCCACTGGTTTCTGTCTCTGGTAAAATCCCTCCCAACACAGGGGCTAACTTAGAAACCTATCACAGGATTTTTGGGAATGTAGGAAAAGAACAGCAATTTCTGGAATGAGAACTAGAAGACTTCAAGGTTGAGACTAAATATTGATGCTAAAATCTTCGTGACTCTGGGGAAAATGACTTAATTTCTCTGAACTTCACTTATTTCATCCATATTTCAGGAATGTACAATATAGAATTGTGAGCACCAGGTGAAGAAATAGATACAAAAGTATCTGCTTAGTATAGAAAACTATACAAGTTGGGGCTGGCATTGTGGTGCAGTAGGTTAATCCACTGGCCTGAAGCACCGGCATCCCACATGGGTGCCGGTTCTAATCCTGGATGCTCCTCTTCCGATCCAGCTCTCTGCTATGGCCTGGGAAAGCAGTAGAAGATGGCCCAAGTCCTTAGGGCCCTGCACCCACGTGGGAGACCCAGAAGAAGCTCCTGGTTCCTGGATTCGGATCGGTGCAGCTCCGGGCATTCCAGCCATCTGGGGAGTGGACCATTGGATGGAAGACTTCTCTATCTCTCTCTGCCTCTCCTCTCTGTGTAACTCTGACTTCCAAATAAATTAAATATTTTTTTAAAAGAAATCTATACATATTTTGCTGTTTTGGCTAAGAATGCCTATGATGTTCATGTTAATCTGCTTGCTTGGGGGTGACTGAAATGTGATTTGATTTGAATTTCAGGGAGGTTTGTGGCAAGGGCAGAGGATTCTCAGGAATGCTTTATGCTATTAATTGCTGCATTAGCATTGCAATATTAGACCAGAAACACTGATACTTGGCCTTTGGGGAAGACAAAACCTATGAAAAATTGAAAATTACTGGTTCAAACTGGTCACTATTTTTATTACATTTCATGTTTATTTAAACTTCATAGCATGCATAACATTCTTATTAAAATGAGAACATCTATGCGAAAAGCAAGAATATAAAAAAAAATCATTTACCTCCTTACTTCTTAGAGAAGCTACACAAAGACAACCTTCCATTCCCTTGTCTGTGAGATCATATTCTTCCAAGGAATTAAAAGCAAACAGCCATGGACCATAAATGAGCAACCATGCAACTAGCATTGGATTCTATTTCCCGGCTTAAGTCATTTCTAGAGTCTGTTATTGACCCAGAGAATTTGAGTGGACCCACTCTCAGCAATTACAGCTAATGACTGGCATTTGCTTGCCTCCTTAACAAGCCTAATTATCTTATTATTCCGAGGTCATTTTTAGGTGACTTACTAACTTCTCTCAGGTGAGCCTCAATGTTCTACAAAACAGTCCTTCAAACAATCTATCACACTCTTAATTAAATTTCTCATAGACATTGTCTGTAGAAGGAACATCCATTTTTGATTAATGGTAACACAAAAGATGAAGAACACATATTAAAGCTGGAGTTTAGCAAAATCAGAGACTCTTTGACCATAAATAGTCACCCCACTCTCTAAACATTTATCAGTAAATGAACCTGGTACACCATTTTTATCTTCAACATGATTTGCGTATGGTTCCAAAGCTTCATCTTTATCATCATTGACAGAGGTTGCTAAGTCAGGAAACTGTCACTTACATTAAAATTTTATTTTGCTAACTAGAGAAAAATTATTGTCATAATTATGTCCAGCAAGTATGATGCTTTTAATTGCCACACCCATGTTTGACTTTGATTAAATTCTAAGTTTTAGATGATCTCCCAGGAAGATAATATATTTCTGAAAAATCTGAAGCAAATATGGTGGGGAAAAGTACACTACTTTCTTAAAGATATTAGGAAACTGCTAATCAGATGAGATGGCCTCAGCTAGTTCATTCCCCTTTTTGAGATGAGTGAATAATTTTGAAACTGTCAAATTAACACCGTACAGGATCCTGTGAGGGAGACAGTAGTCGGTGTCCATGATACTGGGTTCCTAAGAAGCCTAACAAAAATAGCCAAGACCTGGAATGAGGACTTCATTTATGTGTGATTTAAAGACAAAAGGATATACACACTTTCTACTCTGCTATACACTCTTGAATTAGATATGCTATACAGCTTGTAGAAAGCAATAAGTATTACATTTTCAACTTTGTTTAAGAATAATGTAAATCATAACCCTCTAGAAGTTAGACTTTCATGGGTGATATAGTCTTTTTAGTATCTATGTTTCCCAATAACTATGAATCCCTATAGAATTTGGCATGCTACTTAATTTAAGTGAAGAACACTATGGCAATTTGGGCTGGAGGAGCTTAAGTCAGTTTCAACTCATATTTATACTATTGAGAATAAAAGATGAACTTAGTAAGACTAGTTTTGTGATTTTTTTAAAGCCAGGATCAAGTAATAAGTCACTTGGATATAATTTCAATAAATATATTTGGGGGAGAGTGCTGTGCTGAAATATTAAAATACCATATTAATGCAAAAAAGTATGGTAGTTTCATATATAACCAAGTAGTAGACTATAACATCCATTCTTTGCCTGAGTGTACCAAGACAAGTAATACTATATGGCGAGATGCTTCAAAAAGATTTGCAGAATGTGAGGATAATCAGGGCCTTCATTAAGTGACTGAAAGACTCCTGACCAGGCATGCTTTTTAGCTTCCTTCAAATATGTGTGTCGAATTTAAGTTTACCATTGAACAGCAAATTCTCTTACTATAAAACCACCATGCTCTAACTGCATTATTTACAGGATTAAGAATAAAAAAAAAATTAAAAAGCAGCAAAAGGCATAAAATGTAGGATTTTAAATCATGATAAGAAAGAAAATTTTATGAGGAACTTTTAATTAACAAGAGACTGATTTTCTTTATATAAGCCAACAATTTTGAATCTTAGATGTTTTTCACTCTTTTCAAGTAAAAACATGTCAGAAATCCTTGTGTGTAGTTATAGTTGGTGTCAAATTCCATCAAATTTGAGATGAGACTTTTTGCCAGTTGGGGAGCTAAGGGAATATATTATCTCAGACCACAAAGAGTTTCATAAAAAGATGGAAGTAAATGGAAATCCAGCACCGGTTAAGGAAATCAGTAAATAAATTACAAAAACTGTCCATTTGCCTGTCCTTTTTAATCTTAATGTCGTATTCAAACTATTGGGCATGTAACTGAATATCTCAACTGTACCTGAAGAAATAATGGAGCGTGTCTCTGTAGTAAAACAGAACGGCACTAAACTGATGAGTTTAACCCAGCAGAAAGAGCGGCTGTAAACATGACAAATGCCTGCTATTGATTTCAGGTTTAATTACTCTGTGCAGCACTGACAAAGCCCATCAGATGTTGTTGTGAAGTGTAAATGGAACAGAGTACACTTCACTGCCCATAGGAAACTGATGGTGTCTGCAGTTTGCATTGTTTACTTTATCCTCCGTAAACTTCAGCCTTGATCAAATTAACAAGTGCTACTAACCTCCAACAAACTATGATGCACTACGGTTTTACAGCAACAGCCTTGGAACCACAGTTCGGCAGCATCTCATTGATAACAAATGTCAGTCTCTTGGCTGCTGGTGAACCCTTCAGCCTGGTACTTGCAAGTCTTGACTGGGGGCCTTGCAGGTTTGATGTGAAAGGGAGCAGCCTTGCCAGCAAATAGCCCGGTACCATGCAGTCTCTTCCTTCAACTTCCTCATCTATTTCCTGGCTTCTAGTCTTCAATTTTCAGGAGTGTTTCTGAGTAATTATAACCACTTCATGTTAATTATTTCCTAACTTCCCCCTCCCTTTTTCAGATATATAAATTGAAATTTTTATCTTTCTCTAGCAATTCAATTCAAAATAATGATTTACTTAGGGGTATTTCTGTAACTATTATTAATCCATAATATTTATAAAAGAACATTTTCTTTGAATGGGATGTTACATAATTGGTCTCTTATTTGCTTTTCTCCACAGAAGTTGTGTGAAGATTTGCTCTCTTATCATCAAATATCAATAGAACTTACAAAATATTTACATATTTGGAGCTTTGTGCAAATATGTAAAACAATGATATCTGAAACAAAGGATATCTGAAAGCACTCAGTTGCACTGGTTCAGGATCTGCCCAAACCAGGAGACTGCTGAGACAGCATCTTCATGGTCCCTTTAGTTCATGGCTCATGGTCTGCTGGGCCCTCGACCTCCACCTGCACAATTTGCTGGATGCTCAGTGTTCATGCAAGTGTTCAGGCCCTGTTGCCAGGATTTTCCTCCCTGCACTTGGCAATGCCTGGTACAACGGTGAGTATCTATTTCCTGTTTTGCACTCCCAGTCTGGCAAGCTCCAATTTCTCATCCTATCGTCATAACCCTCCAACTCACTGCCATCCTCTCATTTTGTCCTGGATTTTGCATAATACAGTATACTTCAGATCAGAACAAAATCAGGAATTACGACATTCGAGGGCTACTTAAAATAAAGGATAAAACACTTGACACCAAAACAAAGATTTTAATAAATCTTAAGATTTTTAGCAATAGGAAGGCAATGTCATCATCAGTTATGGATTTAGTTTTAAAGACAGTTTACTAATAACAAATGAATGGTAACGGTAATCTAAGAAAACAGCCTATGGATGCCTGGCCATTTATCAAAAAAATTAAGTGGTACAAAATCTTTTCTTTAAAATATTTTCTGATGTCTTTAGGTTAAAAGCAACTACAAAATTCATTTATTTATTTGAAAATATGTATTGAGTGCCTCCTCTGGCTGTGAGGTGCTGACTGATCCTATGGTGAAGAAAATAGATCTTACTTTGACAGAGGGCAAAAAAAATGTACTCAAATAATTGTAGAGTCAGTATGGGAGTGAGTGTCATGGGAACAGAGGTAAAGGAAGCATCAGGAACTGGAAAAAGAAACTCTGCTTTAGACCAAGGGGCTGAGATAAAATTTTTGAGTTCATGGCTCTGAAGCAGACACCTGAGACATAGGAGAGACATCCAAGCCAGGGGGTGGCAGGGGTGAAAGCATTCAGAGGACAGCTTGAGACAGCCAAGGAGCTGAAAGAAGTGTCATGTGCCTGGAGTACAATCAACCAGATGGATAGCAGCCTAATATATGAACGGAGAGAGGGGGACATACAGCCGTATTATGGCATTTGCATTCATTTTCATAGAAGCCCAGGGAAGTATGGTCTTTAATTTATGTGGCTTTTTGCTTGCTTGCTTGCTTGTTGTTTTGGCTTAAGTACACTCAGATGCCTTTGTAAGGAATGGGCCCCGATTAACAAGGGATGATATAGCCATAGCGACCAATTAGGAGGCTACTTCAAGAGAATAATAGTGGCTTGGTTTGGATGGTGGTTACAGTGATGGATGGGTTCCAGAGTGTGCTGACAGAAATGAAAGGGAATCATAATATTTCTATACATATGTGGGGTCTTCAAAAGTTCATGGAAAATGTATATTATGAAAAAAACCTGAGTGTATTTCAAAAATTTTCCCAGCAAAATAAATTTTTAATTCTATTTACCCATGAACTTGTTGAATTACTTTAAAATGTATAAAAATATATATTATGTATCATATATAATATATGGCAGTGTATATGTGTAGCATATATTAAATGTAGCATATATTTAATGTAGGTAGTGTATATGCTCATACTGAGTATACATTTAATACATATTACCTCAAGTGGTTATATATTAAATTATTACTTTATTGTTTAATATATGTGTGCATACACCAAGGTTGCTTTTTTTAGATTTCTTTATCTATACATGTTAAAATCTTCCTTTTCAGTTATTTTTAAAATAATGCTTCTGACATTCATTCACTTGTGGAGTCTCTGCAGACTCACTACTGAAGATCATTCTCATAGCAGCATTGCTAACAGCAGCATATCAAAGCTTAGGTAGATTCTGGTTTAGTTAAAATTATGTTATCTGTTAGTTCAGACTACATTTCCAGGTTTTTTTTTTTTTTTTAGGCCAAATTTCTACAAAGGCTTAGTATTTTTAGCTGATTACTTTGAATTTTTTCCTAGTGGAGGCAAAAAAGAATGGCCTATCTAAAATTTAGTGGCCAAGGCTGGGATAGAGACCATAAACTGCTCTATCTGCTTGGAATGTCACTGGAGCTGCCCTCTGGTCACATGGTCCAGATGAGGGATGGGGACAAGAGGAAGCAATGTCCACAGTGATGTGGTAAGGCAAGGTAGAGCAGCTATAGAGCATTTTAAAGTCAAAAAATTACATTCCAAATGGGTTTTATACACTTTTTTTTGACAGGCAGAGTGGACAGTGGGACAGAGAGAGAAAGACAGAGAGAAAGGTCTTCTTTTACCATTGGTTCACCCTCCAATGGCCGCTGTGGTCGGCATACCACGCTGATCCGAAGCCAGGAGCCAGGTGCTTCTCCTGGTCTCCCATGGGGTGCAGGGCCCAAGGACTTGGGCCATCCTCCACTGCCTTCCCAGGCCACAGCAGAGAGCTGTACTGGAAGAGGAGCAACCGGGACAGAATCCAGTGCCCCAACCGGGACTAGAACCTGGTGTGCCAGTGCCGCAGGCGGAGGATTAGCCTGTTGAGCCGCGGCACCGGTGGGTTTTATACACTTTTGATAAATATATAACAACTGTGCATAGTTATAAGCTACAGTATAATATTTCAAGACATTAATACAGTGTGTACTTATCAAATAAAAAGTAATTAACATTTTCATTTCCTTATCATTGCTTTGTGTTTGGATCCCTCAAGCTCCTCTCTTCCAACGGTTCAAATATATATATTAATTTTATATATAATTAATATTATATTAAATATATAATTATATTTAATTATAAATAATTATATATATAATTTATTGCAGAGTCCCTACTATTTTGTGGACATTGGAAGACATTCTTTCTTTTTTATGAATATCTAGTTTTACATTTATTTAAATTGCAGAGACATCTCCTATTCACCAGTCCATAACATCTCACAACAGCTGTGTCTGGGCCAGGCTGAAGCCAGGAGCCTAGAATGCAACCCAAGTCTCTGCCAGGGGTAGCAGGGACTCTGATTCTTGAGTCAACGCCTTCTGCCTCCCAGAATGTACCATGACAGGAAGGTGGAATCTGAAGCAGAGCTGGACCTCAAACCCAGGCACAGTAATGTTGCCGTGTGGGCATCCCATGGCATCTAAAGAGCTACACCACATGCCCACCCCTAGAAGACACTCTTTCCCTCTAACTGTGTTTTGGCACTCATTATCCAACCTCCTTTTATCTCCCCTTTCCTGCCTCCAGCTATTACCATTATACAGGACATTTTTAAAATGTATGCTACAACCTCAACATGGATGAAAATAGGTTAGGATTTCCAAGACAATTAGGATTGATTCAGGAAAATCATTCCAGGCCTGAAATCTAGCTCTTGTTAAGTTTGTTCCTGTCTTAATGTGTGGGAAGAAGGTGACTTTCATCTCTGGCCTTAAATTGAAGAAGATAGTCCCTTTTCTTTTTCTTAAAAACCTTTCCTAGAGAATCATTCTTATCAATTTACCTCATTCATTTCAGGTGTTACATAAACAAAATCTCCCCTACACTTAGAAATTGATCCTTGGCCATTTCAATTGAGAAAAAGTAAATACAATAATTAATATAGTAAAATCATATGTTCTACTTCATAACTTTATAACTCTTTTTAATTAATTAGTAAGTTCATATGAACTGAATTCATGTGTCAAAGAGCCACAGATCCCCCATAGGAAAGTGAAAATATACACTGATTTGTGGGAAACATATATGAGTTTTAACCCACAGATTAAAAGAAAAATTCTTTAAGCATCCACTCATTCTCTGCAAAATGCTGACCAAGTGTAAGGTTTTGAACTTTGTGAGGCACCAGAGTAGGAATGAATCAGTCCAGGACCTGGTCTTCATGCAGCTTACTTTGAATATGAGGCATGGTAGGACTCCTTGTATTTAATGATATGCCTTCAAATGACTGCATCAAGAAGTCCAGATCATGCTTACATGGAAGGTGAAGTCTCCAGGGAAGCGTTGGAAGGCAGGATCTTTCCACAAGGAGAAAACCAGTGACTGACATTTTGCTCTGCACCAGGGCCTATATCACATCATCTGTCACTGTCCAAATACAATTTTCTTTTTTTGTAAATGAGTCAGTCTGAAACCTCTGATTGCGCCATTTCAAATGCAAATAATTCTGTTCCAACTGCCTCTTTACATTAGCTAAATGAAGTCATCAGTAACCAAAATTGGAGAAAATCTTAACACAACTGCCGTAAACAACTTTTAAAGTTTTATATCCCATAAGAATGAAGCCGTTATGAGATAGTTAAGATTCATTAGAGATACCCACCCCTGATATAACTCATATTCAAAAACAATAACACTTTCTTCCATAACCAATAGTGGTCAGAGCAAATTATAATCAAAGATAGATTTCTTGGAGGGTGATGATACCATTAGATTTAAGGAATTAAAAATACATGAAACTTTTGAGTTAATGAACAGGGTCCTTAACTGCTCATTTAATTCAAACAGCTGTTTGTTAATGCCCTAAGCAGTGTCATAAACTGTGAAAATACTGTTGAGTGCAAGACACTAGTTAATGCTATAAAGCAACACATGCTCTAATATTAAAAGGATTTAATGGGATTAATAGAGAATAAAACATTAACTCCCTATTATGATGTTTTAGAACCCAAGGGCAAATTCTGGCTAAAAAGGACTCTGGTTCTAAAACCACAAAAAGTAAACTCCAGCACTGTACAGCAAATCATGGCAATTTTATGCCCTTGAAAAAAAGTGGAACCCTGATAAGATCACATCTGTTCCAATCACATACTGGATAAAATCACTGTTTACTAAAGTCCTAAATAACTAAAAATGTGGAACCCCAACAGGATCCCATCTGTTAAAGCTACAACTTGGATATGGTCCCATTAGAAAAATTCCATATAATAACGTTCCAGCATAATATAGTGAAGAACTTGGATTTCATTTCATCAATTTTTGTCTGTAGACTTATATACTGATTTTTCTGCAAATATACCATTATGTCCTCTAATGCATTTCCTCATGGGTAGTTGCTACAATCTTAACATGTGAGCTCAAAAAAAAAAAGCTGATTTGACATAATAAATTTGTCTCTTTTCATCAGTTTCAGGAATTTTAAATCAGTTTTGCTTATTATTTCATTCTTAATATTGCATTAGAGACCATTTCTACTGAAAAGTTAATGTTTAATATATTTCATTATATAAAATTTATCACAATGAAATTTTTAGTTACTTAGCTATTAGCAAGTATATCTAAAATTTCAGTTCTGAATTAAATATATCATTCCATGTCTCCAAAGAAATGAATTTCTATTTAGTAGCTTGGAATTATAATATTTAACTCTATTGAACAGCTAAATTTCATTTAAGGTAGATGTAAATATTAAGATAGTTGTAAAAATTCTAAAGTCACTATTGAAGAGCATAGATCGTTGGATCAAAAAATATAAAATAGTTTCGATGGGGTTCCTGACTGTAAATAGATATATCAAAAATGCAGCAGATTGTAATTTTGGGAATATACCCTATCTTTTAGCCATTGTGATAATTTAATTTTCTTTGACTAATGAGGAAATGAAGATTCTCAGATTTTCCTTATAAGGAAACATTTTAGAAAAACTGATACCACTTTATTGTATCCTTATTATGTGCTAGGTACCTTGATAAATAATTATTAGTATAGTTTAATCCTCACACACACAAAAGAAATCCATGTAGTATTTTTTACACCCATATTACAGATGAGGAAATTGAGCCTGAGAGAGGTGAAGTAATTTCTTGAGGTTTTTTGACCTGTATATGATAAATTCAAGACTGAAAACCTAGAGTGTCTGGCTGCAAAGCTCATGTTTATACTCCCTGTGTTGCACTGCCCCAGTGGGCAGTATTTCAGTATAAAAATATGAAGGATTGGAGAGTGACAAAATTCATTATGCTTGGGGCATTTAATCTAGCTGTTAAGATGCCTGTGTCCCACATCAGATGGCATGGGTTTGATTCTAGCTCCTGACTCCAATTTCCTGCAAATGCATCTCCTGGGAGGCAGTGGTGATGGCTCCAGGGATTGGGTTCTGCCATCTAGAAAGAAGAGACCTGGACTGAATACTCAGCTCCTGCCTTCAGTCTGATCTAACCCCACTTAGTCATTGTGGGCATCTGAGGAGTAAACCAGTGGATGAGAGCTCTCCCTGTCTTTCCTTTCTCTCTATGTCTGCCTCTCAAATAAATAAATAATTTTTAAAAGATTTATTTCATTTATTTGAAAGAGAATTACAAAGAAAGGTAGAGACACAGAGAGAGGTCTTCCATCCACTAGTTCACTTCCCAGATGGCCACAACAGCCAGAACTGCACTGATCTGAAGCCAAGAGGCAGGTTCTTCTTCCCGGTCTCCCACATGGGTGCAGGGGCCCAAGGACTTGGGCCATCTTCTACTGCTTTCTCAGGCCATAGCAGAGAGCTGGATAGGAATAGGAGCAGCCAGGACTAGAACTGTCACCCATATGGGATGTCGCACTTCAGGCCCCTAAATAAATTTTAAATTACTGTGTTTGTGTCATAACTGTGGCTACAATTAATGCAAACATTTTAGTTCGGTCATATCTGAAATATTCTACTTGCAAGAAATACATACTTCCATTTAGAAGGCTTCATATCAAATACATGGGTGCCCTGGGCAGGCTACTATGTTGTCCCTCTTTCAATCCATTTTCCAGAACTGTGCTCTTGTGTTTCCTTACATTGGACTAAAAAGAATTATACAATTCATAAAAATTTTCCTTTTTCCTGGGTGCCAGCAAATTTGAAGTTAAATTTATTTAAATATTTATTCAACATTTATTTAGCCAGGATGAGAAATGCACCAGTAATGATGTGGCTTTCTTTATTTCAACTTCAGCATCCTATATTCTTTGGTAGTAGCAAGACAAAATTAAAATATTTCCATTATGTAAGAAGCTGAGTATGGAGATCTGAGCTAATAGAAGCCATATTTCCAAATTATTTCATTGATATTTTATTGAATGGCATTTTAACGATAGAATTTATGATGATTAATCTTCTCTGAAAATATTCAAGGGAAAGTTAAAAGGTCATTTAAGCTATTGATTACTGTACATCTTCATACTTTGTTCTTTTATTAAATCACTCTTCTGTGATGCAGCAAAGCTAAATAATGTTAAAATAATTCCTTACAAATATAGCTTTATCAAATGAAAAAAGTTCTATTTTAAAATATTCAAATCCTTATTAGTCATAAGCCCACCAAAAGCAAAAATGCAAAAAGTCATGCCTAAACAAAACCAAAATAGTTATAAAATTCAGAGTAATGAAAATAAGTTTAAATTAAAATTGGAATATTATTCTTTCATAGAAAAATAATATTGTTATTGGAAATATGTCATTGATTAATAGAAATATCTTAAATCATGAACAATTTAAAATAACTAAAGGCATGCCTTTCTAACTTAAGCAATGCACTCACCCCTCAAACATTAGGAATTATCGAATGTAAGCATGAAGAATGAATTTATTAAAGTAGTTGATTATTTTAGAAAGATGGGTATGAGTTAGGCAGTCTTACTAGCTGTGTAAACTTGTTGGAGTTGTTTAATCTCACTAAGCTTCAGCTTCCGTAACTGTAAACAAGAATATAACATGAAACCACATTGGAGTGACAAACCACTAAATAGAATGCCTGGCCGAAGTTGGTAATGTATGCATATTAGCTTTATCTTATCTTATTTTATTTTATTTTATTTTTGTATTTCAAGATGCTGTCTGTGCTTCCTTTTTGGCAAAAGATAATTTTACAATTTTTTTTTTTTGGTAAAGGTTGCTACGAAATTCAAAACAAAGTTATATTTTTTGTGCTACTTGTATAGCCAGTGCATTTCTTTCTTTTTCTCTCTTCCCTCCCTCCCTTCTTTCCTCCCTTCCTCTGTCTTCCCCCCCTCCATTCTGTAATTGCTTCCATTCTTATTTTATAAATGACCTTTTTAACTACTTGATCTTATCCACTCTTTAATTATATAAAGGGTCTCTGATTGGTTTCTAAAAATTGGGGGAGGAGAGATTCCAGATAAGTGAAGCAACTATGATTTTTATTGAATTATTCTGTTTTACTGAATTATTCAGTAGGCACAGCTCAAAAATTAAAAAAGAAAGTATAAGTCGAAACTGATATCTTCAGTAAGATATCTGAGTTACACATAGATTTTTAAGAATGTGTCTGACTCCAAGGAATGTCCTCATATACTCTAGGACAGGGTATGTACTGCTGAAATCAAGTTCATTGGTCTATTATTAATGAGCCCTTCTTTGAATTGACAAGCTTCTATTTCTTGAAGTGTCTTTTCTCTGGGTACATTAAACTTATAACAAATTTTTATGAAGGCTTTATTTCATATGTTTAAAATTGTTCAAGAATATTTGAATATATGAGAGGCATAAAGTAAATGACCATTGTTTATTAAGGATCAAATCTAAAAAAAAAAGATGAAGACCTCTAAATAATTTTAAAAAGTATTCATGAAAAAAAGAAGCATGAGCTTTTCTTTCCATTTGAAAACTGTGCTGTTCTCTCAACTGTAGTTTTTTTTTTTTTTCCTTTAGTATTAAGAATGGCACACACAGTTTTTCTAAATAGTGTTAATAATATACCATTAGCAGAGTAATTCCACAAATAAAACTACAAATAGTATGTAAACAGTAGTGGCTTGCTGGAAAAATGCTTTTATAGTTTGTTGTCCTATTTCTTTCATTACCAATTGTAATTTGTAATGATGATGTAGTAATGCACCAGAATTAAAATAAGAAAACTTTCCAATAGATTTCAATTCTCTAACCCTAAAAGTTGTTAAAGGCATTTTAATTTCCCAAAGCAAAAGAGACTATTGTGCACAAGATTCTATTTTAACCTTATTAAAAAATAAAAACAACATTAAAGAAACCTATTCTCCATTTGGTACAAGTGGAATTTATGTTAGTAACTCCAATTAACTCTAATGGGAGTTACATGAATAAATCTCAAAAGCACTGAAAAGAGGAAGAAAGGAGTTTTGCTGTTAGAAGAAATTCAGAGAGGGCCTGGCTATGATTTCACATATTGAAATGTCATGGAAAATACCTATGAAAATTTGTTGAACAAAGAAAAAAAATTTAATTTTCTCATAAAATGAAATTGTATGTTATGATATAATCATGTGGAAATTATTAACATTATAATTTAAAAAGAAGTTTAACACTTTTTTCTGATTCTAGTTTGAACTGAGAAACTGAGCCAAGTTTAAGAGAATATAGAGAATATATGTAAATCTGGTTAGGCCTAACTTTAGTGCCCTCTAGGTGTTACAAAAGGAAGGAATAACTTTTCTGACTATTCTAAAGTTACCTAGCCTTAGGGCTTGTTATAATAAATGCTTTAACCTTTTTCTAAATTGAAAATGTCACAAAATTCTTCTTTAATTAATTTCCACAACAAGCAGATATCTATTGCTCTGTTACAAAGTTTATATATTTAATGGTTAATTAGTAATGGGCCCACATATGCATCCTCAAGTCTTCAGCTACCTCCTCTCAGGTTCTGAGAAGCCACACTGCTAAGGACTCTCATATGTACTATTGATTTCACCGAGTGCCACTTACAATCAAGTGTTTTTAAAATGGTGATTACAAGACTATATCCTTAACTATCTGAAATTTCTGAGTTTTCCTATAATGATCAGAAAACATTAATTCCATCCTACTTTGAATAAAAAAAAGTAGATATAATGAAACATGGTGTCACAAGCCTAAAACTGTGAGAGACACTTGTATGAAGAAGGGTTCATACCACTCAAGTAGGGATGAAAATCATTAACTGTGGAGAAATGGTGATGAGCTTGCCGCCACTGGAGGCTTACTAGACTTAAACCAATCCATTCTGCATTCAGTTGCAAAGAAGAGACAAAAAGTTAGCTACAAATATGCACAGTATGCTACAAACTCATGGATCAATGTTTGCATCCAAGAGGTAAGTTATAAAAAAGAATTTTATAATAATTCTAGGTCTCCAGGGACAAAGTTTTTAGAATATGTAAATCTATTCTTTTTTTTAATGTTTTTATTTTTTTAACAGATTCAATGTGATTTGTTGATACAATTCCAAGAATATAATGATATTCTATTTCTTTATATTCTACTTAGATGTGTAGTTTTAGGAATATATTTCTAATTCTCCTAAGATCTTCTGATTTGAAAATCAGCCTTTACCAAAGACTGTGTCCAACATCAGCTTGGATCTCAGGCCTGTTTACAAACGGCAGTTTTTAAAAGAGTGATTACAAGCTTGAAACCTTAATTATCTCAAATGTTTTGAGAAATTTTCTAATAACGATCAGAACATTTTCATGAAATTGAGACAAATTAATAGTAATTACCAAATGTTAGCTACTAACTACTGAAAAAAGTAAGTTATTATATCCACATAGAAGAGCCAGCTTTTCATAGCTAAGTTTTGAGAAAATGGTCACTGTTTTCAAAACCAGTTTGTGTTTTTCAGTGTTATATTAGAAACAACCAAAATGTCACATTGTACTGCCTCCTTTCCCCTTCTTTTCTAATGTTTATTAAGCAAGTAATAATTATAAGATTCTATGTTCACTGCTTCAGATAAAAAATTCTCTAATAAACACATAAAAACTGAATTTTCACACATTTCTCTTTCACTAGCAAGAGAGAAGATACCAGTGTGGTTAGACCAATTAAGTCCTATTGGCAAACCCAAGAGCAAGTGCTAATTTCCACAGATAAACAAAAGATATTACCTGTCTCTTCAGTTCATAATTTGTATCATGCACATCTATTGCTTCATAAGACCCAAACTAATTTCCATTTCCATTCAAACAGAGCATTAAAAATGGAGTAGCAATTTAGGAATAATAAATTTAAAAAATATTTTTCTTATCAGAGTATTTATCAGTTGCCCCCAAAATGCTGAATGTTGATTATCTCTGGAGAGATAACAACAGAAATGTATACTGAAGTTAAGATGAAGGGCAAGATTCAAAATAATAACTATTTTTTAAAAAATGATAAAGAATAGTAGCGGTCAAAGTGTTGGTAAATAAATATGCAAAGTTAAGAGGAGCAAAAGTAAGGCATGCAAAAATATTTTTTATATTTTACAATAAAGCATAAAAACAAATTAACAACTGTTTGCCTGATTTTTTAGTATCAGGGAAAAAAAAGGTATGAGAAATTATGCGATCTGGCACCAGATGTATAAAAAACAAAAATCCTAGATTTTGCTGACACAAAAATAATTTTCATTGCCAAATTATATACAACTATATACAATTGAAAGGAGAAAATAGGATACATAAAGTGATAACCATCTGTAAGTACCCTTGTCTATTTCTTTAATGGGATAGCTTTCAGATAAATGGTGTCTTTTTTGCACATTCATATCTTTGCTTGAGTAATTTCACCAATGTTGCTCCAAAAGCTCCTTCAAAGTTGTCGTGATTCAGATTTTGAATTTACCTAATTTTGACCATGTTTTGGATGTCCCACCCAGCTTGGTGTGATAAACTGCTGTTCTGTCTGCCTGACTGGGCATCCACACTCCTCTTCTGGTAGTAGACTCAGATCCTTGTTCACAATACTGATTGTTGTTGACAATGTCAAAGCAAATTTGAGCAGTCCTCTCAGAATTCATCTATCAGACCAAGACAAATAATCCAAAAACTATATAGCAAACAAGAGCCGCATCCATTCATAAACCTCACCAGGAGGAAGAGAAAATGTGATTCTGGATGGCCATTTCAGAGAGCAAGTTCAAGGCTAAGTGACCCACCTCCCTGGGACTAGCAGCTGGTGGTGGTGGTGGCAGCAATAGGTGGTGGCGGCTGGGAGTAGGAGTGTTGGTGACTATAAAGAGCTTAAAATAAAAAAGTTAAGAAGCCAGAGAAGCGAATGGTCAGTATTCCTAGAATACTAGGTGTGGAACAAATGTCACTGGCCTAAGTGAAGATACATGCTTGCTTTCTCTTCTATGCATCTTGAAAAACTACTGCAAAACCAGAGGATCATACAACCCGAAGTCATGGTGTATGCCTTGATGAAGACAGTGGTACAGAATGTCAACCCCCAACTCTGGGACCACTTATTTTCCATAAGTACACTATAAGGCAGCAGAAGCACCTGTGCTCTACAGGAATCCAATAAGATTTCTAGTTTTCCCTCTGAAGGATGAGAATATTAGAGTTGATCCCTTAGCCTGAGTAGTAATCCATTGTGGGTGGACAGGATCAGTGTGGGATTTAACAACAAAAAAGGAAGGCCAACAGGAATAGAAGAATAACAAGGGCAGGCCCTATGGCACAGTGGGTAAAGCTGCTGCCTGCAGTACCAGCATCCCATATGAGTGCCAGTTCAAGTCCTGGCTGTTACACTTCCAATTCAGTTCCCTGCTAATGAGTCTGGGAAAGCAGCAGCAGATCGCCCAAGTCCTAGGGCCCCTGAACCCACATGGGAGACCCGGATGAAGCTCCTAGCTCCTGGTTTCAATGTGGCTCACCCCTGGCCATTGTGGCCATATGGGGAATGAACCAGTGGATGGACGATCTATCTCTCTCTCCCTATCTCTCTCTTTGTGGTTCTGACTTTCAAATGAATAAATAAATCTTTTTTTTTTCAAAGAATAGATGTAGGGATGGAGGTGATTTACTCTGCTAAAAAGAAATGCAAGCTCATTTTGAAAATAGTAAACATTGTTTAACTCAAATGAGTTCAAGTTTAATAAAATTTTTATTTTCTTCAATACCATCTTTTTTTTTCAAAAAAAATAACTTATCTAAATAAACCTGAGGGCACATAAACTACTAGAGACTATTTTTGTCCTTTATGTATCTTATTTTTTAAAAAATATTTTTAGTTGATTTGAGAGGCAGACAGGCAGGCAGGCAGGCAGACAGGTTGTCTGCTGGGTGGTTCACTCCGCAAATGCCTGCAACACACAGGGCTTGGCCAGGCCTAAATCAGGAGGCCAGACCTCCATCCAGGCTCCCAAACAGATGGCAGGGACCAAACTGCTTGAACTATCGTGAGCTGCCAGACAGGGCGTGCATGAGCAGAAAGCTGAAATTGGAAGCAGAGCCAGACTTGGAACCAAACACTCTCAATAAATGATGCAGGCACCCTCACTAGCATTTCAATCTCTATGCCAAATACCCACCTCTGAACTTTATTTCTGGTGAACTATAGTAAAATAGTCAAGAGGCAAATTAAGATATTCAAACAACATATAGAACAACTATACATGTGATCATTTGTTCATGTAATATTTATTTGCTGAGCAGCTATCAAGCTATCATGTACTGAGCTGTGTTTTTTTTTTTTAAGGTGAGAGAACATGGCAGTCATCAAAGTAAGCAAACAAATAATACCCTTGCCCTCATCTCCGTGTATATATAATTTAAGAGACTTTAGTATACTAGATGTGCTTTTGCTTGGGGCCAACTTAAAATAGAAAGAATGTAAGAATAAGAACAAGTGTCACTGAGAAGGAGAAAGACAGAAAAGAGATCAATTTGGAAGTCTGAAATATCCCTACTTCTGCTCCAACACAAAAAAATGATGAAAGGAATTAAAATGTTATTTCTCAGGGGCAGAGTTGTGGCATAGCAGGTAAAGCTGCCACCTGCAAGGCTGGCATCCCATGTGGGCACTAGTTCAAGTTCTGGCTGCTCCACTTCTGATCCAGCTCCTTAATGCACTGGAGAAAGCAGCAGAAGATGGCTCAAGTGTTTGGGGTCCCTGCACCCAGCTAGGAGACCTGGAAAAAACTCCTGGCTCCTGGCTCCTGGCTTCAGTCTGGTCTAGCCCTGGCCATTGAGGCCATTAGGGGAGTGAACCAGCAGATGGAAGAGATATCTCTCTTTCCATCTCTCTCTCTCTCTCTATCTCTGTAACTGTGCCATTCAAATACATACAATAAATCTTTTTTTTTAAATAGTTATCTCTGTGCAAGCACCTTTTAAAAAGCATTTAATATATTAAGTTTCTATAATTAGAACTGTTTTTATACAATCTAAGACAAATGATGCTATAAGAAATTAAGTAAAAAAGACTACTCTTAAATGGGTTAATATTAATGCTGATGTAAAATTTTATTGTAGCATTTGTGTATTCACATTATTAAATGCCTATCACTATTAATTCCATTCTCTGAATAGAATTGGAAGAGAACTTTGGCTATCTGT
The DNA here is from genome assembly GCF_033115175.1 of Lepus europaeus. Taxonomy (NCBI): domain Eukaryota; kingdom Metazoa; phylum Chordata; class Mammalia; order Lagomorpha; family Leporidae; genus Lepus; species Lepus europaeus. Next base: position 81,459,723 of record NC_084835.1, read on the forward strand.
ACTGATATTTGCTCTATATATGTAAAGATTCAAAATCTTTCCATCTTTTATTTAGGTAACTTTGTTTTATGTTCTATTTATACTTCATAAATCCATTATAAGCCCATCTGGAAAAGCAATTATTTCCAGGCATCAACTAATTTACTAGACTTCCCTCTCAATGGATATGTGGTTTCTACTTTAGACAACCAATTTCCATAGCAAATCAGGTGGATTTAGTTTCTGCATTCCTGTTTATACATAAGCTAAATTAAGAATGTTACCACCATAGATGTAGTTACTGGCCCAATAGAAGTTGCAAGACTTGGAAGTCACAATCTCACAGGCAATTAGCAGAAGCCATGTCCAAGGCACAGGTCTGCAGTATTTTCCTCCAAGGCTCTTTCCCTACGGAAGGCTACAACTGAATAGCTCTGCAATTCAATAGTGTAATGGAAAGAGGACAAGGTGAACACTTAGAATCTATTCTTTAGCCATTTGCTTTTTTGGGCAAGTCACTTAATCTCAAAGTATTTGAAAACTGCCCTTCTATAATATGGAAATACTAATGCTGAGTCTGGCTTCACATGAGTTCAAATAGGGAAATTTATGTGAAAGGTATGAAGGTACTGCCATTTACATCCACCAAATATTATTGGTAAATGTGAAGCCTTGATAGATGAATGTTATGCCTGCTGTGCTAGCATGCTGAACTTCTAGGAGAGACCCAGCTGCTGAAAATCAAGTTATTCAATTCTTTGAGTGCCAACTATTTATGAATGTTTATCTCCATCTATATAATAAACTACATAAGAGCTCCTTATTCATTTTATAAAGTACAAGTAACAGCCATTTTTTTCTGCATTAAGATGTAGGGAGTTATTTTACTCATATGTACATAGAGATGTTAATATCACACTAGCAGGGGCTGATGTTGTGGCGTAAAGGGATAAGTGCCCACCTACAGCACCAGCATCCTATATGGGATGCTAATGTACCTGGAAAAGCAGCAAACGATGGCCCTAGTGCTTGGCCCCTGTATCCAGGTGGGAGACTGGAAAATAGCTCCTGGCTTCAGCCTGGTCCAGCCCAAGTTGTTAGGGCCCTTTGGGTAGTGAACCAGCAAATGGTAAATCGATCTCTCTCTCTTCCCCTCTCTGTAACTGTCTTTAAAATACATAAAAATAATAAAAGAAGAAAATCTTTTCTAATAAAGCAAGTCATACTAGCAGGAAAACAATATAAAAAGCCTCAAAAACATCCTGTTGAATGTGGTATATGTTTATGTGTGTGTGTATGTGTGTGTGTACACGTGCCCAGATTTGTCTAGACAGTTGTGAAATCCTCAGTATTTAGATGCTATATTGAAAGAAAATCAAAGCTCCAGATGAATTTGTCCTATTCATTCTCTATTATCATACATTAAAATAAAATAAATATATAAAATATGCTTTATTCAAACTTCCTATATGATTTATATAGAATTGTATCAGTTGTTTATAAATCAAATAATGGATTTATTCAAGAATCGCATGATTCTGAAGGGAAGAAGGGCTTTATCTACTGGAGCCACTATCTTTTGATCCTCTATAATATATGGCTAATATTTTAGAAACATTCACTAATTTTATGATAACATAAAAATTTCACATTTTATACTCATAAAGGCATATGAAAAATTTTAAAATATAATTTCCTCTCATTATTTTCCATATGATGTTTATTTGCTATATATCCAAATCAATGTTTTGTTGGAAACTTTTCTGCAACAATTTTTGGAATATTACTGACAATATAAGCTTCTAAATTAAATATCAGAATAGAATATAAGTAAACTATTAGTTGAAAGTTAAAATTTAAAAATATAAGACAAAGGAAATAGAATTCTAGACAATATCTTCTTGGAATATTTAAGGTATATGTAAAGCTAAAATTAAGATACAATGGTTTTATTTAAAAATCCTGCTAATAATAATGATTAATGGTTCTTTTCATATTTAATAATAATCTTAGCACAGAAAGTCCCAAATTATTCTACTTTAATTATACTAACAAGGATATAAAAAATCATCAGCCAATAGTTATAGATAAGGTTTTTAATGTTCCTTCAAAAGATAACAAAATCCATTTTGTTCACTAAATATGAAAAACTATGCAAAATAACTGCTTTTACTTTAGCATCTGCAAAATAGCAAACTGCTTAAGTAGACATAAACTCATCCTAAAGTAGTTTATATTTTCTATTCAATTAATTAATAGCATACAAAAGGGAAAAATGAAATCATCTGTATCCTGAGAATTATAGTTTCTATGTTATAGAAATTGATGAGGTCAAGAAATATTAATGGGTTGAATCTTCCCTAAAAACCAAGATGCCATTCTTAGATGTCCTTTTATAATACAGTTATCAAAATCTCTTCTTAGTATTAAAAAAGGGCCCTTTATGTGTGTGTGTCAACTTCCCAACTCTTGCTGCAACTGCACAAATCTATACACAGCCAAGTGCTTTCTCTAAATGTACTGTACAAGAAACTTCTGAAGGACCCTGAGCTCCTGCTCTGTGTAAGCAGAGAGAACTCTGAGTAAGCCTCAACAGATTAGGCAAGAAAAGATTATCTTCCAGGCCATTATAACTGGGTCACGAACATAAATCTAGGCACAAAATATAATTCCAGTGTTCAAACCCTATCTTTTCCTTATGATGGTTTTCACAGAAGATGCTACCTAAATTCCTAATTTTGATATCCATATACTCGCCTCTGTATGTGAAAAGATGACAGTGGGGAAGCTCCAATGTCAGAACCTCAATGCTCTGCAAATGCTAAACAAGAATAAAATCTGCTCCTTACACGCTGCTGGAGACTTGAATGCTAACAATTTACTGAGATGGTTTACTCTTCAGGCTGGATTACCATGGAAGGTTTGCAATGGAAAACATTTCAGCTGAGCACTGGAGGGCAAGAAGGATCTAGTCATGTAAACAAGAGAGGGAAGAGTAATTCTGGGAGTGAAGAAAGTGATTCAAAGGCACAAGGCAACTAGGAACTTATAGAGTTCAAGACACAGAAACAAGGCCACTGTGGTTGCAAAGGGAGGTAAGAAATAGAGTGACGCAGGACAGTATTAGAGAAGTCAGGAAAGCTCACTGGTGACTTTGTACCTCAGGGTGATATATTCAGATTTGATGTTGAGGGTTACAGATTATAGAGGGTTTCCACAGGGATCCAACCTGACTTGTATTTTTAAAAATACCATGGCTCCACAGAGAATGGATTATACTAGACGACAAGGTCTACAGTAGTAGCCAAAAACAGCTTTAGCAGCAGGTGTTTAGTGCAGCAGTTAAACCACCAGTTGGGACATCCACATTCCACAATGGGGTGCCTGGGTTCAAGTCCTGGCTCTACTTTTTGATTCCATTGTCCTATTAATGCACACCTTTGGAGGCAGCAGGTAATGGCTCAAGTACTTAGGCCCCTGCTACCAAAATCAGAGAACTGGGTTGAATTTCAGGCTCCTGATTTCAGAATGGTCCAATGGCTATTGCACTGTTGCAGGCATTAGGGGAGTGAACTAGCAAATGGAAGATTCTCATTCTCTCTCTCTCTTTCTCTCTCTTTCTCTCTTTCTCTTTCAAACAAAATGAAAATAAAAAAAAATTAAATCTCAAAGTTAAAACAAAAGAATCCCTGGTATAGCTTCTAGAAGGTCAATCAGTCTGTACCCAGGAAGATGGTGATAAATGGTACTCTACTCCATGCTTTCCTCAGTGTCTCCTCCAACAATACCAGGAAGACACAAACCTTACATGAAGCATTTTCTGCTTAGGAAACTGGTGAGTTAAATATGGATGAAGAATGTGGTATGCAACTAACTACCCAACAGATAACACAGTGAGTAATTACTTAAAAATAGATATGATCATAAAAATAATCCAGTTAAGGAATGGGCAAAGGACATGAAGAGGCATTTTTCAAAGGATTAACTACAAATGGCCAACAGACACATGAAAATATGCTCAGGATCACTAGCCTTCAAGGAAATAAAGACCACAATGAAGTCACATCTCATGCCAGTTACAATGGCTATCATCCAAAAATCAAAAAATAACAAATGCTGGTAAGGATGTGGGGAAAGAGGCACCCTAATCCACTGTTGGTGGGAGTGTAAACTAGTACAGCTATTATGGAAGATAGTATGGAGAGTCCTCAGATCTGAAAATAGATCTTCCAAATGACTGAGCAATCTCACTCCTAGGAATTTATCCAAATGAAATGAAATCAGAATATGTAAAAGTTATCTATACCCCCATGTTCATTACAGCTCAATTCACAATAGCTAAGATATGGAACCGAAATGTCCATCAATCGATCAATACATAAAGAAAATGTGATATATATATGTATATATGTATATGTATATATATATATATATACACACACACACACAGAATGGAATACTACTCAACATATGAAAGGATGAAATCCTGTCTTCTGCAACAAAATGGATGCAATCAGAGACCATTATTCTTAATAAAATAAGCCAATCTCAACAAGGCAAATATCATGTTTCCCCTGATATATGGTAGTTACTATAGATTACAAAAGATAGAATGTGTAAGAATGAAATTCAAATATTATGTTTTATTGTTTGTAGCATTTATCTATAGTCCTGTGGAACAATGGTCTCTCTACTTGGTGAACATTATGGCTAGTGTTCATTACGCCTTATGACTAACAAGTAAATTGAAAGTATGTTACAGCAAAAATTAAGGAAAAAGAAAGGAAGAGGGGATTAAAGGAGGGAGAGAAGAAAGTATGTTGATCTTAGAACTGTACCTATGAAACACATGAAATCTGTTCTCTTTATATTAATAAAAATTTTTAAATAATCTTTTGTTACTTCTGGCATGTTCAGTGCTATTCAAGGACTTTACTTCATTAAAGTCAAACCTTAATATTGGCCTAATTTGAAACATGAGAAATCCAGGCTTCTAGTTTACAAAACTCGTTAATGAGTTTCATGAATCAAAAGCAGTTTTATCTGACCCCAAAGCTCTTTCCTCCACCACTCTGTTACATCAGTCATCCAAAGGAAGGAGTGATTTGCTGTTTTGAGGTGTTATGGTCCCCTTGTTTTGTTTAGGAGTCAGTGTAGAGTTAGGGTTTTAGAGACTGGAATGGAGGGCAGTGCACTCTGGAAAGGAGACAGGATAGAAAGGGGTAAAAACACACACAGGGCAGGCATGGAAACAAGTCATCTTTGGGGAAGGTAACAGGCTCTGAGGTTCTGGACACTAAGATGCCAGTGGAAATGGTATTAATCAATTCCTGGCCTACCCATCAAATACATTCTTTACATTTACCCACACTCCCCTTCTTCTTTCTGCAGGCCAAATAACATGGAGAGGAATGTTTCAGAAGCTATGAAGTTAGACTCTGTGGGTCAGCTCCTCCAACATGATTTCCAGCATGCTCCTCCTTTTCCTGGATCCACAGTTCACACAGGTTCCCTTGGAATTAGTGCTGATCACAAGACACCATTCTGATCAATGAGATGTAAACACAAGATTCAGGAGCACATCCCTTCCTCTTACCCAAGCCCCTTCTTTGCATGTGGAAGAGGGCAGATGACCTGAATGCGTAGCTCCTGTATTGTAATCATGGCCAAGAGAATCTCAAGAGATGTGGGTCTAAGATTATGGAGCCACTGAACCAATCCCAACAACTGCTCACATATAGTTTTCTACAAATACACAAACAAAACCAAAAATTCCATTTCTTTAAATTGTCATTTCTCAGGTGTTTGGTGACTGTCAGCTGAATAAAATTCTACCCAATCTAAGAGTTAAGGGGGTACAAAACAGTGTTGCTCAAGAGGGGATCATTTTGCCTGCCCTATCCTGGGGATATTTGGGAATGATTAGAGACGTTTTTGGTGACTACAATCAGAGTGATGTTACTCTTATCCGATGGGTAATGGTCTATAATACACAGAACAGCCCTTGACAATCAAGCAGTATCCAGGCCACGATGTCAGCAGTGGCAGGAATCAGAAAGGTGATACAACAGGGAAAGCTCTCCGATGATATTCAAAGGTGCTAGCTCTGCTTTACATGTAATTTGATTCCATTGCCGGATTTTAAAGAATACAATATCTGGAATAAAATGGACAGAAGAGAAGTTAACCTGGGGGTTTATGCAGAAGGCTGACTGGAAATGCAGGGATGAAAAGTAGAAGTCTAGGCTCAGAAACGCAGAGACGTCATCAGCTATGGGACTCTGATTGTCGGCAGGAGGGAATTTAGGAAGGAAGGGGCAAGTTCATGACTCCTTGGAAAATAAACCAATGACAGAATCGAAGTGTGCGACAGAGCTCAAGGTAATGTATCAAGGCTGAGTATCCGGCTAGTACAAGGATGGTAAATATTTCTATGAAAAAAGTGCACAATTAGCCATTTTATTTAAAATTTTGTAAACATACAAATGTCCTGAAACAGTGAAAACAGAATGTCTAAATAGAAGACCTTTTGTTCCCCCTTTCCCCTGAGTTGGGTGAAAGTGCTAAGAGGAGTTTCAGATGAAATATCAAAATATCTGTGTTTTGAATACAATGTAATATTCTTCCTGTGGAAGCATCAGTGTATTCTTCTACAGGTTGCAGAAACCATGACAGACAAGGACCCAGTGTTGAGACTCGAGAAGGGCAAGCGCAATTATTGAGAGAATCAAACAGGATATGGAACCCCTTCTCCTAGTTAAGAAGCAAAGCAGGCTGCCAGCACTGTGTGGAGTTCGTTGTTCATTGGACAACATTGCTTTCACAAAGAATGTTTTAATTGGATTTTGAGAAGGAGGATAAATGCAGAATTTGAGCCTGTGAAACTTGAAAATATCTTTTTACTGAAGATGACTATGAAATAAACATTGTGCTGAACACACACATACACACACACACAGGAATATCACAGAACCTAGAAACAGAATATGCATAAACACACTAGGCAAGATATAAAGAGCAAAGATGATTTCATGGCTTTACAGCCCTGTGTTTTCACCACACTGAAAGGAGAACTGAGAGTTTGTCGCTGAACCCACTGTACATCTTCTGCTGCAGCTCTGAATTCTTGCTGGAAATAGACTGTGGCTACATAAATATTATGGAAATGCATCCAGCCATCATTCATTGTGGATATTCACACATGCTTCAGCCAACTCTGGTGAATCCATTGTTTTGTTTCCATGAAGTCCCTAGTTAAATAGTGCTCCCCAGTATTATTATACAGAGATACTGAAGTGCATAGACCTTAAGAAAACTGCAGAAGATGGAATGGTTATTAAGCATATTAGAAAACCAGGATGTAGTAAAGTATTAACCTTATGGAATACTGTTGTAAAAGCCTCATTCTTGGAGGCTGGCGTTGTGGCTTTCTGGGTTAAGACACTGCCTACACATTAGCATCCATTAGAGCACCAGTTTGAGTCCCAGCTACTCTATTCCAATCCAGTTCCTTGCTAATGGCCTGGGAAAAAGCAGTGGAAGATGGCTCCTGCCACCCACACTGGAGACTCAGATGGAGCTCCTGGCTTCAGCCTGGCACTGACTTGGCCATTGTGGCGATTTGGGGAGTGAACCAGCAGACGGAAGAATTCTGTCTCTCCCTCTCTCTCTGTAACTTTGCCTTTCAAACAAATAGAATAAATGATTTAAAAAGTTTTATTCTTTTCTGAATGTGCCATCTTTGTTCATAAAACCTTATAAAATCAAAGTAGTTAACCAGATTATCAGAATTTCTTCAATTCCTTATGTTCTTTACATAGAGAAGTCTACGATATATTTTAACCCTGGGAGTCTTTCCCCATAGGCATAGACTTAGATTTTATATTAAGAACTAGTAGAAAGGATGCCTACTTAAGTATGCTTCCAAGCCAATTTTATTGGAAAAAAAAAAGACAAGTGTACTTCAAAATGCTTTTGGAAAAAATAAAACAATGAATTTATTATAGTGCAAAACTGTGAAATCTGCAATTTTTAATAATATATACTTTTCATGTACTTTTTGAAAAACTTCTAAACATGAATTGCAATTTTTTGTACCAACATAAACTTAATTTTTACCTCCATTTTCCATGAACATTTTGAAGTATCCTCATAAATATCAATGCTGTATCTAGTCTGTAAGTTTACTTTATAAGTTACCTTTTTTTTCACTGTCGTTATGTGTATCAAACCCCAATAGATTATCATATTTTACTGGTAATATTTTTTCCTACCAAAGTTACATTATATTGAGGACAGAGTTTTATTCAATAAGATTGGAGATTCAAGCTGCTCCTCAACTACCCGCAAGCATCCTGAAAGTTAAATAGCTTGTTTCTCCTCAAATGAAAGACTTAACTAAAATAAGCAGTATGAACAATCTCCAACTGTGAACTAATTAAAGACAATTCCCTTTCAAGGTTTCTTCGTTCAATGTCATTTGTGATTTTATTTTGCTTTCCTTAAATTTGTCCTATATTGTATGCCTGCTCTTTCTAAGATTTATCCTTAAATGGTACAATATTTTCATACTGGAAGTCAGTGACATTCTATTAGGTCATATTTAAATATTAAGCCATTTAAAAATTATAAAACATAATAATTTTAATACTAGAAACTAGAATAAACAGTTGGATTGTTTCCCTTTTCAAGTTCAGGGTCATGTCCACAAAAAGCAGAATGAAGTAACTATAGCTAAAGGCCCAAAACTAAATGTTTTATTTCCTCCATAATTTCAGTTCCTTTTTCTCTACTTCCATATAATGTTGCCAAAAATCTAATATTGAAGAGCTTGGGAGGAATAATTGTAAAAGTAGTTTAGGACAGAATCTAAACTAAGATCATATCAGGATTAAAATATTTAAATAATAGGAAAGTCAGCAAAGTGAAATAAACGCCTGAAGAAAGGTAATGAAAAGACTCAAGAAAAAAAAAAATCTGCACTTAACAAAGGAAGAGTATTTTTCTGAGAATACCACAGCCATAAACAGTACACTGGCCTATTGATCAAGATAATTTTTTCATCACTTCCTACAAAACTTTCAAAGATTATAATGACTTTGTGAGAACATAAGGACCAGGTACTGTGCATGCATCACTTCACTTATAATACTTACAAAAATCCTTTGAGTTAAATACTGTTTTATCGACCTCCACCCTCTTTTTTTTTTTTTTTTTTGTTATAGATAGGAAAGAGTGTGTATAATTAGTAATGGTTTAATCCAGGACCTGAAAAAAAAAAAAAAAACTCTGACACAAAAGCTACATAGTAAACTACTATCATTGCCTTCTCTCTGAAAAGTAAACACATTTTTAGCCTAGTATTCAAAGAATGTCTTTAAAAATTATTTGAGGGCCAGCGCCACGGCTCAATAGGCTAATCCTCTGCCTTGCGGCGCCGGCACACCAGGTTCTAGTCCCATTCGGGGCACCGATCCTGTCCCGGTTGCCCCTCTTCCAGGCCAGCTCTCTGCTGTGGCCAGGAAGTGCAGTGGAGGATGGCCCAAGTTCTTGGGCCCTGCACCCCATGGGAGACCAGGAGAAGCACCTGGCTCCTGGCTTCAGATCAGCGTGGTGCGCAGGCCGCAGCGCGCCGGCCATGCGGCGGCCATTGGAGGGTGAACCAACAGCAAAGGAAGACCTTTCTCTCTGTCTCTCTCTACTGTCCACTCTGCCTGTCAAAAAAAATAAAAAAAAAATTAAAAAAAAATAAAATTATTTGAGAGAGTGCTCTCCCATCCACTAGTTTACTTCCCAAATGCATGGGGCCTGGAAATTCAATCCAGGCTTCCTATGTGTATGGCAGGGATCAAATTACTTGAGCCATCCAGTACTAACACCAAAGGTATACATATCTTGGAGCTACAACTGGGAGAACTAAGACATGAAACCAGGTACGACAATATGGGATGCAGTGAGTCAAATGGTGTTTTAACTGCTGTACCAAATGTTTGCTCTGATTTTTTTTTTTTTGATAGCCAGTACTTATACTTTCATAGCTGATAATCTTGAACAAAATTTCTACCCTCTATTACTGACTTTCAATATATATTTTTAAAGATTTGGACCAATTTTTTCAAGAATTAGCTTAAATTCTGTGTCATGGTCCCTGCCATCTGGTTCCTTCATACCAATGGAAACACTTTTGATGATTTCATTCACAAACTCATTGTCTCCAAATTAGTGTGCCTCATTTTTTTCTCAACTGTTTGATTATTTTTATAGGTTACCTTTTTTCCCCCAAAGAAACCTTTTATTTAATGGATCCAAATTTCGTAAGAACAACTTTAGAAATATATTCTTCCCACCATATGTGCTCTCCCACCCTCCCTCCTCTTCCTTCTCTCTTCGCAGTCCCATTCTCCATTAAGATTAATTTTCAATTAACTTTATACACACAAGACAAACTCTACTAAGTAAAGATTTCAACAATTTGTACACACACATACACACACAAAAACTGAGAACAATTTTGTAAAGATTTATTATTTTACTTGAAATTCACAGTTACACAGAGAGAGAGGAGAGGCAGAGAAAGAGAGAGAGAGAGAGAGAGAGAGAGAGAGAGAGAGAGAGAGAGAGAGAGAGAGAGAGGTATTTCACCCACTGGTTCATTCCCCAGATGGCTGCAACAGCCAGAGCTGTGCCAATCTGAAGCCAGGAGCTTCTTCCAGGTCTCATACATGGGTGCAGGGCCCAAAGACTTGGGCCATTTTGTACTGCTTTCCCAGGCAATAGCAGAGAGCTGGATTGGCAGTGGAGCAGCAGGGTCTTGAACCAGTGCCCATTTGGGATGCTGGCACCGCAGGCTGCAGCTTTACCTGCTACACCATAGTGCTGGCCCCGAGAACAATTTTTATAGTTAATTCTCATCATACAACTCATTAAGGACAGAGGTCCTGCATGGGAAGTTAGTGCACTATGACTCCTGTTGTTAACTTAACAATTAACACTCTTCTGTATGATGTCGGTGACCACCCAAGGCTCATGACTTGAGCCACCAAGGCTATGGAAGTCTATTGAATCCACAAACTGTCAATATTTAGACAAGGCCATAAGCAAAGTGGAAGTTCTCTCCTCCTTTCAGAGAAAAGTACATCCTTCTTTGATAACCACTTTTTTTCACTGGGTTCTCTCTCACTCAAGAGCTCCTTCATGTAGCATGTAGGACTTTTTTTTTTTTTCTCCCCACAGTGTCCTGGCTTTCCATGCCTGAAATGTTTTAATGGGCTTTTCAGCTAGACCAGGATGCCTTAAGGTTTAAGGGCTGATTCTGAGGTCAGAATGTTACTCAAAATGAGTTATTCTATGAGTCTGCTGTGTGGACTGCTTCCCATGTAGAAACATTCTCTCTTTTTTAATTCTATTTATTATTAAAGAGAGTTTGAACCAATACTATTTTCTAGGCCCATATTTTCCAGGAATATTCATGTTTACACAATGTCTTTACTAATTCCACAACTTTTGCTTCATTGATATGGACTTCTTGCTGAGACTATCTTTGTCCTATTCAATTTTAAGCATGATTTATGGTTTACACTTGATATCTCACCTACTCCATCACAAAGCACAATTATGACACAGTGTTTTGCACACTTTCTGGAATTCTGACTATGTTGTGGGAGACACAGGCTGCTTCCCAAATGTTCCTGGGCTGCCCAATATATCTGAGCCCCATTGTCACTAGGAAGACCCATGGGGCTAGTTCTGAACAGTGGATCATATATAGACGAACATGAATAACTTTGGATGGGTTGGAGACACTTTACAGGTGCTGTATGAATCTCCAGCTTTCTTGTTCAGTATGAAAAGGAACATGGAGATCTTCAACCAAAATGGTGCAGATGAAGGGTGGAATTGAACTGATGCCTTTTGTGATTTTGTGAATGTGAACTGCCCTACAGAGTCACAGAAGACCCAGTGGACTTTGGTGAATTTGAAATAATATCTGTAATCTTCAACATCTGAAAGTTGGAATCTTCACAGCAGTACAACCCAACCTATCCTGAAAATACTCTACATTGATCATTGATATAAGCAGTAAGTAACCACTATATTAAAAATAACCCCAAAACTTTAAAAAAAGCAAAACACATAGAATTTCGTAAGTAGTCTTGTAGATAATGGGAAGATCATGCTCTGTAACTGAAGATCAACAGCAGTATCAAATATTGATGCTATTTGATAAGGTCATTGCCTGTAATAACTTTTAATGGAATCATGTGAGAAATGACTTCTGAACATTGGAAAATGGCACTTATGAGTGTTATGTTGGTTGCTACTGGCTGTTTTTGTAAAACTCCTACAAGAAAGCTCATTTAGCAAACAATATCTCAATAAAAAAGCAGAAATTTGGGAAAAGTTATGCAATCTTAGAGCCCAAACAATAAGAGATAAAACCGAAAAAGCCCTTGAGAGACAGAATCTTGTGAAAATTTAGCCTATCAAGCAAGGATCAGATTGAGAGAGAAACCTTCTCACCTATTTTTAAAACCTATCACCAATTCACCAATGAACCGCTTTAGGGAAAATGTGAAAGTAATAAGACTTTGTCTCCTGCTCAGACAGCCTCAAGATAGAGCTCTTTAAATCTACAGGATCTTTTAAAGTCAAGATTTGAGAATGATTCAAAGCAAACTTTAGATGTGATTCCTGGCAAACAAACTCACTATCAGTCACAAATGAAAGGCCTGTTGGGCTTTTGAGAGTTATATGAACAATATCTACCACGCTTGTGATTACTTGGGCCTTCTCAGTCCTGAGGCTTCCAACTTTCCACAGGCTAGACCTTAATTAACAGCCACTTAAAACATGATTAAAAACATCTTAAAACTCAAAGAAAATTTTAGAGCATGGAAGAACAATGAACACGATACTCCTACCAAAGAGCACATAAAACCTTATCTGACTGCTGATTCCCACCTGCAGCCTTGAGGAGTCTTTGCAATGTCTGCCCAGCAAGATTTCAAGATTTCAAAATTGTTGTGAACCAGGAACTACTGTATTTCTTCCTTTCTTTCTCTTTCAGGAATGTGTTTATTGCTTGCAAGGAGATGTAGATAACTTGTCTTATCCCATCATTCTGAACTTAACACACTATAGCATAATATCCAGAAACCTTGAACTTTGAGCTTGAATAGTGTACCTAAAGCTATGCTCAGATAATATTTTATAATATCCTTTGTGGTACTGGAAAAAACTTAAAAGCAGTGAGCTAAATTTTCATTATAAAAAGCTATAAAACAGGCTGGCGCCGCGGCTCAATAGGCTAATCCTCTGCCTTCGGTGCCAGCACACTGGGTTCTAGTCCTGGTCAGGGCGCTGGATTCTGTCCTAGTTGCCCATCTTCCAGGCGAGCTCTCTGCTGTGGCCCGGGAGTGCAGTGGAGGATGGCCCAAGTGCTTGGGCCCTGCACCTGCATGGAAGACCAGGAGAAGCACCTGGCTCCTGGCTTCAGATCAGTGCGGTGCGCTGGCCGCAGCGCGCTGGCTGCAGCGGCCATTGGCGGGTGAACCAACGGCAAAGGAAGACCTTCCTCTCTGTCTCTCTCTCTCTCTCTCACTGTCCACTCTGCCTGTCAAAAAAAAAAAAAAAAGCTATAAAACCAATAGAAATGTTAACACAAAGTAAATAGAACAAAGGAAACAATAAGAGCAAAGTCAATCAGATTGAAAACAGTAAACACGAATTCCAGGTACATTGCCTTCTAGTCGTTTAATTTATAAAGAAAAACAAACAAAGGGGGAAATGTTACATATTTGTAGTGTTTTTACATTGGTTCTATGAAATCTTAGATATCTCAAGTAGGTTTTTGTCCAGCACTTTATGGGAGATACTAGATGGTTGACTTCCCTTAGAGCAGCAGGAAGAATGATGTGAACTGTGAATCAAAAGCGAAGAGATGGAGCAAGTGGCAGAGCTAGTATTTACAGTAAGGCCAGGAGCATGGGCTGGCAGACCCAAACACTGAAAGATTCAGAAGCATAAAATTCCCCAAGAACTGGGGGGGATTTATTTCATGGTGGTTAATTGATTGGAAAAGTTGATGACTCGTGCTTAGTTGTCCATACAATGAAGCATTTAAAATATATTTTATCAGAGACTATTTCTTCTGAAGATCGGAAATTTGGCTTCAAAATGCTCACAATATTTCAAGAGAAATCTTTTTGAAAAGAAGCAAGAAACTATGGTTATCAATGAGGACATGGATCATGATAATGTTTGGTTATCTAGAAAACCATTTTCTTTTTGAGCAATCTGAAATACATATAGAAATACCTACCCATAAAGGAAAAAAAATCTCAAGTTCCAAAGTTAATAGGAATGGGGGCCAGCATCGTCGTGGAGTGGGTTAAGCTGCCTGTGATGTTGGCATCCTGTATGGGCACTAGTTCCATTCCCAGCTGCTCCACTTCCAATGCAGCTCCCTGCTAATGTGCCTGGGGAAGCAGCAGAAAATGGCCTGAGTCCTTGGGCCCCTGCACCCGCATGGGAGACCTGAAGGAAGCTCTTGGCTCTTGGTTTTCACCTGGCCTTGCTGTTGTTATTCTGGCAGTTTGGGGAGTGAACCAGTGGATGGAAGATCTCTCTCTCCCCCTCTTCCTATAACTCTTTCAAATAAAAATAAAGAAATCTTTTAAAAAGTTAATAAGCATGTAAAAGCAAAAAATGCTGTATTGACTATCTTATTTGTGACTTGAACTCTGTTTCATCCCTTCTGAGCTACTCCAAAGAGTCCTTATAAACAATTCTCTATCATCCCTTCTACAATGTGAAAGTAGTGAATTGTTTGTAGTAGTATAAGTAGAATTAAAAGAAAAGTTGGGTAGGAACTGAAGTTGTAGGCAGATTTTCATGGGTTGGTGGTTTGGCACAGCAGTTAACTCACTACTAGGAAAACCCACATCACATATGAGAATGATTAGTTCAAGTCCTGGGTACTCTGCTTATGATCAAGCATGCCTGCTACTGCATATTCAAGGAGGCAGCAGGATACTCAAATACTTTGCTTAAGTGCTTGGGTCCTTGCCACTTAAATGGGAGATTCAAATTGACTTCTGGGCCCCTGCCTTTGGCCTGGCCTAACCCTAGCTGGTGCCAGCATTTGAGGAGTGAACAGGCAGACCAAAGATTCTCTGTGTGTCTCTGCCTTTCAAATAAAATGAAAATAAATAGAAATTTCTAAGAAACAATTTTCACTACAGGAATTTCTGATGTTGCATTATAAAAGATGTATCATGGACAAAAACAAGGTAGATAAGATTTCTCTGCAAAGCCTAGTAAAAAGTTACTCCCCCAAAATGATCTTATCTAATTTAATTCATAAAATCTAATTTCAGGGAAAATGTGACATCTTATCCCCATATTTGTTTTGGAAAGAATATACATTAAGCTTTCTGTCCAACATAAATTAGTTCAGAACAGCCTTCATAAATTTTTAATCCGGCTCAGGAAATCAGTTTGGTGGCTAGGTGCTTTCTTTGGTTTTAAACATATCTAGAAATGTTTTTGTTATCAACTTTCTGACAAATGGATAAATCAAAAAAGATGTTCCAAAGATCAACAGAATACAGGTTATTTCCCTTTTTTTTCAGATATATTTTAGATTTGTGTGATTGTTCTTCCAAATGAAACCAAAGAATACTTCTGCCTTTGACCTTTGAACTATACATTGAAAAACAAAATTATAGCCTGTTAATTTCCTAGATCCAAGCAATTCCATTTTTTTGCATCCAGAATATTTTAAATGTGTAAAAATAAAACAAATTTAAGTGTGTGATAATTAAATCTCTGCAGGGTTAAGTAGTTATCAGGTTCTCTGCTTTCTAACACCCTGCCTTTTTATAGACTAATAAGGTTTTGTTCTCATTAAGTAGTTTGGGTGGCATCATACACCAACTAAAAAATGAGTATCTTTTAAGCCACTTTCAATATTTTAAATACAATGGTGTTTTCTTTTAAAAATGCACAGGCTATTTATTTGAACTCCTTGCTGCTGGCCTTAACAGAAAACTTTCCTGGGACCAGTATATTGCTCCTGTTCTTGAGTCATGACTCCGACTTTCAGTAGCATCCTATATAGATATTATGATCTCACTTATGACTTTTTAGAGATATAATGGTTTAAATATTACTTTTTTAAGGATTTATTTTATTTATTTGAAAGAAAGAGTTACAGAGAGAGGTAGAGACAGAGAGACAAGTCTTCTATCCACTGGTCCATTCCCCAGATGGCTGCAATGGCCGGAGCTGAGCCAATCCGAAGTCAGGAGCCAGGAGCTTCCTCCAGGTCTCCCACATGGGTGAGGGGCCCAAGGACTTGGGCCATCTTCCACTGCTTTCCCAGGCCATAGCAGAGAGCTGGATCGGAAAAGCAGCAGCCGGGACTAAAACCGGTACCCATTTGGGATGCTGGCTCTTCAGGCCAGGGCTTTAACTAGCTGCGCCATGGCACTGGCTCCATGGTTTTAATATTCTATACCTTTCAGAGCGATTACTTCTATATTATCTGTCACTTTTATTTTTTTCAGAGCAGGATCTGCTTTCTGCTCTGTTGTCACAAATAGATTCCCAAGAGGCTAACACTTGCCATGCATCTTGCCTACAGAAATTGCTACTTCTTGAAGTAAATAATTTGGAGCCTTTCACAGCTTTGTAAAACATAGGTGTAACATCTTCCACTGGTGCTGGAATGGAATACTAGCTTATCTGAAGGTTTGTTTTTAAGACTAACTGAAATGATTCTGGAGAAGCCTTTGTAAACACAAGACACATTTGCTTCCTGGTAATAGTGTTGCTTTTATCTATTTCTGTTCCTAAAACTATGTCAAACAAGTAAGTACATTTTCTATAATTCAATAACTTTTTAAATTGCTTTCTTATCACAGGTCTCATGATTTTTCAAATATTATTATTTGTGGATCTTTCCCAAAGTCAATGACTATATTTCCATGATGTCGTTGATTTGCCAAGATTCTAGTAATCTCATTGGCACATCTTCTCTCTTACCTAAGAATATTACGAACATGGTGATAGCCACTGAATTTCTTTAGCAAACTTGCTTTAATATAAAACGGGTTGTTAATTTTAAGTTTGATATTTTGTACTTTATTTCCACCAAATAAAGGTAGTTTAAACTTAAATTTCATGTGTTCCAGAATAAAAAAGAGTTTCAATTATAGAATTTAAAATAACATTTTCATAACAGAAAGCAGCATAATACAAGAGAAAGAAAACATTAGACCTATTGATACTTCAATGCCAAATGATGCCCATAGACATTACTACTATAAACACTTCACAGAATTTCAGCTTGTGGTACCTGAAGGCCCTTATAAGATCATCTAGTCCAAATTCTTCATTTCAAATGCAAATAATGCTTTAAGCTTAAGTGTTTCCTGAAAGGGAAGGAATTTCGATGTTATTTTTCTTATGCTATGACTAGCAAGTTTCTTTACATTAAAATGTCAACTCCTTAATTGTTTCCAAGTTATTGTCAGAGTGATGACAACAAATTGGAAGACAATTTCTAAAATAAAACTTGTATTTAGGGAAGGCCTAGGAAAACCTCCAGTTTAAAAGGTAGTTTAGTTACTGAAAGCACATCTTTTGAATAAAGTAGATATATGGGCTGGTTACCTGATGACATTTTTGTTTTTGTGATGGGAAAATGATAACTAATTGTCCTATGTCATTTTAATAGTTAATATGCTTAAGAGAAGTAGCTTGGGCTAGTGCTGTGGCTCACTTGGTTAATCCTCTGCCTGCGGCACTAGCATCCCATATGGGCACCAGGTTCTAGTCCCGGTTGCTCCTCTTCCAGTCCAGCTCTCTGCTGTGGCCTGGGAGGACAGTGGAGGATGGCCCAAGTCCTTGGGACCCTGCACCCACATAGGAGACCAGGAAGAAGCACCTGGCTCCTGGCTTCGGATCTGTGCAGCGCCGGCTGTAGCGGTCATTTGGGGAGTGAATCAATGGGAGGAAGACCTTTCTCTCTCTCTCTCTCTCTATCTCTACCTGTCAAAAAAAAAAAAAAAAAAAAAAGAAATAGCTCACCTTTCCACAGGGACAACATTCTCATGAATAAACAATAGATTCTGTAATGTGGAATGATAGAGACCACATGACTAATTTATGATGGGTCACAGTTACATTGTAGGCCACCAGCACTCTGTGGTCTGCAGAATGAAGGACAAAACTTTCCAAAGTGATTGTATGATAGCTAACTCGCCATTGTTTGAACTCTTGTTGTGGAATACCATGGCATCTAATGCCTCTGCTCTGGAAATTACTGGAAAGAAACGAAGGTAAAATCTTTACCACTGCCTAACACCATGTTACTGAACATTATTATTCCAGGTTGCTAATGCAGCGTTACAAGTCCACAAATTCAGTTCCCTAAAAGAACACGCATTTATTCTCTTACAGTGCTGAGGGCCAGCAATCAAAAACGAGTCTGGTGGGGTTCATGTCATGATGTTGGCAGAGCCAGTTCCCCTTGGAGGCTCTGGGAAAAGCCTTGACTTGTGGCCCAGAATTACACCCTGCTTTCCACTGTCATCTTCTGTTGTCAGATCCCCTGGCCTCTTTCTCATAAGGACTTTTCCAGTTACATCTAAAGACTCTCCAAAGAATCAGGATAACTTCTCCACCTCAAAATCCTTCAATCCGACACTGTGACACAGCGGATTAAAGCCCTGGCCTGAAGCACCAGCATCTCACATGGGCAGCGGTTTTACTGCCGGCTGCTCCATTTCAGAACCAGCTCCCTGCTGATGAACCTGGGAGGGAAGTAGAGGATGGCCTGAGTCCTTGGGCCCCTGCACCCATGTGGGAGGTCCAGAGGAAGCTCCTGGCTCCTGGCTTTGAATTGGCTCAGCTCCGATCATTGCAGCCATTTGGGAAATGAACCAGCAGATGAAGGAATTCTCTTTCTTTACTTCTCTCTGTAACTGTGTTTCAAATAAATAAAATAAATCTTTATAAAAAAAATCCTTCACTTAGTAACAACTTCAAAATCCCTTTTGACATGTATCAGGCATTCAGGTTCCAGTGATTCGGATATGGATATTTTGGGAGAACATTATTTGGCCTACCACAAGTAGTACTAATTTTAAGATGTCCTTATTAAAACAGCAGCTACATGGGTTAGTTGTTCAATTCTAGCCTATTTGGAAAACTTCTAACAGAGTAAGGGATTCTTTGGTTCAGTGAGGTCAGCATTCCTATCAGCAGTGTAAGATGGAGATTAAATTATAGAACATGCCTTTAACTCTCTCCTTTGAGAGCTGGCAGGATTTAGAGTTCCTTAAAGAAGAAAACACAGGACACAGAAAAGACTCAGGGAGGAAAGCCTTGAAGAGCACCCTCAGGTTCCTTCACTTCAGGAGCTCATAGCTGGGAGGGGACCATTTGATTCCAAGGATCCTAACCCTGGCATATCACTTAGACCAGACTGAAGTTTCTCGTATTTTCCCTATACCATCCCTATTACTGTGATTGAAAAATGAAAAGGATTCATTAGATTTTTGAATTGAATTGAATTGAAACGAACACTGGAATTTTTGTTCATATATGTCCCCTTTCATTTCCCTTGAAGTATATGTAATTAGCAACCTTATTGGTAAACAATCTGAATGCTTCAGTTAAAAACTATTTACTCTCAAAAGCATTAAAAGCATCACTCCCTTTTTAATTATATATAAAATTATATATATGGAAGAGATTCATATATTTTAACTCTCAAACTTGCCTTAGAAAAGTAGAACTCTCATGGTCTAAATCTTTGGTTGATGGTCTCCTTTAATCAAAGGATGCAGATAAATAACAACATTATTTCTCACAGACCCCTATCCATTAAGAAAACGGAATGCTTTGAATCTGGGCTTACAATTCATTTCCTAGTAAAAAATGACAGAACAAAAGCCTTTCTCAGTACCCCTCCTGGATCCTGTCAAAACAGCAACTGGGATCAGATGTTTCATTTCTGTAAGGATTATGTGTTTGCTAAAATTCTTGGTTTAGAGGATGTGGGTATCATTTTCTAAACTTCTGTAAGTAATTGCACTCTTTCCTCTCACATGTATCATGCTAATTTCCCATGTAGTTGAGTTTTCATTAGATCGTCCACAAAATTATCTTGGTATTTCTATCATTTCTAGATTATCACAAGCCATAAAACAAAGAGAATGGCCACAATGTCCCTACAACCTATAACATTGGAAAAAAGATTTAATTTCATACATAAGACTTCTCAAAATGGCATTTTTGAAAACTAAAAACAACAACAAACAAAACTACTTGTTTTACCTTGTCATGTATTGGATTTAAAAGAGCAGGATTTCAATCACAAATTCCTGAGGGGTTTAAGAGAATAGCCAGCAAAAATAATGGAATTCCAGGAAATAGGATATTTGAACTAAAGGATCAACAACAGACCATGGAAAAGCAAAATCTGCTAAAAAAAAAAAAAAGACTTTAAAATATAGCAGGCATAATTCTTAAAAGGACACAAGCCCTTTACCTCTTTCCTCTGTCCTACTTCTACTTCATATTTCTTTTATTTTTTAAAGACATTTATTTATATTTGAGGCAGAGTTACAGAGAGAGAGAGAGAGACGGAGAGAGAGGTCCTCCATCTGATGGCCTGCTCTCCAAATGGCCATGACAGTGGGAGCTAGGCCGATTCGAAGTCAGGAGCAGGAGGCTTCCTCTAGGTCTCTCATAGGGGTGCAGTGGCTCAAGCACCCAGGCCATCCTCCAGTGCTTTCCCAGGCCACCAGAAGAGAGTTGGATCAGAAGAGGAATAGCAGGCACATGAACCTGCATCCACATGGGATGCCAGCACCACAGGCAGAGGCTTAACCTACCAGGCCACAGTGCTGGCCCCTATTTCATACTTCCTAGGCTATCCTGGGGCACTGAGACTCATGAAAACTACATGTGTGGAGGGGGAAAGAAAACTGGGTCACTTTCTGTTAGGATTTAACCCTATATAATACATTGAAAGCCTGTTCTCCATTTTATAATTTTACAAATTTTTTCTTTCAAAATATATAACCACACATTTACTGAGAGTCTTTTTAATCATTTATATATAGTATTGAGATCTCCTTGGGCTTTGCAACTTGGAATTGCTGCAAAAAATTTCCTGTGGACAGGGGTCAGCAGAAATTCCTCTTGATCTTATAAATAAAAAATAGAAGTTTAGAAGTATACTGAGTTTCCATTCATAGTTACTCCCAGAATTCCTAGAGATTCACTATAAACAAAAATTTGCCAAAATTATTTGTAATAGCTATTCACCTTAAATGTGATTCTAGCTCAAATAGTATTCCAACATAATTTTCTTTTTTAAAAAAATTTTATTTAATAAATGTAAATTTACAAAGTACAACTTTTGCATTGTTGTGGCTTTTTCCCCCATAACCTCCCTCCCACCCATAGCCATCCCATCTCCCACTCCTTCTCCCATCCCACTCTTCCTCAAGATTCATTTTCAATTATCTTTATATACAGAAGATCAACTTAGTATATACTAAGCAAAGATTTCGACTGCACCCACACAACTGCACAAGATAGAGAGTACTGTTCGACTAGTAGTTTTACCGTTAATTCTTACAGTAAAACACATTAAGGACGGAGATGCTACGTGGGGAGCAGGTGCACAGTGACTCCCGTTGTTGATTTAACAATTGGCACTCTTATTTATGACATCAGTAATCACCTGAGGCTCTTGCCATGAACTGTCTAGGCTATGGAAGCCCCTTGAGTTCACAAACTCTGAACTTATTTAGTCAAGGTCATATCACAGTGGAGGTTCCTTCCTCCCTTCAGAGAAAGGTACCTCCTTCTTTGATGGCCTGTTCTTTCTGCTGGGATCTTGTTCACTGAGATCTTTCATTCAAGTCATTTTTGCCACAGTGTCTTGGCTTTCCCAGCCTGCGAGACTCTCATGGGTCTTTTAGCCAGATCCGAACACCCCAAGGGTTGATTCTGAGGCCGGTGTGCTGTTTAGGGCATTAGCCATTCTATGGTCTGCTGTGTATCCTGCTGCCACCCACAGGATCATTCTCTCCCTTTTAATTCTATCCTTCATTATTTGCAGACAGTGGTCTTAGTTGTGAAATCTCTTCGAAACTAAACCTATCTTTTTGATCAATTATGTACTTAAACTTATCACTTTAACAAGTAGGATGGCATTGGTACATGCCTCCTTGGTCAGACTGAATTGGAGGGGGGAGCGGCAAGATGGCGGAATAGGAAGGGAGCACACTGATAGTACGGGAAGAGAGAGTTTAATAAAAGTGGAGATACTGCAGATTCAAGGAAGAGTAGGGGAAAAAACAGCAGAGGAAACTCTTCCGGAACTAGTAATTCACAGTGGACCTGCGTGGAGAGCATGGGAGCCCACGTTCGGGACACCAATGGCAGACTCAACACACCAGTGCTGGAACACAAGGTGAGCCGAACCTCAATAGCCCAAGACACCAGCGGGAAAGTGGAAAGAGGAGAATAGAGGGAACGAGGCTTGAAACTCCGTGGGGAAAAGTTCACCAGGCTAACTAGGAGAGAGAGAGAGAGAGAGAGAGAGAGAGAGAAAAGTGACCGATACGGACACGAGTTTCTCTCTCTCTGCTCACCTCTCAAAGGCGAGCAAGACAAAGAACAGTAGCCATTTTGGAAATATGTCATAAGCAGGGTGACCTCAGGTCTGCACCAGCCCTGAGCCTAGCAGAAAAACCTGACTCCTCGGGGGAGGGGGGTGAAATAACAGGAGATTAGGATCTAGCCTGGCAACCCAGTGGGAGACTGCAGGAGAATTTGAGCCCAGGCTGAGGGCAGCACAGATTCCCTGTGTGGTCCTTGGGAAAGAGCTTCTGATCTCTGGCTCCTGTGGGTATGTCATTCGCCTGCTAACTACCTCCAATTAGGTTCAGCTGTGTGGAATTACTTCCCTTGTGAATAAAAAAAAAAAAAAGAAAGAAAGAAAGAGAGAGAGATTTACCATGCCTAACCTGGGAGTGTCACCTTTGACATACCCTCAACCCTGAGGAACCAAACAGAGCTCTCAGGCCACACTCATCTCAAGCCTCTAAGGCTCCTTCAAAAGCAGACAGTCCACTTAATCTAGAGTCATAGTATAACAAGAAAAAACACCACAGTGAAGAAACTAAATGTCTCCAATATGCCAAACAATAAATGCAAAAACCGAGGTAACAAAAACAAGGAAGACACTATGACACCCCCAAATGAAAAAGACACCCCAATTCAAGATTATGAAGATGATGAGATAGAAGAAATGCAAGAAGCAGATCTCAAAAAATTGATAAGAACATTAAGAAGTTCTCAAAAACAAATTCTTGAACTACAGAAATCCTTAATGGACAAGATAGAAAACCTCTCTCATGAAAATGAAATATTAAGGAGGAATAAAAATGAAATGAAACAACTAGTAGAACAAGAAACTGTGATAGTGATGAGAAATCATAATGAAATGAAGAATTCAATAGATCAAATGACAAACATATTAGAGAGCCTTAAAAACAGAATGGGCGAAGCAGAAGAGAGAATATCAGACTTAGAAGACAGAGAACAGAAAAGGAAACAGGCAAACCAAAGACAAGAAGAGGAAATTAGAAATCTAAAAAATATTGTTGGGAATCTACAGGATACTATTAAAAAACCCAACATTCGGGTTCTAGGAGTTCCTGAAGGCATGGAGAGGGAGAAAGGATTAGAAGGCCTTTTTAGTGAGATACTTGCAGACAACTTCCCGGGTCTGGAGAAGGACAGAGACATCTTAGTACAGGAAGCTCATAGAACCCCTAGTAAACATGACCAAAAGAGATCCTCACCACGACATGTTGTAATCAAACTCACCACAGTGAAACATAAAGAAAAGATCCTAAGAGGTGCAAGAGAGAAACGTCAGATTACTCTCAGAGGATCTCCAATTAGACTCACAGCAGACTTCTCATCAGAAACCCTACAAGCTAGAAGGGAATGGCGAGACATAGCCCAGGTACTAAGAGAGAAAAACTGCCAGCCCAGAATATTATATCCTGTAAAGCTCTCATTTGTGAATGAAGGTGAAATACTTTTCATAGCAAACAGAAATTGAAAGAAATTGTTGCCACTCGTCCTGCCCTGCAAAAGATGCTTAAAGATGTGTTACACACAGAAACACAGAAACATGGTCACCAATATGAAAGAAGGTAAAGGAAGGAAACCTCAAAGCAAAAGATCACAGGAAGCTCAATTTCTCTTTTACATAGAATTAAAATCTGATTCTCTGTTAAAACAATGTGTTAAAGTAATCTATTATGTTCTCTTGATGTCTGTTAAATTCTAATTGTTCAAAAACAGCTGAATTTTTATTAAGAGCTATGGATTATTTAAATATGTGCTTATTTTCAAAGATTTAAATAATCACCTTGTAACAATGATCAAATTGGTCTATGTTATGTCATGATTTTAAGGAATCTTATTTCAACCAGATATTTTGGATTTTGAGCCTTCTTGGCATTCTTGACAGGCATTCAAAAAATCAAAGTTTCAAACAATCTGAATTCTAAAATTTCCAATAAATCTTGGACTTTGGTTTTTCCAGTTTGGACCCAACTGAAAAAAATCGAAGGACCTATGTCTCTCATCTTATAGAGACACCGACTAATCAGGCTATTTGGATTATATTAGAAGGACTGTCAAGAAGTGATGTGGTACTAAATTTTAAGTTTCTATAATGGAAAATGCTATTAATACAAATGTTTGAGAATTAAAAAGTCTAATGATCTTGTGTTACTAGACATGATAGTTATCTTAATGAGAAAGCCCCAGAGGCCTAAAGGGTTAAATACTTGTAAAATCCTACAGGTGCTTTCAAAAATACTGTGAAGTAAGCAAGTGCCTCTTGTTGGCTGATGAGTTTATAATTTTAAACATGGCGACTTAAAGTCTTTTGTCATCCACCAGTCATATATGATTTGCTGCTCATAAAACTAAAGCGTTGTTGGTTCTGTGTTTAGCTGTCCTCTTACAGGTTCCTATGGACTTTTTCCAGCCACTTCTATTGTATTCAGTACTTTGGGATGGCTCTGTAAACAGATGAAGCCAATAATGTATTAACAGTACCAACTGAGAGAAAGTATGGTTAACGGAGGTTACTAAAAACAAAAAGCAATTCAAATCAATTGGCAATCTACAAAAAGAGTTAAAGACTTTAAAAGCTATTATTAAAATCGCTATATTGTTGTATGTGTGTACATATTGTATGTCCACATTGGAAAATTTTATTAAGAATTTTATTTTAATTGGCTTATAGATAAAATTGTCCACAAATTTAAGCTGCTAAAATTAATCAAAGATACATTTTAATTCGTGTGACCTGAATCTCTGTATCATATGTTTTATACTTGTTGGTAGAAAGGAACTAAAAACATTTTATATGGTTGTGCTTAAGTTTACTGGTTAAACAAACTACACCATGTTAGATATTTAAGAGGTGTTTCCAAATACATGATTCTTAAAATTTATAGAAGGCATTGGACCTTCTGGTAAATGTTTTCTTAAGTTGTTATCTAATGGTTGAAACTGTTTGCTAAGTTTTCATGTGATATTGCTATTGTCAGCAAGCGATCTAGGACTTGCTCCCTCATTTCTCTATTCTAAGCCCAACTTGTTCTTTCATTTCTCTATTCTCTTCAAGGTAGAACAATTTGGAACATGCTCAATCGGACTGGCCGCAAATGGTGGAGTTAGATATGTGCCAGGGGATTCCAACACAATCCCATAAAGATGGCATGTACCAATGCCATCGCACTAGTCCAAGTGATCAATTTCAGCTCACAATTGATAGCTCTGATAGGTCTAAGAGTCAAAGAGATCACACAAACAAGACAAGTATCTGCTAATACTAACTGATAGAATCAAAAAGGGAGAGAAAGATCCAACATGGGAAGTGGGATACACAGCAGACCCATAGGATGGCAGATGTCCTAAACAACACTCTGGCCTCAGAATCAGCCCTCAAGGCATTCAGATCTGGCTGAAGAGCCCATGAGAGTATAGCAGGCATGGAAAGCCAAGATATCATGGAAAAAAAAAAGACCTAAATGAATGATCTCTGTGAGTGAGATCCCAGTGGAAAGAACGGGGCCATCAAAGAAGGAGGTACCCTTCTCCGAAGGGAGGAGAGAACTTCCACTTTGACTATGACCCTATTGGAATAAGATCAAAGTCAGCGAACTCTAAAGGCTTCCATAGCTCTGGCAACTCATGACTAGAGCCTAGGGAGATTACTGACGCCATGAATAGGAGTGTCAAATTGTTAAATCAGCAACAGGAGTCACTGTGTACTTACACCCCATGTGGGATCTGTCCCTAAGGTAGGAAACTAATTCTATTATGAAGGAATCTGTAGGATGCACAATTTAACCTTTAGACCTTATAAAAGAGATGGCTAACATTTTTCTGTAATAGCATAGCCAAAATAAGAGCTTAAATTATAATCCCATAGCAAGATTTACTTCGCCATCAGTGAAGTAAACAGTAAGTAGAAAAAACCTCTCTTTCAGACCAAAGGGAAAGAAAGTTTTTAAGTGAGAATATAGTTTTCCTCATGGGAATTGTCTACCTCAGAAAAACTACTACAGAACATGCCTGTGACTATAGAGTTGTAGTTCAGGCCACCGAAGATTAGAGACGGGACTTGGGCACTCCCTTGACTTGCATCCTCTGGTCTGCTTTAATAAAAACCAAGAGGAAAAGAAAGCTAGGCATCAGAAGCAATGGGTGGCAGGCCTATTAATGGCTGATCTGTACAGTGATCTGCCCTCAAGGAGACCCAACAGGCCAGTCCACTGCAGTGGCTTTCAATGTGGTAAGCCTGGGCTTCAGCAGAAGTCAGCTTGTGAAGAGCCCTGGCAGCTCTGCCAAGAGTTGGATCACTGGAAATGGACCTGCCCTGGAGTTGAAGGATGCCCAGGTCAGAGCAACAGATCTTATTGGCTCCAAGCTGAAAAGCCCTTCACTCAGCCCAACTTCCAAAGTGACCACTGCAGCTGAGGGGATGGTCAAGTAGGGTCAGCAACATTGCAGGCAGAACTGTAAATTTCTTGTTAGAGATGCCACCTGCCTTTACCTGGCCAGCTCTCCTCCCAGGCCAGCTAAGTAATGAAAGTCAACAGAGTGCCTTCCCCTAAGGGAGGTTCACTCCTCCCTTAGGATGTACCCCATGTGAAGAGATAGGTAGGTCTGGGCCTCTTAACTCACAAGGCCTAAAGCCCAACAGATCATTATCAAGCCCCTTCTGTCAGGTTCTATTTGCCTCTCAATCAGAAAACTTAATTGTAGCTTAGACATCACCTTTCTTAGCTCCTCTAATAATGTCTCTGTCCTTTGTTCTAGACCCTGTCTAGTGCACTTGGGCCTCATTCCTTCGTAATCATAACCTCTACTCTACCTCCAATGGCTCTACTCCCAACCTGTGTGTACTGATGGTCCTCTTCCCCACTTAATGCTGTATAATTGTTCAAACCTGGTTAATGCCACTCTTAGGATAATTGGTTACTATCCTCACCCTGTCTTTTATGACCTTGTCTAAATATGATCAGAGTCGGCGAACTTGGAAGGCTTCCATAGCCTTGGCAACTCATGACGGCAGCCTAGGGTGGTTACTGGCGCCATAAACTAGAGTGTCAATTTGTTGGGTCAACAACAGGAGTCACTGTGCACTTGCTCCTCATGTGGGATCTCTGTCTTTAATGTGCTGTCCATTGTGATTTAATGCTATAACTAGTAGTAGTCAAACAGTATGTTTCACTTTGTGTTTCTATGTGGGTGCAAACTGTTGAAATATTTACTTAATATATACTAAATTGATCTTCTGTATATAAAGAGAATTGAAAATGAATCTTGATGTGAATGGAAGGGAAGAGGGAGCACGAGAGGGGAGGGTTGCGGGTGGGAGGGAAGTTATGGGAGGGGGAAGCCATTGTAATCCATAAGCTGTACATTGGAAATTTATATTCATTGAATAAAAGTTAAAAAAAATTTAAAAAAAAATTGAGTTGGAATCCCCTGGCACATTTCTAGCTCTACCATTGGAGGTAAGTCCGAGTGAGCATGTGCCGACCTGTATACCTCCTCCCTCTCTTATTCCCACTCTTATATTTAAAAAAGATCACTTTTCTGTTATTTTAAACACCTAAGAATAATTGTGTACTAATTAGAGAGTTCAGCCATGGTATTAAGTAGAATAACAACAACAACAACAAAAAAAAACAAAAATACTAAAAGAAATAAAATAGTAAGTTGTTCCACAACAATCAAGACAAGGGCTGATCTAGTCATTGTTTCTCACAGTGTCCATTTTACTTCAACAGGTTTCCTTTTAGGTGCTCCGTTAGTTGTCACCGATCAGGGAGAACATATGATATTTATCCCTTTTGGACTGCTTATTTTACTCAGCATGGTGTTTTCCAGATTCCTCCATTTTGTTGCAAATGACTATTTCATTGTTTTTTTTTTCTGCTGTATAGTATTTTATAGAGTCCATATCCCATAATTTCTTTATCCAGTCTATTGTTGATAGGCATTTAGGTTGATTCCATGTCTTAGCTATTGTGAATTTAGCTGCAATAAACATTGAGGTGCAAACAGCTCTTTTTTTTTTTCCAGTTTAATTCCCTTTGGGTAAATTCCAAGGAGTGGGATGGCAGGGTCCTGTGGTAGGGCTATATTCAGGTTTCTGAGGACTCTCCCAACTGTCTTCCATAGTGGCTTTACCAGTTTGCATTCCCACCAACAGTGGATTAGTGTCCTTTTCTCCCCACATCCTCTCCAGCATCTGTTGTTGGTTGATTTCTGTATGTAAGCCAATCTAACCTGGGTGAGGCGAAACCTCATTGTGGTTTTGATTTGCATCTCCCTGATGGCTAGAGATCCTGAGCATTTTTTTCATGTGTCTCTTGGCCACTTGGATTTCCTTTTTTGTAAAACATCTGTTAAGGTCCTTGGCCCATCTTTTTATTGGGTTGTTCATTTTGTTGCTGTGGAGTTTCTTGATCATTTTATAGATTCTAGTTGTTCATCCTTTATTAGTTGTATAGTTTGCGAATAATGTCCTCCATTCTGTTGGTTGCCTCTTCACTTTCCTATTTCTTTTGTTGTAAAGAAATTCTTCAATTTGAGGGAATTCCATTTGTTTATTTTAGCTTTGACTACCTGTGCCTCTGGGGTCTTCTCCAGGAATTCTTTGCCTGTTCAACGTCTTGAAGGGTTTCCCCTATGCTCTCCATTAATTTCATGGTGTCGTGGCATATATCTAGTTCTTTGATCCATGTTGAGTGGATTTTTGTTTATGGTGTAAGGTAGGGGCCCAACATAATTTTCAATGAAACATGTTCAGTGTTGAATTTTCACAAATCAAGGGTGAAGCATATAATATATATTTTGCCAAGATTCAATCACTAAGGCAATGTACATAAGGTACAAGCTCCAATCCTAAGATACTGGTTTTATTTAAACATATGCTTTGTACTAGGTCTAAAGCAAGAATCACAATATAAAAGACAGAGATTTACTGCTTTAGTATTCAAGATAGAAGCAAAACTTTTTAATTATTAAGTTATGATCTATATTAATCCATTATTACTAAAAGATATTAAATATTTTTTAAAAAGGGGAAAAGAGTCAGATTTCATATAAATTCTACCATTCACTCTTTTTCAAGAATCTTTACTGACTTGTGATAACTATTCTATAAAATAATTGGTATTTTATGCAAAAATCAAAACATGAGAATTTGGCAGCCAAAAGTAATCATTTGAATTAAAAAGTAAGTAAGCAAACACATTATGTTCCACCAAGTCTTAGTTAAGTCTCGTGTCATTTAAAAGTATATTATGGGAATCAATGAGTGGCCTAGTGGTTAGGATGCCTGAGTCCCAGATGTGAGTGAGTTTGACTCCTGTTGCTGGCTCCAGTTCCTAGCTCCAGTTCCCTGCTAATGCAGACTCTGGACTGCAACAGGTGATGGTTCAAGCAATTGGCTTCCTGCCACCCACATGGAAGATCTGGATTGAGTTCCCAGCTCCTGGCTCTGAGACTGGCTGTTGTGGTCATTTGAAGAGAGAACAATCACATGGGAGCCTTCTACATCTTTCTGTCTGCCTCGCTGCCTCTCAAAGCAAGAAATAATAAAAAATGAAGATAACTATGTTATTGTGCAGCAATGATTTTTTTAACCTATTGTTTGAAAACAATTGCATCTTTTGAGGGTCAAGTGTGGAAAATCCCTATGAATAATAGTAAAAAGAAAATTTTTGTATTCAATTTCAATTCAGTAAATATCTGATCTTGCCAGACATCTTCAAAACCCTACCTCAATTGCTTTTGAAAGGCCTACAATTTCAACTAAGTTTCCTACATGAAAACTATGTCCAGGTCAGTCATTCTCAAACTTTCTCATTCTCAGGATCTGAAATTTGTCTAGGTCAAACATTCTCAGGTTTTCTTGTTCTCAGGATCCATTTCCAACTTAAAATTTATTAAGAAATCCAAAGGGGTTGGCAGGCGCTGTGGCTTAACAGGCTAATCTTCCACCTTGTGGCGCCGGCACACCAGGTTCTAGTCCCGGTTGGGGCACCAGATTCTATCCCGGTTGCCCCTCTTCCAGGCCAGCTCTCTGCTGTGGCCTGGGAAGGCAGTGGAGGATGGCCCAATTCCTTGGGCCCTGCACCCGCATGGGAGACCAGGAGAAGAACCTGGCTCCTGGCTTCAGATCAGCGAGATGCGCTGGCTGCAGCGGCCATTGGAGGGTGAACCAACGGCAAAAAGGAAGACCTATCTCTCTGTCTCTCTCTCTCTCACTATCCACTCTGCCTGTCAAAAAAAGAAGAAGAAGAAGAAAAAAAGAAATCCAAAGGGGTTCTGATTGCATCGGCCATATCTATTAATACTTGCCATATTGCAAATAAAAACTGAGTTATTAGAAAATATACATTATTCATTAAAAACAGCAATGATATATAACATTTTTATGAAAAATAACTATTGCCTTTAGCAGAATATCGGTGATAAGAGTGGTATAGCTTTTTATTTTTCAAATATCTTTGACATCTAGCTAAATAAAAGAGATGGATTCTCTTATCTGTTCCCACACTGAGTATACTGCCATATGCTGTTCTAGTTGTAATAACTGGAGAAAATCCAGCCTCACATGGAAATGAGAGGGATATTTTCATGATTTTCCAGATAATTGTGGATAGTTTACTTGACACTAAGCCAAAACTCAGCACATGGGAGTTTCTGAACTTTTATTTGAAATTTTGGCTCTGAATTCATATCACTGAATTTTCATACTCTGTTCAGTTAAAATTCTTTGTAACATTTTATGTTGGCCACTCTGAAAATATGAGTTAACAGGGCTGGCATTGTGGCACAGAAGTGCCTCTGCCTGCGGCTCCAGCATCCCATACGGACGCCAGAGTCCTGGCTGCTTTACTTACAATCCAGCTCTCTGCTAATGGCCTGGGAAACCAGCAGAAGACAGAACAAGCAATTGGATCCCTGCACCCATGTGGGAGACCTGGAAGAAGCTTCTGGCTCTTGTCTTCTGTTTGATCCAGCTCCAGCTGTTGTAGCCATTTGGGGAGTAAATCAGAGGGAGGGAAGATCTCTCTTCCTCTCTCTCTCTCTGCCCCACCCCTTACTCTAACTTGGTCTTTCAAGTAAATAAACTTTTAAAAAAGAAGATTTTAGTTCATTAAGTTATGCAGATCTGCTAAATATCTAAGCCTTTTAATATGAAAATCAAATAAAAAGCACATCTGTCAATATCATATCTATCTCAGTAGAAAACTATATTTTGGAAAGCTGTCAAGCTCATAACATGACAAATAAACTTTCTAAAATTCTAATTTTCATTTGAAAGTTATATATTGTTTTCATGGCCAGCAAATACTATATCTTGTTTTCTTTGATGTGACAGGCTTATTTTGTTCATTTTCAAGGAAATGTATGTCAAATAGTTGAGTCTGAATAACCAATTTGCCTGTTCATTGTCCTTTGAAGTAAAAATGATGTTGTATAAAAAAGGGGCTAGTTCAGTTTACTACAACTTCAGATATCACACCAATGCTGTTCCTTAAGATAGGTGACTTTGGTGTGCGATAGAAATGTTCTATGTGTACTCCACATTTTATCACAAACAATATTTTTTAAAAAGATATTTACTCAATTGTTAGATTTCAATTTACTATAGCACCAGGTAAATTATTAATTAAAATTGGTCATGCAAATGCATGGCTATGAGGAATATGAGGGTACTTCAAAAGCTTGTGAAAAATGGAATGAAAAGATGTTTATTTTGATGAAATTATTGCTTGAAATCCATGCATAGTCTTTTCATGACATGCAGTTTCCATGGTCTTTTTCAAGACCCCTCTATGCATGGATTTGATTCTTTTTTGCACCAAAATGAATTTATCTTTTAATCCTATTTTTGATGAACATTTTGAAATATTTCCACACAATGGAGGACCATTGATGCCACTGCCACGATACGTACTAAGGTACCGGCAGTTTCATCTACCATTGTTTGTACACTATGGGCACAAATGTCAACACAGCAAGAAAGATAACTGAGTATTATTGGAAAATACTTTATATGCTGCTGACCCTCCCTCACCAAAAGGGTCTTGTGGACCAACAAAGGCTTCTAGATCACACTTGGAAAACGACTGGCCAGGACAAGAGACTCTGAACAAGAAGATAAAATACAAGTACCTGCTAACAGTTTACAAAATATTTTCAAAACTCAAAGCATTCAATATTTTCTGAATGTACTTGTACAAAATCAAGTCAAATACATGTATGAAAAATAAGTATTAGAAAAAATACATGAGGGCCGGCGCCGCGGCTCACTAGGCTAATCCTCTGCCTTGCGGCGCGGGCACACTGGGTTCTAGTCCCGGTCGGGGCACCGATCCTGTCCCGGTTGCCCCTCTTCCAGGCCAGCTCTCTGCTGTGGCCAGGGAGTGCAGTGGAGGATGGCCCAAGTGCTTGGGTTCTGCACCCCATGGGAGACCAGGAGAAGCACCTGGCTCCTGCCATCGGATCAGCGTGGTGCACCGGCTGCAGCGCGCCTACTGCGGCGGCCATTGGAGGGTGAACCAACGGCAAAAGGAAGACCTTTCTGTCTCTCACTGTCCATTCTGCCTGTCAAAAAAAATAAAAAGAAAAAAAAAAGAATACATGAGGACAAAATTAAAATAAATGGATGCTCAGAAGCAAGATCATATAAAATATGAACTAGAGAAACTTGTAAAATTATCATGTTTATTGAGATGTTTGGTAATACACACTGTTTTTTACTTAGTGGAATGTATTAAACCTTCAGATGGTTAGAATACAGAGCTCTATTATTATTTGCGAATGAGTACTTGTAGTTTGTAAAGATTTTGAGTAAATAATATATTTGGAATCAAAATACTTTCAGAAATACAGAAAATAAATTAAACCTGTTTAAAATTACCACATGCAATGCAGTTATTCAAATGTTTAAGCAGTGTTTTCCAGATTTCTCTGGCCTAGATCCAGTTTTGGTTCTGACAACTATAATTCCATGTATTTAGAGCACATGCTTATTTTATGAGAGTAAAATGGTTGCTTACATATGGATAGACAGGCAGTGGACATTGCACAAGAGGTCAAAGAAATTTAATTAAACCACTGAATCAAAACAGTCAGACCATTAGGTCCACGGATCTAAAACTGTGGGTAAGTTCAGGAACTTCATAGGGAATACACTCTTTTTATCCATGCAAGCTTTTTTTTTTTTTTTTTTTTTTTAAATCGGGCATTAAAACCTAAGTAAAATGTGCATTCAAATCACACCTGTTTCAGTTTCTCAAAAGTGCAATTTCAGCTAATTTAACAATTCATTCCTCTTAGGGATACATTTTACTGGGAGATTTAAGCTAGTGAGATCAGCCTGAGTAAATCATGCAGTTAACTGATTTTTGATAATAGAAAAATTTGGCTGGTTGGAAATGCTTAAAGACTGTGCAAGTGCAGAATGTGGTGGGTCACCAGAAAGAATTCTGCTTCCATAACCAGGAGGCAAAGGCCCAAGTTTCATGTCACTGATTTCAAGTGTCATTCCCTAACAACCAATTCTCGGTCTATTACCCAAAAACAAGAGTTAGAAAGTTGACAGAAATAATAAGTCCAGGGGTACACCGAAATATAATGCGGAGCAGTGATTGAATATAACTGTCTTCTATTTCTTCTGTCAGATTCCAGCTGTTAGCTTAGCATTCTCATAAAAATGATGTTTGAGAGGCTGTGTAGTAGTGTGATGGTTGCTGTCTGCCCATGTCAGATTTTAAGCTTCGAAATAGCTAAACAACAATCTCTTCCTGCGGTATGGGAAAGCCCATTGTCATAATCACCTTATTATAGGGTGGGGGGATTAAAGCCAAAAGTGTCACTTCCAATTCAGTTGCTAAATGTGATATGGTTCCTTTCGGTGGTCAGTTTAGGGAGCACGTTTATGCACTATTGCATGAAGACATTATTTGTTACCAGCTTTAAACAGTAAATAAGACCTTTCTCAATTTTGGAGCCATATATACCTGCTGACCACTCTTCTTTAAAACAAACACTAGGCACGACATTCACGAAGTTTGAAGGTATGTTTTGTGGTACATTCTAGGCATCTTTGTGAGAAATGGCTCCTTCCCTTTGCAGGTGAGGAGAGCCACAAAACATTCTCAGGAAAATGTCCTTTTCTAACTGCGCTCCCAGTCCACATGTGAAGATTACGATTCGCGAGGATCAAGGCACCCCAAAACTGTACCTGTTTATAACACACGCTACTGAGTAAACTGGGAAACCTCAGCACAAATGTTTCTGTTCTACTGAGTGATTTAAGAGGTTCTTTTTTAATTTGTTCATTTTAATAATCAACAAAATGAAACAATTACTCTGCAAAGTACAATTTAAAATCTGCAGCTATGGTTTTGAAATATCTGGGTGCTAAAATATACAGCATAAATACAAGGTTATGAGCTGCAGAAGAAATTCTAGCACTCTAAACAGAGTGTGAGATGTATGGGTTAATAGAAAAATAACAAGCACAGTAATAAATAACTACATGTTAAAATTATAAATAGAATCTTCAGTGATATAAATATAAGTAAATGGAAATGGATAAAATATTCAAATTGTTAAGAAACTAATGCCAATTTTATGCCACATATAGAACCTACAGAACATAGCTCAAGTTTTCCTGTCATGAAAATAGGAGATTTTGTATATCTTGGTTTGGAAAGGGAACCAATTAAATGCATTCAATTTATTAATATTGTGTTGTATTTCTCTGATCTTTCTTATGATGATATCATTCATCTTTTTATGGCATATTATTTTTTAGAAAAAATAATGTTTCTCTTCCATATTATAGGTTTTCTATAAGTCATTTATGCCTACTATGCTATAAGCTAATAAAAGGAGATTTTTTTTTTCACTCATCACTGTACTGTGGTACACTGCATGTAGTAGACTATGCCTTCTTTCCCTTTTTCTTACTCCATCCTAAGATAGGATTCCAATCGAGTATCAGCAAAACACACCTAAAAAAATACACTGAAACTAGCTGAAGGAAATATAAAGAAAGTGAGGGAGCCCAGGTATATAACAGAACCTATCTCCTATCAAGCAAGTCAAAAATAAGTGTAGGCTTTCTAGAAAACACTATTCAAGGGGAAACCCAGTCAATTCAGTGCCCCGAAGATCCACCAGAACCTGCCACATAATTATCACTTGCCAGTCTTAATACTTGCACCTGACAGAAATTTCTCATCCTAAAATAGATACTGTGGAGTAAATGGACAGCATCCTCTGTACAAAGAACACAGCAGTGCATTTCATCAGAGCCATTTCTTGCAGTGACCCTCAGGTAGTAATTCTATACAGAAGACAGAGTACATGGCCGGGCACAGCTTTCTGATGGTCTGCTTGAATTCCAGAAGGGATTTTATATTATCTAAAAGAATGAATTACTGAGTCAACATTCTGACCACAGACTGTTTCTTTTAGCCAGCGTTTTGTAGCTACCAAGGGTCTGAATTTGTGCTCCAGACAATACCTGCAATCACCTTGTGCTCTGATTTTAGAGAATCCAACACCTCTGCACCCAGCTAAGGCTGGGATTACAGCAGACACGCTCATGGGGAAAATGCAGAAATGAACGCCCTGTCTCTGAACAGGGTAGGATTCCCTCCAGTTCTACTAAGGCAGGCTCAAGATTTCTGGGCTTCTCTATCCCTGGTGCCTGGGATAAAGGCTGGCAGTGAATTAAATTTGTCCATTTTATTCTTGATTTCCAATTACCTCTATTCACCCATGTCATGATTCTCTGTATACAACAAAGAAATTTTAAAAACATAAATCATTTGATATCCTGTCTAGATATGTATCTGTCTTTGACCTTTGAGCTGTTCAGATTGATGTGTATAGTTGATCTGTTTTCCCTGCAAAATTCATGATTCAGATCTAAAAGTATATCATATATTTATATCATTAGATAAATGTAAGAGTAAATTAGTAAAATGTAAAAGTAATATGAATATAAGTACAAACATTCGGGACTAATAATATATTTAAAGGTGGTTTGAATCACAGTTGAATCATAAAGTATGTTTATATATTTATAATTATATTCACATCATTTTGCAACATGTAGGCATGCTATTGCCTACCCACTAAGCTCTTACTAGTGGTGCTTCATTTTGAACAACTCTCATGGATACTATCCTAAGAAAATCTCATATAACTCTAGTGCTTCTAGATAATGTTTTATTATTCTAATATTTTCAACTGCATTTTGTTTTATATTTTTGTGTTCTTGAGCATCTGCAGATTCCATGGGGTGTTTTTAAGGATTATTCTGAGAATCTGTTCAGCAAAACACATTTTGCCTCATCATGTGTACCTTGGTCTTTCCAAATTGATGAATTTTTATTTGTTTGTTTTAAATTAAGGTTGCATCACACTTCTTTCACTTTCACTTTCAAACAAATTCATATATTTTCAATATTTTCTTAACTCAGATATGTTTTGGTCTATCTCTTAACAAATAATCCAATATCATAAGTAACCCACATATATCTAGCCATTATCACGTTTTTATGCTACTTTCAGGAAATGTCAAATTTGTCTTGTATTAATGGCCATTATGTATAATTCTATTTCTACCATTTGAAATAAAATCAATGCAATTAATTTAAAGTTAGTCAATTTTACACAAACTGCTAATTACCTACTTTTTTCCTCCTGCAAGCAAGGTTTTGTGAGCAATACTGTTATGAACCATTATGCACTTCCTCAAATCTACAAGTAGTACAGCTTTCAGCCATTATTGGAAGAATAGAACCTATCTACTTCTTACAAGCAAGTCAAAAGTAAGTCTGCGCTTCCTGGAAAATACCATTAAAGGGGCAACCCAGTCAATTCAGTGCCTGGAATCAGAACCTACTGAATAAATATTATCTACCAGTCCTAATAGTTGCACCTGACAGAAATTTCTCATCCTAAAGTGGATATTGTGGAGTTAATGGATAGCATCCTCTTTTCAGGGAACATAGCAATGAGTTTTGTCAGAGCCATTTCTTACAGTGACCCTCTATAGAGTACACAGAGTACTGGAAGAGAGCTAAGATGAAGAGAAGATGCCATCTGTTCCAGCTGTCTTCCCTTTGTACCCTGGAATGCTTTCCCCCTCAAAGACTGAGCAAATTCTGTAGATAGAGCTTCCTTGTGGAAATGTTGCCATTATTTTTAAGTCATCTTGCATTCTGGTACTGAATTTTATTACAAGGGCAAAGATACCCTTTGCCTCTGTATCCATGACATAACTTAAAGTTTTGGCCTTGACTGTTCTCCCTATGTGCCTTGTATTGACCACAGCACTTGGGACACACAGACTTCTCTCTTGGGTGGCTTAGGTTAGTTAGTTTGTTCTCACATAACTTAGCATGCTGATTTTATTCTGAAATGTTATAGCTGGACAAAAAGTCTAGAATACAAGAATGCCTTTGAAACCATTTTTGAAGCTATCTGAGTAAGCCATAATGCAAGTGACTTTTGCCAATTAGGTTCAGAGAAGTTAAATTAATTGCTCAAAGTTCTACACAAGGTCTTAGAATAGAGATCTAAGCCTGGCCTATTTGACTTCAGAGTCTGAACTCTTAAATTCTATTATTTATAAAAGCCCCTCAAAAAGGACAGACAAGCAAATCTGGAATAGTCACTAACAGGAGTGGTGAAAGGATTTTGATGGAGCACAGGTCATAGCATCAGACACTTCTGAAACCTTCACTGAAGAATCAGCTGTGAATAACATAAACCTTTTAATTTTAATTTAAAAATTGCTATCTTTTTGAGAGGCAGAGAGACAGAGAGCACTCCCTTTGGCTCGTTCCCTACCCAAATGCCTACAATGGCCAGGGGTAATCCAGGATGGGGTCAAACCAAAACTGGGAGCCAGAAATCCAATCTAGATCTCCCATGTGGGTGGCAGGAGTCAAACCTACTTGAGCCATCACCTGCTACTTCCCAAAATGTGCATTAGCAGGAAACTGGACTTGGGAGCAGAGTTACACTGAAATTTAGGCACTGCAATATGTGATGAGGGCTCCACAAGCTACATCTTAACATCCAGTCCAAATGCTCACCCTATGAATCCTTTATTAAAAAAAAGAAAAAGATCAACTGTCAAATTGACCCAATTTTATATAGTTCCCTATCCTTGATTTTCTTAAATTATATAAGAATGTTTGCTTTCTTTCAAAGATACCTCTACATTTTAATTTTATTACTTTTAACATGTCCTAAACTACATCAAACACTGAGTAACTTCATTCCTCTCTTCATTTGTCCTTACATTAACCAACAATTTTCTTTTTTATTTCAGTACCCACTCCCTTGCTCATATTTCAAAAGGAATGGGAAACAATGTGGAATTTTCTGAGAATTTGTTTGTCCCAATATTTAGACTTAAAACCAGCATCCATCAGAACACTCCCCTATGTTTGCCAGAGTTTTTAGTTCTCCTTTAACTTTCTTCATAGAAAGTGATTATTGAGCTTTCTAATTCATCTTTAACAGAGGCCACTAAACAATACCTACTTTCATCTATTTCTGAACTTTTCAAAGATACTACTTTGCTGATTTTGTATCCTAAATCCAAAGCAGAGGGGGCCAAAGTGCCTTTTCTACCTACAGTGACTGTTGTATGGTCTGAAACTATTCCAGTGAGACTACCATAAGGCTAGGAAGGGAGAGAGAGAAAAAGGAAGAGAGGGAGAAAGAGGGAATGAGGGAGGAAAGAGGAGAGGGACAGGGACAGGGAAAAGGAGTTAGTTTTATTTTAGAGTTTAAGGAAGAGCATAGACAGGGACTCCCATGGTGATGCCCTTATCTTTACTGACCTCACTCCAGTACAATTATTTCCATTTACCTGTCTTTTCCATACTCTTACTGGAAACGCACTGTTTGCTACTACACTCCACTTCCTCTCCAAAAACATTTGTCCATTTTTTTATGGGCTCCTGTAATAAACTGTCTACTTCTTTATACTCATCACAGAACATACCACTGGATGCTTTGTCTTAACTGAAAGCCAAATCTCTACTTAGGGCACCTGAATCAGAACGAAAAAGTGGGCAGACGTTTTTCTCTGGAATTTACTGCCTTCTCCACTGCAATCTTCCTCTAGCCTCCCCTGAATCTCTTCACCCAGAGATCATGGCTTCTTGCTATCACTTCTTTTTACTCTTTTTTTTTTTTTTTTTTTTTTGACAGGCAGAGTGGACAGTGAGAGAGAGACAGAGAGAAAGGTCTTCCTTTGTCGTTGGTTCACTCTCCAATGGCCGCCGTGGCTGGCG
Source organism: Lepus europaeus (assembly GCF_033115175.1). Classification (NCBI taxonomy): domain Eukaryota; kingdom Metazoa; phylum Chordata; class Mammalia; order Lagomorpha; family Leporidae; genus Lepus; species Lepus europaeus. Next base: position 81,499,691 of record NC_084835.1, read on the forward strand.
CGCTGCTGCCGGCACATCGCGCTGATCTGAAGGCAGGAGCCAGGTGCTTCTCCTGGTCTCCCATAGGGTACAGGGCCCAAGCACTTGGGCCATCCTCCACTGCCCTCCCGGGCCATAGCAGAGAGCTGGCCTAGAAGAGGGGCAACCGGAACAGAATCCGGCGCCCCCACCGGGACTAGAGCCCCGTGTGCAGGCGGAGGATTAACCTGTTGAGCCACGGCGCCGGCTAACTTCTTTTTACTCTTATGCTCTTCCATTTTTGCTGAAGACTTCAGCATATGGCTCATCACCTTCTTTACAGCTCAGTGAAATTATCAGTGACGAGTTCAATATTCTTGGAATTCTTCCATCTGTCACTTTGTTTCAGATGGCCTCAGCATCTTCAAAAACCCTATACACAGATTGTAACCTCCCAAACTCATTGGCGTACCCTAAACTCTTCTCATTTAAAAATGCCTCACTTCTGAAATTTTAAACCATATTATGTTTTTATAGCTACCATTTTCTTCTCTTACTAGCTTAATTTGGCATCTAGTCACTGGGTTCAACAAGAAGATTAGAGATGGGACACGGGCACTCCCTTGACTTGCATCCTCTGGTCTGCTTTAACACAAACCAGGAGGAAAAGAAAGCTAGGCATCAGAAGCAATGGGTGGCAGGCCTATTAATGGCTGATCTGTACAGTGATCTGCCCTCAAGGAGACCCAACAGGCCAGTCCACTGCAGTGGCTTTCAATGTGGTAAGCCTGGGCTTCAGCAGAAGTCAACTTGTGAAGAGCCCTGGCAGCTCTGCCAAGAGTTGGATCACTGGAAATGGACCTGCCCTGGAGTCGAAGGATGCCCAGGTCAGAGCAACAGATCTTATTGGCTCTAAGCTGAAAAGCCCTTCACTCAGCCCAACTTCCAAAGTGACCACTGCAGCTGAGGGTGTGGTCAAGTAGGGTCAGCAACATTGCAGGCAGAACTGTAAATTTCTTGTTAGAGATGCCCCCTGCCTTTACCTGGCCAGCTCTCCTCCCAGGCCAGCCAAGTAATGGAAGTCAACAGAGTGCCTTCCCCTAGAAGGTTCACACCTCCCTTAGGATATACCCCATGTGAAGAGATAGATAGGTCTGGGCCCCTTAACTTACAAGGCCTAAAGCCCACCAGATTATTGTCAAGCCCCTTCTGTCAGGTTCTATTTGCCTCTCAATCAGAAAACTTAATTGTAGCTTAGACATCACCTTTCTTAGCTCCTCTAATAATGACTCTGTCCTTTGTTCTAGACCCTGTCTAGTGCACTTGGGCCTCATTCCTTTGTAATCATAACCTCTACTCTACCACCAATGGCTCTACTCCCAACCTGTGTGTACTGATGGTCCTCTTCCCCACATAATGCTGTATAATTGTTCAAACCTGGTTAATGCCACTCTTAGGATCATTGGTTACTATCCTCACCCTGTCTTTTATGACCTTGTCTAAATATGATCAGAGTCGGCAAACTTGGAAGGCTTCCATAGCCTTGGCAACTCATGACGACAGCCTAGGGTGGTTACTGGCGCCATAAACTAGAGTGTCAATTTGTTGGGTCAACAACAGGAGCCACTGTGCACTTGCTCCTCATGTGGGATCTCTGTCCTTAATGTGCTGTACATTGTGATTTGATGCTATAACTAGTACTCAAACAGTATGTTTCACTTTGTGTGTCTATGTGAGTGCAAACTGTTGAAACCTTTATACTAAATCGATCTTCTGTATATAAAGAGAATTGAAAATGAATCTTGATGCAAATGGAAGGGGAGAGGGAGCGGGAGAGGGGAGGGTTGCGGGTGGGAGGGAAGTTATGGGAGGGGGAAGTCACTGTAATCCATAAGCTGTACACTGGAAATTTATATTCATTAAATAAAAGTTTTAAAAAAAAAGATTCCTTTTTTGTTTTTATATTCATGTGATAAATAAAAACCTTAAAGTGAGAACCATCTTAACTACTCCCAGCCCCTGTCCTATATACTTAGGTTTTCAAAGCCATCTTCTATTATGTTCCCTGGCTACTGGTTCTCTAATGATTTTATATTTGAATTTTTTTTTCATTTACTAGCAAACTTCATTGTCTTTCCCTTCTTGTCCTCCATAGATACCTATATTATAATTTCAATTAATTACTTTCTGTATTCAACATACTTTTTGTCTCTCATTTGTGTTTAGGTCTTATGCTACCTAAAGAATTTCAGCTGTAAGTATTTGAAAAAAAGAAAAAAAAACACATGATATTTCTTTCAAGTTTGAATTGCTGACAGATGGGAAGTAACCTGCTGTTAATACCACAAATTAAATGTCTATATGTGACTGCTCCCTCTGTGTATCTGACCAGCTATGTCTTTCTTAAATTTTTCTAGAATAAGCCTCTTCACCAAACCTCTACCTTCACTGCACAATATTTCCTTTATTTATTTATTTTTTTTTAGAGAACTATCTGCTCTCACATCCATCTTCCTTTCTTGTGGAAGACATCCCTTCCAGCCTAGGCTAGTGCTTCTTCCAGGGCTCTGTATGTTGCAATTCCATTCCACATCCTTGGGGAATTGGCTTTGTTTTCCTTTGCTCTTGTCAAAACCATTGACATGCCTCCCTCCGTTAGCTTTTCTTCTTCAGCAAATAAACATGCTCAAGTGCCCCCACCTATACACAAGAAGTCTATTTCTGTTTACTAATTTATTGCTTTTTGACACAATCTATGCTTTGAAAGAATTGTCTGGACTGAATTTGCCTACTTTCTCATTTTCTAGTTTCTCTTTGGCCCGCTGAAATGTGGCTTCTGCCTTCACCACTCCATTGACATTATTAATGTAAGTATGACCTAGTAATTATCTCTAGCTTCTTTCACTTTCTACAGGATTTGATGTTTGACTATGCCTTTTCTGTAGAAACCATTTTTTCAAATACCTTAATTTCATAAATTTTATTTGTCACTTTTCTTCTCTCTGTGGTCATGGTGTATTATATGGTCTTTTAAATATTCATGATCATGAAATTCTCAGATTACCTCCCACCATATTACTCCATATCTTTAACCACCTGATCTTACCTCTCATTGCACTTTCCCTTTGGTACTTCTATAACACTAAATGCACAGAAGCATCCTTAATCCCAACACAGATCGTGTTGTAAGGACCCAGAGATATGTATCAATATCTTATACGTTCATTTGGATGGGACAGGCATCCTGATTCAATATTTTCAAAACTGAACTCATGATTCCTTCTCTCCACACTTGTTCCTCCTTTTAGTAAAAGGCCCTGCACTTAGCCAATTTCACAAGATAAAAGCCTGAGATTTATTCAGAACTTCAGAACTCCTGCTTCCTACTGGCATATATATATATATATATATATATATATATATATATATGAGAGAGAGAGAGAGAGAGAGCAAGAGCGAGAAAGAGAGAGTAAAGTCTAAGTTCCATTTATTTTCCCTATAAAATGTCTCTTTGTTCTCTATTTATCCTGATTTACCCTGATTTTCCTGCCTCCTCCATTTCAATCTGGGATTATTCTAAGAACCTCTTACCTTTTATTACTGTCTACCAACTGTTTCCTATCACAAATGAATCTTCATTCTGCTGCCAATGTCACCTTCTGGATAGAGTCAACACTATGACATCTATAGGCATCTTAAAACCTTTCACTGCTCTTTTCTTTCAGAATGTTTAAATTTGGTTCACATTGTCATTTGTAGCTCAAGTACCTTTAGTCTGCCAACCAGCCGTCATATATACCTTTCAATTTTGCTGGCCTATCAGGAATATAACTCATTTTAAATATTTCTGTTTTCTCTGTCAAAAATTCTGTCCAAATTTCTACCATGCATTTTTCTTTTTTTAACTTTTATTTAATCAATATAAATTTCCAATGTACAGCTTATCTACCATGCATTTTTCTACATGACTAGCTCATACTTAGTATTAAAAATTTAGAATAAAGTTTTTTTTTTGTTTTTTTTTTGTTTTTTTTTTTTTAGAGAAACCCTCCTTTGTCCTCTATTTTGATAGGGGATCCTTCCTCTTGCCCTATTCAATGCTTCTCATATTTATCACACTATATTTACTGGTTCTTCTCATCTCAGTTTTCTGTCTACTTAGAAGTCAATACAGAGACATAATTTTAACAGTATCATATACAAGTTTCAACAATGGCTGGCATGTGTTAGCAGTCATTCAAAGAACTATTTCATGAATATATTTCATTGAACTAAAGCATTTATTCAGAACTTGTAAAATCAGTACAATTCACATTAGTTACAAAAATTTAAATATCTTGGAATGAATTTAACTGAGGAGGTAAAATATCTCAAAAAATGAAAATTAAAAAAAAATTGAACAAAAAAATAAGACATATAAAAATCAAAGAATTTTCCATGTACATGGATTGGAAGAATTAATATCATCAAAATATCTGTGCTACCCAAAGCAGTTTATAAATTCAATGTAATCCAATCAAAATACCATGGGCGTTCTTCTCAGATCTAGAATAAATGGTGCTAAAATTCATATGGAAATACAAGAGAATCCAAATAGCAAAAGAAAACTTAAACAACAAAAACAAAGCCAGTGGTGTCACCATACAAGACTTTAAGATATACTACAGGGCAGTTGTGATCAAAACAGCTTGGCACTGGCACAAAAATAGACATACACCAATGGAATGGAACAGAAATCTCAGAAATCAATCCACACAATTACAGCCAACTAATCTTTGACAAAGTAGCTAAAATAAATCCCTGGAAAAAGGATACTGTTCAACAAATGGTGCTGGGAAAACTGGATCTCTGCATACAAAAGTATAAAACAAGTCCCTACCTTATACCTTATACAAAAATCAACTCAAAATGGATCAAGGGGGGCTGTGGCATTGCGGGTAAAGCTGCTGCCTGCAGTGCCGGCATTCCATATGGGTGCCAGTTCTAGTCCCAGCTGCTCCACTTCCAATCCAACTCTCTGCTGTGGCCTGGGACAGCAGTAGAGATGGTGTAAGTCCTTGGGCCTCTGTACCCACATGGGAAACATGAAAGAAGCTCCTGGCTCCTGGCTTCAGATCGGCACAGCTCCGGCTGTTGCAGCCAATTGGGAAGTGAACCATCGGATGGAAGACCTCCCCACCCCCAGCCTCTCCTCTCTCTGTGTAACTCTGATTTTCAAATAAATAAATAAAGCTTTAAAAAAATGGATCAAGGATCTAAATCTATGACTTGCTAGCATCAACTTACTAGAAGAAAACATAAAGGAAACTACTTAAGACATTGCTATAGGCAAAGACTTCTTGGAAAAGACCCCATAACACTGGCAATAAAAGCAAAAATAGACAAACGGCATTACATCAAGTTAAGAAGATTCTGCATTGTAAAGGAAGCACTCAACAAACTGAAGAGGCAACTGACATAACAAAAGAAAATGTTTTCAAACTATGCAGCTGATAAAGGATTGATGTCAAGAATATATAAAGAGTCAAGAAACTCAGCAACAACAAACAATCCAGTTAAGAAATAGGCAAAGGAAAAAGGGCATGAGCAGGCATTTTTCAAAGGGTGAAATTCAAAAACTGCTCAGGATCACTAGCCATCAATAAATGCAAATAAAATCCACAATGAGGTTTTACCTCCCCCTAGTTAGAATGGCTATCATATAGAAATCAAAAAACAATAAATGATGGCAAGGCTGTGGGGGAAAGGGTACCCTAATCCACTTTTTTTAAAAAAGATTTATTTATTTATTTATTTATTTATTTGAAAGTCAGAGTTACACAGAGAAATGAGAGGCAGAGAGAAAGAGGTCTTCCATCTGTTGGTTCACTCCCCAATTGGCCACAATGGCCAGAGCTGTGCCAATCCGAAAGCAGGAGCCAGGAGCCTCCCTCGGGTCTCCCATGCGGGTGCAGGAGCCCAAGGGCTTGGGCCATCTTCTCCTGCTTTCCCAGGCCATAGCATAGAGCTGGATCGGAAGTGGAGCAGCTGGGTCTCCAATCAGCACCCATATGGGATGCTGGTGCTACAGGCCAGGGCGTTAACCCACTGTGCCACAGTGCCAGCCCCCTAGATCCACTTTTGATGGTAATGTAAACCAGTATAACCATTATTGGAGGCAGTATGGTGATTCCTCAGAAATCTGAAAATAGATCTACCATATGATCCAGCCATCCCATTCCTGTGAATTTACCCAAAGAAAATGAAATCAGCATATCAAAGGCTTATATATAGCCCCCATGTTTATTGCAGCTCAATTCACAATAGCTAAGAAATGGAATCAATCAATATGTCCATCAACTGATGACTGGATAAAGAAATTGTGGTATATATATACTATGGAATGCTACTCAGCCATATAGGAATGAAGTCATGTCTTTTGCAACAACATGAATGCAACTTGAAATCCTTATGCTTAGTGAAATAAGCCAGTTCCAAAAAGACAAATATATTTCCTCTGATCTTTGATAACCAATAGTGCACAAAAAATGTAATGTGGGGCTGGCGCTGTGGCTTAGTAGGTTAAGCCTCTGCTTGTGGTGTCATCATCCTATATGGCCACCGGTTTGAGTCTCAGGTGCTCCACTTCCTATCCAGCCCCCTGCTCTTAGCCTGGGAAAGCAATGGAAGATGGCCCATGTGCTTGGACCACGGCACCTACACAGGAGACCTGGAAGAAGCTCCTGGCTCCTGACTTTTGATCAGCCCAGCTCCAACTGTTATGGTCATTTGAGGAGTAAACCAGTGGATTGAAGTTCTCTCATTCTCTCATTCTCTCTCTCTCTCCTCCTCCCTTCCTGCCTCCATCCCTCCCTATGTCTGTAACTCTGACTTTCAAATAAATATGTTAAGCTTTTCCAATAAGACCTGGAACCAGACAAGGATGCCCACTCTCACCACTGCTATTCAACGTAGTTGTGGAAGTTTTAGCCAGAGACATTAGGCAAGAAAAATAAATCAATGGAATATAAATTGTAAGGGAGGAAGTAAAATGATCTCTTTGCAGATAACAGGATCCTATATATAAGGGAACCAAAAGACTTCACTGAGAGACTACTGAAACTCATAAGAGTTTGGTAAACTTGTAGGATATAAAATCAACACACAAAAATCAGTGTCTGCTTGATGAAATTTCTTTGTGTATCATTCTCCTTTGTCTTGTAGTCTATTCTGATATAACACAAAGGAAAGATACTCCATGTATGGTTCTTTAAAAAAATAAATAAATAAACTGAAGCTATATCATTGTAAAAATTAAAAGAAAAAATAAGAAAGGAAGGAAGTGGAAGGGTGGGAGTGTGGGCGGTAGGGTGGGTAGGGTGAGAAATATCACTATGCCCCTAATCTGTATGTATAAAATACATGTTAATTTGTTACCTTATATAAATAATAAAATTAAAAATAGTATTTTGAGGACTATGTAACAATATGGAAAGGATTTGATAAGTCAATAAATATTTAACATTTCAGGTACACAGTCATTACAGCTTTATACAAATAGAGATATGGAGGGAAAGGTGGATGAAAATTCACCAATATGTTAGCGGTGGATTATGGGTCTAGATTCATTGATGAATTTTCTTTTTTCAGAGTAACTTCAGTGCAAACCTATTAAATGACCGCAATTAAAAAGTATTAAATAAATTATGGTTTGTCTTCTTCCATTAATATGCTTCTAAATGAACAGTGATTATAGAAGAAATAAAAGGAAATCAAAAAATTTCTTGAAACAAATGAAGATTACAATATAGTATATCAAAACTTATGGTATATAGCAAAATGATGTTAAGAGGGAAGTTTATAGCAATTAGTTCCTACATAAAGAAATTGGAAAGGCACCAAATAAACTGTATTTCAACGACATGGAAAAACAAGAAATATTCAAACCCCAAATTAGTAGGAGGAAAGAAATCATTAAAATTAGAGAATAAACAAAATTGAAACAAAAAATACAAAAGATCAGTGGGATGAAAATCTTACTTCTGAAAAAAAAAATAAAATTGATACACCATTGGCCCAACTAAAAAAAAAAAAAAAAGAGAGAGAGAGAGAGAGAGAAGACCCAAATCAATAAAAACAGAGATGAAAAAGGAAATGTTACAATGGATACCACAAAAAATAAAAAGAATCATCAGAAATTACTACAAGCAGATATAGTCCAACCCACTGGAAAATAAGAAATGGATAGATTTCTGGACATATACAATCTTCCAGGCTGAGTCATGAAGACATAGAAAATCTAAATGGATCAATACTCAATATGGTGAGATTGAATCAGTAATAAACCCTCCCCAAAAAGAAAAGCCATCCAGGACCAGATGCTTTACTGCTGAATTTTACCAAACTCATAAAGAAGAACTAGTTCCAATTCTTCTCAAATTATTCAAAATAATTGAAAGGGAATGAATCCTACCAAACTACTTCTATGAAGCCAGCATTACCTCAATTCCATAACCAGAAAAAATACAACAGTAAAAGAGAACTATAAGTCAGTATCAGTGATGAACATAGGTGCAAAAATCTTCAACAAAATGCTAGCTAATTGAATCTAACAACACATCAAAATGATCATTCACCGGACCAATTGGGATTTATTCGTGGTATGCAGGGATGGTTCAACATATGTAAATCACTAAATGTGATACTTAACATTGACAAATTGAAGAATAGAAGCCATATGATTATCTCAATAGATGCAGAGAAAGCATTTTATAAAATACAACATCCTTTCATGATAAAAACCTTAAGCAAATTGGGTATAAAAGGAACATTCATCAACACAATCAAGGCAGTATATGACAGTCTCCAGCTAGCGTCATATTGATTGGGAAAAGTTGGAAGCTTTTCCAATAAGACCCGGAACCAGACAAGGATGCCCACTCTCACCACTGCTATTCAACGTAGTTGTGGAAGTTTTAGCCAGAGACATTAGGCAAGAAAAATAAATCAATGGAATATAAATTGTAAGGGAGGAAGTAAAATGATCTCTTTGCAGATAACAGGATCCTATATATAAGGGAACCAAAAGACTTCACTGAGAGACTACTGAAACTCATAAGAGTTTGGTAAACTTGTAGGATATAAAATCAACACACAAAAATCAGTGTCTGCTTGATGAAATTTCTTTGTGTATCATTCTCCTTTGTCTTGTAGTCTATTCTGATATAACACAAAGGAAAGATACTCCATGTATTGTTCTTTAAAAAAAAAAAAAGCAAAACAAAATACGGCAAAATAATGTCTCTTCCCACAAAGTTTTCAACAGAGAGGTGCAGAGCACTGTTTACCAATCAAATTGTTTATGCAAAAAACTGCATCTAGATTGGCTTGTAACTAAGTGCAGTGGAAACTATCATTCACCTCTGATGAGCCAAGCAGATAGCATATGCAAATCTCAGAGCTGCATAATAGCTTTTTCTGGACCTCTAACTTCAGTTTCCTTTCAGAATATTAGTTTTAACACTACTAGTCTACAAACTTCATGGACATTAACTAGACAGATTTCTCTTATATATTTTTTTTTTCTGTTAGAAAGATTTTCATGATGTAAATAACAAATGTATTACATGCAAATAAATACACGATTTTTAAAATAACAAATTAAGGAACTTACAGACATTTGTTTAGATGCTATTCAAATTAAAGACTATAATCTTTCCTTTTGTCTTTGACTATATATAAAATGACTTTTATGCAAAGCTCCTAAGAATATGACTTGAAAATAAATTAACATTAAGGTTTCATTAAATGAGTCCATCATTTAGTTTAACATTAAATATCGTATTTTCTTAAAGATATTTGAAAAGGAGAAACATCTTTTTGGTTACTTCATTTTACTGATTTTCTACCAATGACATAGATATAAAAACTCTACTCCATTTTGTATAGATACCATGTTTTTTCTACTCCTATACACATATAACAAGGTCCTCCTTTATGCAAAGGAAGAAAATCCTCTCCATAATTTAACACTTTTCTATTAACTGCATTTTGCTTTTTAGTGGTTTTTTTTGCTATTAGATCTATAATTTTGGTACATTTCATTAGATTCTGCGTAATGCATCATAGTGGTTGAAAAGGTATGCCAATTATAAAATATAATCTAATGACACATACTTTTTCATAGATATCTTGAAAAAATAGATTTAAATTGAGAAATAACATTTCATCTACTGTATTGTTAGAATTTTTAATGCACTAATATCCAGAATCTTGCATTTCAGTCTGACACATGTCACACAGAAATGTGACCTACACCAACATTTCCTCATGTGTCAGTGATATGAACTGAAGTAATAATCTTAAGAACACGTGCAACTACAACACAGGTTGTGTGTATACTTCAGGTATAATTTACATTGATGTACAAAGTTGATTTGCAAATTTCCTCTAATTATACGTCATGAATTGGGAACTTTAACGCATCGCTTAAATTCTGAGAACATAGTGGGGTAATTTTCCTCTACTCTTGGCCTATGCCACTTGTCTATGACAATAGCTTGCTATCAAATTTAAGACCCTTATTCGGGAGGTTAATGCGAGGTAGGAACTCCATTCAGTGTTACTTTGGCTTAAGGGCATAATGTCACAATTTGGTGCATCCTCTAATGACTTTTTTTTTTTTTTCTAAAAGCAGCTTACAGCCTAGACCTACTTCAGCGAATTTCCTTGTAAGGTCCTTGGAAGACTGAAGGAAAAAAAGTACAATTGATTGCGTGGCCAAATTTCTGTTCATGCCTGCTTACTGATTTTTGTTCATTTCACAAATAAACAAGGCATGAATACATCAACCCACAAACCATAAACAATAAAGAACTTCATCCTGTAAGTTTGCTACGGCCAGCAGTTTGTGGCTGAATCTGCTATTTGTCATAAGATAAATGATAAAGTGATTGCCATTTGTCACTGAATACACAAGGGGAGTGCTCAGCTGTGAAACACTTGAATGCAGACAACAGTAAATATTGCCATTCTTATTACTAACTTCCTTTAAAAGGACCCCCTAAAACTATGCAAGTAACAGTACACTAGTGTTTTGGGTAAAAAATTTACCTTAAGAAAGAAAAACCACTAAACATGTAAGTACTCCTAGTTAAAAACCCTGTATTGACTGCCACATGGAATGCATACAAACATAGGCCATCTTTTTTAAGAAAGGTGTTTTATAAAATTGAACATTGAATTTAATTTATATGTATTGTTCCCACTTTTGTACTGTTCAGTGATTTTTAATACAAACTTTTTTATGTTTCTGAGAATCACTGGTGCTTGACGGCTTTCAACTATATTAATGGAGGTTATAACAGCATCCATACATTAATATAGTCTGTGTTTTATCTAAACTCTGATTGAATTTAGGGAGTGCCTAAATTCTGTGTTGCTATACTTGCTGCCAACTACATGGACTTCATTAATTTTTGTGAAAGGCTACCCAACAACAAAATTGGGAAATATAAAATGCAAATGACAAAGCAAGAAAAATAAGTGACTGCTCATGGAATTCCTAAGCTATAATATTCTTTAGGCAAACACTATACCAGATAACGAGGGAATGACAATAGCAACTTATACTACAATAAAAATGCTTAAATTTGAAGCTTGTTTATAAAAGAGGTATAAAATGTCACAGAATTTTTGAGTTTGTATCTTTGTGACTCACAAGAAAAAGCAAAAATGCAAAGAGCATTGTTTGAGACTTTGAAAAAAGTTTATGACTCAGATTTATCATGGAATATATCTCTTTTCACAAGAGAACTCAGATTAAATAACACATAACCTGAAATATCTTTACACCATTAGACACAGTTCCTTCAAGAGTAAGGCTGGAATACCTTGGTGGAAAAATATAGGGAAGTATGCACTTTATAGTGTCTTTAAATCCAAGCTGAATAACAAGCAGAAAAATAACTATTTAGTGTCAGATATTTCCAGAAACCATTCTTTTACATAAAGTGAATGTAATTTTTCTAATGTAATACAATATGATTAAATTTGAGAAGTCAAATTATGTTTGTCTTTTCACTATAGTCCAATATAAGAAATTTCAAACCCTTCATTCAAAATACATTTGAAATAACACTTCAAAACATCAATATTTCTACCTTGTGTTAAAGCATATGAGAAATCTTTCATGTCTTTGGTGCTGGGAGATGAGATTTCCTGATATACGCTAATACATTTTTCATCAAGTGCTAATGGATGAAAATGACTATTTAGATCAAAAGAATGTATGCAGAGTTTCTCACTATAAGTGTCAATATTACATATCAAATTAATTTTATAAATACTTGCTTAATTATTGCCCAATTATACATTACTATACAAAATAGATGGATGCAACTGTAAATCATTCAGTATTATTGATTTCTCTATATTAAATGGATATTAACATTTTGGGCATATTCATCTATGGATATAAGGATATAAAACATCAGTGCAAATACTATATTTGCAACATGAACTTTTGGTTTAATGTTCAATTCTAAGTCTGATAAGTTAATAATATTGCTCTTAAAATTCTAATAGATATAAACCATATAAGTCTGTTATGACATCATATAGATATTTCACATATTTTTCTCTAGAGAATCCGTTTCTGTTTAGTTCTGCATTATCCAACAGCCACCTTATTTTTCTATATTTGTAAATCTGTTTTTTAATGGATTAGGTTATTTCACTGATATATGCATTTTATTGCCTTTACAAAAATCAAAATATTGTTTCAGGGGCTTTTTTTTGGTATACAAACAGAAAACAGAAAAAAGGAAAGCTGACTTTTAGGCTTTTGACAGGAGTCTTGTATAAGTGGAAGACTTTTAATTCTCAAATTGTTTCACTTCAATAACTCTTTTAAAGTTGTTGCGCCAAGATGCCTGGCGGATTAAGCTCCATTGCCTTTTCTTGTTTTGAACTAATGTATTCTTGATCACCGTTTAATGAAACTATATACCACATGGAGATTTCACATTAGATAAGCCATGTGAAACCCTCATCAGACAAGTAGCTCTGGCTGGTGGTAATCCTTCAGATGAAAATTTCAGACTAGCAGGTTTTCCAATTTAAATGAGCCCCTTTAACTATAAAAAATTGGCACGGTATGATTGCTAAAAATTATTTTTAAATTTTTATGTTGCCAAAGTGCCCTGGTGGCTGTAAAAAACAGAAATACTGCCGTAAATACAGAAAACATTAACTGGTCACTGAGGGGATCCAATTTACAACCCATAGAGACAACTCACACAGCTCACTGACACTGGCACTATTGGGTTTGTGATAGGGCATTCTGCTTTACTCCCCGCCCCCCCCACACACACACACAGAAGCAAAGCTCGTCTTAAATATGCAATTAAATAGATTTATTCTACAAGTTTCTCTAGTCAGTGGTTATTACTCACTCTTACTTCATTGCACTCTGATCTATAGAATTTTCATGATGTGTTGAGATAGCCTTTAGGAAGCAACAGTACCTGCTACGAATTTTCAACAAAAAATATTTTGGGGGGTGTGTTTAACACGTGCTACTTAATCCTTTATTAAAATGACTTGGTTAATATTTAAAAAACTCTATGTTTATTCTAAGCTAGAATCATTGTACATCTTAATATTTCTGCAATATATTGAATTACTACTAATAGAAATATTCCTCTTAGCTGAAGTTTGATGTGGATTTCAAACAACAAGAAAAAAAGATTACATGGAGATTTATTTTTCCATGTGTATTATATTTTGTTTTAGTCTGCCATAAATGTCAATGAGTTACACACTACTGTAGACTATATCGGGTTATCCTCTTTTGTTATATTCGTAGATATCCATTTGAAAAGAGGACTGGTGATTTATTTACATTGGAATGTCATTGCCATCTACATGTGACATATAGTAAAATATTTTACAGCATAAAATAAACAGCATTACTCAAGAGAAGAAAGAATGACTTAAGCAAACAAAAGCATAACTATTTACAAGGGAAAATAAGTAAAATCAATAGTTCAACATAAGCAGTAAAGATTGGACAAAAAATTGGGATGAGAAATAATTGAACATATGTGCATTACTGCCAATAATTTTGGGAGACACTAATCAGAAAAAGAAGGACCTGGTAATTTAAAATGGAAAGTTGCTGCAACCAAAGATAGTTAAGTGTGCCCTTATTCAAGTCTACACTAGTCTATATTTGGGGGAAATATCACAGACTGAGAATCACAGAGGATTTTATTTCAAAAATCAATGCCTTCCATTTAGGTTCCCAGCATTGATGAACTAGATACAATTAGTGTATTCTGTAATAGTGAACCACGAATCATTTTATACTTCACTAAACGAGTGATGAGAAAATAGGTACAGTTATCACCATCAGGTATTACAAATTAAAACACACACAGACACACACAGTTTTCAAGGAGCAGAGTGGCCACGATTCAGGGTTATTTAACCTGCTCACAGTTAATCAGATCAGGCGCTGCAGTGTTATTGCCTCTTGTAACTAGTTGCATTCAAATGAAGCACAATAGAAGGGTCAATTCACATTTATATCAGATCAGAAAGACCCATGTAGAGATCTGGACATTTTTTTCTCCCTAAAGTATGAGAAAAACAAACACTGGGAAGACACCCACCACCAACTCTCTTGGGATGGATGTGCAGAGCATATGATTCCTCAGCTCTCTCCTTTCCGGAAATTTCTTGCAACTCAAAGAAATCATTTGGGAGGTTGTTGGGAAAGAGGAATGTACTCATCCTCCATCACAATTACTGCAAGGATGGGAAAACTGGGAAATATAGAGGGGAAATTTCAAGGATGGGTGAGCAGAGAAAACCCCAATCTCTTCCAGAGTAAGCAGTGTGACAGCAAAAGTCTTGCTTTAAAAACAAATAAGTTAAGAACCTCCCTTGACAAACGAGAGAATGCAGAAATGAGTGAAAGGGGCAAGGGTACACGGTGCATATTGCTTTAAATCTTTGCATGTATACAAACCTGAAAAAAAGAATACTCCAAAATATAATACCATGGAATTTATTATCTTTTCTGGCATCTGATTTATATTATTTATAGCATTAACCTGTGTAATCTACTGAGATAAAATCATTTCTCCTAGAAATGACAAACAAAAGAATCTTTCAAATTCAAGGAAAAGGTAGAAGGTTACTATAAAAATGAACAAAGACTCATAATAAGTGTTTCTAACAAAGAGAAATCTAGTACATTTAGTGATAATGAAGAATTGATAAAAAAATTATAGAATGTTTGAATACCTTTAAGAAAGGGAGGACTTAGTATTTTTGTGAAATTTAAGAAAGATCTTAATTAAGAAATTATCACCTTAAAATATCTATGGATAAATAGTTCAAAAATTTGTTTTCTAGCCTGGTGGTTCACCATATTGATTATCCCAACAGGGAGGAAATAAGTAGTTTGTAAAAAAAAAACAAAACAAACAAAACAAAAAACAAAACAAAAAAAAACAACTACTACCGCTGCTGCCACCACCACCATCACCAATACCAAAAGCAAATCCCTCCAAAGTGGCAGAGTTCATCTTTTAACTTCCACCATTATTCTGTATTTCAACCTATTCAGTCATGGCTCTGAGAAGTTATTGATTGCCTAATAGGTTCCAAGTACTGTAATATGCACAGGTTGATTTATTTCAAAATGCATAGCACTTACATTTATTTATACAATAAAACTTGACAGTTGCCATTCAAAATGTTTACAATTATGTATCACTGTTTTTCTATTACAGAACTATTCTGATTTTTAAAACAGCAAATCAGACAAAGCAAAACAGATGTTTTTCACTGAGTATTTTAATCTGAAATAGCAATACTGTAGCAGTTATTGTATAATAGTGACAACCAATCTCAGACCAACTCCTCTAAGTCCAGATGAATCCAGCATTGTCTGCTTGTTAGTTATCTGAGAAAATAGCATGCGATGACCAAAATATGGTTAACAAGGACTCTGTAAGAGCCCATGCTCTAATTCTGCATGTGCAATGAATCAAAAGCAGGACACAGTAGTAAAGTCTGTAGACCTACAGCTGCTTCCCTGGTAGAAGGCATCTCCTCCCTGGGTTTCCTTGTGTAGTCTCATCTTGCGTGTTGAGATTGTCACTTTTCCTTTCATTAGCTCCTCAGGAAGGAAAGTAAATCTGCCTGGTTTATAAGAGAAGATTTCTCAGACTATGCATTATATTTTTTTAAAAATTTGCTAAGTTGGCTGGGGTTTTACACTGAATTTGAGGTTGAAACTTCCAGCTCATTATTTGGGATCCTCAAGCCAATGAATCAACACAGAAAGAGTTGCAATGGTCTAGCAGCCAGGGCAATTTAACAGAACTCTCAAGAAGTCCAATCACGAACTTACAATACAAATAAAGAAGATTATGTGTGGAATTCAGGAGTTTTTTGGGGGCATTGCTTAGTTCTCCCACAAAATGTGATAAAAGCAACTAGAAAATTACAACCAACACAGGCAAAATGGCTAATGATACAAACCATATAAAAATGAACATCTGAGCATCCCAATAGAAAAGCAACAAGAAGTTGAGGGGCTTCCTGAGGGCAGAATTTATTAGAAGAATCTAGTTATAAATACCAACCATGGACTTACAAACAATTACAGATATGAGTCTTAGTAACTGTTATTTTTTATATGAATATATTTATATATTATATATGCATTAATATTCATATGTATGCATATAAGTTATTTTCATTTTCTACCCATTGCCAATAATATTTAACAGCTAGCCCTATTTCTTTTTTTTAAAGATTTACTTATTTTTTTTCAAGTGGCAGAGTTAGAGAGAGAGAGAGGTCTTCCATCCTCTGGTTCACTCCCCAATTGGCCCCAGTAGCTGGAACTAAGTGGATCTGAAGGTAGGAACAAAGACCTCTTGTAGGTCCACCACATGGGTGCAGGTCCCCAAGCACTTGGGCCATCTTCCACTGCTTTCCCAGGTAGAAGCAGAGAGCTGGATCGGAAGTTGGGCAGCTGGGACATGAATCAGCACCCATATGGGATGCCGGAACTGCAGGCAGAGGCTTAACCTATTAATGCCACAACGCCAGCCCTGCCTTTGATCTTCATATTTGAATTACAGGAAAGCACATATGGAACATCACTTTGCTAAGAGTCAAACTGAAATGCACTGTATATTCTATTTTGGCTAAATGACTGGCATATTGTTATGTGGGAAACAATTTTAATATTAGAATCATTTGCAATGGACTTTATCTGGAAGTTAAATAAACCTTTAAAAAGTGTGCTAAGATATGGAATCAATCCAGATGCCCATCAGCCGATGACTAGGTAAAGAAAATGTGATCTATCTATATTTACATCTATTATCTATCCATCTCTGAATCTGGGCAGAATTTGAGGGAAGAGGACTGTCCTACTGAAACAGAGATGCTTCTAAGAACACAAATACCAGCAGAACTAATTTCAAGTTTTTCACATATTATATCTTTAGCTTGATGATATAGTTTTCTAGATAAATTTTTAAAAGATGTATTTACTCAAAAGGCAGATATATGTGTATGTATATATATATATATATATACACACACACATTCATAGAGAGACAGAGACAGAGAGAGATCGATCCTCCATCCGCTGGTTCATTCTCCAAATGGCCACAACAGCCAGAGTTAGGCTGATCCGAAGCCAGGAGCCAGGAGCTTCTTTTAGGATCTCCCACTTGGGTGCAGGAGCTCAAGGACTTGGACCATCTTTCATTGCTTTCCCAGGCCATTGCTGAGAGCTGCTTGGGAAGTTGGGCAGCCGGCACTTCAGGCAATGGCCCCACATGCCACACCACAGCGATAGCCCCAGTAGATTTATATTTTCAACAACTTCTTGCTCTAGGTGCATGCAGTTAGCACTAAAATAATCAATCAAAAAAGCTTACAGGGGCCGGTGCTATGGTATAATAGGTTAAGCCTTCATCTGCAGCACCGGCATCCCATATGGGCACTGGTTTGAGTCCGGATGCTCTTCCAATCCAGCTTTCTGCTGTGGCCTGGGAAAGCGATGGAAGATGGCCCCAATGCTTTGGCCCCTGCACCCACATGGGAGATCTGCAGAGGCTGCTGGCTCCTAGCTTCTGATGGGTACAGCTCCAGTCGGTGTAGCCTTTTGGGGAACAGGCCAGCAGATCGAAAATCCCTATTTCTGTCTCTCCCTTTCTCTGTCTGTAACTCTGCCTCTCAAGCAATAAAAAAAAAAAAAAAGAAAGAAAAAGGAAAAAAAAAAAGTTTACACTTTCTAAATGTGTACTAAACTTGAGATAGCTTGCATATTTCCAACATAGACATTCAATGTAGTTAAGCTCTGATCCCCTATTGAATAATCATAGAGCTGGGGGAAATATTACAAAATATCCTGCTCCACTTTCATATGGGAAGAGATGAATATAGTTAGAGGCCATCATTCTGGCCTGAAGATTGGTGTCCCTGGAAAAATGTGCTGTGAAACATCATTTCAAATCTGCATGCCTCCTTTTCATTTTTCAGTCTATTTGCTTATTCTTGGTCACTGCTGTCTCGTTGCCTTCACTGATTATCCCAATAGTTAAGCAATATACTCAGCACTTCTACTGAGATGCACTTTGCCTGCCACTCAACAGATTGCTTCTCATTTCTTCCAGGTTATTTCAACTTTTTAAGGTGTGCTATTCAAACATCATAGGCATGATTGTTTCAGGCAGCATTACACCCTTGGATTTCAAAATCTCTCTACCAATTCTTTTGTTAATGTTTTGCTATTCTTGGGTATTTCCCATACCTCTCTAGGAAACCACATCACTTGCTCCAGAGTTCCTCCTTTCTCTGACCTTTGAGATCAAAGCAGATACTTGCCACGGTTTATTATTACTGCATATTTTGATGTCAGGCTTCCCCATTAGGTAATGAATTCATGGGAGGCAATACCTATATTTAAGTAATGTACTGTATACTTTACCCTGAAGCTCAACAAATGTTTATAAAAATATTTGAGAATGTTTTCTGGAAAAAAGAAAACACCACCCCATGTATTTTCAAAAAAAAAAAAAGATTTTTTTTTGAAAGGCTGCATTATGCACAGAGAAAGAGAGAGAAGTATTCCATCTATTGTGTCCCATATATTTTAAAAGTTCAGTGATAATTTAACTTTGAACATATTTTCAAGTGTTATAAGAATTATCTGTTGCCTATTTTCTATATTGAGGGGATCAGATGCAGAACCAGCAATGTAAGTATTTTCACAGAAATCAATGTAATGTACTATACAAAATATAATTTTACAGATCCATTTTCCTTTCTAATATCATTTGGAAATTTTACTTTGTAGTAGGATTTTCCACAGATGCACATTGAATAGGTTTGATATTCACAAGTAATTCAAATTTTTAATTTTTAGTTTTCAAATATTCATTAGATATAGGTATGTTTTTTTGTGTGTGTGTGTGTGTGTATGCCTCAGTATGTGTATTTCTAAACAGTAATCAAATAATGTTTTTCCAAGAATAAGAAGAAAAATGAGATCCAGGGACAAGGCAAAAGTAGAGTTCAATAAATATTTATGTTGATGTAAAAATTATTTTAATAGTATAAGTAATAAAAATGCTATTTTAATTTTCAAAGGCAACAGAGAAGCTGGTAATACCTTCAAAGTAGGTTTAGGGGAAAGTGTTAGGCCTACTGGTTAAGGCAACATTTAAGATTCTTGTGCCCTTTACTGAATGCCTGGGTACAGTATTCACCTCTGGCTCCTGACTATAGTTTCCTGCAATGTAGATCCTGGGAAGCAGCTGTGGTGGGGCCAGTAGCTGGGTTCCTACCAACCATGTGAGAACACCTAGACTGAGTTCCTGGTTTCTGTCTTTGGCTCGGCCCAGTCCTGGCCATTGAGAGCATGTATGCAGTGGACTAGTGCATTGGAAATTAACGTTTCTCTCTCTCCTTCTGTGCATGCATCTTTGTGTGAGTGTATGTATAATGTATATTATATAATGTACAGATACCTCAGATAAATTTTAAATATTCAATATGGTAAAACTATAAATGTATTTTCATGAGAGAAACTGAAAAAACTGATAGAGAGAAACTATGTTTAGAGCCTGAACATATTCCCTCATTTGCATGCTAGATGTATCATTTAATGTTGGGCTATTGTACATACTACTGGAGGTCAGATAATTTATAATGAACATTTATTTTCTCACAGTTCTGGAGTCTGAGAAGTTCTGGTGAGGGCCTTCTTCCTGCATCACACATGACAAAAGGCAGAAGGACAAACAGGCAAGAAGGGACTGAACTCACCCTTTTATAAAGACATTAATCCCACCCATGGCCTAACCACCTTGAGAAGCCCCACCTCTTAACACTATTACAGTGGCAATTACATTTCAACATGAGTTTTAGAGAGAGAAAAATTCAAATCCTGGCACTAAGCAATATATTAACTCCTGTACCCAGGCACTGAAATATTCCAGGCTATCGAATAAGAGCTTTGTGAATATCTCATATGATCTTTAAAAATAACTGTACACTCAGTGGAAAATTTCTGATAAGAGTAGTTATTTTAATTGCAAAAGGTAATGCAACTGGTAAATCCTGAAATCAGGGTTAGACTCAGGAGCCATCTGATGCTTTTAACTACTGAGAAGTGGTGACTGAGAGCAAGCAATATGTGTGTGTACTTGTAACATGCATTATGTAATATACACACACGCACATACACACACATGTATGTATGTATTAAATCCCTTGGCACATCTTCCTGGGCAAGTCAATGCTTGCTTCTAATCTGAACTAACTCCTAAATGCTAATGACTTTACTTTTAGCAACACTAACTTCTGAATTCCCACACACACACCATTCACACTTTCCCCATCCCATAAAACAAACTCGGCAGACTTGTATATTTTTCCCTGCTTAGACCTTTGTACTTTATATCATTTGTTTCTCATGCATTCTTATTTCCTCCAATGAAATCTTTACAAATGTATTGAAACAACGTCTCCTACAAAAGATCTTCAATTTACAGGATGATGATCATCTTGATCCATTTCTCTGGTGGTTTAACTTTTTCTGTGATAATTGATAATATACAAGTGAAAAATACTCTTTCAATGACCTAAAGATAAGATTCATAAAATATATGATTCTAGATGATACACAATTCACACATGAATCTATATGATCTACTAGTTACTGTCTAATCTTTTACCTAAATATTTGGAACTGACATAAACCTGCCTGGGTTTCATAACTTTCTTGCTAAGGTTGACAACACAGCTCATCACAGTCAGAAATGTTTCACTGGAAAAGGGACCAATGCTAAGGCAGAGTTTACCATGATTATCAACAGAAAATTTTAGTTTTTTATATTCAACTATCCATTAGATTTCTCCTTCTGAGAATGAACTACGGTCACCAAATTCAACATAACTTGTCCATAACTTGATTCCATATCTCTTTTCTTGCTAAGTCTGATTTTTCTCCTGAGTTTCATAGTTCAGGTATATCTATTTCCTACCATCTAGAATTAAATACATTTTTGCTTTTAGTCTTCCTCATATACTCTCCTCTTACCACAGCCACTGTAACAACACTTCAAATAGTTTCTTACCAAGAAGTCATACTTGACCATAGATTATTAAGTCACCAGACTATTTGTATATTCATTATATAGGTAACAACTTACATTACTTTTCTATCATTTTCCTTTCTCCTACTATGAATATAAGATCTATGCAACTCTGCATAGGTCTGTGTCTTCCAGAGCATGGATTTGGGCAAGGACTTATGTCCCAAGATATCAAATTTAAGTATGGATCCTAAAGCAATTACATGACTGGTATAGAATTAACCTTGCCTAATGAGAGAACTGGCCTTTGCTCTTCCACTTTGGGAGGTAATCCATAGGCTCCTGGAATATTTTAACTTGTCTGGGGAATTTGGCCATTAGACCACCTAACAATCTGATTTATGAGGACTTTGGGAAATAGATGTCATTCTCAAGCTCTGAGGAACTGATGGTTAACCAGATCCCCAGGAGGGGCTGGAGATGAAAGGTCAGCCAACTGAGCGATGTGTAACAAATTCCAGGAGAAGGAAGGCTTCCCTAGCTGGACATGGTTTTGTGTGTATTGTCACCTCACGGCATAAAGGAGGTAATGTCAGCCATGGCTCCGTGTGGGGAAAGGATGACCCAAACATCCACCTTTACAACCCTCCCAGACTGTGCTGTTTTTCCCTGGCTAATTTTAATTTGTATCCTTTCATTATGATAAAACTGCAGTCATAAACAGAGCATTTTCCTAAGTTCTGTGAGCTTTCTAGCACATCACTGAAACTGAGGGTAGTTGTCGGGACTCCCTGAAAGTGTAGTCAGCTGGGATCTGAAATGAGAGAAGTCTCGTGGAGGCTGAGACCTCTGGCTGTGCAGTTTGTTTAACCTCTGGGTATCATAGGTACAATGCCACCAGAGGCCAAGATGTTAAAAGCTGAACACGCAAATGCCCACAAATTACAGGTGCAGATTCTGTTGCTTCATCCTCTGCCTTCATCTTGTATGACAATATCCCCTCCCTGACATATGCAGTTTGCCTCTCTTCCCACAGCTAATGGCTGCAGTGTTGAGACATAACAGGCTGAAAAAGGGAGGTATTTTGTTCTATGTGCTTGGGTAAAGGTTTCCTTTTGAATTTAAGTCTGATGTAGCAATGAGCATTGTGAGAACAATCTGTATAGATTCTGTCTACCTTTTAACTTCAGAGAGACAATCACTGGAGTTTTTGTGAGTTCTTTTTGATTTCTCTTGATTGATCCTAGCACCCAAAGAAATGACCTGTGAAAGGCCACTGGAGCACTTGTGGAAAACGTTACTGATATCCTACTAGCTTCCTGTTTACTAGGGATTTTCAGGATATTCGTGTGTGGGGAGATGGAGTACGGGAAAAGATCCCCTAAATAATCCCAGATGTACAACATAAAAGCTGAGTGATTGTGGAAAAGGCTTGTTCAATGTCTCTAAGTTTAAGTCCCCCAACAGCAAAATTATGAAAATAAAGCCTCTGCCGATTACCACACCAGATTTCTTGATCAAAGAGACAATCCTGGCACTTGAACCCTGAAAGAGCAACTTAGAGTTCCTAAAGATGGGGAAATTTTTTTTTAATCTTAATGCTGTGCTATTTCAGCATTCAATTCTAATTTAAATTTATGAGAAATAATACAGAAATTGGAGTCAAAAGCTAAAAGTATTTTTACTAATTTTTTTTGGTTTATACATTGTCTTCTTCCCTAAAGTGTGTTTCACATTATAAAAATCAACAAAGGTTATCGAAAAACATTTTCATTATTTTATATAGTACTGAAAATGAATATGACACTGTACAATAGTTTATATATTCCATTTCCTTTCTCTTTATAGCCTATTTCATTTTCTCTCAAACTGTTATTATTATCATGGCACCCAAATTTGAGATATGCAGCTCCCTCAGGAGTCAGGTACACATGTTCTCTATAAGCAAATAAATCAGACAGTGGGAGGGCTATTTGGGTAATGTTAAAAACACTCCCCACAGGACACTGAGCAAGTCACTTTTGTTATATTTGTCAGAGAATAAGGCCAGATTCAAGAATTGTAACTCTAACAGGGAACACATGGTGCTGTTGCTTCTATGGAGAGCTACTGATACTCATTAAAGACAAAGTGAGAGCTAGCCTGCCTCTCGCTCACTCTCATCTGTTTCAACGCCCCTGAAAAGCTTAAAGAAACCAAAACACACTACAAACTTTCAAAAATGGACAATAATTTCCTGCCTCTGGTGGACCACTTTGGACTAGGATCTATGCTTGTGAATAATATAACTCTATAGATATCTTATATATGCAGCATTAAATTCATTTTTCTGAAA
Organism: Lepus europaeus; assembly: GCF_033115175.1. Taxonomy (NCBI): domain Eukaryota; kingdom Metazoa; phylum Chordata; class Mammalia; order Lagomorpha; family Leporidae; genus Lepus; species Lepus europaeus. The sequence continues at coordinate 81,523,601 of NC_084835.1, forward strand.
GCAAGATCAAGTGATCTTCCTGAAGGTAACAACCCATGTAAGACAGATATAATGTAAAGGAAGGTGGATAATAGAAGATTCTTTTAATTATATGAGCAACCAAGATTTAAAAAAAAAAAAAACAATGTGTTATGTTACTGAGCAATGCTAAGCTGGTTTTATGTGACTTTTTTTAAAAAACAATTCTTCATTAGAGACCCTGATCTATAAGTGCATATTTACAATACCTTATGACATAATATAATTTTGTTGACGCCATTATTGATGATATAGGCGAGGCAATACTATATCAAGTCTTTGTGACCCAAGAACTAATTTTCTATCTTTGAAAAATTTTTTGATGAGAGGCAACAATATTTGAATGTTTCATTTTAACTTCCTCTTCCCCTTTTGAATCTGTCTCTGGTTAGTAAACCATATTGAAAAGATGCTTCTAATTCTCTCTCCTCTGCAAGGCTGATAGGCTTCTCAGAGTTAAGGATGGGGCTTTATCCCAACAGTCCTCAGTATCAAGAATGGGTTATTTCATGTGGCAGAAACTTAATAAATACTTATTAACTGGACTGAACAATTGTCCTAGTTTAAACCTTTTCAATATGAACTCTCGAAGTATCATTCTTTGTTAAAGAAGCTCAGATGTTGTCCATCTTTGGTAAAAGGTACTACATGCAATTATTTCCATGAGCTAAATCTGGGCCTGAGTTAGAGAACATTGGTTTCTTGAGGTCCCATATACCAGAAAGTGTAGTTTTAGTTAACACAACCCTTTCTCTCCATTTTCGCAGAGAAAACCATCATTTTCCCTGCTTAGGTAAACACACTGTTTGATTTTAATTTTATATTGATTAAAGAATACAATATCCACAATAACACTATAGCTTTTTTTTTATAGTTCTGGTAATTTTTCCACACTAAATGAAGACTCGGGGCCATGGGACACAATCTCTTCTTCCTGTCTATCCCTTGGCATCATTCTGTTTCATTTTAATATCTATCTCGATGACCTTTCCAATATTTTAATCTTAGAATTTATGGACTTACTCAAATCAAGTTAACTTCAATTCCACATTCCATTAACCACTCATACCGATGGTCACCCTTCTGACTTTGTTATCTAAAATGGCACCACTTTGAAGTTTTAAACTCTGATGCCTCACTTTCTAACTATAACCTCTGAGCCTTTTGCTTCCTCTGTTTTTATTCCCCTTTCTATCTCATACACACCCAACCAGGGCTGTTTTGATCCCTCCTGTTTGGCTGACTGTGTTCTTAAGATTTCCTGAAGCCTCTGCTGCAATGCATATGCTAATAATTTCCACAACCATATCTACACTGAACGCTTGTTTCTTGTGTTCCACATTCTTACATTCATCAGGACACTTCAAATAATGCCTTCCATCAGACCTATATCAATTCAATTAAATGCAGTTTCAAATCTATTCCTTGACCTATAGTACCTGTATTGAGATGCTGATACCCTTAGCTATCCTGTTGTCCATGTCAGAAACCTCCTGCATACTTGGAGAACCCCTCTCACCATCAGAACCCAAAGCGCCATCAATTCTTCCTATACTAACTAAAAAAACTGAGGAATTTTCCCTTACCTGTCACTAGAACCTCATCATTTCACTGATAAATTACTCATTAGTTTGCTTCATCCAGGATCATTATTCCTCTCCAACTTAGTACACACAATGATATTCAATCATTTTTTATGTCACAGAGTAAATATAAAACGAAATATATACGTTACCAACTGGAGGTAAACAGACAAGGCTGTCTCATGGCAGAAACTTCTAAGTCTAATCTCCAGCCACCCTAGGCGCTTTTCAACTCTGGGTACTGACGGGAATCAGTCTCAGGCCACCTGTAGCTTGTTAGCACCACACCATAGTAAAACAACAGATCAAGGGAAATGCCTGCTAATTTTCCTGGGATTTTTCTCAGCTGCTATGGTAGCTTTCTCATCAGTTATTCACACTCTCTCACTTACAGAGACACAAATTTCTCAGGATGACATTGAGAGCCTTCATAATGTGACTTCTACTTGTATGCAAGCACTTCTCATGCTATGGCTTCTGCCTGTATGTATGAATTTGGTCTTCAAACACTGTAAATTACCTGAAGTTCCCACATGTACACCGACTTTTCATACCTGCATGCCTTTCCTCTTACTGTTTTAGCTACTTGAAGTAGTCTCATCCTCCAACACTTAGTTGTGTCTACATCTACTTAGCAAGCCTTGTCAGATTTCCCTCAAATCCTTCTTCCTTGGTCCCAGATAAATCCACTTAATTCAAGAAAAACACTTACTATGTGTCCTTTTAACTCACTGGTACCTGTTTCTTCTCCCACTGCTCAGGGAGGCTATTTGAAAGCAGGTGCTTCTTTGCATTTAACACATGCATAATCTGGCACAGATTCTCATATTCAGCATATGACTTCAAAGTAAATTTTAAAAGTAGATGAATTAGTAGTTGGAAAGGTGGGTAGATGGCTAGGAAACAATATTTTTGCCAAAATAAACTGACATATAAATTTCACTTTTTCACTTATTATAGGAGCTGAATCACATAATTTGGACTTTGATTCAGAAAATGTTTGGGACTTATTATGTCCCAGATATTGTGTCAGATTCTGGATTTACTCACATGAATGAGGTATTATTCTCTCCTTAAAAAGCTTCACCAACATTCCAGTTGGAAACAAAGATTTAAGCAGAATTGCATCATCCATCATATAGTTCAATCTCTGAGTCAAATTTGTTCCTTTCCCTTCTACTGGAAAACATACCTGGGGTTTCCAATTTGAAAACAAAACTATACAAATTCCTTTTATTACTAAAGCTCTCAAAAATATTCTAAAACCATCTTCTCTATTTCTTTCTGTATCTTGCCCATTTCACCTTTATATTTGACTTTCTACCTTTCTCAATCAACTTATACCCTTCTTTCTGTCACCAGGGCTCCCACATGGTCAAATTAAGTGACTCACTTTGATAATGCTTGGCACTGTTTATTCTTTGTAGAGCAGAAACTCAGGCCTCTTAATTGAAGCGATTGTTTCTGGGCTTGAAGATCAGACTCGGTGAGCCCGGACATAGGCTTCTGTGGAGGGGGATCCTTTTGTCTGATTTTCATCAGCTTACAGGAAGTAACCAGAAATTAACACTTTACTTCTATTCCTATTTCAAACTTTCACTCGCCCTTTAGTGTCCTTTCGGCAGAGACTACTTTAGAGCCAGGGAAAACGTGGCCTGCAGAGTGGGAGCCCCATATTCACCCAGCTGAATACAAAAGAGCTGAGACAACAGTGTGTCAGTCAGCTATTGGGTTCTCAAACACCTCTCTTCAAAGCATTCATGTGCCCCCATGGCTTTAATTATCAATATAGTGGCTGACTCGGTTTCATACTCTATTTCCATTCTTTCTCACAAACTGTATCTCCGTATGCTGAGTTACTGGATATTTGTTTTGAGTTATATAATCTCTTATATATCTATACATCCCAAACAAATCATCTTGTCAGCAAGTCTAACCATCAAAAGCTCTTTCTGTTGTTAAGGTTACCATATTTTCTCCAGTCAGCCAGAATTGTATCACTTCCTGTATTCTATTCTTTACACATATCACATCCAACTTGGCATGTTTCTGTTAAGTCTACATCCTCATCACTGTCTATTAGGGTTATTCTTTGACTATCAAAGCAATTTTTTTAAACTTACATCTTCAACTTGTACTTTCATTTTAAGAAGAATATATTAATTTATTAAAAACAATGATATGGTTAAAAGTAGAAGGTCTCCATTATCTATTTCTAACAGTGATAAAATCAAACCATAACAGCCAATAAACCAAAAATAAATAAACAAAAGCATAAAAGTACTATGAACAAAGAAAGAATTAAAACAGATAGAAGCAATAATGGAATTATCAAATAAGAATGTGTTAAAAAGGAAAAAATCACTCACTCTAAATATTATTATTATACTTGTATAAAGGAGACTGGAGGCAAAAGTAAAGAATAAGGCAGAATAGTTGATATTAAAATGCAAAATCAAATTAGCATATTATACAGAAAAGCAGGAGGTATTTTAAGTTCAAAATAATGTGCATGAGATAATTGCAGTTGCATAAAAACTATAATTGAAATGACAAATAATTCTGAGCCTTTATGCACTGAATATAGCCCAAAAATATAAAGAAAAACTCACAATATAGGAAATTCAATGTTCCATGAATATTCTATGAAATTCCATATTCCACTAATAACCAATGAAAGATCAAGTAGACAAAACACAAAAATTATAATTAACTGTTGAACTAATCATTTTTTAAAATTTATTAGCACCTCAATTATGTATAGAACAAAAGTTGCTGTGATCACATTTGCTAATCCTTTCCAAATTAAACAAATATCATTTAACAGAAATTTAAAGAATACCCGTCGTCCTCTGGTCCCAATTTGGTAGAAACAAAAAAAAAAAACCTCTTAAATAATGATTTATATTATTATTTATTTATTACGCTTTGTCCCTGCAGTAAGGCCTCTAGGTAATGACATTCTTTAAATATAAGTGGGTAAATGTGCCAAAGAAAACAGAAGGTGAGAACTCTATATTAAAATTGACAAAATTGTATTCAGAGGATAATTTGGCATTTTAAAATTGTACTTTTAGTGCCAGTTCTGTGGCATAGTAGGCTAAGCCTCCTCCTGCAGTGCCTGAATCCCATATGGGTGCCAGTTTGTGTCCTGGATGCTCTGCTTCCCATCCAGCTCTCTGGTATGGCCTGTGAAAGCAGCAGAAGATGGACCAATCACTTAGGCACCTGCACCAGCATGGGGAATGAGGAAGAAGCTCCTGGCTCATTGCTTCCGACCGGCTTAGCTTCAGCCGTTGTGGCCATCTGTGGAGTAAGCCTTTCTCTCTCTCTCTCCCTCTCTCTGTCTGTAATTATACCTCTCAAATAAATACATGACGATAATAATAAAGTGTACTTTCAATCACTGAATAAGAAAGAATGAAGTAAATATTCTAGTGGATAAATAAAAATTATAAAAATCACTCAAAAGAATAAATAAAATAAAAAAACTAAAATAAACAAATTAGAAAACAAAATTAATATTTATAACTGAATCAAATTTTGGAATATGTGGGTAAATACCTAAAAGGAAAATGTTCAGCAAGAGGTCAAGTAAAAATACAAAATAAAACTAAACACTAAAAGACCAATACACACAAAAGAAATATGACTGAAGAAGCAGCATAGATGATAAAATTCTATTTCATACAGCTTGATGAAAATAAATTTGCAAATCTTGTTAAAATGACCTTTTCTAGAAAAATGTAACTTTCCAATATTGATTCAAATGGAATTCAAAAACATTAATCATGTTAAAGCAAAGAAGAAATTGTATAGAACACTGAAACGTTTCCTTCAAAAAAGAACCAAGGTCAAAGAATATCTGTTGGGACTAACTCATTATGATGCTTATACACTTTTTCTGAGTTTTTTTTTTTTTTTATCTAGAACTATGTTTTCAAGGATGCATGTATCTGTATAACAGATCTGATATCTTACTCCAAGGCAAAGGCTGAACAAGGGTGCTAGAAACTTTCTTATAAAATGGGGAGAATTCCTATAATCAGGGTTCATCAGGCTGTAAAAAAATTCCTACATAGGCCAGTGCCGCAGCTCAATAGGCTAATCCTTCGCCTGCAGCGCCAGCATCCCAGGTTCTAGTCCCGGTTGGGGCGCTGGATTCTGTCCCGGTTGCTCCTCTTCCAGTCCAGCTCTCTGCTGTGGCCCGGGGATGCAGTGGAGGATGGCCCAGGTCCTTGGGCCCTGCACCCACATGCGAGATCAGGAAGCAGCACCTGGCTCCTGGCTTCAGATCGGTGCAGCGCGCCGGCCGTAGCAGCCACTTGTGTGGGTGAACCAATGGAAAAAGGAAGACCTCTCTCTCTGTCTCTTTCTCTCTCTCACACTAACTCTGCCTGTCAAAAAAAAAAAAAAAAATCCCTACATATGTAGCATCCACATGGACCACTATAATACAACATGGACCCTGTGAGTCCTGCAGCCAAGGGGAACCTACATGACCGGGAAGATCATGCTGACTGGAGTTTCAGGTCTGTTGCCAGCACCTGTGGCAGGCCAAACTGTTGCCTTAAAACTAGAGTAAAAACTCAGTCTTCTGACACATCTTGATAGGATCCTGGGAGAAGTTCTCAAACTTTCAAGGAACTGAAATGTCCAATGCTATTTAACATAGAAAAGGGAAAAAGAAAAACTCTTCCTGCTTTATCTTAAAAGCTACGCTAAATTTCTTTTTTTTTAAATCATTTCCTTTTGAAGATTTATTTATTTGAAAGGCAGTTACAGAGAAGCAAAGGGAGAGGGAGAGGGAGAGGGAGAGGGAGAGAGGTGTTCCATTGGTGGTTCACTCCCCAGATGGCTGCAACGGCTAGAGCTGTGTTTTAGTCTGAAGCCAGGAGCCAGGAGCCAAGAGCCAGGAGCTTCCTCGAGGTCTCCTATGCTGTGAGAGGGGCCAATAACTTAGACCGTCTTCCATTGTTTTCCCAGGCTATAACAGAGCTGGATTGGAAGGAAAGCAACCGGGACTCCAACAGGTGCCCATATGGGATGTGGGCAATGCAGGCAGGGGCTTTATCCACTATGCCACAACTCCAGCCCCAACTAAATTTCTAATACCAGCATTTTTAACTAAGTACAAAAGTATTTTGCTTCAAAAATACGAAATAACAGAATGGAATTATAGGGCAGTAGATATTTCAAATTAAGTGATGAAACATCAAATCCAGTAATGTGTTTGACTTCTAATTAAGGTATATTTTAAAACACAATTTGATATTTGGAGGCTCATAATTATCTTGATCTATCAAAAAAAGAAAAAAAATCTTATATTTTTGCTGTTAATCTCAAGTGAGGGAAGGTATTCCAAAAATGGCAGCCCCAATTGAAAGTGAATGTTACTAAAATTAATATATATATATATATATATATTTAGAAGGTGTTCACAGAATATTATCACAACTATATACAAAAATACTAATCTATAAAAAAAAGAAATGAACTACAGCCAAGTATTGCAATAGATAGATGCTGCTAGATATCTCAGGAGGAAAAAGCTTAAAATGGTGGCTCAATACAAATAATAAAAATAATCTATTCAATTTCACACTGACAGTGAATAAACCAAGGATTAGCAGTAATTCTGAGACACATCAGCCAGGAGTGACATGATGCTAGACAGAGGCACAAAAGAGAAGGGTCACTCTTCCTTGCTTAATGGATCATGCTCTATTAAATTTATATTTGGGAATCACCCACACCCATGTTCCCTCCTTCCTCTGTAGTCTAGTGTTACTCTCTCCTGATTTCTAAGTACTTGTAATCACTGAAGCACTGTGTTCCCTGATACATAATTACTACTTGTGCCACAAGTTCTCAAATTAAAGCACTCATTCCTCAAAGAGCCATGGATTATAACAAGAAATCACATGATGAGTATAATTCATGTCATTACATGAATCCTACCAGAAGTGCTTTAAATAAATATTAATTATATAAACTATGTGCCTAATTTTAAACAATTTCATGTTATATTAAAATAGTTTTGGCACAGGAAGGTTATCATTAAGGCTGATTATTTTTGCCTGGAAAATTCGCTGTCTGTACCCCTAAATGTTTCCATGTTTATCACAAACTTGTGGCCCACTCCTGAGACCACAGAATATGTAAGACTTTTTTTTTTCACTCATAATAATCTTGAGTGTTTCAGAGCAGTGGGCCAGTGGCACAATTTACTATTTGTAATTTGAGTATCATCACTATACTTTAGTCTGTTTTTCACCTCTTCAATCTTCCTGCTGATCCACTTTTCAAACGAATGTTAGGGTTAGGTCATGCAATTTTGAATGCCACAAACATAGTAGTACTCACAGAATAATCATGAAAATGGAGAAAGGCTAAATGGCCAATAGGAGAAACAATTAAAAATTATAATAGTTAAAATTATCTTGGAGCTAAAATTTATTTTATTTATTTTTTACTATCTTAGTACTTGAATGTCCAATGAGGTATGAGTCACTGCTAAGAATTATGTTCTATGAGTTTCTCATGAGAAAGGGTCAAGAAAACCTTTGGACCTATGATAGTGATGGGGAAGAGATATTTACTGAGTGAAGCAAAATAAAAACCAGTAAACTCTACAAGGTATGGGAAGATTGTCTCTGATAGATCTGGAAGTTATTCTTCTAGTGTAGTTCATTTTATTCCTTCACATAAGTTAAATTATGGCCAAAAAAAAAAAAACCAGCGTTCAGAAAGTACACATAGAGAAAGGCATTGATATAGAAAACACAGCGGGCCTTTTGTGGACAGCTCATAACAGACTAAAACGCCTTTGTAAGCTCCAGTTTTTTATGGACGGTTCTAAAAGCAAGAGCAACATTAGTAGCTAAAGTACTCTGATGAAAAGGTCATACTGAAATTTTAATCTTAAGAAATTATATTTGCAAAGTATAGTCAGTTACTAAAAAATTCCAGGACATAAAAGCTTTTATCATTGAAATATATGTGATTTGAAATTATCTGCCAAAGAGAGATTGAATTTAACTCTAGCATCATGCTGTACGTTGTGTGAAATTTGTGCATAATTTCTCTTAAACTATTTTATTAGATGCTTGTATTAATAATTCTGTGGTGCATTTTTCTAACATCCTTCATTAATTCCATTGTTGTTTTTATAAAGTCTTTTCTTAAAAAATTCCTACAAATGATCCATAATTTTGATCAATTCTTTTGTCCAGAGGAGGTACCTCAGATTGGTAGCACACTCTTTTGCTTTAAAAAAAGATTTATTTGGGCCGGCACTGCAGCTCAATAGGCTAATCCTCCGCCTGCGGCAAGGGCACCCTGGGTTCTAGTCCCGGTCAGGGTGCCGGATTCTGTCCCAGTTGCACCTCTTCCAGTCCAGCTCTCTGCTATGGCCCAGGAAGGCAGTGGAGGATGGCCCAAGTGCTTGGGCCCTGCACCCTATGGGAGACCAAGAGAAGCACCTGGCTCCTGGCTTTGGATCAGCGCGATGCGCCGGGCGCGGTGGCCATTGGAGGGTGAACCAACGGCAAAGGAAGACCTTTCTCTCTGCCTCTCTCTCTCACTGTCCACTCTGCCTGTCAAAAAAAAAATTATTTGTGTATTTTGAAACTAAGAATTACAGAGAGAAAGAGAGAGAAAGTGGGAGGCCTCAGCCAGGTCTCCCACAAGGGTGGCAGAGGCTCAAACACTTGGGTCATCCTCTGCCACTTTTCCTGGGCCATTAGCAGGAAGCCAGATAGGGAGAAGTGGGATGGGTACTGGGTACCGGCACCCATATGGGATGCCAGTGTCCCAGGTGGCGGCCTTACCCAGGAAGACACAGCACCAGCCCCAACACTACATTTATAGTGATGCTTTCATAAATTTTTTCTTCTTTCTAGGAATGATTTGTATTACATATTACACACACATTTACAAACTTATCCAGTTTCCAAGCAGGGACAAGGAGTTTGCTTAGAGGAATGACATTTTCTACCACTGTTTAACACTCAATAGCTCAACGTAATAACAGATGAATAGTATCACCAATGATGAGGCATATCTGCCTCTTAAAGCTAACATGCTCAAACTACCTGTTTCTGGTTACAAAAATGAACGCATAATAAAGAGACACCCAAGAAACAGCAATATTACTGAGATATTCCACAGATTCTTCCAGATAGGGAAACGAATAGTAATTTAACCATTTTCTTTAAAGGGGACAGGTTCTGTGGCAAATTTCTCATGTATTATCGAGTAGAAAGCGTAAGAGAAAGGAAGAGAGCCTCCAGTGCTGCCCACAGGGTGAATATTCAGTGAACTGTAAGGAGTATTTGGTTGGTGCCGTTTGGAAAGTGTTTTGGAAATCCCCCTGCGTCGAGCTACTACAATGCATGTGGAGAGCACAATTGTCAAATAGAAGACATTCGTTCATCTACTTATTCATCAAATACTCAACACATATGGACTGAGTGCCTCCTCTGTGCACACACAGTTCTGAGCTTTGCAGACACAGAAACGAGTATGATGGAAAATTCCGGGCCCTGGTGGAGCATGCATCGTTATAGCAGGAGAAGGGCAGACAAGAAAGTACAAATGAATGAGCAAAACAAGTTCAGACAGAGATTCATGATCAGACTGTGAGCAAGACCATAATACTTCCAAGTGGCTAGGGGTAGGTATACTAGGAAAAAAGAGAGCACGGACAGGCTTTCTAATAGAAAGAAATACACATCTCTATCATTTAGAGCCTGGCTATACCGGACTTTTCATTCATCTCGCTCCTGCTGACCAGATGTTGCCATTTCACTAATTATTATTGTTCCTCGAAGTGTTGAAATGCCAGTCAATAAATGGTTATTGAGATCCCACTGTGTTCTCAGCACCAGTACGATTGGAAAATGTGGTTGGATTCAAACAAGTAATTCTACCGCTGTGATGAAATATGAGGTGGGGGATGATGCTTCAGTCAGTAAATAACTTCAACCTTCTGGTCTGAGAAGTGCGTTTAAGTCTGAGCTTCCACAGCTGTCTGGCCTCAGCCATCCGAGCTCGTCTGAGAGGAAGTATCGTTTACGCCACTAGATGGCACCAATTATTTTCATATTTTTATGTCAAACAGGAAAAAAAACCACGTTTTCTATGTAATGGCCATATTTAAAATGGAAAAATATTATTTAGCAATACTACTAATAAAATTATCATGTTTTATTGATAATTTTCTTATAAGACAGATCAAAGCAATAGCATTGAAGATGCTATGTTCATTCATACTGAGATATGGGTGTATTCAGTGTATATGTGCTCAAATTATCTTTTTAAAAAATTACTAATATTATCTTTGAATATATAAAAAGCAAATAATTGAAATTAAATACATATATTTTAATACATAAATGAGGATTTGAATAGCTGATAAAATATATTATGATATCACATGTATATTAAAAGCTTTGCAGAAATTTTTCCCTTTGTGTTTCCCAAAAATAAGCAGTATTTCTAAAAATATTTTAAAAACCCTGGCATTAAATTATTACAACTAAATGACAGAAACCAGTTTAAGACTTAAAGTAGGATAGGAATCACTTATCTAAATGCATATGTATAGCTTTATAAAATTCATTAAAAATCCAGACCTAAAAAACATATTGTATCCTTTGAGTTCCCCGTTTCATACAGGTAAACTGACAATGTCATTGAAATATAAAAATTTTCTAAAAGAAAAGAAAATATTCTCATTTATAAAAAAAGTGCTAGTAAACATTCAAAGTATGCTCATGCAGAAAAAGTACTGCACCATTCTCATAAGTCCCATTAAAAACATAAATGTAGTTTTAGAATAAATATAATAAACAATTTACACTATTAGACTTCAAATAAAGTATAATAATAAAATGACAGTAAACATAAAAGGCATTGACAAGTACAATATGATATATGAATATAATAATTATTTAGGACCAAAAATGAAATTACTTATTCATTATGCTAAGAAATTTATTTTTTACCTTTGAACATTCTATACTTTGGCATGAAAAGTTAATGTCTCAAAGTAACAATGGGGTAGGCATCACGGCTCAGCAGGTTAAGCTGCCACCTGAGACACCTGGGTCCCCTATGAGAGTGCCTATTTGAGTCCCGCTCCTCTGCTTCCAGTGTCTTATTGTGAGTGAAACTGGAAAGGCAGTGAAAGGGGGCCCAAGTACCTGTGATCCTGCCACTCAACTGGGAGATGTGGATGGTGGTCAGTGCTCCTGGCTTCAGCCTGACCCAGCTGTGGCCATGGCAGCCATTTGGGGAGTGAAACAGCAGATGGAAAATCTCTTTCTCTCTGTTTCTCCCTCTTTATCTGCCATTCTTTCAAATAAATATATAAATAATCATTAAAACAATTACTGCTAATTTGACTATCACTGTACACCTTCATTTTAAAACAGTCAAAAGTAATACTCACTTTCATGTGTTCCAGAGTATTTTGCCTCATGGCAAAGAGCTTTCTAAATCTCTGCTCTTCCTCAAAGAGTCTCTCTTCACAGTGTGTTTTCTCTTGCATGAAATGATCAAACACAGCTTGTGCATGTTCCTTTTTAAATTGCGCAGTTAAAAATATTTCTCTACGAAAAAAGAATTTCATGTGTCAACAACCAATTCATATTTGCTAAAATATGTTTATGAGACATTTCAAGAAATCTAATTTGCAGAGCCTAAGGACCTTGGAAAATTGCCTAATCCCTTCCAAAGGCCCACCTCCATAGAACTATAGCTCGATGATCCAAGGGAAAGCACATCTATGGAGACATGGAATGGATTCTCTTGGCTGCCCATCCAATGTGCTCCAGTTCTGCTAGCATTCTAGGAGAAACCTTCCTGCAGGTGTCATGTAATTCTAGAGATAGCTTCTGATTAGATTGTGACCATCAGCACATGTCCAGCAGTGAACACCTATATTAAATAGCCCAATAAAATTTAAAACAACCGCATAATTCCATGTACAGGAAAAGCTCATGTCTACTAAATGTGAATACAAGGCACATTTCTAAAGTTGCTTGCAATAGCTACAGTGGTGGACAAAAAAATGAATCTGTTGTGTTGAATTGCTGAATCAATCAACCTTGCACCTTGCCTGCCTGCAGACTTCTAATAAGATGAGATGATACACTTTCCTGTTTAAGGTGCTGTGTGAAGGTGAGTGTATGTGCATTTTCTCACACAAAATTAACTACATTCTGACAAAAGATAAAGTGACATTTACGGTGAACTCAGTCATTATGGAAGGAATGATACAAGTAGAAAAAGTCTCAGAAACTAGGTAGGGGCCGGCACTATGGTGCAGCAGGTTAACGCCCTGGCCTGAAGTGCCTGCATCCCAAATGGACGCCGGTTCTAGTCCCGGCTGCTCCACTTCCAATCCAGCTCTCTGCTGTGGCCCGGGACAGCAGCAGAAGATGGCCCAAGTCTTTGGGCCCCTGCACCCACATGGGAGATCCGGAAGAAGCTCCTGGCTCCTGGCTTCAGATCGGCACAGCTCTAGCTATCACGGCCAATTGGGAAGTGAACCATCAGATGGAAGACCTCTCTATCTCTCTCTCTGCTTCTCCTCTCTCTGTATAACTCTGACTTTCAAATAAATAAATAAATCTTTTTTTTAAAAAAGTAGGTAAAACATCGACAACAATAAAGATGCATAATAAATTTTACAAGTGTTAAGCAGCAACCAGAATACAGAGGGACAGTAACTAGAAACAGGATAGTCTTATGCTAGGCCGGCGCCACAGCTCAGTAGGCTAATCCTCCACCTTGCGGCACCGGCACACCGGGTTCTAGTCCCAGTCGGGGCACCGATCCTGTCCCGGTTGCCCCTCTTCCAGGCCAGCTCTCTGCTATGGGCCCGGGAAGGCAGTGGAGGATGGCCCAAGTGCTTGGGCCCTGCACCCTATGGGAGACCAGGATTAACACTTGGCTCCTACCATCGGAACAGCGCGGTGCGCTGCCCGCAGCGCGCCTACCGCAGAGGCCATTGGAGGGTGAACCAATGGCAAAAAGGAAGACCTTTCTCTCTGTCTCCCTCTACTGTCCACTCTGCCTGTCAAAAAAAAAAAGGATAGTCTTATGCTAACTCCATTTCTTTCTATCTCTACTATAGAGAAAATTACATCACTTGCAGAGTTAGCAAAAAAGGCAGCATAACTAATTTTAATAAGGGCTAAAATATTAAAGTGTTTTTAATAAAATCTCATTTAATAAAACAAAAACAACCCCATGAAATGACAGTTAAAGCTATTTACAGTTGAGGAACCTACACATACAGTGTGAATTCACTGCTCAAATATTTAGTGCATGACAGAGCCAGAATTCAAATCCAATCTCTCTCTCTCTTTGATTTGGCAGCTCAGCATCAAGTGCTCACACTTTTTCTCTCTTCAAGCCTGTTATCTGCAGATATAAAAATGGGACCCCTTGTTGATATATTATAGACATGAGCCTCTCCTTCTATAAGAAATAAGGGCCTTTTCCTCTTTCTTTTGCCTCACCCTGTTCTTTTTTTTCCCCACTCCAATATCCATACCAGCAACAACCCAAGTTCTTAAGAGAGGTCTTATCCAAGTATCCAAAAATATTGACATCATGGAGCATAGGGAATCAAGGAAATTCACATAGGAAGGATCTAATGTGTCCAAAAACGTAGAATGTTCAGAGTTGCTCCCAACAAACATTGCTACATCTTGACTTTCTGTACTTTGTTCTAGAAACTAGTGTTTTGAGATTGGATCATGTTCAATATAAAATGTTATGAGTTATATATATATATATATATTTCTATGCATAAAAATTGTGTTTCCTTCTCACAGTGACAAAAAGAGCAAATTCTGAGGTCTTATGGGTCAGGATTGAATCCTGACACTTCCTAGTTAAGAAGCAATTATAAAAATTAAATGAGATCCAAGAGTAGCTTTAATTGCCATGGTTTTGACTTCATATTTTAATTGTCCTACATATACAAGTTTTATCTCTCCAAAAAAGATGTTCAACCAACTGAAGATATATTTTACCACATGCCATTTCTTTGTGCCTCTGAGGGCCAGGCTCTAGGCCCAGCACAGGTTCAAAATACAGAATTAGTAAATATTGAAAAATGCAAGTAGGTTATTGATAATATAGCTTATCTATTGTAATCTTCCTTTGCAATTATAGTTTAAGGAGTCAGTATGCACAGTTCAAAGAGTATACACTCTGGGGGATGATGGACCTATGCTGGCACTAGCTAATTAGCTGTGTGATATTATGATAATCATTTAATTTTCCTAAGTCTCTGTTTCCTCTGCACTCATTTAGAAATGATATTATACAAGGGGGCTTCAAGTGTTAATGGAAATGAAATTAAAAGATAAGATTATTTTGGTGCAAAAAAATTGAAGTCCATGTAAATGAGGGGTTTTCACTATGTTCATGAAAAATGCATATTATGAAAAATCTGTGAATAGTGTTCAAAAACTTTTTGCACCAAAATAAGCTTATGTTTTAATTCCACTTTATACACTTTGAAGTTCCTTAGTATTTAAAGGAAACTATCATCCTTAAATGTGATCAGTGCATATTACTCTTACTACCCTCCAAGTATAATCCTCAATTTGTCACAACACAGAAAATAACAGGATGATAGAGTACACGGGGGGCTGGTGCTGTGGCGCGGCAGGTAAAGCCACTACCTGCAGTGCTGACATCCCACAAGGGTGCTGGTTCAAGTCTGGGATGCTCCACTTCTGATCCAGCTTTCTGCTATGTCCTGGGAAAGCAGCAGAAGATGGTTCAAATCCTTGGGCAGCTGTACCCATATGGAAGACTTGGAAGCAGCTCATGGCTCCTGGCTTCAGACAGGCACAGCTCCGGCCATTGTGGCCATCTGGGGAGTGAACCGCCGATGGAAGATCGATCTCTCTCTCTCTCTCTCTCTCTCTCTCTTTCTCTCTTCTCTCTCTCTCTTCTCTCTGCCTCTGCTTCTCTGTAACTCTGCCTTTCAAGTAAATAAATAAATCTTTAAGAAAAAAAAAGAGTACACAATTCTAGAGTCTAAGGATACCCCATGGATTTTAGAGCATGTTCATTCTGCAAGCCAACCTTTGTCAGGTGTACCCTGACTTACCAAGCGACTGCATAAGGTTCCTGATGTTGGTGAATATGAATAATTACATGGGCTTTGCAGAATATCTATTCCTAACCTCTCCCTTCAAAACTCTATTCAAAACCTTTAAAAACAGTGGCAAAAATTCACAAATTATTAAATATGGCTTAGAAATACTGAAATTAATAGAGAATACTATTAATATCATTGAAGAATAAAACTTATACTCAGAAAAGGAGAAACATCATCAGTTATCCCAATAGCTGTAAATTCAAGGTAGCAATGAAGAATGAAAATAATTTATGATTATACATTTATAAACCAAAATTATTGAACATCAAAAGCATATTAAGTGATGGAAACCAATCCACTTAAAGAATAAACATAATGATAGGAAACTTGACATTCTTTTTATTAAAAATATATTAAATATATGATTTTGAGGAAATCTAAACACGTACTTTAAATTGTCTAGCATCTGTTCAAAACATTTCCTTTCCTCTTCTTTTCTTTCTAATTCCTGAATCAGTTCATCTATCTTTGCATGATAAACAATGGTTTTACTTTTAGTTTCCTCTAATTCTTTAAAAATTGTTGAACATTTATTCTGGAAAAAAAAGCATGTTTAATTTTTAATACTGCATTTTTGTACCCTGGCAATTTGGCGACACAATTATTTTTGCTGAATAAACAATTGAGAGCAAACTGTATCCCTCTATCAATATAGATAATAATTTATGTTTATGTTCTCCACTGATAAATCTGATGAATTTTCTTTAAAAATGGGTTAAAACGACCCCCTCTTTTGCTTTCTCTCTCCCCCTACACAGACTTTCCTCCTGTCCCTCACAGCACAACACCCACCAGCACATCCACGCCTCACATGCCTGTTGTATCAAGAGGCAACCATGTGCTCACTGGTTTTCAAGCAAGTATCATGTACGTTGGCAGATGGCCAAGCATATACATTGCTCTAATCCTTCAAGGAAAAGAAGCTGATATTTACCACCAGTGCAATTTTATAAGGTAGGCCTATGCCAAAGATTTGATTTCATATTTGTTTTTGCAAGTCCCCTTCATGACTGTTGGTGTTCATTTTGACTAAATTCCTGACTGGCTGATATTAAACACTGCTTCCTGCATGTGGCATTATTTCTAATTGCTGCTATTCTTCTGAGTCTACAGCTCTCTGCTTCTTTCTTTGCTTGGATTTTTCTCTATTCCCCATCCCCCCATATACTTCCTACCCTTTATCTACACAGAGATTTCAAGAATGGTTAATATTTTCTACAAAAATTTGCTGTTTGGCTAAGATGCTGAACATTAGGTACTGTATTAAAACTTTCACTTCTTCACCACTGTATTTCCTTGTTTTTCTGGAAATTCTGGGACTTTTCTGCTGATAAATGAGTGGGTAATTCTCTCTTATACTAGAACAGAAGAAAGATTGCTAATGAGGACTCTTTGATGGGGCTACTGGAATGTTATATCATCCCCCAGGAAAACAAAGTCAACCAAAAGAAAGATAGTGGAGAGGAATTAGTATCGATTAAAGTACATAGGAATAAAGGTACAGGCAACTCTGGCTAGGGCATGTTGTCTATTTCAGGTCAGATTCCATCATTCATTTTTTAGTCTCAAATAAAGATTTTCATGGGGAACTGAGAAGATATGAGAAGCATCAATGTCAATCACTTAGGATATGCCAGCCAATTCAGCCATGCTGATGGTAACATCTGAGGACTCTATAATCAAGGGATGAAAGAGGAAGGAAACGTCTTACAGACATCATTGGAAAGCAAAAATTGTATGTGGGCACTTTAGATTGTAAGGGCACCATCAGTGAGGCTTTGTACAGTGGGTAGCCTGTCCCTCTCCATGACACCTAAAATATTAGATATGTCCCCAAAGTGGGTTGGGTCTGGAGACAGAAAAACTTCTAGATGCCATGGATCACTGAAGAGTACAAATTTGCATATCTCAAATGACGAAAGACACTTAGATACCACAGGAACTATTCATAAGCCTTTTTTGTGATTCTCCTTTCCCTTTTCTCATTTTTCTTTCTTTACTTTTCTTTCTTCCTTCCTTCTTTTCTTCCTTCCTTCCTTCCCTTTATTTCTTAATTTCTTTCCCTTTTTCCTTCCTTATAGTTATTGGAAATGGGAATGTTTTCTTTTTCAATAATTTTTATTGGTTTGAAAGAGGGGGTGGAAGAGGGGAGAGAGGGAGAGTGAGCAAGAGAGAGAGAGAGAGAGAGAGAGAGAGAGAGAGAGAGAGAGAAAGAGAGACATTTCCATCTACTGGTTCACTCCCTGAATGTCTACAATAGCTGGAGCTGGGGCAAGGCCTAAACCAATAGCCCAGTACTCTGGATTGGTTTCTGACATGGACTGCAGGAACTCAATTACTTGCACCATCACCTGCTTCTTCCAAGGCTGTATTTTAACAGGAAATTGGGTCAAAAATAGAGCCAGGACTCAAACTTAGGGACTATGATATGAAAAGATGGAGTCCCAAGTGGTGAACTAACCCATCTTTGTGTCATACACCCATCCCTATAAGCCTCTTGATAAATGCTGAAGAGTCACCATAGCAGGAGAAAAAGGTGACGTGCAAACAGTGCATTTGTAGTTTGACTATTCTTGGACAGTATTTTTTTTTCTCTAGCCTGGGTGACAGATTTTAGCAATTTGGAGGCATTCCAATCAAAGCTACTTTAATGTCCAGGCCTGATAGTGTCTGGAAATCTAGACAAAGGCTAATTAATATTTTACTATACAACATCTTTTATTATTTCAAAAAGTTTCCAAAACACATAATTTAAAAGTACTAGACATACAGAAATTACATTCAGATTCTAAAATGTTTATTTCATATTATATTCATCTAAGATTTAACAAAATATATTCCTAAATTAGCTAAATCCAATAAATTCAGATTCTACACCTAACATTTAAAGTGGGGTTAAACATAGCAAAAGTTCAGTAATATTGTTGGCTTGGCCCATGACTCAAATGTTAATGCATAGTGAAAGATAAAATTATTTGTCTTAGAGTTTAAGTTCTAAGACTGAAATAGTGCCAACATTGTGTGTACAGCAATATACCTAATTAGCACTTAATGCCAGTTAATGATATGTGATAGTTCAACAGGTTGTAAGTTTCCTTGGAATGGAATTCAGTCATATGCCACAGGAGATGTTTCCTGATAGGACCACTCTGAACCGCTTGCAATCCTGCAACACAAACGTTCTCTGGTGATCTCTCTGCTTTGCAAATACAAGGTCCATTTCTCAAATGTTATATCCTGCCGGCACCGTGGCTCAACAGGCTAATCCTCCACCTAGCGGCGCTGGCACCTCGGGTTCTAGTCCTGGTCGGGGCACCGGATTCTGTCCTGGTTGCCCCTCTTCCAGGCCAGCTCTCTGCTATGGGCCCGGGAGTGCAGTGGAGGATGGCCCAAGTGCTTGGGCCCTGCACCCCATGGGAGACCAGGAGAAGCACCTGGCTTCTTCCTTCGGATCAGCCATTGGAGGGTGAACCAATGGCAAAGGAAGACCTTTCTCTCTTTCTCTCTCTCTCTCACTGTCCACTCTGCCTGTCTAAGAAAACAGTTATATCCTGATGTTAAAAATCAAGTTAAAATTATGTAGACCTTAGACTATGAAGTTGCTGGAAGAAAACAAAGGAAAAACACTCGAAGTATTGGTGTAGGGGAAGAATTCTGGGATAAGACCCCCAAAACACAGGCAACAAAAACGAAACTAAGCCAATCAATCAGACTGTATCAAAGTCAGAAGCTTTTGTACACCAAAGAAAATGATCAATACAGTGAAGATACACCTGTTGGAATGGGAAAAATTATTTGTCAATTACCTATCTGACAAATATTAATATCCCAAATATATCAGCAACTTAAAAATCGCAACAAAAAAAGTAGTCCAGTTAAGAAGTGGACAAAGGACCTTAATAGACAGTTCTCAAAGGGAGAAATGCAAATGGCTAAAAAATGTATAAAATATGCTCAACATCACCAACCATCAGGGAAGTAAATCAAAACCACAAAGAAGTATCTTCTCACCCAGTCAGAATGGCTAAAATCCAAAACACAGAGTAACAAACACTGGAAGGATGTGGAGAAAGGGAAACACGTATACACTATTGATGGGAATGTAAGTTAATACAGCAGATGTGGAAAACAGTGTGAAAATTTCTTAAAAAAAAAAAACCTAGAAATAGAATGGCCATACCAGCAACCCCTGGTTATATATCCTAAAGACTTGAACACAATGAATCAAAGAGATACCTACACAACCATGTTTATAGCAGCACTATTCACAATGGTAAAAAATTTGGAATGAACCAAGATGTCCATCATTTGATGAATGAATAAAGAAAATGTGGTATGTATAGATATAGATATACACATACAATGGAATATTATTCAGCTATAAAAAAGAATGACAATCTACCATTTGCAGCAAATCAGACACAACAAGAGGACATCAAATTTAGTGAAAAAGCTGGATCCCAAAAAGACAAGTACTGCATCTTCTCCCTAATATGTGGGAGCTAAAATTTAAAAAAAGAGAAATGTCTGTGTGTATCAATGTTGCTGCAAATATAGTTTTGTGAACTTTACTTTATACCTTTGTCAAACCAATGGTTAAGAATGTTATATTTCTGTAGTTTTAAAGATCTGTGATTACTTTAAAGTTTACTGTACAAGGATGAAATGGTCATTTTTCCATTCAGTTATTGTTTATAGCTGTTGTCTGAATTCCCACTAAACCAGCGTTTTTCTTTTTACTAGTTAAACTTATTTGGTGAAGTATTAAGCCTTTTTACAGTAATACAAGTTTAAAATACATTTTCTCAAAAACTGAAAAATGCGAGAAAATGGGAGAGGAAAAGAAAGTGGCAAGCAATGAGCGGGAGGGAGGAAGTGACAGAGTAAGGGAATATAATTATGTTCTCAGAATTGTATCTACAAACCACATTGAATCTCTTAAAAACTAATTAACTTTAAAAAAAATGTAACAGCAACACAACCACTGTTAATGAAAACACTTCATTTAACATTTGCAGTGCCAATTATTCTAGGCTTTTCATGTATATTATCTATATTTTCTATAACCTCTTGGCAAGGCAAGTTCTGAAGCTCCATTTAGTCCCTTGGTGGTTCTCCTTTCTAGACATCACCCCCTCCATCAGTTCTTCTCTATTCCTTCATTCCAGCAAGCTTCCTCCTTCATAATCCTCTCATATATCACTACCCTGCCATTGTGGCCATTGTAGCTATGTTCGGGTTAAGGGTGTCCCTCTCCTTGAACACATCCCAACAAGATGATGTGCCTCCTGAGCAAACCAGGTCTTGCTTTTACTTCCCCATCTGTAGCAACTTACAATAACTAACACATAGTAAATGGTCAATAGAAATTGGAAAGACAGTAAAGGGAAAATACAATTAGCCTTTTTCAAACCTTCAGCTCCCAATTCCTTTTCCCATACACACACACACACACGCACACACACACTCGCAAGTATCTAACCATCCCCCCCCCCACTGGAATTGTTTTACATTTGTTAGATGTACTACCTTTGGAAATCTTAGCTAATATTTTTTGAAACTACACTTTAGACATAAGAACAATGTTGGCTTTTGATTGCAATGTTAAACACATTCTATCTTTTGTGACTTATGTCAGAATTAGTAATATTGTTACTAGTAACAATACTGTTCTGAGTAATAAGCATTGAAAAGAATGTCTTCTTTATTATTTTAACAAAAATGAGCTTAGAATCTCATTATCAAGTATATTGTTTTTTGGAAAATACTGGTAGGCACACAGGTATGGGGGTACATCATCAGAATAAGGATGGTTTTATTTTATTGCTAGTAAGTTAACAGTACTATTCTAAAATCATTAGTGGCTACAGAGTACGGTCAAATATTCAGGTTAATTGCCTTTTCTCTACAAATGCAATGTATTACAGCAGAAATTTCTTATTAAGAACCATTTTCACATTTTCAAAGTAAACTGGTTTATGTACCATAAGTTTATCACATTACAAAATTCACTTAATTATTGTATCCAATATCTTGTCATGTAGTTCATAAGTTAGCTCATATATGCATTTTTGTGTTATTATTTTTCAGTTATGGTTTTAGGGTTATAGTTTCACTATGGAATAAGTTTGGTAACATTCTAGGTTTTCATGTTCTCTTTTTCTGGTTCTTGCATGGAGGACTGTAAAATGTTGTGATTCATTCTTATTTTTATAGGAGAGCTTGGGCAAATTAAATTTATTCTGTCATCCTTATTGTATTCTTGTGATTTTTCCCTCCTTTCCCTGTTTTCATCATTTGTTTTTATAAATAAATCATACACTTCATCTAGATTTTAAAACAACAAACAATACTCAATGAAAGAGGCAACTGACAGAATGGGAGAAAACACTTGCAAACTACACAACTGATAAAGTATTAATAACCAAAATCTTTAAGGAGTTCAAGAAGCGGAACAACAAAATGAACAATCCGGTTAAGAAATGGGCAAAGGACATGAACAGGCACTTTTATTTCTTTTTTTTTTAAATTTTAAATTGTTTCATTCAGGCATTTTTCAAAGGACAAAACACAAACGGCCAACAGACACAAGAAAAAATGCTCAGGACTGCTAGCCATCAGGAAAATGCAAATGAAAACCACAATGAAGTATTACCTCACTCCAGCTATCATCCAAATATCAAAAAATAACAAATACTAGAGAAGACAGTGATAAAAAAGGTATCCTAATACACTATTGGTAGAAATGTAAACTGGTACAACCATTATGGAAGATCGTATGGAGATTCCTCAGAATCCTGAAAATAGATCCACCATATGATACAGCTATCCCACTCCTGGGAATATGCCCAAAGGAAATGAGATCACAATATGATAGTTATCTGTAATACCATGTTTATAGCAGATCAATTCACAATAGCTAAGCTATGGAATCAACCCACAAGTCCATCATCTGATGAATGGAAAATACTATTCAGTCATAAAAAGAATGAGATCCTGTCTTTTGCAACAAAATAGATGCAACTGGAGATCATTATGTCTGGTGAAATAAGCCAGATCCCAAAAGACAAATTTTATATTTTTTCTCTGATATGTGGTAGCTAATATATAGAATATAAAAAAACTAAAACTGAATATATGAGTGAAAATTACATCTTGTGATTTGATTATCATTTATAGCCCTTGTCTATATTCCTGCAGAACAGTGGTTTCTCTGATTATTACTTTGGAACACTATAGGTAGTTGAGCATTAAGCTTGTGATTATAAAGTAAATTGAAAGAATGTTATTACAAAAATTAAAAGAAAATAAAGGGAGGTCAGTGCTGTGGCGTAGCAGATAAAGCTGCCTGCAGTGCTGGTATCCCATATGGGCACCAGTTCGAGTCCTGGCTGATCCATTTCCTATCCAACTCTCTGCTGTGGCATGGGAAAGCAGTAGAAGATGGTCCAAGTTCTTGGGTCCCTGGTCCCACATTGGAAGACCTGGAGGAAGCTCCTGGCTCCTGGCTTCGAATTGCCACAGCTCCAGCCATTGCAGCCATTTAGGTAGTGAACCAGCAGATGGAAGACCTCTTTCTCTCTCTGCCTTTCCTTCTCTCTGTGTATAACTGTGACTTTCAAATAAATAAATAAATCTTTGAAAGAAAAAAGGGAAGGAAGCAGGAAGGAGACGGGTAGGTAGATTGGAAAGTATCATTATATTAGAATTGTATCTATGAAATACATGAACTCTGTTCTCTTTATGTAATAAAAATAAAAACAAATTGATATACAAAATAACAATATTTAATCCACTACTATATATAATGTTAAGGTATTATCTTTGCCTATTTAATAAGTTCTGTTTTATAATTTATTATTATTGGTCATTTTAAGTGATTATTTGTATTTTAATTCTTAAGCAGAAGCAAATTAAAGAAGGTAATGTGATTTTTATTTCTTTTAAAATAATTATTTATTTGAAAAACAGAGTCACAGAAGGGGAGAGACAGAAAAAGATCTTTTACCTGCTGGTCCATTTATCAAATGATCACAATGTCTGGGGCTAGGCCAGGCCAAAGCCTTGAGCCTGAAAGTTTATCAGGGTTCCTCACATAGTTGGCAGGGGCCAAGCACTTGGGCACCTTCTGCTGCCTTCCCAGGCACACTATCAGCAGGGAGCTGGATCAATAGTGGAGCAAATGGGACTTGATCCAGCACTGATACAGGATACTGGCATCACAGGTTACAGCTTAACCTCTTGTGCCACAACCCTGGTCTACAAAATGTGATTTTAAAAATATTTTCAGGAGTATACATATAATTCTGCAGCATTTTTGTCATTGATTTATTGTTTTACTTCATTCCAGACAGTAAAAGTAACATGGATGACTTTTCCAGTACAATAGAGTGTTAAGAACATTAATTTTTAGGACTAGACTGTCTGGGTCAGAATCCCAGCTTCACCACTAATGAGTTGTCTGAACACATACAAATTACTTAACAAATAAGACATCAGATTTCTCCACTGCAGAATGAAGATAATAGCACCTTCTTCACAAGTTTATCAGGAAGATGAAATGAATTACTATGTTTGAGTATTTAGGACAATGCCTGACACAGGAAACATGTAACAAATATTTATTATTGGTGTTATTATCTTCCCAGGTAAATTACTACATTTCTTTTGTGGTTCATTATAGCACAAAGATTTTAGAAATGATGTGATGACATCTGTCTCTCATGACCCGTATGCTATCCACCAGCAAAACCTATGGGAACCACCTCCAAAATATATTCAGAACATAGAAAAATGGGGATAATGTGAACTCCCCTCTGTATAATCATACCCAATAATTTTCTAACAATGTTAATGTTAGATGGGAGGATATTCATGGGAGAGGTATTTCTAGAATGCAAAAAAATTCTCTGATGCCCTTTAAGAAACAGCTATTTGCTTATGCTGCCTACAAACCAACTTGAGGGGTAACTTTAGATGTTAGATATGAACAATGACTTTAGTCTGTAGATGAATCTCATCTGCAGAGACACTGTACTCTCTAGCGCACCACAGATCCCAATCTCCTAACCGGGATAGAAGAGCAGTCATTGATGCTTCAACATAATCATTACTGTAAAAAGTTCTGTATTTGAATTATGCTTTTATGACTCATAATAACACTGAAATGAAAGCTGTATCCATTTTATAATTGAAAATCTGAAATTCAGAGAGGTTAAATAGCTAACCCAAAATGATGCAACCAGGAAGTGGTGAAAACAGGTTGGGGACTAGATATATCTGACATCAAAGCCTTGGCTGTTTATAACTGTCAAATGACCTTTGGTCACTATACTGCAAGAATTCACATGAGATATATGTAGCAGGAAAATGTATATGTGAATTTTTAAATTGGATAGAAGGAACCTATTGCTGCTCCATAAATTAATTAACCTCTTTAAACCTTGGATTTAAGATTCTATAAATGGGATAGTAAGTACTTCATGGGCTGCTGTAATAAGTCAATTAAATAATCTGAGCCACATGTTGATTCTTATCAGTACATTGAAATTAGCATCAATAAATGACATTTATAGTGATGAAGATGATAAGAGGTGACTGACCAGGCAGACTTCCACTGATAGCATTGATTAAATATAATGCCCATGATGGGAAAATGATTTTCTTTCCTGCTCTGAACTGACCCAATCATTTTTCACCACTGGAATAAATCATGTCTTCCATTTATGGCTCCTAATTCCTGGATCCCAGCATGCATTATTTCTTTAAAGTGCTACCACCAAAGATCCTTTAATGTGCTCATACTTAAGCCTTTGTTTGTCCCTCAGCATAACTTCCTAAACTTTGGGTACCAGACTGGCACAGAACTGATTCTCTTTATGGAATCTGCACCAAAGACAGTCTGTGGCAACCCTGGTACTAAGCCAAGTCAACTGTTTCTGAAGGCATGAAATCTACTCCTTATATACAACCCTATATACTCTGAGTCATCTTCCTCCAAGAAGCTTCTCTCCCTGGAGATAGAGGGAACGTACTGCCTCACATACAGTAGGTACTAAGTTTAGGTACAATAAGGCAAAAGCATTGAGGCTGGAATGCTCTCAGCCTTTCTTCTGTTGGCTAAAAAGGATGTTGACTGGTCAGTACCATGGCTCAATAGGCTAATCCTTCACCTGCAGCGCCGGCATACCAGGTTCTAGTCCTGGTTGGGGTGCCGGATTCTGTCCTGGTTGCCCCTCTTCCAGGCCAGCTCTCTGCTGTGGCCCAAGAGTGCAGTGGAGGATGGCCCAAGTGCTTGGGCCCTGCACCCCATGGGAGACCAGGAGAAGCACCTGGCTCCTGGCTTTGGATCAGCGGGGTGCGCCGGCCGCAGTGCACCGGTCGCGGAGGCAATTAGAGGGTGAACCAATGGCAAAGGAAGACCTTTCTCTCTGTCTCTCTCTCTCACTGTCCACTCTGCCTGTCAAAAATAAATAAATAAATAAAATAAACAAATAAAAAGGATGCTGACTCCGCCAGTTAAATTTTGGTTTCAGTGCCATCTCCATTGGAAGAAGTGAATTTTGCCTTTGTTGGACTGGTGTTTTGGAAAGTGCATTTGCTACACAGCTGGAAAAAATGGTAAGGGATAGAAGAACATGAGCAAAATAGGAAAAATGACCTGAGGATATTGAAGGGAGGCACTTTATGCCTTCCATGTGCGTAGTACATGAGAATTCAAAAAAAAAAAGGAAAAAGAGATACCTGTGGGAAGTTGTGCTTAGGGGGCAGTGAAATATACCACTCAAATCACAGTGTTCTTTATGGAAAAGAAATAAAAGAAGAATTTTTTAAATTTGGCTTAGAACCATAATTTTATTGAGATATCACGCATGTGAGCTGTGGCTGGAATACATATTTTATAATTTAGAAACCTTATGCTTCACACCATCTACACACACACACACAGCGAGATTATTTTCCCTAGCAAAATAGTGTATAATTTCATCACATAGAGTCAGTGCTTTATTTTAACTGACAAACTAAAGGCTTTGCCTACAAGGCCAGTAGTAAGACAAATGGAAAAAATAAACTTATTTCATTTGCTAAGTGAAGATAATTTCTGAGAACAAAATCTGACAGGAGTTGGTTTAAAATGTAATTAGTTATGAACATTTTTGAAATTAAATTGTTGTATTTTTAATATTAACCTATATAGCTATTATATAATATAATATTATGTTGAAATAACTGTTGCATGAATGATTTGAAGTACTACATCTGAAAACAAAATTCTTGCTTGTTTACAAGCACATTTATGTTAAATGTGATATTTTGTATTTTCAAAATGTCAGGCTGGTGATTTGGAGTTAAAAGAGAAGATATTGGCCAGTGCCACGGCTCAATAGGCTAATCGTGCACCTGCGGCACCGGCACAGTGGATTCTAGTCCCAGTCTAGCTCTCTGCTGTGGCCCAGGAAAGCAGTGGAGGATGGCCCAAGTCCTTGGGCCCTGCACCCACATGGGAGACCAGGAGAAGCACCTGGCTCCTGCCATCGGATCAGCACGGTGCGCCAGTCGCAGTGTGCTGGCCACGGCAGCCATTGGAGGGTGAACCAACGGCAAAGGAAGTCCTTTCTCTCTCTATCTCTCTCTCACTGTCCACTCTGCCTGTCAAAAAAAGAAAAAAGAAAAAAAAAGAGTAGACATAATTCCATCCACTAAGCAAAAGTATAATCATGCTACTGTTGTATTAAATTCAATTTCAACTCTTTTTCTTCTTTCACTCCTTCCACATTCCCTCCCTTCCTCATTTCCTTTCTTCCTATTTTAGATCACTCAGGCTGCTATAAGAAAATACCTTAGAATGAGTAACTTACAAACAGAAACTTGTCCCCCCCCCCCAAAAGAAACCATTTTTTTTGTTGCTTTTTTTTTTTTTTTTTGCTTTTTACAGAGTGGACAGTGAGAGAGAGACAGAGAGAAAGGTCTTTCCTTTCCTTTGGTTCACCCTCCAATGGCTGCCGCAGTAGTGCGCTGCGGCCGGCGCACCGCGCTGATCCGAAGGCAGGAGCCAGGTGCTAATCCTGGTCTCCCATGGGGTGCAAGGCCCAAGCACTTGGGCCGTCCTCCACTGCACTCCCTGGCCACAGCAGAGAGCTGGCCTGGAAGAGGGGCAACCGGGACAGGATCGGTGCCCCGACCGGGACTAGAACCCGGTGTGCCGGCGCCGCAAGGCGGAGGATTAGCCTAGTGAGCCACAGCGCCGGCCAGAAACCATTTTTTTTAATGAGTACAAATTTCCTAAGTACAACTTTAGGAATAAGTCTAAGAACAAGGCACCAACAGAGAGCACACTCCCAGGTTCAGAGATGGTGCCTTCTGGCTGTCCTCACAACATGAAAGGAGCAAGCAGGGTCCATGGGGGTCTCTTTCACTGGGGCACTAGTGCCATACTTGAGGGCCTCTTGGAGGTCTCACCTATGAAAAATCTTGCATTGGAAATGATGTTTCCATATAGAAATTATGGAGGAACACAAAAACTCAGACCATAGCAATTCCATTTTTCCTTCCTTTCCTTCCCTCGACCTTCTGCGTTCCATCCCTCCTCCTTTTTTAAAGACACCATTTGAGATGCCCTCTTCCCGTACCAGAGTGCCTGGTTCAAGGTCCAGCTCTACTTCTAATTCCAGCTTCTGTTAACACACACCTTGGGAGGCAACAGATACTGGCTCAAGTACTTGGGTCTCAGTTACCCAGATGAGAAACACAGATTGGGTTCCAGGCTGCTAGCTTCCATCTGGTCCATCCCCAGCTACTGGAGGCATCTGGGTAGTGAGCCAGCAAATGGGAGTTCCATCTCACATTTTCTTTCACTCTCTTTCAAATAAAATGAAAATAAATAAATAAAAATTCAAGAAGAAAAAACTAAATGAGATATAGAGAATACATACATCAGTGTGTACCATGTGCACAGTTAGAAACAGTACAACCAATTAGAAACAAGAGGCATCATCTCAAATTAAGCTTGCTTGGTTTTCATATTCATAAAAATTATACATTCAAAATGATTTTTGAAAACAAATTTCTCACCTCAGTTTCTGTCAGTGCTTCAAGAGTTCTTCTTCCCTTTTTCTTCAAATTTTTCTTTGTTTTTTCCACCTTTCTTCTAACATATGCTTTCCTCTCAAGTATATCATTAAGTGTCTAAAAGACAATCAGATAATCAGTTGTGCACATTTACAATACTATTATACTGGTTTAGACCAAAAGTATCTAAGGAACTACTTTTTTTTTTTTTTTTGACAGGCAGAGTTAGACAGTGAGAGAGACAGAGAGAAAGGTCTTCCCTCCATTGGTTCACCCCCCAAAATGGCTGCTACGGCCAGCGTGCTGCGCCGATCCAAAGCCTGGAGCCAAGTGCTTCCTCCTGTTCTCCCATGCAGGTGCAGGGACCCAAGCACTTGAGCCATCCTCACTGCCTTCCCGTAAGTGACTACTTTTAAAATAAGAATTTTCTTTTCTTTTCTTTCTCTCTCTCTCTCTCTCTCTCTCTCTCTCTCTCTCTCTCTCTCTCTTTTTTTGGCAGGCAGAGTGGACAGTGAGAGAGAGAGAGAGACAGAAAGGAAGGTCTTCCTTTACCATTGGTTCACCCTCCAAAGGCCGCCAAGGCGAGCGCTGTGGCTGGCGCACCGCACTGATCAGAAGCCAGGAGCCAGGTGCTTCTCCTGGTCTCCCATGCGGGTGCAGGGCCCAAGCACTTGGGCCATCCTCCACTGCATTCCCTGGCCACAGCAGAGAGCTGGCCTGGAAGAGGGGCAACCAGGACAGAATCCGGCACCCTGACCGGGACTAGAACCTGTGGTGCCAGCGCTGCAGGTGGAGGATTAGTCTAGTGAGCCACAGCACCAGCCAAAATACAGCATTTTCAGAAAAACATACCATGAGATCTAAAATCAAAATATTCTATTTGTATTATGTGAGAAAATCAAAATGCATTCAACTTTAGTTTAGTAGAAAAAATTGATAACATTAAATTTTCATTATATCATTCTAAATATTTTCATGTCCAAATAAAGAATTGTTAGTAATAAGCATGCTAAAACTTATATTTCCTGATGCTTATGTTAAATATCTAATTTATTAACTATTAAAATATAATAAAACTGAAAATGATTACTGAATCACAAAAAGATACAAAATCATGGCTATCATAAAATAAGGGAAAACAAAAGTCATTAGTCTTTTCTGGAATGTATTATCATACTAAGACAATTACACCGAAGCTTTGATGCAATTAATAAATTCCCTTTGATAATGTAATAGGGGGCCATTATTAAAACCATTTATCCCACTAGGTGTTGGCATCAGTTATATATATTCATTACATGAGCATGAAGACAGCATTTCAGACCCTAAATGAGGTAGTACTCACAATCTGTTTTCATGTTTTATGACCTTGCAACCATTGTTCAACCTATGTGAAGTCAAGTTATCTCAAGTTTATGATACAAGGCAAATCCTTCCTGCCTAATTCATGGGGGAGGCTTTAAAAAACAAAATAAGTATTTACAATGAGAATATTTTGCATATTTTAATTTCATAGTCAAAGGCACTTTGAAAATTATTAATGACCAAGATATCAATATCAACTTACATAGTAATTTTCAAAGAAAAATTGTCTTGTTGTGAAAATGGCCCAAATAAATATAATGCATGTGCTCCCTGCAGGGAAGGACAGGAATGTACAACTCTTACCACACCCTCAGGTTCTCCAAAAGACTAATGACAGGATGTTTACATATTTTTCTACTAAATTTTTCTTTGGGAAGGACTAGTCATATCAGTTACTGCCATAAACTTGTAGTTCTGAAAATATTTTTTACCCTAGCTGTCTTAAAATAACATGCATCTAAATTTTACCATGAAAATGTCAAGGTGCCTTATAAAAGAGTTCAAGAAAACACAAACTGTTAAGAAGTATTGAAGATTTTCAGTTAAACTGACCATAGGGACAAACCGTACCACTCACCCATTTGAAAGCTGCTTTTCCCAAGTGCACTCTTAAGACAGAGCATTGGGTCCTAGATATTAAGTGTGGCTATACAGTTTCACTAAAGATCAGTGGTGTGGTCCTGAAACACTCATAGTTTACTTGGTTTGTCTGTGCTTTTCCTATGTAAAATGGTAATTATCCAAAGAATAATATAAACTCACATACACGATTTACCAGCCTTAATATTCCTGCAAATTCTCATAAATGCTCACATTAGATTGATCTTTGTGGAGATTTCTGATTCTTACAATATCCTCTTCCAGTTTCAACAGAGGTGCCTCCATGCCTGCCATGGTTAGGTTATATATTGCTTTCCTTTGCTGAAGATCTTGCCTCTCAAATATCTGAGATTCTTGAATGGAAAACAGTCGTCTCTGCCACCAAAAGATTTTTAAGTAATTCATTGTTATTAATTACCAAAGCATTTATTAACATTGGTTAATAGCATAACATTTTGTTATTAAAAAATAAAATACGTGCCACCATAGAAAGCAGTGAGTTCAAATACTGCATATTTAAAGAGCAATGGTTCTCAGTATAAGAAATGAGAGAAAAAATTAATAGGCAACAAAAATCAAACATGCTCAAGTAAGTGTAGATGGACGATAAGTCAGAGAACATACTCCTAACAACATATAATGGAATATATGCAATTCCTACAACCTAAGGCAAAATACAACCAATGAGTAGTAAGTTGATAATAAAATATTAGACAGAAAGGATTGAGGAGACTGTGAAGTTGTTATACAAAGATATACAGACATATAGTAGAAAAATCAAAAAATTTGTGTTTGTTTCAAAGAGAACCAAAGTTCAAGATAACCTGAAATAACTCTTATGGATTGCTTTGCATCTTGATTTCATTTTTCTTGTAAAAATAATTTCAAATATGTGTGTCTTTCCTAAAGAGGAAACATTCCAGAAACATGTCACAAATTATACAAACAAAAAACCAAATGGAGTTCTAAAGAATATGCAAATAGTGAATAAATATTTAAAAATTCAAGTTGATTTTGCTAGTTATATGCTTTAGATTAAAAAAATCTCTATATAGAAACATCACAGCATATTTCTCTTTCAGGGTTAAATAAAGAAATTCAAGGGAAAGACACTTAATGTAAAGAAAACATAACATCATCACAAAAAAGCAAACCAAAGAGTTCAACACTTAGGAATAAGATCCCACTGCCCTTTTGCTAGACTGGTGGAAATTCCCATTAAGCCACACAATGAGATATGTGTATAGGAGGTCAGTTTCTTTATGCATGAGCAGACGCAGCTAGTTGTACACAGAGGGCAACTGTCATCAGCTAAGGAGAGAAAACTGCTGGCTTGCAAACCAAGTAGTGACAAGATACCTCATTATAGGCAAATTTAAAATGCTAAGCAAAATACAAATTAAAGGAAGAATAAAATATTAAAACCAAATTAGTATTACCTGAATTATCATTCCAGCAGACACCTGAGCTCGAATGAGCCTTTTCAAGAATTCTTCTCTACCCTGTATGTTATCAAATTTTTAAAAATGAGAGTTTTATTCACAGAAAAATCAATAAATACCTTTTTAAGGTTTCTAACACAAGACACATTTTACTTATGTTGCAATAAAGAGTAAAATATTCAGTATAGTTTGTGTTTTATGGAGTTTGAGAACACACACATACACACACACACAAAACTGGAATTAGTTGAGGCAAAGTAATAGCTATACAACATCAGGACACAGACTACAAAATTGAGTTCCATTTAATAGATACCTTAGTTCAGAACTTAGAAAAGCAATGAAATCCTAAAGTGAAAGCTAGACAGTCATCAGTTCCTCTTTTATTTAAAAAAAATAAATAAATACTGTCATGGGGAAGGCACTGCAGTGAAGTGGGTAAAGCTGCTGGCTGCAGTGATGGTATCCCATATAGGCACTGGTTTCAGTCATGGCAGCTCCACTTCTGATCCAGCTCTCTGCTAATGTGCCTGGAAAAGCAGTGAAAAACGGCCCAAGTGCTTGGGCCCCTGCACCCATGTGAGAGACCCAGAAGAAGCTCCTGGGACCTGGCTTCAGCATGGTGCAGCCTCGGCTATTGTGGCCATTTGGGGAGTGAACCAGCAGATTGAAGACCTCCCTCTCCCCTCTCCCCTCTCCCCTCCCCCCCTCTCCCCTTCCCTCTCACTCTCCCTCTCTCTGCTACTGCCTCTCTGTAACTGTGCCTTTTGAATAAATAAATATTTAAAAATATACTATAGGGCCGCTTTAATATTTAATATTACTTTCTAAAATCAGCACATTCAACTTCAAAAATAAGCTAGATGCAATTCAAGTGTGAAGTCTGAAAAATATTATCAGCATCTCCGTTTGGTTAGAAATTTCATTGTTTTTTTGTTTTTTCTTTCTCTTTTCAATCATTCCTTGAAAGTTACCGTTTAACAAAATCATTGGGGAAAAGTCTTTGAAACCTGGATAAATTATCTAAAATTATTTAGAGTCTTATAAATTATCACACAAAATAAGAATCGGAAGAGTTTATAAAATTCCTTCTGTTTTAAAATTCCACATTGGAGTTCCTTGAGAGAAGAGGTAGCTTAGATTTTAAGCAGTCCTCCAGATGCCAGAGATTTATAGCTTTGTATAGAGCAACAGTGCAAGGTCAGAAGTGTTTCTAGTCTCCTCCACCTCCTTACTGACATTGCTCAGGGTCTATAGAGACAGTATAAAGAAACCACCTTGTTTGTCTCTCTTTCAACTCAACCTCTGCTCCATGTAACAACCCATGAAAATCATGCTCTCCTAAAATAAAAGAATAATTCCAAAGGAGGAAACAGATGATAAGTGATAAAGCATTATGTTTAATATGTCATTCTTACTAGGTATATGCCTAACAACTAACCAATTTATACAATTCTACATTTTGATTTTTCAACAGAAATTATCAGCCTCCATAACAACTTTGGGGCAGTTTTATCAATGTGTTCAATATTTAACAGAAAAGGACCAAAATTTATAATGTGTTTATAGTCTGGAGAAAACTACGTGATTTCCAAAAATAGAATGCTACTTTGGACCTTTGTCTAAGACTAATTAAAAGTGTGTGTGTGTGTGTGTGTGGTGTGTGTGTGTGTTGGCAAGATTAATTGGTGAACAAGTCAAAGCTGAAGAGGTAAACAACTGTCAGATTATGCAGACTCTTTAAGACACATTAAGAAAATTAATGAACAATGTTAAGCAAAGTGTGTACTTTAGAAAGATCACTCTGGCTGCAAGATGGATTGACTAGTTTGTGTTTCCTTAAAATTCATTCATTCATTGAAGTTTTTTCCTTAATCATCAACTAGTAAGAGAGCAGCCCACTGTTTAAATGAATGTAAGGCTCTTAACTTAGATAAATGAATATTGTACAAAAAGAATTTATGGATATAAAGTTACAAAAACTCTGTAGGTCGGAACTATATGAGAAGAAAGTTTAAAATAAACAGGATCTCTGAAACTACAAGTGTAAAACAATTGCACTTCTTTCAAAAAGAAGTGGAATAATCTATATTTTAAAACCCATGTAACTCTACAAAATCAACTCAACCTGATACCAATGGACAAATCTGCACTCCCTATGGAGAAATATTTGAAGCTTCTTTAAAAAATCATTTCTATTTATTTATTTAATTTATTTCAAAATGCAGACAGAGCAACTTCCATCTATTGGTTCATTTGTCAATACCTGGGGTGGGCTGAAGCTAGGAACTCAAGTAGGTCTACCAGGGTGTGGCATGGTTCTAACCACTTGAACCATCACCTGTTGGCCTCTAGGGTATACATTACTAGAAAGCTGGAATCAGGAATAGAGCCAGGACTTGAACAAAGCACTCCAATATATACATAGATAGATACAGATATATATATATATATATATATATATAGATAGATAGATAGATAGATATAGATATAGATATAGATATAGATATAGATATATAGATATACACACACACAAACACACAAACACATCCCACATGGTGTCTTAAGAGATACACCAAATGCCCACTGTAGTTTGAAATTTCTGTCTAGCACCTCAGATGTTTTCCAAGCCCTGTCTCCTGCAATACCTCAAAATCCCTGTAAGATTCAGGCACCAAAGTCAAATGCAGGGTCACAAGAACAGGAGGTACCTAGTGCTGTCTAGGCTGCCACTTTCACATTTGGACCACATACAAGGTCGTGAGGATGTTTTCAGCTGGATGCTCTGAGTTGAGGCCTTCTCTGATGCTATACTCTTAACTGAAAATATGATTGGCCCACCAGGGCCCTGGCAGAACACCCAGGAGATGGGAAGTTTTCAAGAGAACCAGCAACTTTCTAAAACCCTCACAGCACCCTGGAGTATACTAAAGACTGATGGAGGTGAGCTCTGATGGTCAGAGGTCTCAGGCCCCAGGGTGTAACACCTGAGTGAGGGCACTTAGCTTCGCATCCCATTGTCGTTGGCGGTGTCCCTGTGCAGCTTACTCTGGAGTTGGTTGGGCCAACTATTGTGGCTGGGAGGGGAACCAGGCAGCACTGGGCAGAGAGATAGGCTGAGCTGATATGGGACCAACAACCTTGGTCAACTCCACTGGGAGCCACAAGGTTGAAAACAGGCCTTCAGATCTGCTCCAAGCTGGACTAGGATGGCAAGGCATCCTTCCCATACCCACCAGTCTTTGCATATGAGCTGCCCCTGGAAGGAGAATGACCTTAAGCAAGGTGTCTTAAGTGACTGCTAAAAGGGGACTGAGCAGGTAAATCCACCCAACAATTTAAGTACCGTGAGTTCACTCCATGATAAAACTACAAAGTGTAGTCCTACTAACACTGATGGATTAAATAAATTCCATGCCCACTGTGCAGCATCATCTAGTTCCACCTTCACAATGTCCCCTTTGTCCTTCAGGAAAATGGAAACGACAGATGACAAAAATTAACCGAACACACAAAACTGCTATGTGATGGAACCAGGACTTTATCTTATTGATTTAGCATCTCAGTGACACCTAAGATACTTAGGACCTTTCAAAATTATGGGGATATTTAGGGTAGAGCCTCATGATATTCATGAGCCCCTCTCCTTGCTATGAGGCTTTCCAGGCAACTGGTACACCACCTTCAGTTCTGTGATTCAGATACCTGTACCAGACATGGGCCTGGAGCTGACACTTGGGATGAAAGAGGTGCCAACCTACTAGAACTGAGAGAGTTGGCTCTCTTAAAACCTGCTGGGAAAGTGAGCAGCTCTGGGGAGATGCTACCTTTTAATTATGCAACATGAATTATGTAGCAGCTGAAAACAGAACCAGGATTAAATGAGTACCAATTACCAGGAGGTAGCATTAACATAAGAACTACAATATAGTCTGCTTAGTAAAATGCTGATGGAACCATCACTGAAAATTTCTAGAGAGAGGTGCTGGAGAATGACAAAGAGCCACAGTGGTTGGAAAAATGATTCCTGGTTTAATAATGTACAAGTACCAGCCCAGGCACTTTCCAGAACGCTTTGCAAATACTGGTGTATACATGCAGCCCTATCTTTAGAGGACTCCATGTCAATGGAAGCCCTGTGCACACTGATTGTGAATACTGACAATAAGAACAAGCTTTGATAAGCATGCATTTTAGCTTACATGGTGCTGTGCAAAAGGCAGGCTGCCTGCCTCTCTCTCTCTCTCTGTGTGTGTGTGTATTTGTGTGTTACTGGTGTAAGTTCATCATCACACCCACTTAGTGAAATAACTACCATCAACCACTTTCAAAGTGAAGAAATCCGAGGCCATGGAGCTCAGGGACGTTGTCACCTGGCTAAGTTTTCCGGCAATTATTGGCACCCAGGACTGCATGACAGCATAACATCGACACATTCTACAGCACATTAAAGAAAGCTATCTGCTGGGTCTCCTCTGCTTCCAGTACTGGGTCTTTCATATAATATTTGCTGAGTGAATAATTTATGAAACAAAAGGATTTAGTATTAACAAACTAGAGGGTTTCTGTTTTTTTGAGAGTTTGTTTGTTTTATAGTTTCTAGATTGGAGAATTAAATTGCCCATGTGTGGGGCTCTTTCAAACTCAAAAATAATTTTTTAAAAATCTCTTTTAATGAGGGATCTTCAAAAAGTCCATGGGAATGCATATTATGAAAAGAATGTGCAGGGATTTCATTTTTGCAATCAAAATAAATTCATATCTAAAAAATTTTTACTTTGAGAGGCAGACATGAAAGACAGGGAGAGAGAAAGAAATCGTCCATTTACTGCTTCACTCTCCAAATAACTGCAGCAGCCAGGGCTGGGCAGGCTGAATCCAGAGCCCAAAAACCCATCCTAATCTCCTAATCTCCTAATCAACCTAATCTCTAACTGGCAGGGAGCCAGTTACTCAAGCTAACATCTGCGCCTCCCAGGGTATATCTTAGCAGGAATCTGCATGGGAAGCAGAGTGTCTGGGACTCCAGCCAGGCACTCCAATATGGAAGGCAGCCATCCCAAGTGGTGACTTAACTACTGTACCAAATGCTCATCCTATAAATTTACCTTTTAATTTCATTTTGCCATATTTCCAGTATTCCTCCCCAAAGTACTTAATAAAGGTATTTAGCACATTAAAATGCTCTGATCACACTGATTCTCATTCCTAAACAGTATCTTGAGGATGATTGTTAAAACAAGTCCTATGGGATGCTTTTCCTGAGATGTGGGCTAGTCAGAAAGGTGGCAGGAAAAGCACTGAGCTGATTCTGATTTAGGATTCTATGCACCATCTGTTCATGGAGCATATGAGCTTGAACAAGTACTCAAGGAAAGGATGGATATTTGGTACAGCAGTTAAGATGCCAGTTAAGATGCTCAAATACCATATTGGAGTGCCTGGGTTCTATTTCTGGCTTGGGTTCTGACTCCAAGTTTCTGTTAACACAGAGTCTGGGAGGCTCAAGCAGTTGAATCCCTGATACCAGTGTGTGAAACCTGGAATACACTGCTACCTCTCAGTTTCACCGTGGCCCTGGCCCCAGTCATCATGGGCATTTTGGGAGTGAACAAGCAGACTGGAAATCTATCTGAATCTTTCCCTCTCTCTCTGCCTCTATAATAATAATAATAATAATAATAATAATAATAATAATGTCTGCCTTGTCATGGCTATGTCATTTAAAAAAAAAGATGAACTGAAGGAAAACTATTTTTTCCAGGAAAATGGCCTGTGGTCCAGTTTGTGCCAGGCCTTTGAGTTTTTCAAATTGCCAATCCAGTGTAAAGGCATGAAAGCTGAGCAAAATTGCCATTTACAACTGTCCCAATGATGGAGCCAACTAACAATCACTGATAGATTGTAAGTTCATGGAGTCAAAACTTACTGGAAAAAACAAGATAGTTGCATATTTTAACAAATCATTCATCTGATTACATATTAATTATTATGAGGAAACAGATTAACTTGTTGGTCATAGGTTGTTACTCTAACTTGATGATTAAAAATTAATGTTTATTGCAGGTCTATTCACAATAGCTAGGACCTGGAATCAACCTAAATGCCCATCAACAGTAGATTGGATAAAGAAGTTATGGGACATGTGCTCTATAGAATACTATACAGCAGTCAAAAACAATGAAATCAGGTCATTTGCAACAAAATGGAGGAATCTGGAACACATCATGCTGAGTGAAATAAGCCAATCCCTAGGGAAAAATATCATATGTTGTCCCTGATCGGTGACAACTAACTGAGCACAAAAAAGGAAACCTGTGGAAGTAAAGTGGACACTATGAGAAACAGTGACTTGATCAGGCCTTGTCCTGAA
This sequence comes from Lepus europaeus, assembly GCF_033115175.1. Taxonomy (NCBI): domain Eukaryota; kingdom Metazoa; phylum Chordata; class Mammalia; order Lagomorpha; family Leporidae; genus Lepus; species Lepus europaeus. The sequence continues at coordinate 81,562,244 of NC_084835.1, forward strand.
TGTTGATGAACAATTTAATACTTTATCCCTTTTAGTATATTTTTTGTTCTACTTAATACTATTGGTTGAACTCTGTAATTAACACACAATTATTCTTAGGTGTTTAAATTTAACTGAAAAGTGATCTCTGTTAAATATATGAGTGAGAATAAGAGAGGGAGGAGATGTACAATTTGGGACATGCTCAATTGGACTTGCCCCAAATGGTAGAGTTAGAAACGTGCCAGGGAATTCCAACTCAATCCCATCAAGGTGGCATGTACCAATGCCATCTCACTAGTCCAAGTGATAAATTTCAGTTCACAATTGATCATAATGATAGGATTAAGAGTCAAAGGGATCACATGAACAAGACTAGTGTCTGCTAATACTAACTGATACAATTAAAAGGGAGAGAACGATCCAACATGGGAAGTGGGATACACAGCAGACTCATAGAATGGCAGTTGTCCTAAACAGCACTCTGGCCTCAGAATCAGCCCTTAAGTCATTCGGATCTGGCTGAAGAGCCTATGAGAGTATTTTAGGCATGGAAAGCCAAGACACTCTGGCAAAAAAACAAAAAACAAAAACAAAAAAAAGGACATAAATGAAAGATCTCTGCAAGTGAGATCCCAGTGGAAAGAACAGGCCATCAAAGAAGGAGGTACCTTTCTCTGAAGGGAGGAGAGAACTTCCACTTTGACTATGACCTTGTCTAAATAAGATCAGAGTTGGCGAAATCAAAAGGCTTCCATAGCCTTGGCAACTCATGACAAGAACCTAGTGTGAGACCGGTGCCACAGCTCACTATGCTAATCCTCCGCCTGCAGCGCCAGCACACCAGGTTCTAGTCCTGGTCAGGGTGCTGATTCTGTCCCTGTTGCCCCTCTTCCAGGCCAGCTCTCTGCTGTGGCCCAGGAGTGCAGTGGAGGATGGCCCAAGTCCTTGGGCCCTGCACCCACATGGGAGACCAGGAGAAGCACCTGGCTGCTGGCTTCGGATCAGTGTGGTGTGCTGGCTGCAGCACACAGTGCTGGCCGCAGTGGCCACTGCGGGGTGAACCAACAGAAAAGGAAGACCTTTCTCTCTGTCTCTCTCGCTCTCACTGTCTAACTCTGCCTGTCAAAAAATAAATAAATAAATAAGAGTCTTGTGTGATTACTGATGCCATAAACAAGAGTGTCAATTTGCTAAGTCAACAACAGGAGTCACTGTGCACTTACTCCCCATGTAGGATCTCTGTCCTTAATATGTTGTACAATGTGAATTAATGCTATAACTAGTACTCAAACAGTACTTTACACTTTGTGTTTCTGTGTGGGTGCAAACTGTTGAAATCTTTACTTAATATATACTAAATTAATCTTCTGTATATAAAGATAATTGAAAATAAATCTTGATGTGAATGGAATGGGAGAGGGAGCGGGAGATGGGAGGGTTACAGGTGGGAGGGAAGTTACAGGGGGGAAAAGCCACTGTAATCCATAAGCTGTACTTTGGAAATTTATATTTGTTAAATGAAAGTTAAAAAAAATATTTCTAGCAATGAGACCAAGATATACCATGTGCTTTTTGATATTTTAATTGATACAATATCATGCTTAAGCAATATTCCTCCCTATTGAACCTGAACCTAGTCATGAGCAGAGTGTCCATATTGAGAGAAACCATGAGAAATAAGTGGCCTGGACTCCTAAACAAAGTCCATGTAAGGAAAGACACATTTTTTTTTGACAGGCAGAGTTAGACAGTGAGAGAGAGACAGATGGAAAGGTCTTCCTTCCATTGGTTCACCCCAAAAATGACCACTATAGCCGGCGCACTGCGCCAATCCGAGCTAGGAGCCAGGAGCTTCCTCCTGGTCTCCCATGCGGGTGCAGGGGCCAAAGCACTTGGGCCATCCTCCACTGCCTTCCCAGGCCACAGCAGAGAGCTGGCCTGGAAGAGGAGCAACCGGGACAGAATCGGGCACCCCAACCTGGACTAGAACCCTGGGGTGCCAGCGCCGCAGGCCAAGGATTAGCGAAGTGAGCCACGGCGCCGGGCGAAAGACACATTTTTTAAAATGTAGGAGCATCTTTTAGGTTAAAGGAAGCTTTTGGGGCCAGCACCGTAGCATTGAGGGTAAAGCCACCACCTGCATCACTGGCAGCCCCTGTGGGTACCGGTTCATGTCCCAGCTGCTGCCCTTCCAACCCAGCTCCCTGCTAATGGCCTGGGAAAGGCAGCAGAGGACGAAACTTAGCCCCTGTCACCCCTGTCGGGGACCTGGAAGAAATTCCTTGCTCCTGACTTTAGCCTGGCCCAGCCACAGCACTTGCAGCCATCTGGGGAGTGAACCAACAGGTATGAGATTTTTTTTTCTCTCTCTCTCCTTTCTGTGTAACTCTTTCAAATAAATAAATAAATAAATCTTTAAAAAGAAAGCTGTTGTGTCTTTAAATACAGACATTACCAAAAAATGAGAAACATATGAGTCAGGGATATGCTAATCACATTGATTTGCTCATTACATGATGTATATGTATATCAAAATACCAATACTACATCCCATGAACTTGTAACATCATGCCTCAATTATATCCATAACAATTTTAAAATCTTAGTTATAACAGGTTAAGTGCCACGATGCAAGGTACCCACTTCCATATACAACCAGCTGGATCAGATAAATCTGTAGGTGGATCATAGACTTGTGCCCATCAACCCACTGCCCCATAGCTCCCAGTCCACTGGAAGTCTGGTTTGTGATCCTGAGCTGGATGAGGGGGGTGAGGTTAGGCTGTACCAATACAGGGCAGAAAGGCAGGCACGGCATGTCAAGGGGCTCCACAGCCTTGTTGCGGGGAGACCCTGGTTATTTCTCGTCCTCCTGCAGAGCTGCTCTCTGCTGGTGTGTGGAGAAGCAACGGCCAATTCTGTCAGGTTCACCCAGCAGCTGGCAGTGCCACACCCTCTCTACTATGTCCCCACTCTGCTCTAGGGCAGCACCCTGCACCCGTGTCCTGGCCTGGCCCTCTAGGCAGCGGCTGCTCCTTACATTGTCTGCTCCTGTGTTCTTTAGATCAGGGGTTAGCACATATTTCTGCGAAGGGCAACGTAGGAAATATTTTAAACTTTGCAGGCCATGAGGGCTCTGTCACAATCACTCGATTCTGTTTTTGAGAAAAAAGAATAAAAGCGATCAAAAGATCGCTTTGAACAGCTTTGTGGGGTTGTAACAGCATCTCAGAGGCTGGGAAAGAACTCGCACTTGCACAATCACCCTCGATCTGCTCTCTGGTTTTAGCAGCCACCAACCAGGAGGTGGCAGCAGAGAGCCATTCTACAGGAAGAGACTCCTGTACCAGGACCAACGACAGCCAAGAGTAGATGAAGGGGTCGACCCACTTTCAAAGAGAAAAGGGAAATAAATGTTAACTGTAAACAGATCTAAGCTCTGAATCAAGGAAATAGCATCCATTCACTTTCCAAGGACAGTGCTACGAAAACAGATGCAGAAATCCTGTTAGGTAAGGCTTGAGATTAGGAAAGGAAAAGACTTGAAAAACCAAGTTTGAGATTTGTGCAAATAACTGAGATGGACTGAACTAGTGGGGTGGGGCAGTGATAGCTTTGGCTGCGCATTTTTATGACACGTCTGGTGGCCAGGGCTCTAGCAGAAAGTCTGTGGCAGTTTGACCTCATTCTATCTATAAATAATGTAAGACATGATTTTGTCTCTTTTTTTTTTTTTTTGAAGGAATATGTGGAGGTTCTGTTAAGTAGAAACATTGCAAAATTATAAAAAATTAAATTAGTCTGAATCCTCAAAACCACAGATATGCACCGTGGCTTTTTGGTCTAATTTCTATTTTGGGTTCTCCGTTTAAAGTTGTTATCTTTGGAAGAGTCAGTCTCCACCACTGAAAAAAGCAAAAGTCCTATCAGTGTTTTAGGAGACCTTTTTGAATTAATTTACAATTTCTCCTGATATTCTTATATTTTACCAACATTCTATTCTTGAGAAGTTTGCATATCTAAATTTTCCTACCATAGTGTCCAACTGCATATTCATAGTTTTCATGAACACTCAGTAGCTACTTCATTCCACGCATGCTTTCAGCATAGCTGATACAGCAGTGCATACAAAGCCACCACCATCGTTGCCTTACGGACTGTATTTCCTGGTGGCTGTTAGATAAGTAACTACAAACAGCTCGAAATGTGCATATCCATTGGCTTTGTTCATCTTTGTTAGGTGGCTAATTTCTTGAAATTCTGTTTTTAGAAATAATATTACTGAGTTACAGATGATGAATGGATTTAAAGTGCTTTAGCTCTACTGACCAACTGCTTTCCAGAAAAGTCCAAATTTACCCTACGTTGGATATTTCCACAAAGATGAGTTGCAACATCAATACTGAGCTACCATTACTAAATATTAGTTATCACATATGCTGAGATAACAATGCATTCTTTTCTATAAAATTATTGTGGGAAATAAAAGATGATAACAGATATAAAGCAATTTCCCTAAGGCCTGTTATTACTTCCAGTACGTTGTTTAGAATTTCCATTTATCACATGTATCAGGAGACAGACTCAAAAATAAAAAGTGGAAGTCAGATTTTAAAGACTATCTCATGCCTATGTGGAATGTTACATTGTTTGTGCATAATACTTTTGAGGGTGCATTATTTACAAGGCTCCAAGTGAAATGTTTTATATGAAATGTGATTTATTTATTTCTGTACACAGAAGTACAGTGAGGGTATTATTATATTCACATAAGAATTGAGAAACTCTGACTAAGGAAAGGTTAAGTGTATTCTCAATATTCACACAACAAACAATTAACAGAGCCAAGATTCAAATTAAGAAACACCTAACTCTAACTTCCATACTCTTTCAGCCCAAATGTTACTGCCAAGGAAAAGGGAGAAAAAAAGCAGAAAGTTCCAAGAATTAAATGGAAATACTGAAGTCAATTTACTGCCTGTTTTCAGGCAAACAAAGCACTGGACCCAGGACCACAGAGAAGGAAATTATTCTCCCACATGTTATTTACAGCAAATGATATGACATTTAACCATGTCCTCAAATGTTTTGCACCATCAGCATCCATGATTGTCCAGTGCTTTCCTCTTACCATGTTGTTCAGGGTTATGTACTCCTGCAAATACATGTCAGGAAACTGAACTTCTCCAGTGCTTAACTAAGCACACACACAGCAGTCATCTGTGACATAGAACCCACCCTCTCCTCACACTGTTTCTGTTGCCCATTTCCCCAAGAACCATTTCCCACTAACATAAATAGATATTCCCAGTATTGCAGTTAACAGCTTCCTTTTCACTCGATTTTAGCAATGTATTCTGCTGTGAATGGGGTACATAAGATTCTATATAAGTTTAAAAAAAAGTGAAACAGGGACAGTGTTGTGGCATAGTGAGGCAAGCCATCGCCTACAATACTGGCATCCCATATGGGCAACCGGTTCGTGTCCTGGCTGCTGCACTTCCAATCCCGGTCCCTGCCAATGCACCTCAGAAAGCAGCAGCAGACAGTCCAAGCGCTTGGGACACTGCACCCATGTGGGATGCCTAGATAAAGCTCCTGGCTCCTGGCTTCAGCCTGGCACAGCCCTGGCTGTTGTGGCCATTTGGGGAGTAAACTAGCAGATTGAAGATCTCTGACTCTCCCTCTCTCTCTGTAACTCTGCCTTCCAAATAATAATAATAATAACAATTAAACAAAAGAAAAAGCATGCAAGATCCAACGATGTGTAGAACGATGAAGGAGAGTGATTATACTAGAGACAGGCAGCATAAATGACTGAGCTTCTAGGCTGCTTACATCAAAAATAAACAGGAAGGTTCAAAAAAGGTTTAATTCTTAACACAGAAGGAATATAACATTATCAATAAAAAAATTAATTTTCCCTTAGTACTGAAATCAGGTAAAGTAGTTACATAGGTTGGTTCTGACCATCTTAGCAACATGACCAGTTCTCTTACAGGTTTGAAAAATCAAGCAGCAATGGTCAATTTTGCCATTACTGTAACCAATGTTTATTAGAAGCCAAGGCTGTAATATCGATTCATAACTCAAAAAAGGCTGTTGTGTATAGATAAGAATCGAGACCTGACTTACTATAAGGCACAACTGCTTCAGAATAAAAGTTAGTGAACTAAGCTCTAGTTTGTTAGAGCTACTTTGCTGTGCTGATTGAACTAAAGATGCCACATGAAGGTCTTTACCAGCAGAAATTAAGTCCTCCAGGAAAGTTTTAAATAAGGTTCTGACTTCCACTCTGCTCAAATGAAGAGTCTATGGAATTGCTTTCAGATGTGAACTAGTGGTCCCGCTTATCTGAGATGGACCTGTTTCAACGCTTCCAGGCATGCCTGAAACTGGGTAGCACCACACTTCATGATTTTTTTTCATGTTGATACACACCCATGATAAAGTTTAATTTATAAATTAAACATAGTATGAGATTGACAATAACTAACAATAAAACAGAATAAAAATGCACTGTAATAAAATTACCAGCATCACTACCTTTGCCTTTGGTGCCATAATTAATTAGCATAAGGATTACTGAGGGGGGAGGGGCGGCATTGTGGTACAGTGGGTTAAAGTCCCAGCCTGCAGCACAGGCATCCCTTATGGGTGCCTGTTCAAGTCCTGGCTGTTCCACTTCTGATGAAGTTCCCTACTAATGCACCTGGCAAAGCAGCAGAGGATGGCCCAGATGCTTGGGGCCGTGCACCCACGTGGGAGACCTGGAGGAACTCCTGACTCCTGGCTTCAGATGGACTCAGCTCCAGTCTTTGCAGCCATTTGGGGAGTGAACCAGTGGATGGAGGACCTCTCTGTCTCTGTCTCCACCTCTCTCTGTAACTTTCAAATAATTAAAATAAATCTAAAAACAAACAAACAAAAGAAATATTACTTGGGCCTAAACACTGAGAAACCATAGCATCAATCTGATCACGACTACCTTAAGTGACTAACGGGTGGGTAGTGCATACTGAGCGCACGTGCGGGACAAAGCAATGATCTGTGTGCTGGCAGGGACAACTGAAATATTTTGAGATTTAATCATGCTACTCGGGATGATGTGAAACTTTTCATTTATTTCTAGAGTTTTCCATTTAATGCTTTCAAGACCACATTTGAGTGTGGTTAACTGACACTATGGAAAGCAAAACCACAGCAGTAGGGGACTGCTATGGCATTGAAAAGAAGGTCAAGATCTTTCCCTAAAGCATGGCTTGGGATTGGTTAAAATACTTGAAACAGTTCTCATGAGAAGTCATATACCTATAAACTCTAAAATCACAAGCTGGATGATTGTGAACTAGATCATTCTAAGAACAAAACAAACAACCCAGTTAAGAAATGGGCGGAGACCTTAAACAGGCTTTTTTTTTTTTTTTTTTTTTTTTTTTTTTTTTTTTTTTGACAGGCAGAGTGGACAGTGAGAGAGAGAGACAGAGAGAAAGGTCTTCCTTTGCCGTTGGTTCACCCTCCAATGGCTGCTGCGGCCGGCGCGCTGCGGCCTGCGCTCCGCGCTGATCCAAAGCCAGGAGCCAGGTGCTTCTCCTGGTCTCCCTTGTGGATGCAGGGCCCAAGGACTTGGGCCATCCTCCACTGCCTTCCCAGGCCACAGCAGAGAGCTGGCCTGGAAGAGGGGCAACTGGGACAGAATCCAGCACCCCGACCAGGACTAGAACCTGGTGTGCCAGCGCTGCAGGTGGAGGATTAGACTATAGAGCCGCGGCGCCGGCCTAGGCATTTTTCAAAATAGGAAATCCGAACAGCCAAAAGAGATATGAAAAAATGCTCAGGATCACTAACCATCAAGGAAATGCAAATCAAAATCACATTGAGGTTTCGCCACATCCCAGATAGAATGGCTTTCACACAGAAATCAATGGAAAACAAATCCTGGCGAGGATCTGGGGAAAAAGGCACCCTAATCCACTATTGGTGGGAATGTAAGCTGATACAGCCACTGTGGAAGACAGAATGAAGATACCCCAGAAATCTGAATATAGGCCTACCATATGACGCAGTTATCCCACTCCTGGGAATTTACCCAAGGGAAATGAAATCAGCATACAGAAGAGTTACATATACCCCCACATTTACTGCAACTCAATTTACAATAGATAAGATATGGAATCAGCCCAAATGTCTGCCAACTAAAGACTGAATAAAGAAGTTATGGGATTTGTACACCATGGAATACTATAGAGTGGTTAAAAACAAAACAATGAAATCCTGTCATTTGTAACAAAATGGATACAACTGGAAAATATTATACTTACAAACCAGTCGCAAAAGGATAAATACCATATGTTCTCATTGATCTGAGGTAACTAATAGAGCACCTAAAAGGTAATCTATACAATTGAAATTGACACTTTGAGATGCAATGCCATTGAACAGCTCTTGTCTTGACTGTTGAGGGACCTTTTTTTTTTTCTTACTATTTGTTGAACTCTTTACTTAGTATAGAGCTAATCTTATGTGTATAAAGTTAACTGAAAATAAATCTTAGTAAATATAAGAATGGGAATAAGAAAAGGAGTAGGAAGAAGGGTGGGAGTGTGGGTGGGAGGGTGCACAGTGTGGGAAGAATCATTGTTCCTAAAGTTGTATTCATGAAATGCATGAAGTTTCTATAACTTAAATAAAAAGTATCTAGGTTAAAGGAAAAAAAAGAAAATGTGGTATTTGTGTACAACAGAATATTAATTATCTATAAAAAGAATGAAATTCTACCATTTGCATTAAAATGGATGAAACTGAAGAATATCATGTTGAGTGAAATAAGCCAGATACAGAAAAACAAATCCATGTGTTCTCACCTATATTTGGGAGCTAAAATTAAAAAAAGAAAACAAAAATTACAAAATCAAAAAAAGGAATGTCCATGTATATCAGTATTGCAGATACGTTTTTCAAACTGTGTTTTATAAGTTTGTCAAACCAGTAGTTAAGAATGTTAAACTGCCTTAGTTTCAATGATCTGATTATTTTAATATTTACTGTATATGGGTGAAATGATCATCTTTCCATCTGATTATAGTTTATTGCCCTTGCCTGTATTACTGCCAATCTAAGATTTTTTTACTTTTTACTTGCTGAATTTTTTTATTTAGTGGAGCAGGAAGGCCTTGGCTGTAATGTTAATTAAAATTATATTATCTCAAAAACTGAAAAGGAAGGAAGAAAGCAGGAAGGAAAACAGGGAGGAAGGGAATATCATTATATTCTTAGAATTACATCTACATACTACACTGAGCCTGTTCTCCTTATATTAATATTACATTAACATGAAAACTAAAGTATCAGGAAAAACTCAAAAAGTAAAAATAAGAACTCAAAAAAATAAAAAAGAAAATAGTACTCTGCCTTTTTCTAGCATCAAAAATGAATGACCTCCTAACTTAAATGTTTCGAAGTTCTGAGCTTGGTGCAATTGTTTGTCAGATACATGTCTGGTGTCTCATAACTTATTCCAAGTTTGGCATCAGATATCCTGGTCCCCAAACTCTACAGAGTTAGGAAAAAAACTAAGCAACTTTGGGAAAATTTCTTCAACTCCCAAAATAAATATGTTAATAACAACTGCACAGCACAGTGAACATTAATTAAGTTAAACATTACACTAACATGGAAAAGTGTCCAACATAAACTAGGTATGCAGAACACTCTGTATTCTACAACATTCAAGAAAAAAAGCTGAGACTATGCAGTTTGCTTCAACTGAAGTATTGAAAAGTACTTAACATCTGGTGAAAGATTTCATTTTTTTTATAATGTTACATTCTTAAAAACAATTCTAGATGGTTTTCTGTTCATTTCATCATCACCAGAATTGAATACATGTTCTACTGACTTATCTGCTATCCCAGTTGGCTCATTTGATCCTGGGATTTGACCAAACACCTCTTTTTCTGAATAGCTGAGTTATTGGGATTGAAATTTGGAAAAATCAAGACAAATCATCTGTTATAGCTATAAAATTTAAGAAATTGCTACATATCATTGATGGTTTGTGATTGCTACTATTCTAAGATGCCTAAAAACCAGTACAGGCATTCGGCCTAGTAGTTGGGACTCCAGTTAGGATTTCCACGTCCCATACTGGAGTGCAGATAGTCAAATCCCCAGCTCCTCTCCCAATTCTGCCTTCCATCTAATGCATACTCTGGGAAGCAGCAGGTGATTAGCTCAGTGTTTGTATTGAGTGGCTCCTGGCATTGACCTGGCCTGGCCCAGCCCCAGCTGATGCCAGGAATTTGTGGGGGAGATAAGCCAGTGGATGGGAGATGTCTCTCTTTCTATCTGTATTTTATTATTCTGTAATAAATAAAACTTAATAAAATAAACTAATTTAAAAAATGTCTAAAGCTGACGGCATTTTATGCATTACCTTGATAGAACATAATTCTTAAATCCTACTTCTAGGGCTTCTGAAGATTATTTCTCAGCACTACCCCTGGAGCAATATTGCTGAGTTACATGGATTATTGACTAATTTCAGACTGGGATAAACAGATATAGAATCTTGGCTACATGGAGAGCATGATGCCCAGACACAAAGCGTGATGCAGATTTTATCAATCAGTTAATTAGACAATAGGGCCAGTACACAGACAGAAACTACAAACTTGAATTACTATAAATCTGAATTATCTAAGGATAATCTACAGGTTTATTTTTAATTCAGTGCTGCTGTGCTGCAGATACGCATATGTACATGTATTTAGGCTCAGAAATAAGCAGCAGAGTGGTCAGCAATTGTCAGTGGTTCCTAAGCACCGTGGTTTCTTTCTGTTGCCTCTTTCCAGTGACTTCTCAGCTCCCAGGGGGCAGGGGAAGGACATGAGACTCACATTCTTCAGTTGGGCATGAATTAAGACAGAAAGGGGAACATTCCATTTTGGGTTGGCTAAGTAAGTACAGTGGAGTAATATAAAGCTTATACTTAAATCTATAAATTCTATTTTATGGCAACTAGAAAAATCTCTAAAAAATAATGCAGTGCAACATCTGTTTTACTAAGTGAGTGCCTCAGATAAATGAAGCACTATGTCTGAAGAATTAAATGTGGTTTGTGACAGGTATAGCGAAAAACGTAAATGATAACGAGAGTATCTCTTAATTGAAAAACATGTTAAAATACATGGGTAAATGGTCAAATAACTGGATAATGTCTACATTGGTATTCTCATGAAAAGAAATTGATGGCCATAGAAAAACAAATATTAATAGAAAACATTTTAAATCATAAAGAGCATCTAGAGTAATATTGTGTATGCCATCACATGTATAATCATATTCCTCATATTTTGAAGTCTTCAATTTTTACTATGCACAGTATTTGTCTTGTCTCTTCATATCGGAACATGAATGATAGGACAAACTCATTGACCAACCCTTGGGAGGGACATAACCACACTACACCATGTCAATTAAATAGGTTAATTCAATGTGGGAGCAATACCCCAATTTCTCAGAATGGAAACATTTACTGGAAGACAATCCACATGTTCTCAATTTCAGTATCCCAAAGGAAAGCTTTTACTGAAGACAGTGCTAGCAACAGGTATGGGGCAGAGGTTATAAATTATATTTTCTGGGTAATTTTATGCTCATAAATCTTTAGTAAGAAAATCTCAAAGATGAGAGAAGGATAGGTGTGTGATATGTGATGAAAGAAAGAGTCAAAGTGGGCTTCCAGGTGCAGTAAAATGGGTCTGACTTTGCCAGTCTCAACAAGTATGGCTAAGAGTAGCTATCCATCATATTCTTCATTTAGAAGTGGTGGGTTTAAGGTGTGTGGGCAGTTCTTTCTGCAGCATTGTGTTCTACAAAGGGTCTGATGCTCTACTATCCAGTGACTTACAGGTCAGAAGTAGGTACTCCCTATTCTTATATTACATAATGGGTACCAGGATGAGTCTCAAACTATTTTTTCTACCATAGGCAGAACTGTTAAGTGTTAGGTATACAAGATGAACCTAAGCCAAGCTCCATACTTCTGGTTCTTCCAGAGTTTAAGGGTGATAACAGCAAAAAAGGAGGTTGATTAGCCACCTTGAGCCCTCATCCTCTTCAAGTTGGGCTTTTGGAGAGAGATGACTTTTTTTTCTGACTGATCAGAAATGATTTTGAAAAGACTATTAGGCCTTATATTAAAATCTATCAAGGTTAAATCAATAAAATTCAGCTTAATTACTTTTTTTCCCATAACCAATAAGAATACAAAAATACACACCTTGAATCTTCTTCTCACTTCTGCTATTTTATCATCTAATTCTTCTGTTTTATGTTTGATGAGGTGGTAAACAGCACTGATGTGATAAGCCTCCATGTAGAGCTGTTTGAGATAATCATTATTTTTTGACTTCAGTTTCAACAAAGATTGGATTTCAGACTCATGCTCTGCTTTTTTCCTTATACTGTAAAAATAAAGCAAAAAGATTAGTGTAATTAATTGAACAGAGCATATATTGGACAATATATGTTTAATAATAAGAAATGGACAAGATCATATTTTATGTTGTCAAAAACACAAGACAGCCTGAATGTTTGCTAAAACTTGAGTACAGAAAATATGTCCCCAAGACTTCTTTTATTTTTGTGCTTCTGCTTTTGGCTACTTCTACTTGTCAACTGTGCTCAATCTCAGAAAGTTAAGAAAATCAGTAACAAAAGTTTTTGTTGTCTGGGTGAGATGGAGATAGAGATATATATCTAGGTGTGTATCTGTGTGTGTGCGTGTGAGGGGCAGAGAAAGAGAGAGAGAGAATGAAACCAGGACTGGTTCAGACTGAAACCAGGATCAGGAACTTTATCAGGTCTCCCACCTGGGTTCATTCCACGCAGTGCACAGACTTGGTGAGGCCAAAGAAAGAATATCTGAGCTATAATCAAATCTTTGGAAATTTCTCAGTCAGATCAAAAGACAGAACAAAAAAACAAAAAACAATTAGAAAAAAATAAAAAACAGTGCTGAAGATTTATGATATACTATTAAATGACCCAATATAAAAGTCTTAGGAGTTTCTGAAGGTATGAAAAGAGAGAATGGATAGCAAGACCTACTCAGTGAAATAATTAGAGAAAACTTCCCTAATTTGGGGAAAGGAAGTGACATCTAATTACACAAGGAACATAGAACTTCTGACAGACATGACAAAATCTTCACCAGGAAACATTGGAGTCAAACTTTCAACAGTAACATATAAAGAAAAAATCCTAAAATATGCATGAGAGAAACAACAAATTACTTTCAGAGGATCTGATATTAGACTTATAGTTGATCTTTCATCAGAAAACCTACAGGCCAGGAGAGAATGGAGAAACATAGTCCAAATCTTAGAAAAATAGTCAACCCAGAATACTGTACCCTGCAAAGCTCTCCCTTATGAATGAAGGTGAAATAATGATATTCCATAACAAACAGAAATTGAAACAATTTGTCACCACTCATCCAACTTTACAAAAGATGCTTATGGATGTTCTACATACAGAAACATAGTCATTACTATAAAAGAATGTGAAGGCAGGAAATACTCCAATAAAAGTACAAAGGAAATACAAAGGAAATAATATGAATATTTATGGAAAAATGGCAAGGCCAAATCATTACTTGTCAATAGTAACCTTGAATAGAAAAGGCCTCAATTCTCCAATTAAAAGATACAGATTGGCTGAATGGATTCAATAGCAAGACCCATCTATTTTCTGCCTACAAGAAACATATCTTACCAATAAAGATATTAGCTGACTAAAGGGGAAAAGATGAAAAAAGATACTCTATGCTCTTGAAAGGCAAAAACTAGCTGGTGTAGCCATCCCGATATCAGACAAAACCCAAAAATTGTTAAGAGACAAAGAAGGGCACTATATTATGATTAAGGGATCAATTCAATAGAAAAATGTTATTATAAGAAATGTATATGCACAACCACAGGGCTCCTGCTATTTAATACAAATGTTAATGGATCTAAAGGGATACATAGACTCCAGGACAATAGTAATAGGGGACTACAACAACCCACTTTCACCAATGGATAGATCAACTAGACAGAAAAACAACAAAGAAACAAAAGAGCTAATGTAAACTATAGCACAAATAGACCTAACTGATATCTACAGAACTTTTCATCCCACAGTTGCAGAATACACATTCTTTTCATCAGTATATAGAACTTTTCTAGTATAGACCATATGCTAGGCCATAAAGCAGGTCTCAGCAAATTCAAAAAAGCTGAAATCATATCATGTATCTGTTCTGATCACAAGGGAATGAAGCTGGAAGTTAACAATAAAGAATCTCTAGAACATATGCAAACACATAAAGACTGACCAACATGCTCCTGAATGAACAGTGGGTCACAGAAGAAATCAAAAGAGAAATCTAAAAATTTCTGGGCACGAATGAATATAATAAAATATATCAAAACTTCAGGAATATAATAGAAATAATATTAAGAGGGAAGTTTATAGCAATTCATGTCAACTTAGAGAAATAGGAAAGACATCAAATAAATGAATTATTAATGTATCTCAAGGACCTAGAGAAAAAATCCAAAATTAGTAGGAGGAAAGAAAGAATTAAAATTAGAGAAAAATAAACAAAATTGGAACAAAAAATACAAGAGATCAGTGAGAGGAAGAGCTATTGTTTTGAAAAAATAACCAAAATTGAAACACCATTTCATGGCCAACTACCAAAAAAGGAGGGAAGAACTCAAAATTAATAAAATCAGAGGTAAAAAAGGAAATGCAACAATTGACACCACAGAGATAAAAAGAATCATCAGGAATAACTACAAAGACCTATATGCCAAAAAACTGAAAAATCTAGAAGAAATGGGTAGATTGCTGGACACATACGAATTACCAAAATTGAATCATGAAGACATACAATCTAAGTAGACTAATAATCAAAATACAGATTGAATCAGTAATAAAGACCCACCCAACAAATAAAAGTCCAGGACAGGATGGCTTCACTGCTGAATTCTACCAGACCTTTTTTATGAGCTCACAATTGTTTATTTTATAATCACAATGTTGGTCTATAATATCAAAATGTTTTTGTGACATTAAAATTGATAGACTCACAAAGGTGATTTATGACATTACAAATGACTATGACAAAACAATGATTTATGACATCACAATGTTGAGTTGGTGGCATACTAATGTTGGTTAACACAGTGGTTTTTAGACTTTTACATGTCATTACAGATATTATGACATCACAATATTGCTGTATGATACAATTCATTAAGGCTAAATATTGGTTGACCTATGAAACCACAATGGATTTTATGACATGACAATTGACATAAAATCCTTTTTATAACACTGAAATTATGACTTCACAAAGGTGACTTATGACATCACACTGTTTTTTATGAACCGAGCATGATGATTTATCACATAAAATTGTGAGAGTGAAGGTTTTATGATATAAAATTATTATAGTATCATAAGGGCTGAATTATGATAATAATGTGGTTAATCACATCCAATGAATATGACATTGCAGTGCCTTTATGACAACAATTATGACATCAAAGGGTGGTTTATGTTTTCAAAGGTTTATGTCATAGAAACTGATTATTATAACAAAATTGTTGGTTTATGACATAACAATGATAGGTTTATGACATCTATAAGATGTTATTAATGATATTACAATATTTCATGACCTAAGATTTATTATGATATCACAATAAAATTATAAAACCATGAAGGAAGTTACATCACATGGTGGTTTATGACATTTCAGTTTTTTATGACATCACATGGTAGGTTTATGATATCAAAATTTTGGCTCATCTCATCACCATAGACTGTGATATCACCTGCATTTCTTTTTTTTTTTATTTAGTGAATATAAATTTCCAAAGTACAGCGCATGGATTACAAAGGCTTCCCCCCACACAACTTCCCCCCCACCCGCAACCCTCCCCCCTTCCACTCGCTCTCCCCTTCCATTCCCATCAAGATTCATTTTCAATTCTCTTTATATATAGAAAATCAGTTTAGTATATATATAGATTTCAACAGTTTGTCCTCCCATAGCAACACAAAGTGAAAAAATACTGTTGGAGTACTAGTTATAGCATTAAGTAACAGTGTATATCACATTAATGACCGAGATTCTGCAAGATATTTTTTTTAAAAAAGATTGATTATTTTTCTATGTAATTTCCAATTTAAAACCAAGGTTTTTTTTTTCATTTTCAATTATCTTTATATACAGAAGATCGATTCAGTATATACTAAGCAAAGCTTTCATCAGTTTGCACCCACACAGAAATACAAAGTGTAAAAATACTGTTTCAGTACTAGCTATATCATTACTTCACCTTGGACAACCTATTAAGGACAGATCCCACATGGGACGCAAGTACACAGTGACTCCTGATGTTGATTTAACAATTTAACACTCTTGTTTATGGCATCAGTAATCTCCCTAGGCTCTAGCCATGAGTTGCCAAGGCTATGGAATCCTTTAGGGTTCGCCGACTTCGATCCTATTCTGACAAGGCCATAGTCAAAGTGGAAGTTCTCTCCTCCCTTCAGAGAAAGGTACCTCCTACTTTGATGGCCCCGTTCTTTCCACTGGGATCACACTCGCTGAGATCCTTCATTAAGGTCTTCTTCTTCATCTTTTTTTTTTTTCCCCCAGCGTGTCTTGGCTTTCCATGCCTAAAATACTCTCATAGGCTCTTGAGCCAGATCCGAATGCCTTAAGGGCTGATTCTGAGGCCAGAGTGCTATTTAAAACATCTGTCATTCTATGAGTCTGCTGTGTATCTTGCTTCCCATGTTGGATCCTTCTCTCCCCTCCCCCCCCCCTTTTTTTTTATCAGTTAGTATTAGTAGACATTAATCTTGTTTGTGTGATTCCTTTGACTCTTAGGCCTATCAGTGTGATCAGTTGTGAACTGAAATTGATCACCTGGGCTGGTGAGATGGCATTGGTACATGCCACCTTGATGGGATTGTATTGGAATCCCCTGCACATTTTGTTTTATTTGCCTGGAAGAGGGGCAACCGGGACAGGATCGGTGCCCCGACCGGGACTAGAACCCGGTGTGCCGGCGCCGCTAGGTGGAGGATTAGCCTAGTGAGCCATGGCGCTGGCCTGTTTAGGTTTTCTATGTCTTCCTGGTTTAATGTAGGTAGGTTGTATGTGTCCAGGAATCTATCCATTTCTGATAGATTTCCCTATTTGCTGGCATACAAGTCCTTGTAGTAATTTCTGATGATTCTTTTTATTTCTGTGGTGTCTGTTGTTATGTTTCCTTTTTCATCTCTAATTGTATTGATTTGGGTCTTTTCTCTTCTTTTTTTAGTTAGTTGGGCCAGTGGGGTGTCAATTTTGTTTATTTTTTCAAAAAACCAGCTCCTCGTTTGGCTGATTTTTTGTAATTTTTTTTTTTGGATTCAATCCTGTTGATTTCTTCTCTGATTTTAATTATTTCTCTTCTCCTACTAGCTTTGGGTCTGGTTTGCTGCTGATTTTCTAGATCCTTGAGATGACTTGAAAGTTCATCTATTTGGTGCCTTTCCAATTTCTTGATGTAGGCACCTATTGATATAAATTTTCCTCTTAACACTGCTTTTGCTGTATCCCATAGGTTTTGGTATGATGTGCTGTTATCCTCATTTACTTCCAGGACATTTTTGATTTCTCTTTTAATTTCTTCTATGACCCATTGTTCATTCAGTAACATGTTGTTCAGTCTCCATGTGTTTGTACATGCTCTGGGGATTCCCGAGTTGCTAATTTCCAACTTCATTCCTTTATGGTCTGAGAAGCTGCATGGTATGATTCTAATTCTTTTGAATTTGCTGAGACTTGCTTTATGGCCTAGCATGTGGTCAATCCTAGAGAAGGTTCCATGTACTGCTGAGAAGAATGTAAAGTCTTTCTGTGTAGGATAAAAAGTTCTGTAGATATCTGTTAGGTCCATTTGAGCTATAGTGTCATTTAAATCTACTGTCTCCTTGTTGGTCTTCTGTCCTGTTGATCTGTCTATCTCTGAGAGTGAAGTATTGAAGTCCCCCAGTACTATTGTATTGGGGTCTAAGTCTCCCTTTAATTCCCTTAACAAGTCTTTTAAATAAGCTGGTGCCCTGTAATTAGGTGCATATACATTGATAATCATTATATCTTCCTGTTGAATGGATCCCTTAATCATTAAATAGTGCCCCTCTTTGTCTCTCCTAATAGTTTTTGTGGTAAAATTTATGTTATCTGATATTAAGATGGCTATTCCCGCTCTTTTTTCATTTCTGTTGGCATGGTATATCTTTTTCCAGCCTTTCACTTTCAGTCTGTGTGCATCTTTGTTAGAAAGATGTGTTTCTTGTAAGCAGCAGATAGATGGGTTTTGTTCTTTAAGCCAATCAGCCAATCGGTGTCTTTTAACTGGATTGGTCAGGCCTTTAACGTTTAATGTGACTATCGATAAGTAGTAACTTTGCCCTATCATTTGTGGGTTTCCTGTGATCTTTTGCTGTGAGGTTTCCTTCCTTTACCTTCTTTCATATTGGTGACCGTGTTTCTGTATTTCTGCGTGTATCACATCTTTAAGCATCTTTTGCAGGGCTGGACGAGTGGCGACGAATTCTTTCAATTTCTGTTTGCTGTGAAAGGTCTTTATTTCACCTTCATTCACAAATGAGAGCTTTGCAGGATATAATATTCTGGGCTGGCAGTTTTTCTCTCTTAGTACCTGGGCTATATCTCACCATTCCCTCCTCGCTTGTAAGGTTTCTGATGAGAAGTCAGCTGTGAGTCTAATTGGGGATCCTCTGAGAGTGGTCTGATGTTTCTCCTTGCACATTTTAAGATATTTTCTTTATGTTTCACTGTGGTGAGTTTAATTACAATGTGTTGTGGTGAGGATCTCTTTTGGTCATGTTTATTAGGGGTTCTATAAGCTTCCTGTACTAAGATGTCTCTGTCCTTCTCCAAACCTGGGAAATTTTCTGCTAGTATCTCACTAAAAAGGCCTTCTAATCCTTTATCCCTCTCCATGCCTTCAGGAACTCCTAGGACCCGAATGTTCGGTTTTTTAATAGTATCCTGTAGATTCCCAACAATATTTTTTTAGATTTCTAATTTCCTCTTCTTTTCTTTGGTTTGCCTGTTTCCTTTCCTGTTCTCTGTCTTCTAAGTCTGATATTCTCTCTTCTGCTTCCCCATTCTGTTTTTAAGGCTCTCTAATGTGTTTGTTATTTGATCTATTCAATTCTTCATTTCATTATGGTTTCTCGTCACTATCACAGTTTCTTGTTCCACTAGTTGTTTCATTTCATTTTGATTCCTCCTTAATATTTCATTTTCGCGCGAGAGATTTTCTATCTTGTCCATTAAGGATTTCTGTAGTTCAAGAATTTGTTTTTGAGAACTTCTTAATGAACTTACCAATTTTTTGAGGTCTGCTTCTTGCATTTCTTCTATCTCATCATCTTCATAATCTTGCATTGGGGTGTCTTTTTCATTTGAGGGCATTATAGTGTCTTCCTTGCTCTTGTTGCCTCGGTTTCTACGTTTGTTTGGCATCTTGGAGGTGTTGCCAAAGAGCTCTGATTCTTCAGTGTTGCCTAGGCTAAGGAGTTTGTTTTACTTATGTAAAGTAAGTGGTCCCTGCTCTTTGTCTTTCTGGGGTTTGTAAGGAGAGTGCAGAGAGAGGCTAGTGTCCCAGATGGTTCCCCCCCCTTTTTTTTTTCTTCCAGTCAGCCTTGTGTAGCTCCTCCTCCCCACCGCGTGAGCTCTGACCACAGTCTAACCTTCATGGCCAATGTCTCCCGGTTACCTTTGCTTCCAGCGCCGGGGCTCAAATTCTGTGGGTGGGCCGTGTCCGTGGCGTGCCTCTGTGCGGGTCGGGTCGGGTTGGGTCAGTGCGGCGCGGCTGGGCACAGCTAGGTGCGGCTCAGCGTGGCTAGGTGCGGCTCAGCAAGGCTCGGCGCGGCGCGGCAGTGGGCCACCTTACTCTCCCAGAAGGTCCTCCGTGTTGCATCCACTAGATCCGGAAGAGTTTCCTCTGCAGTTTTTTCCTCTGAGACTCTTCTTCAGGGTACAGTAACTCCACCCTTGTTTATATTTCTTTTCCCAAACTGTTGTGTGCGCCCTCACTGTTCCGCCATCTTGGCTTCTGCATTTCTTTTTTTATTTAATAAATATAAATTTCCAAAGTACAGCTTTTGGATTACAGTGGCTTTTCCCCCCTGTAACTTCCCTCCCATCCGCAACCCTCCCATCTCCTGCTCCCTCTCCCATTCCATTCACATCAAGATTCACTTTCAATTATCTTTATATACCGAAGATCATCTTAGTATATATTAAGTAAAGATTTCAACAGTTTGCACCCACACAGAAACATAAAGTGTAAAGTACTGTTTGAGTACTAGTTATAGCATTAATTTACATTGTACAAAACATTAAGGACAGAGATCCTACATGAGGAGTAAGTGCACAGTGACTCCTTTTGTTGACTTAACAACTGGCCCTCTTGTTTATGGTGTTAGTAATCACCCTAGGCTCTAGTCATGAGTTGCCAAGGCTATGGAAGCCTTTTCTACCAGACTTTTAAAGAATAACTAATTCCAATTCTTCTCAAGCTATTCAAAACAATTGAAAGGGAAGGAATCCTCATAAACTCCTTCTAAGAGGCCAACATCACCTTAATTCCCAAGCCATAAAAAGACACAACAGAGAAAGAGAACTAGAGACCTATATCCCTGATGAACATAGATGCAAAAACCTTCAACAAAATACTAGCTAATCAAATCCAACAACACATCAGAAAAATCATTCACTCAGACCAAGTAGGATTTATCCCTAGTATGCAGGGAGGTTCAACAAATGAAATCAATAATTCTATCACATTAACAAACTGAAGAACAAAACCCATATGATATTTCAATATATGCAGAGAAAGCATTTGTTAAAATGCAACATCCTTTCACAATGAAAAACTTAAGCAAATTGGGTATAGAAGGAACATTTCTCAATACCATCAAGGCAATTTATGACAAACCCACAGTCAGCATCTTATTGAATGGGGGGAAGTTGGAAGCATTTCCACTAAGATTTGGACAGGGAAGCATGTCCACTTTCACCACTGCTATTCAACATAGCCCTGTAATTTTAGCCAGAGCTGTTAGGTAAGAAAAAGAAATCAAAGGGGTATAAATTAGAAAGGAGGAAGTCAAACTATTCCTATTTGCAGATGACATGATTGTATACATAGGGGAACCAAAAGACTTCACTAATAGAATTTTGGATCTCATAAAAGAGTTTGGTGAAATTATAGGATATAAAATTAACCCACAAAAATCAATAATCTTTATATATACAGACAATACCATATATGAGAAAAAAATTCTAAGGTCAATCCTATTTATAATAGATATAGAAAAAGTAAATACTTTGAAATACATTTAACTAAGGTGGGGGGGGAAGATCCCTACAATAAAAATTACAAAACATTAAATAAAGAAATATTCAAAAGACACAAAATTAGAAAATTTTTCCATGTTTGTGGATTAAAAGTATTAATATCATCAAATGCCCATACTAGTGAAAGGAATTTACATATGCAATGCAATCCCAATCAAAATACCTGCGACATTCTTCTCAGGTCTAGAAAAAATGATGTTAAAATTCATGTGGAAACACAAGAGACCCCGAATAGGTAAAGCAGTCTTATATAGCAAAAACAAAGCCAGAGTTATCACAAAACCTGATTTCCAGGCATGGGTATTACAGAGCAGTTACACTCAAAACTGCCTGGTACTGGCACAAAAGGAGACATGTAACAATGGAACAGAACAGAAACTCCAGAAATCATTTCATGCATCCATGACCAACTAATCTCTTCTTCAAATGGTGCTGGGCAAATTGGATCTCCATGTGCTGAAGTATGAAACAAGACCTGTACTTTACACATTATACAAAAATCAACTTAAAATGGATTAATGATCTAAATCTATGACCTGATACCATCAAATTAGTAGAGGAGAACCTTGGGACAAACTGCAAAACATTGGCATAGGCAAAGAATCTTGAAAAAGACCCCAGAAGCACAATCAATGCCAAAATTGACAAATGAATTACATCAAGCTGAGAAGCTTCTGCACTGCAAAGGTAACACTAGGCAGAATGAAGAGGCAACCAAGAGACTGGGAGAAAATATTTGCAACTATGAAACTGACAAATGATTCATATCCAAAATTTATAAAGAGCTCAAGAAACTCAACAACAGCAAAACAAACAACACAGTTAAGAAATAGCCAAAGGACTTGAGCAGGCATTTTCCAAAAGGTGAAATTCAGATGGCTACAGTCACTTGGGAAAATGTTCAGAATCACTTGCCATCGGGGAAATGCAAATCAGAAGTACAATGAGGTTTCACCTAACCCCAATTAGAATGGCTATACAGAAATCAATAAACCACAAATGTTGGTGAGGATGTGGGGGAAAACGTACTCTAATCTACTCTTGGTGGGAATGCAAATTTGTACAGCCATTATGGAAGATAGTATGGAGACACCTCAGAAAACTGAAAATAGATTTACCATATGACCCAGCCATCCCACTCCTGGGAATTTGCCAAAATGAAATGAAATCAGCACATGAGTTATTTGTACCCCAATGTTTATTACAGATTAATCTACAATAGCTAATATATTGAGTCAATCCAGATGACCATCAATTGATGACTGGGTAACAAAATTATGGTATAATACTCAGCCACAAAAAAGAATGAAATCATGTATTTTGCTACAAAATGATTGCAACTGGAAACCATTTTACTTAGTGAAATAAGACAGTCCCAAAAAGACAAATACCATATGTTTTCCTTGAATTGTGGTAACTAATAGGGTACCAAAAATGATAATGTATAGCCGTTAAATTGACATTTGGAAATTCAATGATTGTTTACAGCCCTTGTCTCTTCTGTTGAGGAACATGTTTTCTTTTTTTGTTTTATTCTTAACTATTTGCTGGACACTTTAGTGTAGGGTGAGTCTTATGAGCATAAAGTAAACTGAAAGCATATCATTGTAAAAATTAAGAGATGGAATAAGAGGAACAGGAGGAGGAGGAGGAAGGGTAGGAGTGTGGGCAGGAGAGAGGTTAGGGTGGGAAGTATCACTATGTTTCTATACCTGTATAATGAAATATGAAATTTGTATATCTTAAGTAAAATTAAAAAACAAAAATAAATCTTTAAAAAAGGACTTGGCTTATTCAGAATGGGAGACTTAAAGATAAAATACAAGACACATTAAGAAATATCTTTTTACCAAAGACTCAGATATCAGAGCATACATCAAATCTACTCTGAGTGATATTAAGTTTATAAAACCTTTGAGAAAGAAATTAAAATATTTATTTTTAAGATGTTCAAAATTCTAAGTCAAGGAATAACTACAATATAGAGGAAAGATCAATCTTGACACATGGAGAAATGAAGCAAAAATGGCTAGATGTGGAAGACTACAAATTGTAAAATGGGGAGGAACAATTGACATAGTTTTGAAGAGAACTTGAAGAACTCCAAATTAATCATGGTCAAACATAGTTTTATATTTATACATGAGGATAGAGTACTGAGAGATTTACTCAGAAAGCAGCATAAAAAATGTGTGTGCATACACAATATGTATGTGTGGCATGTTTGTGTTGATATATAATATATGTATATATGTGAGTGTGTATGTGTTTGTAGACATATGCACATTTGTGGTTGTGTGTATATTGCATTTGCTATGTATGTAGGGTATATGTGTATATACACACATGTACATGTTTATATATGTATGTGATTTGTAGAATACACCCATGGCACTTTATGGAGAGTGAAGTGTGTGTGAGTGTCTGAGTGATTGTTAAGAAACATCTCTTTGGGGCTGATGTAGCAGGAAATGCCACCACCTGCAACACTGGCATCTCATATGGGCACCAATTTGTGTCCCAGCTGCTCCATTTCTGAACTGGCTCCCTGCTAATGGTCTGTGAAAAGCAGTGGAACATGGTCCAAGTGCTTGGGCCCCTGCCACCAACGTGAGAGACCCAGATGATTGTTCTAGCTCTTGGCTTTGGCCTGGTTCAGCCTTGGGCATTGTGGCCAACTTGGGGAGTGGACCAGCAGATGGAAGATGTTCTCCCTCTCCTCTCCCCTCCCCTTCTCTCATTGTACCAATGACTTTCACATAAATCTCTTTTTTTTTTCATTTATAAAGAAATTACCAAGGACATGTGTTCTGGAAAAGAACAGAAAAATTTCTAGACGTTAAAAACAAAATGGAACCACAAAGATAGTCTTTAATGAAGCACTTAAAATGTTGGTTGGGGTACTTGTATCCCATTCCAGAGTGCCTGGTTACAAGTTCCCACTCCAGGGGCCGGCGCCATGGGGCAGTATATTAATCCTCCACCTGTGGCACCGGCATCCTATATGGGCGCCAATTCTAGTTCCAGTTGCTCCTCTTCCAACCCAGCTTTCTGCTGTGGCCTGGGGAAGCAGTAGAAGATGGCCCAAGTGCTTGGGCCCCTGAACCCACATGGGAGACCAGGATGAGGCACCTGCTCCTGGCTTCGGATTGGTACAGCTCCAGCCATTGCAGCCATTTGGGGAGTGAACCAGTGGAAGGAAGACCTTTCTCTCTGTCTCTCCTTCTCACTGTCTGTAACTCTACCTCTCAAATAAATAAAATCTTAAAAAAAAAAACCACCAAGTTCCCACTCCACTTCTAATTCCAGGTTTCTACACTTGTGCACCTGGTAGGCAGCAAGTGAAGGTTCAAGTACTTAGGTCCCCACAACCCACATGGGAGACTCTGCTTGAGTTCCAGACGTGTGGCTTTGTCCTGGCCCCTCCCTAGCTATTGCAGAGAATTGGAGAGTGAACCAGCAGATGGGGGATCACTGTAAGCCCCCCTCCCTCCATCTCTCTCTCTCTCTGCCTCTGAAACAACATAAAAATTACTAGTAATAATGACAACTTAAAAATAAGACTACAGATCAAATAACAAAATACACTGCGAGTACCAAATATTTTGAAAACAAAAAGTCTATACCTAAAATATTGTGATTAAGCAGGCAAATATTAAAGATGCAGAGAGCATAAGGGGATATCATATAGAGAAAAGATTTGCAAAAGATTATTCCAGCAAAAGACAATTACCTTGAAACCTAAGCAAAAATAAACCTCATGATAGAATTATCCAAGATTGACAAGCAAAATTGGTGTAGGTTAAGAAAACTTACCAGTAAGCCCTCATTCAAATAACTATTAAAAAATTACTTCAGATAAATGGAAAGTAAACTAAAGGACAAACAATAAGGTAAAAGAGTAAAATAAATGACAAATCTAAGCAAATGTACATGGTTATTGATTATAAAAAAACTAGAACACTAGACAGCTGTGAAATGAAGGAGTAAGTATCATGATGTTAGTATGTAATTAATTCTTGTTAAAATATGTGTATACGCAGGGCAATAACAGGGAAATTAAGTGCCCGGATTTTATTACAAATGTATCCCATTATACAAACATGTTTTAAAATTAAATGTGTCATAATTGGACTTGTAAAAGAAGTCTAATACACCTATCTAAA
This sequence comes from Lepus europaeus, assembly GCF_033115175.1. NCBI lineage: Eukaryota > Metazoa > Chordata > Mammalia > Lagomorpha > Leporidae > Lepus > Lepus europaeus. Next base: position 81,587,900 of record NC_084835.1, read on the forward strand.
GCATATAAAATTCATCAGATTATATTCAAAAAGCTAGATACAATATTGCCTGCAAGATAAATAAGACTAAACCAGTAAGAAAATTTAAAAATAAGCATTGGTACACAACATTATAACATCACAAAGTGTAACTTATTATGAAATCACAAGAAAGTGAAAATTGGTAATAACGAAAGAATTCAATAAGAAATGAAATAATTATTTCCTTCTGAATATATGTTCTCAAAATTAAACATGCAGAATTATAAGAAGCAACCGAGTGGCTGGCGTTGTGAAGCAGTGAGCTTGGCTGCCACATGCAGCCTTGGCATTTGATGTTGGAGTGCTGGTCCAAGTCTCAGCTGTTCCACTTCTGATCAGGCTCCCTGCTAATGTGCCGTGCTTGGCCACTGAAAATGGCCCAACTATTTGGGCCTTTGCCACCCACATCAGAGACTCAGATGGAGCTCTGGGCTCCCAGATTCAGCTGTTGCAGCTACTGTAGAGTGAACCAACATATGGAAAATCTTTCTCTCCTTCTCTCTCAAATAAATAAATCTTAAAAAAGCAGCCTACATATTAATTAAGATGGCCTCAATGGTCAAAGAAAGCCAGGAGCAGGAGCCAGGAGGTTCTTCTGGGTCTCCCATGTGGGTGTAGGGGTACAAAGACTTGGGCCATCTTCTACTGCTTTCCCAGACCATAGCAGAGAGCTGGATCGGAAGAGGAGCAGCCGGGACTAGAACTGGCGCCCATATGGGATGCTGGTGCTTCAGGCCAGGGTGTAAACCCACTGCACCACAGTGCCGGCCCGGAAGATTATTTTAAAAAGTGCTTATTTTGATTCAGTATAATAGGGTTTGTAAGAAGAAAGTCAATAACATGGGGTAGAAAAATGTAGTAAGGGTGATAGATGGATCATCTTTTTTATTTTTTTATAAATTCATTTATTCATTTGAAAGGCAGAGTGACAGAAATCTTTCATCTGTTGTTCACTCCTCCAATGGCCACAATATCAGGGCTGGGTCAGGCCAATGCCAGGAGCCTGGAACTCCATTCTCGTTTCTCATATGGGTGGCAGGGGCCCAAGCACCTTTTTTCTGTTGCCTTCCTAGGTACATTATCAAGGAGCTGAATCAGAATTGGAGCAGCTAGGACATGAACTGGCACCCACAGGGGACGCGGGTGTCACAGGTCAGGTCTTAATCCATTGCACCACCACACTGGCTCCATGTAGATCACCTTAAAGTGCTAAACAATTGTTAGACTGAGAACTAGAGGAGCAGAAACACTGCAAAGAGAAGAGAAGTGCTGTTTATCAGGGAGCAGATTCTTAAACTGAGCTCAGGAGGGGACAACATTATTGGTACTCACATCTAAAGTAAAGCCATAAGATGTTGATTGGTATGGACTGGGAGAAAACAGTGTTAGGAATGTGGAGGAACAAAGACAGAGTTTAAGTTCTTATGTGGACTGTATACATACAAATTCACATTTTGCATCAACTCTGCAGATTTGAAAAATAGTAATGGAAACTGTGATATATTTATAATATTTTAATTACTTAAAAAGGGGTTTAAAATAGTCTACTACAAGGCTGGTAGTCAATTTTGAATGATGCACACACCAGTGTTAATGTGTTGCTTTTACACATTTCTCTTTAATAAGTGCAAACTTTAAAAAAGCAATCCAAAAAAAAGCTGTGAAACGGTGAAAAATTGTATTCTATATTTTTCTGAAGTAACTAAGAAAACTGATAGGCTGGTAGGATGGATCCAAGCAGATGTGAAAAACACAGTACCTTGTGGATTCAATCCATGTATTCCAGGCTACTTAAAAACTTCAATAATATCAAACTGCTGCCTTTACAAATGAATCACCACCATGTTAACTCTTGTTAAACACATTTCATCAAAGGTACCAATATTTCTTCATGGTGTGCAATAGCTTTTTTGCTCATTTACCTTGATTATCAACCCCATCTTTGGATCACTGCAGTTACAATGGCATTGTCTTGCTTGAGGTACAGTAGAACATTAGAAGTAGATATTCAGAGTATTTTACAGACCTTGAATGTAAGAAAATGACTATATAGAAATTTTTACTACACAGTTAACTTCAAGCAAACTAAATTTAACCAATTTTGAAGATCTCCAACAAGTTCATTTTCCTTGACGAAGGCTGTTAAAGCCTGTCATATGAATATGCAATCAAGTGGAATTGTTTGCTCAAATCAAATACCCAAGATGTAAAAATCCCATCACTAACAGGTTCTGGCTTCTTTGAAAGTCAAACTTATCAAATTATACACTGCTATCACCGGGTAAACAATCATATATCATCACTGTTGTCATCATTGCCATCATCAGAAGACCTAGCAAATATGTGTGTGCACAGGATACTGAACAAAGTCTGGTAACAAGCACAACATCTATATTTTTTATTATTTTTAAAATGTATGTATTTATTAGAAATCAATAGTTACAGAGAGAGAGAGGGAGGGATAGACAAACAGAGATCTATCCACTGGTTCACTCCCCAGATTGTCGCAATGGCCAGGGCTGAGCCATGCTGAAGCCAGAAACTTGTAGCTTCATCTGGTTTTCCCATATGGGTCTCAAGAGTCCAAACACTTGGCCCCTCTTCCACTACTTTTCCCAGACAACTAGAAAAAAGCTAGATTGAAATGGAGCAGCCAGGACATGAACTGGCACTCATATGGGATGCGGGCATTGCAGGCAGGGACTTTACCGGCTACAGCACAATGCTGGCATTGCATTATTTTTTTATGTATTTACTTATTTTGTTTTCTTAATTTTTAATTAGTTTTTAAAAGATTTAATGTGCTGGGTGGATATAATTCTAAGACATAATGATATTCTCTTCCTCCCTCCCCCTCTTTTAAGGGAAACTACATATGAGCAGTAGATCATATACTGAAATAATCATGTAACTTATTTACATAGTATAAAGAATAGCATTGGCATCCAAGGTGAAATGCTGTTCCAGTGGGATCTAGGGCATACGATCTCCAATTCTGGGGATGTATCATGGGGATATTCACTAAAATAAGGAAATAATTGATTTGTTTTTACTATTTTTCAACTTAAGGATAAAGAGAAGTTGGGACTAGGAAAAGGTAATTAGGATAAATGGTTCAGTAAAAATGGGGAAAAAATAAAGAGAAAGAAGAGCAGAACCTTCTGAGAAAATAATGGGCACAACCAAATGCAGAGACCAAGAACTAATCAAAGCCATAAGTTTTTGACATGGTTCTGAAATGATTAGTCAAGTGTTCTGTCCAAAACCTTCTGTAATGTGTCAGAAACAGAAAATAAGAGTTTCTTAACAGGGGAAGAAATGTGTTTTTTGAAGAAAGAAAGAATACAAATTTTGGGATCACACCCTTATTTGAATCCCAATTTCTCCTCATGCAATTGTGGGAATGGTTTCATACAATGTTCCATATCCGTAGAACTGGCCTAGTAGTACATATGGCCAAGTGTATTATAAATACTAAACCTTAATAAATTGAGAGTAAGATGTACATACCACTTGCCCACACTGAATAACAGAAAGGATTCAATCAATGGGTTTTCGCTCATTAAAAATGTATAGAAGACTAGCAGGAGCTTTACAGAGCTCTCTGAGAACATGAGAACCAAACGAAAAATATAAAAGGCAAGCAACCACCATTTATTTTGCTTTGGAACAGTAACTGCACATACTGGGGTAAGGATTGAAAGAGAAAAAGCATGAGGCTGAGAGATTAGTTAAATGGATACTTGTTAAGCATTAATTCCACGTCAATGCTGTGCCAGTGATTGGGGTATAAAGACAAATTGAAACAATGGTTTCCAGTTTATAGTCTCATGAAGGAAAAAAAGCAAAAATCAAAAAATTCCTTGCAATGACTATAACAATGGATGAAGCACTTAACATTCTTTCACTTGTGGATAGGGGAAGATAAGTGACCAAGAAAGAAGGCGTCTGGGAATAACTAATGTCTGAGCTGCTGTAAAATCAGCAATTAATCAGATTTTAAAAACCAAGCTGTAGAGGAAGAAGAAAAAAGGAGAAGGAAGGGTTGGAGGAGGGAGAGGAGAGTTCAAACCACAGGAATACTAGGGAAAAAGACTGAGGCTCAGAACAACGAATTTGGAAATGTAAGAATTTTAATAAGCTAGAACTTACAGATCATAAAAGAGAATTTAGTTAAGAGATGAGTCTGAGGCCGGCGCCGCGGCTCACTAGGCTAATCCTCTGCCTGTGGGGCTGGCACCCCGGGCTCTAGTCCCGGTTGGGGCACCGGATTCTGTTCCAGTTGCTCCTCTTCCAGTCCAGCTCTCTGCTGTGACCCGGGAGTGCAGTGGAGGATGGCCCAAGTGCTTGGGCCCTGCACCCACATGGGAGACCAGGAGAAATACCTGGCTCCTGGCTTCAGATTGGCGCAGCGTGCCAGCCAGAGTGGCCTTTTGGGGGGTGAACCAATGGAAGGAAGACCTTTCTCTCTCTCTAACTCTGCCTGTCAAAAAAAAAAAAAAAAAAAGAAGAAAAGAAAGAAATGAGTCCAAGGCAGGTAATAGGCTAGAGTGTCCAATCTATCCCTCTAGGAGCTTGCATTTTATCCTGTAATTGGTGGGGAGCCTATGAAACTTTTTTGAGCTGTGGAAAGCAAATAATGCTTCTTTGCAGACAGATTGTGCCAGTGGTGCTGTGTACACAGATGCTGGAAATGAGGGTTCATACTTGCAATGAGTTAGACAAGTTGGAAGCCTTTTTAAATATTACAGTCAAGAGAAGATTATGAAACATAGATAAAGTACGGCATTAATTGGAGAAATCTTTTAAAAATTTGTGATAGATTTAAATTAATAAAAGTAGGTTAAATTTCTCTAACAGGAGGCAGAGACATGATGTAAATGGACTTGGAATGAAAACGTAATCTCTGAGGATCAAGCCAAGAGAAATGAGCCTCTTTAGAACTACCCTGCTCTTTAACAGCTTCAGAGAGTGAAGGAAGAACCAAGAGAACTGCATCCATCTTGAGTCCCTAAAAGCACTGCATAAAAGAGGGCATAGACACAATAGCATGGGTCACAGGTGGAAAGCAAAATGGAAAACAAACAAACAAACAGCTTAAAAAGTTATCCAATAGATTCAGAAGGAAAATCCATTTGCACTTTTGCATTTACGATAACTTCGGGTGCCACTGAGAGATCATAAGCCAGACTGTTGTGTCTGAATGTGGTAAGTCAAGCACAGAGGTCAGTGTTGTGGAGTGGCAGGTTAAGCTGCTAGCTGTGATAACAGCATACCATGTGGGCACCAGTTTGAGTTCTGGCTTCTCCATTTCCCATCCAGCTCCATGTTGGTGTACCTGGGAGGGCAGAGGAAGATGGCCGAAGTCCCTGAGCCGCGGCATCCACGTGGGAAACCTGGATGAAGTTCTTCGCTCCTGGCTTTGGACTGGCCTGGCCCAACCCTAGCTGTTGGGATGATTTGGGGAGAGGGCGGGTGAATAGAAGATCTCTGTCTCTCTCTCTCTCCCTCCCTCTTTCTGTAACTCTGCCATTCTAATAAAATTGATAAATCTTTTTTTGTTAAAAAAAGACAAGCACAAATTATTAATAATCTAGCAAATATGGCTAATTATGTGAAAATTTTAATGAGAATGGAAGAGAAATACTGAGTGATTTTAAAGTGACAAACAGGATGAATGCTAATCTTTCCTTTTAGACTGGAAGAGGATTAACAATGTCTCCAAACAAAAAAGGTAAGGATGGAATAAAGTAATGAATGATGTTAAAAACAGAAGCAATACAAATAACATGACACCCTGAGAAGGGAAAAAGACTCTAAGACCAGGGAAGTTACAGAGGCATTGACCTTTGTATAGCAAGCACCATTCATCCCTTGACTTTAAAGGAGAAAAAGATATTTGCAGAATATCTTTATCTTTAGAATACCATAGAATACATTTAGTTGTCAAATAGTGTGTCATGTCTTTAATTTCTCTTCCCAAAATAAGAAAGTTATAACGTAAATAAGGTGTTTTTCTGAGTTCATTTTGCATGGTGCTTATTTTGATGTCTGAATCTGAGGATATATATATTTATATACAGATAGAGATTTATACTATACAAATTATAGAATTCTGCATTAATCTTTTTAACGTTGTTTTCCCATTTCCTTCTTTCTCGTTTGATTTCCCACAACTTCATTCTTTTCCCCCATTCTGTCTCTTTCTGTGGTGTGCTATGCATTCTGCCTTCTACTTTCAGGAATACTGATTATTTTTACCCCACTGTGTAGGCTATTTAGCTAACAGAATCTTCAGTAGAAATAACAAGAGTTGGCGAGTTTTCTTCCAAAAATGCCTGATTATTTTTTTCAGTTAGTGTCCTATTGGTATGAACTGTTTTAACATTATGTAGAATGAATCTAAGAATTATCTCAGTTTTCTAATAATTGCATGATTTGACTTCGTGAGGGGGGAATATACTGCTGGCTAATTTTAATAACTCTCACTCATAGTTAAATTTTCCATATGTTTTTGTAGCTTTGAGTACATTTTTAAAATAAGTTATCAATGAGAATCTTTCGTGACCTCAGTCTGGAGTTTATTCCTCTAGAGAATACTGAAGCAGAGCAAGGTGTTCTTTTTAATGATAATTTTTTGGTTAGGAACTTCCAAGATCAGATCCTTGGTATAAATTATAACATCATACCTTGTGGAAAGTTCCCAGACTGGGCATATTCTCACTGTTTTCCTCTCCCCCAGGTCCTAGGCTTAGACAAAAATACTTTCTTGTCTTTGCCTTACTCTGAGAATATATTTTCTTCTGGGTCACTGTTGAAGTGCCCTTACCTTATCTAGCTCCTTCATGGCACAGATGTGTGACCTATCCTATGTAGCCACTAAGATCTAATTCCCTTGCTTAGCAAATTCAGCAAGGCCACTCTTCCATTTGTGTTTTCAGAGTAGCCAAATATCAGTTGGGAATTTAGCCTGATGGACCCTGGGGATTTCCTTTACTTTTCTGTAAGCACAACACTACACTTGAAGGATATGAGGCCTATGTTTGCCCCCTTTGTGAGTGCTTTACAGCAAAACACTTGACCTTCTCCCTTACCCATATTGCAAGACATGCAAATTCCAACTACTTCTCAGTATACACTCTTTTTAAAAATCTCACCCCATCTGATTGCTCCATTTTATGACTCAAAATCTGTCTTCTGTAACTTCCTTATTGCAGGGATATAAACCAATATATCTAACCATGGCTTCTCATAACCATTTTAAGAACTAATAGTAATCTAAAATTTAATATGGCCCAAGGAGATCTACTTATATCTTCTGTCCTAAAATCCTTTTCATATCCTCCGCAAGCCCTTCTGATCTCAGCAACCAGCATCCCCATGTCTTCCCTATCCCCATACCTATAATCCAAATATCAAAATGTACTATTAGGAAATCTCCCAAAAATGTGTCTGAAAATCAGCATTTTCTTGCCAATTTCTAAATTTTTAAAAAACAATTTATTTATTTGAAAGTCAGAAGTACAGGAGGGAGGCAGAGGGAGAGAGGAAGAGAGGGAGAGAGGGAGAGAGGAAGAGAGGGAGAGAGATGGAGAGGGGGGAAAGAGAGAGAGAGAGAGAGAGAGAGAGAGAGATCCTCCATTCACCACTGGTTTATTCCCCAAATGGCCATAAAGGCTAGGGCTGGGCCAAGCCAAAGCCAGGAGCCAGGAGCTTCACCTGAGTCTCCCACATGGATGCAGGGGCCCAAACATTTGGGCCATCCTCCACCGCCCTCTCAGGCACATTAGCAGGAAGCTGGATCAGAAGTGGAGCAACAGGGATTCGAACTAGCACCCATGTGGGATGTTGGCACTGCAGACTGTGACTTAACCCTCTGTGCCACAGCCTCAGCCCCTTTACAAGTTAAAAAAAATTATTTATTTTGAAAATATTAGAGAGAGAAAAATTGATCTTTCATACACTGGTTCATATCCCAGATAGCCACAATGGTCAGTGCTCGGCCATGTCAAAGCCAGGAGCCAGAAGCTTCTTCTGGGTCTCCCTTGTGGTAGTAGGGGTCCAAACACTTGGGCCATATTCTGCTGCTTTTCCAAGGCCAATAGCTGGGAGCTGGATTGGAAGTAGAGCAGCCGGGATGCTAATTGGTGCCCATATAGGATGCTGGCATTGCAGGAGGAGGCTTTACCCATTATACCACAACATCGGCCCCTCTACAAAAATTTTGATCTATGTCATCATCATTATAATTTTCTCAACTGCCAAAAAACACTCTCTTTACATACACCAAAGCCCACTCTTCACTAGACAGCCCCAGAGATAGTCACAAGTGTAAGATTATAAAAATGCTTTAATTCCATATGCTTTTACCACAGCCCCTTACAGGCTTGCAGTATCTGAGTTACCTGAGCTTCATCTGCCTTACTGGCATTTGCCTTCCTGAGTCACAGTTATTCACATTTCTGAGGGAATTGCAAAGAAATTCATGGAAAATACATTTTATGAAAGGACCAGGATGGATTTCAAAAATTTTTGCACCAAAACTGATTTATCTTTTTTCTATTTTTTTTTTTTTTATTTTTGACAGGCAGAGTGGACAGAGTGAGAGAGACAGAGAAAGGTCTTCCTTTGCCGTTGGTTCACCCTCCAATGGCCGCTGCAGCCGACCGCGCTGATCCGAAGGCAGGAGCCAGGTGTGAATAGGGGAGAGAGGTGCTATATCTGACCATGGGAAGATAACAGAACAAAAGCAGAATAACTGCATCCCCAGGGGACAGCTCCAGCGGGAATTCTACAGAAAGAAGAGACACACCACGGAACAGTGTGGACAGCACACACACTCCCCAGCAAGCAGGGACGCCTCCAGCAACTCCCTCAGCAGGGGGCTGAGAGGAGTCTGCGGCAGCCATTGTCACTGGTGATGCTGCCTGAGGGGAACTTTGTGGACTACACTGACTTTGAGTGTTGCCCACCTAACCCTGTGAAGGGAGAGCACATAGCTTGGTTTCCAACCCCTGACAAGAGTACCCAATGACTAGCAGGGAGGAACTGCCTTCTTAATAAAGTGAAGAGAGGCTGTTGCAGCGCACTTGCACATGAAACTAGGGGATTTTATTGGAAATCCACGGTCCTCACTGCCTTTCAGTCTGGCCTGGAGGATTGGCAGAGGGCAGGATGCCTACTTATCCCTGTGAGGCACTCACCTCCCCTCATTCTATTATGAGTTCTTGGACTTAAACTGCCAAGATGGCACACTAACACACCAGTGGTCTGGGAATGCCTCTGCTTTCTCTGGGGACAGGGCAGTCTCACGGGGCTGAGAGTGGATCCCCTGCTCCCTGTGACTCTGGAAGCCTTGTGTGCTATGCTTGTGGGAAATCTGACTGCACAGAAGGGCACAGGGTATAGCTGAGTCTCTGGGCAAGCACTGTGTCTGGTTTTAGAAACTTAGAGGGTTCCTGGAGTGCCTGGGGTGGGTCACTGCAGAGGATTCTATGCTCACACTGAGGACCACACATATTCATTGTATGGTTCTTCTGAATATGTGGGTGGGGTATGTAGCTACTACAGGCTCACCCTGGGCATTGATACCTTGGCAGAGAGGCGATAAGGCTGGGATCATACCAGATGACATGATCGTACCCTCCCCCATGCCCAACTTGGATGTCACCCTGGATTCTTGCAACACCCTTGAGCTCTGACCAGAGCTCCCAAGCTCAGCCCAGCACAGATCTCTGGATTTCCACTGGAGAGAGCAGACAATCCACTAAGCAACAGATGCATATTTCAAAGATAAACAGCACCAGAGGGGAAAACCAAGCAATGTTTCCACAATTGCCTACAAATAAAAGTAGAAATACAAGAAACATGATCAATGAAGAAAATATGACCCCCCAAAAGGAACACAACACTTCAATATTAGATGTGAAGATGAAGAGATTGATGAAATGCCTGAAAATGGATTCAAAAGAATGATAAGATTGCTCAAAAACAGTGAGCAAATACATAAGATCAAGAAATTCATACATCTCATGGATGAAAAATTCTGCCAGGAGATAGAGATATTGAAGAAAAATAAAGTGAAATTAGGAATGACAATTTCAACATGTCAGGTATAAAGTACATTAGAAAGTCTTAACAACAGATTTTGTAGAGAAGAAGAAAGAATATCCAAGCTAGAAGACAAATCCTTGGAATTATCTCAGGAAGAAGAAAAAGAAGAAAGATAAAGAGAGGGGCAGGAGGAGGAGAAAAGAAGAAGAAATAATTAGAAAAACTGAAAATAGCATTTGAAATTTATGGGATACTATCCAATTACCAAACATGCACGTCTTAGGAGTTCCTGAAAAAGTGGATTGAGAGAATAGATTAGAAAGTCTATTCAGGGAAATAGCAGAAAGCTTCCCTAATTTGGAGAAAATAGGGGCATCCAAGGAAAGGAAGCATATAGCACTCCTAACAGATATGATCACAAAACATCTTTGACACATTATGGTCAAACTTGAACAATAAAACAAAAATCAAAGATTTTAAAATGTACATTGAGAGAAATGCTAGATTCGCTTTGGAGGATCTCCAATTGAACAGTTTATTTCTCTTCAGAAACCACACAGGCTAGTAGAGAAACAGTCCAAGTCCTAAAAGAATAAAACTCAACCCAGAATACTGTACCCACCAAGCCCTCATTTATAAATGAAGGTGAAATAAAGATCTTCCAAAAAAAACAGAAATTGAAAGAATTTGCTACTACTCATCCAGGCTTACAAATGATACTTAAGGATGTGCTACACACAGAATCAGAGATATCATCACTATGAAAGAAATGCGAAGGTAGAAAATCTAGTTAAATTTCAAGGGAAATCCAAAGCAAACAATAGGAATATTTATGAAAAATGTCAGGACCAGATCATTATTTATCAATAATAACACTGAATATAAGCTGTCAAAATCCTCTAATTAAAAGACAGATCCTGGGGCCGGTGCTGTGGCTTGATGCTATTGCACCTGCAGTGCCAGCATCCCATAGAGGTACCTGTTCATGTCCTGGCTGCTCCACTTCTGATCCAGCTCTCCGCGATGGCCTGGGAAAGCAGAAGATGGCCCAAATCCTAGAACCCCTATACTCAAGTGGGAGACCCGGAAGAAGCTCCTGGCATTCAGACCAGCCCAGCTGTGGCCTTTGCAACCATCTGGGGGGTGAATCAGCAGATAGAAGACCTCTCTCCCTCTCTTCCTCCCTCCCCCACCCTCCCTTCCCCACCCCCTCCCTCCCCAGCTCCCCTTCCATCTCTCACTCTGCCTCTCTGTAATTCTGCATTTCAGATAAATAAATAAATCTTTTTAAAAAAGATACAGACTGGATGAATTAATAAAAAATAAGAACTACCTACTTATTGCCTATAAGAAACCCTACCGGGCCGGTGCCGTGGCTCAATAGGCTAATCCTCCACCTTGATGCGCCGGCACACTGAGTTCTAGTCCTGGTCGGGGCGCCGGATTCTGTCCCGGTTGCCCCTCTTCCAGGCCAGCTCTCTGCTGTGGCCCGGGAGTGCAGTGGAGGATGGCCCAAGGTCTTGGGCCCTGCACCCCATGGGAGACCAGGATAAGCACCTGGTCCTGCCTTTGGATCAGCACAGTACGCCAGCGGCGGCGGCCATTGGAGGGTGAACCAATGGCAACGGAATACCTTTCTCTCTCTGTCTCTCTCTCTCTCTCACTGTCCACTCTGCCTGTCCAAAAAAAAAAAAAAAAAAAGAAACCCTACCAACATAGATATATGAGAACTGAAACTGAAAAGATGGGAAAAAAAGATATTACATGCTAAAGCAAAGCAAAAACAAGTAGGTGTAGCCATGCTAACATCAGACAAAAATAGACATTAATACAAAAACTGTTAAAACTTACTGAGCACCAGAAAGGAAACCTGCTGAAGTGAAATGGGCACAATGAGAAACAGTACCTTGATCAGCCCTTGTCCTGACTGTTGATGAACAACTTAATACTTTATCCCTTTTAGTATTTTTTTGTTCTACTTAATACTATTGGTTGAACTCTAATTAATACATAATTATTCTTAGTAACTTTGCCCTGCCATTTTCCCAAACATATTTTCTAGTATATGCTTTGAGCTTCCTGTGATCTTTTACTGGGAGGTTTTCTTCCTTTACTTTCTTTCATACTGATGGCCGTGTTTCTGTGTAAAGATAATTGAAAATGGGTTGTTGGTGGGAGGGAAGTTATGGGGCGGGGAGGAGCCATTGTAATCCATAAGCCATACTTTGGAAATTTATATTTATTAAATAAAAGTTTAAAAAAGGCAATATATGAAAAACCCACACCAATATCATATTGAATGGGGAAAAGCTGGAAGCATTTCCACTAACATCAAGAATCAGAATAAGATGCCCACTTTCATCATTTTTATTCAATATAATTCTGGAAGTTTTAGCCAGAGCCATTAGACAAGAAAAAGAAATGAAAGGGACACAAATTGGAAAGGATGAAGTCATGTAATCCTTGTTTGCAGATGACATGATACTATATTTGGGAAACCAAAAGACTCCACTAAGAGACTATTGGAACTCATAAGAGAGTTTGGTGAAGTTGTATGATATGAAATCAACACACCAAACCAATAGCCTTTGTATACATAAACAACAGCATGGTTGAAAAAGAACTGGTAAAATCAATAGCATTCATAGGACCTACAAAAAAAAGTTAAAGTACCTCGGAATAAATTTAACCAAGGAGGCAAAAGACCTCTACAATGAGAATTACAAAACATTAAAGAAATAAGACACACACACAAAATTGAAAACTCTCCTAGAACCACATGCAATAAAAGCAAAAATAGACAACTGGGATTACATCAATTTAAGAAGAGTCTAGACTGCAAAGGAATACTCAACTAAGTGAAGAGGCAACCGACAGAATGGGAGAAAATATTTGTAACTATGCAACTGATAAAGGATTAATATCCAGGATCTATAAAGAGCTCAAGAAACTCAACAACTCCAAAACAAAAAATCCAGTTAAGAAATGAGCAAAGGACATGAATAGCCATTTTTCAAAGGATTAAATTCAAATGGATTACAGACATACACAAAAAAGTGCTCAGGATCACTATTCACCAAGGAAATGCAAATAAAAATCACATTGAAGTTTCACATCATCCCAGATAGAATGGCTATCATCCAAAAATCAAAAAAGCTAAGTGCTGGCTAGGAGATTCTTCAGAAATCTGAAAATATATCTACCATGTGACCCAGCCATTTCACTCCTGGAAATTTACCAAAATGAAATGAAATCAGTATATGAAAGAGTTATATGTTTCCCCATACTTCTTGCAGTTCAATTAATAATAGTTAAAATATGGAATCAACTCATATGTCCATCAACTGACAACTGGATAAGGAAAATGTCATACATATACACTATGGTATACTACTTGGCTTTAAAAAGAATGAAATCCTGTTTTTTGATACCAAATGGATGCAACTGGAAACCACTATACTTAATGAAATAAGCCAGTCTCACAAGGCAAATATATGTTTTCTCTGATTTGTTAGTTAATGTAGAATACACAAAATATATATAAGAATGACATAGATATCTTGTGATTTAATTGCTGCTTTTAGCCCTTGTTTATACTCTTGTGGAACTGTGGTCTTCCTATTTTTTACTTGTTGAATATTATTCTTAGTGGTGACTTAAGCCTCTGATTACAGAGTGGATTAAAATTATATCTGCAAAAATTAAAGAACAAAAAAGAAAGGCAGGAATCCAAACAATCAAGGGAGATAGAGGGGGAAGGAGGGAAGTTTAACTATGTTATTAGAAATACCTATGAAATACATGAAATCTCCTCCCTTCATATTAATACATTTTTTTGAAAGTATTTAAGAAGTAGGTTGGCATTGTGGTGTAGTAGGTTAAGCCTCCACCTGTGACACCAGCATCTCATGTGGGTGGCACTTGGAGTCTTAGCTGCTATACTACAGTTCCCTGCTAATGTGCCAAAGAAAGTGGCAGAGGATGGCCCATGTGCGTGGGTCCCTGCACCCACATGGGAGACCCAGAAGGAGGCTCCTGTATTTGGACTTGTCCAGCCCCAGCCATTGGGGCCATTTTGGTAGTGAACCAGCTGATGGAAGATTCTCTCTCTCTTTCTCTCCCCCACCCTCTGTGTCTATGTGTGTGTGTGTGTGTGTGTGTTACTCTCTGTAACTTTACCTTTAAAATAAATAAATCTTAAAAATAATTTAAAAAAATCAAAAAGGAGAGAATATGAATTAGAGCACAATGAATTTTCAATGTACATGTTCTAGTACCACCCTCATTCAGACAAAAAATAAAAAATTGAATGAGGCCAGCAGAAACCCCTAGTGTGTGCTTTCCCAGTCATTGCTACCCAACTGGACCTTTGTCACCCTTAAAAGTTTTGCCTATTTTTGAAGTGGATCATGTAGTATATATTTTCATTTTGTCTTGATCAGAGTAATGTTCATTTTCATTGCTACGCTTTAGTACTTTGGATGAATGTGCTACATTTTACTATCCATTCCACTCTTGGTGTTTGTTTAAATACTTTCCAGCTTTGAGCTATTAAAATAATTCTGCTATGAACATGTTAACAACTTTTGATGTGTGTATGAATAACTTTGAATATGTATCTAGAAGTGAATATATTTGTCTATAGTAAATAATGCTAGATATATTCCAAAATTGTTTTTCATAATTTCACTCCCACTGGCACTGTGAGAGTCCTGGTTACTCCAGCTTGCTTGGGAAATGCAAGGTATGGATAGTCTGCATTTTAGCCCTACAGAATGATGTTGTGTGAAATTTCATTTTAGTTAACGGTCCTTAATGACAGAAATCAAACACCTTTTCCTGATTATTGTACATGCGGTTACCTTTCTGGGAGGTGACTGTTCAAATCTCTGCCTTTTTATATTGGAATATTTACTTTTTTCTTGTTTATATATTTTTGTTACTTGCATTCATTATTATATATTTAAAACTATTATATCTAATTTTTCATTATTGACTTACCCTGTAAGATGTAGGTATTACACATATCTTTTATCTTGTTTACATTTTCACTGACTTAATGTCGTGTTTACTTATCAATTTTTTTCTTCATGGTAGTTTTAGAAAACTGTCTTTTTTGTATTTATAAAGATATTTTTTCTCTGTCCTCTATTAGATGTTTTTGCTATTTTAACTTTCACATTTACAACTATGCCCCACAAAAAAAATAGTTTTTAGTTTGTAGTAATAAGGAGAGATAAGGATTTATTTCTTCACCAGGCTATTAAAAAGTTCATTCATTTTCTGCTGTGCTTATGGGATTACTGCCACAAATCAAGAATGATTCTGGCTGTCTATTTATTTCCACGGGTCTGTTTATCTGTCTTTGTTCCAATAACAGGTGATATTGCATAGTGCGCTTTATTTCAATTATTGAAAATTAACATTATGATTTCTCAAGCTTAGTATTTCATCAACATTCTCTGTAATGTTGGTTCTTTTATGGTTTTCCATTTATACTTTGGAATCAGCTTTTAAGTCTACACATATACACGCATGCGTACAAACATAACATTTTCTAAGAAGCTGTTTGAGATTGCAAACATATCTTCACAAATCAATGTCTCAATCCATGGGCAACATATGGTCTCCTTCATTTACATTTTCTTTTATTTGCCTTAATAATATCATATAGTCTCCTGTGTAGTTTTCTTTCAAATCTCCCTGCTAGATTTATTCCTTGGATTTGGTCTTCTGAAATTATATTGCTAGCCAAATTTAAAAATATTCTAATTAATAATTATTGCTATCTATTGATGTGATCTTCTATTATCTGTATTTTGGCTAATACTACAGAATCATTATAATTAAAAAAAAAACCTTTTGTTCACATTTAAACATACCATTGAACTTTTTATCCTGAGAACAGCAATTTTAAAATTATCTCAATTTGTTTCACCCAATGATTTATTAAATTACAATATTCACTAGTAGTATAGATATCAACAAAATAAAACTTTTAATTATTTACTTGGTTAGAATTTGACTTCTTCTCATCACTCAGTTATATTCAATTTTTTTTCTTTTTTTTTTTTTAATTTTTTGACAGGCAGAGTGGACAGTGAGAGAGAGAGACAGAGAGAAAGGTCTTCCTTTGCCGTTGGTTCACCCTCCAATGGCCGCCGCGGTAGGCGCGCTGCGGCCGGTGCACCGCGCTGTTCCGATGGCAGGAGCCAGGTGCTTCTCCTGGTCTCCCATGGGGTGCAGGGCCCAAGCACTTGGCCATCCTCCACTGCACTCCCTGGCCACAGCAGAGAGCTGGCCTAGAAGAGGGGCAACCGGGACAGGATCGGTGCCCTGACCGGGACTAGAACCCGGTGTGCCGGCGCCGCAAGGCGGAGGATTAGCCTACTGAGCCAAGGCGCCGGCCCAGTTATATTCAATTTTTTGAGGTGTCCCACCATTTAGTTATTTTATAACTGTACTCTCTTCAGTAAAGGTTCCTACTTTTTATTTATAACTTTTTACTTATGCTTCAGTTCAATTTTCCAATGAATCAAATATTCTTCCTCACATTTTCTAAACAGAAAAAGGGATTATATGACCAACCTAACTGCAGTTAGAGGAAGAATCCCATAATAGCCAATAACTATATTTCTTGATTCTACACTCTCAGATCCTGAGGAAGCATTATGCTTTCTAACATATGGTCTAAAGTTCCCTCAGAAAATTTCTATCTCATGAAAATTCAAATTTTTAAAGAGCAGATGAATGCATAAACAGGAAAATGTTTGCTTGACAATAGACATACTTCTAAATTTATCATATAACATATTTCCCTATGAAAAGCTTTTCATGTGATTTCTATACATATGCACTTGTATCATGCCATACACAATTCCTTTCAAAACATCAACATTCCTCCCCTCCCACTTTCTTCTCTCTACATTTTTAATATTTAATGTCTGGTACAACCATATAACCATCTATTAAAAGACTAACTCATTAAACTATTACTAAAATGAAGTATCTTAAAAATTTTTCTGAGCATAAATGGAACTTTCCTAATAGAGACTCTATTCTAGGTCATACAGCAAGTGTCAGCAAATTTTTTAAAAAATCATAATTATACCATGTGTCTTCTCTGACTGCAAAGGAATGAAGCTGGGTATCAAAAACTCAAAAATCTCTAGATCATATGCAAACACCTGGAGACTGAATTCACATGCTTCTGAATGAACAAGGTGTCACAGGAGAAATTAAGAAAGAAGTAAAAACATTTCTGCAAATGAATGAAGACAGCCCATCACATTAAAACTTAATGGTAAACAGCCAAAGCAGTGTTAAAAAAAAAAAAAAAAAGGGAAGTTTATAGCAACTGAGCCTACATGAAGAAATTGGAAAGGTATCAAACAAAAGAGCTATCAATCCATCTTAAGGACCCAGAAAAACAACAAAGCAAACCCAAAATTAGTAGGAGGAAAGAAATGATTAGAGAAAAAACAAAATTAGAAGAAAAAATATAAAAAAATCAGTGAACTAAGGAGTTGATTTTTTGAAAACAATAAACAAAATTGATATATCATTGGCCCAACAAAAAAGATGAGGGAGAAGACTCAAATAAAAAAAAATAAGAGATGAAAAAGGAAATGTAACAACATATACCACAGAAATTTTTAAAAATCACCATAATTATTACAAAGACCTGTATGACAACAAATTGGGAAACCTAAAAGAAATGGATAGATTCCTGGACACATACAATCTACCAAAATTGAGTCATGAAGACATAGAAAACCTAAACAGACCAAAGACAGAGATTGAATCAGTAATAAAGACCCTCTCAACAAAGAAAGCCCCATGACCAGACAACTTCACTGCTGAATTCTACCAGACATATAAAGAACTAACTCCAGTTCTTCTCAAGCTATTCAAAACAACTGAAAGGGAAAACACCCTTCTCAATCCTCCCAAACTCCTTTTATGAAGCCTGTATCACCTTAATTTCTAAAGTATAGAAAGAGAACAATAGACCAATATCCCTGATGAACATTGATGCAAAAATCCTCAAGAAAATGAGGGGCCGGCGCCATGGCTCACTTGGTCAATCCTCCACTTGCAGCACCAGCATCCCATAAGGGTGGTTGCTCCTCTTCCAGTCCAGCTCTCTGCTGTGGCCCGGGAGGGTAGTGGAGGATGGCCCAAGTGCTTGGGCCCCTGAACCCACATGGGAGACCAGGAAGAGGCACCTGACTCCTGGCTTTGGATCGGCGCAGCGTCGGCCGTGGTGGCCATTTGGGGAGAGAACCAATGGAAGGAAGACCTTTCTCTTTGTCTCTCTCTCTCTCTCTCTCTGTCTATAACTCTACCTGTCAAATAAATAATAATAATAAAAAAAATAATCTAATCCAACAACACATCAGAAATCTCATTCACCTGGAAAAGTGGATTTATCCCTGGTATGCAGTGATGTTTCAACATTAGCAAATAAACAAATGTGATTCATCACATTAACAAACTGAAGAACAAAAACCCATATGATTATTTCAATAGATGCAGAGAAACATTTGGTAAAATACAACAACTTTCATGATGAAAACCTTAAGCATCCTACTGAATGGGGAAAGTTCAAGAGCATTCCCCCTAAGATCAGGAACCAGACAAGGATCCCCACTCTCAACACTGCTATTTAATATAGTCCTGTAAGCTTTAGCTAGAGCCATTAGACAAGAAAAAAAGAGATCAAAGGGATATAAATTGGAAAGGAAGAAGTCAAACTACCCCTATATGCAGATGACATGATTCTATATATAGGGGATCCAAAAGACTGCACTGAGTGACTAATGGAACTCATAAAGGGGTTTCATTATGTGGCAGGATATAAAAAAACAAAACAAAGAAATCAAAAGTTTTTGTATACACAGACAATGCCATGGCTGGAAAGAATTTCTAAGATCAATCCTATCCACAATAGCACAAAAAATTTAAATACTTCAGAATTAATTTAACCAAGGATGTCAAAGATCTCTACAATGAAAATTACAAATAAAATAAGACGACATTAAAAATGAAAAAAAACATCTTCCATGTTCATGGATTGGAAGCATCAATAACATCAAAATGTCCATAGTACCATGCACAGACATGGCCATATACATAAGCACACATGTCAGATCATGCACTTCCCCTAAGGACCAACCACCCCAGAAAGTGTGGAACAAACAGGTTATGAAAATATCAAATACATGAATTATTCAATGCAGGTGATAAATTTTACCTGGGCCTTGGTTATAACTGCAATTTTAATCTTAGGTTTACTATTGGTAATTGCTATTATTGAATTAATATATCAAGCAAATCTAAACTAGAAGCTAGGTCAAATGAAATAAAGTGAAAAGTTTTGAACCCTAACATGGAGTTAGTTTTCAAATTCTAGCTGGGTTTAGCCAGGGGACTTTAGAAAGCCTCTTTTACAACCTGAGTTCTGGATTTCTGCCACAGAAACACACAAGTATTATTTAGAAAATGTTGAATTCAAGAGAAGCTGTATAAATCAGTCTCACTAGTAATCAGAGAAAGGGAGTTCAAAACAATATTGAGAGTACACTTTTTTGATTTATCATGTTGGAAATGATTTGCAACAATAATAACATTCAACATTAGCACAAGTGCATGAAGGACAAGTCTATGTACTGCTCAGTCTCTGAAAATGGTATGATCTTTCCAGAAAGCAGTTCTAGAGATGTACAGAGTTACTTTGAGAAGTCTGTGAAAAACATAATTAAAAGAAAAAATGGTGCAAAAATATTTTAGATCAATGTATATAAGAGATCTTCAAAAGGTTCATGAAAAATGCATATTGTAAAAATCCGTGCATAGATTCCAAAACTTGTTTTACACCAAAATAAACTTATCTTTTCAGTTCATTTTTCTACTGAATTTTGGATGTGCCTTAATATTAGGAATTTTTAAAGTAATATAGCCAATCCAATTCTACAAATTTATTCTAAACATAAAAGAGCTGGATAGTGAAAAAGTTTACTGAGCAAAAATATTCATAGCCACAATAAAAAGTAGGAATAAAAAAAAACTAAATCCGAGTAATTATTATATAAATCATCTCATCTGTATAATAGACTTTATATAGATACTTAAATAATATTTTGGACATTTATATAATAGTGGGACAAAACATTTTTATATCATGTTGGGAATAAAAAGGACTCAATAAGTTATTCAATAAAAAATAAACATATATATATGTATATGTATATATATATATATATAAACAACAATATCTCCATGAATCAAAATAATTTGATTTCAGCTCTTTTTATTCTTTTGTATTTTCTAAATTTTCCAGAACACATGTACTTTATACTTACAGTGCTAAACAGATCTTAGAAGACATTATTGACCCATGAAGGCACTGGAAGTTTCTGTAAAGTGGAATCTTGTTTACCTCAGCTTAGGAAATAAAACTTTACCTCAGCTTAGGACATAAAACAAATCTACAGTATACTCAAGAATATAAATTGAGAAACAGAGCTTCTCTCATAAATATAAAATGACAAATGATAAACTCAACTTTACCATTGGGCTCAAAGACTTTCTGTAAATAGTTTCCAGAAGAAAATGGACAGACAGTAAAACTGATCAAGGAAAAAGAAACTAAAAGCATGAGCTGCAAAAATGAAGTGCAGAAGTAGGTTACGAAGATTTCAGATACTTAAATTACTCGATGCAGACTATAAAATAACTATCCATATTGTATTTAAGTGAGAACAGATATGTTTTAGATGTCCAGTTCAAATAGGGGACCACAAAATAATTTAGCAGATTTGGGAAAAAGTAAATAAAACTTTGGGAAAGTAATCACATTTGCCATCTGACACATGTTAAGGTGTTAACCGGGACAAGCAAGATGCATACCAGGGAAATACTTCCCTTCTGAGGCTGTCATGGGGTAGTGAGTCAAGCCACCACCCTTGATGCTGGCATCCAATATGGGTACTACTTCGTGTCCCGACTGCTCTACTTCTGATCCAGCTTTCAGCTAATGGCCTGGGAAAAGCAGTGGAGGATGGCCCGAGTATTTAGGGCCCTGCTACCTGTGTGGAAGACCCAGATGAAGCTCCTGGCTTCACCCTGGTCCATCCCTGGCCATTGTGGCCTTCTAGGGAGTAAACCAGTGGGTGGAACATCTCTCTTCTCTCTTTTCTTTCTCTTCCCTCTTCTCTCCTTCTCCCTCTCTCCTTCCCCTGTTCTCTATAACTCTTTCTAATAAATAAATTAATCTTTAAATACATATGTTTAACATGCAGATAAATTTTACTAATGGTTCCATCTATCTTTCCAAAGGTAAAATAATCACTGAGAAGTTTTAATTGGCTTCCTTTACAATCGTCACCTATCATATAACATCTCTTCTTTCTTTGCTCCATCTTTCCATTCAGTGCTCAGTAAATGAATTCACAGTATGTGCTGGACACTATGCTAGATACTGAGGACTCAATAATGGAAAAGAAAAAAATGGTTGTGGCCTAAGTCTGCCCTTATGTATTTTCCCAGTTTCGGAGAGAGACATATATCAGTCAGATATTCATACAGACACACACAAATTGCAAATATGACAAGAGGTATGAAGGAGAGATCCAAAGACGCTGGATTTCACTGAATAGCCCATCAAGGCTTTGCGAAACTCGTTCCTATGCTATAATTTTAAAGACAAATGGTAGTTAGGTAGAAATACAGAGAAAAAGCATTCTAAGAAAGGAAAATGACCAAATACTGTATGGGCTGTAAACAAACATGACAAGCAGGAGAAATTAAAGTAAACCCAAACACTTGAACCAAATAATGATGGTGAATCGGTGAAACGATAAGATTGAAAAGGCAGATCTGCCTAATCAAGAGACCTTAGAGGATATGCTAAGGAGAAGACTTTTGTCCCTTAACCTTTGCAAAAAAGAACATGCTTAGCAAAATTTAGATAATGGGTTATAAAGAGAATATAGTCATTGGATGTAGACCAGTTGTGGAAGTCATTGCAAATTCACCCAAGACATGATGATAGCTTGCACTAGATTTCTGGTAGAGTAGCTAAGTAGATGGATAGAAAAGATACGTAGCATGTAGAACAGGTTTTGTGAAATTGCTGAATAAGAGAATTGAAATAGAGGAATCAACAAAATTCAAATTTCTGATGCATGAATACTAGGTTAGTAGTTGTATAAAAAATTTAGAGTTGATTAAAGGAGGTGATGAGCTTGATTAGACATATTTTAAACTTAAACTATCTTTGAGTCCAAGAATATACACCCAAAAGAGGTGAGGTGATTATAAATAAAACTCCTTTTAAGGTCACTTTTTCATTATTTGGGCTTGTTCTAAAGGGATCCAAAATGGTTAAAGAGTAACATTCAGGAGAGAAAAAATACGATTTGTACTAATGATAAACACAAATACCATAATATTATGCCAGAGACAGAAACTGGAGATAATCATATTTAACACAGTAGATATACTTTATATATTAATAATTTACAGAATTACCTGTCACTGATTTGATTTGTCACATTGTCAATTTCAATCTCAAGTCTTCTTTTTTCTTCCATCAGTTGAGTACATGCTAATGAAACCTCTGAAAGATCTTTTGTGACATTAGAAATCTCAATAGCCCATGATTTTTTCTTTAAGAAAAGAATAAAAATATCATTTATAGATGTTTAATCAAAAAGTAAACTATACAGTAATAAAATTAGTTTTAATTATTACATGAATTAATATATTAGACTAGAAGACTATTTTTCTATTGGAAAGTAGAAAAACATCAACTTACGGCAGCATAAAATTTATTAAGTGCTTCCAGATACTGTTGTTCATAACTTTTTTGCTTCCAGCCTTGTTGATCAAACATTTTCTTCAAATCATCTAACTAAGAAAAAACAAGTAAATTGTAGATTTCTTTCATTTTATAAATAGATTATACTTCATTTTATGCAGCTATCATAATTTAATAAATACTGATTAAAATTATATAAAATAACACCACAGGCTGTTTGCATTTATGAACACGATGCAAGTTTCTGAACAAAATATAAAAATTAAGTCTATTATAATTTGGATGAATAACTAATCACAAATATAATGTTTTATTTACATAAACATTGCAAAACTCCAGAAAATTTTGGATCATAAATCATTTCAACAAGTTAAAGAGGAAAATAAGTTGAATATGGTAATACTTTGGGAAGTAATCATTGGCTAAATTACTATCAAGTTTCCATAATTTTTACACTTGTAAAAGGAAAAATTACTCAAAGACAATATAAAATAATAACAGCAAATATAATAAATTATGAAACTCAGATATGATTGAACCCAAGGTAAACTCATTATCATTTTTCACCAGTATGACTAACCATGTTTTGTGAAAGACTAGTTAATGGCAATTGGATAATAAAAATACTGCCATTTTAATATGGATGAGGAGTGGATAATATATTTTCAAATTCAGATGGTATGACTAAGTAGGAAAACAAAAGATTCTATTTAAAGCTATAATAAATTATTTTAGTAACTTGGCTAGTTATGATGATCAGGAAATCAATACCTTTTATGTGTAAGAGTAGTCATTTAGTTTTAAAACATGATAATATGCATATTTTGTCAAAAATGTAAAATAGGTAGAACAGGAAAGATAGGATCCATATAAATTAAACACAAACTCTTATAAAAGCCTAAATCAACATACACAGAAAACACTTGTGTGGTATGGGAAGGCTTGATATCATACAATGTTACTTCTTTCAAAATTAATACAAAATATTAAAAATTGGAATTTCCTCTCATGAATCTGCTGAAAATGAAGTTTTTATGGAAGTCCATGTTATGTCAGACTAAGAGGTACCTAAAAATAAAATCAATGTTGGAAACTTGTTAACAAACAAGTAAAACCCTATAGTAACACTATATTAAAGCAGATTTTATTTTTGTCACCAGTACAAATAAATATCACAGGAAAAAATTAAAGACCAGAAATAGACATAAAGTCATATTCTTAAAAGTTTCAATCTAGGGGCTAGTGCCTTGGCAAAGTGGGTACTGCGTGCAACACTGGCATCCCATATGGACATCAGTTAAGGTCCCAGGTGCTCCACTTCCAGTCCAGCTCCCTGCTAATCTGCCTGGGAAAGCAGTGGAGCATGACTCAAGTACTTGGGCCTCTGGACACATGTGAGAGACCTAGAAAGAGCTCCTGTCTCCTAGGTTCCAGTCTTCCACTTGCGGCCATTTCTGTCTGTCTGTCTGTCTCTCTCTCTGTCTCTCTCCCTCTCTCCCTCTCTCCCTCCCTCCCTGCTTTTTGAATAAATAAATAAATCTTTTAGAAAATAAGTGGTAACAGAATCCAATGAAGGGTATTTGTTAGAAAAACTTCAAAGTGATCTCTATTTCATCTCCAACTCATTTAATAACAAAAAATAAATTTCAAATGGATAAAAGCCTAAAACAAACACTAAACAGTACAAACTTTTAGCCAATACTATTTTAATAATCTTGGGAGAAATGAGTATGTCATATTGCCATGGAAATCAAGAGATCTATTGATGTGTTAGCATGCTTTATTAAAGCCATGTGGCAAAAGACACTATAAGCAATTTTAAAGAAAAAAATGTGACCATGAAAAATGAAAACAAAGGCCACCAATCAAAAAAAAAATAAAAATAAAAATAAAAAAGGTCCTTGCAAAGAACACTGGTGAACATAGTGAAAGAAGCACTTTTGAAAATCCTCACCATAAACACAATGAGAAAATTACCCCCTCCATCCAAGAGAAGTCAAAAAGGAGCCTTCTCAGAGCTCTGGAAGTTAGCTAAAAGCCAAAGCTGATTATTAACCAATTAATTCAATGCAACTGGTTTAATTTGAATAACAGTGAGCTTTGTGCTCTTTGAACTCATATTAGTCTCTTTCTCCAGAATCACAGCATCCTAGAAAAATACTAGTTCACACTTTTGGTGTACATGAACACTCTGGCAGCCAACAGAGGAGGCAGAAATGGACCGGGATGCTTTCCAATCCTCTTGTCATTTCACCCGGATGGTATTTTTTTCTGGAATACTCCCCTTTCAAGGATTTCTCTATTGACTTGATGCAGAGCTTACTCAGTGAAAAAGTCTTTCTCAGAAATGTCTTTTTCCTGGGAATAATCATAAAAAAATGCAAGCTACTGATTAACTCTGTGGCCGTCTGAGACTGGAAAATAATTGAGACAAGCAATAGACTTACAAACTTAAAAGGGAAAGCTGGGGAATCATGTTCATAGCAGCTTTGTAAAATGCCTATATATTCTTGAGAATCTAGAAGACTGCAAATGCTTACAGATGTGGAAGTACACAGAATAAAATACTCCAGAAATACCTGAGGATTCCTTTAACCTGTAACTTCTGGATGGCCTTAGGGCTCTATTAAAGGAACAAGAAAAAAACTAGAATAGATTTAGCAACTGACTCACTGATGACTCTCCAAGTCTGGTAAAATTAATTAATTAACTATGAATCTACAGATTCAAGAAGCTCAAAGGAATTCCAAAAGCACTACGGGTTCAAAGATGTTTATATGACATACATCATAATCAAAATATCAAATACCCAAGACAAAAAGAGAATCTTGGAAGTAGCAAGCAAGACATCGCACTTCAAACACAAAGAATCTTCAATAAGATTAGAATGATTTTTTAATTGAAAACAATGGGGTCAGAAGACAAAGGTAACATATTCAAAGTACAGAAAAAATGTGCCAAGAATCCTATTAGAAACAAAATTATCATCTAAGAATGATTGCACTATTAGAACATTCCCACAAAAAAAGATAATTTACCACTAGGTGACTTGTCCTATGAGAAACTCTAAAAGGAGTTTTTCTGGTTGAAATAAAAGAGCACTAGAGAATAACTTGAATGCAAAGAAGAAATAGAATCAATAAGCATAGCTAAACAGGAAAATAGAAAAAAAGGTAAAAATATATTATTTTGTAACACTTTTTTTTTTCTGGCCAGATTTTAAAGATACCTTCATGAAGTAATAATTGCAACTCTGTTAGTCAAACAGTGCACAAAGATTTTATTTATATAATACCAGCATTAATGAAAATAAAAATTATAAAAGAATGTGAGTATATAAGAACAAAGGTTTGTATACTATTTAAATTACTTTAATATTAATCCAAAGTAGATTTTAAGCATAAATTAAGAACTAGCTGTATCCTAGGGTATCTGTTAGGTATAAAATCTAAAATATCCAGTAAAACAAATGAAATTGCAATGCAATTAAAATGGTATACAAAATGGTGGTAATGGAAGAATAAATGAAATCTAATTTCATAAGACAGAGAAAATAAATGGCAGACAGAAATGCTACCTTTTTACATTAAATATAAATTATTTAAAACAACTCAATTGCCTAAGTAGGTTAGGCATTTGAAGCAACTAGTAAGATATTGTTTGGGATACCTACATCCAGTTGTTGGAGAGCCTGGGCTGGAATACAAACTCTGTTTCTGATACTCGTTTCCTAATAATGTGTGCCCTTTGAGGCATCTACTGGGCTTAAGTTTTTGGGTTTTTACCACTCGTGAGGGAGACCTGGTTTGAATTCCTGGTCTCTGTCTCTGCTGTGGCCCAACTTTGGCTGTTTTAGGCATTTGAGGAGTGAATCAGTGGATGGAAGTACTTCTCTTTGTTTTTCTCTATCATTCTGCCTTTCAGATAAAATTAAAAAATGAGTAATTTTTAACAGTATAGAGATTAACAAGGTTTTAGAATAAAATGATCCTGTAATGTGCTGTTTATGAGACACATATTAAATTCAAAGACATGAATACATTGAAAGTAAGACTGGAAAAAAAAATATCATAGAAACAATAGCCAAGGAGAACTGGAGTGGTTATACTAATATCAGATGTGATAGGCTTTCTCTAAACTTATTAGTACAGAAAACAAGGATATTTTATAAACCTAAAGGGTCAATTAATAAGAAGGTATAAAAGTTAGAAACGTCACTCCACCTAAAACAGCTTCAAGACATGAAACAAAACCTAACAGAATTGAAGGAAGAAATAGACAACAAAACAAAAATATACTTAATATATACTTCAAATAGTCAATAAAACAAGTATATAGGTCAACAAAGAAATAGGAGACTTGAACAACATTAAAATTATGTGGCAGTTAATATAGAATACAAAAAAAACTATAGGAATTAAATGAACAATTTGGGATATGATTGTCATTTTTAGACCTTGTTTATACTTCTGTGGAACTGTTGTCTTCCTACTTTTTTACTTGTTGAATATTATGATTAGTGGAAAATTAAGTCTGTGAATATAGAGGAAATTATAATTATGTCCGCAAAAACTGATGAAGAGAAGGAAAGGAGGGAGGGGCGTTGGGGGAAAAGGGAGTGTGCGAAGTGTGATTGTCTTCCTGGAACTGTACCAATGGAATGCATGAAATCTGCTCTCTTTATATTAATAAAACGATTTTTTAATAAAACAATTTTTAAAAAGCAATTAGATCAAAGATTTTATACAGAGAGAGAGAGAGTGCAAGAGAAAGTGCATTCCACCCAAGGGTATAATACCTACTTGTCTCAAGTGTACTTGGAAGTGTGATATGTTAAGCTATAAAATAAGCCAAAAATAAATTGAAAAATTTGAAACCATGCAGTATCTTCTACAATTACACAGGGATGAAATTATAAATCTATAACGGAAGGAAATTTAAAAATCTAAAATATGCAGAAATCAGACTCTGAGATAACAAACAGGAAAAAGAAAAAAATGTTAATGAAAATTAGAAAACATTTTAAGATGAATGGAAATCAGAGCAGAATACTGAAACTTAGTGCCAGAATAGTTAAGAGAAATGTTTAGCTAACAGTGACTGTTTAAAAAGGATCTCAAGTTGGTAACCAAAGTTTACACAAAAAGAAATAGAAGATGAATAGCAAACTTAACTGAAAGCAAACAGAAGAATGGCAGCAATAAACATTAGAACATTAGACTGGAAATTTATACTACACCAAAAAATTGAGAGAATAAAAAAATCTCAAAGTTAATTCTTTTAAAAGTTCAAGAAATTTGGCCAGCACCGTGGCTCACTTGGCTAATCCTCCGCCTGCAGCGCCAGCACCCCGGGTTCTAGGCCTGGTTGGGTGCCAGGTACTAGTCCCGGTTGCTCCTCTTCCAGTCCAGCTCTCTGCTGCGGCCCAGGAGACCAGGAGGAGGCACCTGGCTCCTGGCTTCAGATCAGTGGCACAGCACCAGCCGTGGCAGCCATTATGGGAGCGAACCAATGGAGGGAAGACCTTTCTCTCTGTCTCTCTCTCACACTGTCTAAAACTGTCTCTCTCTAATTCTGCTTGTCAAAAAAAATTAAAAGTTCAAGAAAATTAATATTATTCTAAATCATGAAAAAGATTAAAATAACTAAAATCAGAAATTAAGCAGGGGCTTTCATTGTAATGCAAAAAACATTATAAAAGAATACTGTAAAACATTTTTTGCCATAAAATTAAATAAACAAGATCAATGTGAATTCCTAAAAATACAGAAACCACCAAAAGTGACTCAAGAAGGAATAGAAAATGTGACCCTAATATAACTAAAGAGATTTAAAAACTTCCTACAAAGATAAGGCCAGGAATGAATTGTTCACTGGTGAGTTAGAGTAAATAAGAAAAGAAAAAAATAAATAAAAAATCTCATGAAAAGAATCTGTGCACTGAAAAAAGCCCCAGGCTGAAAGGACTAGACCGGGCCACCTTGATTGACAAGGGGCAGGGAGGTGGTAGACTAAGTGTATCCAGGTAGCACAGGCTGCCCAGCATGTGCTTGTAATGACCAGTATGCAGGGCAGAGCATTTTGCAGTGTTTTTTTCCTGTCTTGCACTTAAAATAAGGTCTATGGGAGTAGCCTGGAAAATGCTTGCTGTTTTTCTGTGTTTTTAATTGCTTTTGTTTAACATTTGATTGCCTTAACGACTATAAACATAACCTATTTTTTGCCAAAGATACTGGATGGAAAACTCCTTGTGTGTTACTGGATGGTTTTGGAAATATTTGGTCAAAGATGTATTAATTTGCCTGTAATGGCATTTAATATCAACAAACAAACAGCTGTGAAAAGGGCCTTGCAGCATTATCTTTAGTTACTTGAGGAGTTTCTAGGCTTTTTAAAAATATAGTTTATGTTAAAATATTTTTTATTAAGTTAGAGAAGACAATGTGAGAAAAAGGACTTTTCTTTTGGATTTTCTTTTTGTGGTCATTGTAATTGCTTTTTCTTTTATTTCATTTCACATTCTTCCTTTGTTCTAAAACTTAGACTGACATCTAGCTTTGACAATCATAGCATGTTATATTTTCCTGAGGGGGGAATAACTTACTAGGCTGTTCAATTTTGTACTATTGGTATGTTGGTGAATTTTTAAACTGTGTGCTAACAGCAATAAATTATATAAACTAAGAAAAAATATATTTGAAAAAAATTCAAGAGACATAAATAAATGGAAAGTAATCTGTGCTCATGCATTAGACAACCTGAGGTGGGGCCAGCACTGTGGCATAGCTGGTAAAGCCGCTGCCTGCAGTGCCGGCATCCCATATGGGCACTGGTTCAAGTCCCAGCTGCTCCACTTCTGATCCAGCTCTCTGCTATGGCCTGGGAAAGCAGTAGAAAATTGTTATGTTTTAAAAATGTTGGGTAAAATGGCCAAATGAGATTTATTAAAACAATTCAATGGTTTTAAATTAGGAATGTAACATAATCCAATAAGAGAAATTATTTCATGAGCATTTCTGTAGATGCATAAAAGACTGTTGGCAAAACTGAGTCCCCACTCCCCATTTTAAAAACTACTTGCTAAATTGAAATTGATAAGCACTTTCTTAATATGATAAAATATATTTTGACTCTTAAAGCTAACTTCTTGCTTAAATAAAAAAATCTATAATTGATTAAAAACAGGACATGGGGATGAGGACAATTATTTCTTCTACAATTTACATTAAACTGGAAGTATGAAATCAATATAATCAAATGTGAAACAATATAGACATAGAATTAATGAAAGATTAGTAATATCTCTAACTGCAGATGGATTAACAGCATTCCTAGAAAATCCAAAGCAAACACTGATAAAAGCTAACAGATAACTTTAAGAATCAGTTAATATGTTACCATATGAATTAGCATTGACATTACATACTCAAACGAAACCAGCTGGAAGAAATGATGAAAGAGAAATCCTCAATACTAAGTACAATAAAATAACTAGGAGTAAACTTCTCAAAAACATGCAAATCCCATGTGAAGAAACCATTTTAAAACTTTCCACATTTAGAATGCTATCTTATTGGCTTACAGTAAAGGCAATTATTTTCTCACTGCTTTGTGGATGAGAAAGTTGGTGGACAAGATTAATACAGTATGTCCTCTGAAGCTATGGCTCCTGTATCATCAATGGTGAATCAAAATATTTGAAAGAATAAATTGTGTGTGTCCTAAACATGTATAGACCCTTTTCTTACTATTTCTTAAAGCAACACAACTACTGATTTAGCATTTATACTGTACCAGATATTATAAATAACCTAGAATTGACTTATAGGCAGGAGGATGTGCATAGCTTATAAGCAAATATGTAAGTCATATGCAAATACAACACCCTTTTGCACGAGGAGCTTGAACATCCTAGAATATTGGCAACTATGAGGATTCTGGAAACAATCTCCTTCCCCTTCACATACAGAGAAGGACAACTGTAATCTACGTGTGGGATCACAGCAATAGAGGGTTCAGCTGACCTGGGCGCCTCATTAGTGTCTCTGGGGAATGACCCTATGCCAATCTCAGCAAGGTCATAGACAGAAATAATTTTCTTTTCCTGATTTCTACATAGCCCCCTCCATCTTCAAGTTACCAAGGACTGGCTGAGTGTTTTCCATGCCTTTGAGCTCTCTGACTCCACCTTCTACCTTACTTCTTTAATTGTTTTCAACCTTCAGTCAAGGGAAAGCTCTGCTTTTAAAGAGCCTTGTAATTATCATTATAATCCAGGATAATTTCCTTATCACAACACTGATTAATGAACACAATTATGTCTGCAAATTCCCTCTGGCCAGCCATGCTACCTCACATATATTCAAAAGAATAACACTGACAGGCAAATATCATGGGAGGCCTAATTCTGCCCACCACATTTAACCCCTGTGCTCCAGGATCCACTTCTTTCTCACATGCACTCACCAACCTGCTTTCAGAATATCCACAAATGTCAACCCTAGGCCCCAAATTACATGTAAATATCCTTCTCTGGTGTCCCAAATCTCATCATCAAAATCAGGAGTGGAAGAAGCTATAGGTGTAATACTGGGGCATACCTGTATGATCCCTCTTCAGCTGTGGACCATTGAACTAAAGAAACAAATTATAAATACCCAATGACCCCCCCCACACACACACACACATTTTCACTCCATTAGAAGCTGGATCCACAAACATTTTTCAGACAATATGTTTTCTATTTTTCATCTACATTGAGATGGTTGTTTTTCTTAAGACCCACTAGTAATTATGTAAATTATGCCCAAGCACATCAACTCACATTTTGGCATACTTCTATCATAAGTAAAATTAACATATAAACTAGAAAATGAATATATTAGTCGTGCAGTATTTTTATTCTTTAAAGAACATTAATGTAAGACACAATAATCAATATTAGTATTCAGTACACAAGAATTATCTGTAAAAGTAGACTGTGGAGTACAAGATATACAAGATATCTACTGGACAACATAGAAAGATGTTTCCAAAGTCTTAATGGGTTGGTTAAACCTAATACATTTACATTAAACTGGAAGTATGAATCAATAATGTATTAATAATGTGTCATCAAGTGCATACAAAATAATGATTTGTAGATATTTGTTATTTGTTACAATAGGAATAAATTTCTTAGCTCTCCACTCATAACAGTTACAAGATTTCCAACACTGATCTCTTATAACATAGATATCATTTACTTAAGAAAAAAGAGAGGAATCTTTATCTTAAGGAATAAGAAAATTAAATCACTAGTTACATTAACAAAACCCCTTTCTTTAAAATCTTATTTAAGGTCTACAAATTTCATATATATACATATATATATATACACACATATATATATATATACACGAAATATATACAAATTTGAGAACATTGTGATACTTCCCAATCTGCCCTCCGTCCCACCCATTCTCCCAGACTTTTTCCTCCTCCCTCTCCTATTCTCACTCTTAATTTTTATTTTCACAAAGATCTATTTTCAGCTTACTTCATATATATAAGATTAACTCTACACTAGGTAAAGAGTTCAACAACTATCATGAAGAAAAACCTATTCCTCAACAGTGCAGACAAGGGCTGTAAACCATCATCGAATCTCAAAATGTCCACTTCACTCAAATACATCACATTTTAAGTACTCTATTAGATACCACAGATCAGGGAAAACATGTGGTATCTGTCATTTGGGGACTAATTTCACTAAATATAATGGCTTCCAGTTGCATCCATTTTTTTGTAAAAGACAGGATGTCTTTTTTTACTGCTATGTAGTATTCCATAGTGTGTGTGTGTCTGTTTTATATATATATATATACACACACACCATAATTTTGTTATCCAGTAAACAGTTGATGGACATTTAGGTTGATTCCATATCTTAGCTACTGTGAATTGAGCTGCAATGAAAATGGGAGTACAGATAACTCTTTCATCTTATTTCATTTTGTTTGGGTAAATTCCCAGGAGTGGCATGGCTGGGTCATATGGTAGTTCTTTATTCCACTTTCTGAGGTATCTCCATACAGTATTACATAATGGCTGTACCAGTTTACATTCCCAGCATCAGGGCATTAGAGTACATTTATCCCTACATCCTCACCAGCATTTATTGTTTATTGACTTAGATTTAAACAATATAATCACCATGAGTCAGTACACAGTTTTAGTTTTGTTTAAAGTGGTATTCAACATCCTGGCAGATATATGGATTTTGGAAAAAAGTTCGGATACAAATCACTAGTAAAATGCAATATAGCTACCTATTTATCTATCTATGTATCTATCTATTTATTTACATAGATCCTCCAATATTAAGAAAAAGGATGTTTCACTGTAACATTGTCTTACTGCCCAAATACCTCAATCTAAACATTTTAAACTTTTAAAACATTGGTTATTGCCCAAGTTCCTTATTGAAAGAATACTAACAAGACATTTTAGCAATTTAAATCTTAAACATGGCTTTTCAAAGGGATTTAAAAGCTGATTATCCCTCAAGTTTCATTTTAAAATGTAGTCTTCCAAACCTTACAAACTAATAATTAGAAAGATTGTACATAGCTAACCTAATTAAAATAATTACCTTCAAAATGAAAAGTTGAAAAGCTAAGTAAAGCTCACACTATGAAACATATGCATGGAAATAATATTTATCAGTTATCATAGTAAAAATTTCAGTCATCAAGACATTTACAAAAATTTTTTTCATCCACCTATATTTTAATCTTACAATAGATAAAAACTAATATATTATTGTTACACTAAATCACACCGGATTGATGCATTTGGTCAGACTACAATTTGCATTGTTAAACTTTATATAACTTGGTAAAATTTCATTTCTTCTAGATTCCAAATATACATACAAAACCCATGCAATTTTAACATCTTTAATATACAATAGAATAACATACAAAGGAAGACATTTCAGTGTCTTGTATAACTAAGTTACTATTAATTCAACAATAAATGTAAAAAGGCATGCAAATTATCTATAAAGTATAACATATGCAAATATAATAACAAAATAACTTTTAGAGTGATGATACTCCAACCATATAGATATTAGTCACAGAAAACTAGAGGTTTTATAAGATTTTATGTCTTTTTTTTGTCTAGGTACTCAGCCATTTCCCTTTTTTGCTTCTTCCCATAAATTTTTCATGTGTGTGTATCCAGTAAGTTGAGAAACATGTTTTTATTATGCTTCATTTCCTTTTTAATTATTTATATTTTCAAATAAGATGCATAGAATAAAGTTACATTGCTGCTCTTATTAAAGCTATACAATTTTATACCAATAACTGCTTCAGATCACCTACTTCAAAAATTTGCAATTCTTTTCATTTGTTATTCTTAAGACTATCTCAAATTTATAGGCTATCTTATTGTATGTCTAAGGTATATTACAATAGCATAGTAGTTAATAAAAATCTGGTATTAAATTTTTATTAGATTCAAAGAAGCAATGTCAATAAAACATCCAATTGTATGCAACAGTCCCAACACTTTAATTGAAAACAAGTTATCATATAAGCTCCAACAGACAGTGGGACAAGTTTCTAATGATGTTCCTGGATTAATGATATGTAAACCGGTAAGTTTAGTCAATGGAAATGTTATTTCACAATGAGTTGCAAAATGCAAAATTAAAATTTAAAGAATTTTTGGGAAACATGAAAACACTGCCAAATCATTTAAGCCCTAACAGAATAATGTATTTGATTCTTATTTTTGCTTCTAGTACTACAGCATAATTCACTTTCATTATTCTCTCATTACAATTTGCTTGTTAAAATGAGTAAGTATGTTGAATTTAATAGTTTCAGAGAGATTTAGCCTATCTTTGCTTATAATACATAAAAATGGAAAAGTTTTGGAGATCCTAACTATACAGTAACAAGGGTTTAAGAAGATCTAGCTATTTTAGTTATATTATAAAATGACAGTGAAATAAGATTTTATCTAGTATAGAAAACAAGCCATCAATAGCTGTACACATATATTGTACATCTATCAGTTTTAAAATCTATCAACCAGGCCCACAGGTTTGTATATAACACGGTATTAACAGTGACTATATCTGGATGATGAAATCACAGGTTAATGTATTCTTCTATTTATGTGAGTATATTGTGAACATGGAGGCATAAACTTTAAGTATTTGATTCAAAACTTGCCTTAAAATAATTTGAGATCACAGGTCACCTAATGATTACTATCAAATTTTATGAAGGTTGTAGGGGAAAAAATAGGACCCATTAATATTTTTTTAATTTATTTATTTGACAGATAGAGTTAGACAGTGAGAGAGAGAGAGACAGAGACAGAGAGAAAGGTTTTCCCTCCATTGGTTCACCCCCCAAATGGCCGCCACGGCCGACACTGCGCAGATCTGAAGCCAGGAGCCAGGTGCCTCTTCACGGTCTCCCATGTAGGTGCAGGAGCCCAAGCACTTGGGCCATCCTCCACTGCCTCCCTGGGCCACAGCAGAGAGCTGTACTGGAAGAGGAGCAACCGGGACTAGAACCCTGCACCCATATGGGACACTGGCACCACAGGTGGAGGATTAACCTACTTGAGCCATGGCGCTGGCCCTAAATTAAGACTTCTTTAAAAATTACAAAATAGGGTCAGTACTGTGGGATAACAATTTAAACCATCACCTGTGGTGCCAGCTTCCCTTATGAGTGCTGGTTCCAGTCCCAGCTGCTACATTTCCAATCCAGTTCCAAACTAATGTGCCTGGAAAAGAAGCAGAGGATGGCCCAAGTACTTGGGTGTCTGTACCCATGTGGAAGACCAGATGAAGCTCTGGGCTCCTGGCTTCAGCCATGCCCATTCTTGAACCAGTGGATGGAAGATCTCTCTCTTCCTCCCTCTCACTGTAACTCTATTTTTCAAATAAAGAAAAAAAAATCTTTAAAATAAATTACAAAATAATCTCAATAATATATATAACTTGATAAGAATGTCATGTGATGAAATATTTCTCATGAAAAAGAAAATTCATATAGTGACAAAAAAGACAAAATTCCAGTATGTTTTCACCAAGGTGTTCTATAATACGTTTGAGAAAAGATTAAACAAGTATTAAATCTAGCTAATAAGAGAGGAAGAAAGCTTCAAAATTCATTTTATAATGCTGCAACATCCTGATAACAAAATCTATCAGAAGCAGCACAATTCAGAACACTAGAATATATTCACTTATGAATATGGATGCAAAATATTGAAGAAAATACTTGCAAATCAAAATCAGCAGTAAATTAAAACAATAAACCATAACCGACCAGAGTTCATACAATGAATTTAAAAATGGTTTAATATTAATATAATATGTTGTGGGGAAATTAGTTACATGAAGCAATTCAAAGATGGTGCCCAAAGGAAGTAATGTGGGTGGAATCCAAAGTTGCTTACCACTAAAACTAATCGGCTGCGCAACATCAGGGGAGGTGACAAAACTAGTAACAAGTGTATAGACATATGGCTAGTCCTATAGAAATCCCCCCGTAAGGTGATTTTTTAAGTGATTGGTTGGTCCTTAGCCCTGCCCCAATGACTCTGCAGTTTTGTGCTATAAAAGGTTCTGTTTCACAGGAAGTAAATGAGTCCTTGCTACTAGACTTGGCTCCCCGCTGCGTCTGATTGTCTCTGGGATCGGGAGGCTGGGGAACGGGGGAGCGGCGCACTCACCTTTCCTCGGACCTAGTCCATCCTGTACGGGTGGACTAAGACCCTGCAATATATTTCAATATGGAAAAAGAGAAAGTCTTTAAAGTAATCTTTATAAATATCCTCAAAGCATTTTATGTCAACATCTACTCCTAATGACTTTCTATATATTGAGAATATTTTAAAGTATTTAAAACAGCAATGAGCATATATTTAAAACCAACATTTAGATAACACTAGGTATTTCTTTAACATAAAAGATAAAAAACAATTCATAGATGTCATTTAATATTGTATATATATATATTATTCTCAATGAAATATACACAAAAAAGGAATTGACATCTTAGGATAAAAAAATGAGCAATACCGGGTGAGCATTGTGGCTCAGCATGTTAAGCCACAGCCTAGATCCCATATTGGAGTGCCGTTCTAGTTCCAGCTACTCTGTTCCCAACCCAGCTTCCTGATAATGTATCTCAGAAATCATAGGATGGCAGCCCAAGTGTGTGGGCCCTTCCCATCCATGTAGGAGACCTGGTTGAGTTCTAGGCCCTGGCTTTGCTTGAGCTGAACCCTGGCTATTGCAGACACTTGGTAAGTGAAGCAGGGAATGGAAGATCTCTACCACATTCTCTGTCATTGTAGATTCCAAGTAGGATGAAATAATTATTTTGGGAGGGTTCCAAGATAGTGAAATAGTGACAGGATGGTCTGCTTTACATGGGGCATAATTAATATTTAAAAAGGAAGAGAGAGTACACTCTCAGGAGAAAGCTGTGGGAGAGCTGTGGTGGGAGATCCTATCAGAGCAGAGAAGGTGGTCCGGGACCCATGCTGAGAGAGCAAAAACACTACAGAAGACACAAAAACTTGGATCGGGGAGGGGAAAGTCCACCCCAGCAAGCAAGGTGACAGGGAATACATGGGCCCATGGCGCTGCTTATACAGCAGGAGGGAGAGCTTAGTGCACTGCTTTTGGAGTTCCACACAGATCCCACAGGACAGCAGGCAACCAACTTCCCAGAGGCAGTAAAAAAATAAATAAATAAAGGCACATCTCTCTCCCTCCTCTGCTACACCGAAGACTTTAGGCCAGCTGAGGGAGAGCTGATGCCATCTTTGGACACAGGGAGGGGGCAGCCACCTTGGCTCCTGTGGCAGTTGTACCAATCCAGTTGCCTGGCAATAGAGGAAAGGGGAGCTGCCACTACAGAGGGGAAGCATGGAAAGCCAAGACATTGTGGCAAAAAATGTTCTACATGAAGGATCTCTGTGAGTGAAACCCTGTTGGAAAGAGGAGGCTATGAAAGAAGGATGCACTTTTCTCTAAAGGGAAGAGAGAACTTCCACTTTGCTTATAGCCTTGTCTAAATATGGATAGAGTTTGTGGATTCAAAAGGCTTCCATAACCTTGGCAGCTCATGTCAAGAGCCTTGGGTGATGACTGAAGTCAT
Source organism: Lepus europaeus (assembly GCF_033115175.1). Taxonomy (NCBI): domain Eukaryota; kingdom Metazoa; phylum Chordata; class Mammalia; order Lagomorpha; family Leporidae; genus Lepus; species Lepus europaeus. The sequence continues at coordinate 81,625,982 of NC_084835.1, forward strand.
ACATAAGAGTGTTAATTGTTAAATTAACAACAGGAGTAACTGTGCACTACTTCCCATGTAGGACCCCTGTCCTCTTAAAGTTGAATTACAAGAGTAAATAGTAAAACCTGTTCTGAAAGATTTACTTCGTTTTAGTACATTAAGTGGAGAATATTTTTATGTCTCATAAGCTATAGTTATGTCTAAGTGCTCACACAGTTGTATCATTCTTAGGTTCTTCTTCAAAGATAATTAAGTTTCTCAAATAAATATATATTTTTTTGAAATCAGCAAAATATAATTTTATGGGTGCTATCACATTTTATCCATAAACCACATTGAATATTGTGCAATAAAGTAGCTTTATTTTCATAGGTCAAAGCATTTGATTGTATTTTGGTTCTACCAATTCATGTATGTCTGAGAAAATCATTCTGCTCCTCTAGACTTGTTTCTTCCATGGTATATTATTTGTATTAACAGTAATTACTAATTCACCTACTTTAAATCAGGAAATTGCTTAATTTGAATCTTGAGGTAGAGAGCATGAACCAAAAGGCAGAGTTGAATGGGCATACTGTCATATTTGGATTCATATTATATAGTTTATAGACCAATAACAGTAATAAAAATTAACTGTTTACCAACAAGAGTATCTAAAATTATAAAATCATCACTTTATGTGCAAAAGGGACTCAGTTATTTACAACTGCTATCTATAAATTGAATTCCCAAAAATTACTGTATACCTATGTCATTGTTCAATAATATATGAAAATCACAAATAATTCTAAATCCTTAGGAATTCTTTTTATTTTCTTCTAAACGATAAACTGTAGATGGCTATTTGTTTATATTACAAAGAAAGAGTTGCATATAATAGAATTTTTTTTAAAAAAAATCAAACTATGGGAGAATAGATGAGAATGGATTTACTAAGAAATCTTAGATATGAAAATAATTTGATCATAACGTTGTCTTAAAGTATGTACCAATTTCAAGATGTTTTCTGGCATACAAAAGTCATTATAGACATTAAAAAAGAAATAATGTGTTTTTGGATACAATCACGCCACAAATTGGCGAAAGTATATGTTAATGACATGAAAATTGTTAACAGGATGCACAATATCCTTGTGCTTATAAAAATCAGTTATGTTGTATGTGCATTTAGGCAGCACAAATCTTTCTTTTTCTCTTAAACTAGGAGTTTCAATTGCATACCAAAAAATAATGTGTAGCAATAATGCATATCATTGCTTTTAATTGAGTGTTTAACATGTGCTCCTAGAAAATCTAGCTTAAAGGTTTTTATAACGAGCAAATTGCAGAAAAAATTAACATATCTAAACTTCATCATGTTCTCATATTTCCAAGAGAGTATTATAGTCCTCTAATGATTTCCATAATTGAAAAATATTACTTACTTATATGTTCACACTTCTCATCAAAATAACGTTTTATTACAACATCAAATAAAGCAGGATCAGATTTGCCATTTCAGAGATGATAAAAACTTTTTTAAAAAAAAAGATTCTATATTCGGTGAATAAAATGTCCCTCTTTGGTAATATTTTATTAATGGAGCTACTTTTATTAATGACAAATTTTATCATGATTACAAAATTGAGATCCATAATTATTTGGTAACACCATATAATATTTTAAAAATTTATACTAGTTGTGCTACACTATACTGATGCTTATAAAAGTCCCTGGTGAGGAATTAAACATTTCCGAAAGCGCCATACATTCCTTAAAATTATCAAGATTTATGTGAACAGCTACACTCCATGCTGTTTCACGAAGTTCTTTCCAGGCTCATAGTTACAAATATTTTAATCCCCATTTCTTCTTCTCTTTTTCTTCCTCCTTCCCTTACTCCTAACCATCTTCCCTCCCTCTAGCCTCCCTCCTTCCCTTCCTTCTTTCTTTCCTGCTTTCAATTTATTCATTGGTTCTCTTAGTCATTCAACAAGCATGTTAAGTTTACTTATTTATTTGCCTATTTCTGGCTCCTTCTCCATAACCTTTGTAGAGGTGTAATTCATTATCATATTTATTCAAGGTGGCTGTTTTCTCCATTACTTTGAAAATCTCAAATCTAAAATCACAATACAAAGGTTTATAGAAGGTACAGTTTAGTAAGAAGAAAATTATAGTGCCCACTAAAAAGATTTGAAAATTACAGAGTTAAATGAAAATGCTAATCTGGAAATAAATATAGAGAAAACTTTATAGTATAAATTATAGTGCAAAAATAGATCACCTTAGTAAAGGAATTAGTAGATACAAAAGGCATAAAATTATGGAAACTAGAATATACATCAGGGGAAGGGTCTTCATGTTCTTAAACCATTCGGGAAGAAGTTGAAGATGTCAAACTTGCTTCAGATTTGATAAATGAGATATGCATTCAAAATATTCCAATATCTTATAAATTTAAAATTTGTAAAAAAAAACCTTAATTTTGAATATAAATTAATTCTAAACATAATTATTGTATTTTAGATATGATAATCTTAATTTTACCTAGAAACATGTTTCCAAATTACATGAAATAAAAACCTTAAAAGTTAAAAATAGAAAAATTTACTGTTTTAACAGAGATATTCTAATACAATTCCACAATGATAAGTCAGAAAATAAATCAGAAATTTAAAACATTTAAATTAGCATGATCGCACACTTGCAAAATGAGTATTCTTAGATTATATTCTCATACCAGAGGAAATATCTTTTACAAATGAAATATTTATGTGAATTGCCCACGTAGTAGAACACAGATTAAACATTAATAAACTTTAAATATTTTTATTATTTATAATCATAACAATTACATTAAAATCAAGTTTAACAATAATTTTAAAATCAGTAAAGATACAAGGATAATATTTCTAACAATGATCACAGGATGGTTTGGCAAAGAAGATGATTCAATTCCTAGAAAGTTCCAAGAAAACTGGCTAAGGTCCAGTTTAGAAAAATTACACAAATAAAGGGAAAGATAGATCATTGAAACATTTGGGAAGTTCCTGTCATAGAAGATCCATTTCTTTGCAAACAATTCATAAATAAATTCAGTGCCAATAATATTTTCAAAAAAATCTGAAGGAAATGAATAAGATAATGCTGAAATTTACATGGAGTGGAAAGGGTCAAGAATAATCTGAACCCATGAAGAAATATAAGATTGGAGAATTAATCCAAATACATGATCAATATTCATTATTGAAATACACAGACGTGGATTACGTGATAAGTTGGTCAGTAGATGAAGCAAGTGTGAATGGAAAAGAGATCCACACACGTATGAAAGCCTGATATGTGATAAAGATAACAGTAAGTGTTTTTACATTAAGAAAGGTGTAGCAATAAATTATATTACAATTTACATTTGTAAGTTGTTTTTGTATGTTAAAAAAGGTATAATTGGAACTTCCCTTCATATCATACCAATACGTAAATTTCATCTATATTTTGCTTCATATTTGTCATGTGAAATATGTATTCAAAAATTTGGAAAAATTTATTTCAAATTTCTAAATAAAATACAGAATTAAGGAAAAAATCCTGAATTTTGAGCAATCTAAACATATTTTCATCTAAAAAACATAAATATTAAAAGAAAATTTCTCTCTTACTCTCTGTCTCCTGAACTCTGTCTCTCTTACACTCTCTTTTTTCCTTCTTCGCCCCTTCCCTCCTGTCTGTTGGATTTCCCCCAATAAATTCTTTCCGTTAAAAAAAGAAAAAAAAGGAAATTTCAAATTTCTAAAGAATAAGATATCAAAAAATATTTTCATGAACTTAATGTAGGAAAAATTCCTTAAACAAGTTCAGAAAAGCACAAAGCTCAAAGGGAAGTACTTATCACCTGTACTATTTTTAATTGAATTTTTTTCCTAATTAGAAGTTATCATAAAGAATTGAAAATAAACCAGATAAAGAAATTTTTAATGTATGTAGTTCAAAAATGTTTAGTATACAACAAATGCCTGCAAATCAACAAAAGGCAATCACTCAACATTCAGGGGGAAATTCATGAGCAGGTTTTTTTGGGGTATGAAAGGAAATGAAAATGAACTTCCTAAAACTATTAATACACACTTATTACTATTAATAGCTAATGATTAATAAACCATAATGAGATACAATTAAGAGGCGTTAGAATATGACAAAAGAACATCTTTTTCACTTTAGATAGAAATACAAATTGGCAGAGGAATGGATAAGTTTTTCCTTTTACTGTTCTATTGTATCTTTTTAAATATTTTATTATTTCCTTTAAATGCAATAAATGACATAGACAGAAGAAGAAAGTTTCAACTCCATGAAGGCCACACTGGTTCCAAGCATCAGGACTCACACACTATTGCTGGTTTTAGAGACAAATGGAACCATCAGCAGAAGAAGGCAGGGACCTTCCCATACCAGACATCCTGTGCTGACAGCCACCAAGGCAATAAGAGTATCAGCTGGGAAACTACAGGAAGTGAGTTTTGTCACAATTGAAGGACCCTGGAAGTAGATTCCCCTTGACCCTGACGGCTGCAGAGAGAAATGCAGGGCTGCTGACACCTGGCAAGACCTGGCACAGAGTAACCATTGAGCAACTCATGCTGTGCCCAGGCTTTGCACAGAGAAATGTGAGATAAGAACTGGGTGCTGTTTTAGGCTGCTAAGCATGTGGCCGTTTGCTACAAAGCAACAGAAAATTACCATTGGTAGAAGCTTGACTAAATATTTGCTGATTGTCAGAAGGAAAGTTTACCATTCACAGCTCATAACTAAAATTTTTTTCCTACTTTTATATATGAAAAACTCACCGCAATGGATAAAGCAGCTACTTCATTCCTTGATGACTTTGTTTCCTTTATTACTTCAGTCACTTCTTCTTCATGCTCCTCAATATTAACATTAACATTTTGTATTGATGTAAAGTAATGATTAAATAGATTGCTGAGTTTATCTAACTCTCTTCTAAGAGAAAAAAAAAGTTGATTTTAGCCACATTAAAAATTACATTTAAATTAGCTTCCAGCTGAACAATAATAATCAATGAAATTTGTCTATTTCTAAAATTTCTCCCATTTCAAAGCAACTTCCCAACTCCTAAAAAAAAAGTACCACTTTGATATTAGTAAATAGTGAGAAAAATTCATCAGTAGTATATATCTTGACAAGAGAAAGAAATTATAGAAACATGACTTAGGAATGATTTAAAGTAAACCTGCTTCTGACTGGCTTTCAGATGGGAGAATTAAACCTCTTTGATTCAAAAGTTGGATGGCACAGGGATGGAAGGGCAAGGGAAAAAGAAGGAAAGATAACAAGAAGAAAGAGAAGAAGATCCAAAGTGAAAAGACTGAATCTTTACGGCATGAGAAGTTAAATGGAGGGAAATGTAGGTTAAAACAACCAGGACTTGATTTAAAGTAAAAAAATTGCCAAGGAGTTTTTTGTTGCTATATGACCCCCCCCAACAAAAAATCAGGGCTGGTCTGTGAAGCTCTGAACCTTTTGTCCTGTTAAGCAGGAGATTCATTCCAAAAACAGAAGTTTCTTTAGACAATAGCATGGCAGTTTAATATAAGCCCCCCAAAATACACTAAGAAATTGATTAAATTACCATTTCATAAAATGACAAGTGATGCAGATAACTACAACTTTTATCCATATACAGTAAACAAAATAAACTTGGATATTTATTTGAAATCTAAATATGAGAACAAATGGTAAATAGTTTATATGTAATAAAACCATACAAATCAAATTGGAATAGAATAGTCATCTAATAGATAAAGACATAGAAAATACATACAAAAATTCACAAGAAAATAGGTGACAGTTGCCAAGAAATACGTGACATACTTCAGGGATTGGCCCAGCTTCTCATGCAGGAGTCAAGTCAGTTAAAACCCAAAGATGCACTCTCACTACAGCAATGGAAATCAAAGCAACAAACAATTGGGCAAGAACAAGGTCCTTCTTCACCCTTCCATGTCTTGAGAGCACAGCTTCTCTACCAAAATTCTAGATGCTGGATTGGCAATGAGAGGTAGGGAGCTACTACGTTCCAAAATTGTAAATAAGTTTGTTTCAGTTTCCTTCTTTTGCAATTAATTTTTCTTCTCTCGATGGAATTTCTTGCCAGAGAGTAAATGATGGACCTTTGTCTGAAACGCACTTTGCCATGCAGTAGATGCCCATATGTATGTTCTTTTACTATTCTCTTTCCCCTCTTCCCTGATTCAGCTGATGCCACCAAGTCCTCAGTCTTTTGAATAATATTTTTCAGAGTAAAAATCCGCTTCTCCCTACTAGATATTAAATGTCACCATTTTTATATTGCTAAAACAGAGTACATTAAGAAAAATAAAATAGGAAGGATCGCTCTACTCATTACTGAGTATTATAAGTATAGGCATCAAGAAATGGTGATATTCATGGAGTAATATTTGACTGGCGGATTAATCAAGCAGAATAGGAAATCCAGAATTAGATCTACACAAATATGTCCAACTGACTTTTGAGAAAGTTACAGAAGCAATTCAATGGAAGTGATTTAATATATGGTGTTGGAATCACTGGCTATACATAGATTAAAAACAAAACTAAAAAAATCTTAGAGTAAATCTCACATTTCATATACATTTTAAGTGAAAATTATTCATATATCTAAATATGAAGTGTAGAACTATAGTATTTTAGAAGAAAGCACAGGAGGAAATCTTTGTGACTTAGGGTTCAGGCAAGAGTTAACATAAAGGATTCAGGAAAGCAAATATTGGTGAATTTAATTTCATCCAAATTAAAAACCTTGAAATACCCTCATATAGGGAAGAAAAGTGTTTCCAAAAACACAGAAATATTTTCAAATTACAAGTATCTTCAATATATACTGGATTATTTACTTACATACTTGACCATAAATCAAGAAGGAATTGGAAAATGGGTGAAAGGAACATAGAACTTTACAAAAGAGAGAATGTGATCAGCACACACACACACACAGATGTTCAATGTAATTGGCCAGTTGGGAAATGTGAATTAAGGGCATACTGAGATATCACTATATATTAGAAGGGCTAAAATTGTGTGTAAAAAATAGTAATGTGTTGTGGAGAAACAGGATCTCTCATATATTGCTGGTTTGAAAGTGTGGCTTTCTGTTTACCATGGATTGAAACTATACAATGCTCACTGACAATGAAGATAAATAGTTCAGTTAAAAAGAAATACTAAACAATAAGAAGTTTGCTATTAAAACTTTAAAATATATTTCCTGATAATCCATGAGTGAAAGAAAAAACGATAGAAATTATAAACTTATATCTTAATTATGCTAATGAAAATATATCAGGTGAGTTATTTTATTTATGAAATAAATGCTTGAGGACATGTTGAAATAGATATTGAATAGGGAGAAATGAAAATATCTTAACAAATGAATGTTCGCTTATATCTAACCCTATGATACAGATGTGTTCATTTTGCTTACATTTATTTGGTTCTAGCTCTGTAATAATTATGAATTTTTCTATAATAAGTAAATATCAATTTAAATAAATGAAATCTTATTATATCACAATAAAGAATTTAAAGCCAACAAAAGGAAATAGAATACATATCAGAACAAACTTAATGAAAAATTAATTATTAGTATTCTAAATATAATTAATCTACATATTAACATATTAGATTTTAGGGCAATCAAGTAAATTCATTATTAAAACATTTGATGCTATTTTTAATGGATAAATTGTTATATAATTTGCTTAATAATAAACTGTGTTGGATATTTTTAAGGCAGGGTTTTCACTACTGCACAGAGTATATATTTATATATAGCATATCCTTAAGGAAATTTGGCAATATTTGAAGATGCTTAAAATTACACAGATGCATAAAGTTTTAAAAATCTACAGAACTTCACAAATATATATATATATTAACTTACATAATTAGATAATAAAATACATATAGCAATAAATTATTTGCTATTTATCCACATTTTGAAACGCAAGGTGTTTCATTTTAACTAATATTTTATTGCTAAATGCAATATGCAACTCTAAAATATTTTTACCTGAAGCCATCTATTTTTGCTTCATCATTACAAATATCTTTTTGAAAGTCTTCTTTCATTTGTTTAGCCTTAAATTTGGTGTTTTCATATTCCTCTATAACTTCTTCAAGATCTCCATGAGTTTTTCTGCACAGCTCCATTACCTGGTAGTGAAATATATTTTTTCTAATATATGCATTTAATTATTAATTAAAAGAAAGAACTTTAGGGCAGGTTTTCTTTTTCTTTTTTGTTTAATTTAGGCAAAAAGTCTTTCACATACATTTTTCCTCCCATCGTTAATCTACTGTTTAGTATGTGGGGTTTTAGTTTTCTTATTTTCTTATAGGATTCAATGCAGGGGGTATATAAAAGTTACTGTCAAAAATAACTTCAATATTCTGGTTAATGTGTCCAAAACACATTATCTTTTCACTACAAAAAACACATTACTTTTATGGTTTTAGCTGTTCAAATAGTATGTTATTGTAACATTTTTTTAAAAGATTTATTTATTTACAGGTAGAGTTATACAGAGAGAGAGGGAGATACAGAGAAAGGTCTTCCATCCACTAGTTCACTCCCCAAATGGCTGCAATTGCCAGAGCTGAGCTGATCAGAAGCCAGGAGCTTCTTCTGGGTCCCCCACACAGGTGCAGGAGCCCAAGCACTTGGGTCATCTTTTACAGCTTTCCCAGGCCAGAGAGCTGGAATGGAAGTGGAACAGCCAGGATGCTAATGGGCTCCCGTAAGGGTTACCAGCACCACAGGAGGAGGCTTAGACCACTACACCATAGGACCAGGCCCATAATGTAGAATTTTTTTAAAAAAAATGAACAAATACTACCTTAACTCTACTTAGATTAGAATATCTCAATATCATGCAAATATTTAACTTTACTATTTTTATTAATAAGCACCAGAAACATTCTCTTTTCTTTTTGCATCTCTCCCTCCTCTGTCACCATAACTTTCTAACTCTGCATCACATTATTTTTATATAACATTCCTTTATACCATACATGACTCATTACTCAACTCAAAGTCAATTTATATGAACATTATGCACAGCTTGGCATGTGCTACATCATGAGATGCATAACATAAACATTGTGGTAATGAAGAACCCTGTAACAGAATTGTACATCCTGAAATATTTATTCAAATGTGCTTTTAAAGGAGGATTTGCTTAGCCAGAATGTAATGATACGTATTTTGAGGAATTTCCTAAACACTGGCTGATATTATTCTCCAGAAAGGAGTAATGTTTGTATTCTGACAAGTAAACTAGAAGAGAACCTATGATTCAACAGCAACCCCAACATTTTCAAATCTATTTTTCTGAGCATACTTTTCAAGTCAACAAACTCCAAAGAAATATCGGTACATTTTACTAAGATTTCATGATGCTTTATAAAACAACCTGGAGTGACCAGTGCTATGGTGCAGTGGGTTAAACTGTTGCCTGCAGTGCTGGTACGCCATATTGGTTCAGCTTGAGTCCTGAATATTCTGCTTCTGAAACAGTTCCCTATAAATCTTCCAGGGAAAGTAGTGGAGGTAGGGTATCTCTTTCTCTCTCTCTCTTTATTTGGCTTTTCAAATACATAAATAAATATTTTTTAAAAACACTTTGATGTGTTCAAGGATGTCAGAATAGTAACAGGGCAGTCTCATTTAAGCTAAGCAAAATTAATTCAAAAAAAGTGGAGAAAGTACATTCTGAGGGTAAAGCTGCAGAGGAAACTGCAGTGGGAGGTCCTGTAGAAGCAGAATTGGCCTGGACCCATGTGGAAGTGCAGACATGAAACAAAATGAAAGGAGCAATGAAACAATGAGGGACTTGGCATCTTGGATCCAGAAAAAAACACCAACTCTGGCAAACCAGATGAGACTGGACTGCACAGCCCACACTGCTGTTGATACAGATGGAGGGAGATCTTAGTAAACTGCACCATATTTGAGTCTGGCCTGTACCCCTCAGGGCAGCAGGGTGCCCTCTCACCCAGAGGCAGGGGATAAGAGACACATCTCTTTCTCTCCTTCTCACACTTACAACAGCAACCTGCAGCCAGTGGTGGGAGGGCTGGTCCCATTTTTGGACATATGCATTTAGCAGTTGTTCCAGCTCTTGTGCATGCATCCAGCCAATATCAGAGTCACCCTCTACCCAGACAGCAGGGTCAACCACAGCAGTTCAAGAAAAATTGACAAGGATGGTCCCCACCACACTGGCTGCATCCACCCAGCCAAGGGTGAGATGGAGGAGCCATCCAGATGGAAGGGAAGTGCTGCCTGCAGGACTAAAACTAACTGCAGAAATTCAAGCAACAAGAATAAGGAAGACACTATGACCCTCCACAAAGGGACACAACATTTCATTATTAGAATGTGAAGATGAAGAGATTGAGGAAATGCCAGAAATGGAATTTAAAAATTAATCATAGGATTACTCTAAAGCAATCAGAAGCAAATACACAAAGTAAAGAAAATCACACATGATATGAATGATAACTTTCCCATGAAATTAACATTTTAAAGAGAAATCAAAATGAAATATTAGAAGCGAATAATTCAATACATCAAATAAAAAAGCAGTAGAAAGTCTTAACATCAGAGTTCGTGAGGCAGAAGAAAGAATATTCGAACTAGAAGAAAATTTTATAGTCAGATCAATGAAAGAAGAAGAAATTAAAAAACTAAAAACAGTGTTGGAGATCTATGGGATACTATCAATTGATACAACATATGAGTCTTAGGAGTACCTGAAAGGGTAGAAAGAGAGAAGGGAATAGAAAACCTATTTAGTGAAATAATTACAGAAAACTTCCCTAATTTGAGAAAGACGTCCAAGTACAGGATGCACATAGAACTCCTAACAGACATAACCAGAAAAGATCTTCACCATTATATATTGCAGTCAGTCTCCACAGTAAACATAAACAAAAGATTCTAAAATGTGCATGACAGAAACACGAGAATACTTTCAGAAGATCTTCAATTAGAATCACAGCTGACTTCACATCAGAAACCCTACAGGCCAGAAGACAATTGTGAGATATAGTCCAAACCTTAAGAGAAAAAAAAATTGTCAACCCAGAATATTGTACCCTGCAAAGCTCTCATTTATGAATGAAGGTGAAATAAAGACCTTTTATAACAAACAGAAATTGAAAGACTTTGTCACCACTTGTCCAGCCTTACAAAAGATGCTAAAGATGTGCTACACACAGAAACACAGAACACAGAAAGAAAGTCATCGTCATGAAAGAATGTGAAAACAAAAAAAAAAATCCCCCAGTAAAAGTACTAAAGAAATCAGAAATAAACAACAAGAATCTTCAGGAAAAATGGCAGGGTCAAGTAGTTACCTAGTAACTTTGAATGTAAATGGCCTCAACTCTCCAGTTAAAAGATACTGAGTGGCCAAGTGCATTAAAAAAAAAAATTCATCTATTTGATGCCTACAAAAAACACACCTGAACAACAAAGATATGCATAGACTGAAAGTGAAAGAATAGAAAAAAAGCCATCCCATGCTAACAGAAAGAAAAAGAGGGCACGTGTAGCCATCCTGATATCGGACAAAATAGACTTTAACACAAAAATTGTTAAAAAAAAAAAAAAGCAGAGAAGCAAACTATGTAGTGATTAAAGGATTATTAGAATAGGAAGACATGACTATAATAAATGTATATGCCCAATTACAGGGCAGTTGGCTATTCCAAATAACAATTAACATATCTAAAGGAAGACATAGTCACCAATACAACAGTAACAGGGGACTTCAACACCCCATTTTCATCAATAGATCAACCAGACAGAAAATCAACAAAGAAACAATAAAACTAATTGACACTATTTACCAAATGGATTTAACTGATATCTACAGAACTTTTCACCCCACCATTGCATAATACACATTCTTCTCAGCAGTTTATAGAACTTTTTCTAAGATAGACCATATACTAGGTCACAAAGTCTCAGCAATTCAAAAAAATCAAAATTATACCATGTACCTTCTCTGATCACAATAGAAACAGATTAAAGTTCTAAATAAACAACTCAAGAATCTCAAAAACATGGGCAAACACGTGGAGACTGAACAACATACTCTTAAATGAACAGTGAGTCATAGAAAAAAATCAAAAGAGACATCAAAAAATTTCTGGAAATGAATGAAGATGACAATACCTCATATCAAAACTTATGGGATACAGTAAAAGCAGTGTTAAAAGGGAAGTTTATAGCAATTAGCACCTACGTCAAAAAACTAGAAAGTCACCAAATAAATGAGCTCTCAATACAGCTCAAGGACCTAGGGGGGAAAAAAAAAAACAACAAACCAAACTCCATATTAGTAGGAGGAAAGAAATAATTAAAATTAAGGAAGTAATAAATGAAATTGAAACCAAAAAGGAATACAAAAGATCAGTGAAAGGAGAATCTGTTTTTTTGAAAAAAATAAACAAAACTGACACACCATTAGCCTGACTAACCAAAGGGGGGGTGGGTAGAAGACCCAAATCAATAAAATCAGAGACAAAAAAGGAAATGCAATAAGAGATAGCACAGAAATAAAATGAATCACCAGGGATTACTACAAAGAGCTGTATGCCAGCGAGTCAGGAAACCTAGAAGAAATGGTTAGATTTCTGGACACATATAATCTACCAAAATTGGGTCATGATGACATAGAAAGCCTAAACAGATCAATAACCAAAATGCAGATCAAATCAGTAATAAGGATCCTCCCAACAATGAAAAGCCCTAGTTCGATGGCTTCACTGCTGAATTCCACCAGACATTTAAAGAAGAAATAATTCCAATTCTTCTCAAGCTATTCAAAGCAATTGAAAGGGAGGGAATCCTCACAAACTCCTTCTATGAAGCCTGCATCACCTTAATTACTAAACCAGAAAAAGGTACAGCCAATGTTCCTGATGAACACAGATGCAAAAATCCTCAACAAAATACCAGCCAATCAAATCCAAATACATCAGAAAGATCATTCACTGGACCAAGTGGGATTTATCCCTGGTATGCAGGGATGGTTCAACATCTGAAAATCAAAAAATTGATAGGCCACATCAACAAACTGAAGAGCAAAAGCCATATGATTATCTAAAAAGATATAAAGCATTTGACAAAATTCAACACCCTTTTATTGTGAAAATCTTAGGCAAATTGTGTATAGAAGGAACATTCCTCAATATAATCAAAGCAACTTATAAACAAACCCATAGCCAACAACCTACTGAATGGGGAACAATTGGAGGCATTCCATTAAGATCCAGAACCAGACAATGATACCCACTCTCACAATTCCTGGAATATTTAGCCAGAACCATGAGGCAAGAAAAAGAAATCAAAGGGATACAAATTGGAAAGGAAGAAGGAGCCAGGAGCTTCTTCCTGGTCTCCCACATGGGTGCAGGGGCCCAATCATTTGGTCCTCTTCTACTGCTTTCCCAGGCCATAGCAGAGAACTAGATTGGAAGTGGAGCAGCCAGGACCGGGACCAGCACCCATATGGGATGCTGGCACTGCAGGTGGCAGCTTTACCCAATATGCAAAAGCAGTGTCTACCCTCAATAAGATTTTATAATTATGGTTTTATGTTGTTGAGTCCATAACTTAGCTATTATAAATTGAGCTGAAATTAACATGGGTGTACAGCTCACTCTTTCATATGCTGATTTCATTTCCTTTGGGTAAATTCCCAGGCGTGAAATGGCTGGGTCACATGGTAGGTCTATATTCAGATTTCTGCGTTATCTCCTCCATACTGCCTTCCACAGTGGTTGCATCAGTTTACATTCCCACCAACAGTGGATTATGGTACCCTTTTCCCCCCTGTCCTCACCAACATTTGTTGTTTGTTGATTTCCACATGAAGGCTATTCTAATGGGGGTGAGGTGAAAACTCATTGTGGTTTTGATTTGTATCTCCTTGAATGCTAGAAATCCTGAGCATATTTTCATGTCCTGTTGGCCATTTAAATTTCCTCTCTTGAAATATATCTGTTCAGGTCCTTTGCCTATTTCTTAACTGAATTGTTTGTTTTGTTGTTAAGTTTCTTGAACTCTTTATAGATTATGGAAACTAATCTTTTATCAGTTGCATACTTTGCAAATATTTTCTCCCAATTCGTCAGTTGCTTCTTTACTTTGTGAAGTGTATCTTTTAAATTTTGATGCAATCCCATTTGTCAATTTTGGCTTTGGTTGCCTGTGTTTCTGGGGTCTTGTTCAAGAAGTCTTTCTGTATGATAGAATGTTTTTTTGAGATACATATTCATTTGTTTACTTATTTGAAAGGCAGTGCTACAAAGGAAGAGGAAGATAGAGATCTTCCATCTACTGGTTCAATCCCCAAAAGGCTGCAATGGCTGGGTCTGGGGCTGGGCCGGACAAAAGCCAGGAGCCAGGAGCTCAATCAGGGTCTCCTTTGTGAGTGCAAGGGCCCAAGGATTCGGGAGATCTTCCACTGCTTTCCCAGATGCATTAGCCTTGAGCTGGATTGGAAGTGGAACAGCTGGGATTTGAACCAGTGCCCATATGCTCACCTCAAATGGGTGAGGCTAAAGCCAGGAGCCAGGCACTCCATTCTGGTCTCTCACACGGATGGCAGAAGTCCAAACTGGGGGCCTTTCCTGTTCTCTTCTAGGCATGTTATCAGGAGGCAGCTGTATCAGAAGGTGAGCAATTGGGATTTGAACTATCAATCCAATGTGGGATGCTGGCATTGCAAGCAGTGTCTTAAACTACTGTGTAAGAATGACAGCCTCATTTTTGGCCGGCGCCGTGGCTCAACAGGCTAATCCTCCGCCTTACGGCGCCGGCACACCAGGTTCTAGTCCTGGTCGGGGCACCGATCCTGTCCCGGTTGCCCCTCTTCCAGGCCAGCTCTCTGCTGTGGCCAGGGAGTGCAGTGGAGGATGGCCCAAGCGTTTGGGCTCTGCACCCCATGGGAGACCAGGATAAGCACCTGGCTCCTGGCTTCGGAACAGTGCGGTGCGCCGGCCGCAGTGCGCCTACCTCGGCGGCCATTGGAGGGTGAACCAACGGCAAAAAAGGAAGACCTTTCTCTCTGTCTCTCTCTCACTGTCCACTCTGCCTGTCAAAAAATTAAAAAAAATTAAAAAAAAAGAATGACAGCCTCATTTTTGTGTATCTTTGTTCCTTTTTATTGTCCTATCATATCTACAAAAAAGAATATCTAATTATAATTTTGAAGTCAGGCTCACCTGACTTGTTCTTCCCATTCCTTGAAATGGCTTTAGCTTTCCAATATTTTTACAAATAATTACTAGTCAATTTTGTGGGCCAGTCTTCTATTCATACATAAACACTTCCTATTTTTAATTATAATACATCTTAAGCATATTTTGATAAAATAACATTTTTTTTCTTTTTGTCATGATATAATAAATTACACAGTTGGATTTTCATCTGTTGAGCCATCTTTACATTACTATAATAGTCACGGACTGGTGTGTTGTTTGTCTCTATTACTTAAATGTCCTTTTCTAATATTTTATGCAATTTTCTCAAATACATATTAGAGAAACAATAACAATTACTTAGGTACAATTCCCACAAGGTTTTGATGTTAAAATATGCCACACTCATTTAAAACTTTCTCTCCTTTTCAATAGACCAAATATTTTTAAATATTGGAATTATTTTTATTTTACAGGCTAGATCAAACTCAATATTTGATTACAGATGTTTCTCCCACAGGCTGATTCTAATTTCTTTGGATATACACTAACTATTGGAATATTGGATCATATGGTAGGTCTATTTCTAAGTTTTAGAGGAACTTGCACACTATTTTGCATAATTGCTGTATTAATTTACATCCCAACCAACAGTATATGAAATTCCCTTTCTCTGGGCATCTCTATATTTAAATGTAAACATCTACAGCTGTGATGAATGCCACTCTCACCACATACCATATATTTTGGTATTCTCTGTTTTTGTTTCCAATCATCTCATACATGTTTTAAACTCTTGAGGTAGGCCCCACTACATCCATTTAATAAATGAATAAACAGAAGCAGAAAAATTAAAGAAGTGTCTTGAGTTCTAAATGATATTCCTGGGACTCCTGCTCCATAACATATATCCTTTCCTACAGTCTCTGTGCAGGTATTTGTTTCTCTCCGAGGAAGTATTTGAGCCTCTCAGTACACATGAATCTGTTCTTCACTTTTTAATTTTTTTTTTAAATGCTGAGTTACAGAAAGGGGGAAAGGCACACAGAAACAGCTCTTCCATCTGCTGGTTTACTCCCCACATGGCCACAGTCACTGGGTCTGAGCTAGGCCAAAGGCAGGAACCAAGAGCTTCTTCTGGGTCTCCTACATATCTGGTAGTGGTGCAGGCACTTGGGCCATTCTCTGCTACTTCCCCAAGCTCATTAGCTGGGAGTCGGATCAGAGGTAGAACAGCTGGGAATCCAACTGACACCCATATGGGAAATAGACATCACAGGCAGAGGCTTAACCTGACACCACAACACTGGTCCCCGGCTTTTCATTTTGAGTTTTGTCGGTTATGCTCATTTTATGAAAGAAAATTGTATTTTCTTTTACTAAGGTATAATTTTCTTTCCACCTTAATGTTGAGTTATCATGTTTTGGCTGCACAACATCGATAACCTTTTTTATAATATCTCAATTTCATTTTGAGGAATTGCTTTCCCTTGTGTGGCATACCCATAATAGATGATTCCATTACAGTGTTTGGTTCCCATTTCAGAAGCCAAGAGGATCAGACTCTCATTCATCTTGTCCCTTGGAATAGCAAAAAGGTGGCCAGCTGACTTAAAAGCAGGTAAGTAGAAGCTTTCATATAGGAACTTGGAAGCAATCAATGGCAAAAAATGAGGAAATAGTAGATGAAAAGCCACTTTATTAATGGCAGTTGCATTAGGGTTCTTCTGAGGAACAGAATCCAGGGGCAGAGAGATAATGATAACCCACATGATTATGGAGGTACGAGGCCAAGATCTGTAGAGTAGCTGACAGGGTGGCGATACAAAGAAAACACACAGTCCAAGTCCAAGTCCAAGAGCTGTGTGTTGTCAATGTTCCTCCTCATCCTGAGGATGTCAGTCTTTCCTCTGTGGAGGATAATTGGCTTCATCCTAAGCCTACTGATTTTAATGTTGATTTCATCCCAAAAATACATCCCTTGAAACATCCAAAATCACGTTGGATCAAATATCTGGGCATCTTGGTTCCAACAAGTTGACATAAAATTAACTATCATAATGGCCATGACCGGCTTTACACCAAGGTTGCTATTTTCTTGGCCTGCTGGAATGAATTCTTATGCTTCCCTCCCATTCCCAAGGAGAGTCCTCCCACAGTCCAACTCTGCTGTTCCCAGTCCACAGCATACCCAAGTCCTCTTGGTGAAAACACACCAAGTTGAATGCACAGAGTACATTTTTGAAGAATGACAATAAATGAGAAAATAGTGAGGTATATTTGTTAGGACTAGGTGCAGCTGGAAGTAATAGAAATAAGCCAACTAGGTTGCCTAAATAGGATTGTTGTTTACTTTTCTCACTTAAAAACAGATCTGAGCCTCCTTTTGTGTTTTATTCAGCCATCAGGAATATTTGGCTTCCATCTCTAAGCATATTTTATTCTGTGAAATGGAAATCAGAGCTGTAGCTATCATGTCTAGGTTGCTAGAAGTTTAGAAAATGGTTAAATGTTTAAATGCAAAACACTGCTACTCCCAGCTGTGTGAGTCTGTTTCAGAGATTTCCTAGAATACACAGCCAGCAACTCCCACCTACACATACATCTCATTAGAAATATCACAAGGAAAAGGAAATTGTGGGATGATTAGCATGACACATGCCATGAAGAAAGGATAATACTAGCATTTCTTATCCACAGTAGAGAAATGAGAAAGCTTCAGCAGTGCTACTATTCCAGTCATGTAAGTTGTTAGAGACACTACAGGGTCTACAGGGTGGGCATTTGGCCCAGAGGATAAGCAGCTGACTAAGATGCCTGTATCCCACATCAAAGACCTGGATGTAATTCTTGACTCTGACTCCAGATTTTAGCTTCCTGCTAAAGTGAACCGTAAGATACAGCAGTGATTGTTCAAGTGGTAAGAGAGACCTGGATTTTGTTCCCAGTTCCTAGCTTCAGCCAGTTCAGCACTGGCAGTTGTGAGTATCTGAGGAGTGAACAAGTAGATGGGTTCTCGTTTTCATTTCCAGTCTCCTCCCCTCCCCTCCCCTCCCCTCCCCTCCCTTCTCCTCACTTCCCCTTCTCTCCTTCCCTCTCCCTCTACCCTCTTTCTCCCTCCTTCTCTCCTCAAACTTAAAAAAAACTGCTTTGACTCTCCAAAAATTTTATTAGATTATTTAAATATGAATACTATTAATCACAAAGGAACTTCAAAAGCACATGGAAATATGGAATTAAATGACAAGTTTATTTGAGTGCAAAATAGTTTAAAATCCATATATAGTTTTTTATACAATGTAATTTCCATGAAATTTCTGAAGATCCCTCATATTCATGGATTTCAAATTTTTTCTACCAAAATAAACATGTTTTTCTAACAAAATTTTTGAGAGGCAAAGATACACACACACACACACACAAATACACCCACAGAGAAATGGACAGAAGAGCCGGCTCTTCTGGTTCACATCCTAGATGCCTGAATTAGCCTGTGGATCAAAGCCAGGAAGTCGGAACTCAGTACAAGTCTCCCACATGGTAGGTAGGGACCCAACCACTTGAGCCATTACAGGATCTGCATTAGTAGGAAGCTGGAGTCAGCACCTGGCATAAGGGAAAATGTATCTCGGTTCATAAATGTGTGATATGTGTGCCCTAACAGGCAGCTCAAGTTCTATGCCAGATGCCTGATAAGCAACTTATCTTTTAATTCAATTTTCCACAAACTTTTTGAAGTACACTTGGGTGGGACAATGGAGGAACATATAGTTAAAATGAATACCAGTATATTGTAAAATTGTAGAGTGAGTAGCTTAAAGGATCCTTTGGGAAATAAATAGCAGGGCAATTTCTAGTGAAACTGAAACTTTTCAAGATATGCTAAAATTAATGGTTGGAACGCTTTTGTGTAACTAACAATTATGAAAGGCATAGCCATTCATTTATTCATTTACCTCAAATTTCTTTTGGTAACATTCCCTCAGAGCTTCCAGTTCCTGCTTATGCTTGCCATCCAGCAGGGGGACATGTTTACGCAGGTAGTCCACGTCCATTTGAATCTTTGCATTGGCTTTTTCCAACTTTATCTTTTGTTTCTCTATATATTGTGCTTCACGAATTTTATCCTCTAGATGCCATTGTAGTTCTATAATATCTTTCACATAGGCCTCATGTTCTAGATTAGAATGATAACAACATATAACAAAATCAGATTGTAAAACAAAAATATCCAGAAGAAAATCTTTGCTAATAAATACAAGATATGTAATCTCACAAATTCCTTAATTGTGAAATATGCTAAATTCAAAGACGGAACTATGTTAATAGTGCATTATAAAGTACAATGCTTTTTTCATACCTAATCAAGAGTATCCAAATATAGTTTGTAAATTAACACTTGTTCCATTACAAATTTCATTTACTAAGACCATACATAAAATAATCACTTTATATAACCACTCTATAAATGCTCTAAAGTAAGAGAACTTGGAACAATAGGGGCCTTCAAAACCAAACCACCTAGAAACACAGTGGTGAGGTAAAAGTTGGAAAGATCAGAAAAGGCAAAAATGACTACTATTGTCTGGTAATATAATTAAAAAGCACAGGCAAATTAACGAAAATTATATATACGATAAATGTTAATATAAAGAATAATTCAAAACAGAATAATCTCAAAATAACAACGAAGCATAAAATAAGCCATGCAAATCCAACAACAATCATAACATAAACTGAGCAGGAGCTCATAGGAAGAAACCAATAAATACTATCAAGCAAAACAAAAGTAAAGCTAAATAAATTTGTATTAAATACTCATTGTACCTTCTTGTATTATTATCCTACTTTTAAATATTTTATTTGTATTTCCCTTATGTTGCTGTGAGGCATTCCATGCACTTCTTTCAAATTTCACATTTAGCTACTACTTTTCTCTTCTGAAATCTATAAATAATTTAATCAAATAGTAGATTGTTAAGTTTACATTTTTCATTCCCAGTAATTGTTTTTCCTTTCAAATTTGAAAGACCTAGTCCTTGTTTTATTCTCTTTATTTATTAAAAGGTGTAAAGCACACCTATTTTATAATTGCACATATAATCAATATCTTGATTTTTTTTTTTTTTGGTAAAATTCTGTGGTGTGTTTCTACTGAGCCACACTCACTGAACCTGGATCTTTGTGCATTTTAGGATATTTGATACTATTCCTTTCTTGTAACTTTATCTGAGTGCATTCTCTGGTACCCATGTTGAAGTTTTAATCTTCCAGAAAAAAAAATTATCTTTTTTCCTGCCAGACACCAACCCATGGGGCATTTGAATAACATCCTCCACTTAAAATTTCTTAAACATATTTGAGTCACAAGTATGTTTGCAGCCGGTACCTTAAGAACGTTCGCTCAGTGAATAGTTTTCCTCCATTGACTAAGTGAAACCAGTTTCCTTACTGTTCAAGCTGAGCAGCATGTTTGTTTACGATTCACTCTTGCACTGAGGATGAAGGCCTTTGGATACTCAGCTTCATCATGATCTCAATTAGGCCTCCCATTTTGGGTTAGCCTTTGGCTTTATTCCTGGTTTCCTGTAGCTGACAGATATATCAAGAGGGAGAACTCCCAGGACATCAGAGCTTCAAAGATTCCCTCAAGACTAAATTTCCCAAAATTTCCTTAATAAACTTAAAATTTGTTGTTTGTGTATTTCACACTTGCTGCATAATTTAGCAGGGTATTTTTAATGCCTTTTTAAAATCAAAATACATGAAAAAATCTGAAAATTGAAATAACTTTGATATCATTGGTTTCTTCCCCAGTTTAATAGTTGAAATCATAGCTATATATTTCAACACTCTACTCTCAACAACTCGATGAATATGTTGTCAGAATAATTAAAGACTTGAACAGCACTACCAGCCACTTTGACCTAACAGTTATTCTACCCAACAAAAACAGAATATGTGTTAATTTCTACCACACACATCATTCTCCAAGACTGACAAAATTCTAAGCAATCTAATTGTTAATAATTTCAACATGATAGAAATTATTTTAAGATATTTCCTAGCATAATATTAAATTAGAAACAACAGAAAGAAATTAGTAAAACATGAGAATACCAAATATTTTGAAAATGTGTGATTTATAAATATATAACAGATCCAAAAGAAATCACAAGGAAATTAAAAATATATTTTCTATGGAAAATAGCAGGCGAAGATGAAATCACTATCAAATATATTGAGACAATGGGAAAGCACAGTCGTGAGAAGCAAGATATAATAGAGCAGACTAAGGTTCACCTTACTTCCCCATGGGATTAAGATATTTTCTTTTCACATAGATTCTTGGTTTTGGACATTTTACCTGTATTGGACAAAGGGTGTGAGAAGAAGGGAAAATACAACAGTTTCAAACTGACATCCCGAGCAGCATCCTGTGTGTCCACCCATCCTTTTGTACGCTGGCCATTTGCCATCTGAAAATCATGTGCCTGGGGAGCTGCTGGCCAATGACAAGGAGAGACCTTAACCAAACACATAGCCTTGAGCTAACCCATTGGATCTGTGGTATACAGAGCATCCCTTGACAAGCCGCGAAATATACAAGTAATACACACACACACACGCATACATACACACACAAAATAAACCACTGAGTTAAATTTATTACAAAGCTTGATTGTAGTAAAACTGAGTAATTCACAAGTCCAAACAACACAAAAGAAAACAAAATAAGAAGTCTCAATATTGTATTAATTACTGAGACATACCCATTAGAGGTATTCCGATAAACATTTCTAAGTAATATAATCATCTTTATACCTTGTCCTTTCTGAAAGGTCAACATCCCAAACCTCTCAAAGGCTTACTTCTGCCAATCCTACGTTAATATTCTTTCCAACTCCTTGAAAGTCCACACACCCCTTTTGCCACTTCCCATATGGACTTTGGCCCATCTCACCTTCTTAGAATGCTTAAAATCCTGCCATTGGGTTGAATTTGCCTTTGCCCTTCCCATTTGGGGACTGGAATGGATGTCATTCAAATCCACTCATAAACCATGGATATGATTCTTTCCTATTCCATTAAATAAATGGTCATGGAGCCATAAATATAGGTTATGAGAAAGACAGTAAATCTATAGAGGCAAGAGCCACGGAGGTGCCAGGGGAGTCTGAGTCATTAGTTTATTTTGTCTGCAGATGCTGCTTGGGTGTGATATATGTGCCCTTTTGTATTACAAGGGAATGCTCCTATGCAATTCCAATTTTGTAATTTGTGGGATTATATAGTACCCAATTCATGATGGAAAATTTATTTCTATTTATCTTTCTTTATAGGGAAATGCAAACATATTTGCATATCAGATGGCTAGGGCTGTCATTTTCAGGATAGAGATCTAGTCGGCTTACAGTGAACAGGCAGAGAGAAAGGTAGCCAGGGCTATAAATACCTTTACGTTCTTCTCCATTATGTCCCCATAATCTCTTGCCACTAATTCTCATTGGTTGAACTCATTATTATAAAAGATAGCTTTTTTCTATGATTGATTGATTTGGCAAAGTGACACACAGAAAGGGGGAGAAATAGACACATAGATACAGAGATAGAGATCTCCTATCTGTTGGTTCACTCCCCAAATACCTGCAACAACTAGAACTGGGCCTGACTGAAACCAGGAGCCTTGATTTCCATTCAAGATTCTCAAGTGAGCGGTAGAAACCCAAGTGCTTTGGGCAAAATCCACTGGATTTCCAGGCAATAAGTAAGAAGCCGGATTAGAAGTGGGGGAGCCAGCATTCAGATATGAGATACAGGCCTCTCAAACAGCAGCTTAACACTGTGCCAAAAAGCCATTCTTTAAAACTCATGTATAATGCAGCCTATTATGAGTCAGCTTCCTGGACCACACAACAAACTACGTAAGTGAAAGTAGGAAATGTTGTTAGGGAATGCATCTAGAGGAGCAAGTAGAAGATATCCAGGGAAAAAAGTGTATTTATTTAATTTTATACATAAAAAATCTAAATATGGTAAACCTCATACTTACTGTTAAGACTGTTAAGATTACTTTTTCCTGACCCATATGCAAGTGTCCCAGTTTGTATGTGAAATAATAACATCGCTCTAGATGATTATTTTTTATAGAGAGCTACAATTTGCTATCTGTCCCTCACCAAAAGAGTAAAGGGCGATGCAGAAAATTTCTAGCATTACCTTTCTGCACAGCTAGCGGGAGTTCTTGAAGTTTCCAGATAGACCAGGCATCAATTTTCAGGCCAACCTTTTTCCTTCTTATCCTTTGATGTTTTAGAGCTTCCTCAGCTTCAGCCCGGTCACTTTCTAGACTTCTAATGAGATGGATGGCCTCTGAGAGCAGTGTTTCCATTTCTTGCCTTAACTCTGGACACTTTTCATCTTAAAACAGAAATACATATGTGCATTTGTTAATGAATCAACCTATCAGTAAGGAAACAGGAAAATGGCTCATCATCTTATTAGTATACTTTTAAATATTTAAGAAGAGAATTATAGAAAAATCAATTAGTCTTATTATGACGTAGTCATAACCTTGATTATAACCCTTGAAGACATATTTTTCAATGGCATTTTACAATAAAAATGCTAAATCTCAAACAACATCTTGAGAAGCAGTATAATTTTCTCTAAAGAAAAAAAAACATATCCTGTTCACAAGCTGTGTTATAGGATTTTGTTTTTAAATTATGCTTGCACATAATTCTGTAAGAAAAAATCATAATGACTAAATCACATAAATATTGAATATCCTCAAATGGTTCCTAAGAGGAAGACACTTTATTTTTTTTTTCAAATGCAAACTTGCACAGTTTATTTTTTTCTTTTGAAAACTATTTTGACTTCACCCCAGTGATTTTCTTTTCTTTTTTAATTTATTTTTTAAGGAATACAAATCTCCTAAGTACAACTTTAGGAATATAGTTTTTCCCATCATACCTGCTCTTCCACCCACACTACCACACCTCCTCCTCCTCCCTCTCCCCTTGCCAGTCCCATTCTCCATTAGGATTCATTTTCAATTAACTTTATACACAGAAGACTTACTCTATACTAATAAAGATTTCAGCAATTTGCACACACACACAGACACACACATAACTGTTTGAAAACTAGCTTTACAGTTAACTCTCATAATACAACTCATTGAGGACAGAGGTCCTGCATGGGGAGTTAGTGCACAATGACTCCTATTGTTAATTTAACAATTATGCAACTGATAAATGATTAATAACCAGAATATACAAAGAGATCAAGAAACTCAACAACAAAAGAAACAATCCAGGTAAGAGATAGGAAAAGGACTTAAACAGACATTTTTCAAAAGAGGAAATCCAAATGGCCAACAGACACATGAAAAAGTGTTCAGGACCACTAGCTATCAGGGAAATACAAATCAAAATCACAACAAGGTTTCACCTCACCCCAGTCAGAATGGCTTTCATACAGAAATCAACAAAAAATAAATGCTGGCAAGAATGTGGAGAAAAAGATACCCTAATCCACTGTTGGTGAGAATGTAAACTGGTAAAACCACTATGGAAGACAGTATGGAGATACCTCAAAAATCTGAATATAAACCTACCATATGACCCAGTTATCCCACTCCTGGGATTTACCCAAGGGAAATAAAGTCAGTAAACAAAAGAGTTATCTGTTCCTCAATGTTTATTGCAGTTCAATTCACAATAGCTAAGACACTGATTAAACCTAAATGCCCATCAACTGAAGACTGGATGTAGAAATTATAGGATATGTACACTATGGAATACTGCACAGCGGTAAAGAGAAAATAAAATCCAGTCACTTGCAACAAAATGAATGAATCTGTAAAACATTATATTTAGTGAAATAAGCCTGTCTCAAAGGGACAAATACCATATGTTCTCCCTGATCTGTGAGAACAGAGCATCTAAAACAAAATCTGTAGAAGTGAAATTGACACTTCACGAAGGGGTACTTGAGCTGCCCTTGTCTTGACTGTAGAGGAACAGTTACTTTTTTGTTTATTTTTCTTTATACAATTTGCTGAACTCAACAAAGAGTTAATCATATATGTATAAAGTCAATTGAAAATAGATCTCAGTAAAAAATAAGAGTGGGAATAAGATGGGGAAGAGGAAGTTTGTAACTAGAAAGCTGTATAGTTCTGCATACATTGTTATGGAATTACTTCTAAGGGTACCGTTTAAAAACTTGTCATGGAACCACAAATCCCATTCAGCTGGGTTGTAAAAAATGCCATCTTAATGAACATAAAGATAGGATTAGGTGTTAAAGTGATCATATAAATAGGATCAAGTGTCTGGTAATAATAATAGAATTAAAAAGGAGAGAATATTCCAACATGGAGGAAGACACTTTAAATTCTTCAGTCTTATCAGATAATAATTTTTTACATAGCCTTGCCAGGAATTCATTGAGTTTTCTAAATTCTATTTATTCAGGTATAACATAAATTACCTTCTTTATTGAGAGACACTTGTGATTGCTGGTTCATGGCTTTGGATGACATGGTGTAATGGAAACAAAGGTTTTACCATGCCTCACCTAATTCTGAAAGAAAGATATGTAATCTCTCCTCATTTTCGAGGTAATGTGCTCTACTCTGGAAATAGGAAGGTAAGAAAGACAGATAGAGGTATTATTCTTGTGGGATTTATACCTATCTATAAACACTGGCTTTTGTCAAAATTTGACATGACAAGAATATGTAGGGGTCAGTTTTGTGGTGCTACCAGGTTAAGCTACCAACTGTGAAGCCAGCATCACAAGTGGGGCACCAGCTCAAGTCCTGGCTGCTCCACTTTCATCCAGCTCCCTGCTAATGCACCTGGGAAAGCAGTGGAACAAGGCACATGTACTTAGATTCCTGCCGCCCCCATGGGAGACCTGGATGGAGTTCTTCCCATCTTGCTTCTGTGTGGTCCAGTCTCAGCCACTGCAGCCATTTGGAGGATTTGGAGATTGAACATGGATGGTATATCTCCCTCTCCTCTCCTCTCCTCTCCTCTCCTCTCCTCTCCTCCCCTCCCCTCCCCTCCCCTCCCCTCCCCACTTCTCCTCTCTCTCTCTCCCTTGCTCCCCCTACCTCCCACACTATTGTGTGTATGTGGGTGTAGGTGTGTGTCCCTTTCCTTGTAACTGCTTTTCAAATAAACATTTTTTAAAAAAGAATATGTAAATGCAAAATATCTAAAAAGAGGTGGCCACCTTGCTTCATGCTTCTGCACATGGAAATCCAGTTTTCCCAGCACCGTTTATTGAAGACTCTCCTTGTTCCAGGAATGTCTTTGGCATTTTGATTGGTATCACATTGAAACTATAAATTGCTTTTGGGAGAATGGACATTTTGATGATGTTGATTCTTCCAATCCATGAGCATGAAAGATTTTTCCATTTTTTGGTGTCCTCTTCTATTTCTTTCTTTAAGATTTTGTAATTCTCATCGTAGAGATCTTTAACGTCCTTGGTTAAGTTTATTCCAAGGTATTTGATTGTTTTTGTAGCTATTGTGAATGGGATTGATCTTAGAAGTTCTTTCTCAGCTGTGGCATTGCCTGTGTATACAAAGGCTGTTGATTTTTGTGCTATAACTAGTACTCAAACAGTATTTTACACTTTATGTTTCTGTGTGGGTGCAAACTGTTGAAATCTCTACTAAATATATACTAAATTGATCTCCTGTATATAAAGATAATTGAAAATGAATCTTGATGTGAATGGAATGGGAGAGGGAGCAGGAGATGGGAGGGAAGATATGGGGGGGAGCCATTGTAATCCATAAGCTGTACTTTGGAAATTTATATTTATTAAATAAAAGTGAAAAAAAAAAAAGAGGTGGCCACCAAAAAGCTGAAGCTGGGTGCAGGTACTGGGCCTTGAGGATAAGATAAGATGCACTCAGTACACGCATGTCCCACACTAGAGTACCGGGATGCAAGGCCTGGCTCCCCTTCTGATTCCAGATCTTTGTTCTCATGACACCCTGGGAGGCAGCAGGGGAAGGCTCAAGTGGCTGGATCCCTGACACCCACATGGGAAACTTGGATTAGGTTCCAGGCTTCTGGTTTCAGTAGGGCCTAGTTTCAACTATAGCAGTTATCTGGGGAGTGAAGCAGTCGATGGGAGCTCTGTCTGTCTCCTCTCTGTCCCTCTCCTCTCCGCATTTCCAATAAATTAAATACATTTTTTTTTTAAGAACTGAGGGCAGGGGCCGGTGTTGTGGCATAGTGAGAAAAGCCACCGCCTATAGCACAGGCATCCTATATGGGTGCCAGTTCAAGTCCCTGCTGCTCCACTTCAATCCAGCTCTCTGCTAAGGCCTAGGAAAGCAGTAGAAGATGACCCAAGTGCTTGGGCCCCTGCGCCCAAATGGGAGACTTGGATGAAGCTCCAGGCTCCTGGTTTCAGATCATTCCAGCTCTGGGCATTGCGGCCATTTGGGAAGGAACTAGTGAATGGAAGACCCCTCTCTGTCTCTCTCTGTCTCTGCCCAGGCCTCTCTGTAACTCTGCCTTCCAAATAAATAAATAAATAAAATCTTAAAAAAAATAAGTGAGGGCAAAGGAAAAGTCAAAAAACTACAACAGGAAGAAAGATAAAAGTAACTAATCAATTTCTTTGCTTTGCTTGCCTGCCTGCCTGCCTTCCTTCCTTTCTCCCTCCTTCCCTTCCTTCCTTCTACCTTTTCTCTTTTTCTTTCTACTTTTATGTAATAAAGATAATAATATGCTACTAGATAGTATTATCATATAATGGTTCCATAATGGCTATTAGTAGAAGTTCAACAGTCACACAGTCTACTTCTAATTCACTGGAATTGTCAAGGAAATTCAACATGCTAACTGAAGAGAATTATTGAGAAATGAATTTCTCTATTCTAATGCATATAAATGATTTTATCTAGATTGGCCCTTCATTTGAACTCTTTGAATTTATTGCTTTACTTTGCCAAATTCTATTGCATCCTGGGCATTTTCCATTGTTAGTTACCTGTTTTAATGAAAATATACTTATGGAATACTGTGTTTTAGAGCCAAAGCATTACTGTTGTCAATTTTATATATATATATATACACACATATATATATACATATATATATATGTATATATATATAAATCCCCCTATATATAGACATCTATCTATATATAAATATATATATATATAATTTGACAAATATATACATACATATAAATAGTACCATTATATTTTTTCACTATGCTTGGATAAATTTTCTTTTATACTGTTCTTATAATAGTATTGTCAAAAATGCCTGGTATATAACTTGTGCTGGCTCTAATTCATCATATATAACATCTCTCTAATTATTTTCTAAACATTATCTCAATTAGTTTTACTATTTCTTGTTGATTAGGAAACAACCACCTGCAACTATTTTTTTTATTAAACTTTTATTTAATGAATATAAATTTCCAAAGTATAGCTTATGGGTTACAATGGCTTCCCCCCTCCCATAACTTCCCTCCTGCCCGCAACCCTCCCCTTTCCCGCTCCCTTTCCCCTTCCATTCATGTAAAGATTCATTTTCAATTCTCTTTGTATACAGAAGATCAGTTTAGTGTATATTAGGTAAAGATTTCAACATTTTGCCCATATAGCAACATCAAGTGAAAAAACTACCATTGGATTACTAATTATAGCATTAAATAGCAATGTACAGCACATTAAAGACAGAGATCCTACATAATTTTTTTTTCAAATTAATTAATTTTCTATGCCATTTCCATTTTAACACCAGGTTGTTTTTTTTTTTTTTTCATTTCCAATTCTCTTTCTATACAAAAGATCACTTCAGTATATAATTAGCAAAGACCTCATCAGTCTGCGCCCACACAGAAACGCAAAGTATAAAAATACTGTTTCAGTACCAGTCATAGCATCACTTGGCTTTAGACGACACATTAGGGACAGATCCCACATGGGGTGTAAGTACACAGTGACTCCTGTTGCTGACTTAACAATTTGACACTCCTGTTCATGGCGTCAGTAATCTCCCTAGGCTCTAGTCATGAGTTGCCAGGGCTATGGAAGCCTTTAGAGTTCGCTGACTTTGATCTTATTCCGATAGGGTCATAGTCAAAGTGGAGGTTCTCTCCCCCCTTCGGAGAAGGGTACCTCCTTCTTTGATGGCCCCGTTCTTTCCACTGGGATCTCACTCACAGAGATCATTCATTTAGGTCTTTTTTTTTTTTTCCATGATATCTTGGCTTTCCATGCCTGCTATACTCTCATGGGCTCTTCCGCCAGATCCGAATGCCTTGAGGGCTGATTCTGAGGCCAGAGTGTTGTTTAGGACATCTGCTATCCTATGAGTCTGCTGTGTATCCCACTTCCCATGTTGGATCTTTCTCTCCCTTTTTGATTCTATCAGTTAGTATTAGCAGATACTTGTCTTGTTTGTGTGATCTCTTTGACTCTTAGACCTATCAGAGCTATCAATTGTGAGCTGAAATTGATCACTTGGACTAGTGCGATGGAATTGGTACATGCCATCTTGATGGAATTGTGTTGGAATCCCCTGGCACATTTCTAACTCCACCATTTGCGGCCAGACCGATTGAGCATGTTCCAAATTGTTCATCTCCTCCCTCTCTTTTTCCACTCTTAGATTTAACAGGGATCACTTTTCAGTTAAAATTTAAACACCTAAGAATAATTGTGTGTTAATCACTGAGTTCAACCAATAGTACTAGAACAACAACAACAACAACAAATACTAAAAAGGATAAACTATTACATTGTACATCTAAAGTCAGGACAGGAGCTGATCAGTTCATTGTTGCTCATAGTGTCCATTTCACTTAACAGGTTTCCCCTTTGGCACTCAGTTGTCACCGACCAGGGAAAACAAATGATATTTTTCTCTTTGGGACTGGCTTAATTCACTCAGCATGATGTTTTCCAGATTGCTCCATCTTGTTGCAAATGACTGGGTTTCGTTGTTTCTTACTGCTGTATAGTATTCTATGGAATACATGTCCCATAATTTCTTTATCCAGTCTACTGTTGATGGGCATTTGGGTTGGTTCCATGACTTAGCTATTGTGAATTGAGCTGCAATAAACATTAATGTGCAGATGGCTTTTTTATTTGCCAAATTAATTTCCTTTGGGTAAATTCCAAGGAGTGGGATGGCTGGGTTGTATGGTAGGGTTATGTTCAGGTTTCTGAGGAATCTCCAGACAGACTTCCATAGTGGCTTAACCAGTTTGCATTCCCACCAACAGTGGGTTAGTGTCCCTTTTTCCCCACATCCTCTCCAGCATCTGTTGTTGGTAGATTTCTGAATGTGAGCCATTCTCACCGGGGTGAGATGGAACCTCATTGTGGTTTTAATTTGCATTTCTCTGATTGCTAGTGATCTTGAACATTTTTTCATGTGTCTGTTGGCCATTTGGATTTCCTCTTTCGAAAAATGTCTATTGAGGTCCTTGGCCCATCTCTTAAGTGGGTTGTTTGTTTTGTTGTTGTGGATTTTCTTGATTTCTTTGTAGATTCTGGTTATCAACCCTTTATCTGTAGTATAGTTTGCGAATATTTTTTCCCATTCTGTTGGTTGCCTCTTCACTTTCCTGACTGTTTCTTTTGAAGTACAGAAACTTCTCAATTTGATGCAATCCCAAATGTTAATTTTGGTTTTGACTGCCTGTGCTGTTGGAGTATTTTCCAGGAAGTCTTTGCCTGTGCCTATATCTTGCAGGGTTTCTCCAATGCTCTCTAATAATTTGATGGTTTCAGTTCGTAGATTTAAGTCTTTAATCCATGTTGAGTGAATTTTTGTGTAAGGTGATAGGTATGGGTCTTGCTTCAAGCTTCTGCATGTGGAAATCCAATTTTCCCAGCACCATTTATTGAATAGACTGTCCTTATTCCAGGGATTAGATTTGGATCTTTGGTCAAATATAAGTTGGCTGTAGATGTTTGGATTGATTTCTGGTGTTTCTATTCTGTTCCATTGGTCTATCCATCTGTTTCTGTACCAGTACCATGCTGTTTTGATAACAACTGCCCTGTAGTATGTCCTAAAATCAGGTATTGTGATGCCTCCGGCTTTGTTTTTGTTGTACAGGATTGCTTTGGCTATTCGAGGTCTTCTGTGTCTCCATATGAATTTCAGCATCATTTTTTCTATATCTGAGAAGAAGGTCTTCGGGATCTTGATGGGTATTGCATTGAATGTATAAATTGCTTTTGGGAGAATAGACATTTTGATGATATTGATTCTTCCAATCCATGAGCATGGAAGATTTCTCCATTTTTTGGTATCCTCTTCTATTTCTTTCTGTAAGGTTTTGTAGTTTTCATCGTAGAGATCTTTAACGTCTTTGGTTAAGTTTATTCCAAGGTATTTGATTGTTTTTGTAGCTATTGTGAATGGGATTGATTTTAGAAGTTCTTCCTCAGCCGTGGCATTGCCTGTGTATACAAAGGCTGTTGATTTTTGTGCATTGATTTTATATCCTGCTACTTTGCCAAACTCTTCGATGAGTTCCAGCAGTCTCTCAGTAGAGTTCTTTGGGTCCCCTAAATAAAGAATCATATCATCTGCAAAGAGGGATAGTTTGAGTTCGTCCTTCCCAATTTGTATCCCTTTAATTTCTTTTTCTTGCCTAATAGCTCTGGCCAAAACTTCCAGAACTATATTGAATAGCAGTGGTGAGAGAGGGCATCCCTGTTTGGTACCAGATTTCAGTGGAAATGCTTCCAACTTTTCCCCATTCAATAGGATGTTGGCCGTTGGCCGTGGGTTTTTCATATATTGCTTTGATTGTATTAAGGAATGTTCCTTCCATACCCAGTTTGCTTAGAGTTTTCATCATGAAAGGGTGTTGTATTTTATCAAATGCTTTCTCTGCGTCTATTGAGAGAATCATATGGTTTTTCTTCTGCAGTCTGTTAATGTAGTGTATTACGTTGATTGTTTTGCGAATGTTGAACCATCCCTGCATACCGGGGATGAATCCCACTTGGTCTGGGTGGATGATCTTTCTGATGTGTTGTTGCATTCTATTGGCCAGAATTTTATTGAGGATTTTTGCATCTATGTTCATCAGGGATATTGGTCTGTAATTCTCTTTCAATGTTGCATCTCTTTCTGGCTTAGGAATTAAGGTGATGGTGGCTTCATAGAAAGAATTTGGGAGGATTCCCTCTTTTTCGATTGCTCTGAATAGTTTGAGAAGAATTGGAGTTAGTTCTTCTCTAAATATCTGGTAGAACTCAGCAGTGAATCCATCTGGCCCTGGGCTTTTCTTTGTTGGGAGGGCCTTTATTACTGTTTCAATTTCTGTGTCAGTTATTGGTCTGTTTAGGTTTTCTATGTCTTCCTGGCTCAATTTAGGGAGGTTGTATGTGTCCAAGAATCTGTCCATTTCTGATAGATTTCCCTGTTTGCTGGCATACAAGTCCTTGTAGTAATTTCTGATGATTCTTTTTATTTCTGTGGCGTCTGTTGTTACGTTTCCCATTTCATCTCTGATCCTATTGATTTGGGTCTTTTCTCTTCTTTTTTTAGTTAGTTGGGCCAATGGGGTGTCAATTTTGTTTATTTTTTCAAAAAACCAGCTCCTCGTTTGGCTGATTTTTTGTAATGTTTTTTTGGATTCAATCCTGTTGATTTCTTCTCTGATTTTAATTATTTCTCTTTTCCTACTGGGTTTGGGTTTGGCTTGCTGCAGATTTTCTAGATCCTTGAGATGACTTGAAAGCTCATCTATTTGGTGCCTTTCCAATTTCTTGATGTAGGCTCCTATTGATATAAACTTTCCTCTTAACACTGCTTTTGTTGTATCCCATAGGTTTTGGTATGTTGTGCTGTTATCTATTTTAACAAATCTATTTAATTACAACAAATGTCCCTTGTTCAGCTATCATCTTATTCTTTAGACCCAAATGTACACATGTATATTAAACATAATTGTGATTCATTGAACTGTGATTGTGACCACTAATATGTTCGCATCTTAGCATCGTTCATCTGAAAACTTGTTAAGTATATACTGAAGTCATCATCTTCATTGTAGACACCAGTAGTAAAAGGAAAACAGTGAAAACAGAGCCTCACTGTCAGTGAAATGTTTCAAAAATACTCTTGCTATTAAAAAAACCTATTATTTATCCTTCAGTCATTTTTTACCTCTGCCATAAAGTTGTGTCAGCAGGAAGAGGGAGTGATAATATAATCCTAGAAATATATTCAAATAATGAGCACTTGTCCTAGTGGTTTGACTGCCCATGTCCCACATCAGAATGCCTGGGTTTGATTCAAGGCTCCAGCTTGTGACTCCAGATTCTTAGAGACAGCAGAGATCGCTCAACCAACTGGACTCCTGGAAGACCTGGATTGCAATCAAGGTTCTGGGAAGCAACTCAGCCCAGGTCTAGCTCTTTCAGGCATCTGGAAAATGAACCAGCTGATGGGAGATTTCCTATCTATCTGGATGTCTTTCTCAATCTCTCTTTCTCTCTAGCTCTTTAGTTCTCTCAGTGTTTCTCTACCCCTTAAATTGGAAAAAAAAAAAAAGAATACTCAAATATGTTGAAATAATTTTAACATAAATGTTAGATCATGATATAAAATATTGTACATTTTATAAGTTGAGGCTGAGATTATTAATCACCATTTAAATATATATTCGATCTGCCCTGTACAATACAGTAGCCATAAACCTCATGTTACAATCAAATGTAAGTTAATTAATATGAAACTCCAAAATTCAGTTCCTCTGTCTCACTGGCCACATTGCCAATGTTGAACAGCTATTTGTGGCTAGTAGCTACTATATAGAACAATATAGATACGGGCATTTTGATTATCACAGGAAGATCTAGTGTGTCTACTGTGACAACTCAGAACTACAGTTTACTTAAATCAACACCTGATATATAATAGTCATTAAGAAATATTTTGGTAATGAAAACTTAAGTAGTATAGAATGTTCTTTTTTCATTAGATATTTTCAGAATTATATAACTCTTAAACATGTTTATTGTGAAAATTAGAAATATATTAAAGTCGACAAGATTTTAAATATAGTTACATTTATCTAAGTATGAGGAAAAACTTCACCTCTCTTTTCTTCTGGTTTGACCTCTTCCTCTGGTATGGCAATAGTCAAATCTTCTTTCATGTCTTTCCTGGAAGAAGTTCTGCTCCTACATAAAGGAGCAATCATTCAGTAAAGGAGGCTGTACTTAAAGTTAACAGAACAAATTTTAGATGGTGTACTTATATTGAATTTTAAGTGTTTACGGTAAAAATTTACTATACATGGTAATCTTCCTATATAGGAGACTAATACAGCAACATTCTAATAGGTAATGAGATTTACAATTAATGATAAATAGAAATTTAAAATTTGTTACAAATCAATCAATTAAAACTGTAATTTTAGAAAGGAAATTGATCTTTCCTAGAGAGTGTTACTATAAGAAAAAGGTTATTAAGTAAGAATAATTTGGGTGAATTATATATCTAATAACAGTCAGCAGTTTCTGGAGAATCAATATATACCATAAGTGGTAAAAATAACATTTTAGATTTAAAGTTAATAAGCTGTTAGGAAAATGCCCAAATTAAAATGCTATTTTCTTCCTGAAGTATCTTTCTAGTTAAAGTTCTGAATGTTGACTGAAATATTTCTCATTACCAGTATTTCTCGGGTGCAATTTTAAAATCTTCAATTAGCCTTCATTGCTCACATATTTTTTTTTAAAAAAGGGGGAAGACATTTGGTGCAGCAGCAAGGTCACAGCTTGGGATGCCGACAGTGTCTGGTTAAAGTCCTGGCTCCTTCACTTCTTTTCCAGTTTCTTGCTAATGCACACGTTGGTAAGGTAGCAGTGATGGCTCAAGCAGTTGTGTCCCTGCCACCCACATGGGAGACCCACATTGAGTTCTGGACTCCTGGTTCAGCCATGGCTACTGAAGGCATTTGCGGAGTGAACCAGTGGATAGAAGCACACGTTCCTTCTCTCTTTCTCTCCCTCTCTCCCTCTCCATCTCTCTCTCAAGTCCTCTGCTGAAATTTATAAAAAAATTGGCATCAACAACAAAGCAGAAAATTTACTTTTTAAATTTTCATTAGAGTATTAGTCTGTTCTTATTACAGAAATAATACAAATTAACTTATGAGAGTTGTATATAGCCCTCCCAAATAAAAATAAGGCAAAATAAACAAAATATATTTGATTTCTCTAGAGATACCATAGAAAATAACAGCCTGGTGATATTTTAATTTTTATAAAATTTGTCTCATAAGTTTGCACTCTGCTTTCATTACATGGCATCCTTTTTGGTATATTTAACTACTGTTTAATATTTCTAATGGCTGCATATTTGTTTTGTTATTGTGCCACAATTCAGAAAAGTCTATTATAAGGTCAGAAAACAATTATATTTTCTTCAAGTTTTAATTTTTATTGTTGAAAAATATATTTTAATTTTTCTTACTTGCTTACCTTTAAAAATTAAAATAATTGTCCCAGAATCAATTAGTAATAATGCTTTCCCCACTATATTTTAATGCCAATTGCATGATATGGTAAATTATCACACATAATTAGTTTTTTATTAGCTTCTGTTCATTGATGTCACATAAAACTAATCATTTGAAAGTATAAACTTCAGTCACCTTTATTATATTCGTATTAGAGTCATATTTGTTTATTAAAGATATTTCCTATAACTGGAATCATATTAATAGGTGACCTTTTGCTTCTGGTTCCTTTTACTTAGAATAATAGTTTTGAATTTTACTTTATCCAAGATGTAGTATGTATTAAAACTCTACTTCTTTTTATAGTAGGATAATATTCCACTGACAGACACATAGCATTTGTTTATCTATTAGTCAATTGGTAAATTTGAGATAGTTTTACCTTTTTGCTACAGCAAATACTAAAGATATGAACATTTATATAGAAGTTTTTGTTTGTTTATTTGAGCACTTGCTTGAGTCAATTTTGGGTATACACCAAGGAGTGAAATTTCTGGGTCACGGAGCTGGCAATGTGGTCTAGTGGGTAAAGCTGCCACCTGCAATGCTAGTATCCCATGTGGGAGCTGCTCCATTTCCAATTCAATCCAGCTCCTTGCCAATGCAACTGGGAGAGCAGTGGAAAATGGCCCAAGTTCCTGAGCCCCTGAATCCACATGGTAGACCTGACTGAAACTCCTGGCTCCTGGCTTCGGATTGGCCTAGCTCTAGCAGTGGATGGAAGATTCATTCTCTCTTTCTCTCCCTCCCTCCCTCCCTCCCTCCCTCCCTCCCTGCCTCCCTCGCTCCCTCCCTCTCCTTCTCTGGAGCTCTGACTTTAAAATAAATAAATAAAATTTTTAAAAAAAATCGCTGGGTCACATGTAACTCTAGGTTTCACATTTTGAGGAACCAACAGTTTTTCACAGTGTCTGAACCATTTTATAGTCACACCTGTAATGGGCATGGATTTCACTGTTGAAGAGAGAAGGGAATTCTTCTGTTTTTCCTGCTGTAAAGGTAAAAATGTTCAGTCTTCAACACCGAGTTTAATGCGAGCCAACAGGTTTTCATAAATGCCTCTTCTTATATTTAGGAAGGTCCTTTAAAATCCTCATTTTTGGATAAAGATGTTGGCTTGTGTCACATGGTTTCCCCATTAATTGAGATGTTTATATGGATCTTCTCCCTTGTTTCATTAAAATGGAATACTATAGTGATTTTTCCATGTTGAATCTCCCTTATATTCCTAGGAAAAATCCCACTGGGGCATGATGTATAAGTATTAGCATGCTGCTGGATTTGGATAACTAGTATTTTGTTGAAGATTTTGGTGTGTATATTTCTAAATATACTGCTCTCCAGTTTTCATTTTTTATCTGGTTTTCATATTAGGATAATGTTACCTTTATAAAATGAGTTAGAATTCTGTTTTTTTTTATGAGTTTGAAAAGGATTACTATTATTTCTTCTTCTGCCAATATTCAATAGAATTAACTGGTGAAACTATCAGATCAGAGGATTTTCTTTGTTGGAAGCTTTTGGTTACTGACTCAATATTACTTGTTATAGGTCTGTTCAGATTTTCTTCTTCTCAAGTCAGTTTTGGTGCTTAAGTTTTTTAGTCCACTTTATTTTGGCTGTGGAATTTGTTCGTATACAACTGTGCATTTATACAAAATGTATACAATATACAAAAATTGTGTATAATTTCAGTAATTTGAGTCTTCTCTACTTTTTTCTCTGCCATTATAGCTAAAGGTTTTGAGAATTTAGTTGATTTTACAAAGAAACAACTTTTGTTTTGATTATTGTTTTTAAAGTCTCTATTTCATTTATTGCTACTTCTATCTTCTCTTTTAGTGTAAGCATTTACAGCTCAACATTTCCCCTGAAGAGTATTTTGCTGCATCTCATTAGTTTTGATGTTTTCATCTCAAAGAATCTTCTAATCTATCCTATGATTATTGCTTTGACCCATTTTAAAGAAGATTTTATTTAATTTCTACATAAATATGGATTTTATAGGTTTCTTTCTGGTATTTATTTCTCATTTCATTCTACTCAGAGAAGACATGTTGTATGATTTTTATCCTTTTAGTTTTGTGGAGATTTGTTTGGGGCCTAACACTTTGTATATTCTGAATAATGTGCATATTATAAGAATATGTCTTCTGTTGTTGGATGGAATGTATTGTGTAAGTCTGTTAGGTTTAGATGGCTCTAGCATTGTTCATGTCTATTCCTTTGTTGACCCCTGTTTAGTTGTTATTTCCAGTATTAAGAGGGAGTATTGAATTTTCAAACATCTCCAATTCTGTTACCTACATTTCATGTGTTTTGAGGTAGTGTTACTATGTGTTTATACATTTATAATTTCTATGACTTCTTGATAGAGTGACACTTTTTCTAAATATGTCAAGTCTTCTTTGTCTCTTGTAACAGCTTTTGACTTAAAATCTATTATTTATAATAGAGTAGAGCCAGCTCTGCTTTGTTTTGGTTACTATTTGCGTGAAATATTTCTGCACCCTTTCACTTTCAAGTGAATCTGTTGCAGACAGTACACAGTTATACCATGTAGTTTTATCCGTTCTTACACTCTCCTTTTACTTAGAGTTTAATCCATTTTTTATTATTCATATCTTTCCATTCCTCAAAGACCTCATAACTGCCTTATTTTGTGATTAGTTGATTATTTTCTAGTGTGTGTGTGTGTTTTAAATTTCTGTGTTTTTCTATAAAAATTTTTTTAGAATCTTTTCTATTGATTGCATTGGGAATCACAATTAACATCTCAACAATAAAGGTAAAGTCAGTGTAGATTCAATAGTATAAAGAACTCTCCTCTTTAGCATTTCTGCCCTACTCATTATGTTGTCATTTTCACAAATGTACAATTTATATATTGTGTGCCTTTAACACATATTTATGAATATTATCCATTTACTTTTAGTCACATAAAGAAAAGAAGACAGAAATTATACTATTATATTTACTTTTGCAGTTATTATTATTCCTTATTTCTTCATATATATTTGAGCTGCTATTCAATGTACATTCATTTCAACTTGAAAGACTGCCTTTGGGATTTTTTATAGGCAGGGCTATTGGACACAAACCCTCTTAAATTTTTCTTTATCTGGGAATGTCTTAACTTTTGCCTTTTTTATGTTTGTTTGTTTATTTATTTATTTATTTTATTTTACTTGAAAGGCAGAGCAATAGAGAGAGACAGAGAGTGTTTAAGTATTCTCTTTCCCCTCACTCCTGGTCTATGCTTGAAAATGTCCCTCAGATCTATTAGGCACTGGTCAGCTTCTTCATTCTCTTGTCCACTTCGATTGATCTTTGTTTCTGCCCAAATCTGCTGTCGTACTCCTCTAGTGAATTTCTTTTTTTTTTTTTTTTTTTTTTGGCAGGTGGAGTGGACATCAAGAGAGAGAGACAGAGAGAAAGGTCTTCCTTTACCGTTGGTTCACCCTCCAATGGCCGGCGCGCTGTGGCCAGTGCACCGCGCCGATCCGAAGCCAGGAGCCAGGTGCTTCCTCCTGGTCTCCTGGTCTCCCATGCAGGTGCAGGGCCCAAGCACTTGGGCCATCCTTCACTGCACTCCCGGGCCACAGCAGAGAGCTGGACTGAAAGAGGGACAACAGGGACAGAATCTGTCGCCCCGACCGGGACTAGAACCCGGTGTGCTGGTGCCACAGGCAGAGGATTAGCCTAGTGAGCTGTGGCGCTGGCCCTCTAGTGAAATTTTAAAATTCCAGTTTTTTTTTAATTTTTTAAATCAAGATTGTAGTTAATGTTTTTGACTTCTCTCTTTATTGTTATTTTGTGTGTGTTGAGACATCATTCTCCTGGTTCATTTACTTCTTCTTTTTTTTTTTTTTTCTTCAGAATTCCCCTTGTCTATCTGAGAATATTTAAAACAGCTGGTTTAAAGACTGACTTTAGTAAATCCACATTTCAGACTTCCTCAGAAAGTTTTTATTGTTGCTTTTTCTTACTATGAGTGGGTCTAATTTTAGTTCAAGATTTATTTATTTATTTGAAAAGCAGAGCTACAGAGAGGCAGAGAGAAAGAAAAAGGTCTTTCATCTGCTGGTTCACTCCCCAGATGGCCTCAACAGCCAGAGATATGCCAATCTGAAGCCAGGAGCCTTGAGCTTCTTTCAGGTCTCCCATGTGGGATCAGGGGCCCTAGGACTTGGGCCATCTTCAACTGCTTTCCCAGGCCATAGCAGAGAGCTGGATAGGAAGTGGGAGAGCTGGGAATTGAACTGGTGTCCACGTGGGTGCTGGTACTGTGGGCAGTTGCTTCACCTGCTACTCCAGTCCTTTATTCTTAATATGTCTAATAATTTTTGAGAAAACTAGGTGTGTTTTATACATTCACGTAAAGAGTGTTTCTTGCCCCTCTTTGTAATGAGTTGTTTTTTGTTTAGTGACTCTTCTAAACACATTCTGTAATCTGTATATTCTCCATCATTTTTGGACATTGAAATCATTTTCCTTAGCAT
The DNA here is from genome assembly GCF_033115175.1 of Lepus europaeus. Classification (NCBI taxonomy): domain Eukaryota; kingdom Metazoa; phylum Chordata; class Mammalia; order Lagomorpha; family Leporidae; genus Lepus; species Lepus europaeus. The sequence goes on from NC_084835.1 coordinate 81,666,322, forward strand.
ACGGTGGAGCCAGTGTTTTCTCTGAGTTAATATCATTGTCTACAGCCAAAAGAAAGGAAAAAAAAAAACAAAACTTCTCTGAATCTTAGCAGATTGGCTCTGTCTTGGATCATTCCTTCAATGATTATCCAGGCTATTTATGACCATTCCTCTGCCTTAAGTTCTTGCCTGTGCAGACCCTAGCTGTCAACCAGAAGTACAAGACAGAGGTCTTCTCAGGTGTTTTCTGGGCACATGGCTGGGCCTCATCATGCCTGTATCCTTCTGGAGTCTCCAGTACATTCAGAGCACTGAAAACCTCTATTGCTTCATTCTCTTTTCCCAACCTTATTTTATGGGTATTTTAGTCTCTCTACTGTTTGTCCTGGTTATATCCATTGCTCCGGATAACTGTGACAAGTGTACAACTTTCAATGCTGCACCACACACTGCCCGGAAGTTTCCTCAGCTCTGTGATTCTCTCAAGGGAAACACACACAGCCCTTCTTGCTGGTCCTTCAGGGTGCAGTCAGACAGGTCAAAGTATTCAAACCAGTTCTTTGTGTTTGCTGCTCCTAACAATGTGCACCCTAAGTGAAGTATGCTCTCTTCCAGGCTACCATCAATCTGGAGGTTGGAGGATAGAGAGGAGACAATTTAAAATGCTATGACGTTTTCTTAAAGCAGTACAGCAACATCAGTGTTTATTACATTTTCCCCTTAGTTGCTCTAAATTTACTTGGTTATAACTGTTTTTTTTTTTTTTTAGGCTTAGATTTGTTTTATAGAAGGAACTGTTTTATATAAATGGAGCCTTGGAGAGCCCTATCCCACCATTTTCAATGATGTCTTGGTGCTTATTTTTTAAAAAAATATATATATTTAAATATTTAATAGGAAGAATCTTGCTTTAATTTCCTATTCCTTTTGAAGTAACATTGGTCTACAGCAGATTATCAAAAATTTAACAAAAGGAACAATAAAGAAGCAGGAAAGGTTCTTACCATTCTTCAAAGGAAGTTTCAAACTGTCAAAATAAAAAAAATCAATGAAAATACAATTTTAAACATCTCCAAAAAACAGTTGGTGAACTTTACTTAAACTTGAACACACTGATAAAATTGTCAATTCTCTACTTCACATCCACTATCATATTTTTGTCAAGCTTTTCTCTCTGTTACTTCTTGAACAAGTCAACATGTCTCCTATCCTTTCATTATTACTCCCACCAAATGGTTTTCTCCTTTCTTCTGTTTCCAAATCTTACCCTTTTATCAAGCACTTGTTCAAATTCCCCTTAAACTCAAAAGACTTTAAAAACAACCATAAACTCATGAAATATATTGAAAACTAATGGACTAGCAAAGAATGGTAAACACTGCACACAAGTTTAAGTTTATGCCACTGCTGGGCCACAAATTCCTTGGAAAAAGTCATGTTCTACAGATATATTCTAATAATATATTGGTCTGGAACAGGAATAAATTACCAAAAACACAAATGATTACATATTAGCAGATGATTAAGGATTTTATAGATTATCCTCCATGCAAGATGTTATGTTTAGCACACATGATTACTTTTCTTCAGTTCCCAAAGACTAACAAAACCTGGAGATACATGCAAACTTTACACATGTGCACACAAAATCATGGAAAACATAAAATAATAAAATTATTGGAACATTCATTTTAGAAAATTTTTCAGAAGCAGGAACATTCATTTTAGAAATGTTTCAGATTTGATTGACTGATAAGGAAAACAGAACAAAAATTTGGAACTCAAAACAGACAAATTGAAACCACTTAAGGATAGGTAAGAGGCTTCTCTATAAATTAGTGAGGAATTCCCAGCATGTGAGAATAAGCATATTGGCCAGCCAGTCTTACTGCTTTCCGTTCCCAGAATCCTGAATATGGCTGAAAATTGTTCCCTAGTTTACTGTAATGTAAATTTAAAATATGTTATCTCAAAAACTGAGAGTGAGCAAGAGAGAGAGAGAGAGAGAGAGAGAGAGAGAGCCAGAGAGAGAGAAAGGGAGAAGGAAGAAGGGTGGAAGTCCAGAGGGAGAGAGAAGGGAGCGAGGAAGGGAATATCATCATGTGCTTAGAATGGTATCTACCAATCACATTGAATCTGTTGCAAACTAATTAAAAATAAAACTTAAAGAAAAGAAAACAGTTCTTCTAACCATATTGGTGTTCCATTTAAGATGGAAAGGCTGTCCAAGCTGGGAACTTATGCTTCTAGAGAGAAAAATCTAGTAAAACCTAGGTAACTAGTAGAATCTCACAATGGACACAATGAGGTGGGGCCAAAGACAGATTCATCCAGGACTGAGATATTTTAAAGTGGTACAAAATCAAATGTAAACTTGTTTAGGCAAAAGTAGAGGTCCATCTCTTTCTTACCTGAACATATTACCTTCCACTTACAGAGTCCCTATGAACGTCCCTACTTATTAGATACAAGCCTTTGCTGTAAGCAGACTCAGAGAGATACAAGAAACAAACAAACTTTGCTAACAACAAATGATTAGGCTGTTCCATCACTTACAAAGTACAGCGAAGAATGCAAGAAATGTGAGAAAATAGTACAGCCTGAAAAATAAGAACATTTACTTCAGATATAACAAAACCTGGAAAGGATGAAAGGCAATATAATAATAATTTGTAGGCATATGTCTTTTGCCACCATATTAACAGACAGAAAAATGAAATTTGATTCACGAATGCCATTATCTAACCATGAGATAGTTTAAAGCAATTAGCGTATCCATAAGTTATGCTTCAACAGAACAATAAACCAGGAAACAGCCTACATATGAGAATTTACTATAAAATTAACATTCCAAATCAATGGAGATGGACAACTCAAAGAACAGTTTTGAGGTGATCGGAATAATCATTTGGAAGAAACAAAGTACTGTTTGTACATCATGCCATAAACAAATGAAACTGAAGTGATTTAAAGTTGTAAATATGATATCTAAAAAGTTTAGAATAATAAAGTATTTTAATAATCTTGATATCAGTGAAATATTTTTGAACAATACAAAAATACTAGAACTTTTAAGATAACAGACTTGGTTACATACAAATTACTATATGAAAAATAACTATTAATAAGGTAAATAACTAGTATAATCAATAGAAATTTCTGGTTAATATAGAAGTGGAGAAATTGCTATAAGTGTTTCCATAAATGTCAGAAACAAGATAACAAGTGGAAAATATATGAACTACAATTAACAGAAAAGTAAATTCAGAAAGCCAGATAGCATAAGAAAAGAAACTATCCATACTAAATGATTTGTGTATTTGAACATATATATGGACATAGCGGTATATATGTATATGTATACATATATATCACACACAATTATATATACATAGATTGTGTGTGTGAACCAGTATTCTAACATTACAGTTTTAAGCAATTTGCTCATCTTCCCCAATACCTCCTCCTTGATCTCCTCTAAACAGGGTTTAGTGTTCGCTATTTTGCTGGAATTTTCTAATGTTAATAATAGAATCAATAGGATGGAATTAAAAATAAAAGTTCTGAAAGAAACTAAATCTATCTTCACAATAAAAATGTTGAATGCTATTCTGTTTGTAATCTCAATGAGTATTTTCAAAACAATGTGATAAACTTATTCTAAAACTTATGAAAGTACAATGGATCCATAAAACACAAGGCATTTGAAAAAAGGAATAAAGAATGAACCAGCTTATCAGATATAGAAACATGATATGACATACACAATGTAGTAAAATGACATATTGAAATATGGAAATAAAATTGAATAGTGGGATAAAGGTGCCAAAAGTAAATAAAACCATATGTGAAAACTTGTATATGATACATATTTATAGCTGATTTCTAAAGAAAATGACTGGATTTGAAATAAAATTTATGTTGAGAAAAATCATTTTATATTAAAAATATAATTATTTACCAATTAAATTCCAAAAAATTTCAATTGTTAAGTAATTAAATTTTAAATATAAATTTCTAAAATTGAGAAAGTACAAAGAAAAAATATTATGTCCTTGCAGTATGAGAAGATGGCTTACCCAAAACACAAAATACTTTCAAAATAAGGGGAAAAATGGGGGCTGGCACTGTGGCACAGCAGTTTAACGCCCTGGCCTGAAGCACTGGCATCCCATATGGGTGCCAGTTCTAGTCCTGGCTGCTCCTCTTCTGATCCAGCTCTCTGTTATGGCCTTGGAAAGTAGTAGAAGATGGTGCAAGTCCTTGGGCCCTGCTCCTACATGGGAGACCCAGAAGAAACTCCTGGCTTTGTGTTTCTGTGTGCGTGCAAACTGTTGAAATCTTTACTCAATATATACTAAATTGATCTTCTGTATATAAAGATAATTGAAAATGAATCTTGATGTGAATGGAATGGGAGAGGGAGCAGGAGACAGGAGGGTTGTGGGTGGAAGGGAAGTTATGGGGGGGGGGGGAGCCACTGTAATCCAAAAGCTTTGGAAATTTATATTGATTAAATAAAAGTTACAGAAAATAAAGACAGATCACAAACTGAAATATTTTAAGCAAATATACTTGCTAATGGAAATTAATTGTTCCCACAAATGAATAAGAAAGTACAAGTAAACCCAGATGATAATCAGCAAATGATAAACAGGCCTTTCACAGAAAAGAGAATATTCAGTGAGCATGTTACTAGATTTTCATCTAATTAATAATCAGGAAATTGTTAGCCTTTGATGTTAGAAAATGGTAATTCAGAATCCTGCATAATATACAAGTTGACATCAGGCTGAATTATATGACAGTTCTAAGAACCTGTTTGAAGCTGACAATGAATGTGACATAATTATATAAAATTTAAATGCTCTCCACAATTCAGTAAGGCTTAATTAATATTCTCAGTTTGGTCCTCTTTATATGCAACAGAAAATGATGTATTTTATAAATATAAAAATCAGTTATTCAAATTTTCAGAAATAGAGTTGAATATTGTATGAGAATACATGTTGGAGTGATACATTAAAACACAACTCTAGCTTTGTAAATAAAAGTAATGTAACAGAAGAAATAAGAGAAAATTATTTTAATCAATCTTTCATGTGATGTGGGAGGCAAATTTCAGAAACAGTATTCAAACCATATTTATTTGAGATATTTAAATGGCTCATCCTGAAATGCCTACAATACCAGAAAAGAATTTGAAGTTTTATATTCATAATTGCCTACTTGAAATACTTGGACAAGTTTTAGAAATCTCTCAACATCATGTTAAACAGTTATTTCATATAAAATTCTTGATGAAAATTAAGCTTAGAATTTCACTTATGGTCACAATGGTTTTTTATATTTGCAAGCTTTATTTACTATATCTAATAGACTCAGTTATATCCAGCTTACCAAAAAATCCCTGAAGTCCCTGTTTCTGTCTTTTTCAGAAGAGCAAAGAGAAATACAGGTAGGGGAGGAGTAAAAATGTCAAGTGGTATACAGTTTAAAAATTATCACATTATAGGGGAAATGAAACACTTCATTTACTTATAGCTCTAAACCACATTGCCGACAGTCTCCTGCTGGATACATATAACACTCTCATTGAACTTGTTTCCTTAACTTTACATTTTTTATTGGAAAACATTGCCAAATATTTAAATGCTACTTTGGAGACAAAGAAAGTGTTCACAAAATCTTCTATTTTTGCACTCTAAAAATAAGAAAAAAATTAACTTCATGTTAAGAATTTCTTTTTGTATACTAAATCATTAGTTGATATGCTGTATTAACAGTGGATAATATTTCCCAAAAGAATGCTCATACCCTTGAATTTCCCCTCAATGTAGCATTTCATGTAGCTATGCTATATAAAAATCCAAGTCATTTTGAAAATATAAGCAATGTTTATCAAAAATATGTAAAATTCAAGAATTTTTTAAGAACAAGCATAACATTCTCATGCTTAAATATTTAATCCCAAGCTAAATTTGACATAATTTAAGAAATTATTGCTGAATGTATTCATTCCAAAATATTTATTTCATGTCTATAATTTCCCAAGTTCTAACATGCATTATGACTAGTGGTTAATTATATAGACCCTAGCTTCTAAGATCATACAACCTTGTATGAGAGAGAGACACATGAACAATCACAATGCGAGGTATTAATTGTCAAAGCACTGTTCAGTAAAATGACACATGAAATTTTAAGGAAGGACAGTTATACTAAGTTTAGGAGGACAAATAGGTTGTATGGGAAGAAGTGAGGATTAAGCAGGGGTAAGAAAGAAACTGAATGAATTAATGCCAAGAGATAAACTAAAGCTCAGTGTATGAGGGGACATTAAGCTTAAAAGTATTATTTTATAAGGAGAGGAGTTTTGTTTTTAATTCCATTCCAAGAAGCCTGGGCAAGAAAGTTTGAGAGGGGCGTTTTGAGCAGATTACTGGTAAAAATACTTTGAGGAGGAGAAGGTATATGACCTGTTTTGTGAAGAATGGGTGTGAGTAGAAGACACTTAGGAAGAATCAGGGGAAAGGCTTGTTACTATCATCCAGGGAGGAATGAAAGTGCCCTGAAGGAACTTCATTCGGTGTGAGAAGCCAGAATTTTCAGCTTTGAGGTACATTCCAGAGGTGAAATCAAAGCAAATAAGTAATAAGGACATGGAGCAAGATGGTGGCTGAGTACCATGCTACACCAACCTACAAAACACCAAAACACCTTCAGGAGAGCTCAGGAAGCAGGGTACGAAACTACAATACCTGGCTTTGGCAAAAGAAAAGATGCATTAAAGAAGGCATATTCTCATCGAATCTAATCATGGAGACAGAGGGGTCCCATTTGGGGAAGGGAGAGGGAATTCAGTTCAGATCGTACTCTTGAAACTTAGTACCTGGTTGACTACAATGAAACCTAGCACTGGATAGAAACCAACAGCCTCTACTCCCACACTAGTGGTGCCAGGCAGAGAGTCTCCATGGAACAACTGGGATGGTACAACCACACAGCAACTGCTGCTGGCTGGTTAGAGAAGCCATCTTCTCAGAGTGAGGTGAAAAGAACCTACAGCAACCCACGCCACTGGTGACCCTGCCTGAGTAAGTCTGGCCTGAAGCACTAGCTTCATGGGGGCAGGGTGCCCATGAAACTCCATAAAGGGAAAACGCATTGCTTTCTTCCCCTGCTCACACTAAGGCACCTGGCAATCAGCAAGGAGAGAGTTCCATAGCAATAAGGCAGAGTGAAGGCTGCTGCAGCCCATGTGCACCTGAACGATTTTATCAGCTAAATCCACGGTCCCCACGCAATTTGAGTCAGGCCTGGAGGATTCATGGTGGGGGGCTGGGCAGCCACTTAGATCCATGAAGTGAGGGCATGTTGCTGCCCTCCCCTGTCTCTGTCAAGGGACTGGACTCAGCTTGCCAAAGCGGATCACCAACTGATCTCGTCTGAGCAGGCAGCTGGCTCCAGGAAAAGGGTGGCTCTCTCCATGAATGGGGAGCCTCATGGGGCAGAGTGTGGATCCCCTGCTCCCTGTGAATGTGCGATCCCTCTGATTCGTGATAGGGCGATGGGGTGTGGCTTGGCTATGGCAAATCACTGGATCTTCCTTCAGATGTTGAGAGTTCTCTGAATGATGGGGTGGGTACTGCTGAGGGCTCCCCGCTCACGCTGAGGAGCACACAAATCCTTTCTATGGTTTATGGGCCAGAGTGTGTGGGGTGAGCAGCCACTGTGGGTTCACCATGAGCAGTTGGTACTTGGCAGAGAAGCTGAGGCTGTGAACATGCCATTCAGTGTAATCACAACCTGCACCCTGCTGACAATAGAGACCTATCACACCCAATCTGGGTGTCACTCTGGACTGTTTCCCCACGTTTAAGCACTGGCCAAAGCTCCCTGGTCCCAAGCAGCACACACCTCTGAATATTCACTGAAGGAACAGACACTCTACAGAGGGTTTCAGTGACAAAATCCCTCAGAAGAGAAAACAAGTGTTTCCACAGATGCCTAAAAATAAATGTAGAAAAGCAGGAAACATGAACAACGAAGACAATATGACTCCCCAAAAGGAACACAACAAAACTTTAACATTGGAGCTGGCAATTTTGCAGGCTAATAGCAGGTTAGGCCTCTGCCTGTGGTGCCAGCATCCCATATGGGTGCTGGTTCATGTCTTGGCTGCTCCTCTTCCAATCCAGCTCTCTGCTATGGCCTGGGAAAGCAGCGTAATATGGCCCAAGTGCTTGGGTTCCTGCACCTACTTGGGAAACCCGGAAGAAGTTCCTGGCACCCAGCTTCAGACCTGCCTAGCTCCTGACGTTGTGGCCATTTGGGAAGTGAACCAGTGGATGGAAGACCTTTCTCTCTGTCTCTCCCTCTCTCTATGTCTTTACCTTTCAAATAAATAGATAAAATATTCTTTAAAAAGAACTTCAATATTAGAATGTGAAGACAAAGAGATTGATGAAACCCCTGAAAAAGATTTCAAAAGAATGGTCATCAGATCACTAAAAACCCAGGGACGTAAATATATGAGTTAAAGAAAGCCACACATGACACGGATGAGAAATTATGCCAGGACATTGACATTCCAGAAAAATCATACTGAAACGTTAATAATGAAGAATTAAACATGTCAAATTTAAAAATACAAGATGGAAAGCCTTCACAACAGATTTGGTGATACAAAAGAAAGAATATCAAAGATAGAAAGCAAATATTTAGAAATATATCAGACAAGAAAAAGAAAAGAAAGAAAAAAAATGAGGAAACTAAAAATAGTGTTTGAGATTTATATGATAAAAACAAATGACCAAACATATATGTCTTAGGAGTTCTTGAAAGTATGGCAAGAAAGAATGGATTAGAACACCTATTTAGTGAAATAATAGCAGAAAACTTCCCCAATTCCGAGAATGATAAGGGTATCCAAACACAGGAAGCACTTAGAATCCCTAATAGACATGACGAGGAAAGATCTCCACCATGACACAAATTTTCAACAGTGAAACAAAAAGAACAGATGCTAATATGCACAAGAGACATGACAGATTATCTACAAAGACCTCAAATGAGACTGATAGCAGATTTCTAATCAGAAACCCTACAGGCTAAGAAATAATGGAGAGATATAGTCCAAGTCCTAAAGAAAAAAACTGTCAACCCATAATACTATGCCCAGTGAAGCCCTCATTTGAAAACGAATATGAAATAAAGAGCTTCCAAAACAAACAGAAATTGAAAGAATTTATCACCACTCATCCAGCCTTACAAATGATATTTAAGGATATAATGATATTTAATGATATTTCTCAGAAACTGAGAAAGATAATTAGCAATAAAATATGGAAAAATGGCAGAACAAAGTCATTAATTATCAATAATGAAGTTGAATGTAAAAGATCTAAAGTCTCCAATTAAAAGATACAGACTGGCTGAATGGATTAAAAAAAGCAAGACCCATCTATTTGTTGCGTATAAGAAACACACTTCACCAACAAGGACACATGCAGACTGAAAGTGAAAGGACAGAAAAAAGATATTGCATGCTAATGGAAAGCAAAAAGGAGGAGTAGCAATCATAATATCAGAGAAAATAGACATTAACACAAAAACTGTTAAAAGAGATAAAGAAGGGCATTATGTAATGATTAAGGGATAATTTCACAGGAAGATGTGACTATAATAACTATATATGCACCCAATGATAGTGCACCGGGCTGTTTAAAACAACTGTTAATGGATCTGAAGGGAGGCATAGACTCCAATACATTAGTAATGATGGACTTCAACATCCCACTTTCATCAATGGGCAGATCAACTAGACAGAAAAGAAACAACAGATCCAATCCAGACTATTACCCAAATGAACATAATTGATATCTACGGTGCATTTCACCCCAGAACTGCAGAATGCACATTCTTTTGGTCAGTGCATGGCACTTACACTAGGATAGACCACACACTAGCCCATAAAGGAATTCTCAACAAGTTAAAAAAAAAAAAACTGAAATCATATTATGTATCTTTTCTGACCACAATGCAATGAATCTGGAAATAAACAACTTAAGAAACCCTAGAAGACCTGGCAAGATGGCGGAATAGGAAGGGAGCACATTGATAGTTCAGCAAGACACACAGGTTAATAAAAGTGGAGATACTGCAGGGTCAAGGAAGAGTAGGGGAAGAAACAGCAGCAGAAACTCTTCTGGAACTAGTGATTCACAGTGGACCTGCGTGGAGAGCGTGGGAGCCCAAGTTCGGGACACCAGCGGCAGACTCAACACACCAGCGCTGGAACGCGAGGTGAGCCGAACCTCAATAGCCCGAGATACCAGCGGGCAAGCAGAAAGAGGAGACTAGAGGGAACAAGGCTTGAAACTCCGTGGGGAAAAGTTCACCAGGCTAACAAGAAGAGAGAGAGGAAAAAAAAAAAAGTGACCGATACGGACACGAGTTTCTCTCTCTCCACTCACCCCTCAAAGGCGAGCAAGACAAAGAGCAGGTGCCATTTTGGACATACGTCATAAGCAGGGCGACCTCAGGTCTGCACCGGCCCTGAGCCTAGCAGAAAAACCTGACTCTGGGGGGAGGGGTGAAATAACAAGAGATTAGCATCTAACTTGGCAACCCAGTGAGAGACTGCAGGAGAATTGGAGCCCACACCCAGGGCAGCAGAGATTCCCTGTGTGGTCCTTGGGAAAGAGCTTCCGATCTCTGGCTCCTGTGGGTATATCATTCGCCTGCTAACTACCTCCAATTACGTTCAGCTGTGCGGAATTACTTCCCTTTTGAATCAAAAAAAAAAAAAAGAAAGAAAGAAAGAAAGAGATTTACCACGCCTAACCTGGGAGTGTCATCTTTGACACATCTCAACCCTGAGGAACCAAACACAGCTCTCAGTCCACACTTATCTCAAGCCTCTAAGGCTCCACCAAAAGCAGACAGTCCACTTAATATAGAGCCATAGTGTAACAAGAAAAAACACCACAGTGAAGAAACCAAATATCTCCAACATGCCATACAACAAACGCAAAAACCGAGGTAACAAGAACAAGGAAGACACTATGACGCCCCCAAATGAAAAAGACACCCCAATTCAAGATTATGAAGATGATGAGATAGAAGAAATCCAAGAAGCAGATCTCAAAAAATTGATAAGAACATTAAGAAGTTCTCAAAAACAAATTCTTGAACTACAGAAATCCTTAATGGACAAGATAGAAAATCTCTCTCATGAAAATGAAATATTAAGGAGGAATCAAAATGAAATGAAACAACTAGTAGAACATGAAATTGTGATAGTGACAAAAAACCACAATGAAATGAAGAACTCAATAGATCAAATGACAAACACATTAGAGAGTCTTAAAAACAGAATGGGCGAAGCAGAAGAGAGAATATCAGACTTAGAAGACAGAGAACAGGAAAGGAAACAGGCAAACCAAAGAAAAGAAGAAGAAATTAGAAATCTAAAAAATATTGTCGGGAATCTACAGGATACTATTAAAAAACCTAATATTCGGGTTCTAGGAGTTCCTGAAGGCATGGAGAGGAAGAAAGGATTAGAAGGCATTTTCAGTGAGATACTAGCAGAAAATTTCCCAGGTTTGGAGAAGGACAGAGACATCTTAGTACAGGAAGCTTATAGAACCCCTAATAAACATGACCAAAAGAGATCCTCACCACGACACATTGTAATCAAACTCACCACAGTGAAACATAAAGAAAAGATTCTAAAAGGTGCAAGAGAGAAACGTCAGATTACTCTCAGAGGATCTCCAATTAGACTCACAGCAGACTTCTCATCAGAAACCCTACAAGCTAGAAGGGAATGGCGAGATATAGCCCAGGTACTAAGAGAGAAAAACTGCCAGCCCAGAATATTATATCCTGCAAAGCTCTCATTTGTGAATGAAGGTGCAATTAAGACTTTTCATAGCAAACAGAAACTGAAAGAATTTGTTGCCACTCATCCTGCCCTGCAAAAGATGCTTAAAGATGTGTTACACACAGAAACACAGAAACATGGTCACCAATATGAAAGAAGGTAAAGGAAGGAAACCTCACAGCAAAAGATAACAGGAAGCTCAATTTCTCTTTGACATAGAATTAAACTCTGATGCTCTGTTAAAGCAATGTGTTAAAGTAATCTAAAAACAAAAAGCAATTCAAATCAATTGGCAATCTACAAAAAGAGTTAAAGATTTTAAAAGCTATTATTAAAATTGCTATATTGGTCTATTATGCTATGTTATATGTGTGTACATATTGTATGTCCACATAGGAAATTTTATTAAGAGTTTTATTTTAAATGGCTTATAGATAAGATTGTCCATAAATTTAAGCTGCTAAAATCAATCAAAGATACATTTTAATTTGTGTGACCTGAATCTGTGTATCATATGGTTTAAACTTGTTGGTAGAAAGAAACTAAAAACATTTTAGATGGTTGTGCTTAAGTTTACTGGTTAAACAAACTACACCATGTTAGATATTTAAGAGGTGTTTTCAAATACATGATTCTTAAAATTTATAGAAGGCATTGGACCTTCTGGTAAATGTTTTCTTAAGTTGTTATCTAATGGTCGAAATGGTTTGCTAAGTATTCATGTAATATTGCTATTGTCAGCAAGCGATCTAGGACTTGCTCCCTCATTTCTCTATTCTAAGCCCAATTTATTCTTTCATTTCTCTATTCTCTTCAAGCTAGGAAACTAATTCTATTATGAAGGAATCTGTAGGACGCACAATTTAATCTTTAGACCTTATAAAAGAAATGGCTAACATTTTTCTGTAATAGCATAGCCAAAATAAGAACTTAAATAATAATCTCATAGCTAGATTCACTTCGCCATCAGCGAAGTATACGGTAAGTAGAAAAAACCTCCCTTTCAGACCAAAGGGAAAGAAAGTTTTAAAGTGAGAATATAATTTTCCTCATGGGCATTGTCTACCTCAGAAAAACTACTACAGAAAATGCCTCTGACTATAGACTTGTAGTTCAGGCCACCGAAGATTAGAGATGGGATACAGGCACTCCCTTGACTTGCATCCTCTGGTCTGCTTTAACACAAACCAGGAGGAAAGGAAAGCTAGGCATCAGAAGCAATGGGTGGCAGGCCTATTAATGGCTGATCTGTACAGTGATCTGCCCTCAAGGAGACCCAACAGGCCAGTCCACTGCAGTGGCTTTCAATGTGATAAGCCTGGGCTTCAGCAGAAGTCAGCTTGTGAAGAGCCCTGGCAGCTCTGCCAAAAGTTGGATCACTGGAAATGGACCTGCCCTGGCGTCGAAGGATGCCCAGGTCAGAGCCACACATCTTATTGGCTCTAAGCTGAAAAGCCCTACACTCAGCCCAACTTCCAAAGTGACCACTGCAGCTGAGGGGACAGCCAAGTAGGGTCAGCAACATTGCAGGCAGAACTGTCAATTTCTTGTTAGAGATGCCCCCTGCCTTTACCTGGCCAGCTCTCCTCCCAGGCCAGCCAAGTAATGAAAGTCAACAGAGTGCCTTCCCCTAGGAGGTTCACACCTCCCTTAGGATATACCCCATGTGAAGAGATAGATAGGTCTGGGCCTCTGAACTTACAAGGCCTAAAGCCCACCATATTATTATCAAGCCCCTTCTATCAGGTTCTATTTGCCTCTCAATCAGAAAACTTAATTGTAGCTTAGACAGCACCTTTCTTAGCTCCTCTAATAATGACTCTGTCCTTTCTTCTAGACCCTGTCTAGCACACTTGGGCCTCATTCCTTTGTAATCATAACCTCTACTCTACCACCAATGGCTCTATTCCCAAGCTGTGTGTACTGATGGTCCTCTTCCCCACTTAATGCTGTATAATTGTTCAAACCTGGTAAATGCCACTCTTAGGATCATTGGTTACTATCCTCACTCTGTCTTTTATGACCTTGTCTAAATATGATCACAGTCGGCAAACTTGGAAGGCTTCCATAGCCTTGGCAACTCATGACAAGAGCCTAGGGTGGTTACTGGCGCCATAAACTAGAGTGTCAATTTGTTGGGTCAACAACAAGAGCCACTGTGCACTTGCTTCTCATGTGGGATCTCTGTCCTTAATGTGCTGTACATTTTGACTTAATGCTATAACTAGTACTCAAACAGTATGTTTCACATTGTGTTTCTATGTGGGTGCAAACTGTTGAAATCTTTATACTAAATTGATCTTCTGTATATAAAGAGAATTGAAAATGAATCTTGATGTGAATGGAAAGGGAGAGGGAGCGGGAGAGGGGAGGGTTGTGGGTGGGAGGGAAGTTATAGGAGGGGGAAGCCATTGTAACCCATAAGCTGTACACTGGAAATTTATATTCATTAAATAAATGTTAAAAAAAAAAAAGAAACCCTAGAAAATATGCAAAGACATGGAGACTGAACAACATGCTCCTGAAGGAGAACTATGCCATAGAAAAAATTCTGGGGGGAAATAAAAAAAAAAACCTCTTAATAATACAACATATTAAAATATCCAAAGCAGTGTTGAGATGTGGGTTTACAGCAATTAGTGTCTACATCAGGAAATTGGAAAGGCGTCAAATAAATGACTAACAGTGTATCTCAAGGATATAAAAACAAGAACAAATCACACTCAAAATAGCAGGAGAAATAAATAAAATAGTTACAAAAGATCAGTGATGCCTGGCACTGCGGCTCACTTGGCTAATCCTCCGCCTGCAGCTCTGGCATCCCGGGGTTCTAGTCCCGGTTGGGGCACTGGATTCTGTCCTGGTTGCCTCTCTTCCAGTCCAGCTCTCTGCTGTGGCCCAGGAGGGCAGAGGAGGATGGCCCAAGTGTTTGGGTCCCTGCACCCGCATGGGAGACCAGGAGGAAGCACCTGGCTCCTGGCTTCGGATTGGCACAGTGCACCGGCCATTGCGGCCATTTGGGGGGTGAACCAAGGGGAGGAAGACCTTTCTCTCTGTCTCTCTCTCTCTAGCTGTCTAACTCTGCCTGTCAATAAATAAATAAATAAAAGATCAGTGAAATGAAGAGCTGGGGGGCTGGCTCTGTGGCGTAGTGGGCCAGCATCCCATGGGGGTGCCAGTTCAAATCCTGGATGCTCCGCTTCCGAGCCATCTCTTTGCTATGGCCTGAGAAAGCAGTAGAAGATGGCCTAAGTCCTTGGGCCCCCGCACCTGCGTGGAAGACCTGAAAGAAGCTCCTGGCTCCTGACTCTTGATTGGTGCAGCTCGGCAGTTGCGGCCAATTGCGAAGTGAACCAGCAGATGGAAGACCTC
Source organism: Lepus europaeus (assembly GCF_033115175.1). Classification (NCBI taxonomy): domain Eukaryota; kingdom Metazoa; phylum Chordata; class Mammalia; order Lagomorpha; family Leporidae; genus Lepus; species Lepus europaeus. Next base: position 81,681,566 of record NC_084835.1, read on the forward strand.
TCTCTCTCTCTCTCTGCCTCTCCTTCTCTCTGTGTGTAACTCTGGCCTTCAAATAAATAAGTAAATCCTTCAAAAAAAAAAAAAAAGAGCTGGGTTTTTGAAAGGAAAAAGCACACAAAATCCATATACCTTTGGCCCAACTAATCAAAAACAAGAGAGAAAACATTCAAATTAATAAAATCAGAGATAAAAAAGAGATGTTACAGTAAATACCACAGAAATAAAAAGAATCATCAGGAATTACTACAAACAGCTATATGACAACACATTACAAAATCTGGAAGAAATGGGTAGATTTCTGGACACATACAATTTACCAAAATTGAGTCATGAGGACATAGAAAATCTAAATAGACAAATAACAAAGACTTAGACTAAATCAATAACAAAGACAATCCCAAAATGCAAAAGTCCAGGACTGGATGGCATCACTGCTGAGTTCTACCAGACTTTTAAAAACTAATCCCAATCCTTCTTAAACTACTTGAAGCAACCATACAACCACCTAATCTTTGACAAACAAGCTAAAATCACACCTTGGAGAAATGATAGCCTCTTCAACAAGTGGCGGTTAGGAAAATTGGATCTCTGCATGCAGAAATATGAAATAAGACCCTTACCTTACATCTTATACAAAAGCCAAATCACAGTGGATCAGGAATCTAAATCTAAGACCTAAAACCATCAAATGATTAGAGGAAAACATAAGAGAAACATAGCAACATATTGGCATAGGCAAGATAGTTCTTGGATAAGAGCCTAGAAGCACAAGTCATAAAGGCAAAAAATAGACAAATGGAATTACATCAAGCCCTGAATCTCTGCACAGCAAAGTAACCTTTCAACAAAGTAAAGAGGTAATCAACAGAATGGGAGAAAATACTTGCAAAGTATACACCTGAGAAAGGATTAATATCTAGGATATATAAGGAACTCAAGAAACTCCACAACAACACAAACAATCCAGTTAGGAAATGATCTAAGGATATGAACGGGCATTGTTCAAAGAATGAAGTACAAATGTGGCTAGCGCAGTGGTGTAGCACACAAAAATGCCACCTGCAATGCCAGCACTACTTATGGGTGCCAGTTCAAGTTCCAGCTACTCTACTTCTGATCCAGCTTCCTGCTAATGACCTGGGAAAAGCAGCAGAAGATGGCCCAAGTACTTTGGCATCTGCTACCATGTGGGACACCTGCAAGAAGCTCCTAGCTCCTGGTTTCAGCTTGGCGTGGCGCTGGCCATTGTGGACATCTGGGAAGTGTACCAGTGGATAGAAGACCTCTTTCTCTCTCTCCCTCGCTCTCTAATTATGCCTCTCAAATAAAATATACACATCTTAAAAAATGCAAATGTACAACAGATACATGAAAAGATGTTCAGGAAAATGAAAATAAAGACCACAGTGAGATTTCACCTCACCCCAGTTAGAATTCCTTTCATCCAAAAATTTAAAAATACCAAATGCTGGTGAATATATGGGGGAAAAGGTACCCTAATAGAATGTTGGTGGGAATGTAAACTAGTATAACTACTGTGAAGGACAGTATGGAGATTACTCAGAAATCTTAAAATAGATCTATGTATGACCCAGTCATTCCACTCCTGGGAATTTACACAAAGGATATAAGATCAGCACATGAAGGGTTGATCTGTACCCCTACATCTATAGAAGCTCAACTCCCAATAGCTGATGATATAAAATCAACTCAGATGTCATCAACTGATGACTGGATAAAGAAATTGTGATATATATACACAATGGAATGCTACTCAGCTGTAAAAAGAAAGAAATTCTCTTTTTCATAACAAAATGGTTACAATTGGAGACCATTTATACTTAGTGAAATAAGACAATCCCCAAAAATATATATCATTTATTTCCACTGCTAAGTAAACTTGTCACAATGAGAAAAATTAACACTTAGAAAATGAACTTTGCATAATATTAGGCAGGCAATAATGCTGAATTTATTTAAATTAGTATTTCCCCATCAATCAGATATTACCATAACCATTTAATAGTTTTATGAAGTCTTAAAGAAAGCAGTAAAATATGGTATAAGATCTTAAGAAATAATAGGGGTTGTGGAGCTATGGCATAACAGGTAAAGCCGCCACCTGCAGTGCCGGCATCCCATATGAGCACTGGTTCGAATCTCAGCTGCTCCACTTCTGATCCAGGTGTCTGCTCTGGCCTGGGAAAGCCGTGGAAGATGGCCCAAGTGTTTGGGCCCCTGAACCCATGTGGGAGACCTGGAAGAACTCGTGGCTCCTGGCTCCAATCGGCACAGCTCCAGCAGTTGCAGCCAATTCGGGAGTGAACCAGAGGATGGAAGACCTACCTCTCTCTCCCTCTCTCTCTGCCTCTGCCTCTCTGTAACTATGCCCTTCAAATAAAATAAATGAATCATAAAAAAGAAATAGTAGGGAGGCCAGAGCTGTGCTTGTAGTAGGTTAGGCCTCTACCTGTATACCATATGGGTACCCGTTCAAATTCCAGCTGCTTTTCTTCCAATCCGGCTCCCTGCTAGTATGACTGGGACAGCAGCAGAGGATAGGCCAAGATCCTGGACCCCTGAACACACATGGGATACCCAGAAGAATCTCCTGGCTTCTGGCTTCTGTCTTTGTTTTGGCCCAACCCCTGGCCATACTGCTATTTGGGGAGTGAACTGATGGATGGAAGCTCGCTCTCTCTCTCTCTCTCTCTCTTGCTCTCTCTCTTACTGTGCCTTTCAAATAAATAAAAATAAACCTTTAGAAAAAAAGAAATTTTAACAGTTATAATTAATCATTAAAATACCTATTTCATCATCTTTTAAAATTTATTTATTTTGAAAATCAGTTATAGAAAGAAATGCAGAGACAGAGACAGAGAAAGAGGGAGAGAGGGCAAGAAGGAGAGATCAATCTTCCATCTGCTGGTTCACTCCCCAGATGGCTGCAACAAGCATCTCTGAGCCAGGCCAAAGCCAGGAGCCAGGAGCTTCATCCAGGGCTCCCATGTGGGTGGCAGGGGCCCAAACACTTGGGCTATTTTTTGCTTCCTTTTACAGGCCTTTTTACAGGTCATCAGCAGAGAGCTGGATTAGAAGTGGAGCAGCCAGGGCTGGAACTATTCACTCATATTATACATTGGCGGTAGCTTTGCCTGTGATGCTACAACACCAGCACCTATTTTCATCATTTTATTTTTTTTTTTTATTTGACAGGTAGTTATAGGTAGTGAAAGAGAGAGACAGAGAGAAAGGTCTTCCCTCCATTGGTTCACTCCCCAAAAGGACACTACGGCTGGTGCTGCACCGATCTGAAGCCAGGAGCCAGTCTCCCATGCGAGTGCAGGAGCCCAAACACCTGGACCATCCTCCACTGCCTTCCCTGGCCACAGCAGAGAGCTGGACTGGAAGAGGAGCAACCGGGACCTGAACCCAGTGCCCAAAAGGGAAGCCAGCACTGCAGGTGGAGGATTAACCAAGTGAGCCATGGCACAGGCCTCCTATTTTCATCATTTTAAACTACATGAATCACTGTTAATTCAAACACATATGAAGTGCACAGTAATATATTTCAGTAAATATTCATTCTCTTCTACTTCTCTAAGTCCCAGAACACCATCAATTCTTTCACCTGCAAGCATTTTCTTAAGGAACATCCTATTTGGAGAAATACAGAAACAATGTAGCTAATAAACAAGATAGAATCAAAGAAATAATATAGAAATAACAATAATACTAATTATATAATTATACTAATAAATATTTCATGTGATGCACCTGTTGTAATAAATCATTACTGTCTCTCCACTCCAACCTAAGGTCAAAGCACATGTCCCTTTAAGGCTTAGTATCATCACAGATGCAGTCTTCAGCCTATCAAGGGAGATGAGGCCCTTGACCAAGAATTGCCAGTGGCCCATCAGAACATTCTCATGCCAGATCCAATAACCATGACGACAGAAAAGGAAAAATCACAGATCTCAGGCAAATGATCCCTGTGTTTGGACAGTGCAATTCTTCATTAGCTGATCAGAAGTTTAATCTTAATGAAAGGCATGAGAACTTTTTTTTTTTTTTTAAAGTGATTCGGTGGACTGGTGTTGTGGCGTAGCAGATAAAGCCACCTCCTGTGACACCTGCATCCCATTTGGGCAACAGTTTGAGTCCTAGCTGCTATACTTCTGATCCAGCTTCCTGCTATTGCACTTGAGGAAGCAGCAAAAGATGGCCCAAGTCCTTGGCCCCTGCACCCACAAGGGAGAACAAGATGAAACTCCTGGCTCCCGGCTTTGGGTTGGCCCAGCCCTGGCCATTGTGGCCATCTGGGGAGTGCACCAGTGGATGGAATCTATCTCCCTCTTTCTCCATCTCTATAATTCTGCCTTTCAAATAAATAAATATTTAAATCATTCTTAAGTCATTCTTTAGAAACAGTTGAAAAGTTACAGTGATTTCAAGATTCAACTTCCTTCAAAACTTAATAAAGGCAAAGTTTAACAGGTTAAAAAGAGATAGAATGAATCATTGTATTTGCTTTCAATAGACCTATTCAGTATTTCTTTAGAACCAAATAACTCATTGGAAAGGGCACACTCTCCTTTTATACACTGATTCACTCACCTAATCATCTAATCAGTTTAGTGTCCCAAAAAAGGATATAAATACTGTTTAATTTACTAGTCAAGTTGGCTTATGGAAATTACTACTTAGCATGATTGCCTCTGGATAAAGAACAAACACATAGGGGGAAAATCTATTTAATAAGGTCGTTTCACCCTTTTCAGGGGAGGCTATCAGAAACATGTCTAGACTAGTAAATGATGCATCTGAGTGAAGATTCTAAAAAGTATTATGATCATCACGCTTGAATAATTTGCCATAATTTCCTGAGGTCTTTCAGTAACAGATCCTCATAGGCTCTGTGAAACTTATTAAGTATTAGCACGTTAAATGTCACTTACCTGTTTTAAATGTTTCTGTATTTTAGACTCCACATCTTCAATGTGTGAAATAATTTTGTTGACACATGGGGCTGGGATGTTAACTAAAGAACAGCTGTGACGTCGACATGGGTATCCAAAGTAAATGCCTTTATTTACCCCTAAAGGTACAGAATACAGAATGTGGAGTTAGTGTTTATACACAGAATAGTCAACCTTGATGTTCAGGGTATGCACAGTATTTTTGGTTTCACAGGTGCTAATGCTTTTGAAGTTTCTTTAATATATGGGCTGATAAATATGTCAAAAAATTATAGAATGAGCCTTCAAAAATATCTGAACGCTAATAAACAACCATCTATTGTGCCTTAATACTCAAAATGTAATAAATAAAAATGAACCTGAGAACACAAAATGAAACATCAAAGTTAAAAAAAACTGGTTTAGTGTTCTATGCCATCATCAAAAGAGAGACAACAAACAGTTAATCCATTTGTTTTTAAATAGACCTTGAATCACTTTAAAAATTACATCCACATCTTTCAAACTAAATAACATCCAACTCCTCATGTATTGGAAAAGTTCATCCTTAAATCCAGCCTGAGTTTCTCTAGCTGAAAAATAAATAAATAAATAAAAGACTGTCTCCTTCATCCTCATAATAACCTCATTTTCTATCCTCCATTTCTGAAAATTGGAGTCTCATGTGAAGAGTGATTGATGTTCCCACTATAGCATTCAAGCTGTACTCATCATAAAATCCACTCAGTCCGATGTGCCTCAGTGATTCTAATCCTGGCATGTCCCAATTCGATGGAAGGTTGCAGAAGCACAGCAAAGTTGTCCATGAAACTCCACCAAAGTGCTTACTTGCAGTCTTTCTGACTCTAAGGTCTCTATCGGGCTGGATTATAGTTGCAATCACTGATCTTAAATGGGAGACAAACACGCTCACTGCCTCCATGAGAACAGTATGATGTCCTCATTTTAGTTGACCTTGGAAAAAAGTCATCTATTTTGTTTCAATGTCAACCCATAGAGATGTCAAATATTTTAGATGCCTTCATTTGAATGATGGTCTTAAATGCATCTTTATAATAAACTTCTCAAAATATACAATTTCTGTGAGAATCGCTTATCTGTTTCATTTATAAATAAAAATGCTCATTCTATCTCATGTATTTGAATGTGTGTGTGTGTATATATATATATATGAGTAACTAATATTTTTGACTTTAAAAATGTGTGTAAGACATGCGGCTAATCTAAGTACTTTTGATGCAACATTTAATCCTCACAACAATCTTATGAAATATATTATGTTGATTTCATAGATGAAGGGACCAAAGATTAGGAAAATTACATAATCTGTCCAAGTTCACAGAGAAAGTAAGTGGGATAGCTGCAACTTCAACCACATCACCTTGCTTATCAAGTGTAAGCTACACTGTGAAGGTTGATTTTGTATTCTAAAAATATGACAACACAAAGAGAAACAGTCCTGAGAAAAGATTACAGTGCTTTGCAAAAGGTTCATCTATCCCATGGTTTTGAATTTTAGATGTTTCTTTATAGTATCAATGCTGATAACCTAGTGTATTTTAGTTTGCTTTGACCATGCTCTGAGCACATATACTATAGTTGCTATGAATAATTTTTGTGTTATATGTCCCCTCTCCTCCTTAGCTCACACACAGATATACATTTTTATCTCTGTAGCTGTCAAAAGTTCAAAAAACAAGCTGCCAAGAATCATATATTGATCTCCTCCTACCCAAATATCTTGATAGGAGTGTGATGGCCTTTCCTTTAGAAATAAAGAAGTTTTAACAGGCATTTCACTATCAGGCAGCTGCTTTTATACTGAAAACACTTGTTTTGCTTCATTAAATTCAGAGAAAACATGAATAGAAAGGGTAAATTTCACATTTTTCTTGACTGCACCACTCACAACCATTTTGTAAATATCAATCAATTTCTCAAAGCATGTCTATGATTTAGGATTAAGGTTTTATATGTGATAAAATCAGGGAAATGAAATACTATGAAATTAAATTTTCACTGAAGCATATAAGATATATATGACATCATGAACAGATTAAGATACAACCAGAATTTAGGAGTTCTTATTAAAGATTTTATTCCAGCCAACGTGCAGTATAAGTTACAGTTTTCCATTTGTTTTTAATTTTATCTAGTTTATGACATGAAGTGAAGGAGCTTCAAAAAGTACATGGAAAACACCTTTTATAAAAAAAGCATGCAATGGATTTCAAATTTTTTAAATTAAAATAAACATCTTTTAATCAATTTTCATGATCTTTTCAAAATACTCTTGTATAATCAAAATATCATTTACACTAGTGCACATTTTTTTTTCTGCTTGATTCATAACTACCTGTGTATCATCAGTTAAAAGTCCCGGAGCCAGCTCTTTGGCATAGCAGGTAAACAGCCGCCTGCAGTGCCGGCATCCCATGTGGGTGCCAGTTCGAGTCCCTGCTGCTCCACTTCCTATGCAGCTCTCTGCTATGGCCTGGGAAAGCAGAAGACGGCTCAAGTCCTTGGGCCCTGCACCCACGTAGGAAGACCTGGAGGAAGCTCCTGGCTCCTAGATTCAGATCGGCACAGCTCCAGCCATTGAGGCCAATTGGGGAGTGAACCAGCGGATGGAAGACCTCTCTCTCTCTCTCTCTCTCTCTCTCTCTCTCTCTCTCTCTCTGCCTCTCCTTCTCTCTCTGTGTAAGTCTTTCAAATAAATAAATCTTAAAAAAAAAAACTCTTCAGTCTTTAGACCTCAGATTTCTTGCTTAATAAATGAATAGATTGGTCAGGTATTATTTAAGATCTTTTTCACCTAAAAATTCATGGTATAGGGACCAGTGTTGTGGCATAGCAGGTTATGCTGCCAACTGCATCCCATATGGATTACAGTTCACCTCCTGGCTGCTCAATTTTTAATCCAGCTTCCTGCTAATGTGCTTGGGAAGACAGCACATAATGATCTGGGCACTTGGGCCCCTACCACCCATGTGGGAGATCCACATGGAGTTTTAGACTCTTGGTTCCAACCTAACCCAGCCCCAGGCACTGTGGCCATTTGGAAAGTGAGCCAGAGGATGGAAGACTCTTTCTCTCCCTCTCCCTCTCTTTTGTCCTACCTTTCAAATAAATAAATCTTCAAAAAATTTTATAAAATAATCAGTGATTTTAGTCAAACATAAATTGAGTTCCTGATTGAAAAGCCTGCACACAAATGGTAAGTGTATTTAAATGATGCTTAGGCAGGATTTTCATTCTCTCTAATCACACTCCCAACTACAACATCCTGGCTCAGAATTAATCCATAAAAGACTTGACTCTCTTAGCTCTGAGCTAGGTTGAGGTTTGCTGAGTCTGTGCAATGAGAAATGTCCACTGGTGGATTAATATGGACCGGCTGATTGTGAGAGAAAACAAAAGAAATACTGTGCTAATAAACTGTGAACTCTTTCTGTTCAATGAATTTGAAATTTACATAATATTTTCACCCTATCCCAATAATCTGACCTTGTATCACCCACAGTTTTTACTTTCCTTCTGTTTTCAATATGTGCTTTCCTTAAATCTGTAACTCCAATTATTACTCTACTAAATAAAGAGTCCAACCAGTAAAAAGTAAAACATAGTTCAGTGAGACTGCAAGGAAAAGGCTATAAACAGTAATCAATGAAAAAATGTGCATTTTACCAATACAGTATTTTTTTTTTGACAGGCAGAGTGGACAGTGAGAGAGAGACGAGAGAAAGGTCTTCCTTTTGCCGTTGGTTCACCCTCCAATGGCCGCCGCGGTTGGCGCATTGCGGCCGGCGCACCGCGCTGATCCGAAGCCAAGAGCAGGTGCTTCTCCTGGTCTCCCATGGGGTGCAGGGCCCAAGCACTTGGGCCATCCTCCACTGCACTCCCTGGCCACAGCAGAGAGCTGGCCTGGAAGAGGGGCAACCGGGACAGGATCGGTGCCCCGACCGGGACTAGAACCCGGTGTGCCGGCGCCGCAAGGCGGAGGATTAGCCTAGTGAGCCGCGGCGCCGGTCCCAATACAGTAAATTTTTTTAAAGATTTATTTATTTATTTGAATGGCAGAGTTAGAGACAGACAGATATACCATCTTTTGGTTCGCTTCCATATGACAGTAATGGCTGGAGTAGTGCACATCCAAAGCTAGACATTTCTTCCAGGTCTCCCACGCAGGTGCAATGGCCCAAGGACTTGGGCCACCTTCCGCTGCTTTTCCAGGCCATAGCAGAGACTGGATTGGAAGAAGAGCAACAGGGACTCAAGCCAGCTCCCATATGGGATGCTGGTACTGCAGGTGGCAGCTTTACCCTCCGTGCCACAGCACCAGCCCCTAATACAATAAATTTTTAAATAATCATAAATCATTAAATCTATACTGACATATTATTCTTAACCATCAGTTTGACAATATCAAGCTTCAACTCTTCACTCCAGCTTCCCACTATTATTGACCTTAGAAAGCAGCAATGGTTGGTCAAGTGACTGGGTTCTTGTCACCCAAGTGGGAGACATGGTTTAAGTCTCCAGTTTTGGTCCCAAACTGGCGTGGCCATTGAGGGTACTTGGTAAGAGAGTCAGCAAATGGGAGATCTCAGTCTCTCTACTCTGTTTCTGTCTCTCACTTTCTCACAGTGTATGTGTGTGTGTCTGTTTCAAATAAAAAAAAAACTGATCACACTGTTATTTGTTGTATTAGCTTTAAATGTTCTTACCTATCTTAAAGCCATCCTTTACTTTTTTATCATGCTGTAATCTGGTTTGTGTTCTCTCCCCAATATGGACACTTCATTCTTAAGTCCCTCCAAGCAATATTTCCACTACTATTCATGAATGAATAACTGAATACAGAACCCATCCTCCAGTTATAAACAATTTTAAATCTAGAAAAAGAATTACGACAACCATTTTCAGACACTGGGAAATGGGCAGTGCAATCTTTGATGCCAGAGAACAGAGATGTGTGAGGCTGAGTGCAACAATCTCTGAGCTATCTCACAAGGGGACAGCTGTCTAGATGTGACACAGAGATGTGATAGCAGAGTGCATCATGGCAACCCTGATGAGTTGTGGAGTAAATGTGAGTTTCATGACCAGTGTAAGTACCTGGCATTGTCACGGCAGGGAACTGAAGAAGATAGAATGAGGCAGAGAAACACCCCAAAACCCATGTAGGAGTACCCTCTGAAATACAGCTTATAGAATCTCTGACAAATGACTTATAGTCCAGAATACACAGAAAAAAATGTACATTTTATTATTTAGAAGGTGGCCATAAGATTTAAACTCTTCTTAAAAGATAATATAGGGGCCGATGCTGTGGTGCAGTAGGTTAAGGCTCCGGCCGGCAGGGCTGGCATCCCATTCGGGTGCCAGTTCAAGTCCAGGCTGCTCCACTTCTGATCTAGCTCCCTGCTGATGCACCTGGGAGAGCAGTGGAAGATGGCCCATGTCCTTGTGCCCATGCATCCATGTGGGAGAACTGGATGAAGCTCCTAGCTTCAGATCAGCTCAACTCCGGCTATTGTGGCCATCTGGGGAGTGAACCAATGGAAGGACCCTCTCTTTCTCTTTCTCTCTCTACCCTTCTCTGTAACAAATAAAACAAAATGTGCCAGGGGATTCCAATTCAATCCCATCAAGATGGCATGTACCAATGCCATCTCACTAGTCAAAGTGATCAGTTTCAGTTCACAATTGATCATAATGATAGGATTAAGAGTCAAAGGGATCACATAAACGAGACTAGTATTGCTAACACTAACTGATAGAATTAAAAAGGAGAGAATGATCCAACATGGGCAGCGGGATACACAGCAGACTCATAGAACGGCAGATGTCCTAAACAGCGCTCTGGCCTCAGAATCAGCCCTTAAGGCACTCGGATCTGGCTAAAAAGCCCATGAGAGTATTTTAGGCATGGAAAGCCAAGACACTGTGGCAAAACAAACAAACAAACAAACAAACTAAATGAAAGATCTCTATGAGTGAGATCCCAATGGAAAATACAGGCCATCAAAGAAGGAGGTACCTTTCTCTGAAGGGAGGAGAGAACTTCCACTTTCACTATGACCTTGTCTAAATAAGATCAGAGTTGGCGAACTCAAAAGGCTTCAAGGCCGATGCCACGGCTCAATAGGCTAATCCTCCGCCTTGCAGTGTGGGCACACCGGGTTCTAGTCCTGGTCAGGGCACTGGATTCTGTCCCGGTTGCCCCTCTTCCAGTCCAGCTCTCTGCTGTGGCCCGGGAGTGCAGTGGAGGATGGCCCAAGTCCTTGGGCCCTGCACCTGCATGGGAGACCAGGAGAAGCACCTGGCTCCTGGCTTCGGATCAGCGTGGTGTGCCAGCCGCAGCATGCTGGCCGCGGCAGCCATTGGAAGGTGAACCAATGGTAAAGCAAGACCTTTCTCTTTGTCTCTCTCTCTCTCACTGTCCACTCTGTCTAAAAAAATAAATAAAAATAAATAAAAAGGCTTCCATAGCCTTGGCAACTCATGAAAAGAGCCTAGGGTGATTACTGACACCATAAACAAGAGTGTCAATTGTTAATTCAACAACAGGAATCACTGTGCACTTACTCCTCATGTAGGATCTCTGTCCTTAATATGTTGTACAATGTGAATTAATGCTATAACTAGAACTCAAACAGCATTTTACACTTTGTGTGTCTGTGTGAGTGCAAACTGTTGAAATCTTTACTCAATATATACTAATATATAAGATAATTGAAAATGAATCTTGATGTGAATGGAATGGGAGAGGGAGAGGGAGAGGGGAGGGTTGTGGGTGGGAGGGAAGTTATGGGGGGGGAAGCCATTGTAATCCATAAGCTTACTTTGGAAATTTATATTTATTAAATAAAAGTTTAAAAAAATCATGTACAACTAATTCATAAGCACAAGACAGGATGTTCAATATTCTTGGGCATCAGAATGAAGACGCAAATTTAATGAACAGTTCAGTACCACTTAACACCCACTATAATACCTAAAATTCAAGACAGGCAAAACCAAGTGTTAGTGAGGATATAAAATAACAGGAATTTGGACACTGCTAGTCTTAGAATTGTATCTATGAACCTCATTGAATCTGTTTCCTTTGTATTAATATCATATTAATTCTGATTACTAACATGAAAATTGATAAAACTGTGTTATAGAAATTATCATGCATTTGCTGTGACCACAAGAATCTTATGTATTAATTTCCTTTAAATAATAAACAAATTTTTAAAAAAGAAAAAATACTTCAGAAAGCAACCCAGTATTTTTTTTAATATTTATTTATTTTGAAAGCCAGAGTTACATACATAGATACATACATATATACACATATACATATATATGGTTTACTTCCCAAATGGGTTGGGCCAGGCTGAGGCCAGGAACCAGGAGCTTCTTCCGAGTCTCCCATGTGTGTGGCGGGGGCCTCATTTCAGTATTTTCTTAAAAAGTTTGCTGCAGTGGTTAAGATACTGCTTCGGATGCCTATAATCCCTATGTGTGTCAGGGTTTGAATCCTGGGTTTACTACTGATTCCGGTTCCCTGATAATGTATATCTTGGGAAGCAGTAGGTGACAGCTCAAGTATTTGTGTCCCAGCCACCCACATGGGAGAGTCGGACTGAGTTCCAGGCTCCTGGGTTTAGCCTGGCAAAGCCCTTGCAGTTGAGGGTATCTGAGGAGTGATGGAAGATCTCCTTCTGTCTACCTGTCTCTGTCTATTTCTGTCTTTCAAATAAATAAATATGTATTATTTTAATTAAGCATATTCTTATCACAGGACCCAGCCTTCTACTTCTCTGTATTTCCCCATAAAAAAAATGTTTGTATAAATATTTGTGTGTGAATATTCATAATAACTTTATTCATAGTTGCCAAAAACTGGACAATCTCAAATTTCCATCAATGGCTAAATATACAAATTGTGAAATAGTGACATAAGGGAATATCACTGGGTGAAAAATGAGCAAGCTTTTGACTTACACAACAAGGAGGATAAATTACACAGGTATTTTTCTGAGTCATTGAAAGAAGATAAACATGAAAAAGTACAAATGGAATGATTTCATTCATTTGAAATTTTAGAATGGTAAAATACAAATCGTATCAAGGTGTGGTGAACTGATATTGAGTACAAAACAGCCTAACGTGAACTTTCTGGATCTGATGCAATTCCAGCAATGAGAATGTTGCCTAACACAGTCTGGATACTGAAGAACTATTTGACAAATAAAAAAAAAAAGATAAGAGAGTAAATATATTTTAAGATAAAACTTTTGGATACCCTCCCTCCGATATTTGGATTTTGTCCAAGGCAGAAAACCAGGGGTAGTGTTGAAGGGATCAACCTCATTTTCATGTCCAGCATCTGTTAAAACGAAAATGTATCTTCACTCCATTCAATTTCCTTTCCTTTCTTACCTTTCCATCCTTGTTATAAAAGTTTGCAATGACTAAATCATTTTTGAATTTTCCATTTTTCACCCAAGTTCCTAGATCTATATACACTATTCAGTCTAAACCTACAGGGACTAGAAAACCACCAAATCTTAACAAGTCCTCTGTAATGTTCTCTAATGCTTTACAGATCTGTTGATACTCCATAGAACACATCCGTCTGGCTGTAAGTCTAAACAATGATAAGGTAATCAGTTTTTAGCTTCAAATTTCTGAATTCTTCCTATGCTAACCTCAAACAAATTTATCTTCCCCCATTTTGTGTTATTCCCACACTGTAATTTGACACACTCTGTTCTGCTTGCTTACACTCTGCACTTCTCTTTTCATATACAAATGCATCTTTTAAGATTCAATTCAAATCTCTCTTCATCCATTATCATTTCTCTTAATTTGTATGCAAGATCATACACATTGATCTTACTGAAAATACCGAAGCTATTTCTCATTCATAGTATCCTTTTGGCATGTACTACTACCTTGTGTCATTTTTGCTGTTACCCTAGATTGCCATTCTTTTTTTATTGTACAAATTGACATATGTATTTGTAATCTATTTGGCCTGTAAGATGACACACTTTTTATAAGGATCATTTCTTAAATATCTCTACTCCATGAGCACATTGAAACCACAGTGTCTTGAATTAATTGGTTCACAAATCACTCATTTCAAAACTAACTATGGCATATAACTAATCATGGGCAATAAAATTTTAAGCCAAGATCTTAAAATTCTATTTGACATTTCTATTGGGCTGAAATAGATGAAAAAATCATAATGTAACTTATTCCAATTTTATCTTATAAAACAAAATCTCCAGAGCAGAAATTTCCCAAAAGCAAGACTGAATTTTTTTCACAAATATGAAGAGTTCTCTACCAGAGAGGAATCCTGAGAGGAATCCGTTAAAGATGAAATATATGCATTTCTTCAACTCTTTTCAACTCATTCCACGTAAAATAGAAACACTTTCAGAGATAATGTTTAGATTCTCACTAAAAATTTTAATTCTGAATTTTGCATTCTCAAAACATTAATTTTTTTTCCACCTAAGGAAAATATCCCAGTGAACTGCTAAGTTCTATTTAGCAATCATGGCGTGAGTGACTTAAAAAGGTTTATTTTGAAAATTCATGCATTTCTGAAATTATATAACAAATTTTATAAGATTGCACATTAACAATAGAGTATAATATTATACTCTTAATATCACATACAATTCATGTGCTAACATGGATTCACGAAATTTATCTTAATAAAAATATTGACTGAGCAGTATTCCATAGTATGTATGTATGTGTGTGTGTGTGTGCATGTGTATATATATATAAAACTCAGCCATAAAAATGAATGAAATCCTGTCATTTGGTATAAGATGGATGCAATTGGAAATAATTTTGCTTAGGAAAATAAGCCAGACCCCAAAAGACAAATATCATATGTTTCCCCTAACTTGTGGTAAGTAATATACAGAGATAAAAAAATGCAATGTATATGAGTGAAATTGACATTTTGAGACTTGATTATATTTTACAGCCCTTGTCTGCACTCTTGTAGAATAATGGTTTTTTTTACTTACTATTTGTTGAATTCTTTATTTAGTTAAGTTTGTAATTATAAAATAAACTGAAAGTATGTAGTTGTAAAAATGCAAAGGAAAAATAAGACAATAATGAGAAGGGAGGATGGGGCCATAGATGGGAGGGAGGGTATGGTGAGAAGTGTCACTATTCTCTTAAATCTGTATATATGAAATTTGTTCACCTTATATAAATAGAAAATCCTTAAAAATTGAAGTTTAAAGAATTATATTTAAAATTCCAGAAATAAACAATGCATAACTTTAAAAAATAAAACACTGACACCAAAAGCAAATGATTACAAACACAGTTTATGTTGTTCAGTATATGATTTACATTTAGTTCTCACCTTCAGTAGATGTCATCTTACTTTCTTGGATAACTTTAACAGTTTCCTTTGGGGTACCAAATAAAACCAATCTCGCATTGTCTTTCAAAGGAAAAGGAAAAATACTTCAGTGAGAAATCAATATGAAATTTTAAAATGAGCAAGACAATATACAAAATGATGTTGAGAAAGTGCTCAACACTGAGGAAGCTAATGTGGTATAAATATTAAAACAAACCCTATGATGATTATCTTTAGATGTTCTGTGTTCAAGTAACTCACAAGAAGGTATTCAGTAGCATAATGCTATTGAAACAGAGTTATGTGATACAGAAAGTAGTCCAAGATACACAGCCACAAGAAGAAGCAGCAAGGCACTACTCAACCATAAAAACCAATGAAATCCTGTCTTTCCCAACAAAATGTATACAATTGGAAACCATTATACTTAGTGCTTTGTCAGTCCCCATAAACAAATATCATGTTTCCCCTAATCTGTAGTAACTAACAGAATTTTAAAAATGGATTGTACATCAGCAAAATTGACATTTTGAGATTTGATTATTGTTATCAGCCCTTGTTTCTACTGTTGAGAAACAGTGTATTTTCTTCTATTTGTTGAATTATTTATTTAGTTTAGCATTAAGCTTGTGATTATAAAATAAATTGAAAGTATGTCACTGTAAAAACTAAAAGAAAAATAAAGGAAAGAGGAGGAAGGGTGGGAACATGGGCAGCAGGGAAGGTAGGGTGGAAATTACTATGCTCATTACCCATATAAATAAAATACATGAAATTTATTCACCTTATATAAATTTAAAAATGGAAAAAAAAATGTCAGGGTACCAAAAAAATTGCCATCATGCTTTTTAAGGAGATCTATGTAGAGGCTAAGAGATCAATAACTTGTGGATAATAGTTTCTAGATCACAACACAGTTGGGATGGGTTACTTTTGGAAAGACAGAAGATGAAGATGGAATTTTTTAATTTTAATTTATATTCTCAAGTGTTTCAAAATTCTCAAACTTAAGAATATATTAATCAGGATAGGTGTTGTGGTGCAGTGGGTTACCTGCTCCCTATGATATTGGCAACCCATACTGGGACCAGTTCATGTCCCATTTGCTCGACTTCCTATCCACCTCTCTGCCAATGGCCTGGGAAAGGCAGCAGAAGATGGCCCAAGTTTTTGGGCCCTTGCCACCCACATGGGAGACCAGATGAAGCTCATGGCTTCAGCCTGGCCCAGTCCTGGCCATTGCAGCCAAACTGGGGAGTGAACCAATGGATGGAAGATTGATCTTTCTCTCTGTGAGTGTGTATGTCTCTCCCTCTCTCTCTGAATTTCAAATAAAAATAAATCTTTAAAAATATACACATATTATTTATTGACAATTTATTAAAAAGATAAATATCAGTATATCTACTCCACAGTGTAGCAACTCCACACCAAGGTTTTTACCCAAGATATTGGTCTACAAAAAATATTGCTTCAGAACATTTATGATAACTGTATTTGTAACAGTGGAAACTCAGCACAATCTTAAAGTATATCATGAGAAAAATATATTTTAAAAAATCCTGCAGTCTGGCAACAGTAAAATGCTGAGAAATGAAAAAGAATTAGCTATAAATACATGGGGTAACTTGGTGACCCTCAAAAACACATTGAGCATAAGAAGTCAGAGAAAACTTACTGGACTAGACTGGGTAATTTTGTTATTATGAGGCTCAAAAACAGGCAAAACATTGGTGATAAAAACAACATAGTGGTTGCCTCTGTTAGGTGATGACTTTTCTGAGGTGATAGAAATATATTCTATCTAGAAGAGTGTGATGTTTTCACACATGTGTATACTTATCAAATACATAAAATTACCAATTAAAGACTTGAATGCAGTTCTATCTACAAATCTTAAAATAAAAATATATTGTTGCTCTAAATGCATTAAAATATTTTGATTGTGCATATATACATAAAATGAGATTTAAATGCTTGCGGAATTTTATATTTTCCAACCATTGCAAATAGGATATTAGTACTTCAAATCACACTAAATAAAACTAAGGCAAAAATTAATTCATAGCAAATATATGCAAAACATAAACTGTAAGAAAATGTTGAAAAGTATAAAAATAATAAAATAGAGTGGTAATCAACTAGCTCTTATGAGAATAATTTAAATGTTTCCAAATTAAGTAATCAAATAAAATGATACATAAAAACCTTATAAATAAAATATATAGGATTTTTTGTTAAAAAAGACTACTGATGTGACAAAAAAATAAAGACATATAAAACTTAAGCTCAACACTATTTGAAGTTATTATTTTATTAATAAAAGTTAATAAATATTAATGTGTATATAATAAAAGACCATATAATATTAGAAAAAACAATATACTTCAAAACTCTAAAATGAATTTAAAGAAATACCATAAGGAGAGAATTTAAATCATAATAATGTATCTGTAACATATGCAGCTTATATTAATATATAGCAATAAAGAACATAAGGCAGAATTGATATACATATGAATCTTACAGTTTACACAATTTTAAAATAATTAGAAATTTGTCACCTAAAATTAATTCACCTGGAAAAATAATTTCCAAATAACAAATATGTTAAGGAATTCTGTATCACAAAAAGTTACTAGAAAATAAAGACATTTTATAAAAATACCCTTCTGATGTGTTCATATAATAGAAATAACATGAAATAACACTGTGAATTCAATTTTTTACCCATAGATAATAATATACTTGAATTACTGGTAAAATGTGAAAACTGTGTGTGTATGTGTGTGTGTAAATGAAAGGCTAAGACAGTCAGAAAATATTTGGAAAATTTTAGGCAAGAGAGACCTAAAGTTTTAATCAGATCTTCATAGTGCCATTTACACAAAAGTCATTTGCAATTCCTGGAAGAACTGGATTGAATTTGATGTCTTGTTAAATATCAGAAAGCAATAAGCCATAGCTTAGCCTCAGGAATTCCTACTGTGAAATAAATGGACAGCAGTTTCCATGAACTTGGAGAGGAAAAAGGTTTACTTTCAACATAATTTCATAATCTTATGTTACATTTAAATGATTCTCAAGCTAGGCGGTATAGGCATCAGAGGACCTATGGCATAAAAAAGGTAGACCTGTAATCCCTAACTAAACTATAAAATTCCCATTGAATTTAAATGGCCGAGGGATACAATTAAATAAACGTAAACCAGGAAGAAACCCTCCCACTCTTGGCACGTTTTATCAGAACTCAAGGAAATGTAGAGAAATTTTCTATGTTGCATATACAATTAAAAAAGAAAAGGCAAAATGAGCACAAAAACCTCATCCTCAAGAAGTTTGCCTATTCCTCACTGGGATGTGTGGATACCCTACATATATATCTTTTTAAAATGATTAGGAAGAAAACAGCTGTGTCAATTCCACTCAGGCCACAGACATGAGACAGCTCCATTTTCCTGTTTGCTTATACCCTCTTGAACAAAATTTGGAGCTATCCAATATCTAGAATTTGTAGGTTCAATTTTCATCTCTATGCATACCAAGGAAATCTGAAGCCCTCAATTTTTTTTCTTAAGTTTGTACCATATTGATCGAGTTGCATGTTTATTGCAAAAGCAAGGAAATGCATTCTCTGAGAAATCACCTGTACCTTAAGCTTCATAGTTGTATTAGCTTTTTGTAACTGGTTATAAAAGCCTAAGCCTGGCTCCACCCAGGCTCCCTTTGGCCCCCTGTGTTGACAGTCATTGCTTGCCACTGCTCATTTCCCACCATTGCCAACTACCATAGATCCCTTGCAAGAGCATCTGCCAGGGCTGGTCCTAGCACAGCAGATTAAAGCTCTGGCCTACAGTGCCAGCATCCTATATGGGCACCAGTTCGAGTCCTGGCTGCTCCACTTCCCACTTCCAATCCAGCTCTCTGCTATGGCCTGGGAAAGCAGTGGAAGATGGTCCAAGTCCTTGGGCCCCTGCACCCACATGCGAGACCCGGAGGAAGCTGCTGTCTTTGAATCTGCCCAGCTCCAGTAGTTGTGGCCATTTGGGGAGTGGCCAGAGGAAAAAGACTTTCCTCTCTCTCTCGCTAATTTTGCCTTTCAAATAAAATAAATCCTTTAAAAAAAAAAAGAGCATCTTCCAGGCTGTTGCACATCAGCATCCCAAGCTATAAGCTAAATAATTCTCTTTTTTTTTTATAAAATTAACCTGCTTCAGGTATTTTATTAGTGATGAAATTCTAACAGATACAATATTTAAAAAGAGACAAATATTTCATTAGAATATTAGAAATATAGGATATGGTCAGTCTGCAAAAGTAGAAATGAAAAATACTCAGAAGTACATGAAAAGACTAACTTCATTAGTAGTCAATCAAATTCAAATTATACCCACAATTATGTTATTACATAATGCGAACACAGTCAATAATTTAAAAGCCTAATGATACCAAGTGGTAGTAAAAAATAGAGCAAATGGACAATTCCTAAACTGCTAGACATTGCAAATTTGCCACTATGAGCTGTACTTTGGTATTATCTGATAGTCAATGGCACATACATCATATCCCTCTAAGTTCTACTAACCAGCATGCATTAGAAAAATACATGGATATGAAGATACTTCTAGGAGCATTGTTCCAAAAAGCTATAATTTTGAAACAACTAAATGTCCTTCAACAAAAGAAAGGATGAAAATGGAACAGCAATATAGTGGATGGTATTATTGTACAGAGGTACATAAATGGTAGAAATATACAAATAACAAAAGAAAGTGACAGCCTGGATAGTGATTGCAATGAAGAACAAAGCTAGCAACACAAATACTAATGCCACATAATTTTAATTAAAAAACATGTCAAACCAAAGTACATACTTTAAGAATGCACACATGTATAACACTAAAGTTGAAAAAGAGAAGCAAAGAAGTTAATATTACAGCACTTTAGCTGTTATATGGCACTGTTTTGTTTAAGAGAGTACAGAGAAACCTGAGACAATTGACACTTCTGTCTATGGCCTAGATACAGATGTTCTCCTCTTAATTACCTATTAAAAATATACATGTAGGTGTATCTAGACTTCCATATGAATGCTTTATTTGATAGTAAATAAAAGGGAATTATAACATATGCTATCAATAGATGAGTTTTTAATGAAAAGGTAGATTATAAAGACAAAAGCGTTTGAATTTTTCTTATATTTATAATCTTGAATGTTATAGAAAAAATAGAAAAATTATACCACTGTGGGTACCTGGATCTGTCTTCTCCTGTGCCTTTTCTCTGAGGGCCTTTATTTTGAGACATGTCAAACCTAAAAAAATTAAGATAAAAGTAAAATATTTACTTTTGGAGGCAACTTCCCTACCAAATGTTGCAGTGATAAGTTTTTTTTTCTTTCCATTTTGTTTATTCATATAAGGTGAGAAAATTTCATATATTTTGTACGTACAGATTTAGGAGCATAGTGATAGTACCCACCCTACCATTCCTCCTGCACATGCTCCACCCCTCCTTCCTACTTTGTTACTTTTTAAATTTTTTGCAATGATATATTTTCAGTTTATTTTATAATCATAAGATTAACCCTCCACTAAGTAAATACCAACAAATAGTAAGAAGAAAAAAAAAAAAAAAACACTGTTCCTCAACAGTAGACATAAGGGGGGGGGGGAGGCTGTAAACAATAACTAAATCTCAAAATGTCAATTTTGCTCAAGTACATTATACTTTCTATACTATATTAATTACCCCAGATCAGGGAAAACACATGATATTTGTCTGTTTGGGATTGGCTTATTTCACTGAGTATAATGGTTTTCAGTGGCATCCCTTTTGTTGGGAAAGACAGGATTTTATTATTCTTTACAGCTGAGTAGTATTCCATAGTGCATATATACCACATTTTTCTTTATTCACTCAACACTTGTTGGACACCTGGATTGATCCCATATCTCAGCTATTGTGAACTGAGCTGCAATAAACATGGGCATACAGATAATTCTTTCATATGATGATGTGATTTCATTTGGGTCGATTCCTAGGAGTGGGATGGCTGGGGCATATGGTAGACAGATCTATTGTCAGATTTCTGAGGAATCTCAATACTGTCTTCTATAATGGCTATACTAATTTACATTCCCACCAACAGTATATTAGAATAGCATTTTCCTCATATCCTTGCCAGCATGTATTGTTTTTTTAATTATGTATGATAGCCATTCTAACTTGGCTGAGGTGAAATCTCATTGTGGTTTGTATTTGCATTCCCCTGATGGCTAGCAATCCTGGCCATTTGAATTTCCTCTTCTGAAAAATGCCTATTCAATGCCCATTTCTTTTATTTTAAGATTATTTTATTTATTTGAAAGTCATAATTAGAGAGAGAGGAGACACAGAGAGAGAGAGAAAAAGAGAGAGAGAGAGCGAGTTCCCATTCCCAAATGGCTAAAATGGCCAGGGCTGGAAGAAGCCAAAGCCAGGAGCCAGGAACCAGGAGTTTCTTTCAAGTCTCTCACATGGGTGCAGGAGCCCAAGGACGCGGGCTGTCTTCAGCTGCTTTCCAAGGCACAGCAGCAGGAGCTGGATTGGAAGTGGAGCAGCTGTAACTCGAACCAGAACACATATAGATGCTGGCACTGCAGATGGTGGATTAATCCATGTGCCACAGTGCCAGCCCTCTTTGTCCATTTCTTAAATGTAATGTTTATTTTATTGTTGTTGAGTCTCTTGAGTGCTTTATAAATTCTGGATATTAATCCTTTATCTGTTGCATAGTTTGCAAATATTTTCTCTCATTCTGTCTCTTGCCACTTCACTTTTTTGAGTGTTTTCTTTGCAGTGCAGAGGCATCTTAGCTTGATGTATTCCCCTTTACATATTTTTGCTTTTATTGCCAGTGCTTCTGGGGTCTTTTATAAGACATCTTTGCTTAGACCAATGCATTTCAGAGTTTTCCCAACATTTTCCTCTGATAATTTGAAGGTATCAGGTTGTAGATTCAGATCCCTGATCCATTATGAATTGATTTTTGGCTCCTGGCTTCAGATCTGCACAGCTCTGGCTGTTGTGGCCATCTGGGTAGTGAACCAGCAGATGGAGAATCATTCTCTCTCTCCACATCTCTCTAACTCTGTCTTTCAAATAAATAAGTAAATATTTTTATTAAAAAAAAGTAAACTCTGTAAGAAAACATTGAATAATATTTAGCATATTGACATTTAGGTTTCTTAAAATTTTTTTTCAAATGGTACAAAATGTTACAGGAACATAAAATATTTAAATAAACAAGAACAGAAATTATGTGCCACATTAGAAAGAGAAACTATTGTAAAAATCTCATTTTTACAACCTAGTAACCAATATAAAAATACTGGCACTATTTTATGTGAAATTCAATAATTATTTTTAAACTTTAAAAGTGGGCAAAGATGTTAAAGAAAATTTGAAAATTATGGCAAATATGTGCACATTTTTATAAGGGAGAAGTATTCTAGCCTTGTAAATACATGAATTTAACTCTACCTAATAATGTAAGGAAAATTTAAAAGTGTGTGAAAAGAGGGAGCCAGCACCATGGCTCACTTGGTGAATCCTCCGCCTGCAGTGCCGGCATCCCACATGGGCGCTGGGTTCTAATCTCTGCTGCCCCTCTTCCAGTCCAGCTCTCTGCTGTGGCCTGGGAAGGCAGTGGAGGATGGCCCAAGTCCTTGGGCCCCTCCACCCGAATGGGAGACTAGAAGGAAGCACCTGGCACCTGGCTTCAGATTGGGGTAACTCCGGCTGTAGTGGCCATTTGGGGGTTGAACCAACAGAAGGAAGACCTTTCTCTCTGTCTCTCTTTCTCACTAACTCTGTCAAATAAAAAATAAGTGTGTGAATACATAGATAGATAGATAGATAGATAGAAATATAGATATATATATATAGATCAAAATAGAAAGAAGAAATTGTTTCTCTATGAAAAAAATCAGACACATAATAAATTAAATCACAAGTATGCCAGAAAAAAAGTATAACTATTTTAGACATCTAAAATAAATATTTGAGAAATCAATTTAGATTCAAACTGCAAAGTCAAAGCCCATACAACTGAGATATATTCTAATATAGATCAATAATTGAAATGTAGGAATGGAGTATCATGAATTTCAGGGTCAGTACTTGGCACAGTGGTTAAGTCACAGCTTGGGACATCCCTATCCTATAACAGAGTGTCTCATTCAAATGCCAGCTCGGCTTCTGATCCAGCTTCTTGTCAATGTGCATCCTGGTAGGTAGCAGATGATGGCTAAAGTACTTGTGTTCCTGCCATCCATGTAGGACACTCAGATTGAGTTCTAGGCCCCTGGCTTTAGCCTATTTGGGAAATTATCCAGCAGAGGGGAGATTTCTCTTGCTGTTCCTTTACCTTCCAAACAAAATAAAAATAACATAACATATAAAAACAATATCCTGAAGAGTCCATCATTCATAATACTTTTTCTAAATTATCATATCAGTTCTGCTGTGACAATGCAAATTTCATGAGGTCAGGAAACTTAGACAATAGCCACTGTATTGTTGGCACCTAATAAAGGATCACAGATATAGTAGGTATTAATACATGTTCATTGAAGGAATGACAGAATAAACAAAGAAATTAGAAAAATTTTTTAACATTTACTTGTTTATTTAGTTGAGAAAGAGAGAGAGAGAAAAATGGCACTCACCCATTTGCTGGTTCATTCCCAAAACTCTTACAATAGCTGGGGCTGGGTCAGGTTGAAACCAAGAGCTCATAACTCAATCCAGCCCTCCCATGTAGGTGACAGGAAGCAAACATTCGAGTCATGACCTGCAGCCTCCCCAGGTGTGCATTAGTAGGAACCAGAAACAGAGCCAGTACACCAACCCAGGCACTCTGAGATGTGATACGGGTATCTACCCAGTGTCTTAACCACTAGACCAAATACCTGCCCCAAGAGAATACTTTTGCATGAAATAATGAGCAGGCTAAGGACACTAAACTTCTCAAAACACAGAATTGCATATATAGGAGACTCTTAGAAACATTGATTGAAGTAAGTTGATGCTCTTTAGTGTTTCTGTCTTAGTGATAATTGCTATTATTATGCAGTATTCAGTACACCAAAAAAATCTCAGTAGCATGTACTCATCAACCACTCTGTCACTAATGAATATATTTAGATAAATTCCTAATGGGTTACAGAATTACAAAATTTTCAAAATACATTATAAAAGTTAACATGAAATATAACATTTAAACATACATTGCTCAAATTTAATGATTAAACAATACATGAAAAATGATAGTTTTACCATATTTGAATCAAGACAGAAATCCATAAGGGATATGTGCACAGTTATTTTCTCTATATATGACACCAAAAGAAATAATATATGTATATTTTAGGTATTATTTAACCTAAAAGTTAAAGACTGCCAATATTTATCCAAAGGTTCAAATGAGAGAAAATAAAAAAAAAATTAAACTAACACATGGAAATTATTTACACTATTTGACAGTAAAAATGTAAACTACAGCAACTTTAGAATGAAGTGACTTCATATTTGATAAATTTGCTATTTAACAATGATTAAATAAAATATTGTGTGTTGCGGGAATACTGAAAGAGACACAGTTGACACGGGTACGTTTGTGGAAAACAAAATAGAGTGAACATAGGAAGCCACAGAAATGTTCCAAGCTTGAGCCACAGGAATTTCAAATAAGAATATTTATCTTGGGACAAAAGTCAGTATAAGACAAAAGTTAAACGCAGATGTCAGAGAAAAAGATGAAATAAGAACCTATAAAAATCCACTTCTCCATTAATGCAAATGAAAAACAAAGACAAAGCTGTCAAAATCAACACTTTTAAAACTCTAGAAATATACCAAAGACTTCTAACAACCCCGGAAAGTCTTAAGCAAAACAGATGAATCTTGGTAAGAACACAATATTTGTGGTATTTTAACTTTCACTAGTCTTTTCCACTACTCTTTAGGTCAGCAGAGCCTTGACAAACAAAAGACCACATTTTAACACCACAGGAAGCAAAAAAGAGCTAAGCCTTATTCCCCAAAATTGTCATATTTATACATAAATGTTAATTTCCTGGAGGACCCTACTTACACAGTTGTGTGCATGATCAAGAAAGACTTAAGAAAACCCTGATTTTTTACCTCTGGTTGACCTTAATACTCTGCATGAACCGGTAGTAAAAGTAAAAGCAAAGTTATCAGTTTTCTGGATGAATGTGGAAGGTTTATCTCAACATGCATACAGTCTTTACCTGGGCAAAGACTGGGAGGTTTATTGAATCCAGGCTTTTAAATAAATATCTATTCATTCATTAACTGACAACTGAGGCAACTCAGTAGAGAATTTAGTAGCCAAAGATAATAGACAAATACACATTAAGGGGATCAATTCAGAAATGTCACTAAATCAACAACTATAAGAATCAGCAAGGAAAACAAAAGAGAGAAGAAGAATGTGACATCCACAATTTTCACATGATATTGTTTTTTAATATACAGTTTTCAACATAAACTGAAAAAAAGCAAAAAAACAGCAAAGTATGGTTTATAGAGATCAGTAAAACAAACAAAAATCAACACTCAGTTTGAAAATTCCAGTTACACTGTGATATATAAAAGCCTTGGAAATGATCACTCTGTCCTCATAAAAAGAGAAAAAGTTGAAGGGAAAATCAGCAATTATTCTTAGATCCATCAGGGAATCAATGTTATAATGCAAACTGTCACTCCCCCAAAACCAGAGTCCGGCAAATACAGAGAATCACAGCTTACTGGAAGCAGAAATTGCTGGAACCAAGAACAAGTAGGAAAACTGTAATCCTTCACCCCTGGTTGACCCTGAAATTGCATGAGAAGGAAGTAAAAACTAAAGCAAAGTTATCTATTCCCTGTGAACTGCTGGAGGTTCAGTGTGGACTAGCTTGAAAACTAAAGACTTCTGGGTTTATGTTCTTAGTGTGTTCTGCACAATTATTTTATCTCCAGGAACGCCACCAGGGTCTAACAGTGAAGACGGGGGAAACAGTCTTTCCTGGTTCTTGAAGGAGAAGAAAAAGTTAACTATTTTGAATTATGCCCAGGGTGAAAAATAACCATTTTGAAATCTACCCAGGAGTTCTGTTCTTCACCAGCTCTCAAAGCAAACTACTTTATCAGAGCCTAACCCTATGGGAAGGCAAACCAGCAACTCCAGCTCCTGAAGTCTCTTCATACCTGAGGCAGAAAGAAAGCTGAGATGCAGGACATGACATCTTGATTTGTCAAAATCCATAGCCTTATAAAATACAATGTGAGCCATAAAGCAAAGTATGGAGTCTAGCGCATAAAAATGTATCAATATTAATTTGTCAACTGTAAAAAAATCATAACAAGACAAGATATCAACAATACTGGGAACTGTGAATGGAAGGGATGGGGAGCACATTGGGTATATATTTAATGTAATAAAAGAATAGCTACATAAATCAAAAGGCATCCTGTGTTTGTTGATTGGAAGATACATTTTAATATGCACAAACTTCTCCACACTGACTTATAAATTCAATGCAATTCCTAGAAATATTCAAATAGCTTTTGTTTCAGAATTGTCAAATTAATTCCAAAATTCACATGGACAGCAATATACATTAGCCAAGACTGAAAATATAGAATAAAGATAGAGAAATCACACTTCCCATTTTCAAAAATTACTAAAAACTATAATAATCAAAACAGTGTGGTACTAGAATAAGAAGTATCATATAGATCAATGAAAAAATTGAGGGGTCAATGTTGTGGTATAGTGGGTAAAGCCACTGTCAGTGATGCCAGTGTCCCATATGGGTACTGGTTCATGTCCTGGCTGTACCACTTCTGATCCAGCTCCCTGCTAATGCACCTGGGAAAGCAACAGAACATTGTCCAAGTGTTTGGGCCCTTGAACCCATCTGGGAGACCTGGAAGAAGCTCTGTGTTCCTCGCTTAGGACTGGCACAGCTTTGGCTGTTATGGCCATTTGGGGAGTGAACCAATGGTTGGAAGATCATTCTGTCTCTCCCACTCTCTTTGTGACTTTGACTTTCAAATAAATAAATAAATCTTTAAAAAGAAAAAAAATTGAGACTTCAGAAACAGGCTCCTATACATGATTAGTTGATTTTTGACAAGGGTATAAAGAACATTCAATGATAAAGAATAGTATTTTTCAGTAGATGATGCTAGGACAAATGACTTTCCATATAAAGGAATGAATTTGAAATCCAATCTCAAACCACAAGAAAACTAAATCAAAATGGATCACAGCCCAAAATATTAGAGCTAAAAGCCATAAAATATTAGGCCAAAGTATAAGTGTAAATCTTTGCAAACTTGTACAAAATAGCCAGAGATGTACACAGTGATCCCTGCTCCTAGTGCCCAGCACAGAGCTCCCCAATTCCTTGCGATTTACTGAGAGATAGAAATGTTAGGAGAACTTTTGTTCTATCATTTAATCCTTGTTTCCTGAAAGAATTTTCAACTCCCTTACAATTTCTGATAAAAGCATCTTGCATTCTAATGAGGTGACCCTTGGTGGACTTTTGGATAAGTTCAGGATGGTTGCCAGGGGATTAAATCATGTGGTGGGAGGGCTGAAAGTTTCAGTTCCACTTACCCCACTTCTGGAAGGGGAGAGAGAGACTGAAGGTAGAGCTGACCACAATTGGTCAATAATGGAATCAATCATCATGTTTGCATGATTAAGTTTTTGCAAAAATCCAAAAGAAGACATCTGGAGGGCTTCCAGACAGTGGAACTTTGGAGGTTCCTGGAAGGTGGAAAATCCACAGGGGGCATAGAACTTCCCTTCTTCCCATCTGAATCTCTTCCATCTGTCTGTTCACCTCTATAACTTGTCATAACTTTGTTAATAGTTGGGCAAATTTAAATAAGTAAGCTACAGATCTTTGTACTTTCATGCTTTATCAGAATGACTGGGGTAAGCCCTCGCTAATCTCCACTTCTGAACCGCCTTCCTACTAAAGCACCTAGGAAGCAGTGGATGAAGACCCAAGTACTTGAGTTCTGCCATCTACATGGGAAACATGCATAGAATTTTGGCTCCTGTCTTCAAGCTGGGCCTAGCCCCTGGCTAATTGTAGGCATCTGTGCAGTGAATCAGCAGATGGAAGACATCTACGTGTCTCTCCCTCTCTGTCATTCCATCTTTCAAATAAATAAATATTTAAAAGATAAAAAAGCCAAGGCTATAACCCATACTTGTGACTGGCATGTCAACAAGGGGCATTCTCTTAGGACTGAGCCCTCAACCTGTTGGTTCTGACAATATCCCTAGGCAGGCAACATTGTAATTGAGAGAGCTGGTGTCCCAGGAAAACCTGCTGCAGAATCGCTTGGCTTGGTGTGGGGGAGAACCACTCTGAACACGTAGGGTCACAGAAATGTTCTGTGTTAGAGTACAACTGAGGTTTTCTTTTCCTCTGTATCACTACATCTTGGAGTAGGTAATAGTTTTTCACATATATCAAAGAAACAAATAATTATTAAAATCAGAAATAAAAATATTTGGTGCTAAAAGGGCAATATGAATAAATGAAAACATAGTTCCCAGAATATTAGAACTACATATATGAAAAATTCTAGCTTCCAGAATATATGAAGAACTAATAAAAAGAGAGAAATACAGTTTCAAAATGAGAAAATAGAAATTCTTCCAAGGATGATACACAAATGGCTGATACAATTTAAAAACACTCCTCATAATTAGTCATTAGAGGAATACAAATTTTTTTTAATTTCTATTTTATTTTTAATTTTATTTAAAATATACAAGTTTTGTGTATTTCATATATACAAATTTAGGAACATAGTGATATTGCCCTCTCTTCTCCCTTCTGCCCACACTCAAACCCTTTGTCTCCTCCCTCTCACATTCCCACTCTTAATTTTTACAAGGATCTATCTTGTTTACTTAATGATCATATAGTTAATCCTATACGAAATAAAAGAGTTCAGCAAATAGTGTTAAAATTACAATGAGATGGCACTGCATACACACCTGGATGGCTACAATAATAAAGCTTAGAAAAATAAGTATTGGCAAGGATGAGGAGAAACTAGGGTCCTCATATATTACTATCTGAATGGAGGTTAGTGCAGCTGCTGTGGAAAATAAATTGACAATTATTCAGAAAGTTAAACACTGGGTAACAAAATGACCCATTAATTCCATTTCTGTCTTAAACCAACAAAAAAGAAACATATATCCACATAAAAACTTATACTAGAATATTCATAGCGACATCACTCATAATAGCTTCAAAATGGAAACTATTAACTTACTGATGAATGTATAAATAGTATATGGAATATTCATAAAGCAAATTATTACTTAGCCACAAATAACAAGGAAATTGATACATTTTACAACATGGGAGGACTCTGATGAGATTATCCTAGTTTAAAAGAGACAGATAAATAAATCCAACTACATTATGAATTTATCGGTAATGTCCAAAATGAGCATATCTATGGTATAAAAAGTAAACCTGTGGTTGACAGCGCTGGAGCAAGGAAGAATAGGGAGTGACTGTAATGGCATATGATTTAGGGAAGAAGCAAGGCAGGTATGAAAGTATTACAAAATTACATAATGGTTAATAGTTGCACAATTTTGTAATTACACTAAAAATGCTGAATTGTAAATTTTAAAAAGTTAAGTTTTATGGTATGTGAATTATAGATAAATCTTTAAAGGTTAAAACACAAAATCACTTAACAATACATCATACAGGCCAAAATAGAACTGTTGTGGATTGGAAAGGATTTGGTCCCAAAACTCTTGCATATGATAAAACCTCATAGTCCTATGCTGACAACTGATGGATTAGAGTGAAACCTTGCTACCATCATGATGCCTAAGGGTGGGTTTTTTGGAAGATATTGGATTGGATTAGATTGTTAGGGTGGAGTACCCTGATCAAATTATTGAGGCTATGTGTGAAACAAACACATGAATGCGAAGGAAGAGCATGCTTCCTTCTTCCCTCTGCTTCATGGCCTGCCGTGTGTTGTTCTGACAGACTTGTTCCACAATAATACCAGAGGCCAGACTAATGGGGCTGTCTTATCTTGAACCTGCAGGGTGTAATCCAAAATAAGCCTTATTCCTTCCTAAATTGCTCCTCTCTGATATTTTAGTTAAACTATTGAAAAGCTCACTACTACAAGAAAAATGGTTACAATTTTGTTTATTTCTTCTCTAATTTTGATTACTTCTTTTCTCCTACTAGTTATGAGTTTGCTTTGCTAATGTTTTTCTAGCTCCTTGAGATGCATTTATTTGGTGCCTCTCCAAATTGCTGATGTAGGCACCAACTGCTATAAACTTTCTGCTTAACACCATTTTTTCTGTATCCCATAAGTCTTGATATATTGTCATCTTCATTTCTTTCCAGGGATTTTTTTATTTCTCTTTTGATTCTTCCATCACCCACTGTTCATTAAGGATCATGTTTTTCAGTCTCCATGTGTTTCCATATGTTCCAGAATGCTCAGTTGTTGATTTCCAGCTTCATTCCATTTTGGTCAGAGAAGATGAAGGGTATGATTCTGATTTTTTAAATTTTCTGAGACTTGCTTTATAACCTAGCATGTGGTCAATCTTAGAGAAAGTTCCATGCACTGATGAGAAGAATGTGTATTCTGCAACTGTAGGATGGAAACCTCTGTAGAAATATGTTAGGTCTACTTGGTCTATAGTGGCAATTAGCTCTTGTTTCCTTGATAGTTTTTGTCTAGTTGATCTGTCCACTGCTGAAAGTAGGGTATTGAACATCCCCATTACTATTGTATTGGAGTCTAGGTCTTGTTTAGATCCATTAACATTTCTTTTAAATAGCCAGGTACCCTGTAATTAGGTGCATATATGTTTATAATAGTCACATCTTCCTGTTGAATTGATCCCTTAATCATTACATGGTGCCCTTCTTTGTCTTTTTTAACAGTTTTTGTGTGGAAGTCTATTTTGTCTGATATTAGGATGGCTACACCAAACCTTTTTTGGTTTCTGTTAGCATGGAATGTCTTCTTCCATTCTTTCACTTTCAGTCTGCATGTATCTATGCTGGTGTTTCTTGTAGGTAGAAAATAGATGGGTTTTGGTTTTGATTTTTAATCCATTCTGCCTGTCCATATCTTTTAAGTAGAGAGTTACTATTCAAGGTTAATGTTGGTAAGTAATGATTTGGCCCTACAATTTTTTTCCATATTCTTTTTTCCATAAATATTCCATAAATATTTTTCCATGAATATACTTTGATTTCCTTTGGACTTTTACTGGGAGATTTTCTGCTTTCAGATTCTTTCATAGTGATGACGATGTTTCTATGTTTCTCTGTGTTGCACATTCTCAAGCATCTTTCATAAAGTTGAATGGATAGTGACAAATTCTTTCAGTTTCTGTTTGTTATGGAAGGTCTTCATTTCACTTTTATTCATAAATGAGAGCTTTACAGTATACAGTATTCTGGGTTGACAGTTTTTTTTTTCTTTTAAGACTTGGAATATACCTTGCCATTCTCTCCTAGTCTGTAGGGTTTCTGATGGGAAGTCAGCTGTGAGTCTAATTGAAGGTTCTCTGAGAATAATCTGGCATTTCTCTCATGCACATTTTAGAATCTTTTCTTTATGTTTTACTGTAGACAGTTTGACTACAATGTGTCATGGTTAAGATCTTTTCTGCTCATGTCTGTTAGGAGTTCTATGTGCTTCCCATTCTTGGTCTTCCCTTTCTATCTCCAAATTAGGGAAGTTTATTTCACTAAAAGGCCTTCTAATCCATTCTCCTTGCATGTCTCCAGGAACTCCTAAGATCCATATGTTGGGTCTTTTTAAAGCATCCAATAGATATCAAACACTGCTTTTTAGTTTTCAAATTTCTTCATATTTTTTTTTGCTCTGTAAAACTTCCAGCAATTTGTCTTCTAACTCAGGTATTCTTTTTCTGCTTCACTGAGTCTATTATTTATGCTTTCCACCACATTTTTATTTGTTCTATTGAATGCTTCATTTCCAAGATTTCATATTAATTTATCTTTAAGATCTCAATTTCATGAGATAATTTCATGTAATGTACTAATTTCATTAGTTTGTGGATGTGCTTCTGAATACTTCTAAGTAATCCTATGATCCTTTTTTTCTGGCATTTTCTCAACCTCTTCATCATCACATTCTAGTACTGAAGTACTGAGTTCTTTTGGGGTGTAATGTTGTCTTCCTTATTATTGTTTCTTAAATTGCTGCATTTACTATGTGGCATTTGTGGACATACTTGTCAGTTTCTTTTTTTTTTTCCTATAGTGCCTTTTATCTTTAGACTATTCCTCTGTGGCTTAGTGGAGTATCTTCTTTGCAGTGAATACCAAGGGATATGTGGTAGGTGTGGCTTGGAGCTCTGTTCAGTGATTCAGGATGAAGGGAATGTCTAAGGTGACACCCAGGTTGGGCATGGTAAATTTCCTCTTTTTTAATCAAAAGGGACATTTTTTCTGCTCTGTTAGTGTAGACTCAAACTCACCAACTCTCGTTAAAGGAGAGAGGTGCCTGGGCACTAGCCCCAGTGGGAACAATATTCATCTGTCGTAAGAACCACACAAATGATCTGTGAAAAATTGACACTTCCTTGGCCCAACTAAAAAAAAAGGAGGGAGAAAACTCAAATCAAAAAATTAGACATGAAAAAGGAAATGTAATAACAGACACCACAGAAATAAAAAGAATTGTCAGAAATTATTAGGAAGAGCTGTATGCCAACAAACAGGAAACCTATAAGAAATGGATAGATCCCTGGACATATACAACCTACCTAAATTGAGGCAAGAAAATTTAAACAAACCAATAAACAAGATGGAAACAGAATCAGTAATAAAGACCCTCCCAACAAATAAAAAGCTCAGGACTGAATGGCTTCACTACTGAAATTTACCAGACATTTAAAAAATTAATACCAATTCTTCACAGGCTATTCAAAACAACTGAAAGGGAAGGAATCCTCAAATTCTTTCTATGCAGCCAGCATCACCTTAATTACTAAACCTGAAAAAGGTGCAACAAAGAAAACTACAGACCTATTTCCTTGATGAACAGAGACACAAAAATCTTCAACAAAATACTAGCCAATCAAATCCAGCAGCACATCAGAAAGATCATTCACTGGGATCAAGTGGGATTTATCCCTGGTATGCAGGGATGTTTCAACATTCACAAATCAATCAGTGTGATACATTACATTAACAAACTGAAGAATAAAAACCATATGATTATCTCAAAAGATGCAGAGAAAGCATTTGATAAAATACAATGTCCTTTCATGATGAAAACTCTAAGCAAATTGGGTACAGAAGGAACATTCCTCAATACAATCAAGAGAGTTTATGACAAACACATGGCCAGCATCCTATTGAATGGTGAAAAGATGGAAGCATTCCTGCTGAGATCTGGAACCATGCAAGAATGCCCACTCTCACCATTGCTATTTAATATAACCCTGAAGTTTTAGAGCCATTAGGAAAGAAAAAGAAATCAAAGGTAAACAAACTGGGAAGGAGGAAATCAAATTATCCCCATTTGCA
Organism: Lepus europaeus; assembly: GCF_033115175.1. NCBI lineage: Eukaryota > Metazoa > Chordata > Mammalia > Lagomorpha > Leporidae > Lepus > Lepus europaeus. The sequence goes on from NC_084835.1 coordinate 81,715,606, forward strand.
GATGACATGATTCTATATATAGGGGATGCAAAATACTCCACTAAGAGACTTTTAGAACTCAAAAGAGAGTTTGGTTAAGTGGCAGGATATAAAATTAACACACAAAAATCAGTAGCCTTTGTATACACAGAAAATGCTACAGCTGAGAAAGAACTTCTAAGATCAATCTGATTCATAATAGCTACAGAAAAATCAAATGCCTTGGGATAAATTTAACCAAGGATCTCAAAAATCTCTACAATGAGAATTACAAAACATTAAAGAAGTAAACAGAAGTCTCAAAGAAATGGAAAAATGTCCATATTTGTGGATTAGAAGAATCAATATCATCAAAATGTACATACTACGGAAAGCAATTTACAGATTCAATGTGATACCGATCAAAATACCAAGGATATTCTTCTCAGATATAGAAAAAAATTATACGTAAGTTCATATAGAAGCACAGGAGACTCTGAATAGCTAAAGCAATCTTATACAACAAAAATGATAACAGATACATCACAATACCAGATTTCAAGATATACTACAGGGCAATTTTAATCAAAACAGCTTGGTACTGGTACAAAAACTGATGGATAGTCCAACAGAACAGAATGGAAATGCCAGAAATCAATCCATGCATCAATAACCAACTGTACTTGACAAAGGAGATAAAATCAATCCCTGGAGTAAGTACAATCTCTTCCACAAATGGTGCTGGGAAAGCTTGATCTCCACATGCAGAAACATAAAACAAGATCCTGACCCTACACCAAACAAAAAATTCCACTCAAAATGGATTAAAGACTTAAATCTATGACCTGATACAATCAAATTATTAGAGTACATTTAGGAAACCTTGCAAGATATTGGCATAAACAAAGAATTATTGGAAAAGACTCTAGAGGCACAAGCAATCAAAGCGAAAATTGACAAATGGGATTATATCAAATTGAGAAGCTTCTGTACTGAAAAAGAAATACTCATCAAAGTGAAGAGGCAACTGACAGAAAGGGAGAAATTATTAGAAAACTATACAACTGATAAAGGATTAATAAGATCAAAGTCAGCGAACTCTAAAGGCTTCCATAGTCCTGGCAACTCATGACTAGAGCGTAGGGAGATTACTGACGCCATGAACAGGAGTATCAAATTGTTAAGTCAGCAACAGTAGTCACTGTGTACTTACATCCTATGTGGGATCTGTCCTTAATGTGTTGTCTAATGTGAAGTGATGCTATAACTAGTACTGAAACAGTATTTTTACACTTTGTGTTTCTGCGTGGTACAAACTGATGAGATCTTTACTAATTATATACTGAATCGATCTTCTGTATATAAAGATAATTGGAAATGAAAAAAAAAAAAAACCTGGTGTCAAATTGGAAATGGCATAGAAAATTAATTAATTTAAAAAAATATTATGTAGGATCTCTGTCTTTAATGTGCTGTACACTGTTATTTAATGCTATAACTAGTACTCCAACAGTATTTTTTTTCGCTTTGTGTTGCTATATGGGGGCAAACTGTTGAAATCTTTACCTAATATATACTAAAGTGATCTTCTGTATATAAAGAGAATTGAAAATGAATAGTGATGTGATTGGAAGGGGAAAGGGAGCGGGAAAGGGGAGGGTTGTGGGTGGGAGGGAAGTTTTGGGAGGGGGAAGCCATTGTAACCCATAAGCTGTACTTTGGAAATGTATATTCATTAAATAAAAGTTTAATAAAAAAAGAATATAAAAAGAGTTCAAGAAACTCCACAACAACAAAACAAACAACACAGTTAAAAATGGGCAAAGGACTTAGACATTTTTCAAAAGAGGAAATCTAAATGGCCAACACACACTTTAAAACATGTTCAGAATCACTAGCCCTCAAGGAAATGCAAATCAAAACCACAATGAGGTTTCACCTCAACCTAGTCAGAATGGCTTTCATACAGAAATCAACAAAAAAACAAATGCTGGCAAGAATGTAGGGAAAAAGGTACTCTAATCCACTGTTTGTGGGAATGAAAACTGATAAAGCCACTATGGAAAACAGTATGGCGATATCTCAAAAATCTGAATATAGACCTACCATATAACCCAGCCACTTTGGGAATTTACCCAAGGGAAATGAAGACAGTAAACAAAAGAGTTATCTGTTCCTCCATGTTTATTGCAGCTCAATTCACAACAGCTAAGATATGGAATCAACCCAAATGCTCGTCAATTGAAGACTGGATAAAGAAATTATGGGATAAGTACACCATGGAATACTACACAGCATTAAAAATAATGAAATCTGGCCCTTTGCAACAATATGGATGAAGCTGGAAAACATCATACTTAGTGAAATAAGCCAGTCCCAAAATGAAAAATACCATATATTCTCCCTGATCTCTGATAAATAATTGAGCATCTAAAAGGCAATAGAAGTGAAATTGACTCTGAGAAGCAATGACTTTGAATAGCCCTAGCCTTAGTCTTGACTGCTGAGGAACAGTTGTTTTTTTTTTTTCCACACTATTTGTTGAACCTTTTACTTAGCATAGAGTTAATTATATGTGTATAAAGTTAGTTGTTAATAGTTGTTAGTAAAAAGTAAGAATGGGAATAGCAGAGTGAGGAGGATGTGGGGTAGGAGAGTGGGTGGGAGGGTAGGTATAGTAGGAAGAATCACCATGTTATTAAAGTTGCAATTATGAAATGTATGAAGCTTGTATTCCTTAAATATAAGGATTTCAGGGGGAAAATGGCTATTTAAATTTTGATAAGCAAGGTTGTTATCATTTAAAAATGCAATTACCAGAGTGGCAAAAAATGGATAGAAGTTTATAATACAATTTAAAAATTCAAATACATTTTTATAGGTACGTATACCAAAATGAAAACAGTAGTGCTTTACTTCAGATGCGTCCCTTTTTCTAGTGTTTTTAAAATTTTTTATATTCTAGTAAAAATTTTGACTTCATAGAAAAGTAAATAATTCTTTGGAAATCCAGGAAACAAGAATAAATCAATTATAAAACGATTAAAATAAAACTGGCAACATTTCACACCAAATGATAATGAGTAACACATTTAAGATACAGGCCAAAAGACAAAGAAAACAGAAAATGTGAGCCAAGGAATTTATCGAATAAAACTTCTTTTTAAGTATAGGCCAAAAAAAAGTGTTAGGAACATTCAGGAACTGAGAGAACATATTTCCTATGATCCTTCCATGTTGAATCCACTAGACAATGGCTATTGGACAATAAAGATGATGAGAGAAATTTGGCATAAGGACTGATACAGAGTCTTGAATATAATAGTCTTTTAACTAACATTAGAGCATGGGAAAATGGTAACAGACCAGTAGGTACAAGAGCTTTCGCTCTGACAATGTATATATATTGCTACTATTAAAACCATGATTTTGGAAGGTGTTGGCACAGCTGTTAAGATGTAATTTGGGATGCTAGCATCCCATTTCAGAGTGACTGGGCTAGAGGTCCAGCTCTTGATTCCAATTCCTCTTCCCATTTCATCTTCCTATTAATTTGTATCCTGAGAGGCAGCAGATGATGACTCAAGTATTTGGTTTCCTGGCACCCACACAGGAGACCTGAATTCAGCTATTGAGCTGTGCGCTTCATCCTGGTACAGTTCTGTCTGTTGCAGGCATTTGGGGAGTGAACCAGCATATGAAAGCTAGCTCTCTAATCTCTCTCTCTGCCTTTCAAGTAAAATGAAAATACATATTTTGTATTAAAAAACCATGTTATTGGGCAGGGAATGAGAATACATGATATAATATATGATATATGATATAATAAAGTTACCTTATAGTATAATAAAATTAGCTTATAAATTTAATCTGGGGTTAAATGATATTCTTTTACATTAGACATTAGGAAAATGGAATGCAAGTGCAGGAAAAGCTTTTTAGCTCATTTTGGTATTTCTCATATTATGCACCAAATATACTATCTAAAAAAGAGAATATTCTAGTATGTAATTATTACAAGCTTCAAAATTATTAAAAAGGACAGAAAATAACACAGAGATAAAATGTATAAATGTGTTTAAACATAGAACATTAAAAATAATGGAAAGGATATCTCATTAGCCTTATTTAGAATTGCAAATGGGATAAAATCCCCTATAGTAGATTTTTAGTCTGACCAAAAGGGTCAAATCTAACATTATACACAATCTATACAACATGTAAGTGATCAAGAAAGTCTAAAATTAAGTGATGGGCAGATATATATTAGACAAATGAATACAAAACACACTAATTGCATTATCTTGAAATCTGTCAAAAAAAATTCCTATCATATGGTTTTAAAAGAAACAAGTATACACATCTGTAATACTAATATGATTATATAAGACAAAATTATTAATTATTAGCATTTATGCATACAGTAACACAGGACCAACTTTGAGATGAAAGAAAAAAACAAAGAACCCTACCAATTTCAATGTAATAAAGATCAAAAGACAAAAATCAGTAGGATATGAGTGCAGGAGGGCAGTACAGCGGGTAAGTCAGCACTTGGGACACCCTCATCCTCTGTGGGGTACCTGATTCAAGCTCTAGCTACTGTACTTCTTATCTGGCTTCCTGCTAATGTGCACCCTGAGGGGCAGCAGATGGCTGCTCAAATACTTAGGTCCCTGCAACACATGTGGCAAACCTGGAATGATTCCCAACTTTAGCCTGGCCCAGCTCCTGCTGTTGCAGGCATCTGATAAATGAATCAGTGGATGAAGTTCCCCACCCCCACTTCTCCCTCTCTCCCTCCCTATCAAATAAGTAAAATTTTTTTTCAGACAATAATGAGTAAGGGTGTATAGTGAACCTCTATCACATAATCTATTAGATAAAAATTTATAGATATAAAACCCCGAATATTTCATGGGCCTAGATAATACAAAGGTCAAATACTAAATCAAAATCCAATAAAATATAACGTTTATAGCAGGCCTATAATTCATACTCCCAATGGCAGTGAAGGAGAAGCCTCCAAATAAAGTAGGTGATGAGGTCAAATGTTCTTCATGTTAACAACAGACAACACAGCAAATATAGGAAATGTCCTTTATTAACTCGAGAGTTTCAATTTGTGGAAATTTTTAGCAGAATGTTTCTGGCTGTTAGAAGTGCAATCATAAAGAGCTATGGCATCCATTTGTCCATGGGATATGCCTCCCTGAAGAATGATATGTTGACTATAAAACTATCTTAATAAAACCTCAAGACATTCCATGACTAGAAGGCAGAATTCTGAGTAAGCTGCATGGCTGTGTGTCATGCTTAGATATATTATAAATTAATCTGGACCAGACAGAGCACCTGCAATGAGGTAATACAGGACTTGGAGAGCTGTATCGATGGGTCCAGGTCTCCCTGTACCAATTGTGCTTGAAAATTATCTGTATCCTTAAAACTACTAGTGAATCCACATGTTGAGTCATATATCCAATTCAAATGAGTACACTTTGACAATCCAATCCTTTTTAATATCTCTATGATAATGTAGTTGGTAACTTATAGGTTTAAGTAATTCATTAGGAGAGAAAAAAAAAGGCTAAAATTTAGTAATCTAATTATCCAAATTAAGATCATATGGAAAAGAAACCCCTAAAAAACCAGAAGGTAAGTAAGAATATTTGAAATTAATAAAAGAGAAAGCAAAGCAACAATAAAAATCTAGAAATAATCAAAAGGTCAAGAAATTATCACTCTGAAACCTTAATGGCAATGAACAGCTTTGGAAGATTGATCCAAAGAGTGAACAAACAGGAGAAACAAATATCTATTATAAATTCTGTACATACAAAGATACAAAATATATCTTAAAATATTGTACCAATATACTTAAAATTTAAAAGAATAAAAAAGAAAAATTATTACATGTCAATCAATATTGAATTAAGAATAAATAACCTCAGTATTTCTAAAGCCCATAAATTATATCAATAATTTATTATATCCCTCAAAATTGAGAGGATAAGAAAAATAATTAAAGCATTACTCTAATCTGTTCAGAGGATGAAAAATGAAGAAGCACTCTCCAATTTTGTTGTGATGTTATAAAACCCTGCCAAAATCAGACAGATACACGCTTAAGGAAACTTAGAGGCTAATGTTACTCAACAGCATAGATGTAAAATCATAAACAAATGGTTATCAAATTTAATCCAGCAATATATTTATCTCCCTTTCTCTCCTTCCTTTCCTCTCAAAAAAATGTTAAAAATAAGAAATAAGAAGAAAGGTGTGCATTTTCCATACTTCCATTCAACAGAGCACTAAACAATCTAGAATGGATGAAAGAAAGTTGCAAAATCATATTGACACAAAAATAAAAATGAAAACTCGTTATATTCAAACAATCTAAAAAGTACTAGTGAGTTAACAGGAAGTTAAAGATTGTGATGAGATTAAATATATAATACTATATCTATGTATCATATTACCATTCTATTTATAATGTATAAAACTGTGATTTGTAAGGGATGAGTGACAATAGGATTATATCGCTTAAGGTGGATTATTAGTGCAAATATTTAATTTTTATCAATGCACTCTATACTTGACTTATATTTCAGGTATTTCTATATATGTGAAACAATTTCTATTTTAAAAATGAAATACTGTTTTATAAAAACTATATGTAATATATTTGATACATTCTGAAAAAACTTAGTAAATAGAAAAATTGAAGCAATGTCAGAATTTTCATACAAATAAATGTAATACTGTCATGAAATACAGTTTTGTATTTACTGAACATATTGGCTGAAAGTAAAAACATTACATTTGTAATTTGTAAAAATGTACTATTATTTGTTATATTAAATAGACCTAACCATTTGTAAACATGAGTTACCTAAAAATATTGTTGGTTAGGATGTTTAATACTTACAGCTATAACTGTATAGAACATAAAAAAATTTAATAATTTGTTTTACATTTATCACATCCAAGGGGACAAAATAATTGTCCAGTTTCTTGCTTACATTTTAATGAGAATTCTGGAATCGCCACGGTAGTTTCATGATGATTGGCAGAACATCAGCAAAAAATTTATTTTGGCAATAAGCAAAGAACTCATTAAGAAAAGTATTATGTTGAATACCACGTGACAGATATCAGTACGTAATTGAGGACAAACCTTCTCAAACATGGATACAACATTAGATAAACTACATCATCACACAAAAATTGCTTTAGATTTATAATTTTAAAATTTGCCAAGCTATTATATTATACATTGAAGTCTGACAAATTATTGTGACCATTTCAATGCTTGGCTTAATGAGCCAAGTGTTCTTGGTGGTGCTCGGTAGAATATAGAGTTTAATTAAGGCATGATGGCATGATAGCAAAGAGATGGAAGTTAATCTTAACTGATAATCGCTACTGATGTCAGAATTCCAAATTATTTTTAATGTCATCTGAATACAGAAATCCTATACTTGCCAGCCGAGCACATTTTAAAAGCAATTTATTCCCAAAGTACTGAATACAATAGAAGTGGCTGGAAAAAGTCCATAGGAACCTATAGGAACCATAGGAACATAGAACCAGCAATGCTTTAGTTTTATGAGCATCAAATCATATATAACTGTGGATGACAAAAGACTATAGGTTGCCATGTTTCAAATTATAAACTCATCAACCAACAAGAGGCACTTGCTTACTTCACAGTATTTTTGAAAGCACCTGTAGGAATTTACAAGTATTTAACCCTTTAGGCCTCTGGGGCTTTCTCATTAAGATAACTATCATGTCTAGTAACACAATTAGGATAACATTTTAAATAAGGTAACAGAAATTTTTGCCTAGCTTTTTTCACTTCTGTTGGCACGGTATATCTTTTTCCAGCCACTTCTATTGTATTCAGTACTTTGGGATGGCTCTGTAAACAGATGAAGCCAAAAATGTATTAACCGTACCAACTGAGAGAAAGTATGGTTAACTGAGGCTACTAAAAACAAAAAGCAATTCAAATCAATTGGCAATTTACAAAAAGAGTTTAAAGACTTTAAAATCTATTATTAAAATTGCTATATTGGTCTATTATGTTATGTTATATGTGTATACATATTGTATGTCCACAAGGGAAAATTTTATTGCGTTTTAATTTAATTGGCTTATAGATAAGATTGTCCATAAATTTAAGCTGCTAAAATTAATCAAATATACATTTTAATTCGTGTGACCTGAATCTGTGTATCATATGTTTTATACTTGTTGGTAGAAAGAAACTAAAAACATTTTATATGGTTGTGCTTAAGTTTACTGGTTAAACAAACTACACCATGTTAGATATTTAAGAGGTGTTTCCAAATACATGATTCTTAAAATTTATAGAAGGCATTGGACCTTCTGGAAAATGTTTTCTTAAGTTGTTATCTAATGGTTGAAACTGTTTGCTAAGTATTCATGTGATATTGCTATTGTCAGTAAGCGATCTAGGACTTGCTCCCTCATTTCTCTATTCTAAGCCCAACTTGTTCTTTCATTTCTCTATTCTCTTCAAGGTAGGAAACTAATTCCATTATGCAGGAATCTGTAGGATGCACAATGTAATCTTTAGACCTTATAAAAGAGATGGCTAACATTTTTCTGTAAAGCATAGCCAAACAAGAGCTTAAATTATAATTTCATAGCTGATGGCGAAGTAAACAGTAAGTAGAAAAAAACCTCCCTTTCAGACCAAAGGGAAAGAAAGTTTTAAAGTGAGAATATAATTTTCCTCATGGGCATTGTCTACCTTAGAAAAACTACTACAGAACATGCCTGTGACTATAGACTTGTAGTTCAGGCCACCGAAGATTAGAGACGGGACTTGGGCACTCCCTTGACTTGCATCCTCTGGTCTGCTTTAACACAAACCAGGAGGAAAAGAAAGCTAGGCATCAGAAGCAATGGGTGGCAGGCCTATTAATGGCTGATCTGTACAGTGATCTGCCCTCAAGGAGACCCAACAGGCCAGTCCACTGCAGTGGCTTTCAATGTGGTAAGCCTGGGCTTTAGCACGAGTCAGCTTGTGAAGAGCCCTGGCATCTCTGCCAAGAATTGTATCACTGGAAATGGACCTGCCCTGGAGTCGAAGGATGCCCAGGTCAGAGCCACAGATCTTATTGGCTCTAAGCTGAAAAGCCCTTCATTCAGCCCAGCTTCCAAAGTGACCACCGCAGCTGAGGGGACGGCCAAGTAGGGTCAGCAACATTGCAGGCAGAACTGTAAATTTCTTGTTAGAGATGCCACCTGCCTTTACCTGGCCAGCTCTCCTCCCAGGCCAGGTAAAAAATGAAAGTCAACAGAGTGCCTTCCCCTAGGAGGTTCACACCTTCCTTAGGATATACCCCATGTGAAGAGATAGATAGGTCTGGGCCTGTTAACTTACAAGCTCTAAAGCCCACCAGATTATTATCAAGCCCCTTCTGTCAGGTTCTATTTGCCTCTCAATCAGAAAACTTAATTGTAGCTTAGACAGCACCTTTCTTAGCTCCTCTAATAATGACTCTGTCCTTTGTTCTAGACCCTGTCTAGCGCACTCACTTGGGTCTCATTTCTTTGTAATCATAACCTCTACTCTACCACCAATGGCTCTACTCCCAACCTGTGTGTACTGATGGTCCTTTTCCCCACTTAATGCTGTATAATTGTTCAAAATTTCTTTACAGACAAACCTCTCTACCTACAAAAGATGAGTGATTTTTCTCCCAGTCTTGGGTGGAATCAGCTTTCCAGTCTGTTGGGTGTTCCTCAATAAACCCTTTCCCTTAAAAAAAAAAAAAAGAGGGAGGTTCCTTTCTCTGAAGGGAGGAGAGAACTTCCACTTTGACTAGGACCTTGTCTAAATATGATCAAAGTCGGCAAACTCGGAAGGCTTCCATAGCCTTGGCAACTCATGACGGGAGCCTAGGGTGGTTACTGGTGCCATAAACTAGAGTGTCAATTTGTTGGGTCAACAACAGGAGTCACTGTGCACTTGCTCCTCATGTGGGATCTCTGTCCTTAATGTGCTATATATTGTGATTTAATGCTATAACTAGTACTCAAACAGTATGTTTCACTTTGTGTTTCTGTGTGGGTGCAAACTGTTGAAATCTTTACTTAATATATACTAAACTGATCTTCTGTATATAAAGAGAATTGAAAATGAATCTTGATGTGAATGGAAGGGGAGAGGGAGTGGGAAAGGGGAGGGTTGCGGGTGCGAGGGAAGTTATGGGGGGAAAGCCATTGTAATCCATAAGCTGTACTTTGGAAATTTATATTCATTAAATAAAAGTTTAAAAAGCAATTTATTAATCCTGTTATTTTCCAAACAACCAGATATATTTTCATTTTTATGCATGTACAGAAATAATCTGTGTCACAGAACATTTTCCTTCTCAATCATGTGAGATGCAGTTTTCGTTGACTTTGTATATTTCTCCAATGCATAAAATGAAGGTGGGTAGCCTAAGTCATGGTTAACATGATGAATTTTCTAGCTTTTGCTTGAAAACCAAGATAGACTGGTCACTTCCGAACCAACACAAAATAAATAGACCTTGTCAAGTCATTCAAAGGGAAATCACCAGCTCAGCTCTCCAAAGTCTTGGAACAAACTATTAATTAGTCTAATTAACCATTTAAGCAATCCAAACCTGTTATTTTCAGCTATTGAAACATGATGCATTTTTATATATGACTTTATTGCTCTAATTTGTTCCAAATTGTGTGTCCTTGAGAAAAATCACTTTAAAGTAGATATTTTTGCTAATCTGAAGTTTCAAAGTTTCCACAATGAAAAAAAAATTGCTTAAAATTCACTATACAAACTCTATAAAAATGAATTTTTTAAAACTAAAATATTAGAGGCAATAAAGAGTGAAATCCAAAATGACTCTAATATTCAGAAAATAGGTGTGATGATCTCAGTGCAAACTTCTATCCAACATTATAATTCTACAGAAAAATCCACTGTACTATGACATCATCCAATATTTGGAATTATGAAGCAACTGCTTTTATCATTTCAGAGAAGACTATAATGATTTGATTATAGTATTAATCTCAACAATCTTCTCCTCCAAGTATTCAATTCTTTTGCGATGTGACTGTATACGAAGAAGTGAAGTCTAATCTCCCGCCCCTAGACTCTGCGTTATCTGCGACTTGCTTTGGTCAATAAAACGTAGAAGAAATGATAACTTGCAAGTTCTGAGCATTGAATATCCTATGCCTTTGCCCCATATCTTGAAACCCTGCCAATGCTAAAGATCAGGTCCCTAACATTCTGCTGGAGTAGGAAAGACAGTTAGTAAACCAGGTCAGCCTAGTTTTCTAGGCCAAAACCCTGAGCATGTGACAGATCCTCCACCAAAATGAGAAGAATCACTAAATGGTTCTTAGAAAACTTGTGGCTTTAAAGATGTATGAATGATCCATGGGGAGCAAAACCTCCTAAGAATCTCACAAATGAGTGAGCTACCATGAATGTTTATGGTGCTGGATGCACCTGCATTTTTGTGGTTGTTAACATAGAATCAGTGAAGCAACAGATAACGGATTTAAAAAAAAAAAAAGACCTATTGTTCCAAGTTATTCAGATACTTTCTATAGCAGGGTTAGCAAACGTTTTTCATAAAAGGCAAGAAAATAATTTTAAGGTTTGGGGATACATGCAGTCTCTGTTGCATATTCTTCTATGTTTTGTTTTACTCTCTTTTTTTTTAGTTTTTTATTTCATAAATGTGAATTTACAAAGTGCAACTTTTGCATTGTTGTGGCTCCCCTCCCCCCGCTTGTTTTACTTTCATTTTACAATTCTTCACAAATAGGATAGCCATTCTTGGCTCTGATACTGTATGTAAAAGATGCTGTCATGATTTGAGCCATGAGTTGTATTTTCTGATCTCTTGCTTTATATTATGGCAAGACATGATACTGCAGAATAAAAGATGCCAGAGCTCAGGATGTAAAGCAACAGAGCAAAGCCACGCAATAAGACCTACTACAATTTTTGAAATAAAATTACATCATTGTTTTCATTTTTAATTTTTTGTGCTTATCTTCAGTGGTGTACCAACAAAAGTCTAATAACCAGCTGACAGAGGTAGGAAATACTACCAGCCTGGCCAAGTTCAAGCTACCCAGAGAGTGGAATTGAGACAAGTTGCATACAACTCAGTGTGAGGTGATTCCAGCACATCGCTGTTAGAATACTTACCTATTTTACTGCTGTGCTGTAGTTCAGTAGTAATCATAAACTGTAATTGATTATAACTCTGAGAGTGTGTTTTCCTTAAACTGATCTGCCTTTTTCACTTATCTACTTTCTTGATACAGGTAGGCTTTGGCTTTTTTTTTATCCCTGATGCCAGAAAAGATGAATATCTTTGTAGCTCCCTTATTCTCTCAGTGATCTGAATTCTATTTCCCTACGCTCCATTTTCAAAGAAGCCAATTTAGGATTAACTTACCTGTCTTGGCTTGATCATCTCCAGCCGAAGAAGGGGAAATTTTCTTATGTTCAGGCATGGTTATTGATGGTACTTAGAGACCTAGTTACAAAGAAAACTATTTAAATATCATGAATCATTTTTTTAATTTAACTTCACTACATTTGTCAATCCAAGAACTGATAGTGTCAGAAAAAATATATCAAAACTAAATTATGTTTAAAATGCAGGAAACCCAATAATGTACTCTTTTTCCTATTAGGACTACTATGCTCTCATTCAGGGACATCAAATAAAAATCTTCCTGACGGAAGAATATTTGATATTCTACTTTATGGGAGACCTGAACAGATGTTTGGCTGACCACTAAATAATCCAGCATTGGTCACTGTAGCCATGGATTCAAAGTCCTATCAGAATTCTGGAACATACAATATTTTCATTTCATGTGATAAAAGTTTAACATTATTAGCATCTCTACTTTACTTTCCTTCAAGTCCTTTATTTAAACATTATGGAGAAACTCAAATGCATACAAAGGTAGAGAGAAAAATGTAATGGGCTACTATGTGTCCATCAATCAATTTCAACAATTTATCAACTTGTCACCAATCTACCTCCCATACTCCTGTCCACAGTGCTAACCTACCCTTGATCATGGTTAAACAAATTTCAGATAATGCACTATTATATTTGCAAATATATAAAAAATGTTTTAAACATGGTCAGTAGACCAATAATCTAATCTGACAATAATTATGTCTAATTATCATTAAATATATATTCTATTCACATTTCTTCCATTTTCATGTATTTTTCTCTTAAAAATTTATTAGCATTGAAATATAAAGTCCACAAATAGCATTTAACTCAAGTGTTTTTAATTATCTTTAATCTATGAATTATACATCTATTGTTCTTTCTGTAATTTTATCTCTGTAGAAATAAAATCAAATATTCTGTCCTACAGCATTTTCTACGTTGTTGATAATCTCCCTGTACTGTATTCAATGAGTTCTTCTCCCCCATATTTCCTGTAAATTAGTATCCATTAGAAATTTAAACCGTTGAACAAAAGGACAATCCTCTAACCATAGACATAAAACTTGCCTCATTTAATTTGTAGAACAAAATCATCATAGTTTAGAGATGAAAATCAATTTTTTAATTTTATAACCTGGACATTTTGATTGAAATTTTTAAATTTATTCAGGGTAAAAAGACTTTTGGAAAACTGCTATGAATGAAAACCATGAATCTAAGTTCAGTGTTTTTTCAAATAAATCAATCTGGCTCATAAAGAATGAATTATTAAAGGAAAGGAAAATATAGAAAAATCATAATTAAACTTTATATCACCATTTTAATTTTTTTAACTTAAGCTTATAATAAAAACATACAATTTTCAGGGTAGGTGTTTAGCATAATAGTTAAGATAAACACATTCCATATTCCATATCCATGCCTGAGTTTACTGCTTCTAACTCTAGCATCCTGCTAACGCAGACCCTGGTAGGTACAGGAGATGGTTCAAGTAATTGGGTTCCTGTCACTCATGTGAGAGACCAGGATTAGGTTCCTGGCTCCCAGTGTTGACCTGGCCTAGGCATTGTAGACATTTGGAGTATGAACCAGCAAACAAGAAGGCTCTCACGGTAGCATGTGCACATTTGCTTGCTCCCTCACTGTCTCTCAAATATTTTTCAAAGTGACTAGATAACAAAAATCAAGAAATATAAAAGCTATAGAAACTGATCCAAAGATACTTCAGATAATGCAATTACCAGATTAATAAACTATCAAATACATGTTTATAACATTTTAATTTTTAAGGACTACAATCTGTGAAAATGAGTATTGTCAACTTGAAGCCAGTTAGGAATCCATGAGCTAAAAATTCTGTAACTGTAATTCTCAACTCCCAGGTTCTATGTAAAAGCAGATTTGACAAAACTGAGGAAAGAACTGGTTAATCAAATTGAGAAGAAAATCATCCCAAATGAAGCCTGCAGTTCTGATGGGGTGGAAAATTCATACGCAAACATAAAATTCAAGGCTCTTCTCCACTTTCAGGAAGATGGAATAAATGTGTTTTTCCGTGTTTCTCCAAGGACAACAAACCACCCTGGCCATTATGTATAAAACAAACACAAGACGACTGAAAGGTAGAGAGAAGAAGCTGACTGCACAGGAGCCTTTGGGACAGAGGAGTGATGAGGTGATGAGTTTCTGAGATTTTCTTTTTCCTTTAAATGTCCCAAGCCAGAGGCTGAAGAAAACAGCAATGCCAAGGGCTGCAGACCAAATAAAGCTCCCGTTACAGTGTCCTTGCTTGAGCCAGTGTGCCAGGGAGGGGGCAGCTTAGTAAGAGCAAAAGCATTTAGACAGTAACATCTTTACTCCCAACACAACAGAAAATTCTGTGGTCCCACAGAGGCTGAATGAGAGGCCTAGGCTACAGACACATTTGCTAGACTGTAACGAGGCACCCCCCAAACCCCTGCTGGAGGGAGGCAGTGGCCAGGTAGGGATCCAGTTCTTTAATCTCCACTGATTTGGGTTCAAGCACCATCAACCCATCCAACGACAGTGTCAGCTGGAGACAAGGTGGGAATCCTGGTCTTCCACGTGCTTCAGTAATGTGGTACCCTTTCTATTTCCCACCGTGGAAGGTCGAAGCAGGCTTAATAGTGAGTCACAACTTATACCACGACCCAGCAGTAACGAGAGTGTACCAGTTGCACAATGTCAGTGAAGGTCAGACAAGGAGCAATAACCAGGCACTCCTGCTGCTCCATGTCAGTAAAGGCCTTGGCAGGGTGTGGAACCCCCATCCATGCCCAGCAATAAGACATGTGCACGGTGCAAATTAAAGCCAAAATGAGACATCTATACACCTGGCAGAATAGCCAAAAAACAAAAAATAAAAAAAAAAAAAATGGGGGAAGGGCAGGTGTTTGGACAGTAGGACAGCAGTTTAGATTCCACTTGAGACAATTGCATCCCATGTTGGTGTGTCTGGTTTGAGATGCAGCTCCGCTTCTAATTCCAGCTTCCTGCTAATGTGCACCATGGGAAGCAACAGGAAAATTCAAGTATTTCATTTCCCTGCCACCCACATGGGAAACCTCAACTGAGTCTTGGTTTCAGCCTAACCCAACTCTAGCTGTTGCAGGCATTTGAGGAGTGAACCAGCAGATGCAGGTGCTCTCTCGCTCCCTCTCTCTCTGAAAATGAAAAATTTTTAAAGCTTTTTATTATAAAAAAAAAGTGTGTACAAATACCAAATGCTGGCCAAAAATATGGAGAAACTGGGTCACTTATACCTGGTAGAATGTAAACTGATATAACTGTTCTGGAAACTAGCTTGGTAGTTCTTTTTAAAAGTAAAAATGGGCTTGCCAAAATGACCCAACAATTGTACTTTTGAAAAGTTATGAAAAAAGGGGCCAGCATAGGGGGTAAAGCCGCCACCTGCAGTGCTGGCATCCCATATGGTCACCAGTTCAAGTCCTGGCTGCTCCACTTCAATCCAGTTCTCTGCTATGTCCTGGGAAAGCAGTAGAAGACGGCCCAAGTCCTTGGGCCCCCGTACCCATGTGAGACCTGGAGGAAGCTCCTGGTTCCTGGCTTCGGACTGGCACAGCTCCAGCTATTGGGCCATCTGGGGAGTGAACAAGCAGATGGAAGGACACCCTCCCCCCGCCACCTCTTCCTCCTTGTTACTCTGCCTTTCAATCTTTTTAAAAAAGAAAAATTACCAAAATGAAACTGATTTTCACCCAGAAATTTGTGCATGAATATTCCTAGCAGCTATACCCATAATAGCCAAAACCTGCACATTACCTAAACGCTCTTCAGTGTTCACCCATTCACAGATTGTGGTACTTCTAAGTCATGAAATATACTCTAGAAAAACACTGAAAGACTGAAAGGAACACGTTGTTCTTGGGGTGTGAGGTAGAAAGTCACACGTACAGCCACATGGAGAAAACGCTCATTAATTTTTCTAAGTGAAAAAAAGTCAATGTCAAAGGGATGCATGCTGCATAATTCCATTTACATTCATAACATGAAATAACTATAGATATGGGGAACAAATTGGCTATTGTCCATGGCTAAGAATGGAAGAGAAGTAATGTCAGAGACTGCAGTGGTAATTGTATAGTTGAGTATCTTCATTGCATTGGTGGTTAAAAAAGCCTGTGTACTGACAAGATTTAGTAGAGTTCTACACAACATCTGGATGCATTAGTGGTGAAATATTCATGAGCTGTATGGTTTGTACCAATATGAATTTTGTGACTAATGTTGTGCAGTGGTTATGAACAACACTAATCTAGTATTGGATCATGATGGGTAAAGAGGACATAAGACCTACCTGTATAGTTCTTTGAAATTTCCTGTGAATCTATAATCATTTAAAACTGTTTAAAGGAAATATGATAGCTAGACAATCCTGATGCTTATGGGAATTAAAAATACGTATATACCTATGGAATAGAATATGTATTTACAACGGAACTTGGAAAATATGTTGGATAGTGATCATAAACATGATAGCATATGAGATTTAAGGAGATGTATGAAGGTTGTAGGTGTCTATACTAAATGATGTTCTATGGTGTCCTCTTTGAGGAATTGCCAATAACAAGCTAGGAGACTCTAGCAGAGTTGTCTATGCAGAGCTTACCAAGCTGCAAAGGTCCAAAAGCAGAAATGTACTTAAGTAGAACAGTAGTCATAAATTTATTAATTCTAGAAACCAATCCTAATGCATGAGTATAAATTAACAGCAATGACAACAAAAAGAGGTCTATTACATTTCAGTTGACATTCAGCTGCAGCATTTTATCATCCTGGCCAGATCCCCCCTGCCTGGTTCCCTCAGGCACTTTTCATCAGTAGCAAGCTACCTTGTTAGCTTGCCAGTAGGGTAAAATCTCAGATCCTTCACAGTTCTGGCCAAAGAGTTGATCATTAAATTTTCAAGAACTTTACAAGTTATTCGAGATGTTGGTAGCTTGGAATCAACCCTGATGAGTGGATTCACATCATGGAAATCAACAAATGCCACAAATCAAGTTTTGTTTTTGTTTTGTTTTGTTTTTGCCCTGAGAGGTGGCTATTTAACATTTGTTGACCCACCACTAAAACAAGATAGAAGCAGTATTCACAAGACTCAAAGTAACTTGCATCCATCTCTCACCCAAACAAGAATTCATCTACCATTGCAAATTATTCAACCCAGCTTCAAACCAGTCAGGAACAAGGAATAGCCACACACTAAGCACAAAAGATTCCTTAGTGCCCACATGCATGTCAAAAGGAACCCAATGTAACCCATACCAGACTTCCTTGAGCAAGAAATACACCTGCACAGAGCCCTGGCCAGGGCTAGTTGAGGTGCTGTGTGTTGAGGGAGGGGGAGTGCCGTCATGTCTCTTCACGTAATAAAAATCCCCTGAACTGTCCATCTCCCCACATAGAACCAGTTGGCAAAACCTCTTATTGCCAAGCTGTCTCACTTGTTCTCCAGCATAAACCCTCAGTAAAACTTGTATATATTTGCACACACTGGCTTCTTGTCAATTCCCATTACAAGGGAACCAAAAATATCATGTTGGTATCATCATTATCAATGAAAACTTCACTAAAAGGTATAATAAGAGCTCTATCATTAGGTAGAACATAAGGCTGGTGGAAGATAGGATGAGAGTTACAAATGTAAACCCCGGGAAACAGTTAACTTTAAAGATGGGTCCTGAATGATTTATTGAGCCTAAAATTCAAATTGGAGCCAACCAGCTATTTGCTGACTTGAGGTCAGCAGCACTCTGTTATATCTTGTGTTCCTGAAAGAAAGTTTGCCATCCCTGCCTTGGCAAGTTCTTCTATCAACTGCAGAGATAGCTAGCTTCCAAAAATCTCATTTCACCACTCTTCTGACATGACCAATGAACTGTGACCTGTTGGCAGCTTTAAAAATTAACCAAGTGGGCCGGCGCCGCGGCTCACTAGGCTAATCCTTCACCTTGCGGCGCCAGCACACCGGGTTCTAGTCCCAGTCAGGGCACTGATCCTGTCCCGGTTGCCCCTCTTCCAGGCCAGCTCTCTGCTGTGGCCAGGGAGTGCAGTGGAGGATGGCCCAAGTCCTTGGGCCCTGCACCCCATGGGAGACCAGGAGAAGCACCTGGCTCCTGCCATCGGATCAGCGTGGTGCGCCGGCCGCAGCGCGCCTACCGCGGCGGCCATTGGAGGGTGAACCAACGGCAAAAGGAAGACCTTTCTCTCTGTCTCTCTCTCACTGTCCACTCTGCCTGTCAAAAATTAAAAAAAAAAAAAATTAACCAAGTGGAATGGAGTGCTTTTTCTGCAAACTTGCACCCCCTTATTTCCAGAGTAGGCTGGGGTAAGAACCTGGGCAAGAACTTTATAAAAGACAGGCCCTCTGTGTGTCCCTTCTAAGCTCACGTTATCATTTGCCAAGGCTGTGTCTCTCCACTGTGCAATCCTGAAATAAACTCTCCCTTTTATACTGACATTTTTTGCTAGTGAACTTTAACTGACACAAGTATGTTGACTGAATTGGGCTAGATTATCCATGCTGGGATATGTTCAAAGACAATAATGAACTGATAATTTGGTTCTGAAACCAGGATATGAGAAGGAATAGAGTCATAAAAATGGACTGACAGGTGGAGGCCAGGGCTAATTTTTAGGCTTAAAAAAGTTAAAGGCATCAGTTGTTCCAAATCTCATATCCACCTAAACTCTCTATGTCCAACTTATCCCCTTTGAAAAATATCACCTCCTGCTTCAGAGAGGAAATAAAAGGAATCACACTTAAATTTGAATTAATTCATCATCATAAAACCTACAATGCAAAGACACACGTGCACTTCCTTCCACTTTGGCAACACAGAGGTACACTCCCTACTACTTTATCTTAAGCATCTACTTGTGCTGGGGAGTTCATAAAACCACTTCTCTTTCATCATTACTTCAATGACCACCTAAAATTCTTACTAGAATTTTCTTTTATGTTACTTTAACAATCTTTTCTCTTGGCATTCACACATTTCTTTCTGTCCCACCCCATCAAAACAAATGGAATGCCTTAGTTTCCATTACTACAGTCAATGAAGAGCTCAACTATACTGATCATCTTTCTCCTACTCTTATTTGTGGAAATAAGAATAAGCGATTATGACTATTATTATTATTACATTTTTATAACTATTTCCTCTTAAGGATTGAATAGGGTTAGGCTCTCCAAACTCATGCAGATAAACTTTTTTTAAAAAAATTTATTTACAGTATACAAGTTTCATGTATTTCATGTATACAGATTAAGGAACACAATGATATTTCCCCCCTTACCCTCCCTCCTGCCCCCACTCCCACACTTCCTCCTTCCTCTTCTATTCCCTCTCTTAATTTTTACAATGATCTACGTCCATACAATTAACTCTATACTAAGTAATTAGTTCAACAAATCGTGTGAAGGAAAAAAAAAAAAAAACACTGTTCCTCAACAACAGAAACAAGGGCTATAAACAATCACCAAAGCTCAAAATGTCAATTTGACTCCTACACATTACATGTTTGTTATAGATCAAGGAAAACATATGGTATTTGTCTTTTGAGGACTGTCTTATTTCACGAAGTATAATGGTTTCTAGTTGCATCCAGTTCATTGCAAAAGACAGGCTTTCATTCTTTTCTATGGCTGAGTAGTATTCCATAGTGCATTTATACCATAATTTCTTTATCCAGTCATCAGTTGATGGATAACTGGGCTAATTCCACATCTTAGCTATTGTGAATTGAGCTGCAATGAACATGGGGGTATGGATAACTCTTTCATATGCTGATTTCATCTCCCTTGGGTAAATTCCCAGGATTGCTGGGTCATATAGTAGATCTATTTTCAGTATTCTGAGGTATCTCCATACCATCTTCCAGAATGGCTGCACTAGATTACATTCCCACCAACAGTGGGTTAGGGCACATTTTCCCCACATCCTTACCAGCATTTATTGTTTGTTGATTTCTATATGAGACCCATTTGAACTGTGGTGAGGTGAAACTTCATTGTGGTTTTAATTTATATTTCTCTAATGGCTAATGATCCTATTTTTTTCATTAGCCTTTTGGCTACATGAATTTCCTCTTTTGAAAAATGACTGTTCAAATCCTTTGCCCATTTCTTAACCGGATTACTTGTTTTGTTGAGTTTCTTGAGCTCTTTATGGATTCCAGATATTAATCCTTTATCAGTATAATAGTTTGCAAATACTTTTTCCCATTCTATTGGTTGCCTCTTCACTTCGTTAAGTGTTTCCTTTGCTGTCCAGAAGTTTCTCAGCTTGCTGGAATCAAATTTGTCTATTTTTGGCTTTGATTGTCTATGCTTCTTTGCCTATGCCAAAGTCTTGCAGAGTTACCCCAATGTTCTCCTTTACTAATTTGATGGCACCAGGTACTAGATTCAGAGTCTTGATCCATTTTGAGTTGATTTTTGTATGTAGTGTAAGGTAGGGGTCTTTTTTTACACTTCTGCATACAGAAATTCAATTTTTCCAGCACCATTTGTTGAAGAGACTGTCCTTTCTCCAGGGATTGATTTAGCTCCTTTGTCATAGATCAGTTGGTTGTAGATGTGTATATTTATTTTTGGAGTTTCTATTCTATTCCAT
This sequence comes from Lepus europaeus, assembly GCF_033115175.1. Taxonomy (NCBI): domain Eukaryota; kingdom Metazoa; phylum Chordata; class Mammalia; order Lagomorpha; family Leporidae; genus Lepus; species Lepus europaeus. The sequence continues at coordinate 81,736,736 of NC_084835.1, forward strand.
TGGTCTACATGTCTATTTTTGTGTCAGTACCAGACTGTTTTGATTATAACTGCCTTGTATATGTCTTGAAATCTGGTATTGTGATGCCTCCAGCTTTTTGTTGTATAAGATTCTGTTAGCTATTTGGGATCTCTTGTGTCTCCACATGAATTCATTTTTTCTTGATCTGAGAAGAATGTTGTTGGTATTTTGATTGGGATAGCATTGAATCTGTAAATTGTTTTTGGTAGTATGGACATTCTGATGATATTAATTCTTACAACTTAAAAACATGGAACATTTCTTTCCATTTTTTGTGTCATCTACTTAGTTATGTTTTAGAATTTTCACTGCAGAGACCTTTTGGCTCTTTAGTTAAATGTATTCCAATGTATTTTATCTTTTCTGTAGCTGTTGTGAATAGGATTGATCTTACAAGTTCTCGGCCATAGCACTGTCTGTATATACAAAGGCTATTGATTTTTTGTGTTAATTTTATATCCTGTCACATTATAAAACTTGAGTTCCAATAGTCTCTTAATGGAGTCTTTTTGGTTTCCTTATATATAGAATCATGTTATCTGCAAATAGGAATAATTTGATGTATAAACTCTGAAGCCTTAGTGGTAAGGATTGAAGGATTAAGGATGGAGATTTGATCTAACTATGGTATATGAGAGGTGGGTCTGGTTTTAGGTCATTGAAGGCTTCTTCACAGAAAACAGTTTTCATGAACAGGTGGTTTATTTAAGCTGAGTTTGGCCTAGCTTCTCTCTCTGCTTCCTGGATCACCACGTGATTGGTGGTGATCTGCTATTCTGCTGTTCTGCTATTGCCAGCCTCCAACAGATCCTGGACTAAGTGGCCACCTGATCTTCCAAACTGTTAGCTAGAATAAATCTTTGCTTCCCAAGAAGCTCTTGTTGGGAATTTTCATTAAATTGACAGAAGTCGAAATATTTTGTCTGTGTTTTGTTTTCTCTGTTCTCCATTCAAATGTATAATCTGTGTTTTTCACTGCTCTAATATTAGCAGCTACAATAATACTATCAAAAATAATTTACAATGGTTAGTATGTCCTAAATCTGTACTGTTCACAATGGCAACACTAGCCACATGATCACTTGGAATCTCTATTGATCACTTTAAACATGGCCAATGTAACTAAGGAATTGATTTTTTTTAAATTTTATTTCACTGTAATTGATTGAATTCAATTAGCCATATTTGGCTACTGGCTACCATATTGGACACCAGAGTGTACTGTAATGCTTTGGACATAGGACATTTCAACCTTGTTGAAATGAAAGGAAGTATGAATGAAAAAATGCATACATCAATGACATGTCCAAAGTTAGTATATAACACTATAGATTTGGCCTGAAATTCTCACTTTCTCCTCTATTCAAGCCATCTGCCACTGGTTCTGTTACCAAGTTCTTATTAGATTATATACTGTTTCCCTTTGTGACTGGTAAATGATGCCACTCTTAGGCTGGCATCTTGAGAAATGACCACATTCCTCAAATTCTATTTGCTTCCCCATTGGTTAACAACAACAACAACAAAAATCTGAGATATCCTAAAATTAATTACAAAGTCTAGAGAGTAGAAGGAAAATAAGGGAAGTTAATCTGTTAACCAGAAGACTGTTTCACATCACTAATTGTTGAATCTTTGGCTTAAATCCCATCAGGGCCACCACCAAAGCCACTGCACATCCTGTTTACACATAAACTTCTCATACTGTTAATCCTAACCAATTAAGAAGTAACAAGTACTTTTCCTTATGTACTTCCCTCCCATCTGAAGCTTTCCTTGACCCTTGTTTTAACCCACCCCTATTTCCTACAGACAACAAAGGTACAATGTAAGCAACGTAAACTTCCCTTCTCTAAAGTTCATGAAAGGACTCAGCTCTAGTGCACATTTGCTCAACTGCCACCTGACCCTGCTAATAGAAACTTGTCCTAAACCTCATCCTTCTACTGGCAAGCACCAGGAACAGCTTCATAATCTTTTGTTTTACAGAATCCTGGGTCTCAAGCATTTTGGCTTAACATTGCTAAAGTAAAATTATTGAGCCATCTATCATTCTGAACCAAAAAACTCACTTTATACATTTTATCTCACAATGTTACATGTAATGTCTTGTTTTTAAATACTCTGATGGTGATATTATTGCATAACAACATAAAAAATAACCCTGTATCCTGAAATCTCACCTAAGAAATAGCTAACGACAAAATTTAAATTACTCTGTAGTCCTCAGTGTTTACATATCCCTTCCTCCCTTACCAGAAACTACAACCATCAAAAATATATCACAATTTCAGCATATTTTCATTATATTCATAAATCAAAATATGGTATAGCATTTGTTTAGCTTTCAAAATTTATATGAATGTTATTATACTCCAAAAATTATTATTTTCCCCCTTATTCCAATTTTTTAGGTTTATTCATGTTGTTATATGTAGCCATATTCTGTTTTACTGTTTTATAGAATTCCATTCTATTAATGTATCAGTCTACTATTGATGGGGACATTTCACTTGTTTTCAAATATTTTCCCTATTGTTACCAAACCAGCTATAAAAATTCTCATCTACATATATGCCTTGATGCATAATACTGTACTCTCTCTAGAGTAAGCGTGTGGGGAATTCCAGGCTAGGTTGTGCTTTATTAAAATAAAAATTCTTACATTCAGCAGTTTTAAGTAAATTTCTCTGTTATTGATATGCATTAAAAAGTGCTTCCAGTTGATTTCATGTGTTTTTATTCATTTCATAAGGAAATAAAAATACTAAGAATAGAAAATACTTCATAAATTTTACTTATTAAAAATGAGTAACTTTTCACCATACAATATAGCTGAAATTTTAAACTCATTTACTATCCTGGTTCAAACAAAGACTATGACAAATAACCTACCCTCGTTAGATCTTGAACCCCTACAGTGGGTAAACATATCCAATATTTAGCACAAATACAAACTCAAATCATCAAGGCAGTGAAAAAGAATCAGTGAGATTCCCAACCAAGGTCTGTAAATCAAAGATGTGGAATCCAGAAGCGAGAATCAACCAACCACTGCTGAGACCAGCAACCTAAAATGTTAAACAAGATTGGCAATTACATTGTCCTCCTATATACATACTTATACACAAGAAACCCAGTTTAAGGGGAAAAAAGGGCTGGTGTTATGGCATAACAGGTTAAGCTGCCGCCTGCACCACCTGCATTCCATATGGGTACCGGTTTGAGTCTCAGCTGCTCCACTTCTGATCCAGCTCCCTGCTAATGTACCTGGGAAAGCAGCAGAATATAGCCCAAGTTCTTGGGCCTCTCATCCACATGTTGGAGAGCCAGAAGAAGCTCCTGGCCCTTGGCTTTGGCCTGGCCCAGCCCTGGCCATTGTGGCCATCTGGGACATGCACCAGCAAATGGACGATCTCTTTCTATCTCTCCCTTCTTTCTCTGTAATTCTTTCAAATAAGTAAAATAAACCTTCAAAAAGAAAGTATTTAAAAATTTTAAAGAAAAAAACAAAAGGAATTTGTTTTAAGAAAACAGCATTATGAAAAAAATACTGGGACGTATCAGTAGTTTATCCAAAGGAAAATAGGAATCCAGGGACACAAGTGAATCAGCGTTCTCTCTGCTTTAACTCAGATTCACTTCTCTCGGTCATTCCAGTTCTTTTTTACGGCATGATTTTTTTCATAACTCTTGGATAATTATACCTCTTGAGTTTTACAATGTATAGCAATAGCCACCAAGGAGAAGCTGACTCCTTTCTCAGTTTTTGTTTTTTTTTTTTCTTTTCAGTTGGTCAGGTGTCCATATCTGGACCAATCAATTGTTGCCAGGAAGTCAGGATCTATCATCGTGTAAGGGTGAGTCTGTTCTCCATCTTTTGTAACAATTTCTGCCAAAGGCACAGATACTATCTTCTAACATGGCTACCCTCAGGATAATACTAGGGCTATGGAAGAAAAAGTTTAGAGGCTCTAGTCCAAAAAAAAAAGAGATTAACAGATGGTGATTCCACATTATAAGGAAGAAAATTTTGGCAATTATTCCCATGGATATTTCTGATAATTAGAATTTTTCAATAGTACAAAAAACTATATCATGAGGTAGCAAGCATTATAACAGTACCATAATTAAGGAGAACCTATAAAATCATTTATGAAGTACGTCATGGAAAAGATCCAAGAATGTCTGAGACTAATCTAGTTTACTATCTAGATAAATTTCCACTTTAATATTCTATAATTCAACTTATTTCATTTCAGCCATTCATCGATTAAATTAGCAACTCTCAGTTTTTAGCTTCTTTATGTCAGTGTGTTACTTGTTTAGGGAACAAAGATAATCTTTGTCCATAAGTACTCACAAATTGACTAGATATTACATATGTTTTGTAACAGCAAGGGCCTAGAAGTCACACATCCACGAAATAAAAAGAGTCCCTGAAACATCCCCACCTCCCCTGCTCATTACAGCACGTTCTGTATTCTTTTTTTTTTCTGTTTGTATAGATGACATTTTTTTTTAACTTTTATTTAATGAATATAAATTTCCAGTATACAGCTTATGGATTACAATGGCTTCCCCTTCCCATAATTTCCCTCCCACCCGCAACCCTCCCCTCTCCCGCTCCCTCTCCCTTTCCATTCACATCAAGATTCATTTTCAATTCTATTTATATACAGAAGATCAATTTAGTATAAATACTTCAACAGTTTGCACCCACATAGAAACACAAAGTGAAACATACTGTTTGAATACTAGTTATAGCATTAAATCAAAATGTACAGTACATTAAGGACAGAGATCCCACATCAGGAGCAAGCGCACAGTGGCTCCTGTTGTTGACCCAACAAATTGACACTCTAGTTTATGGCGCCAGTAACCACCCTAGGCTGTCGTCATGAGTTGCCAAGGCTATGGAAGCCTTCCAAGTTCCCCGACTCTGATCATATTTAGACAAGGTCATAAAAGACAGGTTGAGGATAGTAACCAATGATCCTAAGAGTGGCCTTAACCAGGTCTGAACAATTATACAGCATTAAGTGGGGAAGAGGACCATCAGTACACACAGGTTGGGAGTAGAGCCATTGGTGGTAGAGTAGAGGTTATGATTACAAAGGAATGAGGCCCAAGTGGACTAGACAGGGTCTAGAACAAAGGACAGAGTCATTATTAGAGGAGCTAAGAAAGGTGCTGTCTAAGCTACAATTAAGTTTTCTGATTGAGAGGCAAATAGAACCTGATAGAAGGGGCTTGATAATAATCTGGTGGGCTTTAGGCCTTGTAAGTTAAGAGGCCCAGACCTATCTATCTCTTCACATGGGGTATATCCTAAGGGAGGTGTGAACCTCCTAGGGGAAGGCACTCTGTTGACTTTCATTACTTGGCTGGCCTGGGAGGAGAGCTGGCCAGGTAAAGGCAGGGGGCATCTCTAACAAAAAATTTACAGTTCTGCCTGCAATGTTGCTGACCCTACTTGGCTGTCCCCTCAGCTGCAGTGGTCACATTGGAAGTTGGGCTGAGTGAAGGGCTTTTCAGCTTGGAGCCAATAAGATCTGTGGCTCTGACCTGGGCATCCTTCGACTCCAGGGCAGGTCCATTTCCAGTGATCCAACTCTTGGCAGAGCTGCCAGGGCTCTTCAGAAGCTGACTTCTGCTGAAGCCCAGGTTTACCACATTGAAAGCCACTGCAGTGGACTGGCCTGTTGGGTCTCCTTGAGGGCAGATCACTGTACAGATCAGCCATTAATAGGCCTGCCACCCATTGCTTCTGATGCCTAGCTTTCTTTTCCTCCTGGTTTGTGTTAAAGCAGACCAGAGGATGCAAGTCAAGGGAGTGCCCGTGTCCCATCTCTAATCTTTGGTGGCCTGAACTACAAGTCTATAGTCACAGGCATGTTCTGTAGTAGTTTTTCTAAGGTAGACAATGCCCATGAGGAAAATTATATTCTCACTTTAAAACTTTCTTTCCCTTTGGTCTGAAAGGGAGGTTTTTTTTTTTTTTTTTTTACTTACTGTATACTTCGCTGATGGCGATGTGAATCTAGCTATGAGATTATTAGTTAAGTTCTTATTTTGGCTATGCTATTACAGAAAAATGTTAGCCATCTCTTATAAGGTCTAAAGATTAAATTGTGCATCCTACAGATTCCTTCATAATAGAATTAGTTCCCTACCTTGAAGAGAATAGAGAAGTGAAAGAACAAGTTGGGCTTAGAATAGAGAAATGAGGGAGCAAGTCCTAGATCACTTGCTGACAATAGCAATATTACATGAATACTTAGCAAACCGTTTTAACCCTTAGATAAGAACTTAATAAAACATTTACCGGAAGGTCCAATGCCTTCTATAAATTTTAAGAATCATGTATTTGAAAACACGTCTTAAATATCTAACATGGTGTAGTTTGTTTAACCAGTAAACTTAAGCACAACCATATAAAATGTTTTTAGTTTCTTTCTACCAACAAGTTTAAAACATATGATACACAGATTCAGGTCATACAAATTAAAATGTATCTTTGATTGATTTTAGCAGCTTAAATTTATGGACAATCTTATCTAAAAGCCATTTAAAATAAAACTCTTAATAAAATTTCCCCATGTGGACATACAATATGTACACACATATAATATAGCATAATAGACCAATATCAAAATCCAAAATATCTGGTTGAAATAAGATTCCTTAAAATCATGACATAACATAGACCAAATCTGATCATTGTTACAAGGTGATTATTCAAGTCTTTGAAAATAAGCACATAGTTAAATAACCCATAGCTCTTCTGAATTAAGCCAGTCCCAAAGAGAAAAATATCATTTGTTTTCCCTGATCGGTGACAACTGAGCGCCAAAGGGGAAACCTGTTAAGTGAAATGGACACTATAAGCAACAATGAACTGATCAGCTCCTGTCCTGACTTTAGATGTACAATGTAATACTTTATCCTTTTTAGTATTTGTTGTTGTTGTTGTGGTTCTAGTACTAGTGGTTGAACTCAGTAATTAACACACAATTATTCTTAGGTGTTTAAATTTTAACTGAAAAGTGATCCCTGTTAAATCTAAGAGTGGAAAAAGCACGTTCTGTATTCTAGCCTCACCAGTCATCAAGGGACGCCATACACATCCATGCTGCCATTCCTTCACACAGTACAGATTCTCTATCATTTCTTTTTTTTTTTTTAAGATTTATTTATTTGTTTGAGAGAGAGAGTTGAGGCAGAGAGAGGAAGAGAAAGAAAGGTCTTCTGTTCACCACACAAATGGCACCAAAAGCTGGAGCTGAGCTGATCTGGATCCAGGAACTTCTTCTAGGTCTCCCACATGGGTGCAGGGGCCCAAGCATTTGGGCCATCTTCTACTGCATTCCCAGGCCCTCTGTCTATATTTCTTAGGTCTTATGTCTCTATCTAATATTTTCTTTTCATTTTTCCCTATAAAACATTTGATTTCTATTTCTCCCCAATTCTACATCATTTAGCATTTATCATATAGTCTCTTGAATAATTGATTGTGAACATGTGTTTTTTTTTATTTAATTATGAGATCTATGAGGGAAAGGACTTTGTCTTTTTTTTTTTTTCCATAATGAAAGCCCACAGAGAAGGGGGTGTTTGGCCTTTGCTAAAGACAACAGTTAAGACAGCCAAATTGCCCGTCAAAGTATCTGTGTTCCATACAGCTCTACTACTGACTCTAGCCTCTTGCTATGTAGAGGTCCCTGAGAAGTAGTGGATAGAGTTCACGTAGTTGTGTCCCTTCCACCCAAGTTGGAAACCCAGAACAATGCTCAGCCTCCCCGTGTTGGCTGCAGCTGAGAGCAATTGCAGTTGCAAGCATCTGGGGAGTGAACCAGCTCTCTCATTCTCTCTCGTCTCAAAAGACAAACTTTGAAAAAAAATCCCAACAGAATAAACATTCAAAAAACCATTTAATTGTTGTAATGGTTATGAATAGCAGGAATTTCTGAAAGCCATGATTTTGAACATCAAGGTGTGAGCTGTTAATCCTTAAATAGCCAAATAATTGGGCCGGCGCCACGGCTCACTAGGCTAATCCTCCACCTTGCGGTGCCGGCACACCGGGTTCTAGTCCCGGTCGGGGCACCGGATTCTGTCCCGGTTGCTCCTCTTCCAGGCCAGCTCTCTGCTGTGGCCAGGGAGTGCAGTGGAGGATGGCCCAAGTACTTGGGTCCTGCACCCCATGGGAGACCACGAGAAGCACCTGGCTCCTGCCATCGGATCAGCACGGTGCGCCGGCCGCAGCGCGCCAACCACGGCGGCCATTGGAGGGTGAACCAACAGCAAAAGGAAGACCTTTCTGTTTCTCTCTCACTGTCCACTCTGCCTGTCAAAAAAAAAAAAAAAAAACAAAAAAAAAAAGCCAAATAATTGACACATTCTTAATGTGAAGTACCCTAATCTTGCCTTAAATAGAAAAGATTCATGTTTGTAATAAACTATGGGTCAGTATTTAAATCACAGCTTCTGGGGAAAACATTTGCATTTTCAAGACACAACCACTATGATTTATTACTGAAAATCATTTCCAAAGTTGTATCAAAAAATAATGAAAAAAAGATCTGTCAGATAAAAACAAAAATAATAAAACAAGACAGAAATACTGAACATGTACCTATGAAATATTCACTTTCACTTTAGCCCTATTCCAAATTTTAGAAATCATATTTTAGGTAGTTTATAACAACACAATAGAAGACAAAAGTAAACCATGCCTGAGAGTTGCTTTCACAAACAACTTTTTTTTTATCTTTTTGTTATACAATAATAGAATACATTGTGACAATGCTGAAGGTATTGCAAAATAGTGAAGAAAATTATGAAAAACTGTTGTTCCACATCTTCCGTATACACATCCACAATAGTAATTTCTTTTTTAAATCTTTAAACTCCATGGCTCTGATTCCTCTCTTTGTTGATTAAGTTCTATTGACTCTATATTATGTCTGTATTACATCCAATAGATCAGAGTTAATATGCATTAAATATTACATCTCATGGTTTTGCTAAAGCCAAGCACACATTCAGAAAGATTAAATGTCATCTTTATCATACAAATCAAATTAGAACTGAAAGTCAGTTTCTATACATAAATTCAAAAAGATATCTCATACTGTATTCAGACTATGTTTGAGTAAAGGGATGAGTCTTTCACTTTCTGGTAATTACTTGAGAACTAGAATGACAAGCAATTCAACCAGCTTTCATGATGTTAAATTATTTCATAGGTCAATATCATATATTAAATTATTATTTCACCTCTGAGTCACATCAAACAGCTTTATAGTGAGTATACTGAGAAACATTTGTATTTCCTGATAAAATATGGAGTACATTCATATTCATAACTATTTTTGTCTCCATTGAGTATGTGAAATTCTTACAAATTTGAGATCTCAAAATTCTCACAGAAGAAATACTGTGTGAATTAGAAAACAATTTACTATGATAGGGCTTTCGCTCCTGAGGAACTATCTTTTGTGTTTATTATTTTCAGAATGTTAACAAGTATTTACTGACTACTTCTACATATTTCTGACAGATATTTTGATTCCTGTAAGAAAATTATGAGGCCTAATCCTTGTCTCCCCTCAGAAGTTTTGATCTATTTGGAGATATTACAAACTCAGTAGGCATGTAGAGGAGTCTTGGCAAAGAAAAACAAGACAGGTGGAGCCCACACTGTGGCATAGCGAGTAAAGCCAGTTTCAGTCCTGGCTGCTCCACTTCCAATCCCGCTCTCTCCTATGGCATGGGAAAGCGGTGGAAGATGGCCCCTGCACCCATGTAGGAGACCCAGAAGAAGCTCCTGGCTCCTGATCGACACAGTTCCAGCCATTGTGGCCATTTGGGGAGTGAGCCAGCGGATGGACGACATCTCTTTCTCTCTGCCTCTCTGTAACTCTGCTTTTCAAATTTTCAAATAAATAAATCTTTTTTAAAAAAAGTGACAGGTTATATTCACAACCTGTCTTGCATTCACTATGTCCCCGCACAGACCTTTTGATCCTACTTTCAGTGGTGACCCTAAAGCACAGAGGTGAATCACACACCAGGGTTCTCTGGCTGGGAAGTTTAGAGCTGGATTTAGACTGTCATCATGTATGGATGTTGCAGAAGTACCAGAGGGTATTTTAACCAGTGTTCCTAGAGTGAAGTTCAAGTATGCAAAGAGTTCTCAGGACCCTATAATGTGCTCCTGAGTGCAGTGACTCTTACAAATGAAAATATTATGTGTAGTCTTTCCTATCCAATTCTTAAAATTTAAGTCTGGTTAGACAGAATTAGAGGAAATGATTATAAAGTCTCTGTTTCAGACTATAGATTTAGTCTTAAATACATTAAAAGCCAAAATTTAAAAGAAAAAAAAAAAACCTGGCAGAATCAATATAAAAATGAGAAAAGCCTCTTTAAGCCTAATACCCAAAACAGAAAATGTTTTAGAGCTAAGACTCTAATAATACAAAACTTCTCAGCTATTTAAAAACTATCATTCCAATCATAGATTGTTAAAATTTTGGTAAGAGATCTTGGCTAAATATATAAATAGTAAAAAAATGATATTAAATATCCAAACAGAAATGATTGAAGAAATGACTGGGAATTGCCAACTCCTACACACACATACCAGGGACGGGGAGAGAGAGGGAGAGAAGCTCAAAAATTAATATAGAAAAAAGTTCAGCCTTCAACAATAGGAACAAGATAGTTGATCAATATGTTAAAAAGCATAATTCATTTTAAAAATGAGAAGTTGGGTGGGTGTTTGGCGCAGTGGTTAGGACAGCTTTGAGGATATCCACGTGCTGTACTTGAGTACCTGAACCTGAGCACCACTTCCATTTTGAATCTGGCTTCTTTGCTAACGCACACTTTGTAAGGCATCGGGTAATCGTTCAAGTACTTAGGTGCCTGCCACACATATGAGAGATCCAGACTGAGTTCTGGGCTCCTGGATTCAGTCTGGTCCAGCTTCAGCTGATACAGGCAATTGGGGAACAAACCAGCTAAAATAAATCTCTGTCTCTCTGCCATTCCAATAAAATGGAAATATTTTTAAAATTAACAAGAGTAATCATGATAGAAAGGACTCCCATGATGATTCAGTATCTCCAAAATCAAGAGTCATGTCTACATAACTGAAATGCAAGTGATTATACTTTCATCAAAGTAGTCATTGAGGGGCCAGCATCATGGTAAAGCAGGCAAAGCCGTGGCTTGCAACACCAGCATCCCATATGGCCACTAATTTGAGTCCTGGCTGCTCCACTTCCAATCCAGCTTCCTGCTAATGGCCTGGGGAAAGCAGTGGAAAGAAGATATCCCAAGTACTTAGGTCCCTTGCACCCATGTGGAAGACCCAGAAGCATCTCCTAGATCCTGGCTTCAGCCTGGCCCACACCTAGTCATTATTGCTAAGTGCGGAGTGAACCAGCAGATGGAAGATTTCTCTCTGTCTCTCCCTCTCTATAACTTTGACTTTCAAATAAATAAGTCAATCTTTTTTCTTAAAAAAAAAAAAAAAAGGGTACTTGAGTATGGAAAACTATATTTTAGGAAGCTCTCTGGCTTAAAAGCTAAGAAAACTTCCTCTGTAGCTAGTGTTCACACTTTCTTGAATATATGAATAACAGAAACTTCTCATTATGAATGATGATTTTGTGAAAAACGTTTTTTTTTTTCCCACAGAAACAAGGGCATACTGCATTACTTCACATGGTTATGTGTATACCCCCATCACATTTTTATTATGTTCACTACTCCCAATGATGTTTGGTCAATTTTTTCACATTTTAATATTTTGTACAAGATATGAAAATACATGCTTTTATAATACAGATTAACATGTATGACTTCAGTTTGATCTTGTTATGCTAGTGATACAAATAATTCAGTTAGGAACCACTATTATAATAAAGAATGATTAGCTTCCAGATAATCAAACTGCACTATTCTCCACCCTATAATATGTTTGCTAAAATATTATTCATCAGATAAATATGTTCAAATATTCACTTGCTTCTGTGCTCCTCATATGGCCCCCAACTCACCCACTCCCATTCAATGCTGCTTCTGGACTGTACAGCTTCTGTCTCACGGTTTCTGGCCTGCAGAAAAGCAGCAGCAGTCTGGCATCTCTAATTCATGGGGTATCCTGAAGTGGTGAGGGGGATGCCATGAGTGGACAAAGTCCCCACATGCTCGTGATGTAGAGACCGGAAGACTGAGGGAGCAACAAAGGCAGTAACCAGACCCCAGGGATAATGACTTCTGGGTAAGTTTAGGCTACCTCACTCCACCTCCACGTTCCCAGGGGTCATCAAGCCAGCAGCGTGATCTAAGAGGTCCAGGAAAATGCTGGCACTCCTTATGAAAGAGCTAACACTTGCCGGGTAGGTGCTGGGTATCAACCATACTTGTAGCTGCAGAAACTCCAGAAACTTGATGAAAATGGCTTGGTTGGGTATGGGGAGAGGGACAGAGGTTACACCAAGACTGACTGATGGCGAATTTCCTGCTGAACTGGTGAGGCAGATCCACAGATTTGGAATGTAGCTGATTTAGGGAAAAATTTTAAGTGTGGTATTTTTTTCGCAACTCAGTTTGTGGATTTTCCGCATTAGCACAAATACATTACTAGTAGAATTTAACCACCTTTAAGTAGAGTTTCTCAAGAGGAACTTGAAATTTCACTTAAAGATTGTAGTAAAATATTTCTACAGCCCAGGCTTTAGTGTTAATTCCTCATATTCTCTACACACACACATCCCAATACAATACTCCCAAGTACACGTACCAGTAAGGACTCTTCCTCCTAATTTGTAAACACCATGCCTCTCAACAAGAAACCAATCTCCTGGTAAACACTGGGGGTAACCTCCCTACAGAAGGGCTGGGTTTAGCAAAGGGGTAGCATTTATCCCTATGCTTTTACTACTGTGGGCTTAGTAAGAGAAGCTATAGAAACTTGTTTCAAAAATTGAGTGGCTTTTTTTCAAGTATTTAATTACTCTGTGTGTGTGTGTTAGGATTTATTCACTTACTGGGGCCGGTGCTGTGGCACAATAGGTCAATCTTCCACCTGTGGCACCAGCATCCTGTATCCCATATGTGCACTAGTTCTAGGCCTAGCTTCTCCTCTTCTGATCCAGCTCTACGCTATGGCCTGGGAAAGCAGCAGAAAATGGCTCAAGTGCTTGGGCACCTGCACCCACATGAGAGGCCCAGAAATAGCTCCTAGCTCCTAGCTTTGGATCGGCACAGCCCCAGCAATTGCAGCCATTTAGGGAGTGAACCAGCAGACGGAAGACCTTTCTCTCTGTCTCTCCCTCTCACTGTCTGTAACTACATCTCAAATAAATAAATTATTTTTAAAAAAATTAAATACAAAAGATTATTTATTTCAAAGAGTTAGAGAGGGGCCGGTGCCATGGCTCACTTGGTTAATCCTCCGCCTGTTGCACTGGCATCCCCCATGGGTGCTGGGTTCCAGTCCCGGTTGCTCCTCTTCCAGTACAGCTCTCTGCTGTGGCCCAGGAAGGCAGTGGAGGATGGCCCGAGTGCTTGGGCCCTGCACCCCATGGGAGACCAGGAGAAGCACCTGGCTCCTGGCTTCAGCTTGGCACAGCGCTGGCCATAGTGGCCATTTGGGGAATGAACCAACGGAAGGAATACCTTTCTCTCTCTCTCTCTCTCTCTCTCTCTCTCTCTCTCTCTCTCTCTGTCTATAATTCTACCTGTCAATTAAAAAGAGAGAGAGAGATAGAGGGAAAGGGAGAAGGAGAAGGAGAGTGATGAAAGTGGTATTCAGGACTATAAAAAAACATGATCACTTCAGAAGTTTAAATACTGGCTTTTTAATAAGGACTGTGATATTATCAACTATGCTGAGATTATAGTTGACTAAAAATACACGTCTCAGGGCTAACATTAGTTTAGAAATTTTAACAACACTCATCAGATTGGTTTATTCCTCCAAGGCATCACGCTTCATTCTGCTTGTTGTTTTTATAAACCTTGTAGGGTTTAAAATTGGATAACCGGAGAAGCATCCTGAAGTTCCCCACAAAGGCTACTTGTCCAATTCTATTGAGAATCAGTACCTAGGGCGGATTTTTCAGCTTTAGCAAAAGTATATCTATCCATACGCTGGCATGGAGTCTCCAGAGGATATCAGATTCTTATTCATCCAGGTTCCCTAAATGATCGTCCTCCAAATGTGAGCTGCTAAATTAATATGAAGCATATGTTGCTAAATAAGAAAGCATTCTAGTTCCTATGAGCTATGAGATTAAAATTTAATAAAATGGAAATAGTAACTCTCTCTCTTAAATATGACCTCAGTAAAAGGTCATGAGGTTTTTTTTTTTTTTTCCTTTCCCTCCTAGAGGTCTTCAAACACTAAATTGGAAACAGGTAGTGTACACTGCTGTCTGCTGCCCCCACCCACACTGGCCACTCAGTGTTCCTGCTGTGATGCTCCACCCCAGAGTCCAGTGAGCCATCTCCAGGGGAGGAAAACATAAGACTAAACTAATAAGAAAATGAAGAAGAATAGGGTGAAGTTCGGCAATAAAGCTTTATTTCCCTCTAACTACAGCTTCAAGACGCTAGTTGGGAGAATTTAATAATAGGTTGAGGTTTCCTATTTCATGTTTCATTCTAAACAGTAATATAGCTTAATAGTTTCCCACTCCACAAATGACCAATAATTCAGCAGTGAGTGGTGATTTTTTTTTCCTGGAGGGGTCTCCTTCTCTAGACATTTTATAAAGAAAGTCAGATGGATATCACTGTGAGGTTATCATTATACAACAAGAATGAAAAATGGGATGCTTCATTAACAATTCTACTATTGAAAACATTTTAAGTATAAACATTTGGGTTCTTTTTTAATTACTCGGATTTAGAAACAGTCCCTATACAAGCAACATTTAATGTATTCCCCAAAAATTATGCAGTCCTGAATACTAAAGAATTTGAATGGTTAATGTACAATATAGAGACCAAAATGCATCTAATCGTATAGCTCTTAAGAAATGCTAAGTTATCTTGGGTGATTGAGCTTTCCATTATTTTCCTATTGTTCGTAAATTTCCAGTTAAGAGAAACAGTTTTTGTTTGCTGCAAAACACGAAGATATAAAGATTAATAAATAACAGCACCAACTAAGAATCTGTCTTTAGTGAAATAATAGGAAAAATAGAGTGCAAATGTGTAGCCATCTGGAGAATAAGGAAATCAAAAGTAATAAGCAGAAATGGGAATTTATTACAAAGAAATTATGCCATGATTTTCTTATAGCAACAATTTTCTATGAAAATGTTCACATCAGAGGGTAAAGAAATATTTTATACTATATATTTGGACCCTACTGATATTTTATACAAGATCTCTTGGCATAGTATTTGCTAAAACTAATCTAAATTAGCTTGGCAATAAATGCTGCCACACTGATGCACAATTTGCTATGATACTTCCAAGAGTCAGTTAGAATGAATGACACCGTTTGATAGAATTTCATGGAGCCAGAGGGATATGATATTGGGTTGTCTGAGACACTGTATTACAGAAGTCAAAGAAATTTATAAACCTGAAAGTAATTGAGATATTAAGCAGATGCAAAATAGAGTTCAGAAAGGAGAAAATATAATGAAAACTAAATAGGTCAAAGAAGCAAGCAAAAGTTCATTATTGCCAGGAGGCCTACATAGTGGGATTTTAAATTGTTCCCAACATCACAAGTGTCATTTCGACAATCGTACTCCCATTTGCTAGCTTAGAATCTAGATGAAAGCTTAGAAAAAGGCAGAAGAGTTAAAAAAATGAATATATTCTTTCTTGTTGTCTTAATCAACCCTTCAAAAATATCCCCAAAATGTCAGTACTTCACAAATCAAATTCCATCATCAGGTGTTAGTTTCCTGCTGCATTGTGGAATGCATCAACTGTGTGTTGTAATCCTCTTTGAATTTACAATACATGGCAAATGTTAGGTATTCAAAAATAGTTCCTGAGCAGAAAACTACATAAGACAAAATATCTCCAAAATTTTAGTTAGAAATGATGATGATTAATGGAGCAGAAAAAAAAAAGCAAATAAACCAGCTGTACTTTATTCTACTTAAGAGTTAAATACACAAAGAAAATTGGGGGCCTATTTTCTAAAGCTAAACTTTCCTATACCATACATTCTAGCCATATTAAATTTACTCTTTTTTTAAGAATTATTTTATTTGAAAGCTTTGCAGAGAGATGGAGAGAGAGAAATATTTCTCACCTGCTGGATCACTCCCCAGATGGCCTCAATGGTCAGGGACGAGGCCAGGTCAAAGCCAGGAGCTTTGCTGGGTGTCCCATATGGGTGGGTGGCAGGGGCAAAAGCACTTGAGGCATCTTCCACTGCTTTTCCCAGGCACATTAGCAGGGAGCTGGATCAGAAGTGGAGCAGCCAGCACATGAACTGGCACCCATATGGGATGCCAGCACCACAGGTGGCAGCTCTGCCCCCTACACCACAACATCAGCCCCAAGGAAGTTTTTGGCAATGACAGTTAAGAAAAACTAATATTAACAATTCCTAGAGAAATTGTAGAAAACGCAGAAATGAATGGGGTAATAAAAGAAGAGAAAATAGTTTTAAGGAAGAGCAATAGTCAGAGACTACAACAAATGGCCCATTTAATCTGGCAAATGGCTATGGATGAGCTTTAACACCAACATTTCCCATAAATTACAGCATCAGGTATCTTAAACGGATTTTTTGTTTAATGAGTGTGCATGCTCCCGTCTGCTAGCTTACTCCTCAAGTGCCCAGGACTGCTGGAGCTGGGCCAGGCTGAAGCCATGTGGCAGGAACCCAAAAGCCATCGATGCTTTTTCCCAGGATTTGTATTGGCAGGATACAGGGGTCTTAACTGCTAGGTTAACTGCCCACTCCACATGCAGTAGAACTTATTTATCAAAAAGTTCAAAATTAAATAAATGGAGAAGAAAAGAATGCTGAGACCACTCTTTATAGAAGTTGAGTAGATATGGAATGGAAAGGGCTAGTCATGAAGTGAGATATAGAAGCAGAAGACGCTTATATCTTTGCTACTTTAATGTGTAAAAGATTTGAGCACTTAGTTTAAAAGCTGCTGTGACCATAGGCTGTGCATATAATAGGTTCATCATAGCTGGTTTGGTTTGGTCACAGTTTATCTCCAAGCTACTGAACTTTGGCAATGCTGCGCAATGTATTAACTAAAGATTAATGATGTTTTGTGACCATGGATCCATGAGTTTTTTCAGAGAAGGATGTATCAGCTTGCCAACACTGTATAGTAATAATTGGATTTTCTAATTGTACCTAATTTCAGTGGATTCTGGGGAAGGGGAACTTTCCAATTCAAGGCTGGTGACATAGCTAGAGTGTGCCTCTATGAAGGGTTCATTGACTATAAAGGATCTTTATCATGAGCTGATTTTGGTTTACTGCTACTGAGGTGCTTCACATGCACACCAGTACAGGTTATGAGCAGCTGTGTGACCAAGAGGATACCTATGCATGAGTCTCTGATCCTTCCCCACGCATATCTTTCTTCTGTTGTTTATGCACTGTACTACATTTTTGTATGTAAAAAAAAAAAAAGCAGTTCTGAGAATATAAACTGAGAATTAAGTGCCATATGCAACAAAACACTGAAGGTGATTAATGTGTGCATAATTAGCATTGGCAAACATAACTTCACTGGCAAAAACTCAGGTTTTTCAGTCTCTGAAAAAATTTTTCATAAATATGAATTTTAGGCTCAACCATGGCAGTTCATGAGGATGTTTTAAGAAAAATAATTTTAATAGTCTCATTTATATACAAAAAATAATAAAAAGAATTGTCTTGCTTGTCCATGAAACATCTAGTTAACCATCAGTATAGGGATATCCAAACTACTGACTTCTATGCAAGCTATACCTTCATGGCTGTGTTATTTCACTGTCTACTCAACTATTTCATCACCCCTGTGCCTTTGCCATAGGATTTAACATGCCCAACTCTCTCATGCATTTCACGGACTTGTGTTTACATACGAAGTTTTTCTAGCATCTAAGGGCAAGTTAAATACCTTTAGTTTATACAGAAAGACCTTCTAACTACTGTGTTCACACAAACATCCTGTAAGCACCCAGAAATGAGGTCAGATGGCAGCGTTCATCGATATGAACTAACAATAAATAGACAGCTAAGTGAAGAAAGCAGGAGATTTTCAGGCTGTTTAACACAGTGCCAAAAACCATAGCTTCAACACCACAAATTCTTCAGCTACTTTAAGTATCCCATCTGCATAATTGCTCTGTTTTCCCTTCTTATAACACATCTTTTTTTCCCATTTTGTTCAGATTCCAGGAACTAGTATCTTAACCACCAACAATCTCAATAACCTTCATCCCATATGGCTAGAAAAACTTTAGGTAGACAAATATTGTTTTTTAGTTTTTTTATCAGAAACATGTTTCTTTTCTAAAAAATGTATTTTTGTTTTTTATAAAAAATGTTTTCTCATTCCATCCACACAGTTTGACATATTGCAATCAATCATAGTAGCTTCATTCACCAAAACGATTGCTCTAGGAAGAGGCAGGTGAACCAGTTGGGGCTAGGAAGAATTCACCTAGCATGTTTTGCAATTTTTACCTTTTTAATTTCTTTTGGAAGATAGGGAGACAAAGATACAGAGACAGAGAAGGTGTGTGTTTTTGGTGAGGGGGTAGTGGTAAGATCGCTCATTTACTAGTTTGCTCTTCAAACGCCCACAACAGCCAGGGCTAGGCCAGACTAAAGCCAGGAGCCTGAACTCTGTCCATGTCTCCCACATGGGTGGTAGAGACCCAAATACTTGAGCCATCACCTGCTGCCTCCCAGGGTGCACATTAGCAGGTAGCTGGAATCTGAAGTGGACACAGGACTCGAACCAGCTACTCTGATATGGGATGTGGTTTTCCCAGGCAGAAGCTTAATGCCTCCCCAAGCATGTTTTTAGATTTTCTTTTCAAGTGCAAGTTTGGAAATTCCTGAGTCCAGAGATCCTGGATACCATAGTGTAGTATGATGAAATAAATCAGTATGAGAGTGAAGTTCGTACTCAAGGGGAACAAGAAGGAACCATGTATGCAGATATCATTCACTGCTACTGAGAATAGAAAAGCAGGAAGATCTCTGAGGATGTAGCAATTTCATTGGCTTTGAGGTTGTTGAGTATAAAGTGGGAGCAGAAGAAAAAAAGTGGGCTCTGGCATTTACCAACACAATGGGACCCCACTCATGAATGGTGGGGACACAAATGATCAAACTCATATTTCTGACAGTCCAGAAATTAGCCAGATATGGCTCATAATAAAACCTTAAGAATAC
Source organism: Lepus europaeus (assembly GCF_033115175.1). Lineage (NCBI taxonomy): Eukaryota > Metazoa > Chordata > Mammalia > Lagomorpha > Leporidae > Lepus > Lepus europaeus. The sequence continues at coordinate 81,756,171 of NC_084835.1, forward strand.
ATCAACAGGGGCAGGCATTTGGTCTAATGGCTAGGCCATAGCTTGGGAGATTCACATCCCATGTTAGGGTGCTAGTCCCAAATCCAGCTTCCTGTTAATGTGAACCTTGGGAGGCAACAGGCAATGATTTAAGTAGTTGTGTCCCTGCCACTCCCAAAGGAAAACTGGACTGAGATCCTATACCCCTAGCTTCGGCCTGTCCCAGCCATCAGCCATTGTGAGTCAGCTCATGGGAACTTCCTGCCTTTCTCTCTGCCTCTCAAATAGATAAGAATTTTAAATAATATAATCATTAAATGGGAGTATTATATATTCAAGATTGAGATGCATTTGCCTCAACATCAATGAAACACCTAAAATACCTTTAGTTAACAAACTGTGACATGTGTCTTCCAATGTAGTCATCCATTTGTCTGAGTAAAATATGTTAAATGGTGTCCTAAAAATCTGTTGCCATTGGTGAAACCAAGAAACAATTTTGGTGGAGGGGGGTAGGAGTTAATTCAAGAATGCTACATTTTGGTCAGGTTGCTCAAAGAATTACACAACAAGATCTGGCATCCTGGCACAGTGGGTTCAGCCACTGCTTATGATGCCTACATCCCATACTGGAGCCCTGGTTTGAGTCTGGCTGCTCTGTTTACCAGCCAGCCACCTGTTGAGGTGCCTGTGAAGACAAAGGACAATGACTCAAGTGCTTGGGCCACTTCCACCTATGTGGGAGCTGGGGTTGGAGTTCCTGGCTCTTGACTCTGACTTAAGCCTGGAACAATACTAGTCCTTGCGGCCATGAAGGGAATGAACCAAAGGATGAGAGCTTGCCCTCCCTCTCGCTAACTGTCCCTCCATCCCTCTGTCACTCCGCTTTCCAATCATTAATCTTCTAAAAAAAATTACACAGATTATACATGGAGAAGTAGGAAAAGGATGTTACCAAGTTTATTCTCAAATATCAGTGAGTACATGACTGTCAAGATAGAAATAACAGAAAATTATTTGAACTGGGAGTGGAAATCTTTAGTTTCCTGGGTCTGATGCTACCTAGGTGTAGAAGGGAAGTGCTGGAACAAACAGTATCATTTAGCATGCTTTAGAGCAAAGAATTACAAAATCCTCACCCTCTGGCCCAGGGAACTGTTCGGTATTGGTGTTGATCAAGCAGATACTTGAAAACAAGATGTCAAAAGAAGAAACCAAACATTTCCAAAGAATTATATAGGAGCCACCACAAGGCGGCCTTATAAGCAAAATAAAAGGTGGAAATAATAACTGCAGAAGCACCGGTGAGGCCCTGGCGATGCACTTCTAGACGCTGGGCGGCCAGCCCGGGGAGACCTGTACGCCTTCCCTGGGCCCTGGGGCTCCTTCCAGCTACTCGCGCCGGGCGCCCGCCCCTCCACCTCCCCAAGCCGTGAGGAGCAGGAATGGGCTGCGATCCCGGCCAGGCGGCTCTGGGTACAGCGCCCTGATGCGTCCCGTGAGAGCCGCGCAGGCTGGCGGCCGAGGAGCGGGCGCCTCCCAGCTGCGCCTGGGGCAGAGCTTGTGAGCGTCCCCCGACTCACCGGCTCCGCGGGTCTCCCCGCGCCTCGCCTCCCTGGCTCCGTGGCGGCGGCGGCCAAGCCCCTTGGGGTCCGTTGCACTGTGTCCAGGCAACCGCGGCGGGGGCGGGGGCTGGAGGAGACGGGGGTGACTGCCTCCCAGCTCGTGGCCACCCCGCCTACCCGCGCCAACCCTGCCGCAGCCCTGGCTCCAGGCCACCCCCCTGCCCCTCCTGCTTTCTTTCCTACCCTACCCTCCCCACCAAATTCCTTTTCCTCTTCATTAGAAAGGAAAGAGCTGGGGACAACCCTCCCTGCAGGAGTAAGATAGGATCCCAGATTTCTGTGCTCAAGGCGCTTCGGGAGTGCCCAGGACGCTGCACTGTTCAGCCTCTCTGAACCTTCCCCTTTGTACAACACGAAGTCCAGATGTGGTGAGCCCCGTTGGGTATGGTTCCAAGGCAACTTCTGTAGGGGAAAGCCTCAACAAGCCTTCTGTGAGGAAAAGAGAACTTTTTGAGTTGCAGGGTCGAGGTGCGGGAAATGAGAAATTCAAGCCCCTTTGTCTAAGAGGCTGCTTCCATGAATACCACACAGGACTGCCCTTGTGGCATTGGGGGTAAAGCTGTCCCTGTGACCTAGCATCCCATATGTTCCTGGTTGGTGTGTACAGGCTGCTCCACTTCCAATCTAGTTCCCTGCTCTCCTGATCACCTGTGAAAAGCAGCAGAAGATGGCCCAAGTGCTTGGGCCTCTGCACCCACGTGGGCTTTTTTTTTTTTTTTTTTTTTTGGTGGGGCTGGCACTGTGACATAGCAGGTAAAGCCACCACCTGCAGAGCCGGCATCCCAAATGTGTGCGGGATCTAGACCCGGCTGCTCCACTTCTGATCTAGCTCTCTGCTATGGCCTGGGAAAGCAGTGGAAGATGGCCCAAGTCCTTGGGTCCCTGCATATGTGTGGGAGACCCGGAAGAATCTCCTGGTGCCTGGCTTCAGATTGACGCAGCTCTAGCCTGTATGGAGATCTAGGGAGTGAACCAGCACATGGCTCGTTCTCTCTCTCTCTGTCTTTCAAATAAATAAATTAATCTTTAAAATATTTTTTGAAGCATTTACCAGTCTCATAAAATATTACCTATACTTTGTTTCCTCTTCAAAGAACAATTCGGTGACCTGAAATAGGCTTCCAAGAAAGATATATTACTCGCACTCTTCCCACTAACTGCCTTCTTGAATGAACTCTGACACTGGGCTATACACGGAAGATGGTTAAAAACATAGAATGAGGGTCCAGATCCATATTCCCACCCAGACAAATCACAATTCCAGGCAACAGTGGGAACAGGTAACCAACTGCCTGCCAAGGTTAAGTCAGGAAAATCTATTACCTTAAGAGGCAGGAAAATTGGTAACACTTTGGAATGGAAGGAAATCTGCAGGGGCCTCACTTGGCCTAAGATCTTTCCAAGCAAAGATGAAATAGATAAACTGTAACCAACTAGAGAAAGACCTTAATCTTAATGTATGCAGAAGCAGAGCTCTTTTGGTAACTGAAAAATAGATTCCAGAATGTATCCTCCACTCTCCCATTTTCCCCCATTCATTATTTAAATTTGGGTTTTTACCAACAAAATGTCCAATTTTTAACCAAATAAATCACTTGCATAACAGTGACTACACACTCAAGAAGATTCAAAAATTCAACAGATTAAAACAATAACTAAATGCTTCCCATGAAACAAAGCTTTACATACTATAATTTTTTTAAAGATTTATTTATTTATTTGAAAGTCAGAGTTACATAAAGAGAGAGAAGGAGGCAGAGAGAGAGAGAGAGAGAGAGAGAGAGAGAGAGAGAGAGAGAGAAGTCTTCCATCCACTGGTTCACTACCCAGTTGTCCAGAACAGCAGGTGTTACACCGATCCAAAGCCAGGAGCATGGAGCTTCTTCCAGGTCTCCCACATGGGTGCAGGGGCCCAAGGACTTGGGCCATCTTCCACTGCTTTCCCAGGCCATAGCAGAGAGCTGAATCATAAGTGGAGCAGCTGGGACACGAACTGGTGCCTGATTGGGATGCTGGCACTGCAGGTGGTGGCTTTTACTAGCTATGCCACAGCACCTGCCCCATATAAATTTCATTCTTGACAACTTTCTCTTGACTAATTAATTTGAACTCACTGATAACTGCAGTAACCATATTGTGATAAGCAGAATTCTAAGCTGGAATTCAAGGCCCCTACTCCTTGGGATGCACACCCTACATACTCCCTTGTGCCTGAATATGATGGATTTTATTCATGTGGTTAGTTTATTAGATGACCCAATTCCAGATTATCCAAGATGAGTTGGCCTTAGTTGGGTGAATGCTTAAAAGGAACTGGCCTCTTCCATCAGAAGCTTGAAGCATCACAGGGACTTGACATTCGGACATCCTCTAGTGTCAGCTTTGAAGATCCAAGGGCCATGTGTGCGTGGATACAGGCAGCTTCTAAGAGCTGTGAATGACCTGAGGTGACAACCAGCAGGAAATCCTACAAATGAAAAGAAACTGAAACTGGAGTAAGTTTGGAAGAGGATTCTGAGCTCCAAGTGAAAATGTTTTCCAAACGCCTTAATTAAGGCTTTATATGAGCACAGAACCCAGGCAATCTCACCTACAGAACTGAAGGCTAAGACATGGATGTTGTTTGAAGCTGTCACATAGGATAATCTGATGCAAGGTAAAAGAAAGCTTATTTACTTCAAATAATATAAGTGAATACTTTAAAATAAATGTACAGAGATGTCTTGGGAAATCCAGGGCAGGATTGTAGCTGAATCTCAAATAGGATAGGACTGAGATATTACAAAATTAAATTAATTCCCAGGTCTGGTGTTGTCTTAGCAGGTAAAGCCGCAAGCCTGCAATGCAAGTATCCCATATGGGTGGCAGTTCATGTCCCAGCTGCTCCACTTCCCATCCAGTTCCTGGGAAAACCAATAGAAGATGGTCCAAATGTTTGGTCCCTGCCACCCACATGGGAGACTCCAACGAACTTTCTGGCTCCTAGCTTTGCCCTGGCCCAGTCTTAGCATTTAAAGCCATCTGGGAAGTGGATCAGCACATGGAGGATCTCTTTCTCTGTCTCCCCCTACCCCAACTACATCAATTCAGTATCTACTGCCATATACAAGGGCATAGTAGTAATGGGGTTCAAGAGTACTACCTCGGCCGGCGCCGCAGCTCATGAGGCTAATCCTCCACCTACGGCGCCAGCACTCAGGGTTCTAGTCCCAGCTGGGGCACCAGACTCTGTCCTGGTTAGGGTGCTGGATTCTGTCCCGGTTGCTCCTCTTCCAGTCCAGCTCTCTGCTGTAGCCCGGGAAGGCAGTGGAGGATGGCCCATGGGCTTGGGCTTTGCACTCGCATGGGAGACCAGGGGGAAGCACCTGGTTCCTGGCTTCAAATCGGCGCAGTGCGCTGGCCGCAATGCACTGGCCGTAGCAGCCACTTGGGGGGTGAACCAACGGAAAAAGGAGGACCTTTCTCTCTGTCTCTCTCTCTCTCACTGTCTAACTCTACCTTTCAAAAAATAATAATAATAAAAAAAACAGTACTACCTCAAAATTTTTTAACCTGAAGGAATTTGCAAACAAATGGCAGCGGCTGTTTTCCCTCCCTCTAACAGGAGAAAAGGAGTATCCTCATCTCTGAAGATAAAGGGACACAAACGCTGTGCAGTTTCCTTCAGTTCATTACCACTTGACTGCATCCTTTTGGCCCTAACTTATTTTTCCACAACTGTCAACTGGTTGTCAAACCTACTAGGAAAATCACTCTGGTTTGTACATTTGGGTTATCACCATTTTATGATGACTCCCAGGTCATCTGTAACGCATATGAAATGTATATTCTTATGAGGTTTTTAAAGATATTTATTTATTTGAAAGGCAGAGGAACAGAGAGAGGGTGAAACACACACACACACACACACACAGAACCTTCCGTCTGCTGATTCACTCCCCAACTGGCTGCAATGGTCAGGGCTGAACCAGGCCAAAGCCAGGAGCCAGCAGCACTATCTGGGTCCTCTACTTAGGTGACAGGGGTCCAAGTACTTGGGCCATGTTCCACTGCTTTTCCCAGGCCATCAGCATGGAACAGGATAAGAAGCAAAACAGCCAGGACTCAAACTAGTGACTACATGGGATGCCAACATCACAGGCAGCGGCTTTATCCACTATGCCACAATGCCAGAACTTATGCTTTTATTTTGTTATAAGAGCTTCAGCCATGAATCTGGAATGGGGAGAGGAAAAGATATTTTTCCTCCCCTATCGGGATGTTAGTGGTAAGTAGAAAAACAGATTTTCTATAAAATTGAAAGAAGCATACTTTTCTATAGCAACATTGAGAATCAAATAGTAGAATTATGTATTAACAATGAATATAGAAATTAAAGATCACATAAAAATATGCTTCCCCACAAAATTACCACTCAGGAATGGAGACAAAAAAAAATCTCAAAGGACAAAAGAAAACTTTATGATTGCCAGGCCCACAATAAACAATGTACTTTAGAAAGAAAAAAATGATAAGACACTGGAAATACGTGTAGTTAAATCTAAGCAAGCATTGGCCATGTGAGTTCATATTCAACCACTTGCTTCCTTCCATTTCTTCTTGATTTCCCCTTTGTAGTTATTTCCCATTCAATTAATCTTTAAGACTTGTGCATACTACAATTTTAATATATCTCCTAACAATGTTAGATCATATTAAGTGTTAGATTTATCAACAAGCATGTCCTAAGCCCTTTTTAAACTTACACCAGAATCATTTAGAACCATTTTATGTTAATGAAATGCAAACCACACCTACAATACAGAATAAGATGATTCATTCTATTATTGATAATAATTTTTATTAAGATAGATTATCTGCAAAAGTTCTCTGCAGACAATTGGATTTGATTTCTAATTATATCTGAAAGAGTGACATGATATCAATATTTACAAATTAGAAATTATTGTCTTTCGTAGATATTCTCCAAAATTCAATTTTCTGACATCAAATTACTTCTTGCTGCAAATTAATTCATTTTTGTTTTGTAGTTCATACTCATTAATACGAAAATAAGACGTTCTAAGAATATTACTGGTGTTGGCCAGCACCGTGGCTCACCAGGCTAATCCTCTGCCTGCGGCGCCGGCACCCCAGGTTCTAGTCCCGGTCGGGGCACTGGTTCCTGTCCTTCCAGTACAGCTCTCTGCTGTGGCCCAGGAAGGCAGTGGAGGATGGCCCAAGTGCTTGGGCCCTGCACCCGCATGGGAGACCAGGAGGAAGCACCTGGCTCCTGGCTTTGGATCAGCATAGCTCCAGCCGTGGTAGCCATTTGGGGGGTGAACCAATGGAAGGAGGACCTTCCTCTCTGTCTCTCTCTCTCACTGTCTAACTCTGTAAAAAAAAGAATATTACTGGTGTTTTCCTATAGTGATATATGCTTTAAAATATTTCAGAGTCAGACCATGTTGCCCTTTTATTAATGGTATAGAATTTGGAGATGATCTTAATCCTATTCATGAGCTAAAGATTACTATTACAGCATCCTAAAGTAAATGTGAAATGATTCTAAACACTAAACGTTCCTATAAACTGCATACTGTGCAGTCATTTTTATCTAGGCAAGTGCCCCTCAAGTTTCATAAGATTTTATTCAGCCCATCTGCTTGTCATAAAGCATGTGAATCTATCTTCAATCCGTGGTCCAACAGCTCATCATAGAACAAAACCTTCAATAGCCAAGCTTTAATAAAAGGTTGCCTGAAAGGACACAATTTACAGAGTATGAGTTGTTTTAAAGGTAAAAGGGATCACACAAACAAGACTAGTGTCTGCGAATACTAACTGATAGAATAAAAAAGGGAGAGAATGATCCAACATGGGAAGTGGGATACACAGCAGACTCATAGAATGGCAGATGTCCTAAACAGCATTCTGGCCTCAGAATCAGCCCTTAAGGCATTCGGATCTGGCTGAAGAGCCCATGAGAGTATTTTAGGCAAGGAAAGCCAAGATACTCTGGAAAAATAAAAAGAGGACCTAAATGAAAGATCTTTGCAAGTGAGATCCCAGTAGAAAGAACGGGCCATCAAAGGAGGAGGTACCTTTCTCTGAAGGGAGGAGAGAACTTCCACTTTGACTATGACCTTGTCTAAATAAGATCAAAGTTGGCGAACTCAGGGGGCTTCCATAGCCTTGGAAACTCATGACTAGAGCCTAGGGAGATTTCTGACGCCATAAATAAGAGTGTCAACTTGTTAAGTCAACAACGGGAGTCACTGTGTACTTACTCCTCATGTGGTATATCTGTCAATGTGTTGTTCAATGTGAATTAATGATATAACTAGTACTCAAACAGTATTTTACACTTTGTGTTTCTGTGTGGGTGCAAACTGCTGAAATCTTTACTTAACATATACTAAATTGATCTTCTGTATATAAAGATAATTGAAAATGAATCTTGATGTGAATGGAATGGGAGAGAGAGCGGGAGATGGCAGGGGTGCGGATGGGAGGGAAGTTATGGGGGGGGGGGAAGAAGCCATTGTAATCCATAAACTGTACTTTGGAAATTTATGTTTACTAAATAAAAGTTTAAAAAAAGGTGGAATATAGAAGCTGTGCCTTTTTCTTCCTAGATGGATTTCTTTGAGAGCCTGCAGATAGGATCCAACTGTGGCTGATCCATTGATTTCAAACTGACCAGACCCTAAGTGAAAAATCCACTTCAGTTCCCCACATGACTGACCCACAGAACTGTGAGATAATATATGTGTGTGTTTCAAACTGGTAAACTTGTAGATATTTGTTGTGCATTCCAATATTAACATGCTATGTTCAAGTTAGGCATCTTTACTGCTTAAGGGTTGTAGCTATTTGTTTCCTAAGTTCACTGAAGCAAGCTACCACAAACCTGGTGGCTTAAAGACAGAAGTTATCTTCTCAGTTCTAGGATTTGAGGTGTGAAATCAGTATCATTGAAGAGCGGCTCCTGCCTGGGGTTGGTCCAGACTCTTGTCTCAACAGAAGAAATTCAAGGCCAGTGTTTTAGCATAGAAGATTAAGCCACCACTGCATCACCAGTCTCTTTGAGTCTCGATTGGGCTGCTTCCAAAACCAACTTCCCACTGATGTGCTTGGGAAACTAAAAGATGGTCTAAGCACTTGGGCCTCTGCCACCCATGTGGAAACCCAGGATGGTGTTTTTGATTCCTGGGTTTGGCCTGGCCTAATTCTGACTGATGTTGGGTGTTTGGGGGGAATAAAACAACATATTGAAGATCCTTCTTTCTCTCCACCATCCCCTCACCTTGCTCCTTCTATTGTTTTATCTTTTTTTCTTCTTTTCAACTTTTATTTAATATATATAAATTTCCAAAGTACAACTTTTGAATTATAGCAGCTTTTCCCCCATAACTTCCCTCCTATCTGCAACCATCCCATCTCCCACTCCCTCTCCCATCCCATTCTTCATCATGATTCATTTTCAATTATCTTTATATACAGAAGATCAACTTAGTACATACTAAGTAAATATTTCAACAGACTGCACCCACACAGACACACAAATTAGAGAGTACTGTTTGAGTACTAGTTATACTGTTAATTCATATAGTATAACACATTAAGGACAGAGGTCCTACATGGGCAGCAGGTGCACAGTGACTCCCGTTGTTGATTTAACAATTGACACTCTTATTTATGACGTCAGTAATCACCCAAGGCTCTTGTCATGACCTGCCAAGGCTATGGAAGCCTCTTGAGTTCACCAACTCTGATCTTATTTAGACAAGCCATAGTCAAAGTGGAAGTTCTCTCCTCCCTTCAAAGAAAGGCATTGCCTTCTTTGATGGCCCATTCTTTCCTCTGAGATCTCACTCACAGGGATCTTTCATTTAGGTCATTTTTTTTGCCACAGTGTCTTGGCTTTCCATGCCTGCGAAACTCTCATGGGCTTTTTAGCCAGATCCGAATGCCTTAAGGGCCGATTCTGAGGCCAGAGTGCTGTTTAGGACATCTGCCATTCTATGAGTCTGCTGTGTATCCTGCTTCCCATGTAGGATCATTCTCTCCTTCTTACTTTTAAATAAGTAAGTAGATGTTAACTGGAAAAGGAATTCCAGGACAAGATGTAAGGAGAAGCTAAGCAGAGAAGTTTTACTTAAAGTGAGAGTACATACTCAGGAACGAGTGAGGGCAAGCTCAGGGGAGAGAAAGAACCGCTATGCCTTTTTAATGTGCTTTCAGTTCTTTCCTTGAATCAGATGAACTCAAGACCACATTACCTATTTGGGTAAATCACCTTGCTTGTTACAGGGTAACTTTTACCATGCTCAATATTTTTTTTTCATTTTTTTAATTTAAAGATTGGATTATTTATTTATTTACTTGAAAGAGTGACAGAAAATAAGAAGCATAGACAGAGAGAGAGATCTTCCATCTATTAGTTCACTTCCTAAATGGTCACAATGGTCAGAGCCAGGCCAGGCCAAGCCAAAGCCAGAAGCCCTGAAATCCATCCTGGTCTCCCATGTGAGTGTCAGAAGCTCAAATGCTTGGACCATCATCTGCTGCCTTCCCAGACATATCAGCCAGAAGCTGGACCAGCATCTGAGACTCAGTCAGCTCTCAGACAAGGGATGCCAGCCTTGAAAGCAATGCTTAATCTGCTACACACTACAATGTCAGCACCACCACCCTCATGCCCGTCATTACTCTTTCAAAGTTATTACAGGACATTATATTTTAAAAACATGTAAAATATATTATTATATTTTTAAAAAGCTATTGATGGTATCATACATCATATCTGTCAATATTCTTACAAAGTTCTATGTAAGAAACTGCTACGTGGTGGGGGTAAGAGTAGAGCAAGAGAGGGATAGAGGGAGGTTCAACATTAGGGGAGATCAGACAGCAGCTGTTGGTATACATTATGAAATTTATATAGCATAGCATCTCTTATGTTTCTTTTCCAAACATTAAGCTTAATCTTAGCAATTTTGTTAGCTTTTTATCCTTATTTTCTAGAACTCTTTACATTATATTAGTATTTCATTATATATTTGGTTATTGTAAAGAGCTTTAATTTTCTGTGAGAAAGGAGTTATAGAAAAATTAAAATAAACCAGAAAGTCCTATCATTTAAGTTATTACTATTTTGGTGAAATTAAATTGTTATTCTTAGGGCTGGTAATGTGGCAATGTGGGCTAAGCCTATGCTTGTGGTGCCGGCATCCCATATGGGCTCTGGTTCATGTCCCAGCTGCTCCTCTTCTGATTTAGCTCCCTGCTGTGGCCTGGAAAAGCAGAAGATGACCCAAGTGCTTGGGCCCCTGTACCCAAATGGGAGACCCAGAAGAAGCTCCTGGCTCCTGGCTTTGGCCTCTGCTACTGCAGCCTCTTAGGGAGTGAACCAGTGGATGGAAGATCTCATCCTCTGACTCCGTCACCCTTTCCTTCTGTGTCTTTGCCTTTAAAATAAATAAATATTTAAAAAAGAAAAAGTCTTTACTTGTTCAATACAGATGTAATTTTTTCTAATATTTTTGGTCAATTAGTTAAATCCATGAATATAAAATTTGTGAAGAGAGTTGATTATAATTACAAAAGTATTATAATTTACTTATTGAATATTATCACATGTCTGCATACTTTTCTATCAATATTACCACTTTTTTTCATAGCAACTATGATTTGGAACAGGTTAAATAACTTGCTCAGAGCCACACAGTAATAAGAATAATATTCAAACTCAACTGTGACTCAAATCAGTGAACTTCACTATATATTACTCAGCCTGCTTTATAGGGATGTACAAAAGATCATCCTCAAATAGCTAACTAACTATTGTTTACTCCATGTTTTCCATGAAATAGGACCCAAGCAAAGTGATCATGACAGGAGGGTGGTTGCAGATAACAGAGGATCAGTGTTTTCGTTACTTGGGGTCCCATCAGGAAATAGATGAAGTGTTTCCATGAGGTCCCTGAGTAAAATCTAATATAGTGTCTTTATTAGTGAGCAAGCTTAAGGGAAATCATCAGGGATGAATCAGACCTTAAGGCTGCTATCAACATCTCTAGGATTGAAAAAACAAAGGAATCCAGCATGCAGGGAGCTTACAGGTCATCACTCCATCCAGAAAAATTCAAGCTTCATTATACATCCATGGGAGAAATAAGGTCACAGTGTAAATCACCTTCCCCTCCCTCAGTGGGACAGACTGATAGGCAAACACAGAGCACCACAGTGCATAGAGCAGAAACCCACAAGTGGGAGCCTCCAGGAGAACTAATGCCAGGAGAGAAACCCCAGAACTCTGATTGACAAATTGCTGGAAGATCAGTGTGGACCTGTGTGAGTATTAAAAACTGCCGGAGGCATTCAGTCATGGGAAGGGTGTCTGACTTTGGCTTTTACCTGTTGCAGTTCTGCCAGGTTCTCACTGAGATCAGAGAAAAATTCTTTCAGGCTTCTGTGTGGGGAGGGTGGGGAGAGAGAAACCATTTTGAAACACTTCAGAGGGTTCTATTCTTAAGGAGGTGACCCTCTACCTATTGGGATTTTATCAGAGCCTATTCAACCTGGAGGAAAGGGAATACCTAACTCTCATCCCCTCTAACTTTCCATGCGGGAGAAGGAAACTATCAAGTCCAGTTTACTGTGTCCAACCATAGACTTTTTTTCAGCCTAAGGTGGTCAAAAAACATAGATAAGCACAGGTCAAGTTCACAATCCAGGACACATACTCACTAAAGGACTGAGAAGTACTTAAAGGATTTTAGAATGCTTCCCCTCCCTGCCTCCAACTTACCAACATAGTACCAAAGGTCTGTTTACCACAGCTCCTTTTACCCAATTTGCCCACTTTTGTATAAAAAAATTAGAAAGCATGCTAAAAGGCAAAAAGCACAGTGTGAAGAGACAAAGCAAGCATCAAAACCAGAACCAGACCCAGATGTGGCAGGAATGTTGAAATGATCAAACTGTAAATTTTAAATAATTATGTTACATATCCTAAGGGCTCTAATAAAAGGGTAAATGGCATGAAAGACATGTGGATAGTCTAAGTAAAAAGATGTAAATTCTGGGAAAGAATCACAAAGAAATGCTAGGGATCAAAGACATTGATCCTCATCTTGATAAAGAACACCTACAAAAACCTACTGATAATATCATGCTTATCCACAAGAGGCAAGTGGCTTTCCTCCTGACATTAGGAACAAGAGGAAAATCCTCACCCCCACCATTTATGTTCTGTATCATACTGGAAATCCTAGCAAGTGTAGTAAGACAATAAATGGATATAGAGCTACACGGATTGAGAAGGAAGAAATAAAATTGTACTTCTCTGTAGCTAAAATGATTATCTATGTTTAAAAAAAGGCTATCCAAGTGCTCTTGGAACTAATAAGTTACTACAGCAAGGCTGCAGGAAATAAGGTGAGTATATGGAAACTAATTACTTTCTGATAAATCAGCAATGAATAATTAGAATTTGAAGTTAAAAACACAATTTCATTTGTATTAGCATAGAAAATATTAAAATACTTAGATATATCTAACAAAATATCCACTTAAGTAATACCAAAGAAACTCAGGATCTAAATAAGTGGAGAAATATTCCCTATTTACATATGAAAAGATTCAATTCATAAAGGTATCAGTTCTTGACAGCTTGATCTTTTTGTATATTGTTGAGGTGGATTCGTTCTGAGAGGAGTAGCGTGGTGGGGGCAAGAGGCACGGAGTTACCACACAGAACATGGGAGCTGGGTGAAAGCAGGCCTGAGGCAAGCAGCCAGCAGACTCGTTTATTTCAGCAGTTTAAATAGCCAAGGCAGCCAATCTGGTCAAGGGGTGCTCTATGCCCTAACCAATCACAGCCTGTTGCCAGGCAGTTTCCATTGCCAGCAGCCATCTTGGCATGTCCTTCTCATTCCACCACAGTATAGATCAACAAATAGATTCTAATGTTTATCTGGAAAAAGTAAAAACACAGAATAGCTAACAAAAAAGTAGTAGTCATTCAGAAGACTCACACTACCAAACTTCAACATTTATAAAAAAGCTACAATAATCAAGACAGTGCAGACTCAAAGAACAAATAGATGAATGGAAAATGGAAATGACATCCACAAAATAGGCCCAACAAAATAGAGTCAATGGGTCTTCAACAAAGCAGCAAAGAAAATTAAATGGGGAATGGATATCCTTTTCAAAAAATGGTTCTGAAACAATGAGGTACCTACCTGTAAAAAAGTGAATCTAGGGTTGTCCAAGATGACGGAATAGGGAGGGAGCTTACTGCTCTAGGCTAGGGGAAGATAGTTTAAAAAAAAAAGAAACACAGAGAGAGTGCAATCTCAGGGAAGAGTGAGGGAGAAAATGGCAGTAGAAATTCCACAGAGGGAACATAAACACTGTGATCTATGTAGAGGGTGTGGACACACACCAGAAGTATGGCCACAACACAGTATCCCAGCCACCAAGAGTCTGAGCACCAGCTCTGGAGAATGAGACGAGATCAGAACATAGTAGCCTGTGCCACTGTCAATATAGCTGCAGGAAGAGCCTGACACACTGTAGTCAAACTTTCCATGGTAAAACAAAAAAAAAGATTCTAAAATGTGCACAAGAGAAAAGCCAGATTACTTTCTGAAAATCTCCAATTAGATCACAGCTGACTTTCCATCAAAAACTCTACATATTAGGAGACAATGGAGAGACATAGTCCAAGTCTTAAGAAGAAAATTTTAAAAACCATCAACCCAGAATAATGTGCCTTGCAAAGCTCTCCTTATCAAAGAAGGTGAAATAAAGACCTTCCAGGGGGCGGAGCCAAGATGGCGGATAGTGAGGACGTGCGCCGTAGTTTGGGAAAATAAAGTTTCATAAAAGTGGAATTACTGTAGCCTCAGGAAAAGACTCAAGGAAAAAAGTGCAGAGGAAACACTTCCGGATCTAGTGGATGTGACACAGAGGACCTACAGAGAGCCCACCATGTGGAAACTCAACCGCGGGAGAGGAGCCGCAGAAACTCGCCAGTGCGGGAACTGGAGGGAGGTAAGACAAAGACAGCAGAAACCCGAGACATTGGGGGGGAAAAGCAGAGGCCTGTGTTGTCACTCAACCAGCAAAACAAAGAGCAGGAGCCATTTTACATATCTAAAGCACAGCCACAAACTCAGTAACTTCAGAATTTGGTGAAACTTGAGAACACATTGAGGGCTGCATAAACTCTTTGTGTGGTCCCAGGGGTAGATCAAACTATTACTCACAGAGGCCAGATTTCAACTACCCTCAATTTCACTCAGCCATTCGGGATTACTTCCCAACTGAGTCAAAAAAAAAAAAAAAAAAAAAAAAAGAGAGAGAGAGAGAGAGAGAGCGATCCAGTAAGGAGCAAGGGAGTGAACAATCTGGGTGAGTCTTTTTGCACAGCCTTAAACCTGAAGAATCAAGCATAGCTCTCTGGCCACACCCATCAAAGCCCCTAAGGATCCACTAAAACAGACAGCCCACTTAGAGGCATAGTATAACGAGAAAAAAAACACCACAGCAAAAAAATAAATAAATAAATAAAAACATCAATTATCTCCAACATGCCAAACCACAAACGTAGAAGCCGAGGTAACAAGAGCAAGGAAGACACTACGATGCCTCCAAATGAACAAGACACGCCAATGCAAGATTATGAAGATGAAGAGATAGAGGAAATGCAAGAAGCAGATCTCAAAAAATTGATAAGAACATTAAGAAGTTCTCAAAAACAAATTCTTGAACTACAGAAATCCTTAATGGACAAGATAGAAAATCTCTCTCGTGAAAATGAAATATTAAGGAGGAATCAAAATGAAATGAAACAACTAGTAGAACAGGAAACTGTGATAGTGACAAAAAAACACAATGAAATGAAGAACTCAATAGATCAAATGACAAACGCATTAGAAAGCCTCAAAAACAGAATGGGTGAAGCAGAAGAGAGAATATCGGAATTAGAAGACAAAGAACAGGAAAGGAAACAGTCAAATCAAAGAAAAGAAGAAGAAATCAGAAATCTAAAAAATACTGTCAGGAATCTACAGGATACTATTAAAAAACCCAACATTCGGGTTCTAGGAGTTCCTGAAGGCATGGAGAGGGAGAAAGGATTAGAAGGCATTTTCAGTGAGATACTAGCAGAAAATTTCCCAGGTTTGGAGAAGGACAGAGACATCCTAGTACAGGAAGCTCATAGAACCCCTAATAAACATGATCAAAAGAGATCCTCACCACGACACGTTGTAATCAAACTCAACACAGTGAAACATAAAGAAAAGATTCTAAAATGTGCAAGAGAGAAATGCCAGATTACTCTCAGAGGATCTCCAATTAGACTCACAGCTGATTTCTCATCAGAAACCCTACAAGCTAGGAGAGAATGGCGAGATATAGCCCAGGTACTAAGAGAGAAAAACTGCCAGCCCAGAATATTATATCCTGCAAAGCTCTCATTTGTGAATGAAGGTGAAATAAAGACCTTTCACAGCAAACAGAAACTGAAAGAATTTATCGCCACTCGTCCAGCCCTGCAAAAGATGCTTAAAGATGTCTTACATACAGAAACACAGAATCACGGTAACCAATATGAAAGAAGATAAAGGAAGGAAACCTCACAGCAAAAGATCACAGGAGTCTCAAATCATATATTAGAAAAAATCTTTGGCAAATGACAGGGCAAAGTTACCTTCTCAATAGTCACATTGAATGTTAATGGCTTGAACTGTCCAGTTAAAAGACACCGATTGGCTGGTTGGGTTAAAGAACAAAACCCATCTTTTTGCTGCTTACAAGAAACTCATCTTTTCAACAATGATGCATACAGACTGAAAGTGAAAGGCTGGAAAAAGATATACCATGCCAACAGAAATGAAAAGAGAGCAGGCGTAGCCATCTTAATATCGGACAACATAAACTTTACCACAAAAACTGTTAGGAGAGACAAAGAGGGGCACTATATAATGATTAAGGAATCCATTCAACAGGAAGATATAATGATTATCAATGTATATGCACCTAATTACAGGGCACCAGCTTATTTAAAAGACTTGTTAAGGGACTTAAAGGGAGACTTAGACCCCAATACAATAGTACTGGGGGACTTCAATACTCCACTCTCAGAGATAGACAGATCAACAGGACAGAAGATCAACAAGGAGACAATAGATTTAAATGACACTATAGCCCAAATGGATCTAACAGATATCTACAGAACATTTCATCCTACATCTAAGGACTTTACATACTTCTCAGCAGTACATGGAACCTTTTCTAAGATTGACCACATACTAGGCCATAAAGCAAGTCTCAGCAAATTCAAAAGAATTAGAATCATACCATGCAGCTTCTCAGACCACAAAGGAATGAAATTGGAAATTAGCAACTCGGGAATCCCTAGAACACATGCAAACACATGGAGGTTGAACAACATGCTCCTGAATGAACAATGGGTCATAGAAGAAATTAAAAGAGAAATCAAAAATTTTCTGGAAGTAAATGAGGATAAAAGCACAACATACCAAAACCTCTGGGATACAACAAAAGCAGTGTTAAGAGGAAAGCTTATATCAATAGGTGCCTACATCAAGAAATTGGAAAGGCACCAAATAGATGAGCTTTCAAGTCATCTCAAGGATCTAGGAAATCTGCAGCAAACCAAACCCAAACCCAGTAGGAGAAGAGAAATAATTAAAATCAAAGAAGAAATCAAAAGGATTGAATCCAAAAAAAATTACAAAAAATCAGCCAAACAAGGAGCTGGTTTTTTGAAAAAATAAACCAAATTGACACCCCATTGGCCCAACTAACTAAAAAAAGAAGAGAAAAGACCCAAATCAATACAACCAGAGATGAAAAAGAAAACGTAACAACAGACACCACAGAAATAAAAAGAATCATCAGAAATTACTACAAGGACTTGTATGCCAGCAAACAGGGAAATCTATCAGAAATGGATAGATTCCTGGACACATACAACCTACCTAAATTGAGCCAGGAAGACATAGAAAACCTAAACAGACCCATAACTGACACAGAAATTGAAACAGTAATAAAGGCCCTCCCAACAAAGAAAAGCCCAGGACCAGATGGATTCACTGCTGAATTCTACCAGACATTTAAAGAAGAACTAACTCCAATTCTTCTCAAACTATTCAGAACAATCGAAAAAGAGGGAATCCTCCCAAATTCTTTCTATGAAGCCAGCATCACCTTAATTCCTAAGCCGGAAAAAGATGCAGCATTGAAAGAGAATTACAGACCAATATCCCTGATGAAAATAAATGCAAAAATACTCAATAAAATTCTGGCCAATAGAATGCAACAACACATCAGAAAGATCATCCACCCAGACCAAGTGGGATTTATCCCTGGTATGCAGGGATGGTTCAATGTTCACAAAACAATCAACGTGATACACCACACTAACAGACTGCAGAAGAAAAACCATATGATTCTCTCAATAGATGCAGAGAAAACACTTGATAAAATACAACACCCTTTCATGATGAAAACTCTAAGCAAACTGGGTATGGAAGGAACATTCCTCAATACAATCAAAGCAATTTAAGAAAATCCCATGGCCAGTATCCTATTGAATGGGGAAAAGTTGGAAGCATTTCCACTGAGATCTGGTACCAGACAGGGATGCCCACTCTCACCACTGCTCTTCAATATAGTTCTGGAAGTTCTAGCCAGAGCTATTAGGCAAGAAAAAGAAATCAAAGGGATACAAATTGGGAAGGAAGAACTCAAACTATCCCTCTTTGCAGATGGTATGATTCTTTATTTAGGGGACCCAAAGAACTCTACTAAGAGACTACTGGAACGCATAGAAGAGTTTGGCAAAGTAGCAGGATATAAAATCAATCCACAAAAATCAACAGCCTTTGTATACACAGGCAATGCCAAGGCTGAGGAAGAACTTCTAAGATCAATCCCATTCACAATAGCTACAAGAACAATCAAATACCTTGGAATAAACTTAACCAAGGATGTTAAAGATCTCTACGATGAAAACTACAAAACCTTAAAGAAAGAAATAGAAGAGGATACCAAAAAATGGAGAAATCTTCCATGCTCATGGATTGGAAGAATCAATATCATCAAAATGTCTATTCTCCCAAAAGCAATTTATACATTCAATGCAATACCAATCAAGATACCAAAGACATTCTTCTCAGATCTGGAAAAAATGATGCTGAAATTCATATGGAGACACAGAAGACCTCGAATAGCCAAAGCAATCTTGTACAACAAAATCAAAGCCGGAGGCATCACAATACCAGATTTCAGGACATACTACAGGGCAATTGTTATCAAAACAGCATGGTACTGGGTACAGAAACAGAAGGATAAACCAATGGAACAGAATAGAAACACCAGAAATCAATCCAAACATCTACAGCCAACTTATATTTGATCGAAGATTCAAAACTAATCCTTGGAATAAGGACAGCCTATTCAATAAATGGTGCTGGGAAAATTGGATTTCCACGTGCAGAAGCTTGAAGCAAGACCCCTACCTTTCACCTTACACAAAAATTCACTCAACATGGATTAAAGACTTAAATCTACGACCCGAAACCATCAAATTATTAGAGAGCATTGGAGAAACCCTGCAAGATATAGGTACTGGCAAAGACTTCTTGGAAAAGACCCCAGGAGCACAGGCAGTCAAAACCAAAATTAACATTTGGGATTGCATCAAATTGAGAAGTTTCTGTACTTCGAAAGAAACAGTCAGGAAAGTGAAGAGGCAACTGACAGAATGGGAAAAAATATTTGCAAACTATACTACAGATAAAGGGTTGATAACCAGAATCTACAAAGAAATCAAGAAAATCCACAACAACAGAACAAACAACCCACTGAAGAGATGGGCCAAGGACCTCAATAGACATTTTTTGAAAGAGGAAATCCAAATGGCCAACAGACACATGAAAAAATGTTCAAGATCACTAGCCATCAGAGAAATGCAAATCAAAACCACAATGAGGTTTCACCTCACCCCGGTGAGAATGGCTCACATTCAGAAATCTACCTACAATAGATGCTGGAGAGGATGTGGGGGGAAAGGGACACTAACCCACTGTTGGTGGGAATGCAAACTGGTTAAGCCACTATGGAAGTCCGTCTGGAGATTCCTCAGAAACCTGAACATAACCCTACCATACAACCCAGCCATCCCACTCCTTGGAATTTACCCAAAGGAAATTAATTTGGCAAATAAAAAAGCCATCTGCACATTAATGTTTATTGCAGCTCAATTCACAATAGCTAAGACCTGGAACCAACCCAAATGCCCATCAATAGTAGACTGAATAAAGAAATTATGGGACATGTACTCCATAGAATACTATACAGCAGTAAGAAACAATGAAACCCAGTCATTTGCAACAAGATGGAGGAATCTGGAAAACATCATGCTGAGTGAATTAAGCCAGTCCCAAAGAGACAAATTTCATTTGTTTTCCCTGATTGGCGACAACTGAGCACCAAAGGGGAAACCTGTTGAAGTGAAATGGACACTATAAGAAACTATGACCTGATCAGCTCTTGTCCTGGCTCTAGATGTACAATGTAATACTTTATCCTTTTTAGTATTTGTTGTTGTTGTTGTTGTTCTAGTACTAGTGGTTGAACTCTGTAATTAACACACAATTATTCTTAGGTGTTTAAATTTTAACTGAAAAGTGATCCCTGTTAAATTTCAGAGTGGAAAAAGAGAGGGAGGAGATGCACAATTTGGGACATGCACAATCAGACTTGCCCCAAATGATGGAGTTAGAAATGTACCAGGGGATTCCAATACAATCCCATCAAGGTGGCATGTACCAATGCCATCTCACTAGTCCAAGTGATTAATTTCAGTTCACAACCGATGGCTCTGATAGGTCTAACAATCAAAGGGATCACACAAACAAGACAAGTGTCTGCTAATACTAACTGATAGAATCAAAAAGGGAGAGAAAGATCCAACATGGGAAATGGGATACACAGCAGACTCATAGAATGGCAGATGTCCTAAACAACACTCTGGCCTCAGAATCAGCCCTTAAGGCATTCGGATCTGGCTGAAGAGCCCATGAGAGTATTATAGGCATGGAAAGCCAAGATACCATGGAAAAGAAAAAAAAAGAAGAAGACCTAAATGAAAGATCTCTGTGAGTGAGATCCCAGTGGAAAGAATGGGGCCATCAAAGAAGGAAGTACCTTTCTCTGAAGGGAGGAGAGAACTTCCACTTTGACTATGACCCTATCGGAATAAGATCAAAGTCAGCAAACTCTAAAGGCTTCCATAGCCCTGGCAACTCATGACTAGAGCCTAGGGAGATTACTGACGCCATGAACAGGAGTGTCAAATTGTTCAGTCAGCATCAGGAGTCACTGTGTACTTACATCCCATGTGGGGTCTGTCCTTAATGTGTTATCTAATGAGCAGTGATGCTATAACTAGTACTGTATTTTTACACTTTGTGTTTCTGCATGGGTACAAACTGATTTGATCTTTACTAATTATATACGGAATCGATCTTCTGTATATAAAGATAATTGGAAATGAAAAAAAAAACCCCTGGTGTTAAATTGGAAATGGCATAGAAAATAAATTATTTTTTTTAAAAAAATATTATGTAGGATCTCTGTCTTTAATGCTGTACACTCTTGTTTGATGCTATAACTAGTACTCCAACAGTATTTTTTTTCACGTTGTGTTGCTATATGGGGGCAAACTGTTGAAAGCGTTACCTAATATATACTAAACTGATCTTCTGTATATAAAGAGAATTGAAAATGAATCATGATGTGATTGGAGGGGGAGAGGGAGCGGGAAAGGGGAGGGTTGTGGTGGGAGGGAAGTTTTGGGAGGGGGAAGCCATTGTAACCCATGGGCTGTACTTTGGAAATTTATATTCATTAAATAAAAGTTTAATTTAAAAAAAAATAAAGACCTTCCATAACAGAAATTGAAAGAATGTGTCACAACTCATCCTTACAAAAGATAAGCCTTACAAAAGATGCTTAAGGATGTGCTACACACAGAAATACAGAAACATAGTCATCACTATGAAAGACACTGAAGGCAGAAAATCTCCCAGTAAAGGTACAAAGGAAATCCAAAGTAAACAATATAATTTATCAAATAGTAACCTTGAGTGTAAATGGCCTCAACTCCCAGTTAAAAGATACAGACTGAATGGATTAAGAACAAGACCCATATTTCGCTGCCTACAAGAAATACACCTCAACAACAAAGTTACCTGCAGACTGAAAGTGAAAGGATAGAAAAAGATATTCCAAGCCATGCCAATGGAAGGTAAAATCTAGCAGGTGCAGCTATCAAAATATCAAGCAAAATAGAGTTTTTAATACAAAAACTGTTAAAAGGGACTACAAAGGATACTATGTAATGACTAAGGGATCAATTCAACAGGAAGATGTGACTATAATAAATGTATATGCACCCAGTTACAGGGTGCATTTAAAAGAAATGTGAATGGATCTAATGGGATACATAGATTCCAATACAATAGAAATTGAGTACTTCAACACCCCACTTTCAGCAATGGACAAATCATCCAGACAGAACATCAATAAAGACAACAACAGAGTTAATCAACACTATGTACCAAATGGATCTAACTATCAGAACTATTCATCCCACAGTTGCAGAATACACATTGTTCTCACCAGTGCATGGAACTTTCTCTAGGATTGACTACATGACAGACCAAAAAGCAAGTCAACAAATAAAAAAAAAAAAAAACCCTGAAATCATACCATGCATCTTCTCTGACCACAATGGAAAGAAGCTAGAAATCAACAACTCAAGAATCTCTAAAACATATACAAGTATATGGAGACTGAACAATATGTTATTGAATGAACAGTGGATCACAGAAGAAACAAAAAGAAATAAATTTTTTTTGGAAATTAATGTAGATGAGAGTACAACATATCAAGTCTTATGGGATACAGCAAAAGTCATGTTAAAAGGGAATTTTATAGCAATTTTATAGCCTATGTCAAGAAACTAGAAAGGCACCAAATATAAGAGCCATCAATACATCTCAGGGTCCTAGAAAAACAACAAACCAAACTCAAAATAAGTAGGAGATAAGAAACAATTAAAATTAAATAAACAGGCCGGCGCCGTGGCTTAACAGGCTAATCCTCCACCTTGCGGTGCCGGCACACTGGGTTCTAGTCCCGGTTGGGGCGCCGGATTCTATCCCGGTTGCCCCTCTTCCAGGCCAGCTCTCTGCTATGGCTCGGGAAGGCAGTGGAGGATGGCCCAAGTCCTTGGGCCCTGCACCCGCATAGGAGACCAGGAGAAGCACCTGGCTCCTGGCTTCGGATCAGCGAGATGCGCTGGCCGCAGCGGCCATTGGAGGGTGAACCAACTGCAAAAAGTAAGACCTTTCTCTCTGTCTCTCTCTCTCACTATCCCTCTGCCTGTCACAAAAGATAAAAAAAATTAAATAAACAAAATTGAAACAAAAAAGACAAAAGATGAGTGAAATGAAGAAGACCCAAATCAATGAAATTAGAGATGAAAAGGAAAATGTAGCAACAGATATTGCAAAAATAAAAAGAATCATCAGGAATTACTCAAGAGCTGTAAGGAAGCAAACCCAGAAACCTAGAAGAAATGGCTAGATTACTGGACACATACCTATGAAAATTTAGCTGTGAAGACATAGAAAACCTAAACCTACCAATAACCAAGACAGAGATTGAATCATTAATAAAGACCCTCCCAACAAAGAAAAACCCATGCCCACAGAAAACCACTGTTGAATTCTACTAGATATTTTAAAAAGAATTAATATCAATTCTTACCAAGCTACTCAAAATAATTGAAATGGAGGGAATCCTCCCAAACTCCTTCTATGAAACTGGCATCACTTTAATTCATAAACCAGAAAAAGGTACAACAGAGAATGAGATCTGTAAACTAATTTCCAGGATAAACAGAGATGCACTGGCCACAGAATCAGCCCTTAAGAAATTCAGAACTGGCTAAAAAGCCTATGAGAGTTTCACAGGCATCGAAAGCCAAGACATTGTGGCAAAAAAAATGACCTAAATGAAAGATATCTGTGAGTGAGATCCCAATGGAAAGAACGGGCCATCAGAGGTGGCAATACCTTTCTATGAGGGAGGAGAGTACTTCCATTTTGAATATGGCCTTGTCTAAATAAGATCAGATTTTGTGAACTCAAGAGGCTTCCATAGCCTTGGCAGGTCATGACAAGAGCTTCAGGTGATTACTGATGTCACACATAAGCGTGTCAATTGTTAAATCTACAGCAGGATTCACTGTGCACCTACTCTCCATATAGGATCTCTGCCCTTAATGTGTTGTACTATACGAATTAACAGTAAAACTAGTCATCAAATAGAACTTTATACTTTGTGTGTCTGTGTGGGTGCAATCTATTGAAATCTTTACTTAGTATATAATAAGTTGATCTTTCTGTATATAAATAAATCTTAATGAAGAATTGGATGGGAGAGGGAGTAGGAAATGAGATGGTTTGTAGGTGGGCAGGTGGTTATGGGGGGAGAAACCTCTATAATCCAAAAGTTGCACTTTCAAAATTTATATTTATTAAATAAAATTTTTCTAAAAAAAAAAACAGAGATGCAAAAATTCTCAACAAAATAATAGCCAATCAATCCAACAACACATCAGAAAGATCATCCACCTGAACCAAGTGGGATTTATCACTGGTATGCAGAGATGGCTTAACATTTGCAAATCCATCAATGCGATACATCACATTAACAAACTGAAGAAGAAAAACCATATGATTACCTCAGTAGATGCAGAGAAAGCATTTGATAAAATATAACATCCTTTCATGATGAAAACCTTAAGCAAACTGGGTATAGAAGAAACATTTCCTAACACTATCAAGGCAATCCATGACAAACCTATAGCCAGCATCTTATTTAATCAAGAAAAATTGGAAGATTTCCCACTAAGATCTGGAAACAGACAAGGGTCTCACCATTATTACTCAACACAATCCTGGAAGATTTACCCAGAACCAATAGGAAAGAAACATAAGCCAAAGGGATATAAATTGGGAAGGAGGAATTCAAACTATCCCTATTTGCAGATGACATGATTCAATATATAGGGGATCCAAAAAACTCCACTGAGAGACTATCAGACTAGTGTGGCAGGATATACAATTAACACACAAAATCAATAACCTTTGTATAAATAGACAATGCCATGACTGAGAAAGAACTTCTAAGATCAATTGCATTCATAATAGCTACAAAAAATTAAGTACCTTGGAATAAATTTAACAAAGGATGTCAAAGATCTCCATGATTAAAATTACAAAACATCAAAAAAAGAAATACAAGACAAAAAATGGGAAAGAAACTTCCATGTTCATGGTTCAGAAGAATCAATATCAAAATGTCCATACTACTAAAAGCAGTTTATAGATTCGATGCAATTTCAATCAAAATACCAAGTACATTCTTCTCAGATCTAGAATAGATTATGCTAAAATTCATAAGGAAACACAAGAGACTGAATAGCTAAAGCAATCCTATACATTAAAAAAAAATGTTGGAGGCATCACAATTTCAAGACATACTACAAGGCAGCCGGGTACTAGCAACAAAACAGATGGGTAGACCAATGAACAGAATAGAAGCTCCAAAAATCAATCTAAGCCTCTACAACCAACTTATCTTTGACAACGAAGCTAAAATCAATCCATGGAGCAAGGACAGTCTCTTCTAAAGATGGTGCTGGGAAAACTGGATCTCTGCATACAGAACTATGAAGCAAAATCTCAACCTTACATGTTACACAAAAATCCATTCAAAATGGGTCAAAAACCTGAATGTATGACCCGGTACCATCAAATTACTAGAGAATATTAGGGAAACCATACAAGACGTTGGCATAGGCAAAGACTTCTTAGAAAATACCCCAGAAACACAGACAATGAAAGCCAAAATTGACAAGTGGGATTACATCAAATTGAGATGCTTCTGCAAAAGAAAAATTCAGGAGAGTGAAGAGGCAACAGACAGAATGGGAGAAAATCTTTGCAATCTATTAAACTGACAAAGGATTACTATCCAAAAATCTATAAAGAACTCAAGAAACTCAACAGCAATAAAACAAAAAATCTAGTTAGGAAATAGGAATAGGATGTGAACAGGTGTTTTTCAAAAGAAGAAACATAAAAAATGCTCAAAATTACTAGCCATCAGAGAGATGCAAATCAAAACCACAGTGAAGTTTCACCTCACCCTGGTTAGAATGACTTTCCTACACGAATCAACAAACAACAAATGCTGGTGAGGATCTGGGGAAAAAGGTACTCTAATCCACTGTGGGTGGGAATGTAAACTGGTACAGCACTGTAGAAGTCAATCTAGAGATACTAAAAAATTTGAATATTTATCTTCCATTTGACCCAACAATCCCACTCCTGGGAATTTACCCAAAGGAAATGAAATAAGCATATGAAAGAGTTATCTGTATTGCCATATTTATTGCAATTTAATTCACAATAGCCGATATATGGAATCAACCCAGATGCCCATCAACTGAAATCTGAATAAAGAAATTATGGTATATGTTCAGTTTGGAATAGTACACATTGGAAAAAATAAAACTAATCCTATCACTTGCAACGAAATAAATACAACTGGATAATATTATAGGTAGTGAAATAAGCTAGTTCCAAAAGGACAAATACCATATAGTCTCCTTGATCTTAGTTGTGGTAACTAATAGAGTAAAGATAATCTTTAGAAGTGAAACTGACCCTTTGAAATGCAATGATTTTGTACAGCCCTTGTCTCAACAATTGAGGAACAGTGTTTTTCTTTTTGTTGTTTCTTTTTTCCATACTATTTGTAGATCTCTTTACTTATTGTAGGGTTAATCTTATGAGTATAAAGTTAACTGAAAATAGGTCTTAGTAAAACAAATAAGAATGGTAACAGCAGAGTAGGGAGAAAGAAGAGTGGGAGTGCAGGTGGGAGGGTGGGTATGGTAGGAAGAATCACTAGATTGCTAAATTTGTATGTATGAAATGCATGAAGTTTGTATACCTTAAATAAAAGGTTTCTTGGTTTTAAAAAATAAGTTTAGACCTTATACCTTTCACAAAAGTTTCATAATTTAAAATGTTTCATAATTTAAATATAAAATACAACTTAACACAATTTCTAAAAGACACAAAAAGAAAATCTAGGTGACCTGGGTTTGCTGATGACTGTTTAGATACACCAAAAGCATGATCTTCAGAAGAAATACCTGATAAGGTAAACTTATTAAAATTCAAAACTTTATCACTCTAAAGACAGTGTCAAGAGAATGAAAAAGACAAGCTAAAGGCTGGGAGAAAACATTTTCACAATATACATCTGATAAAGGACTTTCCAAGTATACAAAGAACTTAAAAAAAAAAAAAACATAGTAAAAGCAATTCAACTTAAAAAAAAAAAAATGGCCAAAGATCTAAAAAGATACTTTATGATGAAGGTCTGATGCCTACCAAAGGAAAATGTGTCACAAGCCCCAGGCTGCAGTGCAGTTCTGAGAATGTGTCAGCAGAGCAAATAGGGAGTCCCTGGGTCAAAATTGTTCACTGTGGGAGCCCCATGTTGGGTAGAAATTACCTGCCTCTACTATGTCTGCCTCACTCAGTCATTGACTAGAAGCAGCATAAGGAGAGCCCGGCCTCAGCGTAGCTCCTATGAGGCAGTCCCGAAATTGAATCAGCTGGAGGTTATCAACTCACTGCTTTAGACAGCTTCACTTCATGTCGTTTATCTCAGGGAGCTCTGAGAGGCTCACTCCCATGGCTTTCCAGGCAGTTTGTTTCATGTAACCACTCAGTATCCTAGTGCAAATGTACATCCCCAAAGAAGTCCAGTATCAAACCAGGAACTATACAAATAATAGGTTTCAGGGCTGAACACAACCTCTGAGAAAATGCAATTTGGGATCTAGTACAGGTTATGAGAGGCTCTATATAACATCTCAATTTGTGAGGGATTCCCCTAATACTATTGCATTGGCTAAGCCACAAAGCAAGAGGCAGAATAGTTTACCCAATACCCTGAATATAGAACACAAAGTTTTAAACCTCAAAACTGATGACATAAGAGTTACTTCATAAATGGTTCAGAACAGTATACATAGCTTTGAATATCCAAAGAAGTCTCCTAACTGATATGTTTCTTTGATTTGAGTGAGACAAGATATCCTTTGTATCTCTCTGTAGAAAATATATCTAAGTACATCTAAGACCACTGACATTTAAAAGCTTCATGAGTAAGACAAAAGAACATTTGCAAGATATCTCCCATCCTTTGGAATTCGTGTATTTAATTAAGTAGCCGTGGAAAACTTACTCCTCATGTAGGATCTCTGTCCTTAATTTGTTGTTCAATGTGAATTAATGCTATCTAGTACTCAAACAGTATTTTACACTTTATGTTCTGTATGGGTGCAAACTGATGAAATCTTATTATATACTAAATTGATCTTCTGTATATAAAGATAATTGAAAATGAATGTTGATGTGAATGGAATGGGAGAGGGAGCAGGAGATGGGAGGGTTGCGGGTGGGAAGGAAGTTATGGGAGGAAAAAGCCATTGTAATCCCTAAACTGTACTTTGGAAATTTATATTTACTAAATAAAAGTAAAAAAAAAAGAATTTAAACTCAAAAAAAAATCTTCTTTGTAAACACTAGTAAAATTAACCTTATTGCATCTACATAATGAACACATATTTTAAGCACTATGATATCAAATGAAATGGGTCCTGTAGACTCTAAGGCGAAGAGGTAAAGACTTCACATATTCTTATGGCAGGAAAATGAAGGCATACTGCTGTCTTTCAAGTGAGTCTACATTGCTTCTGATTATATTTGCTGATAGATTTTTTTAAAAAGACTATTAGTTAAGATTATGATTATGGTAATTAATTACCATGTTCCTAAAGTTGTCATTATGAAGTGTATGAAGTTTGTATCTGTAAAGCTGTATAGGTCTGCATACATTCCTATGGACTTACTTCTAAGGGTACAGTTTAAAAACTTGCCATGGACCTCAAATCCCCTTATGCTGAGTGGTAAAATTCCTATCATATAGATAGAATTATGGGTCTGGTAATAATAATAGAATTAAAAAGGAGTGAATGCTCCAACATGGGAAGCAGTCCACACAGCAGACTCATAAAATGACAACTGCATTAAGTAGTAGCACTCCTACCCTTTAGGAAAAGCAATAATAAGAGATAGCAGAAATTCCAGATATTTTTAGTAAGTATACAAAAGCAGAAAGATACATGACCTTCACTTTTTGGTTGAAATCCAGAGAGATGTCAATACTCAGAGAAAGTATCTAAAACCAACAAGGTGCCAAACGTAGACTAAAAGTTTTGAAAGAGAAATTCCAAACAAAGGTGATCTGAAAAAAACCCTTCTCCCATGCTCAAATCTCTCACAGGCATAGCAAAAAAAAAAAAAAAGAAAGGGCAACTGAAACTTTCCCATGGCCCTTGCTGTCTGCGAGAGGACTTTAGGGCATCTGGCATGGCAGAAGAAACCAACAAAGCCACCTAAGTGGTTACAGATCCACAAAACAAATAAAAGCTACAGAGGGACCTTAAGCATGGCCTCAGATACTCATGGGCCTAGATGACAACACCCAAAGCCATTAGGGTGAGCTCCTTCTCAGTTCCACAGTGTAGGACAGAAGATATTTCACACCCATCAGTGACTCCATAAAGTATCATGAGAAGCAGAATCTTGTGTACATGCTGGGTGGAAAATGGGGAAAATATTCAAATATCTGAGCCTGACTGAAACTGACCAGAGTCAAACATCAAGTAATCAATCTGAGAGTCAATGAAAACTACCCAGCAGGATGTCTAAGAGGATGCCCTGAACCCACCTAACTCAAAGTGGACTAGACTTAGGGTAAGAGATAAGACATGACTCAAAACAGTCATCTATATCTATATACACATCATATGCATATGAATATATATGCACACAATGTTCTACGCTTAAAATATTTAAGCAAAAGTTTAGATCAGGGCACACAGGCATAATTTTTAGCAGTCACAGTTCTGTTGTGAGTACTAACAAACATTTCAACTCTTAATTTCAACAACATATTTTACCCAAATGGCCTACTCAGTTAATCAGCACTATTCAGTAATGTTCAAGCTTTCTCTTCAGCATACATGCTTCTATGGCTCAGTCATCAAAAATTGTGTTTCTACAGCAGCAAATACATTTGCAGTTATTTTCTTTTACTTGAATCTGAAACTAATTCGAATTGATTATACTTAAGATTTATAAAAATTACAAAAGGAATAGCACAGCTATTATCCCTAATGAAGCCTCTGTGGGGTATGAGCCCAAGCAGTGAGTACTACCACTTGTCTTATTTGGTCTTCAAATTTTCCTTCTGCCACAACTTACTACTGCTAAGTTAATTATAATCTAGAATTTCCATTAACTTTATGTGCATATTTTGCCTTCCAGTCTTCAATACTTAATCATAGCTTTAAAAAAATCCACTGTAATAAAATCTTACTTTCCATTAGACTTTAATAAATTATAAATATAAAACTAATGATTTTCCTGCTTTTCAAAGTGTAACAATGAAAAATTCTAAATAATAGAAACACATTTTTGCTTCAAAAGTACATAGCATCTGCCAGGTCAGAATTACATCCCTTCTGAATCAAAAAAAAAAAAAAAAGAGAGAGAGAGATTTACCACACCTAACCTGGGAGTGTCACCTTTGGCACACCATCAACACTGAGGAACAAAACAGAGCTCTCAGGCCACACCCATCTCAAGCCTCTAAGGCTCCATCAAAAGCAGACAGTCCACTTAATACAGTCATAGTATAACAAGAAAAAAACACCACAGCGATGGAAGAAGAATCCAAATATCTCCACAATGCCAAGCAACAAACACAGAAACCGAGGAAACAAGAACAAGGAAGAGCTGGCGCCGTGGCTCAACAGGCTAATCCTCCACTTAGTGGCGCCAGCACACCAGGTTCTAGTCCCAGTCGGGGCACTGGATTCTGTCCCGGTTGCCCCTCTTCCTGTCCACCTCTCTGCTGTAGCCCGGGAGTGCAATGGAGGATGGCCCAAGTGCTTGGGCCCTGCACCCCATGGGAGACCAGGAGAAGCATCTGGCTCCTGGCTTCGGATCAGCACGGTGCCCCAGCCACAGCGCACCAGCCATGGTGGTCATTGGAGGGTGAACCAATGGCAAAGGAAGACTTTTCTCTCTGCCTCTCTCTCTCACTGTCCACTCTGCCTGTCAAAAAAAAGAACAAGGAAGCTATTATGACACCCCCAAATGAACAAGACACCCCAAGCCAAAATTATGAAGATGAGGAGATAGAAGAAATGGAAGATATGGATTTCAAAAAATTTATGATAAGAACATTTAGAAGTTTTCAAAAACAAATTCTTGAACTACAGAAATCCTTAATGGACAAGATAGAAAATCTCTTGTGAAAATGAAATCTTAAGGAGGAATCAAAATGAAACACAGAAACTAGTAGAACAGGAAAGTGTGATAGTGAAGAGAAATCAAAATGAAATGAAGAACTCAATAGATCAAATAAAAAACACATTAGAGAGCCCTAAAAACAGAGTCAGTGAAGCAGAAGAAAGAATATCAGACTTAGAAGACAGAGCACAGGAAAGTATACAGTCAAACCAAAGAAAAGAAGAGGAAATTAGAAATCTAAAAAATATTGTTGGGAAGCTACAGGATACTATTAAAAAACCCAACATTCGGGTTCTAGGAGTTCCTGAAGGCATGGAGAGAGATAAAGGATTAGAAAGCCTTTTTAGTGAGATACTAGCAGAGAACTTCCTGGGTTTGGAGAAGGACAGAGACATCCTAGTACAGGAAGCACATAGAAACCATAGTAAACATGACCAAAAGAGATCCTCACCACGACACGTTGTAATCAAACTCAACACAGTGAAACATAAAGAAAAGATTCTAAAATGTGCAAGAGAGAAATGTTAGATTACTCTCAGAGGATCTCCAATTAGACTCACAGCAGACTTCTCATCAGAAACCCTACAAGCTAGAAGGGAATGGCGAGACATAGCCCAGGTGCTAAGATAAAAAAACTGCCAGCCCAGAATATTATATCCTGCAAAGCTCTCATTTGTGAATGAAGGTGAAATAAAGACCTTTCATAGAAAACAAAAATTGAAAGAATTTGTCACCACTAGTCCAGCCTTGCAAAAAATGCTTAAAGATGTGTTACACACAGAAACACAGAAACATGGTCATCAATATGAAAGAAGGTAAAGGAAGGAAACCTCACAGCAAAAGATCACAGGAAGTTCAAAGCATATATTCGAAAATATCTTTGGCAAATGGTAGCCCAAAGTTACTACTTATCAATAGTCACATTGAATGTTAATGGCCTCAACACTCCAATTAAAAGGCACAGACTGGCTGAATGGATTAAAAACCAAAAACCCAGAGTGTTGTTTAGGAAGTCTGCCATTCTATGAGTCTGCTGTGTATCCCACTTCCCATGTTGGATCTTTCTCTCCCTTTTTGATTCTATCAGTTAGTATTAGCAGACACTTGTCTTGTTTGTGTGATCCCTATGATTCTTTGACCTATCAGAGCCATCGATTGTAAATTGAAATTGATCACTTGGACTAGTGAGATGGCATTGGTACATGCCACCTTGATGGGATTGTATTGTAATCCCCTTAAGGCATTCGGATCTGGCTGAAGAGCCCATGAGAGTATTGTAGGCATGGAAAGCCAAGATACCATAGAAAAGGAAAAAGAAAAAGAAGACCTAAATGAAAGATCTCTGTGAGTGAGATCCCAGTGGAAAGAATGGGGCCATCAAAGAAGGAGGTACCTTTCTCTGAAGGGAGGAGAGAACTTCCACTTTGACTATGACCCTATTGGAATAAGATCAAAGTCAGCAAACTCTAAAGACTTCCATAGCCCTGGCAACTCATGACTAGAGCCTAGGGAGATTACTGACGCCATGAACAGGAGTGTCAAATTGTTCAGTCAGCATCAGGAGTCACTGTGTACTTACATTCCATGTGCGGTCTGTCCTTAATGTGTTATCTAATGAGCAGTGATGCTATAACTAGTACTGAAACAGTATTTTTACACTTTGTGTTTCTGCGTGGGTACAAACTGATGAGATCTTTACTAATTATATACTGAATCGATCTTCTGTATATAAAGATAATTGGAAATGAAAAAAAAACCTGGTGTTAATTGGAAATGGCATAGAAAATTAATTTTTTTAAAAAAATATTATGTAGGATCTCTGTCTTTAAAGTGCTGTACACTCTTGTTTGATGCTATAACTAGTACTCCAACAGTATTTTTTTTCACTTTGTGTTGCTATATGGGGGAAAACTGTTGAAATCGTTACCTAATATATACTAAACTGATCTTCTGTATATAAAGAGAATTGAAAATGAATAATGATGTGATTGGAAGGGGAGAGGGAGCGGGAAAGGGGAGGGTTGTGGGTGGGAGGGAAGTTTTGGGAGGGGGAAGCCATTGTAACCCATAAGCTGTACTTTGGAAATTTATATTCATTAAATAAAAGTTTAATAAAAAAAACCCATCTATTTGCTGCGTACAAGAAACACAATTTTCCAACAAAGATGCATACAGACTGAAAGTGAAAGGCTGGAAAAAGATATACCATGCCAACAGAAATGAAAAAAGAGCGGGCATACCCATCTTAATATCAGACAAAAAAATTGACACAAAAACTGTTAAGAGAGAAAAAGAGGGGCACTATATAATGATTAAGGGATCCATTCAACAGGAAGATATAACGATTATCAATGTATATGCACCTAATTACAGGGCACCGATTTATTTAAAAGACCTGTTAAGGGACTTAAAGGGAGACTTAGACTCCAATACAATAGTACTGGGGGACTTCAATACTCCACTCTCAGAAATAGATCAACCGGACAGATCAACAAGGAGACAGTAGATTTAAACGACACTATAGCCCAAATGGACCTAACAGATATCTACAGAACTTTTCATCCTACACATAAAGAATTTACATTCTTCTCAGCAGTACATGGAACCTACTCTAGGATTGACCACATTCTAGGCCATAAAGCAAGTCTCAGCAAATTTAAAAGAGTTAGAATCATACGATGCAGCTTCTCAGACCATAAAGAAATGAAGTTGGAAATTAGCAACTCAGGAATCCCTAGAGCATATGCAAACACATGGAGATTGAACAACATGCTCCTGAATGAACAATGGGTCATAGAAGAAATTAAAAGAGAAATCAAAAGCTTTCTGGAAGTAAATGAGGATAACAGCACAACATACCAAACCTATGGGATACAGCAAAAGCAGTATTAAGAGGAAAGTTTATATCAATAGGTGCCTACATCAAGAAATTGGAAAGGCACCAAATAAATGAGCTTTCAATTCATCTCAAGGATATAGAAAAACTGCAGCAAACCAGACCCAAATATAGTAGGAGAAGAGAAATAATTAAAATCAGAGAAGAAATCAATAGGATTGAATCCAAAAAAAATTACAAAAATCAGCCAAACAAGGAGCTGGTTTTTTGAAAGAATCAACACAATTGACACCCCATTGGCACAACTAACTAAAAAAGAAAATACCCAAATCAATAAAATCAGAGATGAAAAAGAAAATGTAACAACAGACACCACAGAAATAAAAAGAATCATCAGAAATTACTACAAGGACTTGTATGCCAGCAAACAGGGAAATCTATCAGAAATTGATAGATTCCTGGACACATGCAACCTACCTAAATTGAACCAGGAAGACAGAGAAAACCTAAACAGACCCATAACTGACACAGAAATTGAAACAGTAATAAAGGCCCTCCCAACAACGAAAAGCCCAGGACCAGATGGATTCACTGCTGAATTCTACCAGACATTTAAAGAAGAACTAACTCCAATTCTTCTCAAACTATTCAGAACAACTGAAAAAGAGGGAATCCTCCCAAATTCTTTCTATGAAGCCAGCATCACCTTAATTCCTAAGCTGGAAAAAGATGCAGCATTGAAAGAAAATTACAGAGCAATATCCCTGATGAACATAGATGCAAAAATCCTCAATAAAATTCTGGCCAATAGAATGCAACAACACATCAGAAAGATCATCCTCCCAGACCAAGTGGGATTTATCCCTGGTATGCAGGGATGGTTCAATGTTTGCAAAACAATCAATGTGATACACCACACTAACAGACTGCAGAAGAAAAACCATATGATTCTCTCAATAGATGCAGAGAAAACACTTGATAAAATACAACATGCTTTCATGATGAAAACTCTAAGCAAACTGGGTATAGAAGGAACATTCCTCAATACAATCAAAGCAATATATGAAAATCCCATGGCCAGCATCCTATTGAATGGGGAAAAGTTGGAAGCATTTCCACTGAGATCTAGGGATGCCCACTCTCACTACTGCTCTTCAATATAGTTCTGGAAGTTTTAGCCAGAGCTATTAGGCAAGAAAGGGATACAAATTGGGAAGGAAGAACTCAAACTATCCCTCTTTGCAGATGGTATGATTCTTTATTTAGGGGACCCAAAGAACTCTACTAAGTGACTATTGGAACTCATAGAAGAGTTTGGCAAAGTAGCAGGATATAAAATCAATGCACAAAAATCAACAGCCTTTGTATACACAGGCAATGCCACAGCTGAGAAAGAACTTCTAAGATCAATCCCATTCACAATAGCTACAAAAACAATCAAATACCTTGGAATAAACTTAACCAAGGACGTTAAAGATCTCTACGATGAGAATTATAAAATCTTAAAGAAAGAAATAGAAGAGGATACCAAAAAAATGGAAAAATCTTCCCTGCTCATGGATTGGAAGAATCAATATCATCAAATGTCCATTCTCCCAAAATCAATTTATAGTTTCAATGCGATACCAATCAAAATGCCAAAGACATTCTTCTCAGATCTGGAAAAAATGGTGCTGAAATTCATATGGAGACACAGGAAACCTTGAATAGCCAAAGCAATCTTGTACAACAAAAACAAAGCCGGAGGCATCACAATACCAGATTTCAGGACATACTACAGGGCAGTTGTTATCAAAACAGCATAGTACTGTACAGAAACAGATGGATAGACCAATGGAGCAGGATAGAAACACCAGAAATCAATCCAAACATCTACAGCCAACTTATATTTGATCAAGAATCCAACGGCTGGCACCATGGCTTAACAGGTTAATCCTCCACCTTGCAGTGCCGGCACACTGGGTTCTAGTCCCGGTTGGGGTGCCGGATTCTATCCCGGTTGCCCCTCTTCCAGGCCAGCTTTCTGCTATGGCCCGGGAAGGCAGTGGAGGATGGCCCAAGTCCTTGGGCCCTGCACCCGCATGGGAGACCAGGAGAAACACCTGGCTCCTGGCTTCAGATCAGCATGATGCGCTGGCCGCAGTGGCCATTGGAGGGTGAAACAGCGGCAAAAAGGAAGACCTTTCTCTCTGTCTCTCTCTCACTATCCACTCTGCCTGTCAAAAAAAAAAAAAAAAGAATCCAAAACCAATCCCTGGAGTAAGGACAGTCTATTCAATAAATGGTGCTGGGAAAACTGGATTTCCACGTGCAGAAGCATGAAGCAAGACCCCTACCTTTCACCTTATACACAAATCCACTCAACATGGATTAAAGACTTAAATATATGACCCGACATCATCCCCAAGAAAGTTTTTATGACCAAGTCATCAGATCCTCAAAATAAGTTTTAGAGATTTATTTATTTATTTTAAAATCAGAGAGAGAGAGAGAGAGAGAGAGAGAGAGAGAGAGAGAGATTGATTTTCCATCATTGACTGGTTCACCCCTCAGATAGTCCCACTGACCAGCACCAGGCCAAGCCAGAAGCTTCTCCCAGGTCTCCTACATGGGTAGCAGGGGCCTGGACACTTGGACCATCTTCCACTGCTTTTCCCAACCATTAGCAGGGAGCTGGATCAAAAGTGGAGCAGCCAGGACAGGAATTGATGCTGACCCCAAAAGAAGTTTTTATGGTAGAAATTTTCACTACTTTAATGTACATACAATCGATTAAAGGCCTTTGTCACAATATTTATTTCTGCTAATAATTTGAAGGTTCAAAAATGACTCTAGATTTTTAATTTCAAGTGGCTGGAACAACCAGAGCTGGGCCAATCTGGAGCCAGAAGCCTCTTCTGGGTCTCCCATGGAGGCACAGGGGCCCAATCAATTGGACCATCTTCCACTGCTTTTCCAGGTGCATTAGCAGGGAGCCAAATCAGAAGTGGAGCAGCTGGGACTCAAACTAGTGCCCACATGGGTTGCTAGTGCTGCAGATGGTAGCTTTACCTGTCATACCACAGCACTGGCCTCTAAAATTTCCTTTTATATCACCTCTTATTAAATTTTTCTGCTTCAAGTTCTATTTTTCATTATAAGATTTATGTACTAGATAGAAACACACAATACTTTTGAGATTTCATGGCCTAACAGTATCCTTTAGGCAATAATTACCCTGGAAAATTATTATTCTTAAATTATTTTTATAAGTAGGGATTTCTTTGTTTATTTGCATAGTAATTAGCTTTTATTTATCCATGGCTCTGTTTGGGATTCTTAAATTTTTTGATGCTTATTATCATTAATCTGCAACCTTATTTAAGAGGAAAAATGAAGTATGGCAAACATTTACTACACTTACTAAATATTTATTATATACCAGACGCTGCTATTAATGCTTTACATTTGTTTGTTTATTTAGCCATCATAATAATTCTCTAGAGAGTAACTGTCACTCTGCTATTTTAATAGATGAATAATCAAAAGTACAATATTTGCATAAAGTATCACAATCAGTTGTCAAAGTCACCCTTAGCCCCTGCACTATGCTTCTGCATATGTGGTAAAATATAGACTGTTTACTCTAGTGTTATACTCCCTCCTTTTTTAAAAGTAAAATTTGAGCGATCAAATTTTAATTATATACTTACTCAAGGTTGTTCTTTTAAATTTTTTTTAGACTTAAGTGATTTTTTTGAAGAACAGGACTAGTTATACTATATTGTTAAAAAAAAAAAAACTACCAAGAAGGAAATTTACAATCAAAAACAGTTGGATTTTCCTGAAGGACACATTTCTCAAATCTCTCAGACCTAGGTTGTGTGACAGCCCTGATCACCGAGGAAATGATCACCTAAGAGTGCACAATTCCAAAAGGTGAACAACATATATGAAGTCATTTGAATACTTATTATAGGTTTCTATGCTTAAGGGAATATTTCTAAATATATCAAATCTACCTCTGAATTAAAATTGATTTCATTTTCATATAATATTAATATTAGAGTTTCTCTGTAATAAACATCTCTGTGTCTACTCTAGTAGTCCCTCAAGGTTATAAGTATTCATCAAGTCAATTCATTATACAGGAAATGTTACACCTGTGAATGTGTGAGCCAAAAATGTTCTGAACACAAAAATCCCCTGGTTTCAGTTTCTGTGTTTTCCCTCACCTATCTCTGCTTTCTACTCACCCCAAACCTGCATGTACCTGCATTCCTATCCAGACCCCATAGAAGTCTATCTATCTCAAGGAATATGTAAACAGGATAGTGAATTCCAGGATACTTCAAATTCTGCTTGGTGAGAGTCAATGCTTGTTAGCTTGCAGAGTTCTCACCAGTAGGAAATGAGAGCCCATTATTTACATGACAAACACCTGAAAAATAAAGATGTATAAAGGGTTAAATAAGATATGCTGTGTTAAACACAATCTTGAAAAGAACAAGAACATTAACAGGTTAAATGTTTTTATCCCCTAGTATTGATCCTTTATATCTCACTGGAAAATTAATGTAACTAAGCAAATGCATGCATATTATTATACTCAACTAAGACTTAATTTTTCTGACTTAAAGATCTAATACTCCTCTATGCCACAGAGCTTTAAATTACTTTCTTAAAATTATTAATGACAACATTAACCATCCTAAGGCTTTTTAGTTAAAAGGAGTGCAGCAATTTTATTTAAGTTATTAGCATTGTTTTATTGCTAAATGTATTAACTCATGTTATTGCTTTAACACTCAGGTTTAAAACAATTTATTTTATTTAATGTGTAGTTGAAAATGTAAACCAAAACTATTTGTTGAAAAGGTGTTTATTATAAGGGGAAATTATATACACATTGAGTCATTTATTTATTCATTCAACAAATTTTATTAACCACTTGGCTATTTGTTAATGTTTTTATTGCAGTGTACAAAACATGGTTCCTGCACTGATGGAACATGCATTTTTACTGAGGAAGATTAATTCATGCACGAATGAATATATAAAGTCAGGTGCTAAGTTAAGAGATCTTCAGAGCACTGAGTAATAAGGGTGAGTGTTATTTTAGATGTGTTGTCTAGAAAGACTCCTTGGGGAAGATGTCACCTGAAGACAGACTGGAATGAAGTGAGGCAGCAAGCCATGAGGCTATTTGGGGAAGAGTGTCATTGACTGAGGGAACTCAAATGCCAAGACCTAGAGGCAGGAGATGGTGGTGTTTCTGCTATTTTTATTCATACTAGCAGTAGAAGAAAAAACTATTTTTTGCAGTACATATATTAAAATTAACTGTGCTTGACAGGAATTATGATTAAGGGCGAATCACACAAAAATCCATACAACTATGCAATCATAGAACATAAAGTCATTGTTACCAGGAAATGTGTTACACAAGCAGGTAGTTAAGCATGAATGTCTACTCAGCGAGCATTTAAAGCACATACAAGCTAAAGACTAGCAATCAGTTGACAACACTTAATATCAGAACCCAGCTAGCAACATGTCATTGCTAGAGAACTCAGAGAATTAAGAGAATGAAGGTCTGAGATCCTGGGCCAGCCATTAAATAGGCATAGGAGACAGTGTAACCCACACAGCTGAGAGCTACACAAGGCTGGGCTACACCTAAGTGTCAGATTCGGGTACAGAGTTCCTATGTTTTCTTAAAACAGGTTCTTATTCCCAGGAGTCATGGCTTCTTTCTTTTCTATTGAAGTAGTTATAACTCTTCTCCAAACATTTTGGATCTTCTTGCCTAAGAAAAAATATTATCTCATACAGCTCTAGTACAACTTTGCCCTATGCTAACATCATTACTCCATCAATTAAACAGAAGCTAATCTGCATTGCTGACACATATATCAGAGAGAAAAGAAAAACAAATTGGTGTGTTCATGGAAGAAAAAATAGGATGGTGTGCCAGTGAGTGAGTACAAGTGCTAGAAAATACTGTCAAATAAGTAGCTAAGAAGCCAGGATGAAATCCTACAAAGCTTGGCCAGGGCAGCCAAGGCCAAGTCCTACAGACCTTAGCACTCTGGATTTTATAGTAAATGTGATAAGAAGCAATTGAAGGTTATAAGCAGAAGAATAAAATAATCTTTCATTTTAGAAGGAACACTC
This sequence comes from Lepus europaeus, assembly GCF_033115175.1. Taxonomy (NCBI): domain Eukaryota; kingdom Metazoa; phylum Chordata; class Mammalia; order Lagomorpha; family Leporidae; genus Lepus; species Lepus europaeus. Next base: position 81,796,334 of record NC_084835.1, read on the forward strand.
TGGAAATTGTGTGGAGAATGGGATCCAGGAATCAAGAAAAAAAAAAAAAAACAGAATGAGTAACTCTCCTGATAACAGACTATCATGGATTCATGGATTAAACATCATTAAGCTTCAGTCATGGTAATGAATGGTCAGATGGCGAATATATTTTTAAAGATAGAGTAATAGGATTTTCTGATTAGATGTGGGCTATATGAAATAAAGAGAAATCAAATACGACTAAGCAATCTTTCTTTTTTTTATCAAATTCAATATGCATGTAATTTACTAAAATAGGATACACAGGGGAAGAGTAATTTTAATGGAGATTCAGGAAGAAATCTTCAGTCCCAGTGTTGAACTTACTTAGATTAAAATACCTAATGTAAGTCCAAGACGGGATGTAAAGTATTAAATGAAGGAGACTGGCTGGGCCAGAACTATAAAAGCGTAAGAACAACACTTGAAAATATAGAACTGGAGGAAATCACCTAAGGAGTAAGTATAAATACAGAAGTGCTTCTTGTTGGTTGATGAGTTTATAATTTTAAACATGGCAACTTAAAGTCTTTTGTCATCCACAGTCATATATGATTTGCTGCTCATAAAGCTAAAGCGTTGTTGGTTCTGTGTTTAGCTGTCCTCCTATAGGTTCCTATGGACTTCTTCCAGCCACTTCTATTGTATTCAGTACTTTGGGACAGCTCTGTAAACAGATGAAGCCAGTAATGTATTAACAGTACCAACTGAGAGAAAGTATGGTTAACTGAGGTTACTAAAAACAAAAAGCAATTCAAATCAATTGGCAGTCTACAAAAAGAGATAAAGATTTTAAAAGCTATTTTTAAAATTGCTACATTGGTCTATTATGTTAGGTTATATGTGTGTACATATTGTATGTCCACATGGGAAAATTTTATTAAGAATTTTATTTTAATTGGCTTATAGATAAGATTGTCCATAAATTTAAGCTGCTAAAATTAATCAAAGATACATTTTAATTTGTGGGACCTGAATCTGTGTATCATATGTTTTAAACGTGTTGGTAGAAAGAAACTAAAAACATTTTAGATGGTTGTGCTTAAGTTTACTGGTTAAACAAACTACACCATGTTAGATATTTAAGAGGTGTTTCCAAATACATGATTCTTAAAATTTATAGAAGGCATTGGACCTTCTGGTAAATGTTTTATTAAGTTGATATCTAATGGTTGAAACTGTTTGCTAAGTATTCATGTGATATTGCTATTGTCAGCAAGCAATCTAGGACTTGCTCCCTCATTTCTTTATTCTAAGCCCAACTTGTTCTTTCATTTCTCTATTCTCCTCAAGGTAGGAAACTAATTCTATTATGAAGGAATCTGTAGGACACACAATTTAATCTTTAGACCTTATAAAAGAGATGGCTAACATTTTTCTGTAATAGCACAGCCAAAATAAGAGCTTAAATAATAATCTCATAGCTAGATTTACTTCGCCATCAGTGAAGTAAACAGTAAATAGAGAAAACCTCCCTTTCAGACCAAAGGGAAAGAAAGTTTTAAAGTGAGAATATAATTTTCCTCATGGGCACTGTCTACCTTAGAAAAACATGCCTGTGACTATAGACTTGTAGTTCAGGCCACCGAAGAATAGAGATGGGACTTGGGCACTCCCTTGACTTGCATCCTCTGGCCTGCTTTAACACAAACCAGGAGGAAAAGCAAGCTAGGCATCAGAAGCAATGGGTGGCAGGCCTATTAATGGCTGATCTGTACAGTGATCTGCCCTCAAGGAGACCCAACAGGCCAGTCCACTGCAGTGGCTTTCAATGTGGTAAGCCTGGGCTTCAGCAGAAGTCAGCTTGTGAAGAGCCCTGGCAGCTCTGCCAAGAGTTGGATCACTGGAAATGGACCTGCCCTGGAGTGGAAGGACGCCCAGGTCAGAGCCACAGATCTTATTGGCTCTAAGCTGAAAAGCCCTTCACTCAGCACAACTTCCAAAGTGACCGCTGCAGCTGAGAGGACGGCCAAGTAGGGTCAGCAACATTGAAGGCAAAATACTTCAAATAACTATATTTAGAATCCAAGATGATATTCACAAAATAAATCAACATATATGTTATAATATATCTGCAAAATATCAAAGAGAGAAGATACTTAAAAGCCACCTCAGGAGGGACTGGCGCTGTGGCATAGCAGGTAAAGCTGCTGCCTGCAGTGCCGGCATCCCATATGGGCGCCAGTTCGAGACCTGGCTGCTCCACTTCCAATCCAGCTCTCTGCTTTGGCCTGGGAAAGCAATACAAGATGGCCCAAGTCCTTGGGCACCTGCACCCACGTAGCAGACCCGGAAGAAGCTCCTGGCTTCAGATGACTGCAGCTCCGGCCATTGCAGCCAACTGGGGAGGGAAGGAGCAGATGGAAGACCTCTCTCTCTCTCTCTCTCTCTCTCTCTTTCTGCCTCTCCTCTCTGTGTAACTGCGACTTTCAAGTAAAATAAATAAATCATAAAAAAGCCACCTGAGGAAAAGAACTGCTGACTTGCAAAGGAACAATAATTCTACCTACAGCAGATGTTGGAGCGGCTCAATCATGCCAGAAGAAAATGGAATAATATATGCAAATTATCAACCTAAATCTAAACTTGATACCTTACTAATTATTATTTTAGAAGGCCAAATTAAATGCCTTTATAATGAAAACATTAAAACAGTTTGCCACCATTGAATACACACCAAAATCTATAAAGCATGAATTCAGCAATAAGAAAATACAATACAGAATGAAAGAATAGAATGAACAATACATAGTTGATTTTCTTCATTCACGGTAATTATGTTCTATTATATTGCAAAGAACACTGAATTCATCAATACTGAACCTAGTGGAAATAAATCTACAGGTCTATATCTATGGCTATATATACCATATAAATGATAATCTTAAACCCTAAAACATAACTCATCCTGATATATTCTGTCTTCTTTATCTTACAAGAGAAAATGAAGTTCAGAAGTGTTTAGCAACTTGTCACCCAATGAACATATGCCAGACTTAGGAATCAAACTCAGCCCAACTGGTCCCAGAGATTCAACTTCTTGCTGCACCATCTCTGGTCTCTGGTTATCTCTGCATGAGAGATGAAAGACAATACCGAGCATAGCCTTATTTGGCCTAGCTGTGAGTGTGTGTGTTGGTTGACTCAAATTACTCACCAGGCTATGCTTGTCCAGAAATGAACATGAAGGCTACAAGTATGAATTTTTAGGTTCCAAAGAAATTTTAATGAACAGGCAAATTTATAAATATGGAATCCTGTAACAATGAAGATCAACAGAATACCTGTCTACAGTCAATGTTATCAGTATTTTCTAAGATTACTTGAAAAATAAAGTGCTATGCATTTTGTTCTTTAAAAACATACATTTCCAGGCAGGAAAAATAAGATAATGGGACACTATTCATGAAATTAGTAGCTCAGGTTAAATACTATTTATTTCTCCCTAGGGAATAAATTAGATATCAAGTTGTACAGAAAAGAGTTAATATAATAGGCTTGACACTGCTATCCTTAGATATTTGTAAGTTTAGCTCTTGGCTGGCATCTGGGAACTAGCAACTCGGGAGGGTTCCCACCATTCTCTAAATGATAAAGGCGATTTTGAGGACCTAAAGGATTTGTGCAAACAATCTGGTTTATGCCAAACACCTGCTTTCCTTCTGGTGGACTGGGATTTTGATACGTGCTAAGCAGAGGACCCTGAATCCAAATGCTCTGGGCATTGAGTTTCTAATGAGCCTTCTTGGTAGACAACATCTCACTCATGTTGGCACAACTCATTGCTGGAGGGATTAAGTGATCCACTGGGAATGAATTCTTGGAAACTTATGCCAGATTTCCCACCATATGCCTTTTCCCTATGCCGATTTTTGCTTTGTACCCTTTTTCTAAAATAAATCAATACATCAAAGTATTACCCTATGCTGAGTTCTGTGAGTTTTCCTGGTGAATGGCTGACCCAGAAAGGTCTTGCAAACCACCACACATAAATTAATCTGGATATTTTATACAGTCTTTTAAAAAAGGAGATACTGCCATGTGTGACAACATAGATTATGAGAGGACATTATGCTAAATGAAATTAGCCAGAGACAGAAAGAAAAAAATAATAATACGTATTCTCATTTATCTGTGGAACCTAAAAGTGTTGACCACTTAAAAACAGAGTAGAATGGTAGCTACTGGGGCAGGGAGCTGGGAGAAATGGGAAGATGCAGGTTAATGGGTACAAAGCTTGCAGTTATATAGTATAAATAAGTTCATAAATTTAACATACAGCTTGATGGCTATAGTTAATAATGCCCCATTGTATTCCTTAGCAATATTTCAGGTGTGTGTGCCTGCATACAGATATACATATACACACACACTGGTAACTACAGAGGTGGAACTGTTAATTTGCTTGACTGTAGCAATCATTTGACCATGTACACAACTAGTTATATCAAAGCATCATTTTGTATACCCTAACTGTACATGCTTTTTATTAAAAACAATTTTTAAGGGGCTGGCACAGCGATGTAGTAACCTAAACCTTTACCTGCCATGCTGGCATCCCAAATGGGTGTTGATTCGTGTCTTGGCTGCTCCTCTTTTGATAAAACTCTCTGCTTGTGGCCTGGGAAAGCAGTGGAGATGGCCCAAGTACTCGGGCCCCTGCACCCACATGGGAGACCTGGAAGAAGCTTCTGCTCCTGGCTTTGGATAAGCTCAGCTCCAGCCCTGTGGCCATTAGGGGAGTGAACTAACAGATGGAAGACCTTTCTCTCTGCCTCTGCCTCTCTCTCTCTGTAACTCTACCTCTCAAATAAATAAATATTTTTTAAAAAACAAATTTTTAAAACTTAACATAAACAATTATTTGTTAAAATTTTACTGCCTTAAGGAATGCTGCATCTGTTGTGGGGAGGCCCCTAGCTAAGGCTAGCTCCAGGTTCTTATCTCCCCTTTAAAAATAATCCAAGGAAGAGATTTAAAGATGAGCATGAAAAGTAATTTAAAGTGAAAAGTATACATTCAGGAAATCGTACAGGCAAACTTATGAGAGCAAGCAGCAATCAACAAGGTTTGGCCATGTTTTTATACTGTCTGGAGGCATAAGGGATATTGTCAGCAGGAGGAAGAGCTTAATTAAATATTCAGAGGATGGAGTTTAGGGTGGGAATTAAGCAACACCCACTTCTGTGTCCTTTTTTTTTTTAAATCTCTGAATTGTCATGGCATCAGGTAGATGATGACAGCAGGAGTAGAGATCATGGCAGTTTCATTACAATGGCATCATAATGACCTAAAGATCACCACAGACTGCACCCACATTGGATAGTTCCAGCTAGCACTGGTTCTGAATTTGCAACATACCAAAACTTATGGTTTGTGCTACACAGAGGAGGAGGATGGAGGTATATGGAGGGGAGGTTTGGGCAGTGCAGAAAAAGATCTGGATGATGCAGAGTGATATGTCACGTAGGCAGAGCTGGCTTCAGCCAGAGTTGTCATGTTGGCCAGATGCAGTTGTCAAACCATGGACCATGCTGCCACACAATGAGCCAAGCAAGGCTGCCACAGGCCAGGCAAAGCAGTGTCAAACTTCAGCTCCTCTTGCTCTCATTACCTTCTTGCCCACATCACTTGCAGGCATAATGGTACATCTGCTAAGGGACTTCTCTTCCTATCATAAACAGCTATAGCCTGGACAAAATGTGTCAGGAACCTTTCTTTTGGACATCAGAAACAGGAAAAATGGGGTCTTAATCCATGAAAGGGGAAAACATAAGGGGCCCAGTTCTCCTCTAGGCTTAAGTGTACTGGTATCTCACTGAGCTAAGAAGTGAGAACTTCTGTGCAAGGCTGTTTAAACAATTAAACCTGATGATCAAGATAGTAGAAAACAGTGGGCTGCATACAGTAAACGGAACTCTACTTTGATGAACACTATGATCAGGGTTGGAGGTACTGGAAAAAATCCAGAAAAAGAGGTCATTCACCAGGGTAAATAGGCCATTAAGACCTAGTGTCAAACAAAATTGTCACTATTCAGACTTCATGATTGTGGTTCCTAAGAAGTATGGACTTGGCAGGAAAGAACTAGAAAAAAAATAAGGTGAAATTGAGGGAGTTAAGGGGGAACTGATAGATCCTGATAGAATCTGACAGTCCTAGATACTGAACCCTGCCTTTTAAAGCTAGTGCGTTTGAAAGGCAGAGGGGGAGAGGGGGAGAGGGGGAGAGGGGGCTAGGGGGAGAGATTGATTTCTTCCACTTACCAATTGACTCCACAAATGCTCACAACAGCTAGGGCTGCTTGAGACTGAAGCCAGGAACTGCAAATCCCATCCCTGTCTCCCACATGGGTGGTTGAAACCCAACTAAGGGACCATCATTTACTGCCTCCCAAGGTACGTACTAGCATGACACAGGATAGGAAGTGGAGCCAACACTCCATATGAGATACAGGCATTCCAAGTAGTGGCAACCAGCATGGAAGAATTACCATAGCTGATCAGTGGATAAGCTATTACACAGAAAAATTCCATTCTTCGATTAATTTTCTTTAGGACTTCATTGTCTGACACTACTGTTTCTATCTTATTTTTACAATATTTCCTTTATTACCTATTCAGAAAATGGTTGTTTACAACAAAGTAAATAAAATTTGGTGAGAATGTACCAGTTTATGCAATTCAGTAAAGAAACTCTCTTCCTATTCCATCCTCAGCCTCCCTTCTGAATACAAATCCAAAATGTTTATTTGGAACTATTTCCCACACTCCTGAAACTGGAAATATTTAAAATACCTACTATCTTTCATAAACCCAATGTACATCTGCTTCTTTTTGTGATTAACACGAATGAATATCTACAGAACCTACAGTTCAAGCCTTCGGAGTAATATATACTGTAAATTTTTGAACAGACACATTAAAATTGTAAATATTTATGAAATAGTATTGAAATTTTTATACATGTATACATTATATAATGCCCAATCAGGATAATTATATCCCTCCTCAAATATTTCTTTATTGCAAAAGCATTCAAAATCTTATCTTCTAGAGTTTTAGTTTTATTTTTATAGGAAAATACATAGTACATTAACATTTTCTATAATCATCCTACTCTGCAATAGATCTCCAGAATTTCTGACTTCTACTACAACTCAGTACTCATAATGAACCTTCCCTATCTTTCCCACCCTACTTCCAACCCACACTCTGGTAACTTCCATTATACTTGTAAATTCTATGAGATCACCTTTTTTTAGGGTTCTACATATGTGACACAGCATGTTAAACCACAATTTCTATGCCAGTATCACTTATCAGAGTGTGGGATCAAATCCCAGCTGCTCTGCCTCTGATCCAGCTCCATGCTATGGAGTCTGGAAAAGCAGTGGAAGATGTCCCAAGTAGTTGGGCCTGCCTATGTGGGAGACCCAGATGGAACTCCTGGCTCCTGGCTTCAGCCTGGCCCACACAAGGCTGTTGTGGACATTTGGGTAGTAAACCAGCAGATGAAAGATCTTTCTCTCTCTCTCTCTCTCTCTCTCTCTCTCTCTCTCTCTCTTTCTCTCTGTCACTCTGCCTTTCAAATAAATAAATCTTTAAAAATATTTCCACATGTGAAATTCATATAGCATTTTGTCTTTTTGTGATTGTTATCTCACTTTAACATAATGACTTCTAATTCCATCCATGTTATTTTAAACAAGATCCCACCCTTTTGTATGGCTGAGTAGTATTTCATTCCGTATACATATCACATTTTCTTGAACCATTCAACAGTGGATAGACACATAGATTGCAATAGCTAAGAAATGGAAACAAATAGTGCTGCAACAATTACAGGCTTGCAGACGTCCCTCTGACAGACTGATTTCATATCCCTTAAATATATAAGTGGTGGGATTTCTGACCAATATCAAAAGACAAAAATGATCCAATCTAACAGGAGTGAGGTGATATTTTGTTGTGGTTTTGATTTGCATTTCCCTGATGAACAGTGATGTCCACCATCTTTTCATGTACCTGTTGGCCATTTGTGTGTCTTCCTTTCAGAGAAGTCTGCTGAGATTCTGGGATTCCAGTCTAAGGATTGGATTCAGTTTCCTCTCCCTCTTGCAAGCAGGACATAAAGTGTTTCTCTCCACATTGTACTACATGGAGCAGTGATAAAGGCAGTCTTTCATTCCCATCTTCTTCATTGTCACTTTTCTTATGATGCCAAAACCTGGCAGCATAGTCTCACCTAGCTTCTGTTGCTCTTTTGAAGATGACTTGGCACATAAATAGCCATTCAAACTGGTGTCTGTGACGTCAGAGCATCTTCTCAGCTACTTTCTGAGGTCACATTTGAACGTTAACAAGACAGCCTAAAACATTTGAAAACTTTTTGCTTTATCACCCACCACCCTACCCTGCTCACCATACAATCAGCAGCCAAATCATGTATATGTCATTCCGTACTCCACAATCCTTCCTGATTAATGTTCCTAAAGCATAGCTCTAAGCACATCATTTTCCTGCTACCAAACCACTCTTCATCTATTACACATTACTATAATTGAAGCAGAGCTATGAAAAATAGCCTCATATACTAAATTTATAATCCTAAATATAGTAAGGGCAGTAATGATGAAAGAACCCTGAATCATCACAGCTCTGAAGGTTAAGAAAAGCATTGTATACTATTTTGCCACTAATGAAGTACAGTAGATAAATCAGATACAACATGAAATGGCAGTGGTATAAATAATGGCAGCCTGTTTATATGTAAATAGTGAATTTTCACCTCACAAAACATTGTTTTTATATGGCAATTCTCAAACACAGTAAAGATATTTCCAAACCACAGGTGTGTGGGTGGGGGAAGATACTGATAGACACAACACTGTTTATGTTTATTAGTCTATTCTACTCACAGCAATGCCCACTGACAGAAATACTTTAATGGGGCAAAGCATATATCATCAGACAAATCTATCTGGGATAAAAGAGCTGTTCTACATATAATAAGAATATTAAATTCACCAGAAATATAGTATATATTATTATAGTTGTAAAGTCATCCTGCATTAGTTAGTACTCCATGTTAAATAAAAAGAGGGAGAAGAAAATGAGATACAGGAAAAGAAGCTATACTTTCAGTTAATCTTTGGAATAATAGTAATAGAAACTGCTTTAAGAGTAAATCTTATTTGGATTGGTACTGATTCAAGTAGGAGTGTTCATTGTTATCTGAGTACTTGATGTCACTCAATGATCATTTTATATACCCCTTGTTAACTCTCTTTCTCATTTATACAACTACCCACCTAAAGCTATATGTAATCTTATAATTCCTTAATTGTCTTTCCAGGTCAATGAAAAACTAAGAGATTTTCAGCACAAACATCATCATAATTTTACCACTCTTATTCAAGAAAATCACCATACCTGCATCCATCCTTTTCATCATCATCCCTGTAATTCTACCTGTTCTAGATAAATTTTTCCACTTGAGTTTTTGTTTCATTTTTAACCTAAACCATAAAAATCACATCGATGAGAAGAAATCTTACATAAGATCTCTCATGCCCTTTTTTCCTAATAAATTCTTAGAAGCCTTAAAGAAATCTAACAACTTCTTATAGAAATGAGAGCATACTTTTTGCCCTTTGGTTCCTTTTGATCCAATGTGTACATTCTTCCTGTATTTTCATGCTCTCTTTTTCATGTTTTTCTTTTTCATTGCCAACTTTACTTGACTCTTAAAGTGTTATGTTCTGTAAGTCCTTTGTTTTGCTATTACCATTCCTTCCAAACACTAGACCCCCCATGGAAATATATGCATTATCTTCATTTTAACTACCATCTATTAGGTGGCAAAACATGAGTTGCATCTCACTCTATCTTTAAATTATAGTGAGTAATATCTCATTCTGTCTTTAAAAAAGTTTGAGCAGGGGACAGTGCTGTGGTGTAGTAGGCTAAACCTCCACTTGTGGCACTGGCATCCTATATGGGCCCTGGTTCGTGTCCCTGTTGCTCCTCTTCTGATTCAGCTCTCTGCTATGGCCTGGCAAAGCAGAAGATGACCCAAGAGCTTGAGCCCCTGCACCTGCATGGGAGACCTGGAAGAAGCTCCTGGATCCTGGCTTTGAATCCTCCCATTTCCAGCTGTTGCAGCCATCTGGGGAGTGAACCAGTGAATGAAAGATCTTTCTCTCTGTCTCTCCCTCTCAAACAAATACATAAAATCTTTGAAAACAAAAAAGAAAGCTTGATTTTGCTTGAAAGTGGCAAATACATCTCATCCATATATTTACAATGTACCTAAAGTCTCCAAACTCATCCAAACCAAAGCTGAACTCATCTTTATAACATCCTTTAACTTTTAAAAGTCATGGGTCATTGATAGTCTGGCCTGGTGGTTTTTGATGAAACAGACTCCTCAAAATAATCAATGAGCTTCGATTATTTGTATTTTTTAATTGAAAAGCAACCACAAGCTTGGATGTCGTCTAAACACAGTGACAATGTCTGAAGATCTTTTACTTAGAGAATCTATATTCTGCTTTTTTTTGCATAATGTCCATTAACTCGATGTACTTCAAAGCCTTGGGTTTAATGGGAAGGGAGTATCTTAATCATTTTTTTTTTTTTTGCTGTAATGATTCCAATATAATAATCTTGCTAAAACAGAGACTTTGCTGCCTCTGCTAGCATCAATTTCAGCCTAGAATAGGAAAACTGATTTTTTTTTTTCAACATTTAAGGTTTCAATTTACAAATTCAGGAAACTTTAGAAAGCTGCATTTTCTTCCCTTTCCGCTTTCAGGCAGGCTGCCCCTAGTCAGAGTTTATTCACTTCTTGTAAGGCTTAGCTAAAAATAATTAAATGATAAGCATTACCTGTCAATCTTTTGGATTTTTCCACAATTAAACTAATGAGGCATAATAAGCTGTAACCAGAACTAAGTTCACTTGACTTTTAAAAAGGATAAAGGACAGGAAGTAAGAGAGCAGGCGCAGCATGAGCAGAGCCAAAGTCTCCTGACTCCCAGACACAGCTTCCAGTTTCCTAGGGAGTGCTCCCCCAGGAGAAGTGTGGCCATCAGAGATAAGGATGCATGTGAGTGCAACAATATAAGCTAAAGGAAGCAATCCGTTTTAAGGTTACTTTTGCCCTGGCTAGTCATGCAGTCCTCACGGTTATATGACTAGCTACTCACACTGTTTCCCAAGTGCCCTTATCATCTGGTAACTTAACCTCCTCAGCGCTACTGCCCTAGTTCCAATTCTCTAGGGAAACTTTGTCTCATCAATACCAGTGAGTTAGATCTCAGCAGTTTAAATGAGAAAACACAAGGTGTGGTACTTAACCAAATTCTCACTTATCATTGATCAATTATGTGTAATCTACCAACAATTTGAGTTTACATTACAAGAGAACTTTCCTAGAGTTAACCCTTCATATGATATCTGAATGAAGACTATGGAATCACCTATCACCTTTTTCCTTCCACCATTTCTTTTACCTGTCTAGTCTATATTGACATACAGTCCAAAGGTTCAGCAAGCGGCAGTATGATGTACTATTCATATACTTTACTATGTGCTATTCAATATACTTTTAAAGGGTCACACATTCTTGAACTTTAAATACATGAGTCTGCTCTGATCGCTTTCCTATCACCACCAATCAGTCAAAGCCATTGTTTAGGATCTAGTATTTGTAGCAGCATATGTGTGAGTACTGGCTCATGTTAAGTAAAAATTGCTTGTAGCTGCAAACAATAAAACACCCATAAAACAACTGACAAGAAAAGCCTTAGATGCTTTACTTACTCAACAAGAAATAGAGGAGAGGGGTTTTCAGCAACTGGTCCAGCTGCTCAATAATATCATTAAGCACCCAGGTGTCTCTTTCTACCCAACCAGGCACAGCAATGTGAGAGCATCTAGACCTCCTGATATCCCATCCACATAAAAGTGAAGAAAAAAGGGCCGAGGCATTGCTGGTAATTTGTCTCTCTTCACTGGAAAAATACTTTTCATTATGACAAAGCATACATCTTCTTATACTTCATCGACAGAAAAGGTGATTGACAACAGAGCTTTAGAGTAAGTATTTCGAGGAAGGAAAAAGGGTGCTTATAAAGATCTGGCTTAAATGATTACCACTGTTTGCCACAGCAAGTTCTTTAAAATTAATATAATCAAGGAAACTGTCTAAAATATATATGCCAAATTGTCATCTTAACATTCAGTCCAGCTACCAATAATTAAAACCCTCTTTCAAATGTCTAAAGATCAAAAATAAGTGTATGTGCATGAATCACTTTGGAATTATAGAAACCAAATGTTTATATAACTTCATCAGTGGTATTATCAATTATTTATTCTGTGTGCTTTTCTATACTTTACAAATTTTCTACCATAAAAAAGCAGTAACATTGAAGTGCACCTTTTAGAATTATAAAGAATATTATAAATTCATGGAAATGCCAAGAACTCATTAGATATAGAAGTAGTGATAGAAATATAGGTAAGATAGACTTTCAGGAGAAACTATTTTACCTGTATATATGTGTGCAAAGTGTATCAAAAGGAAAATAGTTTATTGTTTAGCATATCTTTAATATCTAAAAATATATGTGTAAACATTTAAATCTCAATTTTTACAACATAATTAAGACTTGATATACTAAGAATTTTTGTCATTTAAAACTCATTTTATTCCCGTTTTAGTTATATAATTATCTCATAATTAGTTTTATGCTCACATGATGCATCTATTATCTGTTTAAAATTCTGCTTTAACACTCAGTACTATTTCCTTTTGTTTTGCCTACCCAACTAAATTTATCACTGATGTGATATATCAGCTGACATTTGCGATTACCTCATGAGCACGTGTTTTTCTATCATTTTTCAGGATAGATGAAATACACTGACACTTCCTTATGTGAGCTAAGATTTGATGTAGTAAGTCAGGAAATATACCATAAATTAGAATATAAAGGAAGACATAGGATAAATGAGAAAGATGTGAGTGGATAGTGCTTATAGAATAGGGATGAAGAGAGACATCTAAGAGATGTTTCCCAGAGGGGTAACCTTGGATATGATACCTAGAATTTTATTAAGCAAAATTCATGCTGGGTCTGTTATAAAATAAATAGAACTTTCAATATTATTTTATATTAGCAATCTCTAATGCTAATATTGTTCTATATTAAGTCTCTTATGTTTAATATTTTAAAATTCTATCTTAGAGATGCAACTTATGCATAGCACCTCTAGCTTCTGTCAACGTAAGTACTGAAACCAAGGTGTTCAACTTACCAGTTTAGGACAAATGAGTTTTTGGTTTATAATGGTTTTGACTATGTCCAAACATTAAAAAAAATTTAACCTTAGGCAGATTCCTAGTTTTAGGAATGTTTACAGGTTTGTACACAGGAAGTGATTAAACTGTGCTGTTTAATTTTACCCTAATAGCTGATACTATAATTTGGATTCAGTTAATATCCCATTTCTTCAGAGAGTATTTAGTTAGAAGAATGAGAAAGAACTGGAGGCTGTCTTCTTTGGATCAATAGAAAAATGTGTTGTTTTTGCAGCCAAATCACAAAGAAATTGTGTCAATCACACAAGCTCCTAAATTTAGCAAGGAAACTATTGTTTCATGGTTTACCTTTCTCTTACTCTCCCATTCATCTATTGAATAAGTAATCTAGAATCTAAGATGTACTCTGAGATGGTACATACAGAGCACAATTTAACCACTGCTCAAGATTTCCCTGGGATACAAGCAGCATTTTTACTACAGGTCATTGGTCTTTTGCTTGAATTCCACAGATGACTGCAAAGCTATCTCAAATGGGCTTAGATTTGCACCAACAGAACCTTTTTATGAGTAAAAGGAAGAAAATACTCTTCACTAACTCAAAATGCCAGAGAACTCTGGCTTTTAAACTCTGATGATGGCTTAACTAAGTCTCAAGGCATAAGAACCACAGGAAAAGCTTATCAGAAACTATAAATTGTGTCAAGATAAATCTCTGAATGTGGTTGGCACTTTTACCTATCTGTCTAAATTATTTGAAAATGCTTTTGTGAGAATTAGATCTTGGTGGGAAACAGGTCATAATATTTTAGCTTTTCTCTTAGTAATTTTCATATTAACACAAGTGTAATCTATTTAACAAGGACTATACTACTAAGGAAGACTATAGTTCAAATCAATTACCTACAAACCTTCAGTTAAAACCAAACTTGGTGAAATATGCTTATTAGTACTTAAAGATTTACATTTTCTTTTTCAACTAGAGTTGCCAGATTTAGAAAAAGGGAGAAAAGAAATCACAATGCTAAAAAAGTATTAGATAAACAAGGAATCAATTTTTAATACAAATAAATTCAAAGAAATTTGAGAACTTCAAACTAAAGTACTACTCATTTATCTGAAATTCAAATTTAACTAAGTACCCTTTATATTTGCATTATCATTATCTGGTACCCTATTTTCAAGAAGTTAAAAAATAACAAAACTCTAAATGACCTAAATGAAAGATCTCTGTGAGTGAGATCCCAGTGGAAAGAACGGGGCCATCAAAGAAGGAGGTACCTTTCTCTGAAGGGAGGAGAGAACTTCCACTTTGACTGTTGGAATAAGATCGAAGTCGGCGAACCCTAAAGGCTTCCATAGCCCTGGCAACTCATGACTAGAGCCTAGCAAGATTACTGACGCCATAAACAAGAGTGTCAAATTGTTAAATCAACAACAGGAGTCACTGTGTACTTACGTCTCATGTGGGATCTGTCCTTAATGTGTTGTCCAATGTGAAGTAATGCTATAACTAGTACTGAAACAGTATTTTTACACTTTGTGTTTCTGTGTGGGTGCAAACTGATGAAATCTTAGTATATACTGAATCGATCTTCTGTATATAAAGATAATTGAAAATGAAAAAAAAAACTTGGTGTTAAATTGGAAATTGCATAGAAAATTAATCAATCTTTAAAAAACTATCATGTAGGATCTCTGTCCTTAATATGCTGTACATTGTGATTTAATGCTATAACTAGTACTCAAACAGTATTTTTCACTTGGTGTTGCTATGTGAGGGCAAACTGTCAAAATCTTTACTAAATATATACTAAACTGATTTTCTGTATATAAAGAGAATTGAAAATGAATCTTGATGTGAATGGAAGGGGAGAGGGAGCGGGAAAGGGGAGGGTTGCGGGTTGGAGGGAAGTTATGGGGAAGAGGGAAGCCATTGTAATCCATAAGCTGTACTTTGGAAATTTATATTCATTAAATGAAAGTTTAAAAAAAAATAACAGGGGAGCAGCAAGATGGCGGAATGGGACGGGAGCACAATGATAGTCCGGGGAGAGACAGTTTAATAAAAGTGGAGATACTGCAGGTTCAAAGAAGAGTAGGGGAAGAAACAGCAGAGGAAACTCTTCCAGAACTAATGATTCACAGTGGACCTGCGTGGGGAGCATGGGAGCCCACAGTTCGGGACACCAGCAGCAGACTCAATACACCAGCACTGGAATGGGAGGTGAGCCGAACCTCAATAGCTGGAGACACCGGCAGGGAAGCGAAAAGAGGAGACTAGAGTGAATGAGACTTGAAACCTCGTGGGGAAAAGTTCACGTGGATAACTAGAAGAGAGAGAGAGAGAAAAAAAAAAGTGAACGATACGGACACGAGTTTCTCTTTCTCCGCTCACATCTCAAAGGCGAGCAAGACAAAGAGCAGGCACCATTTTGGATATACGTCATAAGCAGGGCGATCTCAGGTCTGCACCTGCCTTGAGCCAAGCAGAAAAACCTGACCCTGGGTGGGGGGGGTGAAATAACAGGAGATTGGGACATAGTAAATGTGTGTTGCTAAAGAACTGAGACTGTGAAAAAAGAGACGATGGGGGAGAGAATTCACAGAATTCACGTGAGTGCTCTCCAGAGATGCTACAATTTGGTAACCTTGGCAACCCAGTGGGAGTCTGCATGAGAATTGGAGCCCACACTGAGGGCAGCAGAGATTACCTGTGTGGTCCTTGGGAAAGAGCTTCGGATCTCTGGCCCCTGTGGGTATATCATTTGCCTGCTAACCACCTCCAATTCCGTTCGGCTGTGCAGAATTACTTCCCTTTTGAATCAAAAAGAGAGAGAGAGAGAGAGAGAGAGAGAGAGAGAGAGAGAGAGAGAGATTTACCACGCCTACCCTGGGAGTGTCACCTTTGGCACATCCTCAACCCTGAGGAACCAAACAGAGCTCTCAGGCCACACCCATCTCAAGCCTCTAAGGCTCAATCAAAAGCAGGCAGTCCACTTAATCTAGAGTCATAGTATAATAAGAAAAAAACACCACAGTGAAGAAATCAAAGAATATCTCCAATATGTCAAACAACAAATGCAAAAAACAAGTTAACAAGAACAAGGAAGACACTATGATGCCCCCAAATGAACAAGACACCCCAATTCAAGATTACAAAGATGATGAGATAGAAGAAATGCAAGAAGCAGATATCAAAAAATTGATAAGAACACTAAGAAGTTCTCAAAAACAAATTCTTGAACTACAGAAATCCTTAATGGACAAGATAGAAAATCTCTCATGAAAATGAAATATTAAGGAGGAATCAAAATGAAATGAAACAACTAGTAGAACATGATAGTGACGAGAAATCATAATGAAATGAAGAATTCAATAGATCAAATGACAAACACATTAGAGAGCCTTAAAAACATAATGGGTGAAGCAGAAGAGAGAATATCAGACTTAGAAGACAGAGCACAGGAAAGTATACAGTCAAACCAAAGAAAAGAAGAGGAAATTAGAAATCTAAAAAATATTGTCAGGAATCTACAGGATACTATTAAAAAACCCAACATTCGGGTTCTAGGATTTCCTGAAGGCATGGAGAGGGAGAAAGGATTAGAAGGCCTTTTTAGTGAGATACTAGCAGAAAATTTCCCGGGTTTGGAGAAGGACAGAGACATCCTAGTACAGGAAGCTCATAGAACCCCTAATAAACATGACCAAAAGAGATCCTCACCACAACACGTTGTAATCAAACTCACCACGGTGAAGCAGAAAGAAAAGATCCTAAAAAATGCAAGAGAGAAATATCAGATTACTCTCAGAGGATCTCCAATTAGACTCACAGCAGACTTCTCATCAGAAACCCTACAAGGTAGGAGGGAATGGTGAGACATAGCCCAGGTACTAAGAGAGAAAAACTTCCAGCCCAGAATATTATATCCTGCAAAGCTCTCATTTGTGAATGAAGGTGAAATAAAGACCTTTCACAGCAAACAAATTGAAAGAATTTGTTGCCACTCGTCCTGCCCTGCAAAAGATGCTTAAAGATCTGTTATACGCAGAAACACAGAAACACGGTCATCAACATGAAAGAAGGTATAGGAAGGAAACCTCACAGCAAAAGATCACAGGGAACTCAAAGCATATATTACAAAATATCTTTGGGAAATGGTAGGGCAAAGTTACTACTTATCGATAGGAACATTGAACATTAATGGCCTGAACTATCCAGTTAAAAGACACCGATTGGCTAACTGGGTTAAGGAACAAAATCCATCTATTTGCTGCTTACAAGAAACACATCTTTCTAACAAAGATGCATACAGACTGAAAGTGAAAGGCTGGAAAAAGATATACCATGCCAACAGAAATGAAAATGGAGCGGGCATAGCCATCTTAATATCGGATAACATAAATTTTACCACAAAAACTATTAGGAGAGACAAAGAAGGGCACTATATAATGATTAAGGGATCAATTCAACAGGAAGATATAACGATTATCAATGTATATGCACCTAATTACAGGGCACCGGTTTATTTAAAAGACCTGTTAAGGGACTTAAAGGGAGACTTAGACTCCAATATAATAGTACAGGGGGACTTCAATACTCCACTCTCAGAGATAGACAGATCAACAGGACAGAAGACTAAAAAGGAGACAGAAGATTTAAATGACACTGTAGCCCAAATGGATCTAACAGATATCTACAGAATTTCTCATCCTACACAGAAAGAATTTACATTCCTCTCAGCAGTACATGGAACCTTCTCTAGAATTGACCACATACTAGGCCATAAAGCAAGTCTCAGCAAATTCAAAAGAATTAGAATCATACCAAGCAGCTTCTTAGACCATAAAGGAATGAAGCTGAAAATTAGCAACTCAGGAATCCCTAGAACATATGCAAACACATGGAGATTGAACAACATGCTCCTGAATGAACACTGGGTCATAGAAGAAATTAAAAGAGAAATCAAAAATTTCCTGGAAGTAAATGAGGATAAAAGCACAACATACCAAAACCCCTGGGATACAGCAAAAGCAGTATTAAGAGGAAAGTTTATATCAATAGGTGCCTACATCAAGAAATTGGAAAGGCACCAAATAAATGAGCTTTCAGTTCATCACAAGGATCTAGAAAATTGACAGCAAACCAGACCGAAATCTAGTAGGAGAAGAGAAATAATTAAAATCAGAGAAGAAATCAACAGGATTGAATCCAAAAAAAAAAAAATTACAAAAATCAGCCAAACAAGGAGCTGGTTTTTTGAAAAAACAAACAAAATTGACACCCCATTGGCCCAACTAACTAAAAAAAGAAGAGAAAAGACCCAAATCAATACAACCAGAGATGAAAAAGAAAACGTAACAACAGACACCACAGAAATAAAAAGAATCATCAGAAATTACTACAAGGACTTGTATGCCAGCAAACAGGGAAATCTATCAGAAATGGATAGATTCCTGGACACATACAACCTACCTAAATTGAGCCAGGAAGACAGAGAAAACCTAAACAGACCCATAACTGAGACAGAAATTGAAACAGTAATAAAGGCCCTCCCAACAAAGAAAAGCCCAGGACCAGATGGATTCACGGCTGAATTCTACTAGACATTTAAAGAAGAACTAACTCCAATTCTTCTCAAACTATTCAGAACAATCGAAAAAGAGGGAATCCTCCCAAATTCTTTCTATGAAGCCAGCATCACCTTAATTCCTAAGCTGGAAAAAGATGCAGCATTGAAAGAGAATTACAGAGCAATATCCCTGATGAACATAGATGCAAAAATCCTCAATAAAATTCTGGCCAATAGAATGCAACAACACATCAGAAAGATCATCCTCCCAGACCAAGTGGGATTTATCCCTGGTATGCAGGGATGGTTCAATGTTCGCAAAACAATCAACGTGATACACCACACTAACAGACTGCAGAAGAAAAACCATGATTCTCTCAATAGATGCAGAGAAAACACTTGATAAAATACAACATGTTTTCATGATGAAAACTCTAAGCAAACTGGGTATAAAAGGAACATTCCTCAATACAATCAAAGCAATTTATGAAAATCCCATGGCCAGTATCCTATTGAATGGGGAAAAGTTGGAAGCATTTCCACTGAGATCTGGTACCAAACAGGGATGCCCACTCTCACCACTGCTATTCAATATAGTTCTGGAAGTTTTAGCCAGAGCTATTAGTCAAGAAAAAAATTAAAGGGATACAGATTCGGAAGGAAGAATTCAAACTATCCCTCTTTGCAGATGATATGATTCTTTATTTAGGGGATCCAAAGAACTCTACTAAGAGATTATTGGAACTCATAGAAGAGTTTGGCAAAGTAGTAGAATATAAAATAAACGCACAAATATCAATAGCCTTTGTATACACAGGTAATGCCACAGCTGAGAAAGAACTTCTAAGTTCAATCCCATTCTCAATAGCCACAAAAACAATCAAATACCTTGGAATAAACTTAACCAAGGATGTTAATGATTTCTACGATGAGAATTACAAAACCTTACAGAAAGAAATAGAAGAGGATACCAAAAAATGGAAAAATCTTCCATGCTCATGAATTGGAAGAATCAACATCATCAAAATGTCCATTCTCCCAAATGCAATTTATAGATTCAATGCAATACCAATCAAAATGCCAAAGACATTCTTCTCAGATCTGGAAAAAATGATGCTGAAATTCATATGGAGACACAGGAAACCTTGAATAGCCAAAGCAATCTTGTACAACAAAAACAAAGCCGGAGGCA
The DNA here is from genome assembly GCF_033115175.1 of Lepus europaeus. Lineage (NCBI taxonomy): Eukaryota > Metazoa > Chordata > Mammalia > Lagomorpha > Leporidae > Lepus > Lepus europaeus. The sequence continues at coordinate 81,816,455 of NC_084835.1, forward strand.
TCACAATACCAGATTTCAGGACATACTACAGGGCAGTTATTGTCTAAATAGCATGGTACTGTACAGAAACAGATGGATAGACCAATGGAACAGAATAGAAACACCAGAAATCAATCCAAACATCTACAGCCAACTTATATTTGATCAAGAATCCAAAACCAATCCCTGGAGTAAGGACAGTCTATTCAATAAATGGTGCTGGGAAAACTGGATTTCCACGTGCAGAAGCTTGAAGCAAGACCCCTACCTTTCACCTTACACAAAAATTCACTCAACATGGATTAAAGACTTAATCTACGACCCGAAACCATCAAATTATTAGAGAGCATTGGAGAAACCCTGCAAGATATAGGTACTGGCCAAGACTTCTTCGAAAAGACCCCAGAAGCACAGGCAGGCAAAGCCAAAATTAACTATTGGGGTTGCATCAAATTGAGAAGTTTCTGTACTTCAAAAGAAACAGTCAGGAAAGTGAATAGGCAACCGACAGAATGGAAAAATATTTGCAAACTATGCAACAGATAAAGGGCTGATAACCAGAATCTACAAAGAAATCAAGAAACTCCACAATATCAAAACAAACAACCCTCTTAAGAGATGGGCCAAAGACCTCAACAGACATTTTTCAAAAGAGGAAATCCAAATGGCCAACAGACACATGAAAAAATGTTCAAGATCACTAGCAATCAGGGAAATGCAAATCAAAACCACAATGAGGTTTCACCTCACCCTGGTTAGAATGGCTCACATTCAGAAATCTACCAACAATAGATGCTGGAGAGGATGTGGGGAAAAAGGGACACTAACCCACTGTTGGTGGGAATGCAAACTGGTTAAGCCACTATGGAAGTCAGTCTGGAGATTCCTCAGAAACCTGAACATAACCCTACCATACAACCCAGCCATCCCACTCCTTGGAATTTACCCAAAGGAAATTAATTTGGCAAATAAAAAAGCCATCTGCACATTAATGTTTATTGCAGCTCAATTCACAATAGCTAAGACCTGGAACCAACCCAAATGCCCATCTACAGTAGACTGGATAAAGAAATTATGGGGCATGTACTCCATAGAATACTATACATCAATAAGAAACAATGAAACCCAGTCATTTGCAACAAGATGGAGGAATCTGGAAAACATCATGCTGAGTGAATTAAGCCAGTCCCAAAGAGACACATATCATTTGTTTTCCCTGATCGGCAACAGCTAACTGAGCACCAAAGGGGAAACCTGTGGAAGTGAAATGGACACTATGAAAAACAATGACTTGATCAGCTCTTGTCCTGACTGTTGATGTACATTGTAAATCTTTATCCATTTTAGTATTCTTTTTTTTTGTTCTAGTACTAGTGGTTGAACTCTGTAATTAACACACAATTATTCTTAGGTGTTTAAATTTTAACTGAAAAGTGATCCCTGTTAAATATAAGAGTGGGAAAAAGAGAGGGAGGAGATGTACAATTTGGGGCTGCTCAATCGGACTTGCCCCAGATGGTGGAGTTAGAAATGTGCCAGGGGATTCCAATACAATCCCATCAAGGTGGCATGTACCAATGCCATCTCACTAGTCCAAGTTTACATCTTCAGTTCACAATTGATCACACTGATAGGTCTAAGAGTCAAAGGGATCATACAAACAAGACTAGTGTCTGCTAATACTAACTGATAGAATAAAAAAGGGAGAGAACGATCCAACATGGGAAGTGGGATACACAGCAGACTCATAGAATGGCAGATGTCCTAAATAACACTCTGGCTTCAGAATCAGCCCTTAAGGCATTCGGATCTGGCTGAAGAGCCCATGAGAGTATTGTAGGCATGGAAAGCCAAGACACCCTGGGGAAAAAAAAACAAAACAAAACAAAACAAAAAAAAAAAAAACCTAAATGAAGGATCTCAGCGAGTGTGATCCCAGTGGAAAGAACGGGGCCATCAAAGAAGGAGGTACCTTTCTCTGAAGGGAGGAGAGAACTTCCACTTTGACTATGGCCCTGTCGGAATAGGATCGAAGTCGGCGAACCCTAAAGGCTTCCATAGCCCTGGCAACTCATGACTAGAGCCTAGCAAGATTACTGACGCCATAAACAAGAGTGTCAAATTGTTAAATCAACAACAGGAGTCACTGTGTACTTACGTCTCATGTGGGATCTGTCCTTAATGTGTTGTCCAATGTGAAGTAATGCTATAACTAGTACTGAAACAGTATTTTTACACTTTGTGTTTCTGTGTGGGTGCAAACTGATGAAATCTTAGTATATACTGAATCGATCTTCTGTATATAAAGATAATTGAAAATGAAAAAAAAAAAACTTGGTGTTAAATTGGAAATTGCATAGAAAATTAATCAATCTTTAAAAAACTATCATGTAGGATCTCTGTCCTTAATATGCTGTACATTGTGATTTAATGCTATAACTAGTACTCAAACAGTATTTTTCACTTGGTGTTGCTATGTGAGGGCAAACTGTCAAAATCTTTACTAAATATATACTAAACTGATTTTCTGTATATAAAGAGAATTGAAAATGAATCTTGATGTGAATGGAAGGGGAGAGGGAGCGGGAAAGGGGAGGGTTGCAGGTTGGAGGGAAGTTATGGGGAAGAGGGAAGCCATTGTAATCCATAAGCTGTATTTTGGAAATTTATATTCATTAAATAAAAGTTTAAAAATAAATAAATAAATAAAATAACAAACCTCCTTATTTTGGTGGCATTTATATTTGGAATTATAAATATCGTAGCATTATATACATTGTTTGCATTTGTATTTTTATTTATTTTCATTTATTTGAAATGCAGAGACACAGAAGAAGAGACAGAATGAGATCTTTCCTCTGCTGCTTCACTACATAGATGCCCATAATAGCCAGCGCTGGGCAAGGCAGGAGCCAGGAACCCAGAACCCAGTTCAGATCTCCCAAGTAGGACCCACCAACTAAACCCATCACTAACTGCTTCCCAGGGTGCACACTAGCAGGAACCTGGAATCAGTAATGGAGGCACTCCAGTATGGGATGTAGGCATCCCAAGCAGCATTTTAGCTGTGGCTCAAATGCCTATCCCTATTTATATCATTATTTCTCAATTTCCTTTTTATCATCAAGACTAATTGACATTTATATGACTATAGAAAGTAAGAAATTAAATGTTTAAAAATTCCTCAGCAACCCAGTTGGATGTATTCTACAGATAATTCAGTAAATCATTTACATCAATTACTGTGATGAATTCAGCAGAAGTCTCATTGTAATGCAAACTTGTATACTCATTAAAATATCATATTTATTTTTTATATTACAAGAACAATTCTAATGGCAAGCTTTTGGAGGATAACAGTCAAAAGATTTTCAGGACAAAGTGTAACATAAAAGAAACTTTGCAGTGCTAATCTCAAAAATCTATATCTTGGAATAAAATCAGGTCAAGGGTAGCCTCAGGTGTGCCATTCTATGACATCCACTATTTGGGGGAATCTGAAAGTACATGTTCATTCTGTGGCTCTATCTGAGCCACTCTAAGATTGCTAACCGAAGCAGAAAACTGAAACCAGTCTCTTGGCAAAAAGGAATCAACAGCCTAGAACAGTACTAGATCCACTGTGCTAGACCAGTCAATTTCATATCACTACTAACTCCTGCATCCATTCTAAATCACGTCAACTTAATCTTGTCTTCTATCTCAGAGATTTTTTTTCTTCACCAATAGGGAATACGATGTTCATAGAGTAAACCTCACAAAATAATGTAATAAAGTAGCAACAATTCTGACAGTTTTGCAAAATAATAGATTAGCCAAGGAATTTACCTAATTCGTCCTCCATTGCTTTACCCATAAATATACAAATAACACAGGCTGACTAGCCCATTTAATGCACTTTACAGGCACTCAAAAGAAATAACTAGTACTAATGAATTACAACAACCTGTCACACATAATTTCTCTCGTACATATCATAACTTTTTAAATAATGGAATGAGTACAGGTTCTTCATCAGAGAGTCACCTTTTAGTCATCATAGTAACTTTAAAAGTTTACTTTCCAAGGGTCTGCTCCTTCATTTTCTGACTTAGCAGGTACAGAGTGAACACAAAGTACCAGAGTAAAGACCTCTGAAGTGAGCTTGATGTCTTTATAAGACTATAAACCATTTTCTCCCTTAACTCCATGTGAGAATAGAAATTCTAAACTATTCCACGCAGGCAAGTAGGCAACTATGCACTATTGTTAATTTATTTTGTAATTCTAAGGAAATCCATAGTAGGTATTGCTACAGAATAATTTTAGATTTTTCTCATTTTGTTTGGGTTTTTACACTGAATGATGAGCAACCATGATAGTTGCTAAAGATGTTAATTCTGTAAACCAAAATGAAATTATCCTAGACCTATTACAAAACCAGTCTCGCAATTTTTATGTTGTAAGCAGAAAGTTCAGGACTTCAATTTTTGCAAACAAAATCCATTTGAGAAGCAAGAGATCTTACAGATTAAAGATAGAAGATTTTAGAATTAGAAAGAATTTCCATACTTCCAGTTTACTTGCTCACCATAAAAAGGCTTTAGAAAAGCCCTCAATTTCTTTCTTTGAAAAAGGACAAGTCACTAAAAAATTGAATACAATTAATAAAGTCAAAGATTGGGCCGGCGCCGTGGTTTAACAGGCTAATCCTCCGCCTTGTGGCGCCGGCACACCGGGTTCTAGTCCCGGTTGGGGCGCCGGATTCTATCCCGGTTGCCCCTCTTCCAGGCCAGCTCTCTGCTATGGCCCAGGAAGGCAGTGGAGGATGGCCCAAGTCCTTGGGCCCTGCACCCGCATGGGAGACCAGGAGAAGCACCTGGCTCCTGGCTTCGGATCAGCATGATGTGCTGGCCACAGTGGCCATTGGAGGGTGAACCAACGGCAAAAAGGAAGACCTTTCTCTCTGTCTCTCTCTCTCTCACTATCCACTCTGCCTGTCAAAAAAATAAATAAATAAATAAATAAAGTCAAAGATTGGTCCTTGTTAAAATGTAATTAAATTTGTGAATCCCCAACAAGTCTGATCAATTACAAAAGATAAAGCACAACATGCCAATGTCAGAATTGAGAAGGTTCTATTATTAGAAATCATATGGATATTAATAGGACAATAATGGAATTTATAAATAACTTTGTGATGACAAACTTTACGTTATAGATGAAATGGGCACTGGAAAGTGGAGAGGACTTACCAAAAACTTATACAAATGCACATAAAAATGTTCACAACTTGATAGAAATACCTACAGAATGTCTACAGGTAGCATCATACACAAAGAGGATTTCTCATTACTTCTATTTAAAAGAATACTTGGAAAAAATGAAAAATGTGTGAAAAAATATAGTAAATGACAAAAATAAAGCTGTCTTTATAACAGATTTTTTATGTAAAAAAATCCTAAGGAATTTATGGAACTATTGCTAGAACTCAGAAATCCACATTGCAAACCACAAAATATTGCTAGAAGATATTAAAGAAGAATTTTAAAAAAATATTTATGATGGGGCTGGCATTGTGACATGCAGGTGAAGTTGGCACCTGCAGTACTTGCATCCAATATGGGTGCCAGCTCTAGTCCTGGCTGCTCCACTTCAGATCCATCTCCCTGCTAATGCACTTGAGAAAGCAGCTGAGGCCACCTACTTGGGATCCTGCACCCATGTGGGAGGCCCAGCAAAAGCTCTACCAACCCCTGGCTGTTGCACACACAACAGGAATGGGGAATGAATCAGCAGATGGAAGGTTTGTATCTGTACATGTGTGTATGTGTGTATATGTGTGTGTGTGTGTGTCTTTCTCTCTCTCTCCTCCTCTTGTCCTGTAACTCTGCCTTTCAAGTAAATAAAAAATAAGTCTTACATATATATATATATATACGTATACATACATATATACATACATATACATACATATACATATATATATACATAAATTGGAAATTTCAATATAGTCAAGATTTCAATTCACCCAAAATTATCATGGAAATTCAGCACAAACCCAACCAAAATATGCATTTTTGTGGAAATTGTCAATTCTAAAATTTATATAGAAAACAATCTAGAATAAAAACATTAAAGAAAAGGTAAAGGTTGGTAGGTATATTGTACTAGATATTAAAATTAACTTAAAACATATACTGCTCAAGACATTGTGAAAATGACATAAGAATACATCTTGAAAGAATACAGTCCATTTGTGTTCTGAATTTTAGCTAGAATACCTGAAAAAAGATAAGACTTCAATAAATTGTGCTGAATACAGTTTATAGTATTTAAATCAAGAAAAATACTTAACATCAACATTTATGCCTATGTCATCCCACAGACAAAATCTGAAACTTGAAAACTTTAACACTACAAAGTTTCTGGAAAAAGGGAATGTCGATCACATTAAATGAGACCATATATTTTGAAAGGACAATGAAAAAAAAAAACAACTTGATATCAGAGTCACCAAATTTGAAACAAATGAAAAAAATTAAAAGCCTAAACAAAAAAATATAAACAGAAATTATAGAAAATCCAAAGAGAATGATAATAAAAATTAGCTGGGTAGGATTCCTTATAGAAAAGAGGAATCAGTGAATTTAAGGATCACTCCACAGACTTTTCTCTATCTGAATAACAAGGAGAAAAATCAATAGAGCCTCAGGCAACAACAGGACAATAACAAAACAATGTATCACTGAATTCTTAGAAAGAGAAATGGAACTGAATGAGGCTAAGAATATTTAAAGGGACAGCGCCGCGGCTCACTAGGCTAATCCTCTGCCTTGCGGCGCCGGCACACCGGGTTCTAGTCCCGGTCGGGGCACCGATCCTGTCCCGGTTGCCCCTCTTCCAGGCCAGCTCTCTGCTGTGGCCAGGGAGTGCAGTGGAGGATGGCCCAAGTCCTTGGGCCCTGCACCCCATGGGAGACCAGGAGAAGCACCTGGCTCCTGGCTTCAGATCAGCGCGGTGCGCTGGCCACAGCGCGCCTACCGCGGCGGCCATTGGAGGGTGAACCAATGGCAAAAAGGAAGACCTTTCTCTCTGTCTCTCTCTCACTGTCCACTCTGCCTGTAAAAAATAAAAAAATTTAAAAAAAAAGAATATTTAAAGGAAAAAAAACGGCAGTAAATGTTCCAAATTTGACAATAGGTACAAATGAGTAGATTTAAGAAGCTGAATGAATCCAAAATAGATTAAACCAAAATATATCCACATGCATATACATCATAATATTTAAACTTCTAAAATTACAAAGCATGCGCAGCCATTATGGTGCAATGGATTAAAACTCTGCTTGAAATGACCACATACCATATCAGAGTGCTGGTTTGACTCTCATTTCCTCTGCTTCTGATCCAGCTTACTGCTAATGTGTCTTGGAAGAAAGTAGATGATGGTTCAACTACTTGGGTTCCTGCCATCCCAAATGGGAGACCCTGGTAGAGTACCTGGGTCCTAGCATCAGTCTAGTCCATCCCTGACTGTTGCCATCATTTGGGGAGTGAACCATGAAGCAGCAGATACAGCGTCTCTCTCTTCACTGTCTGTCTCTGTCTCCCCCTCTCCCTCTCTGTCACTCTGCCTTTCAAATAAAGAAATACATCTTTCTAAAAAGTGAAAAGAAAAAATTGAAAATATCCAGATAAAAATGAAATATTATCTACAGAGAAACAACCATTTGAGTGACAGTGGATTTCTCATCTGAAAAGAGGAACACCATAAAGAAGTGGCATTTTTAGCCAAGACACTCTGGGGAAAAAAAAAAAAAATGAAGAAGAAGACCTAAATGAAGGATCTCAGCGAGTGTGATCCCAGTGGAAAGAACGGGGCCATCAAAGTAGGAGGTACCTTTCTCTGAAGGGAGGAGAGAACTTCCACTTTGACTATGGCCCTGTCGGAATAGGATCGAAGTCGGCGAACCCTAAAGGCTTCCATAGCCTCGGCAACTCATGGCTAGAGCCTAGGGAGATTACTGACGCCATAAACAAGAGTGTTAAATTGTTAAATCAACATCAGGAGTCACTGTGTACTTACGTCCCATGTGGGATCTGTCCTTAATAGGTTGTCCAAGGTGAAGTAATGATATAGCTAGTACTGAAACAGTATTTTTACACTTTGTGTTTCTGTGTGGGTGCAAACTGATGAAATCTTTACTTAGTATATACTGAAGCGACCTTATGTATATAAAGATAATTGAAAATGAAAAAAAAAAAACTTGGTATTAAATTGGAAATTACATAGAAAAGTAATCAATCTTTTTAAAAAATATCATGCAGGATCTCTGTCATTAATGTGATGTACACTGTTATTTAATGCTATAACTAGTAATCCAACAGTATTTTTTCACTTTGTGTTGCTATGTAAGGGCAAACTGTTGAAATCTTTATATATACTAAACTGATTTTCTGTATATAAAGAGAATTGAAAATGAATCTTGATGTGAATGGAAGGGGAGAGGGAGCGGGAAAGGGGAGGGTTGCGGGTGGGGGGGAAGTTGTGGGGGGGAAGCCTTTGTAATTCATAAGCTGTACTTTGGAAATTTATATTCATTAAATAAAAAAAAAGAAGTGGCATTTTTGTTAAGTGCTGCAAGAACAGAACTATAAACTGAAAATCCCATGTGTAGAAAATTACTCTTAAGGAATGAAGGGAAATAAAGATATTCTCAAAGAATTTGTCACTAACCGATCTATTTTTAAAGAATCGCAAATGGAATATTTTCAAAAAGAAAGGAGGCCAGCCGGCGCTGCGGCTCACTAGGCTAATCCTCCGCCTAGCGGCACCGGCACACTGGGTTCTAGTCCCAGTTGCCCCTCTTCCAGGCCAGCTCTCTGCTGTGGCCAGGGAGTGCAGTGGAGGATGGCCCAAGTCCTTGGGCCCTGCACCCCATGGGAGACCAGGAGAAGCACCTGGCGCCTGCCATCGGATCAGCGCGGTGCGCCGGCTGCAGTGCGCCTACCGCGACAGCCATTGGAGGGTGAACCAACGGCAAAAGGAAGACCTTTCTGTCTCCCTCTCTCACTGTCCACTCTGCCTGTCAAAAAAAAAAAAAAAAAAAAGAGAAAATCAAAGAATGAATCTTGGAGCAACAGGAATTATAGGAGGGGAAAAGAATGATAGAGCAATAAGATAGATATATACAACCAATGATTCTTCTCCTCATGCGTTTTAAAAATCATATCTGATAATTGAAGCCAAAATGATAGTACTAGCTGATACTCAAAATGATGATATTTAAAGCTGCAGAAAGAGAAAGGTTCTAAACAAAAATAAGGTTTCCACACTTCACTCCAAGTTGGTGGTGAGGTGGTACAGCCAGAGGAGGTGGGTGTTACAGTTTTAGTAGGATTTGGCTACATGATCCCATGCAGATGGTTAAACCTCAAAGTCTTATGTTAATGGTTAATGGTTGACGGATTTGAGTAGAGGTTTGATCCAATTATGGCATCTGAAAGTGGGGCCTTTTGGAAGTGATTACATTGGATTAGGTTGTGAGAGTGGAGCCCTATGATCTAATAATGCTGGCTTCATATGGATATATCACAGAGGAAGAGGAACAGCAAGCTCCCCCGTCTCTCTGCTTCTCTTCTCACCATAACCATGTGATCACCCCTGTGCTACACACCTGTCTTTTCATATGCCTGAACCAATGGGGCCATCTATCTCAGATTGCAAACCTCCAAGCCTATAATCCAAAATAAACCTTCCTTCCTCAGAAGTGCAACTAAGGTATTTTAGTTAAAAATTCTGACTAATACGGTAGATATAGCTATAAATGCCAACACAAAGGAACTGCTTTGTATCTTTACTTGTGATAAAATTGCCTAAAACTAATGCACAAACACATAAATGAGCAAAAGTACAACTTCAGGTAGTGTATCAATGTCGGGATCCTGGATGTGAAGTTGTACTAGTTTTACTGGATGATACCCTTGGGAAAAACTAGGCTGAGGATAACACAGGGTGTCTTGTATTATATCTTACAACAGAAGGTGAATGTATAATGACCTCAAAGCCATGGTCCTAAAATTCTTATAGTTTCAGAGTTCCCTCCTGGTTTATTTTTCTAAATTTTCTTAAAGGTTTATTTCTTTGACAGCGAGAGAGAGAGAGAGAGAGAGAGAGAGAGAGAATATCTTATATCCACTGGCTCACTCCCCAAATGACTGCAATGGCCAAAGCCAGGATACTCATCAGGGTCTTCCACGTGGGTGCAGGGGCCCAAGAACTTGGGCCATGTCCTGCTGTTTTCCCAGGCCCACTGGTATGGAGCTGGATTGGAAGTGGAGCATCAGAGACTCAAATCAGTATCCATATGCCATGGTGATACCAGAGAAATCAGCTTAACCCTCTGTGCCACAATATTAGCCCCAAGATCCTTCCTTTTAAGACATAAGCAAAATTGTCAAGATAGTTTTTTTCCTTGCTGTATTAAAGTTAATAAATTCATATTTGACTAATTAAAAAAGCAAAGGATGTGAAAGAACCAAATCATGTCACATTTATTACTAGTCATCAATCACAGGAAAGAATTTATGTCATATACTTATGGATTAGTTTTGCCTTAAACACACTAGAGCCTAGGCTCAATCTCATCTAAGGGCAATTAGAGTTACTAAGATTCATTTTTGAGTAGGAACTTTGTTTTAGTGTTTGAAAGGCAGAGAGATAGAGGAAAGAAAGACAGGGAGAGCCAGAGAAAGAGAGAACCCACAGTTAATTTACTTCCCAAATGCCTGCAAAAGTCAAGGCTGGGCCAGATGAAAGCCAAGAGCCAGGAACTCATTCTAAGTCTCCCACATGGGTGGCAAAAACACAAGCACTTGAGCAATCATCTGCTGCCTCCCTGGGGTGTGCATTAGCAGGAAATGGTAATTGGGAGAGGATATGGGTCCCTAACTCGGGTTACATGTGGGTGTAGCAAGTGGTATCTTAATCACTGCACTAAATGACTGCCCCGGACTGGGTACTTTCTTGATCATTAGAGCATTATTTCCTTGAAACTCCTTGCACAACAAATCATTTGGCTCTGTATCTATATATATATCACAAGAAACACTGTTAACAATGCAAAGAATATACTGGGCAGTCAAAAAAATAAGATAAACTGTGCAGTTTAAAAGCTTGCTATGAGACCCCAAATCCCCTTAAGCTGGGTGATAAAAATACCATCTTCAGTGTTAAAGTGATCATATGGATAGGATTAAGTATCTGGTAATAATAATAGAATTAAAAAGGAGTGAATACACTGACATGAAAAGCAGTCCACACAGCAGATTCATAGAAAGACAATTACTTTAAATAGCACTCTGACCTCAGAATCAGCCCTTAAGGCATTCTGATCTGGCTGAAAAGCCCATGAAAGCATTTCATGCATGGAAAGCCAAGACACTGTGGCAAAAAGTGTCCTACATGAAGGATTTCAATGGGTGAGACCCCAGTGGAAAGAAGTGGTTATCAAACAAGGAGGTACTTTTCTCTGAAGAGAGAACTTCCACATTGTTTATGGTCTTGGCTAAATACTGATTTAGGAGTTTAGGATTCAAAAGGCTTCCATAACTTAGGCAGCTCATGTAAAGAGCCTCTGGTGATTACTGACATCATACATAAGAGTGTTAATTGTTAAATTAACAACAGGAGTCACTGTGCACTAACTTCCCATGCAGGACCTCTGTCCTCAAAGAGTTGTATTATAATTATGTCTAAGTGCTAGCAAAGGAAGTATCATATGTGGGTACGTCTTTAAAGTTAATTTTCTAGAATAAAAAGGTAGTGAAATTTACTTCAAGATGCAATTACTTTGAATAGCCCTTGTCTCCACTGTTGAGTGAGGAAAAATTTTATTTTTCCATGCAAATTGTTGAACTCTTTACTTAGTATATAGTTGGTCTTCTGTTTATAAAATTAATCAAAAGTGGATCTTAGTGGATAATGGGACTGGGAATAGGAGGGGGAGGAGTGGGAATGTTGGTATGGTGGGAAGAATCAGTATTTCTAAAGTTATACTTATGAAATACATGAATTTTATATCCCTTATATAAAAGATCTCTTTGGAAAAATAAACACTAAGAATTCAGTAGTGAAAAAAAAGATAGCCTTAATCATCAATAGATAGTCCAGGACACATTTTAAAAATGTCCTATCTACAGTGTCGCTTTATTTTCCAAACCAAACAATCTAAAGGATGGGGGAAGGATGGTAGGGTTTGAAGTGTTTCTTTTACTCTCCTCTATTTCTTAATGTGTAAAGGTTCTTCAACCTCATGGCTTCTTCTATGTGACATGAAGCCATCTCTGTCATTAGACTCAGTTCCCTTTTGGAGCTCCTTTCTCATTTCATCTAATGGCCTCTCTCATTTTCCCCTTTTTTCCCCCTCTCTCTTGGAAACACAACCTTTGTAGTGAGCCTTCCTAATGGGAAAAGTGATGGACTTTTGTGACTAACACATCTATTACACATCTTGACATTTTATCTTGTGAAGATGGGATCCTCCATGTCTATCTCTTTTCATTATAACATTACTAACTCCTTTGTCTTGACAATGACATGCGATTACCATTTCCTTGAAATATGACTTCTGCAAGTAGGGAGGAGGAATCAGAAAAAAAATGTATTACATCCTATGTACACTTATCAGTTTACCCACCAATACAGCCTACATTTATTTGAAGAACACTTCATGATCAGATTAACAGTGAACTCACATCCTTAGAAGACATTTAAATGATCACAACTCTGCCATCTTAAGCAAATGCATGAACTTTGGATTTTATAACAACAGTAACAGAAAAAGATAAATAATGATGGATTCTGATACTTTTAATCTTGAGTCCTGGCAACAAAGCTAAATAGAGCCTTACGAACTTCATGTTACAAATACAGTAGAAAGGAAGGAAGACCTGGAATGTGTATATTGATCTTATTTTTTTTTAATTTTTTTATTTTTGACAGGCAGAGTGGACAGTGAGAGACAGAGAGATGATCTTATATTCTTATAACAGTTTATATATAAACATACTAAGAAACCTTGTGATACAGGAAATAGAATCAAGCATTGCACTGATATGAAAGAATTGTTTGCAACCTTTAAGTCCCACAGAAACACTAATATATCCCTTTTTTTTTTTTTTTTTTAGAAATACTTTTTTTTTTTTTTTTTGACAGGCAGAGTGGACAGTGAGAGAGAGACAGAGAGAAAGGTCTTCCTTTTGCCGTTGGTTCACCCTCCAATGGCCGCCGCGGTAGCGCGCTGCGGCCGGCGCACCGCGCTGTTCCGATGGCAAGAGCCAGGTGCTTATCCTGGTCTCCCATGGGGTGCAGGGCCCAAGGACTTGGGCCATCCTCCACTGCACTCCCTGGCCACAGCAGAGAGCTGGCCTGGAAGAGGGGCAACCGGGACAGGATCGGTGCCCCGACCGGGTCTAGAACCCCGTGTGCCGGCGCCGCAAGGTGGAGGATTAGCCTGTTGAGCCACGGCGCCGGCTAATATATCCCTTTTTAATTGTGTTAACTTCCACATAGTGAACAAAATATAAAGTTATAATGAGCTGAGGTAATACTCAACTTCAAAGCAAGTTACTTCAACAGATAGCTGAGGAAGAGCTCAGGTTTGGAATCAGGCCCAAGTTTGACTCTACTGTGGCCACTGGCTGTGGGATCCTGACCAAGTTACCAAGTACCCCAGACTCCTTGTGTGTAAATAGTGTGATTAAAATATTATCCCATTCCTTATACAATGGAGACAGTAAACGTTTTACCACATGCCGGATCCTGAAAGCACTTTGTCCCTAAAAACCTATAAGATATTCAAGGGAAACACTGAGACTTATCTGAGGAGTGGCCCCACAGATCTATTAGTCTTGGGTGATGTCCACACAAGGTCTCAGTCAATGCGAACAACCTTGGGCAATCCTTTGTTCTTCAATTACACACTCCTTCCTTGGTCCGTGAAAGGAAACCCCCTTCCCAGTTCCACTACCCTTAAAATTAATCAGTAGCCTTTTTTTTCAACAGATAACACCATTCCTATCTCTAAAAGCATTTTCAGCCAATCATAGTCCAATCCCCAACCAGTAAGCAATTTCCCTCCCTTCCTCTGCTGAACTAAAGACCACCTTTTTGGGCAAGCCATTGTATTCCTACCTAGCAACAACAAATTCTGACTGGAAATTGGTCACTTTGAAACACCTCCCAAGACTTATTGAAAATTTTGGGGTTTATGTCTCCTGGGCCTAAGTCACTCAAATTCTGTCCTGATTAATCTAATATTAACCTTTCTATACATCCTGTTTATTTCTCCCTATAATACTTGAAATTTCCCAATAGTACTTTTACTCCTGATAGAACTCTGCTTGAAAGAAAAATTCTAAACTCAGTGTTCAATGTTTAGTCTCCAATAGTTTTTTTCTTTAACAATGCATATAATACAAGATTCTTGATTTACTAGTTTTCTTCTTGAAAATTGCATTAGGTTGGTACTAGTGTGTAACAAATTTCAATAGTTGTGGTTTGCAGCAAAACACAACTTTATTTGCATACAATTCTGATGGTCTGAAGCCAAATCAACTTTTCCACTCCTAGTGTTAGTAGGGCTATTTTCTTTGGAACGCTCTGAGGGAAGAATCCATTCCCTTGCCTTTTTCAGCTTCTAGTAGTTGTTTGTACTCCTTGGCTCATAGCCACCTCCTTCATCCTCAAAGTACGTCACTCCAATCTCTGTTTCCATCATCATATCACCTTCCTTTCTAATCTTGCCTCTTCCTGCCTCTATCTTAAGAAGACTGTTTTGATTACAGTGGGTCCACCTGGAAAATGAAGGATTTTTCTCCCTGTCTCAAGACTCTTAAAATAGTCACATTTGTAAAGTCCTTTCTGCCTTATAATCACCATTCTGGGGGTTAGGAAGTAGAAGTACTCAGGTAGTTACTATCCAGCTTACTATAAGAGCATTTCATCTATGGGGGTAGGGGAGAAGACAAACAGAAGGAGGGAGGAAGGGAAGAAAGGAGAAAGGAAGGCAGAGAAGGAGGGAAAGAAAGAGAAATAAAGGAAACAATAGGGAGATTTGGCATTATATTGACAAAACCAAATACAGCATAGCTCTTCTTTGACAAAGCACAGAAAGCAGAAGTCCAACATCACATCCAAATGTATTTCCTCTTCTTAAAAAAATAAGATGGGATTGGCTGACATAAAAGAAGAAAAGGAAGTAACACAGGTAACACAAAAGCTGTCCAATTTGAGAAGGCAACAATCAAGAACAGTATGAAGTGCTTGGGGAAGAATTTAAGACCCTAGGGCAGAGATTCAGAATAAAGGTTACAGTAACAAATGGCTATTTCAACATAGCTCAAGTTAAACTCTAAAAATAACATCCTTTCATGGGCTCCTTTTCCTATCCAGTCCCACTCACACACATCCCTCTGTTATAAGCTTGATCAATTATATTGGAGAGTTTACTGGAGGAGAGTGCCACCATCTGCTTGATTTCAGCAATCACAAATCCTCTGGGATATGAGGAGGATGCTGTGGTAATGTATTCCAGCAAGGACATCAATGTTCCTTGATAACAGCCTATTTTAAGATATATAAAGGAATATAAAAGCAGTGGGTAGATTCACATTCTAATTTCCATATAAAAAATTCACTCCTTCTTATATAACCAAGCAGGAAAAAAACCTTAAAGTTCAACAAAAATAGATGTAACATGTTAATTTACTCACTATAAATACTAGCAGTTATTTTTGTTAAACATGTTTTTAATAGAGTAACAGTGTTAATTATTCATAATACATAGGTATCTGATTTAAGCTCCCTTGTCATACATTAAATTAATCATGAATATGTACCTGTGAAACATATTTTCATCATATCTCATGATTTACAGATGCTGCTGCAAATGCCGGTAATTCAGCCTTTCATTAACTTCACTGAGCTAAATACATTTTCAAGAAAGAAGTCTTAAAAAGACCATGACATGAAAGCAAAATGAATTTTAACATGCAAATCTGTTTAATAAAGATTATGAGAAAAATATTCATGAAGCACAAAATGAAAAGCTTATTATTCAAAGAAAACAGAAAGAGCTTCTATTTTTGTATACAGATAAATGCTCCCAAAAAAGACAAAAAGAGAAGTAATGGCTTCAGGTTTTTCTCCTCAATTTAAGCAATAGTTTAATGGCCAGAAATATAGGAGATTTATTCCCATTTAATGCAAGCATGGACACATTTGTTAATAGAATTACAGTAGACACTGGGTAGTTAAAATTCTTGTGTGTGCACACACAAACATATACACACCCTGCTAGGAATTTCAATTATTTTTACTATTTTGGAGAGCTATTCAGCACAGTGGGTAAAATGCCCATGGTCCACATCAGAATACCTGGGTTAAATCCCCAGCTCCAGCTCTGGACTTCTGCTTCCTGCTAATGAAGTTCTTGTGAGGCAGTGGTGATGGCTCAAGTAACTGGGTTCCTACAACTCAAATGGGAGTCATGGATTGTGCATCCCCATCTTCTGGCTTCCCCCTAGGGCCTTGTGAGCATGTGAGGGAGTGAATCAGCAAATAGGAACTCTCTTTCTGTATATAACTGTCTCTCTAAAACATAAATACAACATTTAAAAATACTGCTGTATTTGGACAATGGACAAGAATGAATAATTAGAATATATATTGAACTAATCCACTTCAATTTAAAGCATTTGGTTCAGACAACACATCATTTGTGCAAATCAAATGTTTTTCCATGAGTAAAAAGGAAAAAAAAAAAAGGGACAAAACAGAAATAGCATTTTCTAAAATATGTTACTACTGATAATCTAAAAGTATGTTATACTTTTGTTTTCTTTGTTCCTCAGTAAAACATATATTAAAATTAATTCTATGAATACTAAGTAGAAAGCTATTTTGTGAGGTTCTACTTAATGTATACATAGAAAGCACTGTGGGGAAATCACCTTCTAGTGAAGTAGCACCTTGACAGTAGGGACTCCATTTTGGAGAACCTGAGACTCCATTCTGGGAAGGTGCCCCTCCCCCCACACCGTGAGACTCTGGTCTGAAACTATGATCTAAAACAGTTAAACAATAGCAGTCCACTACATCACACTTGGCAGAGCATAGAAACCCCCAGCATGATCGCTCAAGCTTGGAAGTGGATAGGCTACACCTGGGTTAACGATAAAAATGTAATTTGTCTATGTCCTACATATGATTAAAACCAATACCTGGATTAATGTCAAGATTATAATTGGAATTGTTAAGATTGTAACTGGTATTGTCAAGATTATAATTGATACTAGTTTCGCATAGGTTTTAGGTCAGCTTGACCCCAGTAACCATGTATTCCCCTCCCGATTTTGTGGTTTTTGCCTTTATAAACCCTGTTGCTTTGGGCTTCAGGGTCGAGAGTTCTTTAGGGCATGAGCCCACTCTCCACCGCCGGCAATAAAGGACCATCAAATTTTATCAATGTGTGGAGCTCCTTTGTTTGCACTCACTCAGGTACAACACTAGCAAACTACAGCGTGCACTCACGTGGAATGCTACAACACCAAGTCTCTACTCAAAAACCCCTGTCCAAGCATTCTTCACCCCTTCCCCCACTCTGCTGGGCCACGGGCTCAGGAATTTTTCTGATGCCTTCCTAAATCCAGCATTTTTATATTTATTCCATTTTCTCGGAGTCTTTCTATGTCACTGGCTACGTAATAGGAAAATTAACTCCAGTTATGAGGTGGTAATGACAGACAACACCATACTTGTTAATCTGTAGTCCTGAGTCGGGCAGGCAGCAAAAACCGCAGGGCAAATATAGAACATTCGCGTTCACTTTAAGCTCTCTCAAAATATTTTGTATTTGTAACTTAAATTTTGCCTCAGAAAAACCTTTTTAGACACTACGATATATCCCCCTGAAAACTTGAATTCAAATAGTATTACCTTAAATACACTGATATTTGTTTTTGAAACAGTCACGTACCACAAGAATTTAAAAACTGGCATTTCCTGGAAGCCGACAAGATGGCGGAAGTGGAGCAGAAGACGCGAACATTCTGCAAGTTCAGCTACCCGCAGACCTCCAGAAGCCAGACACGTCCTCAGAGGAGCTGATGCAGCTGTTCGGTGTCCAGCCAGCAGCAGCGGCTGAGCCGGGGCCTGCGGCGCCAGCAACACCTCCTCTGAAGCTCCTGTGCAAGGACAAGACCGAGGTGCAGCTCACAGGGAAACCCAGGCGGTGAAGACGCACCTGCAGGACCCGATCATCCTGCCCGAGATGGCGGGCCGCGTGGTGGGCGTTTACAACAGCAAGACCTGCAAACAGGTGAAAATCATCCAGAGAGGATCACCCACTACTGGGGCAAGTTCTCCATCATCACTCCAGCCTCAATTCCTTCAAGTAGCCTGCTCAGCCAATAAAGGCACTCACCCCCTCCTCCCCCCGCAAAAAAAAAAACCCTAAAAATTCTTTTGAGAAATTATGTGATTATTTTTTAGTGATGAGGTACCTTTAAGCTGTAAAAAAAAAGTTTTATTTCTTCTAAGAATAAAAAAAATTATTGGATTTTATCCTATATGAAGCCAAAACGGAGTGACTAGTTAAAATCCCAGTCAAATTTATATGCGTATTTATACACACACATACACACACACATGAAAAAATGTTCAGTGAAGACTGATTAAGATTGTGATTTCTATTTCATAAATGTGTTTGACAAAATTATTGTGCTCCAGCAGTATCAATATTTTCAAGTTTTACAAAAACAACAACTAACTTTGCACATTTCAATGAGAAAAATCCTAAGATCCAGATTTGGTCAGTTTGGTGCCATTTTAATAACCCACTCCATTAGAGTATGGTTCAATAAGTAGATTATCCACATCGAGATGGACTTAGAAACTAAATCAACTGAAAAGCAGCTGTTTGGTTTGTATGGTTCAGATAGCCTTGGTAAGTATATTGATTTTTCTCAGGTTTTTATAGGACTGATACATTTAACAGGACCTCCATGATCCGAATATGTAAAAATTTAACTAGAATTCGTACTTACATTATCTATAAGGAAGGGATATGCCTTTCAAACTGACAACTGAAGATCCTAGAAATGTAGAACTTATTTACAACTGTTTTTGCAATACTGCAGTAGTAATCATTTGTAGGATCACAATTAATGTGCTAATTACAGAGATGTCCTCATTCTATTCATTAGAGGAGAGTCAGCAAAGCCCATTGATAGACAAGGCTTGTCACTTAGTTCGAAGACCTAAATTTACTGAGAAATAAAATTGCATTTTTTTAAAAAGCAAGGAAAACTCCAATTTCACAGAGCTCGCTATTCCCCAGATTTGGGTAAGCCACTCATGCAATTCACCCTGTGAAACACCACAGCTGACTAGCATAAAGCTCCACTGCAATACAACTAATTTATAAAACAGGTGTTGCTCCTACCGCTTCCGTTCTTCCATCTCATTGCTTTTTTAAAAAAGAGGCCAACCAAGTCTATAACTGAAGTGTGCTGATTTGTTAAAATTTACCAAACTATGCTATATGAGAAGAAAAATGGGCCTACGGAATATTTGAAAATGATAAATCATTGATTTTCAGTATTAAACACACTGAAAGGCTATATAGAAGAAAGAAGAATCCAGGAAGAATAGGCTGTTTTGGTTTTCAGTTTCAAATGCTGGCGGCCATTTCTTTGTTTACTGTTTTTGGCAGCCTACATGGTTTTTTTCCAGTCCGATGGCGTTCTATTCTAAAGGTCATGTTCACGATGTCCACTTCCATAGGACCCAGCTTCTTAAGTAGTGATGGATGTAGATTGTAGATGAACAGCTCACAGCTGAGAAAGTGCCATAACTGTAGCTATACTAGTTCTACTTTAGTGCGTATTTTATTTTTTATTTCATGTTTTCAAAGTAATGAAGGAAATATATTTTAATGTACATATACTCATTTTCATTTTATTTTAAAGGGAGAGAGAGAGTGAGTGAGAGAGAATATCTTCCATCTGCTGATTTATTCCCCAAATGCCAACAGCCAGGTCTGGGCCAAGCCAATGCCAGGAGCCCGGGATTCAATTTGGATCTCACATTTGGGTGGGGACCCAAGTGGTTGAACCATTTCTGATGCCTCTCTTGGTACACATTTTCAGGTAGCTGGATTGGAAATAGTAATGGGATGTTGGGGCCTTAAGCCTGAGGCCGCCCCTGACCAGCAGGGGACAGTACAGCCACTCCCTGACAAGGCAAGTAAGAGGTAAGGTTGACTGATCAAACACACCGCGGCACCCATGAGTTCTGTCGAAGCAGGAACTACTTTATTGAGGAAGTGCGCAGGCTTATAAGGCTTACAAAAGACATGCACAGTAGGGGAGCCAATCAGTGAAAAGGTCATGAAGGCGTGGGTGGATCACGCACAGGGACATCTTAAGCAAAGTATAGGGATCATGCACTGTCCACGTGTCCGGAACTAAAGTGGACCTATCCCTGCCGGTAGTCTGATCTTACGTCGCTTATGCAGACACGCACCTCGAACATCTGCCAGGTGCCATATTGTAATGGAGGTTTTAGGCAATGCCCAACAATGGGACTTAACCCAGGCACTCTGATAAGGGATCCCAAGTGACAACTTGATATCAGCACCAAACAACCACCCCAGTGAAGCTCACTCAGTGTACTCATGGTGCCAGAAGAATAAAGGAAGATAAAGAGGGAGCTTAGGTGAGATGAAGAGAGGAAAGGAGAAAGAAAGGTAAAAATCAGAACAAATAGAATTTGGTGCTGTATTAAAATGGTATTAAAATGGAACCTGAGAGGCAGCTGTACAGGATCTAGGTATGGTTGCTGGAGGGGAGAGGCTCCTGACTGGAAGGGAGACCCAGGAGGCTTCTGTTACTCTTCTGTTTCTTGATCTGCTCACTGCTTACATAGGTAGGCTCAATTTGTAACAATTCGTCAAACAGTACACATGTGATATGTGCACTTTTTTAGTGTATATATTATATTTCACTGAAATATTTTAAAATGAAACATATGCTACAGGGAAACATACATTATCTTCCATCTGTTTTAAGTTTGCCTGAATGAAGTGACCTTGAAAGCAACTTAAGGCATCTATCAACTTCATAGTCAAATATGTTATTTTCTTATCAAAGAAAAGATAGCATCAGACTTTAAGTTTAGGTTTCAATTATGGCTCTGGTTCTTTATTAACTGAGTGCTCTTAGTTAAGTGGCTTTACCTCTCCCAAGGCTCAATTTCCTATTTTGGAAAATGTTACAGGCTCATTTAATGAGATAGTAATTCCTATCTTTTCTCTGCAGTGAAATAGACACCAAGTGTAATGTTTTCTGTGCTTCTGTGCTCCAGAAGTAATTACCTACCGTATTTGGTTTTGATATCCATCCTAAAAACACCTCAAACCGGTCTTCATTTGAGAGAACCAAATGGGTCTTTGTCTGAAACAAAGCTGCTGTGGATGGTGGGAAGTGGGTACATTTTGGGAGACAGGGAATAGATAGGCTCCTGTTTCTGAAGAAGGTTAGAGGAATATCAGGTTCTGTGATCAGCTGAGTGCTGGTCAGCTTAGCAGTGTTCCTTGGTTCTCATTAAGGGACAGAATTTCCAAGGGTCTATCTGTAGAATCCATGGTAGCTGAGAGCAATTTCTTAACATTGACCTTACTAATGTGTTGAGCCAGCTGATTTGTTGTTGTTCCTGATGATTTTTTGTTGTTGTTGTTATTGGAACTGTTCTGTTCATTGTAGGACAGTTAGCAGTATTCCTGGCTTCTACCCACTAGAGGCCATTAGTACTCCCCTTCCAAGCTGTAACAAGAAAAATGTCTCCATTGTTATCAAATCTGTCCTGGAGGACCAAGTGTCCCCTACTCCCATTGAGAGCTAGTGGCTTAAAGCAAAGTGCTAGATGCTAAATTTGGCATGGAAAGAACAGAATAAATGTCAGGAGCTACAAAGCCACCTGCCATTGAATGGGCCTCTAAAATCTAACAGTATGTATATAAAATGATTTACATATATACTATGTTAGCCCAACCCCTCTAGATTATGAAACCACACACAAATGCCAAAGATTGTGGGGTGGGAGAATACCGAAAATATTTTCTCATATTTCTGTGGCAGGTGAAGATTAAGCCTGATTTGATTTGATTTGATTTGATTTGAAAAATAAAGAAATCTAGCAGGTATTTTATGTGTCATAAAGCAGATTTGTACCTGTTACATTTATTAAAAGAAAAACAACCTAGCAATGTTCCTAACATACTGCAAACACCCAGCAAATGTTAAATGTGTTATTATCACCCTTACTTGATAGATGTGAAAATAATAAAGAAGCCGAACAACAAACTTTCCAAGAACCAGAGCTAAATAATAGAGAAAGCAGGGACCAAGCTGAATTACTCCAGGTACCCCTGCTCTACACAATACTGTTGCCTCTACTAATAATTAACTTAGTTGGAGTTCCTTAAAAAATACCATTTTATCTCCTATCTGATCATCTTAGAAAATATGGGCAACCTTTATGTTCCTAACATCTTTTTTAGAATTTTCAGGATATAAAAGTGTATAACCCAATGTAGCTAATATGCATTTTTTAAAGACTTATTTATTCATTTGAAAGGCAGAGTTACATAGATGCAGAGAGAGAAAGAGAGAGAGAGAGAGAGAGAGAGAGAGAGAGAGAGAGGTCTTCCATTCACTGATTTACTCCCCAGAAGGCTGCAATGGCTGCTGGAGCTGTGCCAATCCGAAGCCAGGAGCCAGGAGCTTCTTCCAGGTCTCCCATGTGGGTGCAGGGGCCCAAGGACTTGGGCCATTCTCTACTGCTTTCCCAGGCCATAGCAGAGAGCTGGATGGGAGGTGGAGCAGCCGGGACTCAAACCGGCACCCATATGAGATGCTGACACTGCAGGTGGCAGCTTTACCCACTACACAACAGCGCATGGGTTTTTATTTTCCTTCCTCCCTCTCTCCTTCCTTCTCTCCTTCCCTCCCTCCTTCTCTTCTTCCCTTCCTTCTTTCTTTCCACAATCAAGACGCATGAAAGAGTATATGAAACTGCCAGAATGAGGGTGTTCAAGGGTTAAGATGATCAATACACACTATAGGTGCTGAAAATATTTTGAAAAAAGCTTAAAATACATCAGGGTCATAAAAGGTGGTGTCATAGGATTTCAATGAGACGTTTAAGAATAAGAAAACATGTAGGAAATTTTGGGAAAGGCTTAGATACCTGGCAAGTAACATGGGTAATTTTACCACATAAAAGACCTCACCATCTGACCTGTTTTGTTTAAGATTGATTCATTTGAAAGTAGAGTGACAGAGAGAAAGAGAGAGGGAGGGAGAGATCTTCCATCCACTGATTATTCACTTCCCAAATGGCCACAACTGCTGGGGCTGAGCCAGGCAGAACCAAGTGGCCAGGAATTTCACATGGATCTTCCACTTGGGTGATAGGGACACCAAGCCATCATTTGCTTTCTCTCAGGCATATTGGCAGGGAGCTGAATCAGAAGCAGTGTAGCTGAGACTAAAAATGGGCATTCCAGGGGGCAACTTAACCCGTTAGGCCATAAGGCCTACTCCCAAGCCTGGGTTTCATCTTCAACTTCTCCCATTCGAAGTTCCTGTGACTCCTTTCTCCCTACACTCGCCTTTTCAGGACTCAAGTCCTTTTGTAGGGGCCGCTCCCTATTTCATGTGAGCCATTTGCTCTGTTGGGCCCACTTCCCTTGCAAATTCCTATTTTCCCTTCAAATTCAGAACTCAAATTCACTCTCTTGTATGCAAGAACTTTAAAGAAGTTTGTGGAGGGCCGGCGCCGTGGCTCACTTGGCTAATCCTCTGCCTGTGGCGCTGGAATCCCATATGGGCACCGAGTCTAGTCCCGGTTGCCCCTCTTCCAGGCCAGCTCTCTGCTGTGGCCCAGGAGGGCAGTGGAGGATGGCCCAAGTGCTTGGGCTCCTGCACGCCCATGGAAAATCAGGAGGAGGCACCTGGCTCCTGGCTTCGGATCCGCATAGTTTTGGCAGATCACCAGATGATGTCATAAGTGCCAAGATAGGGTTGATAATAGAAATGAGGCTGATTTTTCTTAGGAAATATGACAGGACTTCAAAATATTTGTGAGGAAAATGGAACTGAAAGATATTTTGGTGCCAAAAAATTGAAATCCATGTGTAGTGTTTTCATGATACACATTTTCCACAAACTTTTTTTTTAAGATTTTTTTGTTTATTTATTTGACAGGTAGAGTTACAGACAGTGAGAGGGAGAGACAGAGAGAAAGGTCTTCCTTCCATTGGTTCACCCCCCAAATGGCCTCATGTGGGATACCTGGATAGGGTTCTGGATTCTAACTTTGCCATGGCTCAGTCCTGGCTATTTCAGGCATTTGGAGAGTGAATTAGCAGATGAAAGAGCTCTCTCTTTGTCTTTCAAATAAAATATTAAATAAAAATTAAAAAGGATTAAAAATAAGATTGCTAGAAATGACCAAAGATTGCATGTTATAAGAAATATTGGTTCTGATTATTGGTATTTTGAAAACACAAATGAAGTCATGAATGCTAAACTTTTTTATTATTTTTGACAGATAGACCATGAGAGAGAGAGAGAGAAAGGTCTTCCTTCTTTTGGTTCACTCCCCAAATGGCCGCCACGGCTGGCGTGCTGCGCTGATCTGAAGCCAGGAGCTGGGTGCTTCTTCCTGGTCTCCCAAGCGGGTGCAGGTGCCCAAGCACTTGGGCCATCCTCCACTGCCTTCCCGGGCCACAGCAGAGAGCTGGACTGCAAGAGTAGAAACTGGGACTAGAACCCCAGGTGCCGGCGCCACAGGCGGAGGATTAGCCAAGTGAGCCACGGTGTCAGCCATCTCTTTTACAGTTTTATAACTGTTGCAGCTAAATCTGAAATCTTTGTCACCATCCTCAGCAGCAATCTCCTGTGCCATTCCCATGAGGTGATTACTGTTATATCTTTTGCTGTATTTCTGGTTTTTGGTTTTTGGTTTCTTTACCTTTGGTCAGTATGTATGTGTGCTGTTTTAAATTAGCCTCCATGTTTTTTGTTCTATTAATGAACAAACCTCAAAAAGTTCATTGAAACGGAATTTAATTCTGTTTTAAAGTATATTTTGCTCTAAAGTCTATATTTTTTCTTCCTAATATACATTTCTATGAATTATACAACTTATAAATTTGGAAGTTTGGAGTTGCGAGTTGCTTCACTGATATCTTTAGATTGTTTTTTTTTTTTTTGATTTTGATTTATTTATTTGAATGGCAGACAGAAAAGAAAGAAAGAAAAAAAAAAAAAAACAGAGGGAGAGTGACAGAGACAGATTCAGACAAAACTCTCATCTGCTGATTCTCTTCCCAAATGCTTACAGCAGCCTACAGTTGGGACCGCAGCCAGGAGCCAGAAATTCCATCCAGATATCCCATATAGGTGGCAGGGACCCAATTACCTCTGCCTCCCAGGGAGGGCGTCTCTGAGGAGCTAGTTAGGTATTGAACACAAACACTCTGATATAGGACGTGGGTGTCCCAACTTCTGGCATCTTAACTTCTATGCCAAAAACCCACCCCTGGGTTATGTATTTTAATGCACAAACAGTATTCCATAAAATATACATTTCATGTTCAATTTAAATTTAATATTAAAAGTCATTAAGCTTGTTTTTAACATGTTGCAGTGAACATTTTTTTTTTCTTTTTTGTTATCAACCACCAGATACCCAGGAGTAGAACTGCAAGGTCACAGGTGCAGAAAATTTATTTTTAATTATACATCCAAATTTCTGCCCAAAGTGAGTAAATCACTGTATTCATACCCTAAAAATAGCTTAGATAAAAACCTGTTTTCCCATATTCAACTGACATTTTTATTGCTAGGTTTTTTTTGTTTGTTTGTTTAACTTTTGCAGAGTGTTGAAAAAAAATCTCATTTTTGTTTTATACACATTTATTTGATTAGACTAATTTGGAGAGACTGAACATTTTCATAATATTGAATGTTACTATGTTTGAATGCAGCATAGATCTCCATTTATTTAGATCTATTTGTGTTACTGAATAAAGATTTATTACTTTTCACATAAACATCTTGTTAGTTTTTTAGTTTGTTACTTTTTTAACCAGGCATTTGAAATTTCTGTTACAATAATAACAGAATAATTTCTAAGTTGTTACTGATGAGGAATACTTAAAGCTGATTTGGGGGCCCAGCATTGTGGCACAATGGGTTAAACTCCTACTTACAAAGTCTGGATCCCATATGAGAGAGCTGGTTTCAGTCTCTTTGCTCCACTTTCCATCCAGCTCCCTGCTAATGCTCCTGGGAAGGCAACAGAAGATGTCCCAAGTATTGGGACCCCTTCCAGCTTTGTGGTAGGCCTGGCCCAGACCTGGCTGTTGCAACCATTTGGGGAGTAAACCAGTGCACAGTTCCTCTCTCTGACTGTCTCCCACCTCTCCCTCTCTTTTCTGCCTTTCAAATTAATAAGCAAATCTTTTTTAAAAAGCTGATTTTTGCACAGGGAGTTTTATCCAGCCAACTTGCTAAGTTCTTTTATTAGTTTCATTGTTGAGTAGTTGATTTTCTTATATGTTCTAGGAAGATCACTAGATTATTTTTTCCAGTCTTGTTTTTAAAGATTCATTTATTTATTTATCTGTTTGAAAGGCAAAGTGACAGAGAGAGGAAGAGACAGAAAGACAGATTTGCCATCTACTAGTTCACTCCCCCAAAGGTTCAATGCCAGGGATCAGGAACTCCATTCTGGTCTCCCACATGGGTGGCAGGTGCCCAGGTACTTGTGCCATCATCTGCTGCTTTCCCAAGTGCATTAGCAAGAAGCTGAATCAGAAGTGGAGCATCCAGGACCCATATGGACCTTCTGATATGGGGTGCTGGCATCACAGACAGTGGCTTAACCTGCTGTGCCACAACATAGGCCTCTCTCCTTGCAATCTCTGAACCACATTTTTTTCTTGTGTCAGCTTGAATCACTAGCTTACTGTTCAATAATAGTAATGATAATAGATATTCTGTGTTTATTTCTGACATTACTGGGCA
This sequence comes from Lepus europaeus, assembly GCF_033115175.1. Classification (NCBI taxonomy): domain Eukaryota; kingdom Metazoa; phylum Chordata; class Mammalia; order Lagomorpha; family Leporidae; genus Lepus; species Lepus europaeus. Next base: position 81,843,574 of record NC_084835.1, read on the forward strand.
TGTTACTAATACATCATTATTAAATTTGATGTTTGCATGGGTTTCCATGGATGATTTTTAATGGATTAAGAAAGCATTTAACTATATTTCATTGCTTGAGTTTTTGCCATGCATGGATGTTAGCTTTATCAGCATCCATTAAAGTAATCATATTTTTTTCCTATAGTTCATTAGCAAAGAGAATTACCTTGATAAAAATTCTTATCTTGATCCATTTTTATAATGAATGGATAATCCTTCTTGGTCAAAGTTTCAGATAGGAACTGTATTTTGCCACTTGGATTAAACACACAAAAGCTTATATGCTTTAAATAATCAGAAATCTGGAGCAAGGCAGTTTATGACATTTGTTCAGCAATTTGATGTTATAAAAGAGAAGCTTTTTGTTTTCTATTAGATTTTCCTCACAGTCCCAAGAATATCACCAGTGATCTGGCCACTGTGGCATCATCAGGTACAGGAAAAATGGTGGGGGAGGGAATAAAGATAGTAGAAAACCAGTTGTTTCCCAGAAATCACAAACACAGTTTCTTCGAGCATATCTTTCAATCTCCAAAAGGAAAGTAATGTATTTTTTTTTAAAAAAACTGGTTATGTTAGTGAATGAATTAAAGTGAGAGTTTTATTACTAAAGAAGGAAGAAAAATACTTAGCAGGCAACTGACGGTGCTCACTGTGGTCATAAGACATTGTTCTTTTAACACGTTGCTTGAGATTTAAAGGCCAATATTTTATTTGTTCATCATCATCATTTGTACAATTTGTAGAGCTTATTTTGATAATTGGGCACTTTCTCTGGGAGGGAAAAAAGTACATTTGTCAGCTTTTCCTTACTTTAACTAAAATTCCTCAGAGTAACTTCTCAGGAAAGAGGAAAGTTTATTCCGGTTTATAATTTTGGAGGTTAGCAGTCAGAAGTTGGGTGCCTGATATTGCAAGCTCACATGGTGAGCCAGGAAGCAAGGAGAGGAATTTAGGCAGAACTTGACTTAAATAATTAACCCTCTCACAAAAACTAGCTTCCAAAGGCAAGTTCTCAATGACCTATTGACCTCCCACTGGGCTTACCTCCCAGATACCTTAATTGGGTCAAATCTCCACCCTTAACACAGTCACCATTAACCATTATTATTAGACTTTCGGGACCAAGTCCTCATTGAATGGAGTTTTAGAGGACATCCAATTATTGTCTGAATCATAAAGGGAGGGAGAGTGATATAGCTCCAGCAAAGCTGTTATGTCTGAAACCAGCACCAAAATCGAGGTACCTAATTGAACAATCACCACAAGACTTCTCCATTCTGCTTTATAGCCACACCGACCCCTGTCTACCTGTCCTAACCCCTAACAGTCAGTAATCCATTCTCCATAACTGTAATTATTTCATAAATGTTATATGAATGGAATCATGCTGTATGCAGCCTTTTGAGATTGACTTATCCATTCAGTATGGTTACTTTGCGTTTCATGTATCCTATTACCTGTTTCAGTAGTTTATTCCTTATTATTCTTGAGTAGTATTTCATGGTACAGATGTATGAAGTTTCGTTAACCATTCACCCACCAAAGGATAACTTCATTTTTCTCATTTATAATACTACTATAATAAAGCTGCTGGGAACATTCATATACAAGGTTCCTGCACAAAAATAAGTTTCCATTTCTTTGCCATATCTGCACATAAATGCAATTGCTGAGTTCTCTGAAAAGTTTATTTTTATTTTTAAAGAGAATTACTATTTTCTAGAGTGCCTGTAACGTTGTATATTCCCCCCAGTGATGTGTAAGAGGTCTGAGTTTCCATACTTTCACCAATATTTGGCATTACAACTGTTTTTTTTTTTTTTTTTTGGTGGGGAGAGGTATTCTGATAATTGTATCATGATATCCCATTGTGCTTTTTATTTTTATTTATCCAATGGCATATTAAACATATTTTCATATATATTTATTTTCTGTTGCCTACCCTCTGTGATGAAGTATTAGTTCATAGTTTTTGTTCAGTTTCTACTTTGATTGTTTACTAATGTTGAAGTTTGAGAGTTCTTTGTATAATTTAGATACATGTCCTTTGACAGACATGTGATGTTCAGACATTTCCCCTATTGCTTGAATTATTTTGTGGTGCTCTGAACAATTTTCTAATTTATCAATTTTCATTTTATGGATCATGCTTGATGGTGTCAAATCTATGAACTCCTGTTGATGTCAACAGGAGAGGTTCAATGAGCATTTCCAGCAATCCTCTGCTCCATAAAAGAAGTGATAACACTGGCAGAAAAGGTTGTCAAAATCAACATTTGCAGAACTCTGGAAATCAATCAAAGACATTCAGCAACCTAGAGAGTATTTATTCAAGAAAATAGGCTGAGCCTTTTTAAGAACAGTGAGCTTTGTATTTGTATCATTTTTATTTCTCTGGTCCCATGACCCTTGCATGAGCCCCATGGAAGCCTTGAAAAGCAATAGTGCCCAAATCATAGTGAAATCTGACTGTCTAGCAGCCTACAGAGGGGAAAGAACAGAGTTGGGTTTACCTAAATGCTTTATTCCAAGATATCTGTCATTGTTAACCTGCTGGCAGCTTCCAAAGCAATGCTACTTACAAGACTTACTTTGACCTGAAGCTAAACAGACACAGTATAAAATGCCTTTCCCTGAAGATATGTGTCCAAAATAATCAGCTGTAATTGTTTAATACTCCAGCTGCGTGAGGCAGAAATAGCAATTAGGATAAGCAAGAGATCCAACATTTGGAAAGGAAAAGCTTGGAAATGAGACATACACAGGTGACACATTTCCAGGAGTCCGGAAGGTCATGGCACACATAGGGTTGTCAGCATGGTCATGATATCCCTTAACTGGCCCTGAACTCTCACTTCTCTGTGAAAGTCAAGGTCTGCACATGGAGGAAGTTAAGGTTAAGGTAGACCCGTAAACTACATAGCTGAATATTGAAGTAATGCCCTAAATAACTCAGAAACGTCTAGAAAATCCTGGAACACTCATTGCTTCAGGCATTAAAGACATCTCTGTCAATCATTCACTAACCGTTAATCCAACAGAGCACTTAGGTGACCACGTGTCAAAAACAATATATACTTAGAAGAATTTAACAGCAACAATAACAAATAGCAACAACACATTCTTGTAAACCTCCAGTTTAAAAAAATGATTATGAGATACATAAAGAAAAAAGCATGGCTCATACCTAAAGAAAAAAACAGACTATCTGAAGGTAGTCTGACATTGATTTAAATGAATGGTCTTAAATATGCACAAAGAACAAAAAAAAATATATGTAGAATTAAAAGAAAGTATGCATCATTGGATAACTCATAATTTTTTTTATTTCAGACATTGTGTAAACAAGAACAATAGATATTGAAGATTGTGAGCAGTTTTCTTCCTCAGAGATCAGCAGTCCTTTCGTCTGTGCAGATTAAAATGAAGAACTAATTATTCAGGTTCCTCTTAGAATCAAATTAAGCTGATGCTGTTCTTTAGTTTTAACTAGATTGGTTTGTGCATTTGTGTTCCCAGTGCCCAGCCCTTCATACACCTCCCTTTTCAATACTGTTGCTATTGAAACGAGGCCGGAGTAGCTGAATTTTCAAGTCAGTTAAAACACCTTTGAAGCCAATTGCAGATGAAAGCACAAGATCACCTTGTGCTTTGTAGACCTTTTCCATTCCTGTTTTCTGCACACAATTTGGGGAGAGGATGATATGGAAGAATTATTGTATTAATAATACACGTATTTCTGGGTTTAGGGGCTTCTAGATCTTCACATCCTCCCTCACACCAGTTGACTTCCTTCCATTCCTGAGGCTCCTCCTTTAAGACAAACTGGATCTGCACCTTCCTGAGGTCAGAACAGCTGCTCTGCTCCAGCGATTGGTCCAGCTGTTGGACCGCCTGAGGTCTATATTCACCTAGGAAGAATTTGTTTGTACATGGCTGTTGCTGTTGGTGTCATGACAGCACAGTTGTATCAGAACCATTCCACATGATAGTCAGAGTAAAAATTTTAGCTTAATTATTGTTTATCATTTTGTTTTCTGATAAATATATTTATTTTCTGCATTTTCTCCAAGCTCCAATAGCTTACAGTGTTGATATCTAGGCATATGGCTGTCATTTAGTTCTAAATACAATGATTAACTTCCAAGTCGATGTTCTCTTTGACCCATGAGTTTTTTTACCAGGTTTGTTGAACACCATTGCTATTAGGCAAGAAGTTTGACTTTAATTTTCTTATTTATTATTGTATTCATCACATTTTGTGCAGGACATGCAATGCACGGATTGTCTCTCTTTTTTAATTGTTCAAACTTGCTACAATCCTAGCCCACTGTTACTTAAAAAAATCCTTGAATGTTTAAAAAGTAGCAACTATTCTGTGTGAAATAATTCTATGGTATGTACAATTTTCTCAATCTCATTATTTATGATATCTAAGATTTGTAGTGTTTTACTTTTGTTGTGCTCATTAACCTAAGAGCAATATTTTAAAATTTCTCAATACAACAGATCGGTCATTTTTTCAAAGTTTATTAGCAGCTTACTTATTTTGTAAATGTAATGGCCACTATATTATTTTGTGGAAGATCCATTTTCTCAAAAAGAAATAGTCATATCTCCCTTCAATTCTTTTAATGCTTTGTACCTTCAATTTTGATTGTTGCAAAGAGATTACAGCCATTTTCTTTTTGTTAGAATTTACTATTTCTTTTTCATTCTTACTTCTTTATTTTTCATAGTACTGGGTCACTTGCTTTAGGCATGTGTTTAGAAATAAAATATATATGGATCAGTAAATACAAAGAGCTAATATGCTTAAACTAACCTGATTAATTGTTATTATTAATTTCTTTTAATTTATTCTGCCATCCAATTTGATGTTTACGGCACACTTTTTTTTTTTTTTTTTTTTCTGACAGGCAGAGTGGACAGTGAGAGAGACAGAGAGAAAGGTCTTCCTTTGCCTTTGGTTCACCCTCCAATGGCCGCCGCGGCCGGCGCACCGCGCTGATCCAAAGCTGGGAGCCAGGTGCTTATCCTGGTCTCCCATGGGGTGCAGGGCCCAAGCACTTGGGCCATCCTCTGCTGCACTCCCGGGCCACAGCAGAGAGCTGGCCTGGAAGAGGAGCAACCGGGACAGAATCCGGCACCCTGACCGGGACTAGAACCCGGTGTGCCAGCACTGCAAGGCGGAGGATTAGCCTATTGAGCCGCAGTGCCGGCACACTTTTTTATTTTTAAAAAGTACTTCTACTATTTAATTTCATCTTTTTCCACTTACTTTTCTGTGCATATAGTTCTTTAGTTTGTAGAATAGGAGCAGAGTTGCTAATGCATCTAGATTTGATCTGTTCTTAGTCTCCTTCATATTCTTAGCCTGCCATCTTGAAACCAGATGTCTTTCCCAGGTATTTGGGATTATACTTTGCTGAATTTTTTTTCCAGTTGTGGGGTCAGATATGTTTTGCTCATATGTCAGCAATCATTTATGCCTTTACAATTTCTCTTTTCTGACTGCATTTCAGTTACCAATGATTTGGCAATGAGATGTGAAGGAAATCTCTCACCAACTTGGTAGGATAGGTACTCAAAGTCAAAATTAAAGGAAAAAAATAAATAAGTGGTTTGTTTTACACACCCATTAAGGCATTTAAATAATATTTGCTGCATCATTAAAATTCAATAAGAAAATGTATCAAACCTGTAGATTATTTACAGGGATGACAGTGAAATACCCCTAAAATTTGAATCTCTAATTCTGATTCAAGATATGTTAACTGAGTTACCAGTGATGATGCACAGACTGTGCTATGGATGTTTGTATGAGAGTGAACAAAACAGACATGCTATGAAAACAAACAAGCATACAAATAGACTTGTATCAGGATACTGCGTAACAGTGAAATGTTTAAGGTTTTTACTCTTTTCCATAGAGAGAGATACCAGAAACCACAACTGAATCACTGAAAAAAAAAGTCCTTCCAACCCCTAAATAATCGGTTTAGGGAGCATGGAAGCAATGAACTGCTCAATTCAGTTGTCTGGGGAAAGATAATTAGACCTTTTTTTGTTATAAGAGCTAAAAACAAACAATAATGTCTAACTTCTCAAATGTGGATTGCTCAGAAGGAATGTTAAATAGACATTATATGTATATTTTATATATTTATTGTGGGTATCCATATATATTTATACATATATAATTTCACATTCTCCACCCCATCCTTCTCCTTCCTCCATAACAAATGTGTGTTTGCCTGCAATATTGAAGGTATTCCTTAGCATAATGGAGATGACACTGATACATATGCTAGGCAAAATTCACTAGATGAAAGTCCTTGGGAAATGTTTAGATTTGAAAACATTCCAAGTGAAAGGCTGAAAACAGAACTGAATAGAACACTATTTAGAGAATATCAAATTAGTAAATCAGTGCAATATGAAATGGTGACAGGTGGTCTCTGCCTTTCATTGCTGAAACATCTACCTTCCTGATGGTATTATGAAAAGCTATGAAAACAGGAATCATATACGTGTTGACATGAACAATTAATTAAATTGGTGTCATTAACAAATAATTAAGCCAGGAAAACTAAAGTCAAGTTCATTAATCATTTTAAATTAAATGTGACAATGATGTTAATAATAATTTTTTTGCCTTAGCCTTTCAATGAACATTTTGGAAAAACATAATTATGTATTAGAGACTTCAAAGTAGTGAGTCTCAAACTGTAACAGAAATCGGAATCTTCTTGGTAAAAGAGACTTCTTAAAAATTTATATTATTAGGTTCCCCCAGAAATTTAAGTTCATTGATTGTGAAAAGGGCCTGGGAGGGGCTGGTGCTGTTGTGCAGTAGGTTAAAGCCCTGGCCTGAAGCGCCAGCATCCCATATGGGTACTGGTTCTAGTTCCGGCTGCTCCTCTTCTGATCCAGCTCTCTGCTATTGTCTGGGAAAGCGGTAGAGGATGGCCCAAGTCCTTGGGCCTCTGCATCCACATGGGAGACCTGGAAGAAGCTTCTGGCTTCGGATCGGCACAGTTCCGGCCATTGAGGCAATCTGGGCGAGTGAACCAGCAGATGGAAAACCCCTCTCTCTGTCTCTACCTCTCTCTGTAACTCTGTCTTTCAAATAAATAAAACAAATCTTAAAAAAAGGGGCCTGGGAACCAAGATTTAACAACTTTCCCCCTTTGAATGCACACACACACACACAGTCATCACATACAGGTGATAGGCTAGATAGTAACTATGTCTCAACTAAAACTAAAATAAGTATTGTCATGTTATCTATTCTGTGTTAATATTTAAATATTTACTTTATATAAATTTTATTTTTAAGTAGTGATTTTGTTGTTAGAAAATGAGACTTAGTTACTGTAGATAGTGATATAAGCAAGTCTACACACTAACATAAATATTACAAAAATAAACTATTATAATTTAAGAGGAGTTCTAGATTGGTTTTCTAGTGAAGTGCTGAAATGGGAAGATAGTTGTCTCCTTCCTCCAAGACCTATCACAGAAAGGGAAGATAGGGAAAATATCAAGAACAGAAGAAAAGTGTAGAAGTCCCCTGGGTTAGAGGGTTGTTTTGAAATTGTGTGTGTTTGAAGGGAACTGGTTCCAGACTTCAGACAAGACAGTAGGCAACCATGGTGATTGTCAAAGGAAAAACTAGGAAAGGAATAGCTATGGTTCTGCTTTTGCTTCTTTACCACCATTGCCTTGGCACCTGGCAGGAGCAGATGTTTCCAAGGTGCAGTTTTCCCCAGGAAAATAGAGCTTTAAGTCATCAAATTAGCAAAAGCACCAAAATTTGGACTAATGGAATCTCAAAACATCACATCTTTACCAAACTTTAAGGCTCTTTAAGGTGAGAAGCAAGTGAGCTATAAGCAGAACTAGAAGGAAATTGTGTGCAATACCAAGAAACAAAGACGTTTTCAGGGAAGAGTTTCCAGTGAATACACTGGGACTTCTGTACTGGTGATCTGAAGCCAACTTTACCATGAAGACATTTTACTGCTTCTGGAAGATTGGTGCTATTGGCTGAGAAGACTGGCTAGGTAAGACAGAGACCCTCTGTAGAGTAGTGTAAACTTTCAGCCAAGACATGAGATGGAAGAGACAAAAGTAGAAAATTGTAGAGTTTAAAACACAGTCATGGTTTCCTTTTAAACATTACATGTCTCTAAATCCCTTTAGTTGCAGAAAAATAAATGGCCAAGCCAAAAAGCTCTTAAAGGAGCCAAGAATTTTATGTCATCTTGCATTGCTTAGTGGACAAAAACTAGCAGGAGGAACTCCAAAGGACAAAACCCTGTAGAAGGAAAAGTTCTAGAGACAGGACAACAAGCACCCAACCCCACTTGCCAAGCAACTACCATAAAAAGGAGAAATATACAAAAGGACATGATAATTTCATCAGAAAGATCCATAAAATATTATTACATAAACCAAGAGACAATAGGACTTTGGCCGGTGCTGCAGCTCACTAGGCTAATCCTCCGCCTGCGGCACCAGCACCCCAGGTTCTAGTCCCAGTTGGGGCACCGGATTCTGTCCCGGTTGCTCCTCTTCCAGGCCAGCTCTCTGCTATGGCCCAGGAGTGTAGTGGAGGATGGCCCAGGTCCTTGGGCCCTGCACCCGCATGAGAGACCAGGAGGAAACACCTAGCTCCTGGCTTCGGATCTGCACAGCACGCTGGCCGCAATGCACCGGCTGTAGCAGCCACTTGGGGGGTGAACCAACGGAAAAAGGAAGACCTTTCTCTCTGTCTCTCTCTCTCTCTCACTGTCTAACTCTGCCTGTCAAAAAAATTAAAAAAGAGACAATAGGACCAAAGAAAGGGAAAAATAAATTGAAACTTTTAAAAATCAAATACAATGCAAGAATTGGAGTTAGTAGACAGACTTTCCGTGTATTTAGGAAAAGAGAAAAAGTTGTAAGAAATACAAGAAATATTTTGTTTCACTAGGGAATTGGAACATAGAAGGAAAAAAGTAGCCAATTGAAATTATAGAACTTAAAATGTAATAACTAAAACTAGAATGTAATAGATTTCATATCAGATTAGAACTAGCAGAACAAAAGTTAGTACCTACAGCAGGTGTTAGTAGAGACCCAAAAACAAAAGTACAAAGAAACATCTATCTTTGGTAGAAGCCTACTCAATGTATAATGAGAGTTCCAGAAGAAAAGAGAGAAAATAGACCAAAAGCAATATGAATCATTGAAAAAGTAGTTGCTGATTATCTTCAAAAATTTCTAGTAATCACTGGAAGAACAAATAAAAAGTTAAACTGCCCTAGTTCCATCATAGTAAAACTTCTAGACAGTAACAATAGGAAATAAAAATCCTAAAAGCAGCAAGAGATTGGGCCAGAGATACAATACTTTCAAAGGAAGAATAGTGAGCTAAAGATGGAACACATGGAAAGGAATAGTTGAAGAACTGAAAAGAAAAACTGCCAAGCTGGAATTCTCTACTTGGTAAAAGTATTCTCCAGTATATATCTATGGAGGTAAAATAAAGACATTTATTTTCAGACAAGCAGAAACTGCAAGAGTGTGTTTCCAGCAAACCGGGGCTAAAAGGACAAATTGAAATAGCAATGCACTGCCATGTAAAAATCTTGGAATCATCAATCCTGTCCTGGAACAAGATAAAATCTGAACACACTGAAAATCAATGGCTCTTTTAGAAGGCATCAGAAACTGGAGTTCCAGGGCCAATCACCACCCACACATTGGGAGAGAGGGCTGAATTTAGAGGCACAGTTGAAATCTGCTTACCAGAAGCAGAAGCCATTGCAGCCATAATCTGATAGGAACACTTAACTGCCAATGTTGATAAATGGTTGGGAGCTGAGAAAAGACAAGTTGGAGAGTGAGAAATCCCTGGGCCTCATTATTTCATGGGTTTTACCTCCAGGAGTCCTGCCAGGTTCTCACAGTAAAGATCTAAGAAAAATCTGCTGTTTCTGGCAGGGTGAGGGGGTAGTTTGCATTCTGAAATAAACTTAGACCAAAAAAAACCTACTCTGTGTAGGGGCAAAGGAAAATTTTCCCCTTCCCTATGAAAATTTGCTGGAATGAACAAAAAATACATGAATTAAAAAGAATGAAAGGCATGGAAATTTATTAAATTAAAAGTATTCAATTAAATTTATTAAATAAATGTATAAATTTGTTAACATGCAAAGGACAAAAGACACACCAAGAGAAGGAAATCATGGTAGTGGGGCTACTCATTAGTCCCATATGATTCAGAAACATATGTACCCCTTTTTCAAGAGAGGAGAGGAAAGGGAGAATAAAATATCTCAGTGTATTTGAAGAACGTACAGTGACCTGGGACAAAGTCTGCTGGGCCAGGGGAACAATGCGTTGTAAATTATTCTCTTAGAGGACAATGGTGTGTGACTAAGGTCTGTCCAGGTGTGCTGATAAACTTCAATCTTTCTTCCTAAGAGATGAGTTTAGTGAATGAAAGCTCAATGAAGGGACCAGAGGTTCTTTGGTGAGTCTGGACTTTAGGCAGATGACAGAATTTTGCAAAAAGCCACCCCTTGCCCTTGGGGGCAGAGAATCAGGACCAAGTAAGAGAGACCTTGATTGTCAGTAGGTTCTGAGATCTCTCAGCATGTCTAAGCTTCTGTCTTTAGAGGACCATTTTCTGAGTCCCCAACATCTCCATGGGCAAACACTCCACCAATCCTTCTCTGGTGTGGGGAAAGGAAATCAGCTAATTCCAGTCGCCACTGACTTCCTCGCTGTAGCTACAGAAGAATTTTTTAAAAAGCATGGAAGCATTTTGAGGTCATCCTCAGAGACTCAGGTCCACCAATAGCCTCATTTTCATAAAAAGATTGTAGGAGCCTCCCTTCACCTTCCCCTTACCACTTCAATAGGGCTGCAGTTTAAGAGCATTCAGTTATAACCAAAAGAACTGCAAGACACACAAAAAAGGAGCATTTTCAGGAAAATTCAAAAACAAGGAAGGAAAAAAAAAATCAGGGACAATAGAGAAATTGAAACCTTAGGTACGCCCAGCTTCAGCAAATATTACATACAGTCCATGGGTAAGCTAAAAGAGAACAGCAAATAGAATAATCTAAAATGCTCAATTAAAACCAGAGAAGAAATGAAAAAAAAAGGGCAATATACAATAAAAAAGGTTAATTCTCCAAGAAAACATAGCAATATTTAGGTGTATGCACTAATAACAGTGTCAAATTACATGATACACAAATTGATAGAACTACAAGGAATAGACAAATCCACTCTTGCAGCTGGAGACATCAACAGCTTCCATTAGTAATTCCAATTATGAAAAAATAAATATGGATATAGTTGAACTGAATATGACCAACTATCAATTTGCTCTAATTGACATTGATAGAAAAACCTATCCAACAGCAACAGAACATGTATTCTTCTCAGGTTAATATGGAATATTCATCAAGAAAGACCACATTCTGGGCTTAGCAAATTTAACAGAATATAACACATGTTCTTAGATTACAGTAGAATTACATTACAAATGTGTAACACAGAAATAGTGGAAAACCTCAAAAGATGGGATTAAATAGCTCTCTTTTAAATAAAACATACTTGTAAGTCAAGGAAGTTTCAAGAGAAATTTTAAAAATATTTTGAACTAAAGGAAAATGAAAACATTACTTATCAAATTGGGATGTAACCAAGTCAGTGCTTATGGGGAAATTTATAGTATTGAATATCTAAAATATCTAAAATAAATCATCTAAGTCCCCACCATTCAGAGAAAGGTAAGAAATTTAAATTAAGATAAGCACTTTAAGTTCAGAGTAAGCCTAAGAAAAAAAATGCCATTGAAAACAGAAAAATCAATAAGCCAAATCAATGAGACTATAGCTAGTTCTTTGAAAAGACTGAAAAATCATAAACTTCCAGCCAGACTATCCACGAAAGACAGAGAGAAGGAGAGAGAGAGAGAGAGAGAGAGAGTAAAATTTCTAGAGAAAGTTATTTAGAATGAAAATTATCCAAATAGCTACTTAGAAATGCAGGAAATAATGAAGATAAATTATATTGGTAAAATTATAAATGGGTATTTATAAAAGTAAATTCATTCAAAATAATAATAATTATGTGTTATAGAATTTAAATTACTTGCATTATTAATAGACTTGACTGTTATAAGTCAAATTTTTGAGAGGCAAGTAAATAAAGTATAAGTTCTGGGGTCTAACATTTATCAGGGTGACAAAATAACTTCTCATGTTCTATAGTACAGTAGAATAATTATGGTGGACAACTTTCAACTGAATATTTCAGAAAAACTGGCCTAAAAGGTTTGGAATAATATATGTCTTAGGTAATAGAAATGCCAATTACGCTGACTGTTTATTACATATAATATACATATGCTGAAATGTTGCACCGAACCCCATATATGGCTACAATTCCTATATGCCAATTAAAAATTTTTTAAGACTTATTTATTTTTGAAAGGCAAAGATAGAGAGAGAGAAGAGGGAGAGAGAAAGTAACAGAGAGAAATCTTCCATTTGCTAGTTTACTCCCCAAATGGCCACAATGCCTGGAATTGGGTTAGGCCAAAGTCAAGAGGTAGGAGCTTCTTTATGTCTCCCAAATGGCAGCAGGGGCCTAAGTACTTAGGCCATATTCTGCTTCTCCAGGCACATTGCAGGGAGCTGGATTGGAAGTGGAGCAGTCAGGATTTGAACCAGTGCCCACAAAGGATGCCAGCACTACAGGAGGAGACCTAACATACACCACAGCACCAGCCCCCAATTTTAAAAATTTATCACTAAATAAATAGAAATGAGACAAGGAGAAGTTGCAAGCTTCAGAAACAAAGGCCAGATCAAAGAAATGAATAGACCTGGGGCGGCTCTGTGGCACAGCTGGTTAATGCATTGGCCTGAAGCACCGGTATCCCATATGGGCACCGGTTCAAGACCTGGCTGCTCCACTTCCAATCCGGCCCTCTGCTATGGCCTGGGAAAGCAGTAGAAGATGGCTCAAGTACTTGGGCCCCTGCACCTGCATGAGAGACCCGGAGGAAGCTCCTGGCTCCTGGCTTCTGGCTTCGGATCAGTGCAGCTCTAGCCATTACGGCCATCTGGGGAATGAACCATCAGATGGATGCCTTTCCTCTCTCTGTGTAATTCTGACTTTAAAATAAATGAATAAATCTTTCAAAAAAAAAAAAGAAATGAATAGACCTACACATCTTTCAACAACATAGCCAGAAGCAACATGGAAATTAAACACTATTTTGAATGTATTGAAATAAAAACAAATTTGGACATATATGCTTACATCCAAATTAATTCAAATATCTGAATATAATAAAAATTTTATTATAAATTTAAAACCTGAGCTTCCCCCTCCAAAAAAAAAAAAAATCTTGCATTGAAAATAGTTGTAGATAGAATTTTAATATCACTTTAAAGTATAGAATTTTTACCTTTCAATAAATCATGAGGCCCTACAAGATATGGGAGGGACAGGTTAAATGTTTCAGCTAAGTGTGTTTTCTTTAAAAACATAATGAGCATCAGAAAAGAGAAAATATATCCCTCTTATGCCAGATCTAAAATCCAGATAGCATCAAACTAATTCAGGGAGGGTATGGCAGAGAGATAAGAATGTTTAGTTATATCTCAGCTAGTTAGGAGAAATTTAGATAATTGAAGAAAACTGGCAATATTTAAAAACAGACATAGGAAGTAGGAAATCATAAAATAAGTTAAAATATAGGAATTAAATACAAATATATTAAATATTTTAAGAAAAAGACTATATATAAAATTTTTAAACTATTCAGCACAATTTCATACTGTTTTTTTTTTTATTTTCTTAATTTGCTTGAGAGGCAGAGAGACAAAACAGACAAATACAGAGAGGGCGAGGTCCCATTTGCTGATTCACACCCCCAAATGTCTGCAATGGCCAAGAGCCAGAAACTCAATGCCAGTCTCTGTAGTATGTGGCAGGAACCCAGTTACTTGGGACATCACCACTGGCTTTCAGGATCTTCCTTGGCAAAGCTGGAGTCAGGAACTAGAATCTCGTATTGAGCCCAGACACCCAGATAGGAAATATAGGATTTATTTATTTATTTGAGAGGTAGAGTTCCTGGGGCAAATGGGGTGGGGGTGCGGTGGGGGATTGAGTCACTCCCCTGATGATGGCAATGGCCAGAGCTAGTCTATCCAAAGGCCAGAAGCCAGGAGCCAGGAAGTAGGAGCCAGGAGCTTCTTCTAGGTCTCCCATGTAGGTGCAGGGACACAACCACTTGGGCCATCTTCTACTGCTTTCCCAGGCCACAGCAGAGAGAGAGCAGGATCAGAAATGGAGCAGCGGGAGGAGCAGCCTGGATACCAACTGGTGCCCATATGGGATGCTGGCGCTGCAGGCAGATGCTTAGCCTACTTTGCCACAGCCAGCCCCAAATATAGGGATTTAAAATGGTGTCTTAACTATTAGGTCAAAGGTCCACCCCAGACTGGATTTTAGAAATTACAAAATCAAGATATATGCTGTTTACAAGAGAATGACATGAACAACAAAGACAACGTATTTTTAAAAATGAAAGCATTCTATCAGATAAATAGCCACAAAAATAATCTGGTGAGATAAACTACAATTAGAACATTGTGCTAAAAAACATACTGAATTACACAAAAACAAGATATATCCTGCTGTCCCCCGAGCTATTTCCCTGAAAACATTTCTGATCTGTAACACACAGAACGATCCCACACCAGGTCTTGCAGAGTGGAGCACATGGTGAACAGCACTTTGAGACACAGAGGAAGTTGGAAACTTGAAAGGCACAGTAACAAAGGTGAGGGAACCACACAGAATAAGAGCTCCAGAACACCTCACGTCTGTCCAAAGAACAAACAAGAAGGTATAAACGTAGAACTCCAAAAGCACACAGAGCTAGATACATGTGCCCCAATCAGCCAGAACAGAGGTATGTAGAGACCATCTGGAGCCAAATTAACTCCAGAAGAAAAGCTATTATAAATGCACCATAAACATCTTAAAAACAACCTTCCAATGAAAAACTAGAAAACTCAAATAGCCCTGTGTCTCTTTAAAAAAACATGAATTTATAAATAAAACATCTTTCACATGAAGACTCCATCCTAGATAGCTTCAGGGGTAAATTCTATGAAACATTTCATAAGAAACAATACCATATTTATACTAAATTGTTCAGTTTACAGAGGAAGGAAACACACATGCCAGCTCACTTGTGAAGAAAGCCTTACCCTGATACCAAAACCAGAAAAATGTACTGAGAAAAAAAAAATGAAAATCAATTGCCTTGATTAAAAGTTATAGGATGCTTACCATACGCAGTATTTTATATTGGCCTTTTGTTAAGCATCAAGGAAATTTGCTATCATCGAGGTAATGCACCACGTTAGTAAGATTTTAGATGGGTGCAGGGCTTCTGTGGAAATAGGTGGTGAATCAACATGATTTTGAAAATGGCGTATAATGAAGTTTGTGGTCAGGAAATCGATAATTTACAATTCTTGTTACTCCTCCTGTTACAATCCTCAGCTGGAATGCTGGTTGTGTTGCACAAGTGTTTGCATGATTGCATTGATGGGGCTGTCAGTTTTTTGGGAGGGAGACTTTCTAGAAATGTTTTCTTCTGCCTTTTATTTAGTTTATATTGTGTTTTATTGACCTTTCCCTTGTGTTAGATTGCTTTTACTCACCAACATGGTAAACACAGAGACAATTTGATAAAGAACTTCATGATAATCTTATCTTGAAATATTTATCACAGTTGTTATTGTCAGTTCACTAAGACTTAGGGATTCTGTTCCCAACTGACTACATGTTTGCCTGATCATGTTGTCAGAACATCATAGCATCTGCCCTCAGTTAAAGTTTCATGTAATAAAAAAAGAAAGTTTATGTAAAATATTTTTATCATAAATCCTTTAGGATGGAAGAGTGAGACTTTAGTACCTCTAAAAGAATAGGTTGTTGAGTAATACCATGGTTTCCTGTTAATAAATATTTCATTGTGGCAGAATTTGCTTGAAACATGCTTTTTGTGGTAGAAGTACCTAAAGTTCTCTCAGGCTTCAAATTGTTGAAGAATGCACAAATTATACATGACCAATTTAGCTTTGATCTGCTGAGTTCACAACTCCTTACAATCTTCTTTGTCCTTCTTCTCTTGTCCCTACATAATCTAGGTATTTTAGGGATGGACATTGGGCATACTAGTTGATACCACTCAGATGCCCACAACTCATCAGAGTGCCTTGTTTGAATCCTGTGTTCACGTCCAAATCCAGCTTCCTCAGTACACACAGCAGACTCATAGAATGACAAACACCCTAAACAGCACTCTGGCCTCAGACCTCAGAATCAGCCCCTAAAGCCTGACTGAAAACACCACAAGAGCATTTCAGGCATGGAAAGCCAAGACATAGTGGCAAAGATGGTTCTGCATGAAGGATCTCTGTGAGTGAGACCCCAGTGGAAAGAAGGGACCATCAAAGAAGGATGTACTTTTCTCAGAAGAGAAGAGAGAACCACTTTGCATATGGCCCTGTCTAAAAACCTATGGAGATTGTGAACTCAAAAGGCTTCCATAACCTTGGCAGCTCATGTCAAGAGCCTCGGGTGATCACTGATAACACTCATATATAAGAGTGCTAATTGTTAAATCAACAACAGGAGTCACTGTGCACTTGCTCCCCATGTTGGACCTCTGTCCTTAATGAGTTGTTAATGAGAATTAACAGTAAAACTTGTCTTCAAACTGTACTTTATACTTTGTGTGTCTGTGTGGGTTCAAATAGTTGAAATCTCTACTTAGTATAGAGTTGGTCTTCTGTATATAAAGTCAGTTAAAAATGAATCTTAATGGAAAATGGAACAGGAGAGGGAGTGAGAGGTGGGATGAGAGTGGAGGTGGGAGGGTGGGAATGGAGAGAAGAAACACTACATCCCTAAAAGCTGTACATATGAAAATTTGTATTCATCAAATAAAACTTTCAAAAAATAAATAAATCTAATCCAGCATCCTGCTGATGCAAACCCTGGGAGACAGCAGTGAAGTCTCATATAGTTGGAATAGTTGGGTCTCTGGCATCCTTGTGGGAGAGCTGGATTGAGTCCCTGATTCTCAGCTTCAGAGTGGCCCAGCCCCATCTATTGTAGGCATTTGAGGAGTGAACCAGTGGATGGAAGGTCTTTCTCTCCTTTCCCACACCACCTTTTGTTGAATCCCTACTAAATATGATAATTATTTTTCCAGAACTAAACAATCTCCTAAAAATACAATATTTTGAAAATTATTGGCAGAAGCATCTCTTATTGGAATGCTACAGTGACCTAAACATACATAAATATTTTTAATAATTAAAATGTTAAAACACTGAAACATTAGTAGAATCCATTTTAGATATTGATTGATTACATTATTCTCTGAAGTAGCTCATGCATAGGTGGTCTGTTGCTTTAAGTAAAAATCAAGAAAGTTGCTTGAGGTAGAAACACATGGCATATCTTTGTCTTCTCTGAAACCGTAACCTTAGCTGCCAGCAGAGGTTCCTTGGGGGTTTTAAAACATCAATCAATTTCACAGCTGGAAAGAGAGTGTTTTCTTAGAGAACAATTTTAGCCAAACAAAGTATGGGTTTTGTCATTTTTGAAAGTACAGGATGAGTTAAATTTTAAAAATTGCAGGAAACAGCGTTTCATTCACAGCTGACTTGATTTGAGGAGGAAAAAAATAGAGTAGACTAAGTAATTAAAGACTTACATAAGTTTCTTACATGCCAGCTAGTGCTCAGGACTGCAAGCCCTAAACTGTGGTGATGACCATGGTACACAGTGGGCTTGGGTATGCTGCCTGTCTAGTCCTGCAGGAAAACGGGCTGACGGAACAGGGCTAAGACACAAACACCGAAATGTTCTCACTTCTCCCCTGGATGAAAGGTTTGGACCTCAAGTCTGGAAATGTATTGCCCTTTACTTAGTTTATAAACTGTGCCTTATTTACATTTCACTCAAGCCATATTTTTTAAAGATTTATTTTATTTTATTTGTAAGACAGAGTTACAGAGAGAGGTAGAGACAGAGAGTTCTTCCAACTGCTGGCTCACTCTCCAGATGACTGCAATGGCTGGAGCTGCACCAATCCAAAGCCAGGAACCAGGAGCTTCTTCCGGGTCTCCCACGTGGGTGCATGGGCCCAAGTACTTAGGCTGTCTTCTACTGCTTTCCCAGGCCATGGCAAAGAGCTGGATTGGAAGTAGAGCAGCTGGACTAGAACCAGCACCCATATGGGATGCTGGCGCTTCAGGCCAGGACTTTA
Organism: Lepus europaeus; assembly: GCF_033115175.1. Classification (NCBI taxonomy): domain Eukaryota; kingdom Metazoa; phylum Chordata; class Mammalia; order Lagomorpha; family Leporidae; genus Lepus; species Lepus europaeus. The sequence goes on from NC_084835.1 coordinate 81,861,977, forward strand.
ACCTGATGTGCCACAGCACTGGCCCAGATTTTTTTTTTTTTTTTCACAAACATAATTAACTCAGAAAGATTCTGTCAGGAAGAGATCCCTATTATAATTTTTCTCAAAATATAATAATAATATCATTATATAATAATATAATTATAATATAGTTAATATTAATGTTGTATAATAATGTATATTAATATTATGCTTTTGATTATAAGTTCATTTAGGTAGAATGTGGCACTATATTAATGAATTTTCACATTTTAAAGGAAAACATATCTTTTAAAGGGCCTAATTAGTTGACATATCTAATAAAGCTTGGTTCAGGATAATTTTGATGTTATCAGTATTTTAAATGGGATAATTTCCTTTCCTATGTTCTTGTCACAATATTTTGATGACTATGTAGAAAAATCAAGGGGATACTTTTAGTCAATTTGGATCAGAGTACTATTGAATGACACTCATTCAGTTTCATTGGTTCATACATATGAAAGAAAACTACCATGTTAATGATAAATGGAGCTATTGTTCTTTTAGAAAGTTTAAGAGCTGTGTGCAAAAGTGTACTCATCTATGGTTAAAAAATGAAATAATAGTTTGCTAATTAACATTTAATTTCACCCAAAGAATTGTTTTAAATAAGCCATAGAGATTTCCCTCGGAAAAATCAATCAAACTTAAAAGAAGAATATTTTATTTCTTTTGTAATTTCAACTAGCATCTATGTCTGAAAATGGAGAGAAGGAAACCACTCCTTGTAAAGATAGCTTAATATTAATAAATCATTTGACACTGTCTTACCTTTACCATTTACATATAAATGTATGGCCATTAACTCACATGTACTTTGAAAGAATAATTTGAGGCTTTCAACTCTTTAATTTTAAAATTGATTTTATTGACTTCAAAGGCCGAGAAACAGAGAAGCAGAAACAGAGACAGAATGAGAGAGACCTTCTATGCACTGGTTCACTCCCCAAATCCCTGCAACAGTCAGGGGTGGGCCAGTGAAGCCAAGAGACTGTAACAATACAGGCCTCCTACATAGGCGGCAAGGACCCAAGTTCTTGAGCCATCACCTCCTGCCTCCCACTGTGCATCTGAGTAGGAAACCAGATCAAAAGAGGAACAAGGACTTGAACCTTTTGACTTTGATATGGCATCTGGGTGGCCCAAGTGGCTACCTAATCACTGCAGCAAATACTCACCCCTGAAGCTTTCAATTTTTCCTTGAAGATGTTTGCTCATAGTATTTATTTTGTGTCATTTGTTCTGATTGGCTCTAATCATTGAAATTATCCATTTTATCCAGAATTACTTACCAGAATTCTCTTTAAAATGCAAATAGGCTATTTTTTTATGTAATTTAAACAGTGTACAATGAAAGTGTATTAACTAAATTGGAAGTAAAATAGCCTGATGATGAGTGGGGCAGGCAGTGGGGAAAGGCCGGAGGAAGAGTAAGCTTCACACCAAAGGAAAGGGCCACTTGAACATCTGTTTGAAATAAGTCTGGACATTCGTTTTCAACCTCCACAGACACATTGTTGTTAGGTGGTTATCAGTTTCCAGATGTGACAAATAAGGGAACTGGGGATTAGTCAAACTAGGTAATAGATGTAGAGCTCTGCCCGGCAAAGCCAGGAGCTGCTGATGCCACAGCCTGGGAGATGACCACGTGTTGCAGTCCTTCTTCATGGTGCTGTAGAGATGAGCCAGGGCCTTCACCTGTAACCACTGTGAAATGCACAGAACTTGGATCTGGTGTACAGAGGCTATTTAGTGCTTCATTTCCTATTCCATGCCCCAAATGCCCTACACAAGTGCTCACACTCACCCTGTCAGCCTCAGGAATGTCTTCTCAGTCCCTCCTATTTATCCCTGCCCTGTGTTTTCCTACTCATTCACTGAACTGTTCATTCATTCATGCATGTATGCACTCATCAAGAAATGAGAATTCACTAAATGCCGAGCACTGAGACAACAAACAGAAATTAGAGGAAGCCCATACTTTTCTTTGTAGAATTTCCATCTAATGGATCTGAGAATAACTCTAATTACACATATAATAAATATTTAAATTATAATTATTCCTCATTCTGCCATCTCTATCATCAAGCCCAATCAAATTTACCTCTAAGGAAAGAATATGAAAACTCAAAGAAAAACGTATACGTGAACATTTTACCCTGCTATATTCTCACAAGAATTCAGATACCACCAGAAAGGACATAGAAAAAGGAACCTGGGTGGTAGGGATAATAAAGATAGTACTAATCACAGGAGTAAAAGGTAAAAGGAGATGCAACCCCCACCTCTGTGGTCATGGCTAAGATAAGCAGAAAGATAGCTCAGAGAGGTGGATTAAAGAGAGCCCAGACTGGCAAAATGCGCTGCTGTGTCCCATCTGTTTCCATGTAAAATTCTAAGCCCTATGAGAAGAGAATTAAGTTTTATTAATTATTTCTGAGTCATCACCGTTTCACCTAGCATTCTTTGTTGCTTAAAATATTCATTCTGTAAAGTTTGTTGAAAGACAGGAGGAGAGATGCTCACTGTATTGATCTGATTTACTAGTAATTACTAATACGCAAGTCAAGTACAGCAGCCCCATGCCTTCTGGCTCCCACAACAACAGTCCCTTCATGGATCTGCTTGGGCCTTCTAACTCTGCTCTATTTTCTGTGGTAAACAAATGATCTGTTTCTACCCACAGACATATTTAGACATCAAACGTGGGGTGGGCTTTCTCATGCCAACCACCTTCTGGACACCAGCTGGGTGTCCTATAATTTAATTCAATTCTTAACTAACAACCTGGAGTTGGCATCAGATCCCACAATTTACAGGCTGCATCCCACAAGACTGACCCTTCTTCAGATACCAGTCACAAGTTCTGGACTACCAGGACACATGGCTTTCCAGCTACAAAACACAGAGGGCTCCCATAAGCCCCACCTTGAGCTCAATAATTTGCTAGAATGGCTCACAGAACTTAGGAAATTGCTTTCCTTACACTTACCATTTTTAAAATATTATAAGGGGTACAGGTGAACGGATACATGGAGTGAAGTCCAGGAGGATTCTTTTTACAAGAAGTCCTATTTCCATCTTGTAAGAACAAAGATGTAACTGCCATCTCAGGAGTTCTCTGCCCCTCACCATTTGGGAGCTTTTATGGTGGTTCTCAAACGTAGGCATGATCAGCTATGAGCTCAGTTTCAAGCTCTTCTCCTCCTCCCTAGAGTTTGAGGGAATGAAACTGAATGTTCTAGACCTCAAAAATCAAAGTTTTGTCATTCTAGTGACCAGCCATCTTGATGCTATCCACGGTCTTGTCAAGAGTCACATTATTAAAGCAAAGAAAACCCTGCCATCACCCAGAAAATTACAAGGATTTTAGGAGCTCTGTGTCAGGAATCAGGGTCAAAGATCAAGAGTGTATGAAGGAACTTCAAAAAGTTCATGAAAATGCAATCAAAGAAAAATACTTTAAAAATATAAACTATTTCTCTACCTAAACTCTATCAGGCTCAAGATATGTTTTAAGTGATAAAATCAGCTATTTAATCCATCCCTAAGGAAAGAAGGTCCTGGAATTTTTTCCACATCATGTCGTTTTCTTTATGTCTTTTTTAGCTGAAGAAAAGAATGCCCTTTCAGAATTTTTCTTTATGATTAGAAAACATAAAGATGTCAGCAGGAGCAAACTCGGGACTGTAGAATGAATGTCTGATAATTCCCCACCAAAAATCTCACAAAATTGTTCTTGTCTGATGAGAAGAAAGAGCAGGAGCATTGTCATGGTGGAGAAAGATTCTCTGGTGAAGATTTTCTGGGCATTTTTTTTTTCTGCTAAAGCTTTGGTTAACTCCCTCAAAACACTTTCTAAAAAGCAGATGTTATTATTTGGCCCTCCAGAAACTCCAGAAGCAAAATGCTTTGAGTATCACAAAGAACCATTGCTGTGATCTTTGCTTTTGACTACCTCCTCTTGCTCTGACTACACTACTTCCAGTTCTCAGCCATTACCTTGATTGTACTGTGTCTTCAGAATCATATTAGGGGTGGGAGGTGGCTCTGTGACATAGCTGGTAAAGCTGCCACCTTCCTCTCTGGCATCCCATATGGGTACCAGTTCAAGTCCCAGCTGCTCCACTTTCAATCCAGCTCCCTGCTAAAGTACCTGGGAAATGAGTAGAAAATGGCCCAAGTCCTTGAGCCCCTGCGTGCATATGAGAGACCTGGAAGAAGTCCATGGCTCCTGGCTTTGGACCAGCCCTGCTCCAGCCATTGCTGCCATTTGAAGAGTGAACCAGTGAATGGCAGATCTTTTTTTCTCTCATCTCTCTCCCATCTCTATCTCTCTCTTTTTCTCTCTCCTCCTCCACCACCTCCTCCTTCCTCTCTATGTAACTCTGCCTTTCAAATAAATTAATTAATTTAAAAAAAAAACATATGGGAATACCCTTCAGAGAAAGACTTCAGTATCTTGTCACAAACCTTTGAAAAAATACTTCTGGGTTTTGAGTCCACTTGTTTAAAGTTTTCATTGAAAGCTCTGCTCTTCTGTATAGGTGAACGGAGCACAATAGTTTTCGTTGCCCATCAACCCATGGAGGAGAAAATTTGCTCAACTTTATTTTTTTCAGTCAGAACAGTGGAAGCTGGGACAGTTGAGATATCTGTGGTATTGGATATTGGTTTTTCTATAAATCATAAGTCTTCTTCAATTAGAGAATAAATGAGATTAATTTTTTCCTCACAAATTGATGTGAATGTTCTGCCACTGTGGGCTTCATCTTCAACATCTTCTCACCCTTTCTTCAAATGAGTTATCCATTTGCAAATTGTTGATTTCTCTGAAAAATTGTTCCCATAAAATTTTTTGTGAAACATTATTTTGTCTTTCTTCCATCCAAGGTTCACCAAAATTTTGACATTTGTTCCTGCTTCAATTTTGGCATACATAATTCATGTTTCGATGGTAGGGACTATTTTCAAACTACTGTCTCTCATCTTTACTTGATCCTGTTGGACTTGTTCTAACAAGTTGGTAGGAGTTGGTTTTGCCGCATGATAAAAAATTTTAAAAGTTTCTGAAAATTTTGAAATCCATGCATCATTTCCCAAAACACACATTTTTCCATGAACACTTTGAAGACCCCTCCTGTTTCTTATTATTATGCCGCATGCTGATGTTAGCCAGTGCAAAGACTTGTTAGATCTGGGCTGAAAAGTGGAACTTGGGTGTCTGCAGTGTGAGACAGTCCAAAGGCCCATTGCTGTGATGGGTACTTCCTTGGCTGTACCCTGGGTCCCTTCAAGCTTCCACCTGTCTAGCTGGATACGCGGCATTTAAACCAGGCCAACCACTGAAAGGCATATTAACCCTGTTGCTTACAACCCTGTAGTTTAGCTCCCCTTTCGAACAGCGTCTACTTCTCTGAGCCAAGCCAGTGCACATCTGATTTCTGACTTGTTGATTTGATCTCTTGTATCTGACCCTATGCAGGAACATCAGCCAGGAAAAAAAATTCAGTTCTCACTGTTGCATCTCAGTATTTTCTAAATCAAGGCAGAAGCTCAGTGTTCAGTTCCTCCTTTTGGTTGCTTTTGGTAGCCATATTGCATAACCCAATTTCTATTCCTGGAACTGCATTCGAGCCAGCATGGCCTGATATCCCACTCAAGCCTACTCTGGTTCATCAAGAAGAGGAATGAAATCTCCTTGTGCCTCGCTAGGCCTTTTAAAGTTCCTTGCCTAAATGAAGGAACATCTTGAGTCTTGTGACTAGTTTGAGTCCCACTCTTCTTCCTCATTATGGGTTAAGTTCATGCCCTCATTTGGACTGAAGTCCCTCTTTGCCATCTTGTTCTCTCTAGCTCCCCAAGTTTGACTTCAACCACTAGATCTGTTTGAAAAATCAATGTCAGAATTTCCTCAGACATAATTTTTCACTTCTGCTTCTTAGACTTATGCTTTAACATCCTATGAAAATATCTGGAAACTCAGTTGACACTCAAATTATGTAGGTTACCAAGTCAGAGTGTAGGTAATCAATGGAGCTTCCTGTATATAATAGTTTCAGTCTACCCTGTCCATCCAGAAATATTCAGAAAAAACTCAGAATCATCTGGAACAATACCATCTTTGGAAAATATCCCATACATTGAGGATTCAATTCAATATTTCCAAGAAAAATCTAGCAAAACATGTGGAGTTTTTCTTCTATTTTAGAAGAGTATGGTAGTGGAGGATGGCCCAAGTGATTGGGCCCTGCACCCCATGGGAGACCAGGATAAGCACCTGGCTCCTGCCTTCGGATCAGCGCGGTGCACTGGCCGCAGCGGCCATTGGAGGGTGAACCAATGGCAAAGGAAGACCTTTCTCTCTGTCTCTCTCTCTCTCACTATCCACTCTGCCTGTCAAAAAAAAAAGAGTATGAATATGAGGCTTTTGCTCTAGAAAAGACATTGACAAAGAAAGGAAAATAGAAGTTCTCAGCTGTCTCTTCTCTCAGGTGGAACTTGTGATTTTCAGATTTTAAAAGGACACAGCGGAAACCCCAAAAGTTATCTCTTTCATGGCCCTCTGCATTATTTAGCCAAGCGTTGGCATAAACATGCTTACACGTTTTTATCACAAGTCTCTGTCCAGAGCTGCAGGAAAGTGATAAAGAACTGACTCAGTGCAGCTGCTATTCATTTCTGTGACACTAGTACCAATTTATCAAAATGCCAAAAGTCTTCTAGTTCCTAGTGACATCAGCACAAAGGTACCTTAATACTTCCCTGGAAGCCTTCATAAATTAAGACATACTTATATAAATGAAAAAAGAAACCAATGAAACTGTTTATAGAAAGAAGTTGTTTGTTTTGAATTCCAGACTATTATTGTACCAGTGTACAACATTGTTCTTTAATTTTGAATATATTCATATGTGTATTATATTCTGCAAACCTTACATATAAAGCATATATTTCTGTATTGCCAAAGGGTGATGTTAAAAGGCTTTCTTCACTGAATAAATGTATATTTAGATGTGTTTATAGAAGAACATTTAGGCAGGAAGAAAGGAGGGTACTCAAGGGCAAGTGTGCCTCTCTGACCTAAGATTTACAGCCTCCCCTTGAAGTGGAGACAGTTATGCTCATAAATCTTTGCACACTGAGAAGTGAATCTATTCCCGATGCTCTGTTTTACGCCAGGGGAAAGAGCACTCAGCAAGAACAGATGTGGCCATTCGCTCCAGTTGCCCAGTGAAAACAAGTAATTGCCATGGTAACTAGAAAATTTCATGTGGGACATAAACTGACCTCTAAGTCTCAAGCCTGCTTTGTGCTGTAGGAATTGCATGTGTGTGCTTGCTTGTGGTGAGAGTATCACAGTGTTAAAGTAATTATTTCTTTTTCTTTCTCCCACTAATACCCTCCAGCTTTACTTCCATCCAAAATTGAACAAATCAAAGGAATACAGGATCCCTGAAGGCAGAACTAGAAATTGTATGATTAGGAAATGTAAATAAATGGCGAACTACAATAAAAAGATGAAAGGTGTCCTACTTAGAACAGCTAAGAGTATAAAAGCTCAGGTTAAGTTTGAGGGCATTTCAGCTTCCCTTCAAAATAGTTGTACACTCATACAAAGTTGTGTTCTTAATCATATTTGTTCAATCCCTGCACCAACCACAAATTCTTTCAGCTGGAAAAGTAACAACAAAACTGAATGAATAAAATGATTGCCGTAACTAATGGATGTGTATGTATAATGTAGATATGCCAAAGGTAAAAGTTAGTAATTAAGCATTTACAGTGTTTAGTACTTTTCCAGTTACAGGACTTTTTTATAAGCATATAACTCAACCAGGATAATTGTAGTGTAATTACTCTGTGGTTAGCATTCTCCATATTATGAGCAATAATCAAAACTTAATTTTTGCATGTGGAAATCTGGGATCAGTTTAGCCTTTACTGAAAATTTCTCAGAATCTGATAGCAGTTTTCTAGGAGGTGACAGAGGTCTGCTTCTGCAAGTTGGATAAGTTTCCCTTTGGTTCCCTGACCCTTGAAGAGGGAGGGCCACAGGAGAAGCAGCATGTCATCAATAAGCACATCTGCCCTTTGCCTTCAGTCACTGGCCTGTAGGCCAATTTCACTCTTTTGTTCTCCTTCCACGTTGAAGAAAGTTAATGTTATGCAAAATTGAGTAGTGACTGTCTAATGTCACCCCTTTCTGGAAAGAAAGGAAACACACTAGTTAGGAATACCATTAACTTGAAATCTGAAAAGCAAATACATTTATTTGGTTTTGGAGATGTTTGGATTATAGTTCAGTGGAAACTGTCCTGAACTGAGAATAATACACAGTGAACCTAGTTGCATGGCCTTCATGGATATGTAGACTTTGGTCACAACATTCTCTGGACTTTTGTTCTGCCATGAATAAAATCAAGATTATATCATCTCTAAGTATCATTTCAGACCAAAATGTAACAACTTTAGAAAGCCAGTCTTTAATTAGTAACATATCCTTTAAGAATCCAGTACCCATTAATGCTGTTCATCAGAGAAACATACTAATTATATTGTATTCTCAATAAGATCATTGTTCCCAAAAACATTTCCTAAAACTAACACTATTACTTCTCAATCTGAATGTCAAATTGAAATTATATATCAAGAAGAACTGGAACAAGATTTATTGAGATACTTTTCTGATCAGTCAGAAGACACATTATAATGTGCATTTCAAAATTATTAAGAATCATATGTATGATCAAAATCAATTGAAAGATAAGCAACATATCAAAATATAGTTGCAACATAGTAAACAAAATTTGTATCTATAATATAAGAAGAATTTCTACAGATAAATAAGAAAGACAGAAGACACAATAAAACTAAACAAAGAATATGAATAGGAAATTCACAAATGAGAAGATCTGAGTGTCAGCAAAAGTACAACTAATAGCATGAAATTTCACTCACTATGTTGACAAGTGTTAAATGCCTGAAATTGTATATTAGCCAATAAATGAGGGAACTGAAATTTATTCACAACTGAGAGTTCATTGACATAACTGCTTCATTTAGCACATTAATAGAATCTAGTAAAATTAAAAATTTGCCTACCCTATTTTCAAGATATCCACCCTAATGGAAAATACTCTTTACATGGTAAAAACATCTATATAATAAGTCATTCATGTAAAATCATTTGTAATAAATAGCAAAAAATAATAGAGCTACTGAGGGAAATGGATTAAAAACTGTAGAAAATCAGCAAAACAGAATAACATTAAATTAGATCTCTTCATGAGCAAAATCAAAATTTTAAAACAACAGTTACAGAATGACAATAATATATCACTGAAATACAAATGTTAAACTGCAGAAACATATTTCATACATGGATGTACATATACATATGTGAAAAAGCAAACTAACAATCAATAAAACTTAGATTATAACAATAAATAATAATGAAGACTGAAAGGGATGGGGAGAGTGGGAAACAGAATTTTTTCTTGGCTATTTTGATATTTTTACAATGGAAAATTTTACTGATACCTATAATTTTTCATTTATAATAACTTTAAAGTAAATAAGACAAAATGCTAGAGTCTGTGCATATAGTTATGATGTTTATGCACACCGTTGTGTATTTTAACACTTAAAAATAATTTATAGAAAATACCATTTTTAAGTACACTTATGTTCCAACGTTTCTCAAAGCAGGTAAAGCATTTAGGAACCTGAAAATACATTTATTCAAGTCAATCATGGCATTTGTGACTAGATTCTTACGTGACCACTGAAGTTACTACTTTCTGTTCACAAAAGTAATAATAAAATAAAAAGCTTAACATGCCACCTGTTAACTCAATGCAGTGTAGAACAATTTAACTTAACAAAACTGATAAGAATTAAGTATAATCTGGGGCCATAAAATCTAGAGTGCCAAGAACACGTTTTAGGATTCTCAACTCCACTGACACGGGAGAGTGTAGGGTATTCTTCCTCATGTGTATGTTAGAAGAGCACCTAGAAACTGAAGGACCAAAGAGGAATAGTTTTGCAGCATTTTAAACTTAATAACTCTCTGACTAGGAGACTGGCTTTTTTTTTTTAAACACAACTGAAAAGTTCAGTTAAGAACATTTAAAAGCATTAAATATAACATTTGACGAAGACTGCAGATTTTCATGGTGCTGTGTCATAAATACCAGTCCAGTTCTTTATTGTAATTACTCAGCCAAAGGAAGAGTGAAGTTGAATTCTGTGAGCTTAAAGTATGGCATGAAAAAATGAATCTCCAGAACTTCCACTTTGACTATGACCCTGTCGGAATAAGATCGAAATCAGCGAACCCAAAAGGCTTCCATAGCCTTGGCAACTCATGACTAGAGCCTAGGGAGATTACTGACACCATAAACAAGAGTGTCAAATTGTTAAGTCAACAACAGGAGTCACTGTGTACTTACTTCTCATGTGGGATCTGTCCTTAATGTGTTGTCCAATGTGAAGTAATGCTATACCTAGTACTGAAACAGTATTTTTATACTTTGCATTTCTGTGTGGGTGCAAACTGATGAAATCTTTACTTAGTATATACTGAATCGATCTTCTGTATATAAAGATAATTGAAAATGAAAAAAAAAAACTTGATGTTAAATTGCATAGAAAATTAATCAACTTTTTAAAAATATCATGTAGGATCTCTGTCCTTAATGTGCTGTACATTGTGATTTAATGCTATAACTAGTACTCAAACAGTATTTTTCACTTTGTGTTGCTATGTGGGTGCAAACTGTTGAAATCTTTACTTAATATATACTAAACTGATCTTCTGTATATAAAGAGAATTGAAAATGAATCTTGATGTGAATGGAATGGGAGAGGGAGCAGGAGATGGGAGGGGTGCGAGTGGGAGGGAAATTATGGGGGGGAGAGGAAGCCATTGTAATCCATAAGCTGTACTTTGGAAATTTATATTCATTAAATAAAAGTTTAAAAAATAAAAGAAAAAGAAAAACATGAATCTCCAGGGATATGTGACATTTCCATTGTTTAAGAAAAGACACAGAGAAAGATTGTGATCCTGTATTGGATGTCAAGATATTTAAACAGTAGTACAAATTAGGGCATTTCTTGAGCGCTAAGCCCTTCAAAATAATCTGAATAACGTCTCTTACGGAAGCAAGGGGAAAAAGTACTTGTACTTTGCTAAGGATGATAAGGGGTGGGTAGAAGCTCATTACAGGGTAGTTTTAAAGCTTTCTGGCTTTGAGAGCTTACCCTCAGAAAGTAATAAACCATTAAGCAAGCAAGCAAGAGGGCAGGGAAAGCCCAACAGATCAAGTTCTCAACAGGGAGAGGTTTTTACTTTCCTGTTTATCTGAAACCAGAACCAATAATCTCATTATTTTTAATGTTTTAATGTGCTTCCCTGAACAGGAATTAGACCATTTATAATGAGTATACTTATCTACGAAAGAGTCTGTTTTCAAGTGTGGATCTTAAAAGAGTAAACATGAGGTTTCCCTAATTGGAGCCAGCCAGAGCACGACAAAGGAACCAGGAAGAAGTGGGAAGAGGGAAATCTGGGAGAATGAGGCCAGAGGAAGGTGGGGGAAAATTTAGTTGGGATAAGAGAGAATAAAGTGGTTTGGGAAAAAGACCAAGCAGCAAAGAAAACAACAAAAGTATCTGAAAAAAAGAAAATAGAAAAACAACCAAGTAAGCCTGGAATTTTGCTTGATTTTATAGCAAAGTAGACAAATTTGTTTCTCTTAAATGGATGTCGTTAATAATATAAGAGTATTTTCAAAAGTCTATGACTAAATTAAATTTAAAAAGAAGTTTGATTCCGAATAATTGAAATCCATGCACAGTTTTTTCATGATTCACATGATACACATCAAATCTTTGACGTGCTCTCATATGCAAGTGGAGCCCGATTCAGTTAGCCATACGTCAAGCAAAACTGTTTTTCCCCAATTAGTCCTGGAATACCTGGGAGCTAGCAAATTATACTGCATTCTTAAGAACTGGGGGAACATGATATCATTGTTCATTTTAGGACCTAAAATTTAGCTGAAAGAGAGCCCTCACATATAAGTGTTAGACTACAGATTCAAGCAGAAATCTGAAATGATCTCTACATGCTTTGTTACTACAAAATAAATGCCTCTCTAGCATCCTTGAAATTCAGATCTATTTGTACTGTGCTTTAAGTGGGAATTATATGTAGTTGAAGTGGTTTGAAACCCTTAAGAGGATTCAGATAAATTTTTCTCTATAGAATGAGTTTATCTCAGATGAATTTGGCCACAGAAGTTAACAGCTCAAAGGTAAATGGCATTTGAAGATTTTTAATAACGTGTGAGAATAAAATCAACCAAATGTCCTTACAGTTAAGGAAAGAACATCAGGAAAAATTGTATCTATGTCTATTTATGAAATATGATTCAACACACCAAAGGGAAAAAAGTAACAAGAAAAAGAAGCCCTTTAATTTCAAAAATTATTATTCTAAGACAGATTTTTAATTTTTTATTTTATAAGGCTTTTATTTACTGAATTCATTTTTCTTTTTTTAACTTTTATTTAGTAAATATGAATTTCCAAAGTACAGTTTATGAATTACAATGGCTTTTCCCCTCCATCTCCATAGGTACAACTTTAGGAACATAGTGAGTGGCTCTTTCCCCCACACCCACCCTCCCACCTCGACTCCTGTCCCACCTCCTACTCCCTCTCCTATCCCCTTCTTCATTATGGTTCATTTTTAGTTTAACTTTATACACAGAGCATCAAACTCTATGTCAACTAAGACAGATTTTCAAACTTGAGCTTGCATCAGCATCACCTACAGAGTTTATTGAGATTCAGGTTCGTGGGTGACATTCCAAGAGTTTCTAATTGAATAGGTATGGCATGGGTCACAGAATCCATTCCTCTGTGCTACTGCCTCAAGTGCAGCACTACACTTCAAAAATCATTGATTTACGAGATTTGATTATACATTGCCAATTTTGTAAATGGAGATTCTAATGGTTTTACCTAAATATTTTAGCAGAATTTTGGTTTTTCTCTACTCCTGGCCTTGCGCTGTTTGGTGGGTGGTGATATGAGAAATGGGGTGGGGGGAGGGCACAAAACAGAAATGACTACAAATGTCAGGAGAGAAGTGCAATTCTCTTCATCCAAGGAATATAGCCCAATATTTCAGCACAAGACAGCAGACTTTATTCACCAGGCACACAGGGAGATTTTCATAAAGCCATTAGGAGTTGTCAAGAATTGTCATTCCACATGGCTGTCCAGCTCCACAGAGTCAATTTTTAAGTAGGATTTGTGAGTTTAAGGGTAGTTCCAGTTCACTTTGTTTGAATTATAAATTTTAGAAACAATGTCCCAGTCTGTTCCAATGTTAGTGTTAGAATATGTTGAAAATATCAACTCTAGAGAAGAATCTAAATTTATCTCTATTCCAACTAGCACAATTTACTAAATTGTGTGCAGAGAAAGCACAAGTAACAGGAGACCTCAACAATGGATGTCAAATGGGTAAGCTAAGCTGTTAGGTAATTATTAGATCCATCAAAGGACAAAATTATAATGACTTTGTTTAATAATGATCTTAACTGACTTACTCTTGATTCTAGTACCAGGAAACAGTTCATTACATAAAACAGAATAAATGTCCCAATGGTCCAAAGAAAGGTTTTTTTACAGACAGAAAAGGATTAAAGAAAACAGAAACAAAAATCAAAGATTATATTGCTTATTTCAAAATCCCTTCCTTATAAATTGGGACAGAAGGATAGACAACAGAAAAACAGCTGATTAGTTATCATCAGATTACTTCTGTTTACCTTTATAATGTAAGGATTAGGCAGAGAAAACATCATTATTAATCCCAACTGAAAATGGCCTATTTGAAAAATTTGGCTGTCATTTCTCTGATTCTGATTCCTCAGAATTTCAGATGAGCGACTCAGTTTCAACTTGGTGACACAGATCTTTAGCATGAGTGATTCCTTAGACATGTATTATTGTTACTATTGCATGAGTCTTTCTTCAACTCAACTGTAGGTCCCTGGAGAAAAGAGAGCATGTCTAACTTTATTTTCTTTTGTTTACTTTTAAAATTAACTTTTATTTTATTTGGAAGGCAGTGAAACAGAGAGACAGAGATCTTCCATTTGCTGGTTTACTCCTCAAACATCTACAACACCCAGTAGTCTGGAATTCCATCTAGGTCTTCCATGAGGATGGCAAGAATCCACGTTTTTGCGTCATCATCTTCTGTCTTCCAGAGGGCACATTAGCAAGAGTCTGGATTGGAATTAGAGGACCCATGACTCAAGACACTCTGATATGAGATATGGTATCTCAAGTAGGGACTTAAATACCTGTCCCTTTTTCCTTAATATTTTACTATGACTGTAACTAAGTTCTGATTCTAAGACAAAAAGTCCTATTTGTAGAATACAAGGAAGACCTCTTTTACTCCTTGAAACTCAGAAAGTATTAATTCCCTTGGAGCAACATAGACAATCATATTTTCTAATTAAATTCTTCATTGACTGATCGATCACCCTAGCCATCTACTTCCAAAAGTTTTCTAAGGTTTGGTGCTGTGGCTGCAGCATTGGCATCTCATATGGACACCAGTTCAACTCTCAGCTGTTCCACTTCCAATCCAGCTCTCTGCTAATTGCCTGGGAAAGTGGTGGGGGATGACTCAAGTTCTTGGGCCTCTGCATTCAAGTGGGAGACCTGGAAGAAGCACCTTGCCCCTGTATTCAAGCGGGCCCAACTCCAGTTGTTGCAACTATTTGGGGAGTGAACCAGTGGATGGAAGGTCTCTCTCTCTCTCTCTCTGTAACTCTGCCTTTCAAATAAATAAATAAGCCTTTAAAAATTCTTGTAGTAAAACAGTAAGAATTCTATATTTTTACATTGCCCTAGTCTTACGCTAGTTGTGCAACAGGTGAAAATACCAAGAAACTCAGGTAAAATGCAA
This sequence comes from Lepus europaeus, assembly GCF_033115175.1. Taxonomy (NCBI): domain Eukaryota; kingdom Metazoa; phylum Chordata; class Mammalia; order Lagomorpha; family Leporidae; genus Lepus; species Lepus europaeus. Next base: position 81,877,005 of record NC_084835.1, read on the forward strand.
AAGATAATCTAAATTGTAACATACATGTCCATCTATTCTGTCTATAAATACTACTTTCAAATCCCATTAACCTGTAGACTTCCAGCCAGTGATGTACAGGGACCGGCTCATGGGCCCATGAAAATACACTGTCAATATCTCGTTCCAGCCCAACAATCAATTACAACCATATTGGAAGTTTGAAATTGACAGTGGTGGGAATAATTACAGAATAGAAAAGGGAAACCCTACAAATCAGGACTTCTGGTTTCCTGGAAACCCCATTATTAAAAACCTGCCAGCACAGTACTGCTTCCAGCTCAACAAAGTATTACAGCATTTGCTTGTGCCAATTCAGCAAGTTTCTGGACTCATTGTGCTTTTTCACTGTGTCCCAAAGAGTTTGTAGTATTTGGTGAAAATAAACACATACTCCAATTAATTTGTTGTTGAGGCCCACACAAACAGAGAATATTAAAATAAAAAAAATTTAAATCCTACAAACATTACCCTTTACCATTTACAAAGAAATTACATTTACAAAGAAATTGGTGGACTCTAGATTAAAGAGTTATGTTCAGATGGAAAAAAAAAATTTCTCGCCAGAACAATTAATGAATAATCTTAATTTTACAGGAGACTTCTCAGCAATATCAGCAAAATGATCTTATTTTGTAGCATCTGAACTCTGTTCTCTAATCTGCAAAGTAGAGAAGAGAGGCAGACATTATGGCACAGCAGCTAAGATGTTAATTGGGACACCAGCATCCAATATTGGAATACCTGGTTAGAGTCCCAGTCACTCCTCTTTCATTCTGCTTTCTGTTACTGTACACCCTGGAAAGCAACAGATGATGGCTCAAGTAGTAGGGTCCCTGCATCCTGCTGGGAGACCTAGAGAGATATCTGGGCTCTTGGTTTCAGCCTGACCCAGCTCTGGGTGTTGCAGGTATTTGAGGTGTGAAATAGCTTATGGAAGATTTCTCTCTTCTTTCTCTCTGTCTCTCTCTGTCTTTCTTGGTGTGCCTTTCAAATAAATTAAAATAAATAAAACTTTAAAGAAAAACATAGAAAAGATAATCCCTTCATTGCTTATTTCAGAAGGCTGCAGTAAGAATCAAAAGAAATCACATCTGTGCATGTGTTATGTGAACATTAAATCATATGCACATTGTTAGTGTGAAAGGCATGTTTTAAAAGTAGGGAAAACATCCTTGTTCTTCTTATCTGTAGTCCATATACTTAAAAAACATATATTTCATAGGTAATACATATGTATGAATGCAGTCTTTTTCTACTTTAGGATGTACCATTGGACCTCTCCATTACTAAGTTTGCATAGCAACATCATATATTACTTATACATGGTTTAAAAAAATCAGTGAAAACATTCTGGATCAAAATAACAGTAGATATAATAAATTTACCATTTATCTCAGAGATAAAACATAGAAGAAAGTGATTGAGGACAATAGTTCCAAAATATTTTGCAAACAAAATTTTTGTAAACAATATAATAAATAAAATAATACAATATTTATAAACAATAAAATTACTTACACTTTACATTTTTTAAATTTTTTTTTAATTTTTTTTTTTTATTTTTGACAGGCAGAGTGGATAGTGAGAGAGAGAGAGACAGAGAGAAAGGTCTTCCTTTTTGCCGTTGGTTCACCCTCCAATGGCCGCTGCGGCCGGCGCATCTCGCTGATCCGAAACCAGGAACCAGGTGCTTCTCCTGGTCTCCCATGCGGGTGCAGGGCCCAAAGACTTGGGCCATCCTCCACTACACTACCGGGCCATAGCAGAGAGCTGGCCTGGAAGAGGGGAACCGGGATAGAATCCGGCGCCCCGACCGGGACTAGAACCCGGTGTGCCGACGCCGCAAGGCGAACACTTTACATTATTTATTGTGTTTATTTTCTTCCAACTTGAGACATTTAATGAAAAAAAGCCACTTACTGGCTGGTGCTGTGGCTTAACAGGCTAATCCTCCACCTTGCATTGCCAGCACACCGGGTTCTAGTCCCGGTCGGGGCGCCGGATTCTATCCCGGTTGCCCCTCTTCCAGGCCAGCTCTCTGCTATGGCCCAGGAAGGCAGTGGAGGATGGCCCAAGTCCTTGGGGCCTGCACCCGCATAGGAGACCAGGAGAAGCACCTGGCTCCTGGCTTCGGATCAGCAAGATGCGCCGGCCGCAGCGGCCATTGGAGGGTGAACCAATGGCAAAAAGGAAGACCTTTCTCTCTGTCTCTCTCTCTCACTATCCACTCTGCCTCTCTCTCAAAAAAAAAAAAAAAAAAAAAAGCCACTTCTTAACTTCCTAGTGCACTTCATTAAATTAACTCTAAAATGTCTTGTTACAGGTAATTTAGCCAAGTAAAAGCTCAATATTGTTTTCATTAACATCCATTTAGTCAAAGAGACTGTGGTGAATTTATCCATTCTCTAATTCAGAACTTACAGAACTACAAAGACAAAGCAATAAATTGATGAGGGGAAAAGGCAAAGAATTCATTTTTCAAACCTGAATCATTTGGCCAGTTAGCATAAAATTTGATTGTGGATAAGACTTTTATAATCAAATGACTCTAAGTTCAATTTTCTGAAAGATAATTTTGCTTTAATCTTAGCTTTCTGAATATATAGCTACTCTCCAATATGATTCAATAATGAAAGCATATGTTTTGTTTTAAACTACCACATGGATGACTCCTACAAAAATATGATTATGACAAGGAAGTTTCAAAAGTGAAGTGAAAAATTATTCCAATACTTTTAGTTCATAGTTCTTCATAAATGAAGGCTACTGGCCCTTCAGCTGACGTAGATTGTAAATGTGCCTACATTTGTCCTTTGTCCACAAATGTGTCTTATTCTGTTTTTACCATGCAAAAGTATTGATGGAAGAGCTAATGTTGTGGCATAGCAGGTTAAGCCTCTGCCTGTAATGCTGGAATTCCATGTGGGCATCGGTTTCAGTCCCAACTGCTCTGCTTCCAATCCAGCTCCCCGTGAATGCACCTGGGAATGAAGTGGAGAACATCCAAGTGCTTGGGCCCCTGCATTCATGTGGTAGACCTGGAAGAAGCTCCTGGCTTCAGGCTGGCCCAGCCCCAGTTGTTGGGACCATTTGGGAAGTAAACCAGCAGATGGAAGACACCTCCTCTCTCTCTCTCTCTCACACACACACACTCTCTCTCTGTAACTCTTTCAAATAAATAAAATAAATCTTTTAGAAAAAAGTGTTGATGCAACAGAAGTTGCCAATTGTTAAATACTACATTTAACACTTATTTTGAGTCACCTTTAGAAATCTTTTTCTACACACAGATTATTGGGAACTTGAATCTTTCTATTTACTATTTGTATGAGGGATTTTTTTTTATTTTTTAAGATTTATTTATTTGAAAGGTAGACTTATGTGTGCATGTGTGTGTGTGAGAGAGAGAGAGAGAGAGCCAGAGACAGAGACAGAGAGACAGAGAGCATCTACCATCGGCTGGTTCACTCCCCAGATGCAATGACTGGGGCTGGATTGGGCTGAAGCCAGGTTCCTGGAGCTTTTCCAGGTCTCCCATGTGGGTGCAGGGGCTCAAGCACTTGGCCCATCCTCCACTGCTTTCCCAGGTGCATTAGCAAGGATCTGGGTCAGAAGAGGAAAAGCCAAAACTCAAACCAGTACCCATAGGGATGCTTTCCTCATAGGTGACGTATTAACCACTTGTGCTACAATGCCAGCCCCCATGTAGGAGAGATCTTTAAAAGTCCAAGGGAAATGTGGATATTGAAAAAAAAATGGAAGGATTTCACATCTGCAAATAATTGATATAATTAAAAAGGAGAGAGTGATCTTACATAGGAAGCAGGATACACAGCAAACTCATAGAATGGCAAAAGCCCTAAACAGCACTCTGGCCTCAGAATCAGCCCTTAAGGCATTCAGATCTGGCTAAAAATCCCATGAGAGTTTCGCAGGCATGGAAAGCCAAGACATTGTGGCTTAAAAAATGACCTAAATGAAAGATCCCTGTGAGTGAGATTCCAACGGAAAGAACGGGCCATCAAAGAAAGAGGTAACTTTCTCTGAAGGGAGGAGAGAATTTCCACTTTGAATATGGCCTTGTCTAAATAAGATCAGAGTTGGTGAACTCAAGAGGCTTCCATAGCCTTGGCAGCTCATGACAAGAGCCTCGGGTGATTACTGACGTCATAAATAAGAGTGTCAATTGTTAAATCAACAACGGGAGTCACTGTGCACCTGCTCCCCATGTAGGACCTCTGCCCTTAATGTGTTGTACTATAAGAATGGTAAAACTACTACTCAATAGTACTCTATACTTTGTATGTCTTTGTGGGTACAGTCTGTTGAAATATTTACTTAGTATATACTAAGTTGATCTTCTATATATAAAGATAATTGAAAATGAATCATGATGAAGAATGGGATGGGAGAGGGAATGGGAGATGGGATGGTTGTGGGTGGGTGGGAAGGAGGTTATGGGGGAAAAGCTGCTATAATTCAAAAGTTGTACTTTGGAAATTTATATATATTAAATAAAAGTTGAAAAGAAAAAAAAGAAAGGATTTCACAAATGTTTCCAAACAAAATACACTTAAAATTTCATTCCATTTTTAGCCACAAACCTCTTGAAGTATCCTCACATGTCATTTTTATTATTCGATTCCTCTTAAGTGTGGTGTGAAGCATGGATCTTCATGGTCATCATTTTCTAGATGGCTAGCTAGTTACCTAAGCGTTATTTTTCCAAAAGCGCCACTGTGGCGCAGTGATTTGTTATAGTATCTTCATGATACACTTAAATGTGCCTTGGTCTATTTCTGAAATCGCCATTTTCCACAAATGTGTCTAGTGATGGACCAGCACTGTACTGCTTTTGTTGTAGATGCTACCTCATTTGTCTTGGTAGCTTATGAAGCTAGTCCTTTACAGTTTCTCTTTTTTGTTATCTTTTTACTTATTCTTGTATGATTATTTGTTCACATTTAACTTAGCATCAAGTTTTCTGGCTGCATAAAGCTAGTTTACTTGTACTTTATTGAACTGTGCAAAATTTACAAATGACTTTTGGGAGAACAGACAGCTTTATGATGTTGACTTGTCTGGCTGGAAAACAAATGGATGTGTATCCTTTGTACAAACCCACATTTGCATCTGTCAGGAGCATTTCAAATTTATCTTCACCCAGGCTTTGCTCATTTTTTGTTAATTTTATTAATGAATATTTTATTTTCTTCATCATTTTCCCTACCATTTTATCTTTAAAATATTTATTTAGATTGGTTTTTAAAACTGTGTATCTTTTAATTATTTGGCGATATTGTCATTGAGTCAGGTTTTCTGTTGTATCTTCTGATAATAAAGCAAATTTTTTTACTTCTTCTTTTTGAATTCACGTGTTTTTATTGTTTTATTTTATTTCCCTGACTTAGACAACACCTTTACTACAGTGTTAAATAATGAAGGTGGCTGGTATTGTGAGGTCCATATCCCATGTTGTAGTGCTGATTCTCATCCCAGCCCTTCTGTTTCTCATCCAGGTTCTTGCTGTTGCTTCTGCTTAGGAAGTGGACAATGGGCTAAGTCCTTGGTTCCCTGGCACCCATGGGAGATGACTAGAATGGAGTTCCTGGCTCCTGATTTTAACCCATTCTAATCCTGGATGTTGTGGATATTTAGAGAGTGAGCTAGTGGATGTAAAATACCTCTCGATCTCTGTCTCTTCTCTCTCTCTCAGCCTTTTGTGGTAAATGAATTTCTTAAAAATATATGAGTTGGTATATTTGTCTTAGTCTGATTTATAAACATAAATATAAGAGAAAATTTATATGCCTATTTTGTATGTCTGAAATAAATACAACTGAGTTGCGGTTATACAGTGTATCTTCAGTAATATTTTATCTATTGGTTTGCAACTTTCTTTGTGCTGTCTGCATTTGGTTTAATTATTGTTAAGCTTGCTTCAAAAGAAATCTGGGGCATTTTCTTCACTTACTCTATTCAATATACATTATATATCATTAGAGATTGGGTAGATATACTCTAGGAAATGAACTGGACCTGGTGCTTAATTGTAGAACAGTTTCTTAATAATTTCAACTTTTTCTTCTACAGAAACTGGTGTCCCTATGCTTTCCATCTTATTGGGGCCAATTTTGGTAAATTTTGCTCTGTAGAAACATAAACATTTGAAGCTTGATATATAAGAGATCTTCAAAAACTTCATGGAAAACAGATGTTATGAAAAAATTATGCATAGATTTCAAATTGTTTGCACCAAAATAAATATCTCTTCATTCCCCTTTTCCATGAACATTTTGAAATTCCTTTATACTTGTTCTTTCATTTATCAGATATTGAACCCTTATAAAACAATAATATGTCAAATCCTGTGCTAAGAACTTTAAAAATAATATATTTAACCTATATGGGAAACTATGAGGCAGGGATTATTAGTTTAATTTTTCATTTAAGAAAGTTGAGGCTCACAATGGTCATACAACAACTTGGTTCACAGACTAGCAAATGGTGGAATTTGCTTCTGAGTGCATGTCAGAATCTAAGTTCTCTTTATTTACTAGCTCCTGTGATTGATTTTAGGAAATTATAATCTAGTAGATAAACATATACACTGAAATTTGAAGCTTTACTGAATTGATAAGTTTCACCCTAGTACTTTCCAAGCTCACATTTTATTTGGCTTTTAAACTTTTGTATTTATTTATTGTTATAAATTGATCCCCAAACTCCTAAAGATGTTTAAGACCCAAATTCTTAAACAAATAGATAAACTGGACTTCAATCAGATTTGCCCCAAATGGTGGAATTAGAAATGTGCCAGGGGATTCCAATATAATCCCATCAAGGTAGCATGTACCAATGCCATCTCACTAGTCCAAGTGATCAATTTCAGTTCACAATTGATCATACTGATAGGTCTAAGAGTCAAAGGGATCACACAAACAAGACTAGTGTCTGCTAATACTAACTGATAGAATCAAAAAGGGAGAGAACGATCCAACATGGGAAGTGGGATACACAGCAGACTCAGAATGGCAGATGCCCTAAACAGCACTCTGGCCTCAGAATCAGCCTCTAAGGCATTCAGATCTGGCTGAAGAGCCCATGAGAGTATTTTAGGCATGGAAAGCCAAGACACTCTGGCCAAAAATTAATAAATAAATAAAAATAAAAAACCTAAATGAAAGATCTCTGTGATTGAGATCCCAGTAGAAAGAACGGGCCATCAAAGGAGGTATCTTTCTCTGAAGGGAGGAGAGAACTTCCACTTTGACTATGACCATGTCGGAATAAGATCGAAGTCGGTGAACTCTAAAGGCTTCCATAGCCTTGGCAACTCATGACTAGAGCCTAGGGAGATTACTGACATCATAAATAAGAGTATCAAATTGTTAAGTCAACAACAGGAGTCACTGTGTACTTACGCCTCATGTGGGATCTGTCCTTAATGTGTTGTCCAATGTGAAGTAATGCTATACCTAGTACTGAAACAGTATTTTACACTTTGTGTTTCTGTGTGGGTGCAAACTGAAGAAATCTTTACTTAATATATACTAAAGCAATCTTCTGTATATAAAGATAATTGAAAATGAATCTTGATGTGAATGGAATGGGAGAGGGAGCGGGAGATGGCAGGGGTGCGGGTGGGAGGAAAGTTGGGGGGAGGAAGTCATTGTAATCCAGAAACTGTACTCTGGAAATTTATATTTATTAAATAAAAGTTTAAAAATAAAAAAATTAAAATTTTAAAATAAAGAAACCCTAAATTAGTTCTCATCACACCGTTAGCTGTGTAAGACCAGAATGCTTCAGGTGTGTATGACTCTCTGCTTCTTGGTTCCTCCTATACTTTTTCTCTGCACAAGAACCACCATTTCCAGTCTCCACAAGATGCCAATCTCATGAGACCACCCAATGTTGAACTGTGAACTTCCAAACTTTAAGCCAAAATAAACTTTTTCCTTTCCTAGAAGCTCTTCTGAGGTATTTTAGCAAAATAATGAAAAAAAGCTAATACATTTGGTTTATTTGCTTGAAAGGGAGAGAGAGAGAGAGAGAGAGAGAGAGAGAGATAAAGAGAGCTCTCCGATCCGCTAGTTCACTCCTCAAATACCTGCAACAATTGAACATCTAAACCAGGCAGAAGCCAGAAGCCATGAACTCAATCTAGATCTCCCAGGTGGTGTCAGGTACTCGAACCATCACCTACTGCCTCCCAGTACGTGCACAGCGGAAAGCTGGAATGAAGAGCAGAGCTAGAATTCAAACCCAGGCACTCTGACGTGGGCTGTAGCTGGCAACATAATCATTGTGCCCAACACCCACCCTTGACAAGCTTTTCATAACAGTGTTTTAGAAAATGGTGTAATTTTCTTCCATGTTAGTGTCGGTCTCTTTCTAGCTATTTCCCTACTGTGCTTGATGCAAACATAATCATCTTCAAATCCACAAGTCCTGACTTAGGAAGGGAGTGGCTAGCCCAGCATCTATGACCACATCTAGTGGCTTGGAATAGTCAAACTCATCTTCGGAATCTAACGTCTCACCTTGAATATCATGTTCCTTCTTTCCCTCCCACTCTTCTCCCACCAGACTTTTTCTATTGTGAACTAAGGCCTCTACAGCCAGGGCAAGTACTCTTGCTCTTGATTTTAGGAAGATCTGTTTTGTTGCTATCATCTTGATTTCCAACCCATGGGCTTACTGGTATGGTAGTCTGTTGCAAGAATGGCAATTTTGGAATTTTTGCGATTAATAATCCTTGTTCTTTTTTGCCAGACTGCCTTCCACAGGGCTGGATCTACTACCTCTATGCTAATACTGTGCAGATCTCCTGGAAATATTCTTTCATGAATATTGACCTAAGGCAAATTTTATGAGATAGATGCTCTTCGGGGCATATTTTACCTCTTGCTACTGAAGACTGTGTGAATCACCCAAGTTTGAAACATCCTTGACAGCTCTTGTCTCCAAAGAAAGGATGCATATATCCCAGAGAACATGTAAGATAATGTGTTGACCTAGAAATCAGTATGCATTGTCTGTGTTTATAACTATTTCTTTAAAATTTTAATATAGAAAAATTCAATTGTTTAATACACAATGATGCTGGTGTATGTGTTATAACAACAATATGAGGTATCCTTAATGAAGATAAGAAAAGAAGTCATACAGCATGAAGGGCCAGAGAATGATCCTCTAAGTCAATTGGTTCAGTTTGAAGTTTTCAGTGCACTGTGAAATAATGGCGGAATATATTATTTTAAATGGTAGACTCTGAATAACACTTGATAAAGAATTCTGGAAAAGCAGTTTACCCAACAGTAAATGACCTTGAAAAGTTACTTAAATCATAACAAGTTACATGCTTCTTTTAAATTTTTACTTCTTTATTTTTAAATATTTAGTTATTTGTTTATTTGTGTGAAAGGCAAAATTAGCTTGCTAAAGCAATTGATTGGTATTGAAGAAGTTGGAAACATAGTAACAACTTCAACAAAAACCCTTGCCTCACTAGTGAATGAGGTTGAAAAATGATTATGATGACCTAGTAAATGCTCCCCCTGAAACCTTTCAGCTATCAGTTCTATGCATCTTTTGGAAATACCTTGTTCAGCTCTTCAGACTTTAGAAACAGGACATGAAGTAGGACTAATTTGGAACAAAAGTCTATTTAGTTAAATTTACTTAATTAAATGGGTCAATTTACAATTAAAATATTTTTTCAAAAATATAATATTGTTAATTATAGTGCTGTCACTAAAAATTATTGTTCATTGTTTACTATTTCAATATTTGCTATTGTCAGTGAATTACTAAATAATTCAATCATTAAAACTTCCTTTGTAATTTGTGTTTTATTTATATTTGGTAATACGTAAATTTGCCACTGTATTAGCATAGTGTAGGGTAGCAGAGTAGCACATACCATGGGATTTGATATATTATTTTAACTCTTTTTAACCCTGGGAAAAACATGTTGTAAGACCCCCCTGTCTTTGACTGTGAAGCTACCTTCCAGATCATATTTAAGGCCGAGGTGTCCTAGAACTCTTCACTAACATAAACAAGAAACAAAAAAGGAGCTACTCACCACAAACTCACAAACTTATAGCTAAGTTTATTTACACAGAAATTCAGAAATGCACACACACAGATCAAGTGCAAAAGTATCAATATATATTAAGAGTAATTATCAAATAGAGTGGAGAGTATATATGTTCATTCCTTTAGCCTTTAGCTTGTTTTAATATTTAAAGGTAAAATTTAGAAGAACAAAACTCTCTAATCTTAATTCTACAAGTAATTATTGGGCTACTGTTGCATTAACACACTTATTTGAAAGGAAATTTCTCTGATATTTGCCTTAACTGCCCACTTTGATTTGCATATATATATATATATATATATATATATATATATATACTCCAGTTCTCCAGTTTCAATTACAGGTCAAGTGCAATCTTCACTAAGAAATGTCCTCCCACCCCTTAGGGGCCGCTATTGTGCCATTGCTAAGCCTTTGCCTGCATCCCACATGGACACGGTGTGAAGACTGGACTGCTCCACTTCCGATCTAGCTCCCTGCTAATGCCCCTGGGAAAGCAGAGGATGGCACTAATGCTTAGGCTCTGCACCCACGTGGGAGACTCAGAAGAAGCTCTGGGTTCCTGGTTTCGGCCTGGCCCAGCCCTGGCTGTTGCAACCTTCTGGAGAGTGAGCCAACAGATAGAAGATCTCTCTCTAACTCTAACTCACTATAACTAACTCTAACTCTGCCTTTCAATTAAATGTAAAAAGTAAATCTTAAAAAAAAAAAGTCCTCCCCCAACAAAAGGTATTTTTCCCCTAAAAAACTGTTCTACTATATCAGCTATTCTAACACAAGATTTATTTTGGCAGAGTGCATTCTACAGCTGCTATTTATATTCATTCTGTTGTAACATTTCTTTATCAATTTGTAAACAGGAGCCCATATTTAAAAAATGAAGAACTCAATACAGTTGATGTTGCCTGAAAAAGGGTGCTGAATGCTCTTCACCATGGGAACCATGCAGAAGACAAGAATGTACACAGATTTCCAAACTACCCTTTCAAATCTTCAATGCCATTAAAGTTGAATTTTATAGGTTTTCCCTCTTCTGCATATGTATAAACCGAGAATAGAAGCTATTCCCAGTAAGGAGGCTTTTGTACATATATCAAAGGATTTTGATGACATTACAATAACCAATAGAATTGGAGCTAGGGCAGTTTGTGATGATTTTGGAATCTCGAGACATTTACCTTCTGCTATAAAATATTAATGAAACAGCTGACAAGCTAGCAAAATTATAAAGGAGTGCATCTCATAGGAGCGAAATTCACTGGCATTTATTTGGACTCCGAAGAGGGTTTTAGGAGCTCACAGTTATGGATGTGACTACTGTTTCCTTTGTGTTAGTAGTATATTAATGCGGGTGGGTTTTTGTTGTGTTACTATCAGATGTTTGTGGTTTAAAAATTTTTATTACTACAGAAATGTCATGGAATAGTATTTTTCTGTTTGTGAGAGGTTAAAATTACTTCATAATGGCAAACACTGTCCTCCACTGATGAGTACAGTAGCCTAATTTGTCACAGGCATCAACTTTCGGGCAAGAATCTGACTCCTAATTGTAGGAGGATAAAAATGCTGTAATAATATAATAATATTGAAAACAACAAATTATTTCATGCGCCCTTAAATACTGATTTGGCTACCAATCTGGCACAGTTTTACCCATTTCTTGGTTATGCTTGTTATTTGTTTTGCTTTTTTTACACCAACAGGGCAATAAGGATCCACAGTTTTAACAATATGTCCTATGTGGTGCAGGTTTTTACCTGAGAAAGTAATTCAGAATATTGTCTCTTTGTAGAGAAAATATGTATCTACAAAGCAACAGGCAGAGGTAAAATTCACCAAAGAACATACACAGATGGCAAATAAGCCTTGATGTACATGTACACATTATATAGACACAATATCATTTGCCATTAAAGGAATGCTGCAAATGTAAACAATGATATACCTCTGCATACCTATTATAATGGCCCAAACGGGACAGCATTGTGGTGTAGTGGGTCAAGCTGCAACCATCCACACCGGCATCCCATTTGGGCACCCATTCATGTCTGGGCTGCTCCACTTCTGTTCCAGCTCCCTGTTAATGGCCTGGGAAAGCAGCAGAAGACGGCTCAAGTGTTTGAGCCCCTGAAGCTCCTGGGTTCAGTCTGGCCCAGCCCTGGCCCTTGTAGTAATGTGAGTAATGAACCAGATGAAAAAAGATTCACCTCTCTCTCTCTCTTTCCCTCTCTCTCTGTAACTCTGACTTTCAAAATAAATAAATAAATCATTGTTTTTAAATAAAAATGTCCCAAATCCAGAAAAACTGACAATATCAATGGCTGGCAAGGATGCATGGCAAATGGGCACTCTTGTTCATTGCTGGAGGGAATGTAAAATTGTACATCAATTTTGGAAGTCAGCTTGACAGTTTCTCAAAAAGGGAAATAATAGTTTTACCATATGGACCTGTAATCACATTCTTAGGTACTTACTCATATGAGTTGAAAATTTACATTTAGACAAAACTCAAGTGTTTATAGAAGTGTTATTCATAATAGCCAACTATGAAGCAATCAAGATGCCTTTCAACAGAAGAATGTGGGGTGGGTGTTGTGGTGTGGTGGATAAAGCCACCATCTGTAATGTCAGCTTCTCATATGGGCACCGGTTCCAGTTCCAGCTGCTCCACTTCCAATCGATCTCCCTGCTAATGGCCTCAGAGAAGCAGTGGAAGATGTCCAAATTGCTTGAGTCCCTGCCTTCGATGTGAGAGGCCTCGATGAAGCTTCTGGCTCCTGGCTTTGGCCTGGCCCTGCATTGGCCATTGAGGCCATTTGCAGAATGAACCAGTAGATGGAAGATCTCTCTCTCTCTGTCTCTCTGTCTCTCTCTCTTTCTCTCTGCATATCTCTCCCTCTCTTTTTGTAACTCTTTCAATATAAGTGGATATATCTTTAAAAAAAAAAAGAATGGATTTTTAAATATTTGCTATGACCATACAATGGACTATTATTCAGGAAAAAACAGAAATGAGTTGTCAAACCAGGAAAAGATATGGATGAAGCTGAAATGCATATTGCTATGTGATAGCAGTCTGCTGGCATTGTTGACATACTATATAATTCTGAATATTTGACATTCTGAAAAAGGCAAATGACATTCTGAAAAAGGCACATCTAGAGATAATAAGTAGATAGTTACTGGGGATTTGAGGAGGGAGTAATTTGACTCTGTGAGGTACACTTAGAATAACGAAGCTATGTAGGATGGTGTTAACACCAGTGGATACACACATTATAGAATGGCAGGGTGGGATGCAAACTGTGACAAAGGAATCCAGTTTTATGTGTGAAATAATATCATGGGAGGGGATGGAGGGAAACAGTACTTACCTAATTTCAAAGATAACTGGAATATTTTATGACAAAAGGCAAAAAGATCTATCCTTGTGATAGATGTACTCTAGGTGTTCGGGTTTTCCCTACGGATGCGTTAGTTAGCGGTTGTGAGGAACTATGCATGAAAACTGGAAGTGAAGAGTTAAGTTAATAGATGGCCAAGGGTGGGAATCGCTGTTGTAGTGGGAAGTTATAAATATGCCAGGAGAGGAGGTTAGAATGATCCACATGTCAATGGATGAGAGTTGGGGACATAAATTCATGTTTAGCTTACTATAGATATGAATTGCTACATTCATGTGCTATGTGTGAGTGTGTTATTATTCATATATTATTTCCTTGCTTTGTCAGCAGGCAAAGGCTAAAAATAACACTTCAATAGTACAAGCACACTTAGCACTCAAATCTTGGTTTCTAATATCTTTTTTTAATGAAAGAATTAGGACTCTTTGGAGAAATGCTGATTTTAGGATCGAGTCATGACATACATAGGATGATGAGGCTATGGTACCTTGTAGTGCCAGAAAGTGAGGAAGTACTCAAAAAATAAATAACAAGTGAACACACACACACACACACGTCATGTAGGAGTATGTCAAAAGAACACAGGAGAATCCAAGAGAATTTTCATTCACCAAACCTGGAACAATTTGAGCACTGAAGTAAATAAAATTGTACTGAATTATAATTCAAAGTATAAAATAAATATCAATGATTCCATAGGCATATTAACAATAGTTGAATTAATAATAATTGAATAATTGAAATAATTAATATAAAATATTTGAATTGATTAATAATAGTACATAGCTCAAAGTGCTCATGTAACAACTAAAACAATTGTCAATAGTATAATAAATGATCAATAAATGTCAGTTATTTTTACAATTGTCAAACCCCAAGAATAACCTATTCCTACATATGTTTGCTTTTAATATGAACAAATATTTGTATATTTTGATTTCACAGGGATTTCAGACCATTTCCTCATCACGTCCCCACGCCCTGCCACCTTTGGGTAGAAGAGAACATGGTGATTCTACATGCATGTGAAAATTTAAAAAAAAAAAAACTTGAATAGCTTTATAACTTCAAAACAACAAAATTGGAGATCAAACACTAATTACTTGATTTCAAAATGTATAATAGTGCTCACTCATCAAAATAGTGTGATATTGTATAAGGACAGAAAAGGCAAAAATGCAATCTATAAAACAGTCCATTAAAAAAAAAATCATGATTAAGGTCAATGGATTCTTGACAGATGTGTCAAGATACTTCAATGCAGGAAAAGACAATTTTTTACATAAATGACTTTGGTACAATTATATATATTCATATGTTGGAAACAAACTGGAACCACTACCTTATGGGTACCACATAAAAATCCATACTATGACTCAAATATATACATAAATTTAAGGGCAGAAGCTAACAGACTTGGAAAAAAAATTGCTAATCTAATACTTTAGATTAGGAAAAGTATTTTTAGATATACTGTAACAATACTTCACAAAACAAAAGATTGATAAATTGGGTTTCATCAAATTTTAGAATATTTTGATCTGCAAAAGATACCATTAAGAAAACAAAAAGACATGCCATAAATTGGGAGAAAAGATTTTAAATAATATGTCTAATAAAGTATACATGTGAAGTCTTAAAATTTAATTATAAGACAAATTATACAGTAAAACCAACTAAAATATTTGAGTATATGTTTCACTAAAGAATATGTGGCCATTTTTTAAAAACATATGCTTAGAAATAAGACACCAATTTGAAAACTTAAACATACACTTACCATAAGATACAGTAATTCCACTTAGAGGTGTTTATCAAGAAAAATTAAAACATATGTCCACACAAAGTTTTATACACAAATATTCTGAGTATTATTTATCATAATCCAAAACTACAAGTACTCTGAATGTCCTCCAACTGGTGAGTGGATAAACAAACGTGATATATTTATAAAGTGGGGTAATACTTAGAAATAAAAAGAATCAAACTACCAAAACATGTGACAATGTGAATATAAAATAGAATATGCAAAGTGAAAGAAGAGAGACATAAAAGACTACAAATTGTGTGATTCCATGCCCTATAGGTAGGATCTGAGTTTGACTTCAAAAGGGGCAGAGGGTATTTTTTTGTGGATGGTCAGAAATATCTAAAACTCGATTAAAAACATATTTGCACAACTATATAAATTTTCAAAAATAAATACAAGCTATACAGTTACATTGGCTAATGTGGTGGTGTGTAAAATACGTCAATTTATGAATCTAGATAAAACTTTAATAAAATAGAATTCAGAGAAACAGGAGAGAAAATTAATAAATTGCCATTCTTATATTACAGAAATCTGTTGTCAAAGTATTTTACACATATGCACACAATTTTACCTCCAGTTCTATGTAGTTTCAACAGTGAATGCCATCAAACATTTAAGAGAGAAATAATATTAATCTAACAAAAAATATTCAGCATATTGGCATACAGAAAAAGAACAAACTTTTCAACTTATTTTTTAAGTTCACCAACAACATGATATTAAGATATCTGAAAGATACTAAAAGTAAAGAAAATTAAACATCAGTATCCCTCATGCACATAAAGACAAAAATCATTAATAAAAAATTTGAAAAATGAACCCCATAATATATAAAAATACAATTAGAAAGACTAACTGAGGTTTATTATAGAAATGTAAAATCGATTTAATATGTGAAAGTCAATCAATATAACATACTACATTAACAGAATAATAGGAGAAAATCTAATTATCTTAATAGATGCAGGAAAGTGTTTGATAAATTTGAAGTCTACCCATCATGGGAGACAGGAAGAAGAACTTGTTTTATACAAATGGAAGAGAACTTCCTCAATCAGAAAAAGGGTTTCTGCAAAAATAACATAGCCAATACGCCACATAAGCAAAACATGCATCTCTTAGAGCCAAAGTTTGAGAACAGATAAGGTGTATTTACTCTCACTAATTGTATTCAGAATTATTCCCTAGCCAGTGCAATAAAGCAAGAAAAAGAAATGAATTTAAACCAAAAAAGATATCATCTCTCCCCAGTTAGAATGGCTATTATAGAAATGACTTTAAAAAATAAGGCATGCTGGCATGATGTGGAAAAAGGGAAACTTATATGCTGTTTGCAGGAATGTAAATTTGTTCAGCCATTGTAGAAAACAATGTGAGGTTTTCTCAGAAAACAGAAAATATAAATGCCATATGATCAGCGATTTCACTACCAGATGTATATCCAAAGCAAATGGCATAGTTATATCACAGATACATCTGTGCAAATGTGTTTATTTCAGCCCTGGTCACAATAGCCAAATATGGAATCAATCAATATGTCCATGAACAGATTAATAGATTTTTAAATGTTATCTACATGATGGAATATTATTTAGCCATAAAAAGGATGAAATTATATCACTTGCAGCAACATGGATGGAACTGGAGGACATTCTGTTAAGTGAAATAAGCCAGGCACAGTAATGCAAATACCATATGTTTTCACACATTTGTGCAAATTAAAAATGCTGACTATACAGAAACAGAGAGTGTAACAGAGGTCACTAGAAGCCAGGAATGGTAGAGAGGAGGGAAGAGAGTGAAAGAATGGGTAGTGGATACCAAAATATAGTTAGAAGAGTTCTAGTGTTTTAAGCACCCATAAGATAACTATAGTCTAAATCAATTAATTACACACGTTGAGGCCGGTTCTGTGGTGTAGTGGGTAAAGCCACTACCTACAGTTCTGGCATCCCATATGGGTGTCAGAGAGTTGCCCCACTTCCAATTCAGCTCCCTGCTATGGCCTGGAAAAGCAGTGGAAGATGACCCAAGTGCTTGGGCCCCTGCACCCACACAGGATAACCAGGAATCTCCTGGCTCCCAGCTTCAGCTTAGCCTAGCCCAGGTGGTTGCAACCTTTTGGGGAGTGAACTAGCAGATGGAAGACCTCTCTCTCTGTCTCTTTCTCCCTCTCTCTGTAACTCTGCCTTTCAAATAAATAAATAAATAACTTTAAAAAAAGAACAAAAAAGCTAGACATACACCCATGCATATGTGTTCAACTGATATTTGATCACAGTACTAAGTCAAAATCAGTGAGTTGATAATAATAAAATATTATTAATATTATATGTAGAAACATAATAATAATATGGATAATGTATGGAAAAATTAATTGGAATCTCTGTTTCATAATACACACAAAATTAATTATAGTTATAAATACAACTATTTATATATAATACCAATTACTATATAATTTATAAGATATAAATTGACATAAATGTAAAAAGCATAAATATAAATAGATGAAATGTAAAAGCTAGACAATAAAATATCTAGAAGAAAGTATAGAAAATTCCTTCTGAAGTTGTGATAGACAAAGATTTCTTGGAATCTACCCCAACCCCCAAGTATAAAAATTTAAGAAAAGTATATTTATATATCTATATGTATTTCCATATACATGGATTTTATTAAATACATCAGAAATCATTTCAAAATGAAAGGAAGCTACTGGCAGGGGAAAATATTAGCAGTCTATTAACTGGCCAAATTCATCTTTGGTAATGAAATCTGATAGTATTGTTAGGAAAGACTGGAGATGGAAATGTTCTGTATCTTGTTTTGAACAACACTTAGTAGGGTGAATAAAATTGACAAAAGTCATCACAGTCAATATTTGAGAACTATGTATTTTAGTTAATTATACCTATCATTTTAAAGAAATTAGACATTTTACCAAGTAGAAGCGTTCCTTACCTGCATGGAGAACTGGTAATAAGCTCATGAGAAGGATTAGTTTTATGAAATGGAAAGTAACTAAGCAATTATGAGTTAGTGGGGAAGTAGTGATCTAGACATTTTAGATCTACTAGAGTTAATCACCTCTTGGTCTAAAAAGAGGGAGGGTCTCTAGAGGGAAGAATTTTCTACTAAGAAATGCACATTGATCAAAATTCTTACTAGCAACTCAATCCAGGTATTGTTAAAAATGTATGATTCATTATTTTGACATCTAAATGTCATAACTATCTTTGATCTTTTTCCTTGGGGATATCTTGCCTAACTGTGATAGAGTGGTTAAAAAGTAGGGGGGGAATGAATGATCAAGGATCTGCTTTTTTCTGGGTTTCTCTATTCTCATAGTAAAGATAATTATGCTTAGCACCATTCTGACTCTCAAGCCTCACTGGGGCCATGAAAATCCTGGACAAAGTTCAGACACTGCAAGGTCATTGTTCCCCTTCTCAACACCTTTTTACCCCTGAAACACAGTCCTCCCACTTGTCCTTACTGCTAGGTATGTCTTTGGGGGCGGGGGGTTGGCAATTCCTGCTCCTCTTCTAACCTTCTTTTCTCTCATCACATCAGCCAATCCACAGTTGGATGACATTTCCTTGGCCACAATGAACTCCTAAGAGATCTTCCAGTTATCCCTGCTGTTTAGCTAATCAATCAAGTCACCCCACAGTTACTGGAAGTGTGTTGGCCAAGATGATCAGCCGTGTCCCCTGCAATAAAACTCAACAGGGAAGCAATAAGAATTCTTCAGTCACAAAAGGAGTTCTCTCTCCCATCACTTCAATTCATCCTTGTAAAACTTGCAGAAAAGCTTTATATCTTCCTTTGAGTTCCTTTGAGTTGTTGGTGCTTTGCACAAAATGCAAGGACGTTCCAATACCAGAGTAAGACCTAAGGGGGTAGTCTTTATACACTTTTCTGTACTACTTTAAATAGCAGCCAGGTGGAAAACCACTGGATTAAATTACTTGTTGGTAATTCCTCTCACATTCTTTTGGGGGAGTCGCCATCACAAAAGTTACCTTTTGGTCCTCATAGAAAGTGTGGGAAACAGAACATCAGTAACGTGGTCAAGAATCCATTGAATGAGTGCAACTGAGGTGTCAGACCGTAGTCATAATCAGTACTCTAGTCTTCTTCATGAGCTAAGAACATTCTTTCCACATGAAGATGGATTTAGCAGCATGTAATTTTCCTTCTTATCCACAAACTGTAGGATTGAATTAGAGTTTACCTAGAGAAATCTAATTTGTAGTTTTGAAAATAAGCAAAAAAGTTGTTAGACTGCAAAGCTGGAATTCTGATCACATTACATATTCATAAGAAGATAGTATCAAGCAAAGCTTTATTTACATTTCTTAAGTGTATTTTTTTCCCTCCGTTTTGTATAAACTAATGAGTGGTGCTGTTTAGGGAATATGTGTAGCCCTCTTTGTGTAATGGATTAAGTGTGAGTCCTGTTAAATAGTAGGCCATAAATCAGACTGTGTTCTCTATGGCTAATTAAAGGTTTAAAGCGGGAAAAGGTAAATTCTTGAATGAAGGGCTCTACTCAGAAGCAGAGTTTGTTATTGCACAAAGGAAGTAGAGAGATAAAGCAGAAAAAAGAACTTAATCAAGTAAAAAAGAAAAAAAACCATGAAAATGCTTTTAGCTACTTCGTTCTATTTCTCCTCAGGTCTAATAAGGGTGTGGATAGATCATGAAAAACCTTATTTCAATTATTAAACGTAATAACAAGACAAACTAACCAGAGAACTAAAAATGAGTCTCAAAATGGTCCTAGTTTCTAAAAAGAAAAGAAAGCAATATGTACAGACAACATAAATAAAACCAGCTACAGAAGGGTTTTGGAAAAGATGAAAAGTTACAAGTTTTTTAAGCTACACAAGTCTCCATAATTAGAAAATACTGGAATCATAACATTTTAAACTTGTAGATTTCAAGTGAAAATATGACCATAGCAAATAACTCACTTCCTAGAGGAAGAATTGTTCCAAATTTAGATAAAATTGGTGCCAGACAATATTATTAAAATAGCTCTGTTCCTGAAATGAAATGAATATGTATATGCATGGTATAAACAAATTTTGCCTTTTGAAAAATTTATTTTCACTTCATTTGAAAGGAAGAGAGAGAAACAGACAGATCTTCCATGCACTGGTTCACTTCCTAAATGCCTGCAAGAGCTGGTGCTTTGCTAAACTGAAACTAGGAGCCCAGAATGCCATTAATGTCTCCCATGTGGGTGGCAGGGACCCAAGCACTTGAGACATCATCTGCTGCCTTCCAGGATGCCCACTAGCAGAAAACTGGATCAGAAGTGCATGAGCTGGGACTTGAACCAGGCACTTTGCAATGGGATGCAGGCATACCACGTGGATACAACCACTGTGCCAAAAGCCTGCCCCCAAAACTAACCTTAAATGAGTATTGTAATACTGAAAAGTATGTTACATAGGCTATATAGGATTCAAAGAAGACAGACAAATCACAATTCTTTAGCCTTTAGGGACAGCATTCAGTAATACCTGACTATACATAATTCATAACACTGATAACTGGCTTTATTTCACTTCAGTTTGTATTACCCCTGAAATGGTCAATGAAATATAGGAGATTAAAAAAATTGCTAAGAGGAAAAAAATTTAAAATATGTATTGAATTTAAAATTTAAAATATGTATGTATACAGTTATATATGTAACATATTTACAATAAGAGAGATCAATTTGCTCTATTTTCAATCATTCATTATTTATTCAGTAAACATTCATTATATCCTAGATGGACACAATATTTTTTTTAGTGCTAGAAATTCAGTGAACTGGACAGTGTACAAAAGAGATATTGGGAATCGCCTACATGGATTCTCCGACTCCTCAGATCCTAATTGATTAACAAATGGTGTTTAAGAAAAAGGTTAAGTGTTCTTATTTATAGAATTCTGAGATTCCCAGATTTTGCACGATAAACACATTTCAGAAATAAAACCCATGTTTCATGGTTATCAAGACTACCTAACACCTCTTCCTTCTCAATCCCTGCAACCCTATGGCCATCTTCTAGCCTCATCTTAATTTCTCCCCCCACCCCACCCTGCTGGTGGGCACCAGTGATGGAGGAACTCAGGAGGTTCCCTTTTATTCCAGACTCCTTCATGCAGTGAGCACTTAGGTGGTAGCCATGCACACAAGAGTGTTGGATACTGAAGCAACTCCAGGCCCTCACTATTGCTTGAGTCCCTGAAACATTCCAACTTTTGGTGAACTCTTAGATTAGCATCCATTTGGAAACCTTGTATCTCCCGAGGGACCACAGAAATAACACAGCTACAAACTTTGACTATCTTCAAGTACACCATCAACTTTATCTGTCTTAGCATGAAATTTATTATTATTTGGGTTTGGAACCTGCAATTGTTCATCAATTATTAAACATGCTGCAATATAAGAATACATGGGCTGAAAAAAACTGCTGGAATGGAAGAAGGGAGACAGCCACACAGAAGCAGTTTGAACTGAAGAATTCAGAACTCATCGCAGGATTGGAAAAGAGGAAAGCAGGGGAATGCAAAAGCGCTGTAACAATCTATTGTTGTCTAATTAGAAGGGGCCTTCAGAAGAGGGAGAATTTATCGGCAGTTCTAACCGGAACTTGTGCTTTGAGTTATTGCTTCTCATTTAAAGGAAGGCTTCTCAAAACACATGCAATCGGAACCAAAGTTAACTGGATGTTAGCAGTGCTTGGTTAGCAGTGCTTGGCATACGTAGCCTCTCTGAATATTTCCTTAATTTTTAATTGTCCGAACAGATCATTTACTGCATTTTTGTTTGGAAAGCTTTTATCCTTAGCTACAAATGTGAATTCTTCGAATTCCATGTCAAATAGCTTTTCTTTTTTATCAAAATCTTAATCCTCCTGCAAATTATTTCTTTTATTTTCAAAAATATTTGCAAAATGTTCATCTTTAAAAAAAAAGGTTTTTTTTTGCTTGTTTATTTGAAAGGCAGAAAGAGAGAGAGGGAGAGAGAGATTTTCCATCTGCTGGTTCATTCTTCACATGGTTACAATAGGCAGAGCTGGGCCTGGCCAAAGCCATCTGCCCAGAACTCCATCTGGATCTCCCACATGGGTAGCAGGGGCCCAAGCGTTTGGGCTGCCTTCAACTGCTTTCCATGGTGCGTTGGCAGAGAGGTGGATCAGTAGTGGAGCAGTCAGAACTCAAATCAGCACTTGGATATGGTGTTGGCACTTGTAGTGTTTGTAACATAGGCTTTACCTGCTATGCCACAACACTGGCCCCCAAGTCATTCTTTTCATTTTCACATAATTTTAGTTGTTTAAACAAATTTAGCATGTTCTGTTAAAAATTATATAATTTGCCAGCTTACAAATGATCTGTTATTGATTAACATGTTCCCTTTTATGAGTGACTCGTAAGAAAAAGTACAGGTGAATGTTGTTAGGTAAATGTAAATAAAAGGAATACACAGTCTGGGATGGTGGCCTACCTCTATTCTGGTGTGCTGTGGAATATGTTATTTTGGCAAAGAATATTCATCAAGTCCTTAACCAGACTAGCCTGATGAACTATTTATATGCAGAAGCCCAAAAGTGAGGTAGAACCCAAGAGTTGACTATTGTTTTTTCATATTTGCCTCAGTGTCAGAGAACGGGTACATAAACACAATGGGTGTTTTTAAACCATCAATTTACATCTGTTTAAGTGAGATGCTATATTTTCTCTTTAATAACCAGAATTAGATTTTTGGTGACATATCTGAATATGTACATTTTCCTTTATCTGGCTGCAAAACTTTCTATTAAGCACAGAAAATAACAAATTATGTTACAGTCTGGCTTCCTAAAATAGATATTTCTGAGTGGAAGAAAAGACATTCAAATGAAAAGACTTTGAAAATAAATCAATTGCTTTAGCCATAAAGAGTATATTTGGAAATAAAAGCAGATGTGAACATGATTCAAGTTTAATGTATTTGAAATGTAAAGTAAAAATGTAATACACCTGGATAGAGTTATGCAAATTGCATGGGTAAAATTTTCCACTAGGGATAACATCAGCATGTTCTCTAAATCCATTTCTTAAAAAAGGAAAGAAAGGAAAAGTGGAGATAATCTTTTGATATTTCCTTAAAACGATATGTAGTCTTTCCCCATTTTAATGAATTAATAAAACAAATATGTTTCAAGGACTAGCATAAGCAGCTCTTTATGATTATGAACTGCCTGAGCTTAATTTTTCGTAATCAAACATTTTTATTACTCCAGTCACTTGACAGTGCTCTCAAAGGAATCACCTTAATATAATTGTTCTCATAGACATGTGTCTTTTCATTAGATGTAAGAGATCATGCCTAAGACGTGAGTATTTATTTTTAAGCATTGCACTACGGAATAGAACAAATGGGATTACAGTCAAAAGACTTGGGTTCGGTTCTTAAAACTTACTTAACAAGAGACCTTGAAAACATGGTAATCTTTTTAAGTGTTATTCCTTCTTTTGTGCAGTACATGGAAAAAAAATACATTTGCCTAAATGATCTTAAGATTCAAATGAATCAACGTATGTGACAAAACACAAAGTACTATTTATATACCATTACATTAAATTCAGGAAATAACTTTAGAAGACAATGCAGTAGTGACGATTTTGTTTTCAGATGCTTAAGACACACACGCACACAATTAATGTGGCTCAGAATTCATTTCTTTCTTTGCTTAAAATAACTTTATTGACCTAAACCATTCACCAGCGATGTTAAGAAGTTGGAAAGGTTCCCGGAAACTTCTAAATCTTTAACACGTTGTGTGTGTGAGTGTGTGTGTGTGTAGTTCACTAATAGGGATCACGATCTAACTCTTCACACATCCCTAAAGCTGGAGATTATAATAAATCATTTTCACAATACTCCAGCGTTAGCCGTTCGGTTGTGTACCTCCGCATCGCGCGTTTTGTTTATAGAATAAGGACACGCCACTTAAAAACAATGCGTGCGGCGGCTGGTACGGCGCTGGCCACGGCCACTTCGCTTGGGTCTTTGCATTGTTCAGGGCGGCGTAGGTGGCTCCGCGCAGGGTCGCGTTGCCCGTTCGCCGCTGGTTCTGGTCCGAATCGGCTGCTTGTGCTCAACTAGGCTCTGGGAACCCGATCCACCCAGCCAGGCAGAGACAGGGTTAAAGGCGTCCAGCTTGGGGAGCTGCGAGTGTGTGAGTGAGTGAGAGAGAGGGAGAGAGAGAGGGAGAGGGAGAGAGGGAGAAAGCGAGAGAGGGAGAGGGAGAGGGAGAGAGGGAGGGGGAGAGGGAGAAGGAATCTAGCAGGGCAGCGTCCAGTTGCGGAGCAGACTCTCGCTCAAGTTCCTAAGGCCGCCGTGTCCGCGGTGTCCGGCCCTAGCGGGACGGGGAGCCCGGGCTGGGGGGTGCCCTGCTCAGAGCCGCGGCGCCCCGCGCGCATCTGGGGGCTTGGTAGGAGGGAGCGGGGTCTCGCGAGGGCCTCAGGGCGTGGCTGGAGGAGGGGGCGCGCGGCGAGTGTGCGCGGGGGTGCGCGCGCGGAGGGCGAGTGTGAGCGCGGAGGGCGAGTGTGCGGCCGCGTCGCCATTCCCCGTGACGTCAGAGTGTATTGTTGTGAGCGGGGCCGAGCCGAGCATCCCCGGAGCTGTCACCGCGGCGGCCGCGGCGGCGGCGCAGCGCGAGCCCCGCACGAGCGAGCCCGGCCGGCGCCGCCCCCGCCCCTCGCCGGGGCCCCGCCGCCGCCGCCGCCGCCGCCGCTCCCGCCCCCGGCCCGCCCGCCGCGCGCCGCCGCGCGCCCCCACCCACCCTCCCCACCCCCTCGCTCCATCCCTCCCACCCGCCGCCGCCGCCGCCGCCGCCGCCGCCGCCCGCGCGCCTCCCCCCGCGGAGCGAGTGCGGGTCACCGGGTCACTGGGTCATTGTCTCCGCGCCCGAACCCCGAGCACCCCGTGGAATCCCCCACGTCATCATCAGAACCATCAATGAGATGCAAACATGAAAGACAAGAGGAAGAAGAAGGACCGCACCTGGGCCGAGGCTGCCCGCCTGGTACGTGCCGCCCCCCGCCCGCGCGTCCCGCCGGCCCCGCCGCTGCTCGCCCCGCGCCGGCCCGCGGCGCCGCCGGACACGGCCGCTGGCAGCCCGAGCCGCCGCCCGCTCTCGGGCTCCTGCTCTTTGTTATTCCGCGGGAGTGGGCTCGCCCGGGGGCCCGTGTGTGTGTGTGTGTGTGTGTGTGTGAGCGTGCACGCGCGGAGGGGCGCAGCGACCGCCTCGCCGAGCCCCGCGCCCGCCGCGCCCGGGACCGCCCGGGACACTTCTCCCCGTACTTGGCTGGCGGGGCCCGGCGGCGCCTGCTCCGCGGGCTCACTGCCGAGCGCTCGGCGCCGCTCGCCTTCGCTCTCTGCCGCTCCGGAGACCTTTGTGTGGCAATTACCACTCCCTCCCGGCCCCTCCACCCCCCGGAATTTCATCAATAACTCTGTGCACGCTCTGTGTGTGTGTCCAGCGTCTGTGAGTTCAGACATCCCACGCGTGCATGCACGGTGTGTGTCGGACCCGGGCTCGCGGGGCGTGTGCATGCGGGGCTCGGTCGCTGCGTGTCCGCGTGCCGTGTCCTGTGCCCTCGCTGTGCGCACGGGTCCGTGCATGTTTTGTGTGGCTCCGGGGCGCTTGTGTTTGTCTGGCATTGTGCTCCACTTGGTGTTTGTGTGTACACCCCGCGCACGTGTGTGCAAGGTGTGTGTGTGTGTGTGTGTGTGGGTTGGGTGAAGTTGGGTCGGTGTCATTTGTAGCAAGGCTGATTAAGAGTGCACAGCTAGGTGTGTTGTACGGCTGGCTTCCTGGGCGGTGTTACTTCGCTGCGATTCCTTTTCTTAAACCTTTCGGAGCTTACGTTTTAATCATCCAAAGAATGTCTCTATAGAAATGCTGGTTGGCGGAGGGGCGTCGGCGGCGTCTTTGGTTTGATGCATGTCTATGTGTGCGTTTTTCTCTTCCTTTCTTTTTTCTTTTCTTTTCTTTTTTTTTTTAAATTATCTTCTTTTTGAAAGGACAGCTGTAAACGCATTTTTTTAAAAGGATATTTCTGTACAGTGTGTCTCACGGGAATGCAGGGCATTGCATTTGAAGCTGAGTCTTTGAGGGTTTCGGCAGCATAAATTAAATATTTATTCACCAACTTACTATCTGTTTAAAAAAAAAAAATTGGCCAAAAAGAAAGCAGACTGCATGCTAAGCGGTTTGGGGAGGGGGGGCGAGACCCAGGACGCGTTATTGGATTGACTTTGTAAAGATTGTTTTACTGTAACTGTAGTCATTTTAAAAAGCCTTTGAGTAACTACATTATGCTCAAGGAGAACATTTGTCAAAAGTAATTATCTGAGTTTGGTTGAAGGCCCTTGCTGCTGTGTGTCTGGATTCCAGCAAAAGATTTTAGATAATTGGCCCTACTGACCTGCGGAAGAAGTGACAAAAGTCCTTTTTAATTGCAATCTTGGTATTGGTAGCAGGGGCGGCCAGGCCCTTTTACTTCATCTCTTAATTTTGTAGTGGTGTGTGTTATCATTTCTCCCCTTATCTGCGATTGCCTTCATCGCCAGAGCCCTGGCCCTGGCTCTCCCCTTGCTCTCGGTGGGGGAATGGGCAGGCGATAGTCATTCTGTAAGGAACCTCAACTGCGAGAGGAGACTTAGTTGTGAGGAAAATGTGAGAAGTAAGCAGTGGGTGTTAAGTAGATGCCAGATTGATGTTATCGCTGAGTTTTTGCCAAGCGCAGTACATTACTTATTGTTTGCTCGTCCATTAATTCAGAATTGTGTGGGGGTGTACATTATTCAGGTTCCTTGAGGTGGCAATCAAGTACTATTATAGAGCTGCAGTGTGTGTGTTTTAAACAAGTGAACAATGAGTTGATTTATAAATATTTTAAAATAATGATTCATGAATTAGCCATATCTGCCTGCAGAGAATTATTTAATGGAGAGCATTATTCTGATGGAATTTCAAGCTAGCCATTTGTATTCAATCAGTATATGTCACTGTTCTCCAAAGTGCAGTGCTTTATTTGATCAAATCATAATATCTCTCTATTGATGTATCTTGAAAGAGATTTTTAAGTCACAGGTTTTTTGGCTTTTTTTTTTTTTTTTGGCTAAAAGTTGTATTTTCCTCATGCAAAGTTCATTGATGGGAAAAGACACACCAGGAGTCATCAACACAAAAGAATTAATGATAGACCAGATGTCTCTATTTTAACCAGACATATTGAACTAGTAGTTATGGTAATTTTTCAATTTGGTTCAAGTTATTTTTCCCTTGGTAGTCATACAGATGTGCATGTGTTCAAAATGTGACAGTTGAAATAAAGTACAGAATAAAAGAGCAAGTAATTGTGCTGGAAATGCCATTTTCCGAAATTTGTAATTTGTAAAAGCGACATGACTGTTATTTTGTGAATAAAGGATAACTTGACTCGTTTGGGGAACAGTGACACATTTTCATATTTTCTTTATACTTACACGAATCCACATGGACTTGAACTCTCTTCTGAACTTGCACGATAAGGTCTTTTATAGTTGATAGTATTAATTTATACTCCGTGAAAAAGGACTTTTATGTAGTATTTCTGTGATATGGATACCATTATTCCATATTTTATAATGCCTCTACTGCTTTTGCTATTGTTGTTAAGGACTTTTAGCCTCTTGTCCATCAAATGTTAAACCAGGTATCAATTTTCAAAAGTAAAGATTAAGGAAGGATTGAAAATATGCAACTCAGTATGTAATTCTTGCAATATGTGAGTTGAAAGACAGCTCAAATTAACATGAAGAATAATTTTAAAATTGGTATAGAGTTTTATGTATGTATGTTATATAAATACACATACACACATACTACTTGAGTGTGTGTGTGTGTGTGTTCTTGAAAGAGAGGACACAAAATACATATTTTGAACTGTGACCAAAAGCTGATTACATGTATCTTTGCCTTCAGTTTATGAAAAATAGATTTGGAAGAAAAATCATTCTTCCTGCAGTAACAGAATTTTCAGTCGACAACAGAATTTTTGTTTTCTTTCTTTGTGAGGAAAGTATGTGGTCTCCAAATCTATTAACTCTGAGTGGCAACTCCAGATATTTTGTTTTAGATATAGATGTAGCTATCAAGCTGTACCATTTTCTTAACTGAAGTATGTAATTCTTGTGTCTGGTGGGCTTGCTCAGCATGCGAAAGAAGGAATGGTGGCATAATTCGCCTGTGCTTTCAGGAATGCAGTGATTATTAACAGGCTGCTCTTTAAAAACAGCAATGCCACATTTTCCCCTGTTTTTTTTTTTTTTTTCTTTCTGCCCTGCATCAGTTGCAGACATTTCAGCCTTTAGCCTCCTCCCCTCCCCCTCTGCCTTCTGCAGTTATAGTTGTTACTTTGCGCATTGCCATTTAATATGGAGTCTGCTCCTAAACCAGATGCATTTTCATCGTTTTATCTGCTCTTCTAAGGTTGTAGAGTCTCAGAGGATCCCACAATCACATGGAAGTATCTTCTGTCTTAATATTTGTAGACCACAATAAGAATAAAAATCAAAACCATAACTCATGTTGAGCTGGGGCTTTGAC
Source organism: Lepus europaeus (assembly GCF_033115175.1). Lineage (NCBI taxonomy): Eukaryota > Metazoa > Chordata > Mammalia > Lagomorpha > Leporidae > Lepus > Lepus europaeus. Next base: position 81,906,006 of record NC_084835.1, read on the forward strand.
TTTAATCCTTTTGACTTTTATCTCAAGTCTTCACTCTGTTACTATAAATACAGTTTAAACCATTGTGAAAGGATCTTCATGCTTCTTTGTAAAAAATGGGGATTTGACAGGACTTTGTTTTACTGCACTAAGGGGTTTCTTTGTTACTGGCTTAACACAGAACATACTGTTATTTATATATTTATTCTAGGTTAATTCTCTTTTTTGACATGCAAAAATGTTGTTGCTTTGAGAAGTGCTTTTTGATAGTTTCCTCACTTTGTTCTGTAGGGAGTGCTGCTTTTAAGATCCCATTCAATGTATTAATTTGTTTCCTGAGTTTCCTTCTATTTATTTTATTCCTTAACAATCTTTGTTTAGTCTCAGTGGTACCTGAAAATCAATCTTAACAATTTCAATAACTTTGTTCTTGGAAAATAGAACTGATTCATTTACTTGTAGCTTAGATACATTCACAGAGATAATGAATATCAGTTTGTTGTGGTTGTTGCTTTTTTTTTTTTTTTTTGGTAGTTCAAGGTGACCTTTAGGGAAATTTTTTCTTAAATGACAAGTTTACCTCATTGTTCTAAGAAAACAAGCACATGTACTTTTATGCCACACAATATTAGTGAAGGATTTAAGTTCGTTGAAATTTAAGAAAACATACTATATTAAAAATTAACTAAGGTGTTTATTAATTAAAGGGAATCTGCATGAATCTTTTGCACAGTGAAGATTGTTTTGCATAATGCATTACATTCTAAATAAACTATTAGAGTTTCCACAAAATAAAACCAATGGGAATGGTTGCTATTGAAATAGACATCAATTCATTGGTTGCCTTGCCTTTTGTTTTGGTATCTTAAGAATAAGTATAGTTTTTCAGGAAAGATGAGCATGGAGATGGGGAGACTGTTGGTTGATCCTGCTTTTGGCATTTTGTCCTTTTGCTCATGGTGCTTAGACTGTAGGTAATGATTAGGCCCCCTTAACATCTGAGAAAAATTTTGACTTGTGATTTGGGGTCACCCCAGACGTACACATGAGTGGAGTTGTGTCAGGGCTTATTGGCTTAGGAGTGTGGCAATATATTTTTGCAAATGTAGTTTTATTTCCAGTCACTTACCCTTCAATTGGTTTGACTCAGCTGTAATCTACACATAACATCATCTCTTTTTTCAAACATGGAACCTAAATTTCCATCTCTCAGTTGGAAAGATAGAAAGAGTTGGGTGATCTCTAAGTCTACTAAAAAAGAAAATGAATTCCAAGGTGAAGTAAAATGATTTGAAATAATGAATCATGTGAGGTCAGGCCCAGTGATTCATTTGTTAAATTTTTTATTTCCTGCTGACATTAAAGTGAACTTGAAGAAATAATTGTTTTGTTTCTTTTAAAGATTTATTTGTGGGGCTCGAGTTGTGGTGTATCGGGTTAAGCTGTGGCCCGCCAACACCAGCATTCCATATGGGTGGGTGCCTGTTTGAGTACTGGCTGCTCCACTTCTGATCCAGCTCCCTGCTAATGCACCTGGGAAACAAGTGGAAGATGTCCCAAATGCTTGGGCTCTACATCCACGTGGGAGACCCAGGTGAAGCTCCTGGCTGTTGTAGCCATCTGGGGAGTGAACCATCAGATGGAAGATATCTGTCTCCTCCAACCCCCTGTAACTCTGTCAGAATAAATAGGGCCCAAACACTTGGGCTAACTTCTGCTGCTTTTCCCAGGCCATTAGCAGGGAGCTGGATTGGAATTGGAGCAGCCGGGACTTGAACAAGCACCCACCCATGCCCAAATGGGATGCTGATTTTGCAGGTGACAATTTTATCTGCTAGGCCAGAACAACAGCCCCTGAATTCATTGTTATAAATCTTTCTCTACTTAAACAAATTCTTTGGTAGCAGATAATTCCTTGTATGTCAGAAATAGACTATTTTCTTGCTCTACAATGGGCATTTAGACTCAAAGATTAGTATTTCTAAGAGAATTTCACCACCAAAAAGCTAATCGGTAAATGGAATTAAATTCAGTATTCAATAATGTGATTGTTTTTAAACTTCATGGAAATGCACTGAAAGTGTGAAATATAGCCCCTAAGCATTTTTCGATCCTCTATATATGTGGTTCAGATGCTGGCGTGGGTATGCAGATATATCCTTAAGGAGTAGAAAGTTCAGTGGAGGAGCAAGAGGTGGAGGATGAGTGCACAGACACCATCTGTAGGCGACACGTGAATGATCAAGCAGGTGCTCCTTTACAGAACGACAGAAGGGAGAAGCTGTGGTGATTGTGGAATGCCTAATGGATTAGGGGAAACTTGGTTTGGCTTTGAAACATGACTGACTTGAAACAGGTGAGGAAAGGAGAGCGTTCTGAAAGAGAACTCCATGGGTAAAGGTGGTGTGTCAAGGAAGAGGGTAGGTTCAGGTGGCAGTGAGCAAATGAGTCTAGAGGTATCAGAAGACCTAGGGGTAGACACTGTGATGAAATTGGAAGTCCAATTGTGATTAGATTGAAGATGGATTTGAAAGTACTTTTAAGGCAGTGAGTTTTAGCACAGGGATGTTGGGGGCAAGAGGTAGTAGAAAAATTAAAAAAACACTTACAGAGAAACTGAAAATAAAATCAGTATTTGTATGGTGGTAGGGCTAGGGAGTGGAGTGTCTGATTGCTTCTGTTAGTTGGCACTCAAGAATTTGAAGACAAAGAAAACAACTTTGTTGTGTTCTTGTCCTTTATCAATTGAGGCCAAGTAAAAATCTGTAAGTAATATAGGCTGCGTTTGTACAAAACCTCTAAGAACAATCCATTTGTTCACTCAAGTCCCCTTTGAGATCAGTAACCAGGATGATCTCAGTAACTGCTTCTGAGGGTGGTTTAACCACATTCCCGATGCCATCAGCCTGTCCATCAGAAGCAGGCCTGAGGCAACATCTATTTCTTCTCTCTCCTATGCCTTCTCTCCTCCCTTCTTCCCCTCTCCTCCTTCTCCTCCTTCTCTTCTTTTCCTCATCTCTCTCCTCTCCATGATTAGAGAGCAAAAAGTATTTGTTCCATGGAGGCATACAGAGTATCCAAACCTAGATCAGGTTTCTCCCTTGCCTTTCAGAAGGAGGGCTCTCTCTCTTCCTTTCCCTCTCCCTCTCCCTCTCCCCCTCCCTCTCTCCCTCTCTTCTTCTCCCTCTCCCTCCCTCTCAAAATTCTGCATGAGGTTATTCCTCTTATTGGACATTTTTAACTCTCCCCCTAGAGCTTGTTAGTGGCAGATCCTGGCTCTTTCCTGATAGGGCTGGGAGGAGGGGCCCCTGTATAGAACCAGTGTCAGCTTTGCCAGCACTGAGTGCCTTGATTGTTCTGCTTTTGTCCCTGCACAGTTGGTAGCTGTGGAGATCTAGCCCTGGCTGAAACTTTCCCTGAAGAGCCCTTGGGGAACAAATAGAAACATTATATGATTAGCCTCATTGTTTTCATTATTAAACAAGTCTACATGAAAGGGTAGCAATTAACAGCTTTATCAGCCTGAACTTAGACACTTACCTCTTCTCTTCCCTCTGTCTTCCCACTTAAAGTGGTAACAATTAACTGTTGCTGGTTTTAATGTCAGCAACTGAGAAGACTAAATTGGGAATAGGCATTTCTCTTGGCTGATTGACATATAGCCTTCTGACACATTCTTATGCCATTTTAAGGCAAATTTGTGCCCCGGGGTTGGAGCCAAAGGGCCTGTCAGAACACTGATTTTAATAGCTGAAATATATAACTTAAATGACATCCAAGACCTGAGCTCTAGTGGAACTTTTAGAACCCGAGGAATTCTCCAAGGCAGTGCAATTTATACTTAGTGGACAAGCTTAGACATTAGAACATTCTTCTAAATATATACATGTATAATTTGATGTATGATACAGTTATTCACCATGGATTCACTTTGCATATCTTTAACATAAATTAGTGCAGTAAAAACTAGATTATGATTTTTAAAATAATCCCAAAGATGGTGTTATTCTGGCAAGTATTCCACTCTTTATGCAATGGTTACACAATGGCTAATTTCTGAATAAATCAAGAAATCAATAACCACTCATAATTATATCTTAAAGAAGGCATAAAGCAGACTGTTCACCTGATTCAGAAGACAGGTTGCGTTTCTAGGATTTCATTATGTATTTGAAAGTATTTCAACAATTTCAATGAGTAAGAAATTGAGAATGGAAGGTTGGGCTATTTTTCTGTTCATTAACAGAGAGTAATAATATAGGGAGTTGGTTGTTTATTCTTAGTTTTTCTTAATTTCAGAAATAAGTGACTGAATATTTCATTTGTATATCTATTAAAACATTGCTGATTTAGACACAGCACTAAGTCGCTGTCTGGGATCTTTATGACCTTCCATTCTCCCAATCCCTACTCATATGCACATGCAACGGATAAACTCTTTGTTTTAAAAAGTGCTTGTAAGCAGATCACCCTCCTTTAAAATGGTTTTTTAACTAGTTAATTTAATTGAAAGGCAGAGAGAGAGAGAGAGAGAGCGAGAGAGAGAGAGAGAGAGAGAGATGATGGAGCAATCAATCTTCCATCTTCTAGTTAAATCTGCAAATGGCCACAACAGGTAATGCTAGGCCAAGAACTCCATTTGAGTCTCCCACAAAGGTAGCAGGGGCCCAAGGACTTGGACCTTCTTCCACAGCTTTTTCAGGTGCATTGGAAGGGAGCTGGATCAGAAGCGGAACAACTGGGACTCAAACCTGCACTCTGATAAGGGATGCCAGTGTCGCAGGTGGCTTAACACTTCAGCACAATGCCCACCCCTAAAAAATGTTGTGATTTTCAAAATCTTCCAATCAGAAGTTGCCATAATGCCTTCCCAAAGTACTTTTCAGTTAATTTCTTGTCTCTTTTAAATCAGTCTTAGATGTGCAATTAAATGTTTACCCAGCTTCTCTCCTATCCTTGTTCTCTTCCCTTAGCTCTCTTTTAATCACTTGAATGCCCCTCCCCACTCTCTCTGTGGCTCCTTTACAGTTGATAGAGTTCTGGGCTCTGCCCGCCTCCTCCTCACTGGGCAGTCCCTCTCACCGGAGTGGCAGTCTCCCAGAATGAGGACACTACCCTGTCTTTTCCCTGAACTTTACATTTATATTAACAATTTCTATTGCTTATATCTTCTGGGTAGATAAATGTATCCAGTTCATTTAAACATTTATTGAGTGTTGCCCACAAATGAACCATGCATTGGGCACACAAAGAAGAAAGTGTTCATGTCACAGAGGGACTTATCTCTGTGTAAATAACCGTGATGCTCCTGGACAGTGGTGGTAGGTTCTGTCTTCTAAATACAGCCCACATGCAACTCATCTTCTCATCCACTACATTTTGACTAATTCTGACCTTCCAAATAATTTTTGTCTCTAACCTCTTTTCTAAATCTTAGTTACTAAAGCTGTATTTATCTTTCTAGAAGGGACCTGATCTTACTGAATCATTCTTCTGCTTAAAAACTTTCACAGTTACCTTTAAACTAAAAGCCATCAGGTCATGAGAACCCTTTTTGATATTAACAATACTTTAAAATAAAAAGAAAAGTGATATATGATTGTTTTCCCAATAATATACAGCATGTAATATATTACACACATTATATACCATGTGTATAATCATTGTGTAGAAAGTTCTGTAACCTTCAGTTTATTTTCTATTCTGCTTGAGCACAAATAGTTATTTTTAACAATAGTAAATTGATTAAATTTATCAGCATTTTGTCAACCTCAGTGCTACACTTTTTTTCTTGTTTCAGACTCCTCTTTCTAAATTGCTGTGTTAAACAGCTTTTTTTTTTTTAATGTGAAAGTCACTGAATGGTAAACACTCTTAGTCTTTGTATATCTAACATGTGCCCTCCTCTTTTTAGAAAAGGTTTTGTTTATTAAACTTTGAAATTTCAAGATACAGACTCACATGAAATGATAAGATATAGAAAAAGGAAGGCAGATTTTCACATCCTCTTCTGTCATCTATGCCTTCTGAAATCCTTCCTTTGCTCATTTCCTTATTGTATTTCTCCTGGAAGCCTCTTTATCCTCTTATTTATGAGGCTCTGAATTCAGTCATTATCAAGTGCAAAAGTGGTCCCAAGTAGCTGTTTCAAGCATTAGCCCCAGATGAGTTGGTTATGATTCAAAGGGAGATCTCATCACAAAACTCATTGTGTCTTTCATTTTAAAAAGTAGAAAAATGTAGGAAAACATTAAGAGATTCTGTGTTGCGTTCACCTTTGAACGATAACTTAGCTGGTTATAAAAGCCTGTTTGTACATTTTTTAAATCCTTTGGCCTTCCCACGAGTTTCTTCATTATGTCCATGCTTCAGTGATTGTGAGTTCTGGTTACTGTGAGTTTCATTGTTACTCTTTAAGAAGTAGTATGCCTTTTGTATCTGACAGTTGTTACATGTTCTCTTCATCTTTGAAGTTTCACAGTTCTAATACTGTCTTTATGTTTGTGGGTAGATTTGTCCTTTTCTCTTGGTGCTTAGCATATACCTGATTGGCATTTTATGATTAGAGTGTGAATTATGTTGTAGTATGGTACTTTGGTATTGCATTGTATCTACAACCAGACCATGAATTCTTTGAAATATCCTCAGTCCTCATAATATCTAGTAAATCTAACATGTCTAGTTTATGGATTAGAAATGATAAAAGAACAGTGAAAGAGCTCTCTCAATTCTGAGAAGGATACAGTGATGAATGTGTTGTCTTTATCAATCAGGATTGTGGGTTTCGAGCATTAGAAAACAACTCCTGCTAACTTAAATAGAAAAGGAGCTTTTATTGTTGTTATTGGAGACTAAAAGCAGTCCATATAATCATCTTAGAACAGCTTAATGAATAGTCAGGGATACTATGGTTTAGGCAGTAAAACACATAGATAGGGTCATGCTGTAGTAGTCTAGTTGGACTGTTTTTGTGGGTGCCACTACTACTGGTGATGGTTGCCACTGGGACTCAGTGTTGACCTGGGATTTTCCTGTTGCTGCAGATGTACAGTGAATGTGTCATAATTAGCTGTCTTCACATCCTGTGTTCAGGATTCAGATTCACAGGCTTAATTACCTAGTTGGCAGACTCTCAGTCCCAAGTCTGTACCTTAGTTGTCAGGAATTGATGAAAAAATGCCTATGGCTTCTTCATTTCCTGTAGTGAGAATATCTCTATTTGCATCTTCACAGAAACAGTGAAGCCCACAAGGTTCAAGCAGAATGCCTCATGTCTTCCCTATCCCTTTTGTTCCCAAGAAGTGTGTTCATCTCTCAGTGAAAGAAGCCACCATCTTTACAAACTCTCTTTCCATCTGCAAAACCTCTTATCATTAACACTTTCTTCTATTTTTTTTTTCCTTACATCTAGTAAATCACTGGGTTCTGCTGGTATTATCTCCATTTCAACTCTTGAAATCCTTATCTTTAAAATCTGCACTTATGGCCATCTTTGTTACCCTTTACTTTAATCCAGATAATACATGCGTTATGAAAACAGTACAGATTAATAAAGGACCTAAAAGATTTCTGTTTGAGTCCAAACTCTGCCATTTAGTATGTGTTTGTCTGTGAACGAATTATTTAATATCTTTCAATTTTAGTTCCATTGTATATTTTAAAAAATAACATCTACCTTCAAGAGTGGTTGGGATGTTAAAACAATCATGCACAAAATATACTTAGTACAGTTTCTGATGATATACTGGTTAATTCTGATAGTTTCCATCTTCTCATTGAATTGCTACAACTTTGCTAGTTTTCCAGGGCCTAGATTTGCCTCCACTCAGAATTAATCTTACTACAATTATGATCACTTATTTAAAAATAGAACCAATTCATGGTACCTTCTTGAGTATGACTTAGTTCTTCAAGGAAGCAGATTGCATTATCTTAAAGGGGTAACAAATACAGTCAGGAAACAATAAAGGAAAAGAGCAAAGGGTAGTGATGCAAACCAAGGCTAACACTGCAAGAGGTGGTTACCATCTTCAGACTTGAAGAGTAGGAGTGGTTGTTGCAATGATGTGGATCGTGACTATAGGTGAGGGCTGCGGAATGGAAATTGTGGCCTTAGGTAGGGGAACACAGACGCTGTCATCCTTCATTGCTGCAGGGAATGGATATTATAATTATGGCCCCTCCCTCCTTCCATCCTCTGATCTCCAGTTGATACCTCCTATTGACCAGACCATTCAGAAGTCAGTGTTAAGGGGGACTCTGTTGAGGAGTTCATAGTTCATAAACATCAGCCTAGTGGGACACAAAATTTGGTAGAGAAGGATGGAAGGTAAATCTGACAAATATAAATTAGCTCTTTAAAGAATACCCACTTTTGGGGCCAGTACTGTAGCCCAGAGGTTTGAGGTGCTGCCTTAGTGCTGGCTTTCCTTATAGGCACTGGTTTGAGTCTGACCTTTCCACTTCCAGTCCAGCTTCCCTGCTAATGCACCTGGAAAAGCAGTGGAGGATGGCCCAGGTCCTTGGTCCCCTGCCACCACATGGAAGACCCAGAGGAGGCTCCTGGCTTCAGCCTGGCTCAGTCCCTGCTGTTGTAGCCATTTGGGGGGTGAACCAACAGATGGAAGATCAATCTCTCTCTTTCTCTCTCTCTCTCCTTCTGTCTCTATCTCTACATTTCAAATAAGTAAATAAATCTTTAAAAAGCCACTTTTAATAGTTTAGAAATGGAGGCATGCTTCTCTATAAAAGTGATGCCTTCTTGATTCATTTCTGTGTCATTGCTGAATTATGACTGTGAAGCCTAGAAAAAGGATCTGATTTTCCAAGAATCCATAAAATATCTTATGGGTTTTGAAAGTGTGTCTCTGTTCAGCCCCCAAGTGGCACCCTTTATTTCATTGAGATAATAATTTGATAGTCATAATAATTAATGGCACTGGAAAAATATTCAGCTCCTGCCATTAATATGTTAGGTGCCATGTGAATGATATAAGATATAAATCTTGACCTTTGCATAATTAGCTTAAAAAAAACCCTTAGGGCTCAAATGAAAGTCTCTTCTGTAAATTTAAAGTTGTACACTCTTTCAGAAATACAGCGATCAAAAAGTGATCATTTTGTGCGTCTGATTTGAATTGGGTACAATGATGTCTGTAAAGGCTTTCTCTGACTGCTAAATAAATAGAAGTATCTACTGCATTGATTACAACATGGATTAGAAATGCTTGCAGAGTAAATAATCTCCTTTATGCATGTTAAGTAAAATATTCATAAGCTTACTGCAATAGCCTCCTTTTGAGAGAATAGTGATCTAATGATGCAATAAACTCAATGTATGAATTATGATAAAGTAATACTAGCAATAAATTATAGTAATGCATTTATCATTAATTAATATTAATAGCTAATAGGAGCTTATACTTGGTACTTACATGTCTTGCATTGAATTAAACTTGTTACACATTACATTGCTTAATCCTATGAATAAACCTAGAAGACATTTTATAATACTATCCACATTTTTCAGATTATGAACTTGAGATTTAGAGTGTCTGTCTATTGATTTTTCTCTCAGTTGCAAGTGAAATAAATTTAACTCAAACTAGTTTGAGAAAAGTGTCATGTAACTGAGAAATCCAGACATGGAATTCAGTTGTAAGTCAATGTCTAAATTCAGAAATTCTCATCAAAATGTTGGCTTTTTCTACATTTTGTCTTTTTTTTTTTTTTTTTCTTACTGCAATGATGTGGGTCGGGACTATAGGTGAGGGCTGCTGAAAATGTGGCCTTGAGTAAGGGAACACAGCCACTGTCATCCTTCTTTTTTTTAATTTTTATTTATTTATTTGAAAGTCAGAGTTATACAGAGAGAGGAGAGGCAGGGAGACAGAGAGGTTTTCCATCAGATGGTTCACTCCCCAGATGGCCGCAATGGCCGGAGCTGCACCAATCTGATCCGAAGCCAGGAGCCAGGAGCTTCTTTCAGGTCTCCCACGTGGGTGCAGGGGCCCAAGGACTTGGGCCATCCTCTACTGCTTTCCCAGGCCATAGCAAAGAGCTGGATTGGAAGTGGAGCAGCCTGGTCTCAAAGCAGCGCCCACATAGGATGCTGGCACTTCAGGCCAGGACATTAACCCACTGAGCCACACCACAGGCCCCTACTGTCAGCCTTCATTGCTGCAGGGATATAAAAATTCTGGCTCCTCCCTCCTCTCATCCTCTGATCTCTAGTTGATGCCTCCTATTGGCCAAACCATTCAGAAGCCTGTGTTCTGGGGAACCCTACAGGCAGGGTTCTATTCAAACCTTGGAGAAGATGTGATGTTTATGGACATCACAGACCTGTCTTCTCCAAACTTAGCCACTCCAATATAAAGAGAATATCTTTCTTTATCTCTCATTAAAGTTTTTTTTCTTTATTTTATTTAAAATTTTTCTTTCTTTTTATTTATTTGAAAGGTAAGCAGAGAGAGGGGATTATGCCATTTACTGGTTCACTCTCCAAATGCTCACAACAGCCAGGGCTGGGTCAACCTAGAGCCAGGAATTAAGAAGTACATCTAGGTCTCTTATGTGGGTGCCAAGGACCCAACTACTTGAGACATAACATCAACTGATGCATTCCCAGGGTGCACATTAGCAAGAAGCTAGAGTCTGGAGCCAGAGCTGAGACTTGAACTTCAGTGTGGAATGTTAATGGCTACACCAAATGCCTGCTTTGTTTCTCATTTTTCTTTTGATGCCAGCTGCAGGGAAGACTTCACCTAGTCCTTACCTGAATAATATGCCCATTCTTGTGCCAGCAGCAAGTCAAGGTCAGGTGACACTATTGATTGCCACACAGTCTCACATGGAGCAGAGGAAAATTACACCAAAGCACCAGTAAAAACCAGATGGAAGTTTGCAGGGGAAACAAATGATAAATGTCACTGCTTTTGCTACTAGAGGGTGAATTAACTTACTCACCTAGTGAAGGCAGAGGAATGATTCAAACTCTTGTCTGCCTGACTTCAGAGCTCCAGACTGTAAGTGTTATCTTGTAGATACTTTCTCATTCATTATTTCTAGTGTTATTTTTTGATATTTGTTTTACATTGAAAACAGATTTAAGGCAAGGTAGTGTGGCAGAGAGTTTAATTATTTCTTTGGTCTGTTTCTATTGAAACTTAACTTTCCTAATTTAGAGGACAGAAGTTATCATGGATGATTTCTGTTCCATTTCTTCCACAGACTAGTTTCTTTATGGTTTTATATGAATAGTCTCCCTGTAATATTAATAACTAATTCAGCATGGCACAGGGTTTGAGTAATAGTTAAGTCTTAACATGCTAACATATATATTTCTACATGAGGCTTCCCGGTATTTTAGGTACCCATAAATAATTTACTTTGGGAAGCATGTAAATATTCTTATTCACTGTCTAAAATGCCAAGAGTCCTGACTTGATTATGACTCTTAGAAAGGATGTCCACTTAGCAGAAGAGAGCAAACTTTTCTTCCCATTAGAGTGACTCCCCACTAATTCCTCTGAAAATTGAGACAAGGCCAGCATCAGATAATGACTCCTTACTTCATGTGAAATGTTGTGGATTTTTGTGGTGTTATTGCTGCCATTTCTTATTTATTTATTTATGACAGCATTTCCTCTCACCAAAAGTCCAAATGACTCAAATATCATTCTCAGAAGATTTCTTTCTCTTCTTTGCCTCTTCAAATCCTTTTCCTGAGCTTTCTGGAAGTTTAACCACACCATTTTAGCTCAGAAGGGGATGAGTGGTACTGACAGTGGGTGACTATTCGTGTTCACAGGGTAGAGGTTCTCTTGGGTACAGAGACACACACATTTAGTTCAGATCCACTAGGATCTTGAAAGAGAAAATAAGAAGTAAAGACACTACTCATAAACAAAAATGTTTTCTTCTTTTTTTCCTGCTTTCTCCACTTTTGTGTATATCTGTCTTGTCACTTCTTACATGCTGACTTGGCAGAACAAGGGTCATTGACTAAACATGAATGGGCAGACTGACAGCAGGAGAAAGAAAAGCCAATGTGTAAATATAGATATTTCATTTCCTTTTAATCTTTTAATAACTCAACTTTTTTCTTTCTTTTCCTTTTTTTTTTTTTTTTGACAAACAGAGTTAGACAGTGAGAGAGAGAGACAGATAGAAAGATCTTCCTTTCCGTTGGTTCACCCCCAATGGCCACTATGGCCGGCGCACTGCACCGATCCGAAGCCAGGAGCCAGGTGCTTCCTCCTGGTCTCCCATGTGGGTGCAGGGCCCAAGCACTTGGGCCATCCTCCGCTGCCCTTCCAGGCCACAGCAGAGAGCTGAACTGGAAGAGGAGCAACTGGGACAGAATCCGGCACCCCAACTGGGACTAGAACCCGGGGTGCCCAGGGTGCCAGCGCTGCAGGCAGAGAATTAACCAAGTGAGCCACAGTGCTGGCCATACTTTTTTCTTTTCATAATTCACTATTTTCTAAGCCCAACTCCATAGTAGAAAATACATTCGTGAACATTAGACACATTTTTTATTTAAAATGTAAACGCTTTAGAGGACAATGATCTCTTAATTGGCCAACTCTACTCACTTTATCTTGTCATTACATTTTCTCTCTTATCCTCTTGGTGTAAGGTGTTAATGGTAGGCAGTTTTAGGCCAAAACACAACACTAGAAACATGAAAAGTTCATCCAGGAAAATGAATAATGGAGAAACAATCAGTGGGACCTTAGTGGTATTTATGCATACAACTTGCTATTGGATAGATTCTATAGGGGTTAAAAAAAAAAAACTGCTATCTTCTATTAAGTTAAAATAAAATCTTTCTCTGTCTTTAAAAAATAAGCAACTGGGTATTTCCTTAATAGTTGGTAGGTTGGTGGATGATTCTTCTATTTTTTCCTCCTTAGGGACATGTGGTGGAATCGCACTTCTTTGCTTCCTTGAAGTTAGGCATGACCATGTGAGTTGTTTTCTTACCTCTGACCTGGAACTTTGAAGAATTAGTGTTTCATTTACCATTTTTCTATCCCAGCTGTGTTGATCACAGAAACCTGTGCAAAGATGGAATTTCAGTTAACCTGGGTCTTAGTTGGACATGTAGTTCTGAGTGAGAAGGAAGCATTTCTTTTAAGTCACTGAGGTTTTGGGGTGGGTTTTTCACTGTTGCATATCCCATCCTATCCCCACAGATGCAGTCACCATGGCAACACAGATGTTGTCATTACAGGCCACTATGTACCACTGTCTGGGACAACAAATGTATAATTACATGCTTAAGAGGAAGGTTAGGCAAACAAGGTTAAGTTTCTTTTTTCTTCTCTATTAAATTATTTTAATTTATAAAATCTTCCTTTCTAGTATTTGTGTTTTGTTGTTTCAAACTAGTAAACAAGAGCATGTTCAGTTCAGGAATTTTTTTTATTCTGTCTTGATACGATTTTTATATTTTTGCCTCATAAAATAATTGTTTTTCCTCCTGTTTACTGAGGAGGAAACATTTCTAACCAGCCAGAATATGATGATTATTGTTAACAAGGATTTGATTCCATGATAATTGAAGAGATAGGATAGGAGCACCTGGACATTTTAAATGAGTTCATGTCCCCTAGTCAAGACACATTGTATTTCACTGAAAAGGTGTGGCCAGATTTCCCACAGAGCCTCTTCCTTCCTTTTCTTTCTTCTTCACACCCTTCCCTCTGTTTTCTGGCCATGGTGGGTACTGGTTGAGAAGCGCGCCCACTACAGATTCTATTTCCCTGCCTGTCTCGAAGATTCCAGTCTACATTTCCTGTCCATTGAGGATTAAGCCGTCTTCAAGCTATTTCCCACCAGTTTCCACTCTTCTCTAGATAAGTGTACAGAAACTCCTGACAGAAGACAGATTCCCCAGAGAGACCCACCCCTTAATATAGGCAATAGAAACAAAAATGAAGAAAACTGGACTTAAAAGGCAGACTTTCATCCCACAAGGAATATGTTGACCATATGCATCATAAACCAGATGAACCGTGTTTGTCCAACCGGTTAGCAGTTGATATACTGATCAGCAACATATACTGATCTATTGATCAGTATTCAGCCTGATCTGTTCAATGCCATAAGCCAAAACTCAAAACCAAGAGATTTCTGGGAACTTGCTACCAGTCTGTTCCTCAGGTGGACATGGAGTTACAGCACAATTCCTTACATATTCAGTTGTATTTTTTAGTATGATGTGATTTTCTTTTCTGCAGAAGACAATGATTTTCATGGTGAAATCCTTATCTGCAAAAAGGTCAGCCTGTATATGGAGGTGCAGCCACTTGATTATAGTTATTGTGGCTGAGGCTGCCTCTGAATTGCTAGGATCCCCAAACTGAATCTCTTCCTATTCTATTTCCTCTTTACATACGGTTATGTGTTTTACATTTGTATGTGTATGGAATGTGTATAGGTCATCTAGATGTTTGTTCTCTTTTGTCATTTCTACACCATGTGACAGGCATATTAAGACTAATCCAAGGTAGTTAACACAACTCTTTAAACTTTTTCTATAGATAGTTTGCATTAGGAAGATTTGTTCCTTGTGCGCTTGATGCCCACTGTCTGTGTTGAGTGAATGTAAGAGAGAAACATCTGGCCTGATTTATCTTCAGGCATAATTTAATAATGCCAAATGACAACCTCTGGGGGAAAAAATCTAAGACGATGCAAGTGCTAATTTAGAGTTGACTAATAGGTAATTCTTATTTTGTGTTCCTTGTTTCAAAGAGATAGATATTTTAATCACATCAAAGTTAGCCATTTTTCTTCATTGTGAGTTCAACTTTTAATATTAGGGGATCAGGAGATCCTAGCCTAGTTTTAAACAGAACTCATCCTGTAAAAAATCAGAACTGAGGAAGGCTAAGAAGCAATGGGGACTATCCGATTCGCAGGCAAAGGTAAGTTTTAATACTCCACTGCTTCGTTAAAGAGATTCAGCCTATGTTTCATATCAACAAATATTGGCTAATTGAAATCAATTCTGCTGTGTTTTACCCTGATACGTATGGCCTTCAATCCTTTATAGATAAAGAAGCAAGACCAGAAAGAGGATTGGATGGAGGCAGTTGGAAAACTTGCCTAACATTAAGCTGGCTGGTATACTAAGCAACACACACACATAAATATTGTTCCAAGCTTTTATTTAGTGTAAGTTTTAATGCAAATATTGTAATGGCAACCTAATCATTTGAGTAGAGTAAATCAGAATGGTAGATCTTTGACTTAAGTTTTAGTATAAACCAATATGGTAGAATTTTATGCATGACTCTAGGTAGAATTAGGGAAGTGCGTATCCCTGAAGCCTATTGGTCTATAGAGGAATCTTCTCTGGATCGTGTATCTCCATAATCTTAGGATACTTTCTTCATATTTTTAAAATGCTACTCCTCTTTAGGAAGTCTGAGAATTAGGAACCCCTTCAGCTGTTACTACCTAAATTTAAATTCTAGGTGAATATCTTTTATGACTAAGATTATTGATAGATTTTCTGGATGGATCAAAGTGCACACTTAACAAAGGAGTATGTTCTGCATTTTCAGAATTTTGATTTGTTAAGAATTCGAGTTGCCAGCGATGAAAAAGAAGTTTTAGCATTAGCTCCACAAAGAATTCACTTATGACTTAGGAGCCCTTATTCTATATTTTGTACCTTTGGTAAAATATCCTGTAAAAGGAACCAACTATGGACTTAATAATTATTGTAAGATATGAATGGACCATGAACATTTACTTACGTAGCCAATTTAATGTGTGGGATAATTTATTGACAGACTCACTTGTAACTGTTAACTGTAAGCTTTTCCAGGAGAGTCACAGTTCTTAAGTAATGCCTAGAAAGAAGGAATGAATGTGATCTGGATCCTGTTATTTACACTTCTCTTTGCACAGTAGTCTTTTATTTTTTGAGCCTGATTTCTTCCACAGTGCTGGGAACATGGCTTCTAGCAAATCCCAGGGCCAGATCACATGGTATCATTATCAGAAAGCAATTGAGTTTTAGGCTTATGTACTCAGGACAAATCAATGATTTATCATCTTTTTGTAGCCAACTCCAGTAGTTCCCCCATTCCACCATTAGTAGTCAACTTTCAGTATCTACAAGAATATGACAGTTCCATTCAATCAGGAACTGGAAAGATTGTTCTTCAGAAGGGAGAAGGGACTTGTATATGAGAAATGCTAAATTAAGCATATCTGTATCTCCTTATCATTTATTATCAGTTTTTCACTCTGAGGCAGGTTTTTAGTGTATGCCTACCATGTACTTGGAACTGAAAACATAGCAAGCAAATACACATGCACACAACAAGCACACACATACACACACACACCCTGATTATAACACTACCATAAGATCTGCATTGTAATGCCTGGAAATAGCATAGGCAGGACTTATTTCTGTGTAGACTTTAATTAGCATAATGAATATGGAAGGAGATATAAAATGGCATAGTCCCCTTTCTTATATTTGAAACCTATTTCTAAATAGACACTTGCCCTACTCCAGTCCCTGACTGTAGAGAAATAGTTAATGTCTCTAGAGGTGGTGATGGTATGTTTCATTGTATTTTATTTTGCTGCATTTGTGTGCTTAGTAAATATTTGTTAAATCAATGTATTATTGAAGAGGGCATGTGTTGTCCAACTGTAGTCAGGAGGAGAGGGTTATTATTAACTGTGACAAAATAAGCAGCATTGTCTTTGTCATTTTTCAACATTTAAGTGGTCAGAATAAAATAATTCCATATAACAAAGTCATTTTATACGATTATCTAAAGATATATTTTACAACTAATTCCTTGTGGCAGATACATCTGGATGCTGTATCATTTCAGACTAGTTTGTAGGAAGAACATTGAAGAATTTTCTTGACTTAGATTGAATGATGATTAATGTTTGTTTTGGAAAACATTCAATCTACCTGTATTTCATTACCCTCACTGTGCTTTACACGGTAAGACATGCAATTGTTTCTGTTGTTGGGTATTTATTTTTGTTTTCTTTGGCAGCTTATTTTTTAATATTTATTTATTTGAGAGGCAGAGAGACAGCACACAAAAACACATACACACAGATGTATGTAGAAACAATTCCCTTCAAAAAACATGAAAGTCTCTCAAAATGTTCTTTCTCTGCCACTCTCCGGGGTAACAGTTGTTAACTCTATTTTTTGTAATTGGAGTGGCTAGAGTTTTATGGCTATGTATTTGTGTATACCACAAACACTTGAACATACAGCTCCTCTTACATATTATTCTTTACATTGCTTATTCTTCCTTATCAGTTTTCCATGAGTGTCCTTCCACGTCACTACATATTTTCTTATTCTTTGTAATTACCATGTTTTGTTTTATGGTATGCGTATGTCTCCAATTGAACCTCTCCCTCTTAGACTGTATCTTGTCTGTTGTTTTAGTATTACATCATGTAGGTAGGCACTGGATTTCTATGGAAAAGGACCCAAAGGGGCACTAGATTCTATAAATTCTATAAATTGGACTTTTGATCTTTCATATTTTAATAGTACTGCTAAGTGATTCTCTAGGTGTGTAACGGTTTGAAACAAAATATTACATTATGATGGTGAGACACTTGGGCAGCTCTGATATGAATCCCAGCTCTGATTGCTTATTTATTTATTTATTTATTTAAAAAGACAGAGAGAGAGAGAGAGTGTGTGTATGTGAGAGAGATTGTGCTATGGTACATCTGTTGGTTCACTCCCCAAATGGTGGCAGTAGCCAGGACTGGGCCAGGCCAAAGCCAGGAGCTTGGAACTCCATCTAGGTGTCTGACATGGGTTGTAAGATCATCTTCTGCTGCCTTCCAGGCACATTAGCAGGAAACTGGATGGGAAGCAGAGTGACTGCGATCTGAACCAGCAGTCCAGTATATGGGATACAGGTGTTGCATATGGTGGTTTAACCCACTGCACCATAATGCAAGTCCCCTGGCTCTGCTTCATACTTGGGCATAGCCTGGTAGAAGTGAATTAGTCTATTAATATCTCAGTTTTCACATCAATGAATAAATATACCTACCTTAGTGGGTGCTTGTGGAATCATATGTGTTAACATAAAGTTCTTTAAAAATGCCTGGCCTATTTCTACTACAGAATTATTTCTAGAATTATGTAAGTATTAGCTGCTATTATTAATAACAGCACTGTGTAAGGATTCCCAAGATACTGAAGTTTGGGGTCTCCACTGATTTCTGCCTTAGAATGTTACTCTGTGGAGAATGTTGGCTTTCACTATAGGTATCCCTGTTGTCTATTTCTGTATGGACAGCAGTTTAAACTCCATATGTGGCCAAAAATACAGACACCTTAATTTTCATAATATTGTGTTAATCCTGACATCTTTAAATCTGATTTTCAGAGTTATATATCTGTCCATAGTTAATAGTAAAGTTCAAGTAAATTCCAAGTTGTTGCCAGAGTATATATCTTGGTTTAATCTTACTCAGCTTTAGGAATATTAGCTATTTAGATTATTTCACATAATATCCTCAATTGTTATATTTAGATTCTCCTGAGTTTCCACAATAAGGCTTCCATATATTTTATATTACTTTTCTGAAATCTTCACTGAGGATATTGTCCATTACCATTCAATGACTGTGTGAATTTTGATATGAGACAATTCTCTTGGTTTAGAAATAGGAGAACTTTTATGTGTTCGGACAAATTCATGTTTCTTTCACTCAGTTACTGGGAGTTAACTGATGTTTACCTCTACATTTAACTGCTGTGAAAATAAGACAGTGCTCTGGATCAGAGTCAGCAGCATTATCATCAGGCATGATTATCATTTTTGAGAGATTCCATTGTATTGGAATCTTTTAAACTCAGGTTTCTTTTAAGAAGTGTGATAAGGAAAGTAACATAGAAGTTATATTGACCGCGAATAGGATAAGGAATGATGGAATATGAGCTCAGTGACAGACATGGAAAGAAACTGCAGATATGACAAGGAGGTGCTGTTGACAGCCGTAGGGATAATCACGGAGAACAGGAAAGTGAATATCCAGATAGCCCGGTTTCAGTACTTGGCTCTACCACTTTCCAACCGTGTAACCATGGGCCATTTAAATGACCTCCTCTGTGCCTTTCTTATTTCATCCATCACCTATAAAATGAGGGCAGTTTAGGACCTATGTAATAGGATAGTTGTTTTGGAGATTGATTGAGCTCATATCCATGCTAGAATAATGCTTGATGCAGAGTAACTACCACATAAGTATTTGATCTTTATTTTTAAGAAGAGAAAATAAATTTTTTTGGAATCATAATCTGTCAAATTTTATTTTAGCTCTCAGTAAAATTTTAGGATGTATTATTATAAAGAGATGAGTGTGAGCATTTAGAAATGGAAGTGAAGTTCCCTGGAAGTCATTATGGATTCTCTAAGTTAATTCATGTCAAACTAAATTAATTTATTTTTGATAGGATTATTAGACTTACTCATCAGGAAGATGTGTCTGTTGGAGCTAAATTTCAGCCAGTCGTTTGACATGAATCTATTGTTAAGGCCTTTTAAAAGTGATGGACAATTATGCACTGGGTGATAGTATAATTAAATGAATTTGTAGCAGATTGAACATCTATAGACTAAGTATATTGATTGAGTAATCAGTATCAATCTGAAAGACGATCTCAGTGGCAGTCACAATGGCTTTATTTTCCATCGCTTTGTTTAGCTCTGTCATGAATAACTTGGCAGAATGCATCAAAATCATGCTTGTCAAAAATGTGTATATCACAGAATAAAATAGGGCAACTAAAAAAAATTGAACAAGACTCATGATTTCAGAAGAACCTTGTTAGCCTGAGCAAATAACCTGCAATAAAAAAGAAGAAAGTTACCCAAAATCACAGTGTCTTTTCTTAAAATATTTTTTCTGGGGTATGTGGCAATCTGCAAAGGATTTCTGGGATGAATGTACTGATACCTCGGATAATCAGATGTTGTGATGTTTTGGACTAATGAGATTTTTGGAGGCTCCACAAAGGCATTAAAACAAACAGTATTGCATAAAACAAAGGTGTATTTATGTTTGGCAAGTTTGAAAAATATACCACAGAACTGTGGCTGTAGTTTGATAAATAAATGTTGAAAGAGCTGAAAGAGTTAGTTGACTGACAGTGTGAGGTGGCTGCTAAAGAAATAGTGTCAGATGAAGTTGTATTGTGACTATAGGAGATAGAAAAGGGATTTAATAGTTTCTCTTTATTGTGCTTTGATTAAGCTACAGTTAGACTATTTATTAATGGTATTTAATTTGTTTTTAATGAGTATAATACTTAAAGATGTGTTTTAAAAGTGACATTGGAAAACCCAAGAATATTCCAAGAAAAATAGGTTGGCTGAAGGTGTCTGCAAACCATGTTATGTTATGGTTGAAGAAAGAAGCTAAGGATCCATTAACCTGAAAGCAAAGGGAGACTGGTCTCTAGCAGTGTTTAAAAACATGTAGCAACGTGTTTTGTGAATAACTTGCTGGGCCCCATTTTATGAATCTATATAGCACAATTACCTTTTAAGTTTACATCTTAGGACAGGGCTTACATTTAATATAAAATAATTGTTACACTCAAAGGCAAAAGCTGTTTGGTAGAATCAAAAGGTATGTAGAATCGTAATCTGCAGAAAAGACTTTATAATAACTATCAGACTCTGGCTAGAGTATGCTGCCTGCAAATTTCTATGATAGAGGGTTTTTTTCATTAAAGAGCCATTAACTTTTTAAATATTTTTCTGTTTCTTTTTGTTTTGAAATTTATTTTCACTTGAAAGGCAGAGATAGGTAGACAGACAAAGAAGTTCCCTCATTCATTGGTTCACTGCCCAAATGCAGAGATGGCTTAGGTCAAAGCCAGCAGCCCAGAACTCAATCAGGTCTCTGATGTAGGTGGCAGAGACCACACTACTTAAGCCATCCAGTGCCTCCCAAGATGCAAGAAGCTGCAATAGGAAGCAGAGCCAGGACTTGAACCCAGGCACTCTGATATGGGGATATGGGGATCCCAAGTGTATCTCACACTGCTGAGTCAAATGTCTGTCTTAGAGGTGTTTTTTGTTTTTTGTTTTTTTTTTTAACAGGTTTTATATATACTATCATTTAAACAATTGTTATTTTCTTTCATTTTTTAAAGAACATTGATTGCATTTGAGTCCCTTACTTGATCTTTTCTTTCTGTGTTAAAAATGGAATGCCAACTGGTTCAAGAGATTCTAAACTTACTGAGGTACAGACACTGCTAAAGTCCCACAGGAAATTCAGATTCCCCTCTTAGTTGCATAGAATTTTATCTGCAAATTCAGAAAATGACCACTGTGATTGCTATCATTCTATACCTCTGAAAAAGCCATTTCTCTCAGCTGTGTTCGGGTCTTATGACTCGGGGCAACTAAAATCACTTTTTCTGTAAGACAGAATTTGTTTCTGATGGATATTCTGTGATCCTGTGTGTCATAGTTGCTGGAGATTTTGTCTGTAAGCACATGTTGTTGAAAGCAAGCTGTTACTGCTGATACTCTGTATTTTCATTAGATTCTTTAACAAGTGTAAGGGTAATTTGCTCCTGAGTGTGCCATTCTTCCTCGTGTTGAAGCAGTATCTGGAAGCTTATTGTGATACCACCAAGTACAGCGTGGTGCAGATTGACTTGGGACTCTATAGAAGAATGTTTGTGGCAGTGGTCAGAAAATGATGATGGGAACCCAAGAGTACTTTAGAGAGGGCATGGAAAACTAGAATTAGAAAATAAGTTTATTTTGACACATCAAAATTTTGAAATCCATGCATAGTGTTTTCCTAATACAGCACTTGCTGTGAGATCTTGGGGGCATGTTACCTTTATGGAGGCCATTGCTACTGGGTGAGGTGGAGCTGATTCTCAAGGCTATCATGAGTCTATTTTTTATACATTAACACTACTACAGTGTTACAGTTTACTCATGAAATATGTTCAAATAGTATAGAAATTTTTAAGTGTCATGCTTAACCCCTTAACAAGTAACTACGTATGCTTGGAGTGGAGAACAGCCTATGTAGCAATTGTCTCATAAGTATTAGCTGCTCTTACCATGTTTAGAAATTGCCAGTATATGAATACATCAATATTGTGTGTAAAAGTTGTGTTCATCTGCTTACTAGCTTTATAGCCTTGGATCGATTAATTCAACTTTGTACCTCTCAGAGGATATTAATAATATCTCCCCTGTGTGTCTCACCAAGTTGTTGTGAGGATCACATGAAGTACTGTATGTTGTGTGAGCACAAATGAATTATTGTATGTTGTGTCAGAGTGCTCTGTAACTGTGGAGAGCTGGACAATGAATTACTGTTGTTTTAACCTCATAATCGTTTACTTGAGATGAGAGACTTTAAACATCTAAACACTTTAATGAACTCCCTATAAGGGTTAAGGGAAGACACATTAATGTTAGAAAAAGGGAGAAAGCCTGGTCATTGATACCCATTTAGGATTCCACAAATGTAAACATACTCATGAATCATTGAAATGATTCTTAATCTTAATTTATGTAGTTTTTATTTTTTATTTTATTTTATTTTTTTTTGCAATCAAATCACTAAGCTCTCTCTGGAAAGTTTTATGAAGGGCTTGAAGGGCCAACATTTTATCCTTTAAATGAGTGCTGGCTTAATGTGTTTATGTTAGGGATACTTAAAATAAGGTTTCTGTTTGAGAGGCACCCGTGTTTGAGCCAGTGTTCTTAGACCAGGAAAGTACTTAAAAACTTAACCTGAAGCCTAGAAAAATGTGTTCTTAACATAGCCCATTCCCTTTTTTTTTTTTTTTTTAAGTTTCTTTTCTTTTTCCTATGCTGGGGCATGCAGAGGTCTGAAGGAGGAAATTTCTTGAATGTGATTGTCTCACCTCAGAGTTGCATGGATCTTGATGTCTTTGAGACAGGTCCTGAGGTAGTCACATAACTCAAGAAGGTGAGATCCAGTGGTGTATTTGTCAGTTCCACACATCTGCTCACCTCCTCTGAAAGATAGAAGGCGATCCATCATTAGGAAGGGAGCTGATTCGATTGTGTGTACGCTTTGTGTCCCCAGCCCTGGAAAGTCCCCTTCTGGAGAGCAGTGGTGAATTCAGCACCTTTCCTGGAGTAGCAACTCAGAGGAAAGTGAGTAGCTGAGAACTGAAAGGGCTTTAGTGCACGAGAGATGAAGGATTACTGAGAGAGAAGTGGAATCACAAGTATGGCCTTAACACGGGAGAGCAGTTTGTTTTACAGAGAGGGAAAGGGCATTGTATGTGAAGGCTGAACGCTGTGACAGACTGTGATTTTTCTAGAAGAGACAGTGGTTTCTAATTACAGTCTTCTCTTGGTGGTGCAGTGCTGGTTCTAGTAATTCTTGCTGTGGGTATCCTTAGTGAAACTCAGCAGCTGTAGGAAGCTGGTTTTGAGGAAATATTTGATAAAGGAGCTCAGATTTTCATCAAGGACTTTGAAATGGGGTAGAGAAGATCAGTTTTTAGAAAATGTCAATACGTGTAGGAGAGAAATAAAACACAGAGCTATTAGAAAGGAGACCCAGTTCACTTTTTTTTTTTTTTTTTTTTTTTTTGTAGAAAACATGTCTCTGTACTTGGTACTGTTGGAACTATTAAGGATTCAATGAGCTGTTCCTATAGATAAGCATTGTTAAAATTTAGTGGCTTTCATATATGTTAGTAACAAATCATGATAGTATTATAATAAAAAAATGCATAGTTGCAATCGATAAATATGAAACTTAATTCAAAGATTATTTCAAGTTCTTAAGTAAATATTACATTGAATACTGTGTGTAAATTCCTTCCAAATCTAATTACATGTGTCATTCAGTTCCAGTCTCAATTTCATTTGGAAACATAAAGAAGTTGTAATTAGAAACTTAAGGAATATGGAGCCAGTGCCGTGGCTCACTAGGTTAATCCTCCACCAGTCGTGCTGGTATCCCATATAGGCGCCGGATTCTATCCTGGTTGCTTCTCTTCCAGTCCAGCTCTTTGCTGTGGCCTGGGAGGGCAGTGGAGGATGGCCCAAGTGCTTGGACCCTGCACCCACATGGGAGACCAGGAGAAGCACCTAGCTCCTGGCTTCAGATCGGCATAGCTCTGGCTGAAGCGGCCATTTGCTGGTGAACCAACGGAAGGAAGACCTTTCTCTATGTCTCTCACTGTCTAACTCTGTCAAGTAAAAAATTTATTAAAGAAAAAATAAACTTCGGGAATATTGAAAGCAATGTCCTTTTCAGATAATGGAGAGTGTGCGTATCGCAATCTGGTGGCAATTAGAGCAGTGTAGTGCTGGCAAAGCAATTGACCAGATCAGTGGCACCTGGTGGAACCCAGGATGTGACCCCTGGACAGTCATTTGCTGTTTATTCCAGAAAGCCTCATGGTTCTCGCAAGCAGTGCCCTTAAGGAGTCAGTGTGGTGGCTCTGAGCTCTCTCATCTCCAGCTCCACAACAGCTCTGCGTTGGTGTGTTTTATGTATTGAATTCCCACATTTGTAGAAAAGTTACACCATTTGAAAATTTTTCATTGCCCTAGCTATAATAAATGGGAGAGGTTGCCTTACGAACCATGTGTGGCTTGTTTCAAGTAATGGCTGGGGGAACACGGCTTACTAAGGGGAGCTGGAGGTTTAAGTCAATACTTTACCCTGGTACAAGAGTATAAATTTCCTATAAATGAAAACAATGGCAATGTGAAGTATTTGAAGCAAACATTTGTAGGAATTTACATATACCTTGGATAAAAGGAATTTCTAATCATTAAAGCAGAAGTCGGTGGAAAAGACTGATGGAGTTGCTTGTTTAAAAATACAAAAACTTTGAGTATCTCACTAAAATGAAATCTGAAACATAAGCAACAAGGCCAGGCCAGTGCTTCACGGCCTAACGTGTGGTGGTGCACTGGGCAGACTTGGTGTAACCTGCGGTCCTGATAGCTGGAGATGCCTTTTGTTCTGATTGCGTGCGGCTTTTCCCGCTCAAACGTCTTGGAGTATGGCTGCCTGTGAGTCTGATTCCCGTCTCTGTCACATTATTTTGATTGCATCAGTGTTCTGTTTTGTGAAGATAATTTCTCCCGCTCTTTGTTCTATTCATGTGCGTAGCTAGTTCAGTAAAGCTTGTTCCAACCCAGGAACCCCTCCTTCTTTGTCTCCTTTCTCTGCCTTGCAGGAACTGAGGGTGGCTTCTGGTGTTTGTGTTGCTCCCCACCTCTCATCCACTTCATGATGTAATTCTTGGCACTTTTACTTCCTTTGTAGAGTAGGATGTGATGTCATAGAGAAGGGGACAGGGCTATCCAAATTCTCTCAATTGCTGGGAGGAGCTGCCCAGGTGTGCTGAGGGGCCTGTACTCAGGAAGAGAAACAGGGAATCCTCCACAGTGAGTAACCCCACTTTCGAGTGCACCCAAATTTCCATTAAAACGTTGTCCAGTACGCTGGAGTGTCCTCCACAGCCCTTTCTGGATGTAATCAGTTTCCCCTTAGGTATTCCCAGTTCAGCTCAATTGTCCTCCTCTTTCCACCTTTCTGTGCTACCCTCCCATACTCCCCCCACTTTCCCTCTTCCTTGCCTGCTTACTCATGTGTCTGTGTCTGTGGACCTCTGCCTGTATCTTTTATGAGAGCACTGGTGTTCCCAGCATGGCCTCTCTCTGGGGACAGTGCCTACCCTACATGCTTGCACAGTCCATGTGACCATGGCTTCTCCTTTCAGTACTTCATCATTATGCACTGTTCTACTTCCAGTTCTTCTTTTAAAGATCTGTCAGCTTGTTTTGTTTGTTTTGTTTTCATGTCTCTTTCCCCATGGTCTCTGTAATCTAATCTTCCCCCTTTTCAGCTCTGTTGTGCAGTTTCCTTATTGCCTTATTTCCAATAGTTTTACATAAGCTCCTCTTCCCTGTGGAGTTTGCCTATGTTGCTTTTTTCCCCTTTCCCAGTTTTCAGGTCAGCTCTCCAAATTTCCTCTGAGAGGACCATTTTCCTTCTTTCCTATGGACATACTTGATGCTGTACCCTCTTTCTAGCATAGCTCATGCATCTGTCTGCTTTAAATGACGTAACTATGAGTGAGGAACTGATCAGGATTGGGAAAAATGGAGAAGTTGCCTGGGAACTGGAAAGGAGAGAATTGCCAAGTGGCCTAAAGATAAGGAGGAGCTCGCTGTATGGAATTCATTGGAGGACCTTGGTGAATAAAAAAGCTTTTGCTAAGGAACTAGATGAAATTTGCCCATTGACAGTAGAAAAGATTATGGAGCTATTCTGAACAGATTTGGAAGCTTTTTCAACTTTTAAGTTTTTAGGGTTGCCCTGTTAATTGTTAATAATAATTATGATCTTTTAGTAAATAATCATGAATGGGAACTCTAACATCTTGAAGTTGCTTGAAGCTCCTGTTTTTTTGCTATCTACCCCGGGAGGAGGTCACTGTGAACACATGTGCAGACTTTTACCTTATACCCAGATGTGGTTCTTGGTTCCACGTAGGTGGGCAGTGTGAGCACGGCTGCTCACTGCTTCCACCACGTGGAGTTAAGTTCCTGGAAGAATCAAGGAATCTTGACTCCCAGGACTGAAGGTCCAATGCCTGTGGAAATAATCAACTATGTCCCATGTGTTCCCATACCCTTTATGAAAAAGAACCCCAAATATTAAGTTGAGCAGAAGAGCAGAGAAAGAAAATGGGACTGAGTTCATTAAACTGATATGGGCTGAATGAGAAAAGGAAAGGGTTTACTGGAAATTAATTGGAAAAGGCAAAAGACAAGGAAACTGAGCTGAACTGGAAAACACTGTCAGTTAGTTGGACTCCTCTACATTTCTTTCAACATTTTGGCCATGAAGGGTTTTATTTTTTTAATTTTCCCCCTTTCTGCTTTTTGTTTTTGTTTTTGTTTTTTAATACAAAAGAAGTTGATCAAAACATGAATCCAATGAGGTGGTTTCTGACCAGAATTCTGTTTTCTGTTACTTGTAGTATTCAGGCTTCATGTTTCCAAAATTTTGGAAACTTAGAAAATATTTTAATAGCCTGAAAAGATATCTTTTAACATAAAATATTAGCAATTTTTAAAATAAATTATATACATTTAATAACTGGTTTCTTTAGGTTTCACATTTCTCTTTTGGTGTGTATGCCTTTGTAACTTTTTTTTTTTTAAACAATGGCCCCTATATGGTACAGAAATAGCCAATTTAAGAATCCAGAAAAAAATTACAATTTTCCCTTTGGACACTTAAGCTGTGTGATGGGCCCTTACCTTGAAATAAAAGCCCCTTCCCCTTTATAAGTTCAAGCAGAGATTGCATGATTCACATAAGTTGTTTTTCCTTTGTATGTGTCCATGCAATAATCTAGCAATCTTATGTTTATTTTTATTTTTTAGGCACTAGAAAAGCATCCCAACTCACCAATGACAGCAAAGCAAATATTGGAAGTCATTCAGAAAGAAGGGTTAAAAGAAACAAGGTCAGTATTCATATTTTAAACATTTTCTGTTTTAATTGACTAATAATTGTTGTTAGGTGCAAAATAATGCATGTATGTCAATTTTGATATTGTAGTTGATTATAAATTAAGTAACAGCCTGTAAATTGTTTGTGATCACAAAATATTTGGATGAACTAAGATTTTTTTTGAAACACCTGCTAACTTAATACAGTACATGAGATGGATTGATATACAGTGTACTTGCTTAACAAAGAGCACACTGTGTGACTTAACCCATTGGTGGAGTTATTTGTGTTTTTTTTTCTTGTAAGTGGAGATTGTGTTTCTGAAAGTGAGTAGTGAAAGTGAAACACTTTTTACAGCCTTTACAGATAGATTCCATAATATAAATATAAAGATGAGCTCACTCTAGCAAAATTCATAGTTCCAGTAAATATGGTTGAAAATTTAGTCCTCTTAGATAAGAACTAACTCTATTTGGAGCATCCTTTATCAGCTGTTGAGCCCCTGTTTTAAAAAAAATAATATGTTTATTCAGATAGGATTTGTATACTATAAAATTTGCCCCTTAGAATAAAATTCAGTGGTTTGTCTTGTATTCAGAAGTTCTGCAGGCTTCTCTGTCATCTAACTTTAGGATGTTCTGTCACCCTATAATGAAACCCTGTATGCATTAGCAGTAACTCCACACTCCCCACTCCTACTACCTCAGCCTCTGACAACCACTTTCTGTGTCTTCGCATTTGCTATTCTGGATATCACACATGAGTGGAATTCCCGTAAGTGTGGCCCTTTGTGACTGGTTTCTTTGACTTAGCAGTGATGTTTTCAAGGTTCTTCCATGTTGTAGACTACATCAGGACATCATTCATTTTTTTTTTGTGGACAGATAAGGCTCCATTGTATGGCTTTACCACATTTTGTTAACCCATGATATTTATTTTTATTTACATATTAATTTCACAGTTTAGGTTGTAGCCAGCAGTTTAGGGTCATATCACTTATATAACTTGATGAAAAAAAGAAGTTCTTACGGGATAAAATAGCTGTGATATAATACCATATACAGTAATCAGCTGTGTTGTGGGTAGTGGATTTTGTACATGAATTATCAGAAAGCCAGTGAGCATACAGTGGTTGCAGTTTGGTGAAAATGAGACCTCTTGAGCTATTTCTGAAAGTTTTAATGTGGAGACAGAACCACTGAGAGAAATGCCCTCCTGAGGCTGACCTTTCTAAAGACTAGATTGCACCTATAACAGCTGTAGCTTTAGGGTGTGGGCGGCATCAGCATTGAGCTGTTGAAAATCTGTTTCTTTCAGGTTAGATCATAGACATCACAGTTTGGTGGGGTATAGGGCATTGATTCTTAAATTTTCTGGTCTATTTTGGAGACATTTTTCTGCCTGCTCTGAAGAAATAGCCTGAGATAGTATAACTACCCAGTATCTGCAATTATTGTCCCCCTCAAAGAAGTGGCAATGGGAGGTTCATTAGTGACAGTGCCCAACAGCTCTGCTAATGGAGATCCTGTTCTAAGCCACATGTCAGTATGAGTAGGAGAGGTTACGGAACACAGGAAAACTGGAAATTAATTTTCTCCTTCCTCACTGTCCATAACCCTGAATATACTTAGGCGAAATAGAAAGAACTGAAAATGTTTGTCCTAGGGCTAAAAACAAAAAAGAAAGGAGTAAAAATGGAAAGATAGCAACCTCTGCTCAATGTGGGATTTGTGCTAGAAGAATCCACCAACAGGGACATAAAAGCTTTTCCTATCAGCAGATAGTTCAAAGTCATTCATTAAGATGTTATCTACAGGAGTGATGCAGCTGCTATCAGTTGTTAGGTACCTTAAGATATAAAATACTTGTACCATGGTTCTCAACAGCATTTTTATTATTGTCATTATCATCATCATATTATTTAACATTTTTCAAAAGTCTGGTCCATCCAGAATAGCACATTTAAGGGATTTAACACGTATTTTTTAGTAAAAACAAGTAACAAACAAAAACCCAAAGAAAAAACCTTTAACGAATACTTTAAGAATATTGAAATGGAAAACTTAAACACTAGTCCACCAAATGTGTCCCTCCCTCAGATACTGTAAAGAAAGCAAAACTGTGCTTGTTAAAAATACTGATGAAGTACTGTAGTGTTACTGAAAATACTGTCTTTAAGCAGTTCCCAAGTTGCATAGAATAGGGGCCTAGCAAAAGACAGATCACAATTCTTTTATTTTTGTAAAATCAGCTCTACAGAGAGAGAGAGAGAGAGAGAGAGAGAGAGAGAGAGAGAGAGAGAGAGAGAAACACATAGACACATACACACAGAGATCTCCCATCTGGTGGTTCACTTCCCAGGTGCCCACAGTAACTGGGCTGGGCCAGGCAAAAGTTGGAAACTCAGTCCAAGTCTCCCACATGGGTGGTGGGACCCAATTACTTGAGCCCTCACTTGTTGCTGCCTGAGCTCTGCATTGGCAAGAAGCTGGAGTTAGGAGCTGGAACTGGGGATCAAGGCCAGGTACACTGATATGGAATGCAGACAGCCTAACTGGTGTTTAACCATGGGGCCGAATGCATCCCAAATGTTGGGCCAAATGCCCACCCCTGTTCTGTTTCCTTAACTCTCCTCCTCTTTCTCAGTTGTGACCTGGTACTTATCATCTGTGTACCTCTGCTTGCTCTCCCTTTGTTTCTAAGTTCTACATTGCTTATTAGGATCACTTATAAAATAAATGCATTTAGATTCTTAGTGAGTTTGTGACTATACTGTTGGTTATATATATATTTATTTTTTGAAAAATTTATTTATTTATTTGAAAGGCAGAGTTACAGAGAGAGAAGAGATCTTCCATCTACTGGTTAACTTTCCAAATAGCCAAAATGACTAGGGCTGGGCCCGCCTAATGCCAGGAATTAGGAACTTTCTTCAGGTCTCGCACATGGGTTCAGGGGCCCATCCTCCATTGCTTTTCCAGGTGCATTAGGAGGGAGCTGGCTCAGAAATAGGGCAGCCAGGACTCAAACCAGCGCCCATAGGGGATGTCAGCACTGTAGGCTGTAGCTTAGCCTGCTGTGTCACAGCACTGGCCCCTATATATGTTGTTTTAAGGAGCAGATACTGACATTTGTTTTGCCTACTTAATATAAGGGACTGTTTTACTGCTTTTGAAGCTCTTAAGTATTTCCCAAATATTTAAGGTGGCTATATAAATGAAGTGCAACTGTGTATCTTTTTCTTAAGTAAAATTTAGAAGTTCCACCATCATAAGTTCAGATCTAGCTGATTTTTTTAAATTAATTATGGGTTTTTAAAGAAAGGAAAGTCAGTGACATGAGGCTTCCTTCAGACAGTTAACCTCTGTATACGGTGTTCTAGAGAAGAGAAGATAGGGGTTTTATCCATCAGTATGCCAACCTGGGCTTATAGTGAGGCCATTTGTTTCAAGTGCTAAGAAGACTTTTCATTTTCTATGTGCCAGGCGAGTCTTCTGTAGCATTTCCCTTGCTGCACTGTGATTTTTGTCCTTGTATGTCTACACTGCCTGTCTGTGAACTCCTTCAGGGCAGGATACCTAACACTCCTGGCATTCAGCAGAAATTTGATAAATAGTTACTGAGAAAAGAATCTTCTTCGTAAAGATGTTCATTTGATAGAGCTCAGTGATGACTTTGGCTGTGATCAGAGATAGAAGCTTGTTTTTCATGTGGCATGTGAGATTTTTCATCCTACTCAAGAGTTGTGGTGGTGTTAATCAAAAAGATCCTAACAATTTTGTGGCAGTCTCGTAAAGTGTATGCATGATGATCGACCCCAGCAGTTATCGGTGAACAAATGAAGTTCTGCTGATGTTTGTTTTCAAACACTAAGAGCCACTGGTTTCAACTTGTAACTTGCAATGGAGAAATACACCAGTAGTTTTGGCAGAGCTCATGTGGATGTTTGAATATGTTCAGTATACATGATATTGTTACTTTATTTGACTGATGACTTCCTTGACATTTTATGTTACCTTTTCTTCTTTTCAAGTGACATTTTAAATTACATACTTTTCATGTAGATAGGCTAAAAAGAGGACAGCTTTCCTACATCATGTTCTGTGTGTCATCTTCATGTTATTGATGAAAATGTGGAAATATGATTGAATTCTATTTAGAATCCAGGATAAAATAGTTTCTTCTTTATGGTTTCAAAAAGCTATTTGAATATAATACATTGTTAGGAGAACATGTAATTTTTGTTGAAAGAAACTAATAATTTGATCATAATATAATTTTTGTATACCTGATTATCTTTTTAATGAAAATTTATTTGGTAGGTTTTACTTCCTCTGTATATAATAAGAGAGGAGATTTTATCAAACATAATTTGATTTTGGTCCATCTATGCACTTACTTTGCTGATCCTGAGAATTTTCAGGCTTTTATTCCATTGTGCTTGTGGTCAATAGTTGATCAGTCATGTTTGCTTGGAATGATCTGAGTCATATCAAAAAACCATGCAGCTTGCATAGAGGAAGTTAAACTGTGCATATTACAGTCTGCTGCTTTCGTAGGTGGATATTGGATATTCCTGTTTGGACTACTTTAGCTTTCCACTTCCTCAAGGAGTTGGGGTGCTTCAGTAATGTGGGTTCTTGTCTGCAGTAAGTAAATACATTTATGCAGCCAAAGAAGATTCACTCTGGTTAGTTATTATGTTTCTTTGGGTGATTTTGGGGCTTTCTCACTTCTGCTGTTCTGGGTTTGATTTGTTGATCAGAAGTTATTATTTCACAAGAGGACTGAGGGGTTTTGGTCCCCAGGGATGCTTTTTTCTCTGCCATGTGTTATATGATGTTTTAATGTGATGCTTCCCTAAGAGTGTATGCTCTGTTAGTGTGACATCCTGGGCCCACAAGGCCTTGGAGTGGGCTCGCATCACTTACCTAATGTAAGCAAAACAGCCATTCATCAGTGAGGGCTAATTGTTTTGTGTACTGGACATTATCATTACAAGTACCTGTCACTGATGTAGCGTGAACTGTGATAATGGTTTTATATTATTTAATAACAGGAAATTAATTTATAATGGGTCTGAAAGGCTCATAAAATAAAACACACACACCACAAAGCAATAAAAGTTCTTTGTTGAGGAAAGACATGAGGTACATTTTTACAATATTATAGGTACTGTATTCTGTAAACATTTATGTCAAATTTCATCAACTATTTACAGGGCAATAGCCTATGATTATGTATTCCAGTAGAACACTTAAAAGTTTTATAAATAATCCCTGTTGTATTTGGTGTTACTCAAAATATGGACATATTTTAGATTTTATGATGTGGAACACACACTTGATAGTCCAGGACTTTTATTCTAGTATCAATGAAAACTTTTATACTTCCACTGATAATTCTTAGAATAAATTTGTTTTCACCTCCTTGTTTAAAGCTTTTTTATGTTTTCTCTTTTGCAGTCTCTGTTATGATATGCTGAAATTGGGATCTTTATTGCATACTGTGGTTTGTTAAAGACATTGCATTTTTTAAGAGGATAAAATGTCAGAAACTCTATTACTATGTATCGTGACAAACAGTAAAATTTCTTGGCACTGCTCTTGGTGAGATTTATGTTGCTAATTAGTGCTATAGGAGATGATTCTTTCTTGCTGCTGAAATGTTTTGTCTACAGATAAGACAGAAACACAAATAATTTCTATTGCAAAATCAATTCTTATCTCCAGATTCCATGTTGGCATGCTTTCTTTTATGCTGAAATGGTGGTCTAGTTTGTTTGCATAGGGGCATTTTAGAATTATAGTGTTGGCTCACAGTGTCATCCCTGCCATTTGTTAACATCTAATTCTCTCATTGTATAAATGGTGTGCACAGTCAGCTACTTAGAGAGGGAAGTATGAGACAATAGTGTTATTAAACAGAAACACAGGACAATTTGCATATATTTATATGTGTGTATATATGTATAAACGAGCTTCTGGAATAATCTAGCTTTTAATTCCCATAAACATTTTGTTCATCATCATTACTCAGATTGGAAATCTCAACCAGAGTTGTTCTTAACTCCCTTCTCCCCTGTCATCATGAACAGTTGATTCTTGGGTAGTGTTAGTTCTACTGCCTAAGTATGAATTTCTTTCTCTGAAGGCTACTTTTTGCCATTCTTAAATTCTTGTCATTCATTAGTTGGAATATTGAGCTACCTGCATATCTTGTCATCTTAACCCCCAGTTCCCACTTTTCAAGTCTGTTTAACCCTCAAACAATTGCGTCATTTATAGTAGTGTTTCTTAACTGATAATCCATAACATTCCAGAGAATATGTCACATGTAGCAAGTTAGGAATCACTTGTATGTTTGGTGATGATTAGATAATATTGGGTATGATACTTTTTTCCTAGGTATGTGGTATCTGGCTACATCCTTGATACTCCCAATTCTAGCCTCCTGCTGATGTGCACCTGTGGAACTTGGAGTCTGCCACCTAAAGGCCACATGGATTGAGTTCCCAGCTGCTGACTTTATGAAACCTAGCCCAGCCATGGCTATTTTGGGCAT
This sequence comes from Lepus europaeus, assembly GCF_033115175.1. Classification (NCBI taxonomy): domain Eukaryota; kingdom Metazoa; phylum Chordata; class Mammalia; order Lagomorpha; family Leporidae; genus Lepus; species Lepus europaeus. The sequence goes on from NC_084835.1 coordinate 81,940,095, forward strand.
TTAGGGAGTGAGCCAACAGATGGGAGCTCTCTCTGTATATATGTCTGTCCCTGCTTTATAAATAAAATGAATTCTAAAAATTATAAAAGCTCATTGATATTTTGTATTTTCTAAACAAAATTAGTTAGATTTAAATTAAAAGATATAACATTAAATAAAAAGTCATAGTTTATACATGAATATTTCCAGTTGTTTAAAAATAACCTTGTAATATTATCATACATTAAGTTTCTTTAACTTAAAATTACTTTTCTATACATTATCAAAATAATTGAAATGATTCTTAAGAGGGAGTGACAAAATTGTTTATTACTGTGGAAGCATTTTCTGAGTTAAAACATCATTATGGGCCAGCGCCGTGGCTCACTAGGCTAATCCTCCACCTGTGGCGCCGGTACCCTGGGTTCTAGTCCGGGTTGGGGCGCCGGATTCTGTCCCAGTTGCTCCTCTTCCAGTCCAGCTCTCTGCTGTGGCCCAGGAAGGCAATGGAGGATGGCCCAAGTGCTTGGGCCCTGCACCTGCATGGGAGACCAGGAAGAAGCACCTGGCTCCTGGCTTCGGATTAGCGCAGCGCGCTGGCCGAAGCAGCCATTTGGGGTTAACCAACATAAGGAAGACCTTTCTCTCTGTCTCTCTCTCTCTCACTGTCTAACTCTGCCTGTCAAAAAAAAAAAAATCATTATGTGGAACTTAACCTTTAAGACTAGGTCTCAACTCCTCAGCTCTACGCTAATCAGCTTAAACAATTTATAGTCAAGCTTCAACATTCATTGCAGCCACAGCTGACTGCTTGCCATTGATTGGGTTATTTCCTCTATTATATTTTCATGATTTTCAAAGTAGAAATAGAGCCCCACAAGGCATTCATGAACTGTGCCCCATGTGATTGCGTGTGTGTGTATGTATGCACACATATGCATATGCGTGCATTTGTGTGCATGGGCTCTTGCGTACTTTTGGTAGTTATCACCTTGTTGATAGAAGATTGGATTGCTAAGTGAGAATGAAGTGCTTCTCAGAATCCTTTACAACTAATGTATTAAGTCTGGAAGAGGATTCTTCCTGGTTCCCCATTTAAGTTATACTAATAGTGATTATCTTTGCTTGGGCTGCCGCAGCTCAGGTTGCCATGGACTGGGTGGCTTAAGCAATGCAAGTTACTTATAGTTGTGAAGGCTGAAGTCCCAGATGGAGGTCTAAAAGTGTTAGTGTATGGTAAAGGCTTTCTCCCTGGCTTGTAGCCAGCCACCTTCTTGCTTTGTCCTCACCTAGCATTTCCTAAATGCCTCTGCACAGAGACACTCTCTGCTATCTCTTCTCATAAGGGCACTTATCTTGTGGAATCCTGGCCCCAGTCTTTTGATTTAGTTACTTCCTTAGAGGCCTCATCTCCAAATACTGCCACCCTGATGCTTAAACCTTCAATATAAGAATTTGAGAAGAAAATAAGCATTCAGTCCATAGCAGTGATTCAGAATTTGGGACATTTTCAGAATTCATGGCATAGCCGAAGAACATTTCTAGAATTTTGAGTATCTGGTTCATTTTGGAAGGTATTCCTAATAATATTCTTAATACAGTACTGTGCTTCTGTTTTTGTGCACTGCTGTTAGGTGTTCTTATATATAATTCCTAATATATAAACCAATGGAATATGTGGCTTAAGAAGTTTCATGTTCAAATTTAATGTGTATATTCACATAACATAAATCGATTTGGATTTTATTTGAAGCCTTTGGTAGAAATAGCTGTGGCGACTGCGCATAACCCTCAAGGCATCAATATCCACTAAGCTATGCAATTATAGCTATGAAATGCCCATTTCTTAATATATCTTTTTATTCTGTCAAGCCTGCTTTCTCCAGTCTTCCAAATAATTGAACAAAAAAAGGTAATTTAGGTGATTTCAGCTTTACCAAGAACTAGGTATAATTTACTCCAGAAACACTGAGCACTCTATAAATATTTCAGTGCAGAAATAGAACCAGAAATGGATATAAAATTACACCATGTGAGCCTTTCTAAGTATCCTTTGAAGGTGAAAATCTTTGGGGAGGAATAGGTATTTAACTGGGGTGATTTTATATAATTTTTTTTCTATGTAGTGCTTTTCTCTTCATCTCCTATTTCATTGGTTGTTCTCTTAATTGCCACACGCATAAGTGATTTGAGTTTTGCTTCATTGTATTGAACTTGACAACATAATTCAAATGCAAAACAGTTGATATGCTGACATGGGAACTTCTTTTTATAGTTGACTTGTTTTCTGAGGGAATAAAAATTATGGAATTTTGTTGAGCCAGGTTTTCTAAAAGCTATCATGCATAATTCCTCAGAGTAAGATTCATTTGACAATTGTTTGCCTGGAGTTCTTTTTGAGATTCGGGAGATTATTTTGCCTTTTTTTTTTTTTTTTTTTTTTTTTTTTAGCAAGTAAAGGCCTTTGGAGGTAAACTGCGAGATTGGCAGTCTAAACTTTGTCTGTTAGAAACCACGTCTTAGGAGGGCTCTCAGTATGCAGGTATGTGTGTACAGGGTGCTATGTGGTTAAATTATAGGACATTGAGAGATTAAAATGAAGTTGTGGACATGTAGGTATTATTACATAAAGTTAATCATTTAAATATCTACTAAATTACTGCTCAGTGTTTGCTCTGTAAGGTCCTGGAGCTTTGTGGGAGTTTTATTCATTCCATTAGCATTTATTAACTATATGATATATTCTTGAGACTGTAGAATTGTTGGCATAAATATATGAGCAAAATGTAGTTCAGGATTTAAAGCTGTTATTTCAGATCATTCATCTCTGTGTTATTTAATTAGGTCTTTTAACCTCTTCTCTATATAGCATGTCATAAACCTAGCACATAATGCTTTTTAAAAAAAAATATGTAAACTTAAGAATTTCTAAATTCTCTCTTGAATTCTTCATACATATATGATTTTTGAACATGTTAATTATTGTGCTTCCATCACAAATGTAAGCTCATGTGGTAAGGAAATCACATCTTTATATTCATTAATTTTCTTGGGATAGTGCTAAAATACTGTGCTTTGTGTACTAAGTCAAGCAAATTATTAAGTAGGAATTTGATCCTTGCTATTAGGCCAAATGTTAAGGGCTTTACATGAATTATCTTAGAAAGAAGCCTTGAGGTGAGTAGATACTATAATGTTTCCCATTTGTCAGATAAACAGAACCTGATGAGGTTAAGTACTTTGAGAAAGTTCCTCTAGCTTGCAAGTGATAAGCCTGGGATTTGATGTCTGACTTGAGCCAATTGCCTTTAACCTTTTTAAACACTTATAGCCTGAGTCTAATACAATTTTGATTAAAAATGTATTGGTTATAAGGTTCTATTAAAGAAATACTCCCTCATCCCCTCTAGCAGGTTTTCTGGCTGATTGTAGGTGTCTTACATGTATTACTCACCAAGATTAAAGTCTTGCCTGTAGATAGTTGTGTTGAGACTTTTTATGACCTAGTTGTAAATGGGCTAGAAGGGTGAAAAAGATATTTCTGTAATCCACTTAGATTTGGAGGATGCAAAGCTTCAGATGAACTTTCGTTGTTATGGTTGTCCAACAGAAAGAGGATGATTTTGAGTGAAGATTTGGGCTTATGGGCAGGAGCAAGATATATTTTAAATGTATCTTCTTACTATCTGTTTTAGAAGACAAAACTGTGAGAGTGGGAACTAAGGACTTCATGGGACTATTACATTTTATCATTTATTTTGGGCTTACAAATTGAAATTCTTGTTGCTGTGAAACTCATTAATTGTGACTCCTCAAAGCCCAATTACTACTAAATGTAGATAATCCAAAAAGGGAATTTTAGAGGGTGGCTATCCCTACACTTGTGGAAGCAATTGATTGAAAATAGAAGAGACTGTCTAAACCATGTTTAGATGGAGGTACAGGGAGACTAGGTTACTACATTGTTTTTCTTTTTTTTCTTAGTTAAGATTTATTTACTTATGTGAAAGGTGGAGTTACAGAGACAGAGGCAGAATGAGAAACAGAGAGGTCTTTCATCCACTGGTTCATTCCTCAAATAGCTGGAGCTGGACCAATCTGAAGCCAAGAGCCTGGAGCTTCTTCCTGGTCTCCCATGTGGGTGAGGGATTGTGCCATCTCCTACTGCTTTCCCAGGCCATAGCAGAGAGCTGGATTTGAAGTGGAGCAGCCAGCCCTCAAACCTGTACCCATATGGGATGCTGGCGCTGCAGGCAGGGCTTTACCTGCTATGCCACAGTGCCAGCCCCACCTTGTTTTTCTTTTAAGGAATACATCTAGGGAAAGAAAAGGAAGCCCAAATAAATAAGTGAAATAAGTGCCTCTGGCTTCAGAAGCAGCATTACTGCCTCCTTTAGGGCATCTTCTTAAACAGAATGTAAGCAGAGATAATTTACTGTTATTTATAATCCGTAACATGACCACCTGTCCAACCATTTTCCTTTCACTTATACACCACCATCCCTTTTTATTTTTGATTTTACAGTGAAATATGTAACATTGCCAGGCAGAACATTCTGAGCCTGAATTCATGACCTAGTCCTTCTTTAGCATGTCTGCAATGAAATATAGTAATTTGTATAATTGTTATTATTCGATTGGTTGCTTACTTTGTGTTTATTTAAGATGACCTACTTGATTTGAGAAATAGAAAAATGCCATGCATCATGTTTTGTTGGAACAGCTTGCTGTTAGTGGGATAATGTAAGAGTGGCCCAAATCTTAACTTCTTAAGTGATGGGATTAACAAAACTCAATCTGGAATTCTGCTACATCTCCACCCCAAGATGGAAAATGTTGAATAAGGAACACAGGAAATACCATTAAGGCTTATCAAACACAATTTTTACCACTCACTTTTTAAAATCAAACCTTAGCATTGGAAATTTTAACTGTATTTTGAAGATTATAATTTGTTTTAGTTTTAGACGTCATTGTTTTATCACATTACCAAAAAGTCAGCCAATTGTAACTTTCCATTTTCAAAGTTTTAAAAATGACTCAGTGGTACAGTCTTCACTTCTTTGCTCATTAGAAAGTGATCAGGAATTGTACAATAGTATCTGAAGCATTTTGAGTAACTTGAAGCAGATAATTACCTAAAATTTCAAATCTGGTTTTCTCCTTATCTGACTTCTGATTACCTAGTCTTCCAAGCAATTTCTAGTCTTTATTGAGAGTATACCTTTGTGAAATGAGAGTATGAGTGCTATATAATTCTCATGATGAGGAGTTAATTCTTTGGTAAAGACATAAAGGTCAGGACCGATTTTTCACAAGGAGTCTTTCCTGTTAGCATCACCATGCATACTTTTAAACCGTGCTCTTGAGAATTGACATGGGAATATATTTCCTTTTACAAACAGGTCATTCAGCAAAGCTTTGACTACATTAGGATGCAAACTAAGGTCTGAATTGAGTTAAACTTAGAATTATATCAAGTTTTTACTAAGGACCTTGAAGATGATATAGTGTAAATTTATAGATAACAAACTAAGGCTTAAAAAGGAAAGTGAGTTGTCTGTAGTAATAGAGCTAGTGTATATTTGGCTCATCTTTAAAAAAAAACATTTATTTTCATTTCATTTGAAAAATAGAGAGAGAGAGAGATATCTTCAATCCACTGACTCACTCACTTATTGACTGCAGTAGCTAGATCTGGGCCATGCCAAAGCCCAGAGCCTGCAACTCGATCTGGGTCTCGAACATGGATAGCAGGGAACTCAAGAACTTCAGCCATTACCTGCTAATTTTCAGAATGCTGATTATCAGGGAAGCTGGAAACTGAATTAAGTATTCTGATATGAGATACTTGTATACCAAGAAGAGTCTTAAATGCTGTATTCAATATTCACCCGTTGATTCATCTTTAAACTTAAAAAAAGGCTGCTGATTATTTTAGAATTTGTAAGAGTATACAGAAGCCTAGCAGTAAGTGATAGTCAAACTGTATAAACAGATAAAAAGATAAATGATCTATTCTAAGCTACCATTGGAAGGGACATGTCTTTAAATAGTTCTTGCTAAAGTGATTGACTTTCCTTGATTCAATCACTCTATATTACCAGATTTTATTTGCTTTCAGTGATATGTATTTATAAAACCACTGGCACTCTGTCTCTGTCTCTCACTGTCCACTCTGCCTGTCAAAAAATATTTAAAAAAAAAAAAAAAAACCACTGGCAGGAATTAGGAGTACAAGAGAAATTGTACTGTAATTTCTACATCAAATAATGCTCTAAAATTCTTTTTTTAAAAGATTTAATGCATTTTCTTGAAAGACAGAGTTGCAGAGAGAGAGAGGGCAAGATGTGTCTTCTGTCCCTTGGTTCACTCCCCAAGTGGCCAAAATGGCTGGGACTGGGCTAAGATGAACCCAATAACCTAGAACTCCACCAGGGTCTCCCACATGGGTGGCAGGGACCCAAGTACTTGGGTTATCTTCTTCTGCTTTCCTGAGGGGGTTAGTGGGGAGCTGAATTGGAAGTGAAGCAGCTGTAAGTTGTATCGGAGCTCATATGTGATGTTAGCATCACAGGCAGTGGTTTAACTCAGTACACCATAGCACCTGTGCCTTAAATTCTTGATTATAGTTTCATTGTCTCCTTGTTGCCATCAAGACTTTGGCCAAAGGAACTGTAGGAAAGGCAAGGAAGGACTGTGATTGCCTGAGACTCCTGTCCTGGGCTGATGGAGGGGGTCTGTGAGCTCAGCCAGGCACAGTGAGTCAATGCAAACTTCATAGGAATAGATCGTTTTACTGAATAAATATGTTCCAGTTCTTCTTTGAAATGTTTAATATGAAGATGAGAAATGTGAAGCAAGGGCCAATAGATTTGCTTGCAGACAGGTTGAATCAAAGGGCCATCAAACACTCATTTTTCTCTTCTCTTCAGATTTTCCCAGTGCACTTACAGCTCATTCTATTTCTTCATTCACCTGATGTTAGTATATTTATGCTTATGTATCAAGCTTTTCTTCTATTCTTTGTAAAAATGAGATGTATATCTATGAAATATTTAAATAATTACAGTAAAATTGAGTGGTATGAAAGGTTTAGTGAGTAAATGAGAACATAACTAATGCAAAAAAAAAAGGAAAAATAAGTTCTCATTTATTGATTGTTTTTGCTGATATTAGAACTCATTTGACTCCTTTATGAATGGATGTTCAGTGTGTCAATGCAGTATGGAATATATATAATGAGTATTTTAATCACTAAATTAGGTCAAGTTCAATACAATTTCGAGCAATTAAATACTTTTTATAGTCATTATATGTTTTTATCTTTACTTATAAAATGGTAGTATTGATTCCTGACTTTTTTACCATCTAAAGTTGTTCTGTCTATTAAAATGTTCAACCAATTAAAAAGCCTGCTACAAGTGTATGTTGCTGATTTTATTGAGCCCTTTGGAAATAATTTAAATATTTTCAGATTGTTTTTCTTAGGCTTTTAGTAGTGAAGTCCAATAAATTACTTTTCATTGTTACTTTATGTTATAAACTATTGCAAAAGCTAATGTGTAAGTTTGCATGGTTAACCAAAAGTAAGTGACTTAATCAAATAGACATGAATTTCTCACATTACAGTCTGAAGGTGGATAGTCACAGGAGTGATTCTGTAGCTTTGCGACACCAAGATATCCAGGGAACCAGGACCTTTCGTCATGTTGCCTTGCCATCTCTAGGATTTTGTCCTTACCACAGTGGTCCGAGATGGCATGCAGCTGGAAGCAGGGGTGCACATAGTCCCTATTAGGAAATATTCTAGAAGCTGAATGCTTCAGGTTCTCCGCCTGTTCCACTGATCTGATACCTGGTTGCATTGAGCTGAGTATAGTCATTGTTGTAGAAAGGATGTTCTCAGTTCACATTTAAGGGGGTCTTAATGGTAGGGAAGGGCAGTTATTAGGGAATTACCATCCTCTGCCATATCTTTTTAATTTAATCTCATGCTTGGCCTTGATATATATTATATCTAATCTTTTTTTATATTTGTATACTTTATACTTATACTTTATACACAAATATTCTGTATATTTTCAGTTCTTTCTGGCTTGGTCCATTTTTTTGAAAAAGATTTATTTATTTATTTATTTATTTATTTATTTGAAAGGCAGAGGAACAGAGATGAGAGAAGAGGGAGATAGAGAGAAAGAAAGAGAGAAGGAGAGAGATATCTTCCATCTGCTAGTTTACTCTCCAAATGCCTGCAACAGCCAGAGCTGGGCAAGGCTGAAACCAGGAACAAGAACTCCATCCATGTCTCTCACTTAGGTAGTAGGGGCCCACTTGGGCCATCGTCTGCTGCTTTTCAGAAGCGGGGCAGCCTGGACTTGGACAGAGCTCCAATATGGGGTGCCAGTGTTGCAAGTACAGTTCAGTCTGCTGTGCCACAATGCTGGCTCTGAATTTCACCATTTTTTGCCTTTCATCCTCACTTTCATGGCTCAATTTAAATGTCATATGCTACCTCCTCCTTGTAGAACTCTTTAGCTTTCTGAACTTCAATTTATTATTTTATCCTGGCTATTTCATTATTACAAGTGTGTTCCTTTGTTGTAGAATCCAATAAACTCTAAGATTCTCTCTTGTTCTAATAAGACTGCAATTTCCTTAATGGTAGAGTTCATGTCTCATTGATCCTTCTCTTCCTGTGGTGCCCTTTGTATAATAGGCTCTTGATATTTTCTTACTTGAGTAAATGAAAATGTAAATTTTTTTGCTTTTAAAATAATGTGTTATTGTGGATAAGTCACTCAGTTTTTGGCTTTTTTTTTTTTTCGTTATTTTTGTCTTTCCAATAAAAAGGGGGGAAATTATAGCTCTTTATCCTAAGTTTGTTTTAAAGACAAAATAATTTGGAAAACCTTGGAAATTGTACTGTCAATTGTAAGATTTTTGGCTTATGGCATTTCAGTGTTTACTGCTTTTTTACAAATTTGAAGAAAGCTAATGAAGATTGAATGAAGTCCAAGTTGTATTTTAAGATATTTTACAGTAGTCTTTTGTCACACCGTTGCCAAAAGTTTAATGTTTTAAGTAAGAAATACAGAATATAACCTAAATTTTATTTTTATGTAAAATGTCATAAGCTATAAAAGATATTTTAACTGGTTTTTATTCTTAATTAAGGTATCATAATAAGAAACTGCAACTTGAAGCAGAACCTGAGTTGTTTCAGTATGACCTATACCAATGACTAGTGTTGGCTTTCTAGGTTACTGTTTTGGATCTTGTTTGTAACTCAGAGGGTATATTTCTCTCCAATTAGCTCTTATACTTGGGCCTTGCTAGCCTTCTGAATGTATGAAACTGATTTTGAATGTGTTCTGCTTTTACATCCTTCACACTCAGATGCATTTAAATACAGTATTCTGACAATACTACTGCAAATTACCTAGTTGGTACTCTTTTGGAGGGAAAGATAAAATCCTGTGTATTTACAGTCATCCAAATTTTGTTTGGAATTTGATTACTAAGCTTTGCATACATAAAATGAAATTTTTGGAAATAGATTTTAGTGAACAGAACCTTTGCTGTCTATTAGAAGGTCTACATTTAAGTGTGGAAAATAATGTTTTGGAAAAATTTGTGTCATTATTTTTGTGCTTCTGTCATTCATATTCTCATAAAGTAATGTTTATTGAATGTTCATAGTATACTAGGAGTTTTCTATTATACTGATTTTTTTTTGCTGTCCATTAAACCAAATCCACCATAGAATATATTTTAATTATGAGTAGGGATCTGCTTTCCAAGATTCTTTAATTTCCATTTATATTAATGTCTTAACTTTTGCTATTACTGTCACTGACTCCCTAATGCTATTTATCATATAAGATATGGGTTGTCAGCTCCCTTGGGAAACTTTCTTCACAGTACTAAAACAGAAATATAGTTTCTTTCTTTGTATTCTGTGGGAAGTTTTTAGTGTGTCATTATCATAGTTGTTTTGTTTGCATGTCTTCTTTGAGCTAAACTATGAATTCCAAGATAGCGAGACAAACCTTCTTTGTCTTCGCATATCCTGTATAGTTCTTAGATGGTTTGTATCACTGCCCAGTACTAAGAGACCTGTTTAACCAGTAGTATCTGTATAAGGGATGATTTAAGACAACTGTCACACTTTCCAATATGGTGGTCAGAACTTCAGGTTGTGAAACGGGGGTCAGTATATCAAACACAAGAGCTTAAGCTTTTAGGAGGAAAGCCATTATATGTTGCCAGTGCTAAATGGACTGTAAGTTTGAAGTAACCAGCTAAGTGGGCTGTCCCTTTCAAAATAATGTTTTCTGAGGTTTTTTTTTTTTAACCTGGGTGAATTATTAATTCCTTGTGTGATCCTTAGTGAGAGAGAGATCCCCTTTCTGAGATGCAGTGAAATGCGAGGAGAGTGTCCAAACATAATAAGTATTATGTTTGATGTAAATCTCAGGTCCAAATAACTCTAAAATATTTCTGAATATTTAACATTCATAGAATAATTGACTTGGGAGCCAAAGTAGATACCAAGTGACTCTTGGGAGGCAGTACAGCAGATGGACATTTCTGAGTTAATGTAAACTGAATGTAACTGACAAGGATGGAATGAATCTGACCAGCAAAGCAAGTGAAATGGAGATGAGAAGATGGAATTCTATTAATTTTAAATGGAGTTATATATTATGAATAGTTTTACAGATAGCTATTTGCTTAATGCAAAATAATTTAGGGTAAGTACATAGAAAATAATGTTAGAGTGATCTGATCCATTTCATTTTATTGTAGACATTGTCTGGAAATAGAAAACTTGGAAAAATTTTATAGTAGGATTGAAAGTTTAAGTTGTTAGTATTCTGTTATTTTAGATAAAGGGGGCAAACAAAAAGGAAATAGTCTTCAACCTTGTAATAAAAGGCCCAAGAAAAAAATTGAATACTCTGTGTAATGACTATGGCTTTGTTTCTAAAAAGCCTGTTCATTATGGAGTAAGAAAATGATTATACTGTTTTAGTTGGTTAGAATTCTTTTCCCTTTTTAACATATAGTAGCTCTTTGGCTCCATTGATCATTTTATATTTTTCCTACCATTTGAAGTTCTTGTTCATTGTAAGATTTTTGGCCCTACTTCTATGGTAAGCAAGTGTAGTCAGTGTGGAGCTCTTCAGTCAGTCATAGAGTCTGATAATGCAGTCAAGGTGATACGATTTAGGATTATGAAAGTGGTTTCCACACAGTGGATTCAAGAGAAAGCAAGGCACACTTGGTAATACCAAAGAGAGTGTCAAAGATTAATCTGACATTGCTATTCCATCTCAAAAAACCCAAGGCCTTTAAAAAAAAAAAGCAGAATTGTTTGATTCTGTCCATCAAACTTAGAAAATTGCCTTGGAAACCAATATTATGTTTTCTCTCTTCCCTTCAGGACAAGGTATATTCCATTTTGGACCACTTCAACTACCTTACCAGGCAGCACCAGGTCTTCATATGCTTTAAGTTTATCTTCTACAATGGAAAAGATCTTTTCTTGAATGTTCATATTTTCATCTTGAGAAGGCAATATATGTAGGATGGGTTAAGCAGTTGTAAATGAATATGACAACGTAGAAGAGTGCTTTTTGGGAGTTTTACTTTATATACACATATATAATATTTTCCAGTCTGGTTTCAGACCCCGGCATGGCTTGGAGACAGCGTTGGTGTGTATGAAGGATCTTCCTCGAATGAAGGATTTGGGACACCTTTCCATGATGATTATATTAGAGCCTCAGCTGCTTTCGTGTTGGTCATGAGGTGATGCTGAACCGAATGCTTGAACTAGCAGGAGTGGCTGGGAGTGCATTGGAGTGGTTCCGTTCATTCCTTCCGGGTAGGTACCAGCTAGTGTTGTTGGGTGAAACATGGATACAGAGGGTCTTCCTGTATGGAACCCAGTAGAATCCCTCATTCCCTTGCTCATGTTTAGTGGGTGTGAGAGGACAACTGGACACTGAAAGCCAGGCAGTGTGAGTTGAATGACTGGAGAAGGTTATGAGAGTATGTTCCAGACTGATGTCACTCACCGACGTTGTATCTGTTTGTCAGTGTGACAGTGCAGACTAGAATGGAAGCTGAGAAAGTGTGACTTGTTGGAAGGTGAAAATCTGGGAGGCTGTGGTATGCTTTCTCATTTCTCTGCTGAATTACACTTGTGTACACTGTGGCTACATTTTGAGCACAAATTTATCTGAACATGTAAATCTCATTGTAATTTAGGCAGAGATGTTTTATTTCCCTTTCTGGTTTATATCTAGAGCCTTCTTCCTTATGAACATTGACTGCATCTCCATAGTCTTTCTTACTAAAGTTGTAGTCTACTTATTCACCCTTTTGCTTGGGGCTCTTTGAAGTAAAGCAGCCTGACTAATAAATATTCTTGAAGCTGATGGCTGATTTTTCCCAGTGAATGTTTTATCTTCACCAAAACACTTCGTTATTTTGACTCTGTTTTACTAAGAATCAAATTGATACTTTTAAGGAATTTGCAGCACAAATGATGACTCTTCCTTTCCTTAAATTATTTAACCATTTTAAGTTTATATAAGGACTATACTGTAGTTTCTTGCATTTTGAACATATTCCTTAGACATTTGGTGCTTCTTTTTGGTTAATTATTTATATACTATGATTTTAGTTATTTTCATTAGAGTAATGAAAAGCTTGCAGAATATTGAGTATGGAGAACGTTTATTAGGTCTGAGTGTGGAATATAGGTAAAGAACTGAAAATAAGAATCACAGATGTTTGTGTCTGTAAATATCATTAGAACTGTCTGTTGAATGTCATTTTGGCAAAAGGGCAGGAAACTAACATTTATGCAGTAACCGATCAGTGTGAGGCACTGAGCCAAGCAGTTTCTATTTTTTAGCTCATTTAATCCACACAGTAACATTGAGAAGTGGGTGCTGTTTCTTCATTGTACAGTTGAGGAAATTGATGCTGGGAAAAGTTAGGTACCTTGCCTCGCTGGAAGATCTGATAGTTGAGCCTGGGTCTGGCTGATTCCAAAGCTTACTCTTTCCATCACAGTTGGTGACAGGCAAATGTTAGACTTGAAATGAGGGCCAAGAGGAAAAGAAAAAGAAGAAAAACATACCTGTTGGGAGGCATGAGCAAACCAAAGAGGAAATGAAAGACATAGGAATGTGTGACTGTAATTTTTTTTTAAACTTCTAGTTAGTTAAAACACACTTTGACAAAAGGAACAATTTTAGGATCATCAAATGTTTACTATTTAAGGGCTGAGGAAGTTTAGAATTTCAGATTTTATATGTTTGTTTTGACATTTATTCACTATCTGTTCTGAAAATGAAGTAACAATACTCCACATTGGAGCTTAGAAAACTACTTTAAAGATTAATGCTTAAAAGTCAATCAGGGGCCGGCGCCATGGCTTAACAGGCTAATCCTCCGCCTTGCGGCACCGGCACACCGGGTTCTAGTCCCGGTTGGGGCACCAGATTCTATCCCGGTTGCCCCTCTTCCAGGCCAGCTCTCTGCTATGGCCCGGGAAGGCAGTGGAGGATGGCCCAAGTCCTTGGGCCCTGCACCCGCATGGGAGAACAGGAGAAGCACCTGGCTCCTGGCTTCGGATCAGCGAGATGCGCCGGCCACGGCGGCCATTGGAGGGTGAACCAACGGCAAAAAGGAAGACCTTTCTCTCTGTCTCTCTCTCTCTCACTATCCACTCTGCCTGTCAAAAAAAAAAAAAAAAAAAAAAAAAAGTCAATCAGGTAGGCCAGAGCCAGGGCTCAATAGGCTAATCCTCCACCTGTGGCGCCAGCACACCGGGTTCTAGCCCTGGTGGGAGCCTCCGATTCTGTCCCGGTCACTCCCCTTCCTGTCCAGCTCTCTGCTGTGGCCCGGGAGGGCAGTGGAAGATGGCCCAAGTGCTTGGGCCCTGCACCCACATGGGAGACCAGGAGAAGCACCTGGCTCCTGGCTTTGGATCAGTGTAGTGTGCTGGTCGCAGTGCACCGGCTGCGGCGGCCATTGGAGGGTGAACCAACGGCAAAGGAAGACCTTTCTCTCTGTCTCTGTCTCTCTCACTGTCCACTCTGCCTGTCAAAAAAAAAAAAAAGTCAATCAGGTAGCAATTATCTGAGCAAGGACAGTATTTGCAAGCAAATTCCAGTTGTTTACTGTTGACAAAAGTGTGTTTCTTAATATGTCTGCAAAAATTTTCTATGTGGAACCTTACGTTAGTAATACTCTTATGTATAACATAGTGCATATGACAGAAAATATGGTGAATTTTTGTGTTCTTCTTAAAGAATAATTTGTAAGGAATTTTAGTAAATAGTTTTTATCTTTGAATAAAGTTGGGTTCCTATTAGTTTTCTTTTTTTAATGATGGGTAGCTGTCTCCCACCATCACAGTAGATTTATTTCAGTCATGGCCAGAAGAATGTTGTTTCTGGACTTATAAAGTGATATTCGGAAATAGAATGGTTCTGTAGTCTATATTAAGGTTATTATTAATTATGTTGCTTATATACTAGGAAGCAACCTCTACTGCTTCTCCTTCCCCTAAACAGTAAAGCTCTTTAGAAATAATGATTTTCAGTGTCAGTGTTATCTTAACATCTCATGAAGTAGCATTCATAATTGAATTCAGCACCTTAAGATTTCCTGACTTGGGTTAAGTGAAATATTGATTTCATGAAATTACGTGGCAGGTGCATCAAGGAAGTGTTTCCTGAAAGCTTTAAATGGCTATGTCAAACCTCCAGAATATTAATTCAAGTTAAATGAGTGGGTTGGAGTTGTGCTTACCTTAATAATGATTTCTGCCAAATGGCCAGAAGCTTTGATATCCCAGGTTGTATTTTTAGAAAGATTGAAAAATGAAGGAAGACAGAAGAACTTTTCGGTATTGTTCCATAAACATACATAGTGGTCTATAATTTCAGCAACTGTTTAATCAGTTGCCATTTGCTTAGTTGATTAAATAGGCCCTCAGGTTTAAAATAATTTTTCTTGGACTTTTGCCTTAGCTCACCAATTCCCTTCCTTTCCACCCCGAATATATTTACATATTGTTCTTCTTTTTCATTACTGGAGTTGTTCTCTAGAGAGTCCCTGTGTACTTGGTTAGACCATTGATACTGCTGTCAAATAATATACAGCAACTCTTGTTTTGTCTGAAGATAACATTTTTCCTCTTGGGTCATCAAAATGCGCATTTTTCCTAGGGATGATGTTTATTTCTATAAAACAGAGGTAATACATATATAACCTATTAGTAGAATTACTTTTGGAATTTAATAATGTGGATGTGGGTATAATTTTATAGTTTTTAAAAACTGTTAGCCTGAAATACCATTATTTATTCTCTTTAAACATTTGCATCAATCCTGGTCATCCTAATCTTTATTTTATTGAATTTTCTGTATGGAAATGTATTAATATCAATGTGTACCAAATATGAGCATTTCTGCAACCCCTGCTCCCAACCTTAGCCACTTGTGAATCATATTTCCCCAAGGATGAAATTAAAACGAGAACTAGGCGTATTAAATTTCTCTCAGGCATATTGCTGCATTCTTATGATGTATTTTTAAGTGTCGCATACTAAGTTTGAGGAAAGGAAGGATGCCTAAAATCCCTGGTCTTTGTATTTGTATTTCCTTTCCAGAGTCAGTTGTTTCCATAAGAAGTCTTAACCTTGAAATTAGTTCTGCTCTGAAGTGGTTTGTTTTTGCTGTATATTCTATCTGAATTTTAGGGATATATTTCACAAAACATACTTTATAGTTATTTTTTCTAGAGAGCTATGTTTACTAAATATCTTCATATGGTAACACTTGTGATCAAAATAGAATATCACCATTAAATAACGTATCATGAGCATGTAAGTGGACAAAGAGGAGGAAGAGGGAAGAGCAAGGAGTGCTAAATTAGATTGGCATTTGTTGAATGCCAATCTTAACAGTAGTGGTCGGTTTAGTTATTTTTAGACATTTCCTTTATCAGACATTTTAAAGGTAAAATTTTTCCCATAGCCAGCAAAACTCTGAGCTGAATTTTCTTGACAGTCTGCTGATCAAGGAATTTCAGAGGAGTACTGGAGTCTTTTGCAGTAAAAAAAAGGATAGGAGAGTGAATCAGAAATTAAGTAATGGACAAGAAATCTCCGATGATTTTCTTTTGAACTGTGTGTAGCAAACCATTGCAAATGATAACATTTTATTGGTCACATAATTTGATAATTCATTTTATGTTGAAGAAGATATAACCATGGTAGAAAATTGAAATACTAAAATTTATGCCATTGGAAAAAATTAGGAAAAAAGTTAAATATAACATTTAAATTTACCTTAACAGAAAGTAACTTTTCACACTTAGAAGATATAAAAAAAGATACACAGCAAAAGATGCATGTAGTAGGCTACATCACACTTTATGTATCTTCATATCAAAAATGTAATACTGTAATAATCAGCTGATGGAGAAAATATTGATAACTGATACAGAGGTGTTATATAAAGAAATTAATAAAATCATAAGAAAAACATAATGACCTGAAAGTGTCATGATAAAAGATAAAAGCAAAAATGCTCCAGTTCTTAATACTAAGGAAAAAGCAGTATTCTATATAAACATTTGATCTTACTAGTAATAGTAAAAATAAAACTTTGTTAAGAAACCCTTGCAGTTTTTTTAGTTTACCTAATAAATTAATCAGTCCGTACACTTCACGTTGATTCCAAGTGTTGCTTTTTAATTTTACACATATGACTGGTGAGTGTATAAATCAGAGACATTGACTGAAAAGTCAGTTGTCATTGTTTAGAAAAGGCATTTAAAATAATTTACTTCTCACGAATGCCACTTATGCAAACCTATCTGAAGAAAATATTCCTGATTTTAAAGATGGTATCATATGATCTATCAGAGCTTTTTTCAATTGTAAATAAAGGACATTAAATGTTCTCTGGTAATATCATTGGTTTTCAACCATGGCTGCAAATAGAATCATTTGGAAATATATAAGAAAAAGCTAATGCTCTATCTAGTAGTTTTTATTTAATAGATATGGAATTGGCCTTGAAATGAACATTTTAAAGATGTTTCTTAAGAATTCTGATGTACAATCAGTTTGATAATAACTGCCTTGATTTTGATACAATATTTTTAACTATTTAATGTGGTATTATGATATTATTTGATAGTATGGAAGAGTACAGTATGAAACATAATATTGTGATTCAACATTTAGGTAAATTGTAACTTTAAAATAGAAAAGAGAAAAACTAGAATAAAATTTACAAAATTCTCACAGTTGCTTTAAGGAGTGGGGAATTTGAGTGATTTTTCTCATCTTTAATTAAGAGGTGTTTAGTAATATTACTTTTTTAAAGATTTATTTATTTGAAAGGAAGAGTGACAAAAAGCAAGAGTGAGAGCGAGAGAGAGAGATAATCTTCCATTTACTGGTTCATTCCTCAAATGGCTGCAACAATCAGATCTGGGAGAGAGAGAGGGAGAGAAAGAGAGAGGAGAGAGAGAGAGAGAGAGAATCTTCCATCTACTGGTTCATTCCCCAAATGGCTGCAACAACCAGATCTGGGCCAGGCCAAAGGCAGGAGTGAGGAACTCCATCCTGGTCTTCCATGTGGTTGGCAGGGACTAAGGTACTTGAACCATCACCTCTTGCTTCTCAGGCACATTAGCTGGGACCAGCATTGCAACCTGAGATGTAGGTGTCCCAAACAGCAACTTATCCCATTACACAGCAACACCCACCCCTAGTAATGTTTCTTGTATTACAATTATAAGAAAAACTATACTGTATTTAAAAGAAGGATTCTTGCTTATCCTCTTAATGGGGCTGACATTGTGGCATAGCTGGTTAAGCCACTGCCTGCAGTGCTAGCATCCCATATGACTGCCAGTTAGAATCTCGGCTGCACCACTTCCTACCCAGCTCCCTGCTAAAGCACCTGGGAAAGCAGCAGAAGATGGCCCAAGTGCTTGGGCCCCTGTACCCATGTGGGAGACCTGAAAGAAGCTGCTGCCTCCTGGCTTTGGTTTGGGCCAACCCTGGCTATTGTGGCCGTTTGGGAAACGAACCAGTGGATGAAAAAACTCTCTGTCTCTCCCTTTCTCTCTGTAACTCTTCTTTTCAAAGAAATAAAATAAATCTTTAAAAAGATGATTCTCTTGATAACTTCCTATTTGTATTTATATGTAGGTTATTTGTTCCTATGAATACAGAGATTTATTCTGGCATCTAAAATAATCATATTCTGATGTTAGAGTATACCTTATAATTTTATAATAAAATTCCTAGAATTTTTTCCCTTTGTTTTATCTCAGTAATATTTTCTCCTATCATTTTTTTGAAGTTTGGAGTATAATAAATTCAAAACAGTCACTTTTCTCTTTTTATTACTCCATGAACGTGCCTACCAGTAGGCACTGTTCTAAAGCTCATCTATACAATGAAGGTTCCTCAATGCTTATTTTCTGCCCCAACATTAACTGTGTCATACACACCTTTAAATTAGTAAGTCTGGAACAAAATTCACCAAATTGTTTGCAAACTGTCTTCTGTATTGCACTTCTTGATTAATTATACCTCCATCTACCGCTAGTCCCTAAAGCAATCCTAAATACTTCCTCTTCCCGTAACTCACACTTCTAGTCCACATCTTTATCCTACTGATTATTTTGTTTTCCAACATACACGTATTTCTTGACTGTTTCTCTACATCTCTGCCCTAACACATCTCAACCATCAGTGCTCGGAGGGAGCTCTCACCATTTTTCCTGTAGGCCAGTGCTGCAGACTAATAACTGGTCTGTCTTCTAGGTGTGTCCCAGTTTAAATCTATATTCATGCTACCAGTAGGATGGGAGCACTTTCCTTGTTAAAATTCTCTGGGGCTCTCCATCATCTGCTATATGTACTTTAAGCTCCTAGCTGTGCAGTTTAAACTGTGGTACTTTGAAAGCCTTATAAACCATGACATAGTACATACCTTTTCACTGGATTCACATCCTTACCCTACTGTCTGTCTACTCATTGCTCTGGAAACTCCAGCGATTCATGCTCCCACATTCCACACTCAGTTCTGAGAATTTATGCCTTTTTTCATGCTACTTCCCCTACCTGAAATTGCTTCTTCATCTCTAGTCCTAGCAATATTGAAAGATTGATATGAGAGGACTGCAAAAAAAGTTATTGGAAAATTCACATCATTCTTAATTAAAATTTTTCATGTACTTTTGAAGTTATCTCATATTATCCATTATTGACTAGTTAGTCTTATTGGAAGGTAGGTATCAAAATTTTCAAAGCTTCCTCCAAACTAACAACCCAACTTTTTGGAATCTATTCTAGAGAGATAGTTCTGCATGTACTATATAAGAAGTATATATAAGACTGTTGCAATAGTGTTTTAGTAGGTAAAATTACATGCAAGTTATGTATTCTGTAATAAGGGCATATTTAGTTTATGACACATTATATCTGTTCTGTATATTCTTAAATCATAATATTAATATTAAAAGCATGTATGGAATACAGAGCAAAAATAGAGCTGTGGGAAAGTCTCCCAGTCAAGTGAAGACGCATGCCTGCCATTAGGTACTAAATGCTCTCATTTATATTGAAAATAAATCAAAACTACCAAACCATAGTGTTGAATATACTTATATGCATATATATTAATATAAATGCAAAAGTGTCTTGAGAAAAGCCATGTAGATTTTAAAAATCTTTACTTCTGAAGTAATGGAAAGGACTGAGGAGAGCTGAAAGGGATTTTTACTTTTGATTGAATGTAATGATATTCCTTTATACTTTCTATGTATTTATGCCTTCATAAAATGTTTACACATTAGCATAAGTTGAATAATTCTCAGGTGTGAATATAATAGAAGTCAAACTGTTGGCAAAAGAATAATATCAACAACCACCAATCATTTCTTTCTATTTTGAAAAAAGTTTGAAAATAAAGTAAAGCAACCATATACCAAGCACACACCAGCTGGAATGCACAGTTGTGGTCAGATATTCATAGTTGCTTCAGATTTCTTTTAAATAAAGTCCAACAGAAAAAGTTGAAATTCTTTTGATTTCCTTCTCTTTCTCCTTAGAAGCAACCAGTGCCATAGATTTTCCTTGTATTATTGTAGATGAGAATTTTACTATCAAAATGTAGGTAAAAATGTACACATCTATAGCTACAACCTATTAAACGTGTTATTTATGTTTTCCTATAATTAATAATGTCTGTTCATGAAAGTATGTTTCTGGAGCCTATACCAAAAACTGGAATTGCCAGTCTGTAGAGCAGGTGCACATTTATTTTCACTAGACTTGGCCAAATGTTTTTCTGAATTATCATATCAGTTTTTCTTCTGACTAGAGTATTTCATAATTTCTATTTGTGGATGACCTTAGCTAATATTTGAAATTGTTGGATTTAAAATTCTGTTCTACTCTGAAAATTGTGTAATGTCAGTTTATCAACAAGCTCATGATGTTTTCTCAGTGTTCCAGTCTGGCAGGGCCTGTGAAGGGAAACACAAAGTGTCATTAATAACATCGGAATCCTGGAGGAGCTGTTGTCTGAAACAGTGTAGGGGGAGGCTGAACAGAACTACATGCTAGCATAGCAGCATAGGCTGTAGTGGCTATAGCAGTGCAGGGAAGATCATGATGGACTGGGGAGATGATTGGTAGTTATTATGAGGTGACAAAAAGAGCACCAGGACCGCGGAGGAAGAAGAGAGGAGAACAGTGGGCCTTGAAGATGAGGGAGTCATGCAGCAGAGCAGCTTGAACTGAATGAACTTCAGTCAAACTGTTACCAAACACCCTTAAGTCTCAACCAGAAAAGGACTAGTGGAATCATAAAGCACACCTATTTTAAACTCATCATTTTGCAGATGAAGAAATTGAAGCATAGGTAAAATAAAAAAAATTAAATCATTTACTTAGGTTCTCTGTGAATCACATATCAGACAGAAAGTTGTCAGATTTATTGGCTTATTTAATTTAGGCATCCAAAGAGTTGATATTCAGCATGATAACTGAGGAGTTCAAGTGATGTCATTTTTCTCCCTATTTTCTTTCCATGTTTTGTTCTGCATTCCTCTGGTTAGATTCATTCTCAGTAGTTATGCAGCAGCTGATATTTTTTTGGTGTCTTTACAGCTGATGTTCTTACTGAAAACAACTTACACTCTTTCCCTTTATTTCTATACTAATTCTATAAAGATATGCAAACTCCCCCAACTGATCACTGTGACCAGGGAGATAGTTCCATCAAGCCTTCCTTCCTGATAGGGAAATCAACACCATTTTATTGACTGTTTCATTGCAATCACATTGTTAAGGACAGGAGAGTTCTTCAAAGAAAGGATTGCAGCCACATCAGCCTGTCTGATATATAGAATGTATAACAGACAAGATTGTATCCCTGAGTTTAAAAAGAATTCAGTGATATCCATCTAGGGTACTTTATGTTCACATACCCATAGTTCTAATATCTTTTTATAGTTACAATTACATTTATTTCAGTAAAAAAAAAAACTTTTTTAATACATTAGGATCGCTTGTCAGGCAATACAAAGATCTATAAGTATGTGTCTGACCCCTGTGGAGTTTCCAGACTTCTTGGAAGTTGTAAGAGCAGGGAAGTTAGAAGTGTAAACAACTTTCAGAAAGGATGAGAGGGAAAGTGTTGAGTT
The DNA here is from genome assembly GCF_033115175.1 of Lepus europaeus. Lineage (NCBI taxonomy): Eukaryota > Metazoa > Chordata > Mammalia > Lagomorpha > Leporidae > Lepus > Lepus europaeus. Next base: position 81,961,842 of record NC_084835.1, read on the forward strand.
TTTTCTAGAGGAAGAGAGGTATCTTATGATCACAAAAGGCTTCACCATCCAAGTAGTTGTTAAAAATCTCTTAAATATTTGAGTGACAAAGTGCAGTATATTAGTCATGGGAGACGATTCCAGGCACAGAGTTTCATATAAGCCAAAGCAGAGAGATGGGAAACCATAAAAAACTGTGATTTACTGAGTTGGATAGGATTACAGGGAGTGGCTGGGAGTTGAAGATAAAGATGAGGTTGGTGCCAGTTGTATAGTAGAGAAGCCTGTGTCAGGCAGTGGAGTTTGTGCTCGCTTTAGTGGGCAGCGAAAACCACACATTAAAACAATAAAGCCAGTGAATGGCACAGCCTGAGAGGGAGACTGGGAAATGTGGTGTTTTTTTTTTGTTTTTTTTGTTTTTTTTGTTTTTTTAATTTTAAATAAGAAAATCATCTGGCCCTAGTGTGTAGAATGAATTGAAGTAGGGAGGTGTTGAAGATGGAGAATGATTGGGAGCTTAAAATCACCCTCTTGTAAGTGAGGTAAAGATCCTTTGCAGCTAAGATGGAAGGAAGTAAAAATGCAAATTCAGAGGTGAACTTGGTTGAGGCTTTATGGAGGCAAGCTAGTTGGAATAGTCTAAGAATTGCTTCAGTCATGGTTAAAGAGGAGAAGGCTTGTACCCAGGGCTGAGTGAGGGCAGAAGGGAAGCAGGAGGCAGATCTGTGGGTTGGTGGTAGGGGATGAATGTGTGGATTTTCATAGTAGGTTTTCATCTATTAAGTAATGTAATATCATAAATACATATATTTTCAACTGTCTATGGATATCATTTGTAAATTTTCCAATGCTGTTTAATGCTCCTGAGTACACATTTCAATTTTACAAATTTACACAGGGAAAAATCATCACATTAAACTTTTTTAACAGAAAAAAGATATTTTAAATTGTTTTAAAGTAACCTTGTAATATTTAGATCATAAAATTAAGCATTCCTGGGAATGGTGACTGCTAAGTACATTTCTCCTGGTGATCCTCTCTATTTAAATGTGGTACAGCATTACCCCAAGTATATTCTTTGGCATATCATAAAAGGAGATGTTGCTGATATTATGGTGAATAAGATCCCTTTTGTTAGATATGGGTAGGAAACATGGAGTCAAGCTAGATTGTTTTAGAGACTTTCATATACATGTATTATTAATATAGTTGGTGAGTTTGCAAGAGGAGAATCAACATTGCATAAATTTGGCGATTTATTTGGAGCATCATTGGGATGACTATCCCATAGAACAGGTATTGGAAATGTGGCAGAATTAATTATGGGTGAAAAAATGGAAGCGTCTCATTGGCTACAAGAATATAGAAATTTACATTTCAATATGAAACTAATTTGTCATCTCATATAATTGTAACATCTGTTCTTTTCTTTAATATATTAAGTTCACTAGTTTATTTTGGAAGATACATTTTTGGACGAATTGAAAATATTCTCTTTGAGTTTGCAGAGGTGGGAAATAGTATATGCCTTGAAGAGACACTTATGGCTGTGGGTTGATTGCAGGTGCATTGGAGTTGATACTATAAAAAAATCCGTGCATGATCATATCTCAATCATATCCTTGCAAGAAACTGAGGATAACATTGAAATTCTAAATGTTTTTCCTCTTTGTCACTTGCCTCAAGGATGCCTTTTTTCTGCATTCCATCTTTTCACATGTATTCAGAAAATTGAGGTCAGCTCAGCCTACAGTTCTATTATGTGGAAAGCACTGTGAGAGTGCAAATTTATTTCAAGATTAGTTTGAGATACATAGTGTGCTCAGTAAATATTTGTTCAGTGAGTGGATTGTGTTTTTTCTTTAATGATCAAGTCATTGAAGAGACATCTGAATTTGGATCTGAATTCTTTACATTTCTTAAAGTTCTTTCTTCCTTGGTTTTCATGGGTAGTATCAGCTGAGAAAGACAACCAAAAAAGTCATCTCCTGCAGCTCACTTTTTAATTTACAATATTTGAAATCTACCCTGAGAAAGTCATTGCTATATGTGGTGTTGGGTGAAGATGGTGCCAACCACCTTACCATTAAGCAACATCTGGCTTTTCTTTAGGTGTATCCTCCAGGTGTTAAATATACTTAGTATTCCAGGTATACAAAGTGAAGGAGGTAACTATGGAGAGAGAATATGGGATAGTAAAACGAACACAGGCTCTGGAATTAGGTAGAATATGAATTTCAGCTTTATCACTTCATTTTGTTATGTGGTTTCAGTAAGATCCTTAATCTTCAAGATTCAGACACATTTATAAAACTGGGACTCATGCCTACATTTTATGATAGCTGTAAGGAATGCAGATAAGAGTTTTGAAAGCCCAGGCACATTATAGATGCTCAATAAATGGTAACTGTAATAATAGATATGTGTGGCTATCATTCTTTTCCATTCTGTGTGCTGCTGTTATTCAACCCTTACTGAATAAGGTATTGATTTTTTAACATGCTATACATGTGAAGGCAATCATTTAGGGATACAGTACATATGCCCATGTCTTCAGCTATTTTTGCTAATGAGAAGAAAATGTTGTTAGACATTAAACAATACATTGCCTGAACCAATTCTTTAAATGAGGTATGAAATAATAATTCCTTTTCATTTACCATTCTTGGTAGATGTTGGTTACTTTGAGTAGTGATGAGAGTAATAATAATAGCTCACAGTTGTTGAACACTTACAACATGCCAACACTGTTCTAAATGCTTAGCCCTCTATGACACACTGACTTCGTTATCTGTGTTTTATATCTGATGAACATGAGACCGAGTCTGATGTGATGCAGCCGGTGAATAGTCTGACATATTCAAACTCGGGCTAACTGGCTCCCACACCCTCAGTCTTGTTCATTGTACTCTCCTCCCTTTCATCATATAGACAGAGTAATACATGTGTGTCACAATACATAGCTGTATGTAGAGGTACAGTTGCCAGTATCTATATATGTGGCACATTCTTTTTTCCCCTTTAATTCAAGAATTTCTATAATGCTGTCAGGGATATAAAACTAAAATGTAAATGGCATACTCCCTTCTTTTAAGAGCCTGCTACCCCAATAATTGAATTAGGCTTTAAAAGATTCTCCATTCTTCAAATGGAGAATAATAGAGTCATTTCAATTGGGGAAGGTTAGAATAAATTTGTCAAATGCTGTCATGTCAAAAGGTATGCCACTCAATAGATAATTTGAACTTTAATATGTAAGTAAAATATTAATTAATGAACTTTTTAAAGTTATTTTGTGACAATTCTTTACTTTATTTCTATAATTAAAGACAATCACTTCACCACCTATTTTAATTGAAGTTCTTTGAAAATTATAAAATAGATTTTATGTTTCAGTTTATACTTCTAAACAGCTATTCCATAGTTTCCTTATAGAGCCTATTTTAAGATAATACCAACCAAGTTTTTGACTTTGTATTAATGTGTTGGAATTTTTGCCTTTTAAAACACAAGGTCAGGTTACTGGGTAGGGCTGATAAATCAGTTTAGTCTTTCTAGTGGTAGCATGGTAGTTTCTATAAAGTAAATGAAAGGTCTAAGTTCAAATGACTTTATATTTTAGGAAGAATGTCTTTTATATTATTCAAGCCAATCAGAGATACACATTAAAGTTTGGAGTCTGAAATTCTTTCTTTAAATTGAGAATTGAATTGCATGACATATTATTTGGTAATTATTTCTTGTATGAATTTCTCCACCTGATAAAAGGGTTTCAGAACTACATTTCTTTCTTTACCTTAGAGATATGTTGAATATTGAAAATCACATAGATATCTTCACAAAGAAATTTGCAAATTTTATTTCCTTTAAATATGAATTACATTTCTAACTATACCTTAGAGACATGTTGAGTATTGAAAATCATGTAGATATCTTCACATAGAAATTTATAAAGTATCTCTCTTTTAAATATTACCCATTCCTTGTTTGGATTGATGGGTTGTTGTTATTTATTTTTATATTTTTCTAATCTCTGTTATTCCTCACATGTCAGTGCTTATTAAAAATTTCATCAGTAATCTTAGAGGTGCCATGAAGTTAATGTGGATATTTTTTGTGTACATTTTTTGGTTAATGTTTTGTGCTGGAATTTAGATAATATACAACTATAATTGCATATATATATATATATTGCATACATTCATGTCTCATTCAGAGAACTAAAAGAACTCTAAATTTTAACATTTTAGTTTCAACTTTTTTTTTTTAATCTGACAGGCAGAATTAGACAGAGAAAAAGGTCTTCCTTCCGTTGGTTCACTCCCCAAATGGCCACTACGGCTGGCGCACTGAGCTGATCTGAAGCCAGGAACCAGGTGCTTCTCCTGGTCTCCCATGCGGGTGCAGGCGCCCAAGCACTTGGGCCATATTCCACTGCCTTCCCGGGCCACAGCAGAGAGCCGGACTGGAAGAGGAGCAACCGGGACTAGAACCCGGTGCCCATATAGAATTCTTCACTAGCAGTAATATTTCTAGAAAATAAAAACTTAGTTTTGCCTCAGTTTTCTAGGGTAGTGTTTAAACCATCTAGGGTATTGATTTTTTCAGCTGATGCAGATTCTGTAACTATATATGTTTAGGAGTCATCCTTTTTCACTGGTAAAAATGGTTTATTCTCCTCCATTAGTATGGACATGCTCATTAGAAATAAAAATAAATAATCCAAGAATACTAATTTTTACATTTTAAGAACATTTCTTGTGAAATGTAACATATAGGATGATAAGTGCACTGATTCTGTTGTACAATTTAATTTTCACAAAGTGAAGAAATATATACTGTGTGAAGATCTGAAATCTTACCAACACCCCAGTGGCCTGTGTAGTTTACTCTTAAAAATATATCCTTTATAATTAAAACTGTTTTGAAAGGTAATACTTGAAAAAAGCTAGAACTGTGTTTTTTGATAGAAGAGTAAACATATCACTGTTTATATTAATAGCAGTTAATACGGTAACTGTCTCATCATAGTGTTTACTAATGCCTTGTTAAATTTAAGTCTTTAGACTTCTATTTATGCAAATTAATTTTTGATGCTTTTGTATTTGAAAAATGAGATTTAGCATTTTTACAAGAAATAGTTTTCATCTAGAATTTTTATTAAGATTAAGATTTGAGTTACTTAAATATTGTCTTACAAAGTACTATTATTTTATATGTAAATGAACAGAGGCCCTTGATTATGATATTATCTTTGCAAATAGTGTTCCTATAGCATTCCCCAGGTAGTCTTCCAGTGACTTTAAAATTATTCAGATAGGCTAACCATTCCTTCCACTATGTATTCTCTAATAGCAAAATTCTATGTGTTGCATCAGCAATTTGATAATATAAAGGAATGGTTTTGTGTATTTCACACAGCACTGGGACTCTGCATAGCATCTCTGGGGGTTCTTTGATGTCTAGACAGTTTCAATTATGACTGCTCCCCTGCCTCCAAATTCCACCCCTGTTCTGCTTCAGGGGTTGTGGGAAATGAAAACAAACCAGAAGGGTTCCACAACCTTATAGTCTAGCGGGAAAAAAACAAACAAGTAGAATAAACTGTATATCTACAATGGCAGGTGCATAGGAAAGGGCCTGATTATAAGGAATGGAAGAATGAACAGAATTTGGGGCAGATATTGTCCTGCTTATTTACTTCTAATTGTATGTAAATATGGAATACATGTGCAATGGGAACAAAATGAAAGCATTACAGAAGTATTACAGAAGAAAATCAGGTTGCCTTTTAGCCCAAAGCCCCAGTTCTTTCCTCTCCACCTCCCCATAGGCAACCAAATCTAAGACTTTGGCGTGTTCACTGTACATTGTCAAATTTTTTGAAATGGTAAGATGGAAACTTGTGTTTTAAGCTATAAAACTAACTTTTATTTCTTCCTTCCTTTTGTTTTCCTTGTATAATTCGGGATGTCATGGTTCTTCCCATTCATCTGATTAGAAAGTAAGTAACTTGAAACTTCAGAGATTTTATTAAATTGTTGATGTTTTATGGCTTCATATACACATATACATATTCTGTTATCAAATTTTAATTTTTTAGTTCTGATTGATGTGATTAACTTGTGCATTAACTGAAGAAAATAGTTTTTAAGAAATTAAAATTAAGAATTGTTGCCTATAATGTGTTCATGATATCTCAGAATACAGATTCGATCATATTTGTGTAATCGTCTCTCTTACCTGCAGATAATCATTGTGTGTTAAATTCAAATAGGTAGGCAGATTTATATATTTTCCCATTCTATTTTTTCTAAATATAAAAATAATGTTTTCTAAACTTTATGGCATTAATGAGAATAATGGCAATAAGTAAATGATATAGATTTTAAAAGTGTATGTTCCTTATTCCACATTGAATGTTACCTTTTATTAAGCATTTAAATTCTATTGTTGCTAATTTTTGTGTTGTTCTTAAATAAAATGGATCAGAATAATTAGACTCTTTCTCCTAAAAAGTCTAAGTGATATGCTTAAAACAAAGTGACTAATTGAGTGATTTTGTTGCATAAAATTCATTTGATTGCAAAATATTTTCTAATTCTTTGCCAATATATAGTTTTGAAATAAAACAAATTTCATATGATTGCTCTGGGAAAAGATTTGGGGAAATTCCAGTAGGCACTGAGACTTTGGGAAATGTACTGTCATGTGATATGAATTACATATTTCTGAATTTTTCTGTAGTAGTTCTTGAGCTTATTGAGTTAAACAGTATGATTTAATTATCATATTCAATAGAGATTATTTGTAGGGTACTGGGTACTCATCATATATGTTTGCAGCAAACACCTTTTCTAAAAAAAGAGATTATTTATGTATTTTGAAAATCAGAGAGAGAGAGAGAGTTAACTTCCATCCATTGGTTCACTTGCTAATTGGCCACAATGGCCAGTGCTGGGCCAGGCTGAAGCCAGGAGCCAGGAGCTTCATCAGGGTCTCCCACACGGGTAGCAAGAGTGTAAACACTTGGGCCATCTTCTGCTGTTTTTCCTGGGCCATTAGCAAGGATCTGGATTGAAAATGAAGTAGCCAGGATGGGAACCAGAGCCCCTAGGGGATGCCAGTTTTTCAGGCAACACTTTACCCACTGTGCCACAATGCTAGCCTTTAAACTGCTAGTGTCTTTAAACTGCTATTTAATAGCAGATTTAGTGTCTACAATTATCTTTAGGTTATTGTACCGTAGAAAATATAAATTATAGTGGTGTTACATTTGCTCAATATTTCTTAGTTGCCTTTAAATCTGTATTATTCTTTAATGTCTTTTTTTTTTTTAAAGCAATGCCTCTAACCTTTTTTAATTAGTTATTTTATTTCTTTGAGGGAGACACAGAGAGAGCTCCCATCCATTGCCTCACTCCCCAAATGCCTGAAAGCTAGGAACTAAACCTAAGTATTCCTTGTGGGTGGCAGGGACACACTACAGAATCCTTCATTGCTGTGTCCCAGGGTGTGCATTAGTGGGAAGCTGGAAGGAACTGGAACCTAGGCCCTCAGATATGGGAAGAGGGCCTCCCAAGTGCCATTTTAATCACAATGCCAAATGCCTGTCCCTCTTTAAAATTCTAAATCTGAATCCTGAATTGTGTGCTTTAAGATCTTAGGAACCAACAGAGAGAATTCTGTAAGGTTTCATGTTAGGTGAGCAATTTTATTAAGCTATATTTTTGAAAGTCTACATTATGTCATTTTTATATATTAGATTCTGTTTTACTTGTCATGTTAACATCTTTTTGCCAAGTCTCTATGGAAAGTCTGTATTTCTGACAGTTTCACTAAATTAAAACTCCAAAATCTGGCATAATCATCCCCAGCTTCAAATTTTCTGTGCTTTTGTCTGAAGGGTGTACCGTAAAAATAACATATTTTTCAGAATTCAGTATAACCTCTGATGCATTATTTATCTGGAATTCATTCGTGCAGACATGAATAAATTTTACTTTATGGGTGTGCCTGGGCCACTTCAAATATAAGCAAAAATCATTTGTGAGGGAAAATAATGAAATGAGGTTTGTAGGCTTGTAGCAGCTTCATGAGGAAAGATATTACATAAGCAGACAGCATATAACTGTGTGAACTTTAGTGTTACAGCTGCATTATTCTGTATTAGGATTTTTATTAGGATTGTTTTTGTATTAGAATTGTATTTGTATTAGGATTGTTATTTCCCATCAGAACTAGTGGAACCATATTTATATGTTAGCACAGACAAGCAGCTTCCTAAAATAATAAAGAGTATTCATATTATTGTAATACTATAAGCCTTTAGGACCACAATGCATATGCATGTTGACTTGCAAAAGTGTCTTCTTACAACTCAGAAAATTTGATTGCTTAGCTCTGTTGGTAAGTGACAGGTTGGATAATCACAAATTTTAGGAAATTCTTAATTTAGTAACAGAAAGTTGTGTTTTTATCACAGAAATTGAGAGTTTGAAAGTGTAATTTCTTAAAGACCTTTTTGACCCAGAATATTTTGGAATAAATACTCATAACTCCCAAGAGGTATGTGGGGTGAGGCTAAGGCTTCTAAGGAAAATCCATGTGACCAAATATTGATCTGGTAGTGTATTAACAAGTACAATATATATGGAAACATAACTGAATGAAAGCAATAATTATAGCTTGCAAAAAATACTGATTTGCAAGTAAGACATAAAACATGGTATAAAATCTACTCCAGGAAATAAATATATTTGTCACATTTCATAAACATCTTCCCAAGTGTATATATTCCAATAAAGTTTGTGCTTTATGGTTTGGTATTTTTAATCATTATTTTAATGGTATTTGATTTCTTTAAAAAATGATTCCTTAATTCAGTCACTTGCATCTTTACTGTAGAGCATAATTATTAACTGGGCAGAATTCCCAGACACATACTTCTTTATTTGACATCTCTAACAGATAAGAATGTCATTGTAGAAGCTATATGAGATATAAACACAGATACAGACTCTTAGTTGGTCATGTAAGAAATGCAGCCCTATGACTTAGATGCTTATAATTTCAAATCAGTTCTTCCCTGGTTTCTTATTGTTCTTTTGGTGCTTTTCAACCTTTCTTTTGTTGCTTTTTAACCTATGGGATGGAGCTACCCTTGAACTTGTTTTTTTTTTTTTTTTGATCACTCAAGTGCAACCATGAAGTTGTCTGTAAAATTTAAAATCCAAAGCTTCATGGTATTATTTATAAAATAGCATCACATAAATGCTTTGGTTTCTTTAAAATACAGTGTCAGTTGCTTTATGAATAAAAGCATAATTTTAATTCAGTAGACTTCTTGCCTGAAGCCTATAAGACTGATGCATCTGATTAACTTCAGTGAAACTGGACTGGCTCGTTATTGTAATGTAGATGTTTCGGGGTTGGGAGGATATTTTAAAAAGGCATGCAAGGAAGTCTTTTTTTTTTATGAAGACTTGGGGAACAGTTTTGCCACAGAAGCTGCATCTCAGACTGCTTCATTTTTGCACACTTTTATTTTCTAGTGGAACCTCTCCATTAGCCTGTCTGAATGCAATGCTTCACACTAACACTCGAATAGGGGATGGAACATTCTTCAAAATCCCTGGAAAGTCAGGCCTCTATGCTCTCAAAGTAAGTTGGACTGTTGTGCATATTATGTGTGATAAGTTATGCCTGTGTATCATACATTTTTTCAGACATGTGAAGGTAAACAAAATTAGTTTTGGGTGAAGGGTAGAAGAATGACCCCTTTGCCTTTTAAATGTTTTCAGATGTCAGAAAAATGATTTCATATTAAGAATAAACAATAGCATTTTTCTTTAAGAAAAGCATATCTGTGGTTTCACTCCATAACATATGGTCATGGAAAATAGTTGTGGCTTCTTTAAAATTCCTGATTCTTTAAAATATTTGTGGAGGAGTGTCATGGATCATCAGCCAGGAGTTTAATATGATCATAGTTGCCATAAACTCTTGGACTTAATGACCATATGTTGATATGGAAGCTTCATATCTGCATGCCTTTTTAGCTTTTTAAAAATAAAAATTTTATTCTGCTTGAACATGTATGGATTTAAATAAAGTATTCAATTGTAAAACAAATGATGATCTCAAGGAAGTTTTTCTAGGAATGCATACCTGTTATTTGAAAAGGATGGAGAAATGAAATGCAAACTTCTAATAACTTGAATCTTAACTGTTTTAGATGAATGCCCATGTCCGTCTAGCAGAAATGCCACCTATATTGCAGAATTCTATAGATCAAAAGCTTATGTTCTACAATAGGAGTATAACTTGGAAAAAGTGAATTCAGTATATTATTAAAAATAAGTCACTGTTTTACTAAATGAAGGATTTATATTTGACGTGTCTTAATTTCCTTTGGGGAGATTTTTTTTAAATGGCCAAAATTATTCTGGGCAAGGAAAGGTGGAACTCTTCCTTAACAGGGACTTGTCCTTGTAGGGATTCAAAAAATAACACAGCTTAATCAAAAGACTTGCTTGCTTGCTTTCCTTTTTTTTTTTTTTTTTTTAGCATTTTATACCTAAATGAGTGTTTAACTTACTGATCAAAATTCTGCTCTATCATTCACGCAATTTATTTACATAAAGAAAAAGTTTTTAAAAAGGGGGGGGGACAACAGTTTCAAAATGAATTATTTTTGGTGTGGATTTTGAAAGATTATCAAGAAAAAAAAAAAACCCTTTGGCCTTTCCCCAGATTTTTTTTTGGGGGGGGGGCAGTGATTTTATATTACAAAGTAAGTCAGTATTGAAATTGTAAATCACAAATAGCAATGGTAATACTTTAGATTTCTGAAAGTATTTCGAATGTTTTCTGTTACTAATACATCTCCATAAATCATCCTTTTAAAACTAATATAGAAAGAGGAATCCTCGTGCTCAGCGGATGGAGCTGTGGATTTAGTCTGTGACTCTGAGTTGGATGGCACAGAAATGGCTGAGGCAAATGCCAATGGAGAGGAAAATGGAGGTGAGTGTGACCAGTCGCAAAAAATAAACTCTGTTCTCCTAAGTGTTGTAGGATTCCAGTAATCCACTAACTGAATCTCCCAGCCTTGTAATATTCTGTCTGCATTTTCACCATTTTCTAAGATTTATCATTAGTTTTGAGTTAAAACGGTTATTGCCTGTGACAGAACATAGCTCTTTGTGTTTTGTTTGCCCAGTATGTATTTCTCCGAGCATTTTTTGTATTAGCAGCCTCAGTGTATTTCTCTTGCGAGGTTGGAGGGTTGCTGGAGGCACTAGAGGTTCCATTCCCATGGGACGACTGAGAATGCCAGCCCTTCATTTCTGATTGCAATGATCTTTTCTGTGATCACAGGAGTTTTATAATAGCTTTGAACCTTGGCTTGTCCTCTGTAAATTAAGCTTAATGTTATCATTCTTCACAGTGAAATAAGGGCCGAATATGATACTTTCTTGTTAAACATTTTGATGAGTGAGTGACCCTTCCAGAATCCCAAGGGGGACGTTTTCCACCTCTGAATTCCATCTGTGTTAATCCATATTTATCTTTCTCACGACAGTTACATTATCATCCTCTGGTATCTGTCATTCTATCCCGCAGTTCTGGCAAATATTTGTCCCACAAAGGCTGCTGCACTTTCTCCTGCCCTACCCACTGGTCCCACAAATGGACCCGTATCATGATCTGGGAGGAAGACTGTATAATTAAAGTTTCAGTCAGTGGACTCCTAGGAATCAGTAAATTACCTTTAAACAAACAAACCTTAAAGACTCCTCACAGAAATATCATATGTCAGTAATAAGCCAAAGCCATTCATTTTATTAATGGCCATCGGGGTCCGTGTGTGTGCTCTGCATGCCGGCTGAACACTCCTGCCCTTTAGACTGGTGTGCGGTCTGATAGGCCCCGAAAGACCCATACTGCTTCAGTTTCTATCTGATCTGCAGCAGAGCTTGTGAAGGTAACTTAGGAAACACAGATTCTTAGCAAAACAGCTGCAGACTGTTTTATGGGCTGCTTTTATCATCTTTCATTTGACTTGCTGTCCCTATTTCTATGCCTTTGGAAACTCACCGTCCCCTTCCCCCAACACACACACAGTAACTACTGTCATGCTATGAATCTTTGCAACTCCTTTTGGTTAGAGTGGGGACAAGGCAGCAGCGCACAGGAATTTCTGGCATTCAAGAAGGGCTGGTGAATAGGGCATCTTCTTCTCTTTTGGGAGAAGGTGAGACCTAGTGATGTCATTTCTGTTCTGTGAGTGCTCCTGAGCTCTCAGCATTTACATGGAGCTTCTACTGTGTGCCAAGGCTTATTCTTGACATCGCAGTTACAGGAGTAAAAACAAATAAAGAAACAAAAACCAAATCTTCATGAAGCTGATGCTTTTTGAGAGAAAGACAATAAGCAAAGTTAATATTTAAAATATTTATAGCTTATTCATTGGTGACAAGTAACATGAGCCAAATAAAAAAGGGGGAAGAGGGAAGGACAGGGTTATTTTGAGAAAATACCTGAGTGGAATGCAAGAGCAGGTATTTAAAGAGGAGTGAGTTCAAGGTAGGGGGAACAGAACTTAAGAAGATGTTGAGGCAGGAGAGTAGAATGTTCTAGAAACATTAAGGGTAGTGTGGGTAGGAGGACGGAGTGAACAAGGGAATGCATAATGAGATACAAAGCCAGAGAAGTAATGGGGGCCAGATTATATAGGCCTTGAGACAGGTTGAGTGTTATCTGAAATGCTTGGGACCAGAAGTATTTCAGATTTTGTATTTTCTTCAGATTTTGGAGTATTTATATTATGTAATGAGATGTTGGAAATGGCACCCAAGTCTAAACACAAAATTCATTCACATTTCAAGTACACTTATGTACACATCCTAGGGGTAATGTTATGAAATATTTTTAGTGCACCTGCATTTTGACTGTGACTTATCTTATGAAGTTAATCATCTTTCCATTTGTAGCCTCACAGTGACTCTCAAAACGTTTTGCATTTTGGAGTATTTTGGATTTTGTACTGGCTCTTGCTTTGTAGAGCTTTGAGCTAATGAGATAATAACCTGGTTTATACTTTAGTTTTAGCAGAATAACTAAATAAAAAGGACAATACAGGAACAAGAATAAAAAACAGAGAGACAAGTTAGAAACCTCTTACTGTACTCTAGAGGAGAGGTGATGAAGGAAAAGCAGTGAATGTTATGCAGATTGATTAGCTTCTGGATATATATGAAGGTAGAACCAACTAGATCTGCTGACAGATAAATGTGGATATGAGATAAAGTCGTTGGGAATTGCTTCAAAGTTGGAAGGTTATTGGAAGAATAGCATTGTTTTTAGCTTAACTAGAAGAATCTGCAAGAGACACAGTTTGACGAAACTGGGTTGTGGATCAGAAGCTCAATTTTGGACACATTGAGTATGAGACTCCTTTTCCACAACCAGATGGGTATGTTAATTGAATTTATATGTCCAAAATTCAAAGGAGAGGTCTTGCTGGAGATACACACTTGGAAGTGGTCAGTTCATAGATAGCATCAAAGACATGAACTGAATAAGAGAAGCCAGAAACTGAAGGTCAACATGGAGATATTTCACAAAGTTTGTGGAAAATTAGGGTTAAATATAAGTTTATTTTAGAGCAAACAGCTTTTAAAATCCATGTATAGTTTTTCCATAATATGTGTCCCCCATGAACTTTTGGAAGACTTCTTGATATATGGACTTCAAGTTGTCTGTGCCAAAATATTCTTGTCCTTTAATTACATTTTGCATAAACAAGTTGAAGTATTGCTGTAGAAAAGACATGAGACCCAAAGGCTGAGCTGATGGGCACTTGAGCTACAGGAGGCTGGAGAGATTATAGGAAACAGCAAATGAAACTGAGGATAAATGGATGTGAGAACATATTTTCTATGCTGAAAACCAAGTGAAGAAAGTGCTTCTGTGGAGGAAGTGACTCATGTCAATGCTTCTGGGATGTCAGGTTATAATAAAGGTTAAGGAATTACTACTGGATTTAGCTTTGTTGAGGGCACTAATGAACTGGACCATGACAGTTTTTGTGGAACGGTAATACCACAGGTTTGAATGAAATGAGGTCAAGAGGATTCTATGAGAGAAACTGGAGATCAGAATTGTAAGCAATTATTTTAAGAATTTTTGAGGGGCAGCTTTGTAGCATAGCTGGTTAAGCTGCTGTCTGTGATGCCAGCATCACATGTGGGAACCGATTCCAGTTCTGGCTGCTCCACTTCCAATTCAGTTCACTGTTAATGTGCCTGGGAAAGCAGTAGAAGATGACCCAAGTGCTTGGGCCTCTGTCATCTACACGGGAGACCAGATGGAGTTTCAGGTTTGTGGATATGGCCTGGTCCAGGCCTGGCCATTGCAGCCTTATGGGGAGTGAACCAGCACATGGAAATTCTCTCTGTCTCTCTTGTTCTCTGTCTCTCTCTATCTGTAACCCTGCCTTTCAAATAAATATACACATGTTTAATAAAAAAAAATGTTGTGGTGGTAAAGAGAAAAAGTGGGAAAAATATCTGAGGGAACAGTAGAATCAATAAATTTTTTAAAGTAAGAAATAAATTTTGGAATGATTGATTACCAATGGCAAAATTGTAGTTGAGGAGAAGTTGATAATATGGGAGGGTTGCCCTGTTGCCATATGTTTGATCAGATCAGAAGGAATGGGACCCATTCAATAGTTGAAAAGATTGGTCTTAGCAAGGGTACAGGCAGGTACTATCAAGGAGGAAAAGTAGAAAAAGGGTATTGTAGAAGTGAAGGTAGGTGAGCATGTGGAAAATTTTGCTTCTTATTACTTATTTTTTTTCTCGTGAAAATCATGAAAAGGATTATGAAGTGAGAGTGAGAATAGGAGATAGTTTTGCAGATTTAAGGAGGAGAATGTCTGAGAGAGTCTGACCATATAAATCATGTCATTAGTCCTGAATTTATCATGAAACTGGTCAGTGTGATTGTACTGTTTTCTCCATTTGTGTTCAAGACAAGCATGAAAGTGCAGAGCACACACAGTTAGATTTCAGTAGAGTTGTCTTTTTTCCAAATGCAAACAATATAGCAACAAAAGGACAAAGAAGTTGAATTTCAAGAGGCAATTAAAGTAAATGTCCACAGAATTTAAGCAGATGTGGAAATAAATGAAGAAACTCCTGTGTGATGGAGTGGTGCAAAGTCCTATTACCTAGAAGCATAGGTGATGACATTGGGTTTAGAGTAATATTGTGGAGTGCGTGTCTGAGATGAGAGGAAAGAAGAGGCCTAGGTTAAAGGCTGTCATGAAAGAAAAAGCTGTTTCTACTCTCCAGTTGGCTGGCTGGCAGTGGATGGAGTTAACTATCCTGCGCTTTTCAAGCCTTGTGCCAGGGGATGGGCCTGAGTCTACCTGGAGGAAAGTGCCGTTCTTACTTGACAAGTATGTTTCAAGGGCTGGTGGTGTCCCTGGCACAAGGTATTAGGGTCACGTGCATTAATATTAAACAGAAAATTATGATAGGACTGCCAAGAAAAGGTGTGACGTTTAGGATCTACAGTGTTCAAACAATGGAGAATGTTCCAGAAGTTGGCAAAGGAGGAAGAATGGTTTGTAATGTACTGCTGGTGGCATGATATTCAGGGGTGGAGGTGTCTACGGAGAAGGGAGGGAGAGTGCTCTGGAAGGAACAATCAGGAGAATAGGTCACCTCTCCCAGTTCCAGGCCAGTGGTTGGAAAGCTGTGGAAGAGAAAAGTCTTGAGAGGATTCCAAGGGAGATAGTGTCCATAAGAGAGCCAGGCTTTGTCCATCAGGATCTGAAAGGCGGGTTCAAAGAGTACACGAAGGCTGCAGATTTTGCTAACGACTAATCCTGAATTCCAGAGGAAATAGAGGGAGGGTTTTTGTAGTTTGGAAGAGGTGGGAGATAGGGTGAGCACTCAGCCAATAATTAAACCAAAGCAGGGGTAAGCAAACTCCTCTAATTTGAAATGTGAATAGGTACTTCACAAAATAACTCATACCCACACATATCCAGCTAATGGGATGAAAATTAGATTTCCTGGACTCTTCTTTGAAGTTGCATTAGGAAAATTGCTTTGGGGAATCACCCAAAGAATAGTAAATAGCTTATTTCCTTGAGTATTCCCTGACTTGCCCAATGTTGCATCTTTCTGCAAACAACAGTTGCCTTTGTAGGACGAGAATGTTTCCTACCCATGTGTGTATTATATCCCTCAGAGGACAGCTCTCAGATATATTTTCAAACCTTGATATTGAAAATATATTGAGTGCTTACAATGTTCAGCTTTTGTAAAGTATTTACATGAAGGCTCTTTAATTTTCACAACATTCCTGTGAAGTAGGCAATATTTATATATTTTTAATTATTTTATTTTATTTTGATTAGTGAGGAAGCAAACAGGTTTTAGTGTTTCACCCAAGCTGCTGGTCCTGGTATGGGTGTGACCCCCAAAAGCCATGTTCTAACCATTCTGAAACTTTGCCTGAAACCCCTGGGAACACTTAATAGACAGTGGTTGTTGATAGAATTTACCTGTATAACATGAGTTTAAATCTTTTCTCATCATACGCTGAGACTCTGACAGAGAGGAATCCTTGGCACAGCAGGTTGTGGAATGGTTGTCATAGAATTTCTTACAATCATCACTACCTGCCAGGAAACTGACCTGCTCTAGGTGATTTCCTTGCCTTCTCTGTTTCCAGTACACACTTAAACCAAAGTTAGAATGCATATACTTCCCATATTTCTTACAGCTGTACAAATATACTTGAAAAATCTGATGAGAATGAGAAGGTGGGGCACATGTGTGGCTGTGTGGGTGTGAGGGAGAGAAAGGGAGGGGGAGTGAAAAGGAGGGAGGAGGGGAGGGGCCGACCATCTGTTTTTCCATCTTTATTTCCCTCTCTTACTCCTCCTTTGGGGTGAAAGAATGGGAAGTGTGGAGGTGAACAATCGCCATCAACTGATACAATAATAGAACGAATAAGCCTCCTCTACCCTAGAGTTATTTCAAATGAATACAGATTAATTGACATTTGTTGCACCATTGGGAGTGGGGGGGGGGAGGGCAAGTAGAGAAGTATTTGAGAAGAAAGCATTTTACAAAAGCTAACAGGGAAGGAATCCTAGTAGGCTGATTCCAGTTATTAACGCAGGAGGTCCTGGGGAGAGTTAAGATAATGATAGCAATGCTTTACTCCTTTTCTGGACATCAGTCGGCCAGGGAAACAGAGCTATTTTTTAAATGACAGATGCTTTGCCACAGTATTTTATTTGAAGGTTCTGTTGAGACATTTTACAATGTAGGGTTATTATTTTTACCAAGTGGTATATTATAGATTGTGGAATTTACAAGACATAGAACTATGGTTATGTGTAGGTTTCCTTGACTTTTGAACAGTTTCTCAGGTTACTAAGTATTAGAAATAAAGACTTTAAAAAGTAAGCTGTTTAAATTTTACAAGCTAAGCTCTGGAGATCAAGGAGTGATTTAGGTGAATCACTTGATGTATCTGTGTATCTGTGTTGACAACCCATGACCATTTGTGCCTATATAAGTATGGATCTGTGTCACCCACAAAAATATTATGAATTTTATGGCCTGTTTTAGTCAGAGATTTATAGGTATGTTTGTCTGAGTTGTTTTCTGTGCATAATACATTGGTATATCATGAGTTTCCGTACACGTATTGAGTTGACTTAAAATGCATTGTTGGTTTGCAGAACCCCTACATATTTTATATAAAACGATGCTATCAGAAGACGCTCTTCATCCTCTTCATCCTCAATTTATACATTATTATTAACAAGAAAAAAATGAGTTTTCTTTTTTTGTGGCCTTTTGTATATTTCAAGCTTAAAATCAACAGCAGTCATCCTATTTTTTAAATGAGGAAACTGGAGAATGTACAATTTTTTATCCGCAGAGATCATAAAGGTTCTGCTTGCTGTTAACCCTAATGGCTTTCAGGGAGGAAGCAGCACTCTAGCAAGGGAATTAGCATTTTAAACGTCTCTGTTTAGGCAAAAAATACTGAGAGAATACGTATCCTATATTTCAAACCTTAGATCCCAGGGTAAATAATGATTCCATTATTGGAAGAATTTTATATGACCCTTTTTCATTATTCTTTATGGCCAGTTTTATAAGTGGGTTTCTGATTGTGTGATTCTTGGCAGGCTTGTGTTAACTTAATGAAACATTATTCAGCTGACTCTTTGTTTTCATTGGCTCAGAGGCCACAGTTGAAGGGGTCTTTTATCCAAAGTGAAAAGTGCTTTAAGGTGGCCTGAAGTGTGTGGATCTCTGTTGAGACATCAATTACATGCAGACTGCAGATGAGGAGCTTTGTAGAGAAAGTGAGGCATGCACTAATGAGGGCTTAGCATCCTCGGGGAGCAGTCACACCAGGAGTTGGTAGGGCAGTTTACTCAAGAGGAAAGGGAAGGAAAATGTGGGTAAAGGTGGAGTTGTGAGGGGAGTGATGTGGGTAATGTTTGAGGATGTTGTACACAATTTACTGTCTCTTTGCTCATGGACTTATTTTGCTGGAGGTTTTTCAGGAGCTTGCTTCTGAATGCGCCAGGGTGATTTTAAACAGGATGGTGTGTGTGTGTGTTTAAGGGGAAGAGGGTTCAGGAAAGTGTTGACAGACTTTAGAAGGTTTGTGGAGGAAGATGAGGTCATATGATCAATTTCCACCTGGAAGCCATTCCTAAGAATCTCATAGGTAAGGGAAGGAAATGCCTTCAGTGTCTCTACCAGTCCCCTGATTTCCTTGGGTTAAGTTAATTTGTCTTCCATTCAGTACCTCTGCATTTTAGTTTTGTTAGCTGGAGGAGGAGCCACCTGCTCTTCATTGGTGGCCTAGCAAAACCTAAATATGTGCAAATTATGTTGTTTTAGCTACACATGGAAGAAAAGGCAGAGGAAAGAGAATACTCTTCACAGTCAGTAATGACCATTGGCAGGATATAAAACTTCCTCTGCCCACTCTTTTTCATTCTCCCACCTTTCATCCCCGCCCACAGATTTCACAGTTCCCCAGAAATATGTGGGACTTCAAAAGCTTAAGCAGCCTTGGATCCCATCTCATTCCAGCTAAAATTTTACTTAAACCAGTCAGTTCCTTTAGACATTATTCTAACAGTCCATGTCTACAGGAGCAGAAATCTCACTGTCTCCTTATATTTGTCTCTGTTTCTGATAACCTTTGTAGCAGAGAATTTTATCCTTATGTGGAAATCTTTTGTGCTTTTAATTAAACTGATTTCCTCTTTTTTCTCTGCCTGAAGATGGAGAACAGCTGGTCAGCATCTAGTCCCCACCCCCTTCTTATGTGTTCCAAATGACTTATCCCAACTCTTTGAAACATTACTTATAGGTACTATTTTCTATTTCTTTTATCCATTAAGGACCCCTTTTTCATACATATTTCCCCTTGAACTGTGAACTTTGTTCTTGTATAAATGGATTTTGCTCAGTTTTAACAGTCTAAAGTCATGGAAGAAAGGAGAGTTTTCTTTTTAAGTGGAGATAAAGTGGCCCAGTTAAGTGGGGTTTCTCCTCTTGCATTGTGAGAGAAATATTTCATAATACATAGATAACATTTGGAAAGAGAGTTTGCTCTCATAATAAAAACAAACTCCCTCTCAAATAAAAACAAAATTAGTGGTATTCCCCCAATTACTCATCTTAACTAGCCAATTTTCTGTTTGATTTATGTAGCCTGTGCTTTATATGTAAGAACAAAGCAGCCATGCTTTTGAAAGAAATATTACATTTTCATTGATACCAGAAAATCCATTCTGCTTTGTCTTTAAAAGCCTTGTCATTTCTCAAAGCCACCTGGATACCTAACTCTCCTGTATTTTACACTGGACTTGATTTTCTTTAAAATATTTGTTTATTTATTTTAAAGGCAGAGAGAGAGAGAGAAAGGGAGAGAGAGGGACAGAGGTAGAGGGAAAGATATTTTCCATCTGCTGGTTTACTCCCCTCAATGCTTGCAGCAGCAAGGATTGGGCTGAACTGAAGCCAAGAGCCATGAACTCCATCCAGGTTATCTCACATGGGTGGCAGGGACACAAGTACTCAGACCATCTTCTGCTGCCTTCTCCGGTGCATTAGCAGGAAGCTGGATTGGAAGTGGAGCAGCCAGGACTGGAACTGGTACATGAATGAGATGCTGGCATCGTGGGCAGTGGCTTAACCTGCTAAGCCACACACTGGCCCCTGGAATTAATATTTTATATGTGGCTTGCTCTCTCTCTGCCTCTCCTCTCTCTATGTAACTCTGACTTTGAAATAAATAAATAAATCTTTAAACAAATATTTTACATGTGGAAGTACAAAGTAGTAATGATGCCTGGAGTGGAGTGCTTACCCTGGGCCCATGCCAACCTTTGGCTGATAGCCTTCCTGTTCACTTTTTCCATTCCTCATTTTCTAGGTTGATTGCTTTGTTTTTGTGCAGATGTTGCAGTGTGAAAAGATCACAGGTGTTGTACCAGTAGAAAATAAATAGCCTCTAATATTTCTTCTCCCATGCCAGCAGCTTATACTGTTGTTACTCTGCATCAGTCTGAGAAAGAAATCCGTATTGATTCTGGAGGGGTTAGGTGATTAAATGCTGGTGCCTGGAGCATTGTGTGTGTCTCCTACTAAATACATATATTTCTTTATATAGAAATGTATGTAAAATAATTAATATATATCCGATGATATATGATATATATAAATCGTATATAAGTATATATAAGATATATATATATACTAATCTTTTTCTGTATATATATATATAGAGAGAGAGAGAGAAAGAGAGTGAGAGCTTGTTTTGAGTTTCTTCCTTTCACATCTGTATTTGAAGATATACATTTATAGCTATCCAGGGATATTAATATAACTAAATGGGTCTGGCTGATAAATGGAGTATGAGGAAGGGATTTCTGTAGCTGTATCTTCGGTGTATAGAAAGTTCTTCCTAGTTACTTGCAAAGCTTCAGTGTCCTGTCCAGTGCAAACCAAAGCGTTCATACATCATTTGTGAACACTGTAGGAAGTTTGTGGCAAATTCAGTTCTGTGAAGGGTGAGTATCATTTACGGCATATGATGTCAGCCCATAAATCATTAAGGTGTCTGGCTTGATTCCATCTTGTAGGAGTATCCTGCCACTTATATACTCATGTATTGCTGGTACAGTTATTGCCTGATTGACTATTCTGTTTGGCTTATTTTGCTCTTATTTCTGTATGTGTCTCCTGAACAAGAAGAAAGTTTCTTTGAGCTAAATAAAGGGTTATAAAATATAATAAATATCAGTTATATCAGATATTTTATATTCATAGAAGATATCATTCTCAATTTTATTAAGAGTACCAATAGTGGCTGGTGCCGCATTTCACTAGGCTAATCCTCTGCCTTGCGGCGCCAGCACACCGGGTTCTAGTCCCGGTCGGGGTGCCAGATTCTGTCCCAGTTGCCCCTCTTCCAGGCCAGCTCTCTGCTGTGGCCTGGGAGGGCGGTGGAGGATGGCCCAAGTGCTTGGGCCCTGCACCCGCATGGGAGACCTGGAGAAGCACCTGGCTCCTGGCTTCGGATTAGCGCGATGCGCCGGCCGCAGTGCGCCGGCCGCGGCGGCCATTGGAGGGTGAACCAATGGCAAAGGAAGACCTTTCTCTCTGTCTCTCTCTCTCACTGTCCTCTCTGCCTGTCAAAAATAAAATAAAAAAATTTTTTAAAAAGTACCAATAATTTGAATGTTTAAACTCCATTATGAGTTTCTTAGAGGAAAAAATGCTATTTCCATGATTTTATTTCTTCTGGCTCTTTTTAATGGCTGATTTTTCTTGGTGTCTGATATCCTTTGAGTCTTGTCTTTGAATGCAGCAAGAAAAATTGCTTAAACACAAATGCCTACACCTACCTTAGAACAAGAATGTTTTTAGAGAGGGCTGCTGTCATTTGTCTAGATCAATAAAAGGATTAAGGAATTATCTTTTTTTTCTGAATGAAATTGAGTCCAGGAAAGGTTTAATTGTGTTCAGATTAATTTCCTTGTTTTTAATTTTTTTAAGTTATTAATTTATTTGGAAGGCAGAGTTACAGAAAGAGAGAGAGACAGAGAGAGAGAGAGATCTTCCATCTGCTGGTTCACTCCCCAAATGGCCACAATGGCCAGGGCTGAGCCAAGCCAAAGCCAGGAGCCAGGACCTTCATCCAGGTCTCCCACATGAGATATCTTCCATTGCTTTCCCAGATGCATGGCAGGGAGCTGGAATGGAAGTGGAGCAGCTGAACTGGATGCCTATGGGATGGTGGCCTTGCAGGCAGCTGCTTAACCTGTTACACCACAGCACTGGCCCCTTAAGTCACTTCTAAAACAATTTTTGGCATGTACATGTTGCTACATATACCCATAATATCTGATACACACAGTTTCGGATGTGAATACTGTGCATGGATCATAATTCAATCCACACATATACCTTTTTGGCTAGTTGCTATCTGGGGATACTTTTGAATTAACTGCTTATTGCTCTTTCAAAAACAAGTTTTGGTGATTGCCACTGTGTTTTCATAGGCATAGTTTTCCTCAGAACTAATGGTTCTATAAAACTGTTCTTTGAAAAGCTACTTTTTAAAACCTTATGGCCTCATAATCAGATCTTGGGTCTTGTTCATTGTTTTCCCCTGTATCTTACACAGTGCTTGGCATGAAGAAATGTGTTCAATGCAAGTTGTGCAGTTGAATGAATGATTAATTAATAAACTTCCCAACTCTCTTGTAAACTGCTATTGAATGCTAACCATGTGCCACAATGTTATCCCTAATGTACTATGTGCTTTTGATTTAAATGTTTTAATCATAAAACTTTATTAAGTCTATGGTATACATCAGAACCATTTCTACAGAACACTTGTTATTTGAAAGCATGTGGTTTGATTGTTGAGAAAATTGAAGGGGGTGTATTTGGAGGGGGAACTGATATAAATAAAACTGATCAAAGGATCTTCCCCTCTTGTCTTTTTTTAAACTGAATACCAGTTCCTTAAGAATGCCTGCCACTTATTGGGTGGCTCAGTGGTATTTATAGGAATTAATTGTACAAAGTATCTGTGTTGCAATGAGTATATGACATCCCAATCCCAGACTGTACACACACATAGCTTCTGCAATGTTATATAGCATTGTGATTTCTAGTTTTAAATCTTACATTTTATTTTTTATTTACTTATGTAAATAAAATTGCAATTTTCCTCATAAAATAAGAAATGAGTAAGGACAGCAGAGAGAAAAAAAATCTATAATTAATGACCAGTTGTACAGCTTCCTGCCAACTTAAAAAGATGTTCTGTGGCTTGGCTTTCATTTTCTCTCTAATTGCCTTCAGGATAATATAAAAATGTTTTTTAAGAAAGTCTCTGACTTCAAATTTTAAAAGTCCCTTTTTTAAAAAAAAAATTTATTTTAAAGGCAGAGTGATAAAGGGAGAGAGAGACAGATCCAAACAGCAGCTATCCTGTAGCAGAAAGTATAATGAAACAAATTTTTCTCTGATAATGCTGATAGAGATACTAAACTTAAGGTCCTGGGAAATCTTCCATCTGCTGGTTCACTCCCCAGGTGGCTGCAATGGGCAGGGCTGGGCCATGCCGAAGCCAGGAGCTGGGAACTTCATCCAGGTCTCCCACTTGGATGGCAGGGGCCAGCCGGAGCACTTGGGCCATCATCTGCTCATTAGCAGGGAGCTGAATTGGAAGCCGAGCAGCCAGATTTGAAACTACGCTACTCTATGGGATGCTTGTAGCACAAGCAATGGCTAAAACTGTTGAGTTACAATGCTACAAATTGAGCTACAGCACACCAAAATTCAATTTTTATGTATGGTTTTCTGTGACAAAAACCAGCTTTGCTGACTACTTCCTTGAGTTTTTGTTAAAAACAGTCATTGAAAGTTAACTTTCAAATAGATACTTTAGATAAATTTAACAAAAATCAAATTTAGAGTTTTACCTTTATAAACATTTTTAGCTCAATTTCTCTATGCCCATTTTTGGACATGAGTAAGTCCCTGCAGGACAGAGCCTGTGGGAGCAGAGAGAGACACAAGCACCAGTTGCAGGGACTGTGATGTATTCAACAACTAGGTTTCAAAGCCATGTGAGTAGGAGAAGAACAAGTCTGCCTCAGAAACCAGGATAGACGGGAAACCTTTGAGGGAAGCTTTTTTGAATGTGTTCTGCCAAGATGAGTTTGCCAGGCAGAGTGACCGGAAGAGTACTTGGAGGAGGGGCAGTTAGAGCTAAGACAATAGTTAGCTGATAGTTGAGGAACCAGCAGAGCGCGCCCTTTGGCTGGGTCACAGAGGGTGCTAGTCGGGGAGTGGGCATCATGTGATTATGAAAATAGAGACAGATCAAAGTTCGAATCTCACTTCTCCCTTCTTTGTATTGTGGATTAAAGATAAAAGTTAGAATTATGGGTGTTCTCTTGTACACCTGTCAGTGGATCACTGATTGGATAAGGAGGAAACACCACCGTGTCTTCCCACTAACGTTCAGTTCTAAAAATATGAGATCTAACCTATATTTTTTAGTTCAGTAGCATTTTCAAGCTGAATGGTTATGAAAAAAAGGAAAGGGAAGTACAGCATGGAGACACTGAGAAAAGAACCTGCAGTCCACAGTTTTGCAGGAACATTGTCACCCATTTCTTTGGTCTTCAAGGCTGTTTCCTGGCTACCCATAACCTTCCACCTCCCTTTGCTCCTGGACCTTCTAAATAGGTTTCAGGGAGGGGTTTGTGAGTGTGAGCAAGAGGGGAGGTAGATATGGGCAACTTTAAAACCAATGAATTAGCTTTTAACAGTGTTTTTGCTTTACCTGATTTTGGCAGGCAAGTCAAATGTAGACAGAAATAGTATTTCTGTGCCTTCTTGAAAAGTGTTGAACGACAGACGTTCCAGGGAGAACTAATCTCATCTTTGTTTCCTTATCTTCAGTTTGTCCCATTCTGAAAAGGGCAGGCTCTTATGGAGTTTTGAGGCATGAAGTTTTCACATTAGTTTTGTGTTCATGCCAGTGTACAGTTAGAAAAAAATAGCTCCCATTCTTTGCTGACTGCCAAGAAGGTATCACTTTCTAAGTTGCATGTCAACGTTTGATATTTATTGGATAAAACATCTGTCCCGATTCTTCAGTTTCCTGGCTCCTGTTGTGATTTTATTTATATTGAATTTCCCCTAATCCTTTCTTTACCATTATTTTTTTTTGGGGGGGAAGGGCTTGTATTTCCAAGACCTAACTTAGTCCTTTAGTTAAATATTCAGGCAGCCCTTAATCATTTATTCATCACATCTATTATCAAGAAATCTGCAAGAATTAGTAAAAGTGAAAAGTTGTGTTTTGTCAGAGGGGGAGTCTGCATGAACCTGAACAATCCAACTGTGCAGTGAATGAGCTTTTAGATGTAGCTCTCATCATGTCATGTACGTGGCAGAGAATGAGTAAAGCAACACATATGCTTAGGTCAGCAATCTGTAGTCAAAAGAACTTACAACACCATGTATGTACAGACCATTACATGTGTGTCCCACCTTTGTTTTTCTCTCTTGATTTTTTTTTACTTAAAAACAAACTTTAATCCAAAGGATATATATTTATTGATTTTTTATCTTCAGTTACCTTTTATGTCTGTCTAAAGTTCTGCATTTATTTTATGAAATGCAAATGGCAGGGAGAAAATAGTCTGACTCAGAGATTTAAGCGTCAGGAACAAGCTCTAGAAAGACAGCTTAGGGGAGAAAATTATTTCCTAGTAGATCAACACCTGATGCTTCAGCTGGATCTAGAAGGAAATCTAAGAAAGCAAATAGAATTAGATTTCAAAAAGTAGCTCACTTTGAGAATGAAGTTCATGGTTCCTCAGTGCTGTGGCAACTCTCTTGTCCTTCCCTCTCTTTGGGTTCCAAATTGAACAGAATCCTTCTTTTGTATGAAACATAAATAAATCTATCTAAATCACTATCAACACAGTGCAGTATTAAATTTAAACCGAAATGCACAGCATGTATGCTGACCCCTGAATTGGGATCAGAATATCTGATGGTTTCCTAGATTACAGAGAAAATGGTGATCCTGCAGGCTGCTGTCCTTACAAAGGACAGCTGGTCATGTAGTGCTTATTTTAGCCATCAGAAAATAAGAGGAACACAAAGGCTTTAATTACATATAAATGCAGAATTTGTCATATTTGATCCTGCTATATTAAAATTTACCTTCAAAAGACTTATGAATAAAAAAGCATTTCCTAGGCAAATCTGAATTTAGATGTGTAGTGTACATAAGCAACCTCATATTTCCCATAAATTCCCTAGAAGCAATGAAATGCACCTGATTCTCCTTTTTAAATAGACAGTAAGTATACAGTTTTCTATGTGGAAATGCTAGTGAGAATTTGAAAGTAATAAAACATATTTACTGGGGCCGGTGCTGTAGCGTGGAAGGTTAAGCCTCTGCCTGCAGTGCTGGCATCCCATATGGGTACTGGTTCGAGTTGCAGCTGCTCCACTTCTGATCCAGCTCCCTGCTATTGCACATGGGAAAGCAGTAGAAGATGGCCCAATTGCTTGGGCCCCTGCACCCATGTGGGAAACCCGGAAGAAGTTCCTAGCTCCTGGCTTCCTTTGGATCCTTGAGATCATTTGGGTTGAGGAGTGAACTAGAGGATGGAAGACTCCCCCCCCCCCCCCCCAGATAGATAGGTAGATACATAGATAGATAGGTATAGACAGAAAGATTGATTGATTTTGCCTTTCAAATAAAATATTGATAAAAGCTATATTTGTTAATGCACACTTTACTTTAGGCTGGGGTTACACTGTATCCATGCAAGTCTGTTCAACTGGGACCATATACCTTTTCTGCCATCTTTCTGTCATTTCATAGAGATTTCAGAACACTGAAAAGACCATTAGTGTACACGATAGATTTATATATAAGCTGATAATTCTTTTTAAAAATATTTTTATTTATTTGAGAGGGTTACATACAGAAAGAGACCTAGAGAGATAGAGAGGGAGAGGGAGAGAAAAAGAGGGAGAGAGAAGAGAAAGAGATCATCCATCTATCTGCTGGTTCACCTCCCAAATGACTGCAGTGGCCAGGGCTGGGCCAGGCCAGAGCCAGGAGCCAGGAGCCAGGAGCTTCCTTCAGGTCTCCCACATGGGTACAGGCACCCAAGTACTTAGGTAATATTTTATTGCTTTTCCCAGGCCACTAGCAGGAAACTGGATCAGATACAAGACTTCCAGGACATGAGCTGACACCCATATGGGTTGTGGGCATCGCAGGTGGCAACTTAACCCACTACACCACGACGCTGGCCCCCTTGATTATTTCTCATGGTTCTTCATAAGTTAGCTTTGGCAAAGTGTTGCAGATTACTCTAGCAGTCATTTCAAGTGGCAAAGTATATAGGGTATGGTTTGTGCAAATAATATTACAAATGTTTCTTCACTGGAACATTTAGACTGCCATTAGGGAAAGTATCATATTTTATAAGTTGGCAAAAGTTGCCAGGTCTTTAATTCTAGGACTTCTCTCACTGTATTCATGGGCACATCTTGCTACTTGAGCCATCATGCTTCCTCAGCCTATTACTCTTCTCACTGTTCTCCATTTTTTTTTATATGTCAGGGGTTGGACAATTTGTTCATTCTTGCCCTTCAGTGTCATGTAATTGGATAAGAACTTTTTAGACATGCAATTTTATGCATGATTTTGACTTTTGAGGTCAATATTTTGTGGGAAAAATCATGGCTCTGGAGCCAGAGAGAGCTGGCCATGGATTCCAGTGCTATCATTTCATTGGCTGTGTGACCATAGGCAAGTTATTTAACCTTACTTAGCTCCATTTTCCTCTATCCATTGTGGAGATAATATCTTCTTGTCTTGAAAGAAATCATAAAGAATAAGTAAGATTACACGTGTAACATGCCTTGCATCAATCACTAACAATTGCCTATTTGGATTACTGATAACTTTCTGTAAGAAGTGGAACTTGATTAACTCTTTCTTCCACCACCAGATTATCTCTAATGAATCACATGTTCATTTATAGACAAGCTGTACTTGAGTCTACGAAAAAGAATTTGTGTGTATTCAATACTGTGACATGCATATACTTCCATTTTTTAAAAATATATATATATATATTTATTTTGGCAGACAGTTATAGAAACAGAGAGAGAGAGAGAGAGAGAGAGAGAGAATCTTCATCCACTGGTTCATTCCACCAAATGCTGCAGAAGCCAGGAGCCAAGAGCTTTATCTGGATCCCCAAGAATTTTGGCCTTCTTCTGTTGCTTTCCCAAGTGCATTAGCAGGGACCTGGATTGAAAGTGGAACAGCCGGGGTGTGAACCAATGTCCATATGGGTGCCAATGTCACAGGTGGTGGCTTAACCCACTATGCCACAATACCGGCCCCCACTTTTTTTACTACAAAAAATTTACTCTTCCACTTTCCTTTAAAACCCAGATCAGAATCTTCCTGAATTGCCGTTACTTGAAAAATGTCCTTGAGTTAGTGTTAGCTCTGATGCCCTTACAGAGTCATGAACATTTTACGGCATATCTTCAAGTGATTTTCTTACATCTGACTTCCTCTTGCCTTTGATGTATATCTCCATTCTGCCATTAGTGATTAATTCCTCACTTGGATTTTCTAAATAACTCTTCTCTCCTAGTCTACACAGAAAAGGTTTCTGCCAAAATCACCCCAGAGTTAAACCTGATCCCTCAGTTTGAGGGTGATTGAAGGAAGAGTTGCAGCTCTAACAGATTTCATAGAGCAGGAAGTATCTATGGGGAACTTGGTCACCCAGGTTGTGGAGACCTTGGTGCTCCTAAGAAGCAATATTGTGGAAGAAAATGTCTTCTTTATAATAAACAGTAAGACAGCCTGGTAAAAATTGGCACATTGTGTTTAATCTGTGGAGAGTACCACTTTCTTGAAAATAATTCTCTTGAGTTGGTCAGAAACATCTTGGATTTCATTTTTCCTTCTCCACGCTATAGTTAACCCATAGGAGACGATAGATATGTCCCAGAGTGTCATAGAGCAATAAATCCAACAGAGGGAGGACTGTTAAGCAGGAACTCATAATATCTTTGAAACTTAGTAGATTTATTTTATTTTTTTAAGATTTTATTTATGTATTTGACAGGCAGATTTACAGACAGTGAGAGAGAGAGAGAGAGGTCTTCTGATGGGTCACTCTCCAAGTAGCTGCAATGGCCAGAGCTGTGCCGATCTGAAGCCGGGGCCAGATGTTTCCTCCTGGTCTCCCATGCGGGTGCAGGAGCCCAAGGACTTGGGCCATCCTTCACTGCTTTCCCAGGCCACAGCCGAGAGCTGGACTGGAAGAGAAGCAACCAGGACTA
This sequence comes from Lepus europaeus, assembly GCF_033115175.1. Classification (NCBI taxonomy): domain Eukaryota; kingdom Metazoa; phylum Chordata; class Mammalia; order Lagomorpha; family Leporidae; genus Lepus; species Lepus europaeus. The sequence goes on from NC_084835.1 coordinate 81,991,325, forward strand.
GAACCAGTGCCCATATGGGATGCCAGCGCTGCAGGCGGAGGATTAACCTAGTGTGCCACGGAGCTGGCCCCTGAAACATAGTAGATTTAAAGCAAAGGCATGCATTTAGGTTGCTCCCTTAGGATACCATGCATTGCCAATTTCAGCATTCAGAGTTGGATAGTGTCTGCTGGCTCCCAAATCCTGAAGCAGATACTGTGCAATTTTTTATGTCCAGACAATAGCTGTATGAGTGAAATTATCATCAATTAGTGGATGAGAAAACAGAAAGAGAGACTTAGAGAGGTTAAATGGACCTGTGGCCACACAGTTATTAAGTGATCCCTTCTCTTCAGATCTACATCTCTCCTTTTTACTGTGTTATTTCACTTTATTTTAGGTTTCCATTTTAAACTAGAGAAAAGCTCCCAGAGAGTTAATTACAGTGGATATAAAAAAGGAATTCAAATTAGTAATATCATTATCTCTCTCCATTTCTAGTTTGTGTGAAGCAGGTAACCGATGAAGCATCTTCCACTCGAGATTCAAGCCTTACTAACACAGCAGTGCAAAGCAAGTTAGTGTCTTCCTTTCAGCAACACACCAAAAAGGCTCTTAAACAGGTAAGGTAGCCAGCATTCGTCCTTTGTCCTTCAATTCTACCTACTTAAGGCAGTGAGTGTTCTGCTGATCAAATAAAATATATAAGACTTTAGCAATCAGAAAGCAATAGATAGAGATATCCTGAATTCAACCACTTCCATATTATGCAATCCAGTAGTTTTAATCTGTGCTAAAAAGCCAGGAGAGCTTTGACTAAGAACTTTGATATAAAATAGAGGGAAATATGTGCTTGGAAACATATAGAATTTGTTTTAAACTTCTGTATGTGTGTGAGACAGAGAGAGAGAAACATTTATAGTAAATCTATTAGGTTCATATTGTATTGCATATTTTGAAAATAATGTTTATATTCTAATATTTATATGATGTTATAAAATAAAGTTTCTTATTACTGAGATGAATTCAGGTAAAAGAAGAAAATAATAAGAATGGTGTATGTCTAGAATATCCATCAGGACTATATGTGTGTATGTATGTATGTGTGTTAAGAGTCTGAGGTAAAGAGAGGACAGAGTGTTGCCATCTGCTGGTTCACTCTCCAAATGCCCATGATAACCAGGGCTAATGCTCTTAGGATTGTATCTATAAAATAAATTAAATCTGTCCTCTTATATTAATAAACATAAAAACTATCAAAAAACAACAGAGAATCCAGGAGTCCTGAACTCAATCCAAGTCTCCCTAATGGGTGGCAGGAATCCAACTACTTAAGCGATCACCTGCTGCCTCCCAGGGTCTGCCTCAGCTAGGAGCTGGAGTCAGGAACTTGAGACAGGTATCTGAAAGGGGACCCGAGTGTCCTAACCACCAGCTCCTGGGGGCAGTTGTATGATGCTGAATGATGATAACTTTGTAGTATCATCCCAGTGGTAACTTCGCAATAAAAAGCTGTCTCGATCTGGGTGGCCTTACTCTGAGATGGTGATGTCAGGTTAGAGTGTGGGTGCTAGTGTACCCTGCTTTGAATCCTTGTCACTCTGTGATTTGGGGCCGACCAGCTTGCCTCTCTGAATTTCAAGCTCCTTTAGCAAATGTGGAAAATGATAGTATCATGCACATGTGATTATCTGAGAAGTCATTGAGGTGATACATTGAAAGCGTATCATGGAGTGAGTATCTGGACCGTAATAATCACTCAGTACATCACTCAGTAGCTCTGCTCTCCCACCACACTTGCAGAATAGTGCTGGGATGGAAAGGAGGAGATGCTGTGCTTAGCCTGGGCCATTGCCTATGGCAGCAGTAGTGGTCGTGTCCACAAATGGAAGGCTATATGTTTTCCCCTAACTTCATGATTTTCCCTTGTTTAACTGATTTCCTCTGGCATTTTCATCTTGATCCTCTGTAATAAACCCCCTTCACCCACCCTAATTGGGCCCAGCAATAGAGGGACTTATTTATAATAAGGAAAAGAGAAATAATGTTTCAATTCATTAGTTAATTAAAAATTTATTAATTATTTAAAGAAGAAAAGACTCACCAAACTCTTTAGCACCTTAATATTCAGATTCAATCCCCTAGATATAAAATATTTCTACCTAACTTCTCCCCTAGCTCCAAGAAATGTAGGAATGCATCACTTTTGTGCTCATTTTTCTTCCCTTTTTACTCTGCATTCATTGTTAACACTGCAGCTCTTCTTTCCATTGGTATTGTATAATAAGTGATAAAAATATTTTCTCCTGAATAGGTCAAGTAATCTTTGGGGAGATTGTCATTTGGCTTTTGGGAAATGGCTTAGATGCAAGAGAACAAAGCTGGAATCAGTGTTGAGATTTTTTTAATTGATGAAATAAAAGATTGGTGTAGGTGAAGAACCCTGGACAAAGGCTCATTCAGGCGGCTAATAGGATGCAGGTAATAAAATACTAACCAGGATAGAATAAAAGATACACAACTGGACACTTGTAGCTGTGGCATTTAAGAGACGTAAATGGGATCATAAATGAAACTCTCATTTCTGAAGTGCAGTGATTTGGAAAATGTGCAAACTGTGAAGTCTTCCTGAATATGAGTAGAAAGATTCCAGTGCCTGTATTGTTAGGTCTCTCTCTCTCTCTCTCTCTCTCTTTTGCTTCCTTTTGGATCCCTATCATTTGAATACTTTTTAAAGTTACTAAAATGTTACACAGCTTAGAGTTAGCATTTTTGTTTTGGGAAAGCAGTGAGTTCGTGGAAAGTGCCACTTACTTGCTATCGTCTAAACCTTGTTTTAAGAAGTCTGTCCTGTAAGCTTCTTAATATCCTGAAAGAGTTATTTTATTCATTTCTTAAAATTTCTATTTTATAACTAAGTAGCAAATTAGTTGCCAAGGGAATGGCTCAATATATAGAAGATATGCTAATGTTTCATTAATTATCCAATTCATATTGTAAATACATTTAGAAGAGCTTGTAGAATTTTGACCAGATTCCCTATAATTGCTGGATTTCTTAAGGCAGCATTTTAAAAATTGAGTATATGGCATTTTAAATTGTAGCAGCCTCAGCAAATCTGCAGCTTTCTTTTCTTTTGGATAGTTGAATGGCCATGAGCATGCAGAATTCATTATGGATGCATTATATCCATATATAATATGTCCATGTATATGAATACATGTTTTATATCTGTGAAATGTTTTGTGTGGTATATACATATGTACAAGTCATAGTCATTCAGCCCTAAGACCAGCTGAATTAAGTTAATAATAATTACATTGGCTGATATAAACATTATGCTTTTCATTTTACATGTGGTATACCATTTAATTCTTATGCAAGTTCTTTGGCATATGTACTCATGTTTCCATTTTAAAAAATTGTTTATTTTCATCTTACCAATAGAGAGTGAAAGAGCAAGAGAGAGCAAGAGCACATGCACAGGAAAGGGGGGGGGGGGTGCCAAATGCCTGCAACAGCCAAAGCTAGACCAGGCTGAAGCTGGGAGTCAGAAACCCCCACATAGGTCTTCCATGTGGGTCTGCTTCAAGAAGCTGGATTAAAAGCAGAGTTGGGACTGAAACCCGGTTGCTCCAATATGTGATACAGGTATCCCAAGTGGCATCTTTACTGCTGTGCCAAAGGCCCTCTTCAGTGTTTCCTTTTTAAAGATAAGAAACAAAGGACCAGAGAAGTTAGATAACTTTCCAAAGATCACCCAGCAGTTAAATCTTGGAAATGACATTTAAATATGGTATCATAGTTTCAGACTCTAGCATTTTAACTAATACTGCATTTCAGTATATGTTATGTAATAGGGTACTATGTTTTTGACACTATCCAAGGAAATTTATTGACTTGAGTCTTTGTATAGTATCAAGAAAACAGAAAGGTACAGTCGTTATCAATGTGGATTGCTTATGTTCAGTGCCAGCACACATTAACACCACACACTCAAATATATTAGCCATTATGATAATTTTCTAATGTATTAGAGAAACAGTGTGCTCCTATCCACTGATTCACTTCCTGAATGCCTGGGCAGGGGCTGAAGCTGGGAGCCAGGAACAATCCAGGACTACTGTGTCGTGGCAGGAACACAATTACTTGAGCCATTGCTCTTGCTTCCCAGGGTGTGCAATGGCTGGAAGCTGGGGCCAGGAGTTGGTGATCAAACCTGGGTATTCTAATGTGGTAAACAATAGCTTAACTGCTAGGCTAAGCACAAGCTCCCTGTTGTTAGTATTTTATTAGAAATATATTCTCTTTCCAGTACAGCACTAGTAGTCTAACTGTATATTGACCAGTATAGATTCTTAGAAAGAGGTAAATTAAAAAACAAACAAAATACCCAAAAACACAATAGCTTTGTAGTCTTTAGTAAAAAATAATAAATTTTTAAGAATTTACTGGCATAATAAGGAAAATACAATTTCCCATATCTGAGGCCTCAAGCCTATACCCCCAACTAATTCCTGTTGCTATAGAGGGTAGGTTCTTTGCCTTCACAAAACAATTGAAAGTGATATAATTACAGGCTGGACAGCATAGACGCTGTGATGCCCCTTGGTTATTGATGTACAATATCTTCCATGCACTCAAATTTTTTGGTTGCTGATACTTTCTAATCATCAAATATAAGTTAGCATCTTATGTTGGGTATAATTGCATGAGTAATAATATGTGGTCATTTCAATGGGGATTTGTGTATTTATTTGTCCTGAATAAACATTGTCAGAAAGTCCTGGGGAGCTGCAGATTGTTGGTTTTTACCTGATTCCTTGAATTTTCTGCCTTGGTATTTTAGTTGTCATGATCCTAAAAATGTGAAATATTAGGTTTTGAATTTTGAAGAAGGCTAGTTTTCTTAAAGAAATAATATATTCTGGAAGTTTGTAACAAAAAATAAAATGCAAGATTAGAGAAGGAGAGTTCTGTTATGCCAAGTAATACGATAGTGAACATAACCTTTTATGTAGCTTCTATTGGTTTATTGACTTTACTCATTATTTATTTAGGGTGGTAGAATTTATTCATAAAGTTGCAGATCCTTTTCCTTCATGACACTGATAAACAGATATAGTCTAGATATTTTACTGTAGGTTAGATGTTTGACCAGTATTGTGCAATTCCATAGATTATGTTGCATGATAGCCGTTTCTGAGCGTGGGCGTTGTCATTTAGTGTCATAACAGTAATGCAATTGTTGGTGTCTCATGCAGCCGCCTATTTGCTCTGTGTGTGTTTCAAGTTATTTAAGTCCCAGCATTCACAGCATGTGGAGTTTTCAGATTTTCAGTGAAGAACTTATTGTACTCAGTGAATTTTTGTTATTTTGCTGGTGTTCTTTCTCTATTAAAATAAAGCAGATATTACTGGTTTGAAATTCCAAGTTAGTGCCAATGTCTCCATTTTTAAGTTTTATTTTTCCTTTAGGGTAGAGATGAAAATTGTATTTTGTAGAATTATCCAAAAACTTCCATTCTAAAAACTGGCGTGTGTACCTAAAGGTTTTTTTCTCTTTTTGCAAGAAAAGATTACAACTTATCTCTGGAGCAAAGACTGTTCAGTCAGCATCTTTTTCTTTCTTTCTTTTTACGTAAAGCCAGAATTGAATTTCTGTGGGTGCAATCTGATCTCTACTTTTCCTGGACTGGTTTAGTTGTGTTACATTTGTTTCTTTTAAAAATGTAAGTTTATTTCCAGGTTTAAGTCTATAAATTACTTTCATATTGAATAGTCCCTGGAAGTATTAACCTTAGAAAGTCCAATTGTACTTCTTACAACATCACAGATAATGAAATTTTACTGTCTGTAATTTTGCAATAGCACACTATGCATGTGACTGACCAGCTTGGAGACACATTACTTCACAGCAAACTGCATTTGTACTCACCATCTGCTCGTTTATTTAGGTTCTAATATTGCATCTTTCTGGATTTGCAATGATAGGATTTAAAGCTGTTCAATAAGATAGTTCATTAGTATTCAAATTACAGCTAAGACTTGAGACAGTTGGAGGTGCCTCATTAATACCATCCCCTGAAATGAATATAGACTGCAATAGAAAGATTGATTATATGATAAGAATGTAATGAAATTATGTTGCAGACTAATCAGTAGGCTCTCTACTAGCCTGATGTGGGAAAAACTGGCCCCTTCCTCAACTTCTCACAACAAAAAGAGAGTATCCTCTCTTTCAGGATACCCTCGTACAAGTACGCTCTCCACCACCGTATCAAGAGGTGCTATGTGGTGACAGATGTTGTGGAACAGTGAATGAAGCCAGCACGTAGGATGCTCACATCCCAGTGCAGAGTACTTGGATCCAGTCCCACCTCCACTTCCAGTCCAGCTTCCTGCTAGTGGGGAACCTGGGAGGCAACAGATGCTAACTTGGGTCCCTGCCACCCATGTGGGAGACCTGGTATTATTTTCTGGATCCTGGCTTTGGCCTGGCCCATCCCCAGCTGCTGTGGCATTTTAGGAGTGAACCAACAAATGAAAGATTTTCTCTCTCTCTCTCTCCCTCCCTCCCTCCCTCTCCTTAACCTGCCCCCCACCCTCCCTCTTGTGTGTGTGCCTGTGTGTGTGGAGAGAGGAGTGTTGCTCTGCCTTTCAAACAAATAAAAGTAAATAAACTTTAAAAAAATTAAGAAAAAAATTAAGTGATGTTCCAGGTATTATTTTGTTTTTTAATTTTTTGTTTTATTTGAAACAGAGAAAGAAAGATATTCCATCCACTGAACTCAACGTGGTCTTTCATGTGGGTGACAGGGACCCAAGTACTTTAGCCATCACCTACTGGCTGCCAGGGTGCACATTAGCAGGACTGAGACCAGAACCAGCCTTTCCAATACAGAGTGGGGCAACCAAGCATCAAGTTAACTGCTGTGCCACCTACCTGCTCCCCAGTCCTGTTTTCTTATTCTTTTACAGAGATGTATATTTTCCAGGCTATGGGGTACTCAAATTTAGTAATTATAAGTTAAGTTGCCTCTATTTGTAACATGGTGTAAAATAAGAATTTTCTCATTTTCTTGGAATTTTAGCAAAAACTCAAGCTGAGGACAATGTGTTAAAGTGTACCCTGCTTTGAAGAGAGGTGCTAGACACAGCTCCAGAGGACTTAGTGAGAGGACTTAGCAGATGGTGCATTGATTATACCCAAACAGCTATGTACAAAATAGCACAAGATTCATTACACACACACCCATACATACACACACATACACGTGCATGGATTTCAAAATATTTCTCAACAAAATAAACTTATCTTTTAATTTCATTTCCTGCAAACTTTTTGAAGCAGCCGTGTGCATGTGTGTGTGTTGTGCATTCGTGTGTGTACTTCTCTCAGTGTAAGTACATTCTTGTGTTTTGAAGGATTATGATATGAAACCTGGAGAATTCTGAAAGTAGCTGAGCACAAAGAAAGTGTAAAGCTGTACATTGCTTAGTAGAGCAAGGATGCTGAGTGTACTTGAAGGCTAGGTAGGTGCTGTGCATTTAGCAAGAGTGCAGGCATCCCCAGAGGGATATTAATTGCTGTATAAAATGCCCACACCAATGAATGCATTTCTTGGAGTTTTCATTTTGACTCAGTAAATACTTAGGGAGAACCTAATATATTCCAGGTACTCTTATGTGTTCAAGGCTGTGTCAGTGAACAAAGGTGACAAAAATCCTAGTTTCTACAAAGCATACTCTCCAGGATGGTGAAGAGAGGAAATAATGGCATTACACTGATTAAAAGGTGTTACGTCCACTCGGAAAAAATAAAGCAGAATGGGTGGTGGGGATGGAGACTACCGAGGGAAAAACAACCAGTCGTTCAGATGGCTGACGCAGGAGCGACATGGGTAGTGAGAAGGGCTAGTTTGAATGGCAGCAGTATGCCTGGGGCATTTAAGGAAGGGAAAACTTGAGATGGTATGAATTAGTAAGAGGTTGGCCTGAGGTGTGAGATACAATGCATTCCATGCAGTGGAGCCTTCTAAATATTAGCCAACATGATTGCAGGCAGCAGGTCTTTGCCCAGGGGATGCCTCATGCTTCCTTTTTGCTGTGGTTTTTTTTTTTTTTTTTTTTTTTTTTTGGCTTTGGTGCCAATTGGCTAGGGTGAAACTGCAGACTGTGGGGAAGGCAATTGGGGAGTGGGTTGCCTTTGCACTGAACAAAAGTCCCCTGCTCCCTATAAACTTAGCAGCTGTTTCTGAGAAGTTCTTTGCCATCTGCAAAACCACTGTAAACTCTTGTTTGTTTTTTTTCACAACTTTGGCTTTCTTTTTATTCCTTGAACCACCCAAGATCTTCCTGGTAGGGGTTTTGCTGCTGTTGCTTTTATTGACACTGGACCCCACAGCTGTCACACAGCCAGGTTGTTCTTGCACTTTAAGTCTCATCACCCTTGTTGCCTCCAGAGAGAGGCCCTTCCTGTCTTGCTAATCTACATTGGTTTCCCCTGACCCCAGCTACTCTGCTTCATCTTAACTGCCATCATTTTCTTAGCACTTGTATGTGTTTGAAATGACTAATACTGTTTCATGCTTCCTTATGAGTTCTTCACTATCATGTAAAGTAATTAAAAGAAAATTTTGGTCATACTCACTGCTGTGAATCAGCAGTATTACACTGCAGTATGGAGAGTAAGTCCTCAAAAATACATTTATTTCAGAATGGATACATTCTATAAATATAAAAAATAACATGTATTGAGTGTTTACACTGTAAACTGTGCTAAAATATTGTTCTGCAGATTTTCTCTTTAAAGCATCTTGCCAACACTACTGTTTCTTTTACGGGGATATTTGCCAAGGTACTTTACCCGGCATTATGCAGCTTGTTAGTTAAATCTTTCTGTGGTGCGAAAATCCTGCAGCCCTTGAGCCACACAACCATTAAGACAATTCTGTAGCAGCCCCAGCTCCTTTCCAGTTCACATTAGAAAAGATGGGATTTAGTACCTACACTGAGCAGTGGTTAGACTTGTTTATTGTGGCCATTGGGGAGAGGCTGTAATGCTTAGTAAACATCAAAGATCTGTGTCATTGGACTGAATATGGCACACAGTCATTTTTGTTTTCCCAATACATTGCTTAAAAACAGGAAGAGTCACCCAAAATCTAGATTTGCTGCATCTCCTGAGTATCAGCTAACCTCTCTGATGGGGTCCATGTGTTCCTGCTCACTTTGGCCTCCATCTTTGGCCATGTCTCACCCTCAGCTTGCCTGGCCCAAAAGGCATTCACATTTTTTAGAAAATCATGAGGAGGAAATGGACAACATGTGTTTGAGTAGTCAGTGCACATAAAATTGCAGAAATAGGGTTACATATACCAAAATGCAATAAGTGAAGAGGTAGCCCTCATTATGCACGCCTTCCCACAGAGACCAGCAGCTTCTCTATACCTTCTGAATCTTGGACAGGACACGCTTCAGAGTTCTCTGTTCAATGTCAGCCCAAACTATCGCAAACATCTCAGCTGAGTCAGCAGTGATTTCCCCTGCCCCCATCCGTGTTCTCATCTGGTTAGGTGGTGCGGTCAGTGTCCATAGTCAAGTGAATCCTGCCTTCTGAATTGGAATCTTCAAGGCAGCCACAGATTAGTCTACAATGACTGGATCTATATGTGCAGTCAGTCCAGATGCCCCTTTACACCCAAGCAGCTGAACTTCAATATGCCTGAGTTTGCCTAACAGCCTGTGTTGCTTTACTATAGTGACTAGTGACACAGTAAACAAAGACTTCTTCACTGTTACTTATCTGACCCTATAAATCATATTTAGGCACAAATACCATGTTTGCTTTTTAAGAGAAAAAAGCAAAAAAGTCCGTGTGTTTTTAATACACTTAAAATAATTGTTCTTATATGATAAACATTGAGTTTTGGTCACCTACAGGCACATAGTGTTGTATGTTAGTGTTTTAAAATATATTGAACTGGGAACTATTGCTCAAATTTTTCTGAGTAGGAAATCCATACTCAAAGACATCATTCACATGACCTTAATGTTGCTTAACTTTCCTTTATCCTTGCCTTGACTAGTTAAAATTAAAAATTTCTGTGTTTTTGTTCTTATTTCTATCAGAGTTGTTTTTTTTAAAAGATTTATTTATTTATGTTAATGTCAGGATTACACAGAGAGAGAAGGAGAGGCAGAGAGAGAGAGAGAGAGAAGAGAGACTTCCATCCTCTGGTTCACTCCCTAATTGGCCACAAATGCAGAGCTGTGCTGATCCGAAGTCAGGAACCAGGAGCTTCCTCCAGTTCTCTCACAGGGGTGCAGGGGCCCAAGGTCTTGGACCATTTTCAACTGCCCTCCCAGGCCATAGAAGAGAGCTGGATTGGAAGTGGAGCTGCCAGGACTTGAACTGCCCACATGGGATGCTGGCACTGAAAGCAATGGCTTTACCTGCTATGCCACAGTGCTGGCCCCTCTATGATAGTTTTTTCCCCCATGTGATTAACTAATTTCTGTTTGGTAAAATCCTTGCAGATCTAAAAATTGAGGATAAAATTTTTGTACATTATTTATCACCTTGCTCCCAAAATGCATGCCAAATTTGGCTTTAAGTTTCCAACATCTAGACTTCTAGTTAGTGCATTATTTATCCCTTAACCAAAAGTATGAGAGGTAAATAAAAAAAGTTTATGTATTTATAATGCACTTAACAATAATTATTTTTCTTCTATGGTGGACATTTAGTTTTGCTCGTCTATAGGTGGGTAGTGTTGCATGTTAATATTTTTAAAAATATTATTATGAGAAACATTGTTCCAATTTTTTTGTAAATGTTAAACATTTAATAAGAGTTCTTTTACATACCAAAAGAAGAAGGAGGATGAAGAAGAAAAGGAAAGAAGATAAGTTAGGTGGGTTGGAAGGAGAGGGGGAAGGAGGCAGGGAAGGAGGAGGGAGGGAAAGAAAGGAAGGCTTGTCAGAGTGGAACCTTCGGGAAGAACCATTTCCTTAAGTGTTCTGTGGCCTAGGCAGGGGTTCCTTGTGCTACACTCTCCCAAACACATTCTGCCAAATGCCCTGCCTTCAGTCACAATGTGATCATGTGAGAAAATGTACAGTACTTGCTTTTAGAGAGAGAGAGAGACATTGTGTCTGCAACTTACATTCAAATGGTTCAGAAAAAAAAAACAACAATATGCACTTGTAGGCATGAGTTGCCTAGGACTACCCTGACAAGATACCTCAGGCCACATGGTGTTAAGCCTGTGGATTAAACAACGGAAACTCTTTCTCACAGTCCTGGAGGCTGAAGTAGGAGGTCAAGGTGTTAGCAGGATTGGTTTCTCCTGGGTCCCTGTCCTTGGCTTGCAGTAGGCTGTGTGCTTTCTGTGTCATGACCTTTCCTCTGTATCCTTTTTAATGTCCTTTATAATAAACTGATTAATAAGCATTTTCCTGATTTCCATCAGCCATCACAACCAGTGTAATAGAACCCAAAGAGAGGATGCATGCCTTGATTTATAGACCATTGACCAGACGTATCTATGGCCACACCGCCCTGAACATCATGCCGGATCTTGTTTGTTCTGATGTTCTGAGTATGAAATACGTGTTCACAAAATGTCATTCAAATGACTCAGTATTGGTTTAGTATTTTCTAAAGTAAATTCCCTAACCTCACACACACACACACACACACACATGAATGTTTTTTAAATGCCTAACTTTTTATCAAGGGATGTAATTGAAATACATGATAATATATACATAAAAATTGATCACTATTTGTATAGGTTGTATTGTTTTGTAAAGCCTTACACAGTGAGCCAATATAAATGTACAGTGCTGTGTGGCATTAATTCATTATAGGATTTATAAATTAATGCCTATAAAGTGCTTTAAGTCTTACACAAGGCTAAAGAGATTAATGAAATTATGTGCAAAATTTATGTGCAATTATATATACACATTGAAGGAAGAGGAGAGTAAATGTTTTAGATATTTTATAGCACATATGCCTGCATTAAATCTACTATTGAAAACAAGCTAAAAGTGAGAATAATAATCATTGCATTTTTTATCCCTATCCTCACGGTACCTGTTACTTTATTAAAGCTTAATAAATATAAGAACCAAATGGACAATGTCTCATTTTATCATTAGTGATCATATCATTTATAATAGATTTCTCAAGCCTTTCCTTTCTCATCTGGATTTAAATTCCATCTGAAAATGCCTTTTCTCATTTAGCTGGTATTTAATATTTCATATCTGTAATTATTTGGTAGCCAAGGCTTATGATCAACAAGCTAGACATTCAGCTAATACTCTTTGCAAATAAAATGACATCATTTTTGACACTAGGGGATATATAGTCAGTGCAGTGTGTTCGGAGAGTCTGACAACTGTTGGTCAAAGAACATTAACCAAGTAACTGAGATGTTGTAAGATTGGTAGAAATTACATACACACCAGGAATAAAAAGGTTTGAGACACTCCACAACCAGGCTTTTAACCTGAGGAGTTTTAGCATTCCTGTGCCTGTGATTGTAATGGCTCTTCCATACGTGTGCTTAAGACCCTTTTTATTACAGGTAATTTTCTGCATAAAGCCATCAACCAGATAAGCTGTATTTCAAAACTTTTCAATGTCTTTTATTACATTATCATCACCGTGGTTGATTCATTTATGAAATACAAAATCACTCTCATTTGGAGAGATTTATTCCATATCTTTTTTTTCCCCTGGATTTGCCAAAACCCCATCATGTTCGTGTTCTGAAGGTTAATACCCAAAGTCAAGCAGACAGAAGCCAAGTGCTGCAAGGTTTCCAAGATTAGGACTGATTCCCTTCACAGAAATAAATGATTCCTGCCATGTTCAGTGATTTTGTGCAGTGCTCCCCACGGCTGAGTGAGTGCATCAATACTGTAGTCCTTACATGCTGCACATACTGATGACACTCGGTGTTAACTTGATTGACTGAGCAGTGCGCTGGAGAGGATGCACCTGCGAGAGAAATGCAGACACATATATTTTTATCCTGGGTTTGAAACATTTATTTTACATTTATTTTACTTGGGAGTGATAGTTTCAAATTCCATGGGCTCCAAAGCCACACTGCTAAGGTAGAGCAAACCGTTAAGTGCTGCTTTGCTGTCAGAATTATACCGAAAATGGTCTCAGGTTTATACTCTTTGCCAAAGCCTGATTTTATGCTTTTCAGGGAAAATGATATCAAAGTGATTATTAAAGATCCTGACAAATTAAGGGTTCTATGAAACTTAAGTCTCATAAGAGGTTCTATCTAACAATAGGCAAGTAGATCATTTAATTCAATTTTGAGAAATCATTTTGGCTATGTTTTTTTTTATCTTGTATTTTATTATCATATTTTGTAGGCTCTGAGGCAGCAGCAGAAAAGAAGAAATGGAGTCTCAATGATGGTAAACAAGACTGTGCCTCGTGTTGTGTTGACACCATTAAAGGTGTCCGATGAGCAGTCGGATTCACCTTCAGGTAAAGAGCTAAAATTCCCTGTGCATGGCTACTTGTCCCCAGAGGAGACATCCTCAGTGGGAGAGATGTTGGGAATTTTTTTCTGAGCCTGGATACTGCCACTGAGGTTTGATTTCAATTTTTTTCTTATACCATTGACTCTTTATGTGATTCAAAAATAAAGATATTTCCCAGTTTAATAAAAGGGGGGTGGGCAACGTTTATCCTCAAAGGACTTCATTTGCTAAATGTGGAAATGTGTAAGAAAATATGTGCGTGGTGATGCTTTGGGCGGGGGAGGCTTTTCTTGTGGCTTTTACTTGTGTTTCAATCATGAACTTTAATGGTGGGCCACATGCTGGTGTGTAATTCCATCAAGCGCAGTTCTTCCGGGAGTGTGAATTTGTTTCCCAGTTCTCTGCTGTAACATCAGGAATCCTTTATTGGTTTTTGTGTTCCGGCAACATTCTTCTCACTTCAGTGCAGTCCTGACCTTTTCTTCTAATTTACCTCGTGTCATTTTATCAGCTGTGCACCGTCCTATTTATTATAGATTAATGCTTGCATTTTCTGTTCCGGCTTCAACATGGAGTTATTTATAAAGGTCTGATTGCTCCCTCTTCTCAGGACTCCCTTTTCTTCATCTTTCTGTCTGTGTCTTGTATCGTCTGTAACTGGCATGGCATTGCTCAAGCTTGTTCGTGTATTTTTAAAAACGATCTGACTATTTCTTTTAAAAGCTATCAGATCAGTGAACGTGTTTTTGACTCTGCTATTAGGCCATCTGTTGTTGCTTTTTGTTCTGTTTGATTGATTTATTGGGCTTTTCTTTTTATATCCAGTAGGGGAATCAGATTGTGGCCAAAGGTAGTGTATTAACTCTTAGAAAAGGAGATTATATCTATGGTTCTTGAAAGAATTTTAGATTTTCTTTTCAAGGACAGCAAGAGAAAGATAATGGCATAATAACTATTTCCTTTTTTAGGATCCGAATCTAAAAATGGTGAAGCAGACAGTTCAGATAAAGAAATGAAACATGGGCAAAAATCTCCTACTGGAAAGCAAACAAATCAGCACTTAAAACGATTAAAAAAGTCTGGTTTAGGTGAGTGTTCAATAGACTGTGACATTTCACCTTTTAGAGATTTATGTCTTTTTAAATTGTGGGAAATTCTCAGAAGTTGTTTTTTTTTTTTTTTTAAAGTGGTTGAATAAGGAAATTTAAATATCCTATTTATCTAAACCAAAAAGAGTGCCAAGCAAGGAACCGTAGTTAAAATTGAATGTTCTTAAGCTTATTTGTAAATTTGCAAATCATGTTAATGGGTAAAGCAGAAGGTAAAGATAAACTGATATACACTGTACATTCAGATAATTAAGTGCCTGCTCATGATTCTGTCTCACATGTGGTATTTCTGTCTGTGTGATTGTTTCACTTTTTGCAATGTACTGTATTAGGGAGAAATGCAACTTTTATGAAGGATTCATTGAACTGGCGAATACATCATCATTGGGGTCTGCTGCGGTGGAACTGTTTTGCCTTGCTTTTTGTCTGTTTCTTAAAATATTTACCAGTGCCGGTCTGAGAGCGAGTACAAGATTGCTGAGAAGTGGGGGAGACCCTGGGCATAGGTCTTGCCAGTCAGCACCAAGTTTTCTTTTAAATATTTTCCTTCCTGATAACTTTCTATCAGGTACCCAGCACTAGCATTGAGAGAAAGGGAGTATGAAAATTAAAAAAGACAAAAATAAACATGTCCTGGAATGAACATTATAATTCTTGGCTTCTTCTGCCTTGTTGACTGACCCAGACCTAATGGCTTCATTTTTCTCTCTCTCTCAGTTCACTTGTGAATAGGGGTAATGATAATAATTCAGGTCATTATAATATTTTATAGAACAGTTGATAGAAACCATAAATTTATCGATGTGGACTTTATTAACTGGTTCTGCCATACTTTCTTGGCAACTTGGAGTACTTCTTATTCATAGAGTTCATCTGTTTGGAAAATGCAAGCAAGATTTTAACTGATTTAAGGTTTTTAGTAAAGTCTTATTGATTCGTACTCTATACCAGGCATTTTGCTAAATTTTGGTAACATACTTATACCAGGCATTTTGCTAAATTTTGGTAACATACTTTCAGTGAAAGCCTTTGAATAGGATGTATATACCTGTACATCAGAGACCTCTGAGGAAGTAGAATTATTTTTTTAACTATAACAAAATTACCTATTTTATGTTATTTCCAAGGATAAATAATTTTTTAATTCTTGTGCCTAGCCCAAAGTATGTTTTTGTGAAAACACAATTACACATACACTGACATATTTCTTTCAGTCCACGAGGTACTATAAATAAAGTTCTTTAATGGATGTAACTTTGAAAATAGAAAACTCTAGTGGAAGAATTGTATTAAACAACTTATTAAAATTATGTATTCAAAAATAGTACCATGTTTCCATATACTAAATGATTTAAAGTTCAGTGGCCATTAGTTAAGGGACAGATCTGCCACCAACCTCAGAGTGGCCAGTGCCACACAATGCACCGGGGCCTCCCTATTTAATTTACTTAGCCAACTCCAGGACAAGAGGGTGCCGAGAGAGTGTACTGTGTGCCTCATCAGGACCCTCCCAGGTGCTCAGGTCTTCAGTCAGGAGCTCTCCGATTGTTACCTTGACATCCATACTCAAGCAGATAAAGAATTAGAATTATTTTTTGTTCTTTTTCATACTTAGAGTCAACTGAAAGGTACAAAGGTGAACAGACAAGCCTGTTTGTAGGAAATCTTGCATGCCACTCTACAGCTTTCATGTTAAAAATAGGGCTGCCAGAGTATTATGGCTGACTTGTTAGCAAGTTCAAAAGGTAATAAAGGAGACCACTATGGTTTTTTAACTTGCTTTCCTGTAGGCTACAAGACAATAGAAATAATGAAACCATTTTAATGGAGGGATGGAGAAGTGAAATCATGCCCACTGCTCATATTTAATGGAATGGTCTAGGTGTTTTGACATGTTACCTCATTGAATTCTTCAATTTTGTACAATAGATGATTTCTATTTTACAGCTGAGGAAGCTAAGACCCAGGAGGGTTGGGACATGGTTCATGAATGAGCCAACTAGAATTCAAGCCAAGGAATAGTTAACTCCAAAGTCTCACCCATTATCTGGATAGAATCTGAATGTCAAATCATGTAGCCTGTATTTTTCAACTGCAGGCACCACTAAGGAGCACATAGCAGTGTATGTCACAAGTCTGCCAATAGGTGTGAAAGTGTGGGTACACTAGTTACACATGGAAGGAGAGCTGCCTGGCTGATCCTATGTCAAACAGAAGAAGAAAGTAGGAATTAAAACAGGTCAATTAAGATAGAAATCTGTCAAAAATAAGCTACAGGTGATTCCTGGGAAGGCAATGTGACTAGCAAGCAGATGAATGGAATGGCTTATTATGTGCAAATGAAGTTAATAATACATATTAAGCTTCCAGTGTATACCCAGAAATATAATATGAGACATTTTTAAAAACTAAAATGGAAGAAAGAGCCTAACATGAAACCATCTCTTTTTAGACCATGATATCTTTGATATTCTGTTAGAATGAGGATATTTAATATTCTGTAAGGCATAATAACGTATACTGCTCTTTTTGCCATTAAGTTGTTAATTCCTGGGGACCATTGACTTTCTCCTCCATTTTTGTAGTCCTTGCTGCACCCATTCTATCTGTTGCAGAAAAACTCCCAAGCTGGTTGGAGGAGTTGCTATACAACCCCCAAACATGGATCAGCTTGCCCAACACACAGAAAGCCAGTCACTGGCATCACGGTGATGGCAGAAAAGTACGTATTTACTTGCAATGTGCAGAGCAAAGAGCCAGACAGCTATTGCTTAATACCTGTTCTCCCCAAGTGTTTGGGGGTGAGGGTTCTTGTGGTTTGAAGTAGGAGCTTAGAGGTGGATGACCAGCTCATGTCCAGGTTCCTGGTTGGTCAGTGGTGTTCCTGGACTTCCTTTGATGGGTCAGTGTCGCTGTGCTCTTCAGGGAATTTTTATGATGGCTAGGTGGGCTTCAGTTGTCTGGGGCGTTGCATTCAGGTGGTAGTTATGTTCTGTCTGAGACCTGGAGTACCCCTAAACAAAACCCCGCAGACAATACTGGCTATTAAGGTTTTTATCCACAGGAGAAGCCAATGACTCCTTGAGTCTTCTGATGAGAACCTTATAGGGCCATCTGTACCACTCCCTCAATAAGTGAATTCCTTTTGATAAGTGATCAGTTCTAAAGGATGAGCAAAGACCCATTGGGCTAATTGAGATGGTGAGGGGCTGGGTCTTGCCTCTACCTCAGGAACATTAGTGTAGGGTTTCAGTCTCATATCCCTGCTGTTTACTAGACATTGAATAGGTTTGGAATGAACTAATGATTTAATTAACTGAATGACTGGTAAGTTTATCAGAATGAATGATGGATTCTATAGGTTTCAGCATAGCACTGAAACTACTAATATCTCTTTGAATAAAAATGATTTTGAGCTTTGGGGGAAGGTCATTGTTCTTGAACTAATGTGTAACTAGCAGCAGAACCAGTGCAAAGGAAGCACCCCCTATCCCCCCCTCAGGTAGCCAGTTCTCCCTCATCTGTTTCTCTCACCTGAGTCAGACATTTAATTCCCACAGTTTCAGAAAAGTGGTTTTAACCTTCTTTGCTTGCTATAGGTAGGAGTTGTGTATAAATTATAAAATTATAAGCTTTGAAACTATTATTAATTTAAACAAATACCACAATGTGTTTAATTTAAACTGATAATTCTGAAAGAAAATCCAATCAAAATCAGACTTAAGGCTGTAAGTCTAAATTTTCTTACTCATTGTGAAATTTCCCTAACAAAGTTTTGTTTTTTTTTTCTTTTTTTAAAGATATAACACACATCTAATTGTACCTTAGCTGCTTTGTTTCGATCTCTGGCAATAACTTAATTTGTCATATTGTAGGATATTCACTCCGTTTAAGGCATAGATGTCATGTGGTCTTGAAACCCAATGAGTGTGCAGTTGCCCCGGTCTGTTTTTCTGGGAAGTCAGGGGGAAAGCGCCACAGCCCTCCCCTTCATATAGATAGTATAACCCTTAGTTATACCCACAGTGTATAACCCACAGTGTAACCCTTCATATGCCCCATTTCCCTGGAGATTGTTAAGAATAGACGATAAGAAATAGTAATAATGACCTTCAATATCTTTAGCCATTTTAGTTCTGACAGTAAGCTTGAATTCTTAGGAGAAATATATCATGGAACACTGCTATTGTTGGTCTAGGTGTTTTGCTTACTCTTGACTACGTTTATGTATGAAAACAAAATTCTCGGAGTGGCTCTTGTGGAATGGACTTGGAGGTGACTGAGTGCAGTTAAAAAGAATAATGGTTCTCCATAGTATTCCCTCATGATGTCATGGTAAAACAAAACAAGCAAACCAAACTTTACTCCTCCCTCTATTGTCAGACGCAAAAAAAAAAAAAAAAAAAAAGAAACAAAAAAAGCAAACACGCGGTAATGATGTTTGCAGGGTGTTTGTTATTATTTTCATAGGCCTGGCAACATAGTACAACAGTAAATGTTAGACTGCCAAATAACCTAGCAGTGGAAACTTCATCTGGTGGGATGGAGGGTAGTTACAAGCTGCAAATAGGGTTTGAAGTATGTGTTTTTCTTTTGTAATCACTTGTCATATTACTCTTACCTTGTCTTAGCAAAGGATAAGATTCATTTACAACCTCTCCAAAGGCGTTTTCTGAGGTAACCCTAATAAATTATCACCTCACTGTCTTCATAGCACAAAGCTTTAAAGTGTAGATTTATGAACACTTAAAAAATTTCTTTAATGATAGGCTATTTTACCACTTGTTTTGCATTTCTTTTTGTTCAATTAATAAACTTTATTTTTTAGAGAAGTTTAGGTTCAGAACAAAATGGAACAGAAAAGATGTATGCCTAACTCCACACATGCACAACCTGCTCCACCAGTGGCATTCTTTACCACAGTGCTACATTTTGTTTCTTCCTGCACTTGATACACCTACATTGACAGCTCGTTATCAGCCAAAGCCATCACATACCACTGGGGTTCTCTTTGTGTTCTATATGCTACGGATCCTTATAAGTGTAAGATGACTGGGATCCACCATTGCAGTATGCAGCACAGTTTCACTGTCCTGAGTGTCCTCTGTGCTCTGCCTGTTCCTCCCTCCCTTCCTGTTTTTATGTCTTAATTTCTCACATTTCCCCTACTGAAGATGTAAGTTCTTTGGTTTCTGGGTCATTGACCTAAATCAGCTTTTAATTATACTTCTTCCAACCCACTCACACAGTAGGAGTTTAAAAAGTGCTTGCTAAACAAATTTAAGCTTCTAACGGATGTCCCTGAAGGGGTTTGAATAAATGTCCACATTGAGCCCAAGTTCTGGGATTCGTTCCAGTACATGTATTTTATTTGGTTTAATCTTTTGGTACTGAAGAATTACAACTTTGCTGGTTTATAAAATGTTACATACTCTTTAAATAAATCAACACAGAAAAATGAAAATGAAATTTTAGAAATAACCCCATTATTTAATCCAAAATAATTGACCCAAGTGTTTTATAAACATTATTTGACATCTCTCAATGTGTAACTTTAGCCAGTGATCCTATTAGAAAATCTGTTATACCATTTTAATTAAAAGTAATACATTTAATTAATTTTAGACTAATGATAAAAAAACAAGTAAAATCAAAACCAAAAATTTTAAAGACTGTTTCAACATCTAAAAATTTTTTCAGAAACATAAAAAATATGAAAAACTAAAATAGTAATTATCTAGATACTCATTTTAACTTTAGGTAATATGTTATAAAATAGAAGTAATTATAGTTCCTCCAAACTGCATGTTTGCATTATATTATCTTTTTAATATCAAGGTTGATAACATTTATATTCCATTTGTTTAATCATAATCCATATAGGTTTTTTAATCATGGCATTATATTTTAATCAGTGCTGCAAGCAGACTTTTTACACAATTTCTTAACTTGTGAAGGCTGTATTGATTCATGTTGTACATGATTAGATCCATCATCTGATACGTTTTTTCCACAAGAGCGTTACATTCTGAAAGCCCACTTTTCTTCTTTGAGATCTCTTTCAGAATCATTCCTCTAGTTTCTTTGAGGCAATAAAGAACTCTTGGATTTTCAGTTCTTTCTGTGTTTGTTTAGGCCATTCCTTTTGTCTGCCTGGTCACCTTTTTCATGTGCTCCTTCCTTCTGTATGAATGGCTGTGTCCCTGTGTGTGCCCATTTTGTGCTTATTTCTGTGTAGGTTTGGGGAATATGAGTTTTTTTTTTAATTGTTTATTTATTTATTTATTTGAAAGGCAGATTCAGAGAGAGAGACAGTACTTGCATATGCTGGCTCATTCCTCAAAAGGGTGCAATAGCCGTGCTGGGTCAAGCTGAAGCTGGGAGCCAGGTACTTCAGCAGGTTCTCCCATGTAGGTGGCAGGAACTTAAGTGCTTGTGCTGTCCATTATCTGCCGTTTCCCAGATAACTAGTTGGAACTGGATTTGAAACTGAGTGCTGGGAGCTAGGACTCTAACTAGCATTCTGATATGGGATGTGGGTTTCCCAAGTGCCACACTGCAGACACTGCCTGCTCCAGGAATAGGAGTCTTCAAGCTGGCAGACAACAAGTGTCCAAGTACTGCATCCTTGACTCTGATGGGGGCCCTATAACTTCTTCTGGCCAAAGAGAAAATTATCCTGGCCCTAAAGCAACACATTCTCCATGGTTTTTAGCATGAGCTCGCCTGTTGTATTCTTGCAGAGCATGGACTCTCACTTTGGCAACTTGGCAGTTGTTACTTCCTTTCTCTTTTTTTGCCCCCTCTTGGCTGCCTCAGACCCTCTGGGCTAAATGTCAAGAATTAGACACTGAAATGACTACAGATTTGTCCTTCTCTGGGTAACAGCTTTGATGAAATAAGACAATCATATATAATTGGATTTTTCTTAAGCCAATTATGAGTGCATGTGTAAGGATAATTAAAATGGAATTAAACATCCTCTGTGGCAACAAATTGAGTTCATCTACTCTGTCTTTGTTCCAAAATTATAAAACATATTTTTCTTAGGTAGATATCTATGAAATAAGTCTTCTCTTGGCTTTGCCATAAAAAGCTGTGTGTCTTGTGGAGACTTCTTTTTTACTAGGCTAATCTTAAAGCCTTTGAACAATACTAAATACTGATAGTATTAAGTCCTGCTTCTCACATCACTCATTGCATCATGTGTTTCTTGAATACTCCTTTGAGTGAATGACCTGAACCCCTTCCTAAGACTTTTAAGGGAATAGTAAGATTCAGCTAATCCCTTCCTGTATTTTATAACATTCCTACCTCTGGGTTCTGCATTTGCTTGTACTCTGAGAAAAGAGACATCTTTTCTGTTGTTTATTGCCCTGTGATGTATTTTTTTTCTTAATTATGAACGACTTCAAGCCTACAAAAAAGACAGATGCTAATAAAAGACATTTAACCAACTCAACTTTAAAAAGTTAGGCTTTAGGGCCAGCACCATGGCTCACTTGGTTAATCCTCCGCCTGCGATGCGGCATCCCCTATGGGTGCCGGGTTCTGGTCTCAGTTGCTCCTTTTCCAGTCCAGCTCTGTGCTGTGGCCCGGGAGGACAGTGGAGGATGGCCCAAGTGCTTGGGCCCTGCACCCACATGGGAGACCAGGAAGAAGCACCTGGCTCCTGCCTTCAGATCGGTGCAGGGCTGGCTGTGGAGACCATTTGGGGAGTGAACCAACGGAAGGAAAACCTATCTTTCTGTCTCTCTCTCTTTCTGTCTATAGCTCTACCTGTCAAAAAAAAAAAAAAAAAGGCTTTTTTTACAAGAAGCAGATACAATTTGCGTACCCTTTTGTGCTTGTGTGACACTGGCAAGTAAGTTTTCTCTCATACTGCCCTTAGTAGGAATCCAGGCTATATTAATGTTATAAATTGAGTTTAAAAGTTTTTTTTATTTACCCATTGCCTGGAATTTGTGCAAAATTAAACAATGGGAGAAATAAGAAAGTTTCATATCCAACAAAAAATCAACTTTTAAAGCTATTCACTGAATTTTTATGTATAGGTGGGATAGGGATGTTGCTATTGATCTGTTTTTTTTATTCTTAGAAATCTATAAGATCTAATTGAAGTTTTCTATTTTTAACTTAAATATGGAAATATATAAACTTAAAACTACTTTGACATCAACTATAATGGCAAACATCATAATGTATTATGCTTTGTAAAAATGTTTTTAATTGTAATTATACCTGCTTTTTAAACCCATATCATATGTAGTATTGTTTCACTACTTTTACATCTGTTATTGTTTATTTGTATCACTTCTTACCAGAGATCTCTATTTCATTAGTTTAATGAAGATAAACATGTAAAATTACTGATGATCTTCACTGTTATTTTCTGTTTCATGAATTAATGTCTGTTAGAATTCATTATTTACTCTATTTTTATTTTTTTTTAATTTTATTTAAGTTACACAAGTTTCATGTATTTCATATATACAGATTTAGAAACATAGTGATACTTCCCACCCTTTCCTCCCTCCCGCCCACACTCCAGCGCTTCTTCCTCCTCCCTCTCCAATTCCCATTCTTAATTTCTTCAGTTTATTTATTAACTTTGCGATTTTTTTCACTTAAGCTTGAATTTTCAAGCTTTTTTTCATCTCCATATACAATTTATCTTTAAAACAAATTGAGCAGTATTTTACAAATTTTGGCATTATCACTTAGAATCTAAGTATTTTGTTATTTCCATTCCACATTTTCCCCTCTGACTTGTGAAGAACAAGTGTGGTTTTGAATGTCCAAATATAGACTGGAAGTGTAGAAGATTGAAGAGTTGCTATCTTTTTTTTTTTTTTTTTT
Organism: Lepus europaeus; assembly: GCF_033115175.1. NCBI lineage: Eukaryota > Metazoa > Chordata > Mammalia > Lagomorpha > Leporidae > Lepus > Lepus europaeus. The sequence goes on from NC_084835.1 coordinate 82,014,796, forward strand.
TGACAGGCAGAGTGGACAGTGAGAGAGAGACAGAGAGAAAGGTCTTCCTTTGCCGTTGGTTCACCCTCCAACGGCTGCTGGGGCTGGCGCGCAGTGGCCAGCACCCTGCACTGATCCGAAGCCAAGAGCCAGGTGCTTCTCCTGGTCTCCCATGTGGGTGCAGGGCCCAAGCACTTGGGCCATCCTCCACTGCCCTCCCGGGCCACAGCAGAGAGCTAGACAGGAAGGGGAGCGACCGGGACAGAATCGGACGCTCCCACCAGGACTAGAACCCGGTGTGCCGGCGCCGCAGGCAGAGGATTAGCCTATTGAGCCCTGGCGCTGGCCTACCTGATTGACTTTTTTTTTTTTTTTATTTTGACAGGCAGAGTGGATAGTGAGAGAGAGAGAGACAGAGAGAAAGGTCTTCCTTTGCCATTGGTTCACCCTCCAATGGCTGCTGCGGTCAGCGCGCTGAGGCCAGCACACCGCGCTGATCCGAAGCCAGGAGCCTGGTGCTTCTCCTGGTCTCCCATGTGGGTGCAGGGCCCAAGCACTTGGGCCATCCTCCATTGCACTCCTGGGCCACAGCAGAGAGCTGGCCTGGAAGAGGGGCAACTGGGACAGAATCCAGCGCCCTTACCGGGACTAGAATCCGGTGTGCCGGCACCGCTAAGCGGAGGATTAGCCTGTTGAGCCATGGCGCCGGCCAGAGTTGCTATCTTTTTATTATGTTAATTAGTTTTATTTCTTTTTGGACAGAGAGATGATAAAGTTTTGTATTATTCTTTAGTATTTTTTGAGACTCACTGGTCAGTCCTGTATGTGTGTGTGTGTGTGTGTTTATTTAACCTTGATTGCTAAAAAAAATGCTTTCTCTGTTAACTTAGTACAGTGCTCTATGTTTAATTTGCTGATTAAATATAAACTATTGAGTTGTTACAATCCTGTGTATTTTGAAGACTTTTTTTAAATAAGGCAGATTTTTGTTCAATATTTATTTATTTATTTGAAAGGCAAAGTTACAGAGACAGAGGGACAGACAGGGAGAGAGAGATCTTCCATCTGCAAGTTTACTCCCTAAATGGCAGCAGTGGCTGGAGTTGGGTTGATCAGAAGCCAGGAGCTTGCTTCTTCCAAGTCTCTCAGGTAGTTGCAGGGTCCCAAGCATGTGGGCCATCTTTCACTGCTTTCCCAAGTGAATTAGCAGGGAGCTGCAATGGAAGTGGAGCAGCTGGGACTCAAACTGTTGCCATAGCTCATGCTGGTACCACAGGCAGCACCTTTACCCACTATGCCATAGTGCCAACCCTTGAAAATATTTTTTAACAAACTTTTTTATTTTTTTTGACATGCAGGGTTAGACAGAGAGAGAGAGACAGAGAGTAAGGTCTTCCTTCCGTTGGTTCACCCCCCCCCCCCAAATGGCTGCTACGGCCAGCGCGCTGCACCGATCTGAAGGCAGGAGCCAGGTGCTTCCTCCTGGTCTCCCATGTGGGTGCAGGGCCCAAGCACTTGGGCCATCCTCCACTGTCCTCCCAGGCCACAGCAGAGAGCTGGACTGGAAGAGGAGCAACCAGGACAGAATTCAACGCCCCAGCCGGGACTAGAACCTGGGGTGCCGGCACCGCAGGCAGATGATTAGCCTAGTGAGCTGCAGCACCAGCCGAAAACATTTTTGTCTGGTCTATTATATCTTAATAATATATGTTGATTTTCTTCTAACATTGTGTGATGTCAGTTATTTTTTAAAATTATCTCAGTTTTACATTTTGAGTATTATAATATTTAAATGGATACAGGTTCAAGGTCATTGTGTATTTTCAGTAAATTATTTCATATGCACTTAAGAATGATCTTTTGCGTCCCCAGTAATTTTTTAAACATTTGTTTATCTTGTTGATGTTAATATTGTGGCATTACTTTTTGTTCTTTTCTAATGTCTAGTTAGTGTTTCTTAATTTGTTAATTTTTACCCTTTCATATGACTTTTGTCTTAAATTCTCTTGAAAGCAGTATATAACTAGATTGCATTACTTTTAAGTCTGCTGTGAAGATCCATTTACATTGATTGTGATTTTATTGGACTTAATTTTTATTTTATGGATTTTTTCTCTTTTATGCCCTACGATTGATTTATTAGGTTTTCTTTCCATCCATTTATTTGGCAATTATAATTTTCATTTCTTCCAATGACTATCTATAGTATTTTAGCAAAATACAAAAAGTAATTCATATGTGTTTTATTCTTAAACAATGCCAAAGTTCTGTTGTACTCTCATTGTAATCACACCTCCCTGCATTACATGCAATTATTGTCATATATTTTATTTCCATTTTGTTTTAATACTGATTAGCCATTAGTATTGCTTTCTACAGTTAATGTTTGTTTTGAGGTACTCATGTTTGTGTGTTATTTAGTTTATAGATGCTTCTGCACCCTCTCATTCCTTGCTTAATACAATTTATTAGTTAGAACAATCACTTGTGGTTATTTCAGCGAGATTGTTTAAGGGCTAGAATTTCCATTTTGGATACTGAAAATGTACTTCTATCTTTGCATTATTGATTGACAGACATAGTTATGAATGAGGTTGACCTTATTTTCTCTTGGCCCTTTGGTGATATTCCATAGTTTCCTGTTATTTAATGATAAGGTTTCTACCCATATTATTGTCATCCTCCTGGAGATAATCTGTCTTGTTTGAGTGGTTTTTAGATTCTGTTCTTTTTGTTTCTAGTGTTTGGAGATTTCAACATGCATGATAGTGAAATGGATATTTATGTTTCTTGAGGTTTAGTGTATTGCCTTATTTGAGAACTCTTATTATTATCTCAATTCTAAAAAACAGATTTCATCCACTAGTTAGCCATATACTGCCTCTCTGCCATCCTGTTTTTCGTTCAGGAACTTCTATAGGTATGCATTCTGACTACTATGCCCCCTATAATTCTGCCTTATTCTATTTTGACTCCTTCATTTACAGCACTTAAGATATTTTCTTCAATTCTCTATATTCATTATTCAAGGCTTCTTTACCATGCTAAGGTTTCCTTTCTGGAAATTCTATCTGGTTTGTTGAGAATCTATTGTTTTGTGATAGTATTATGTTTCTTCATAATTTTTAATTTTCTTCTAATTATTTAAAGCAAGGCTCAACAAATTTGTCTGTCAAGGGCCAAGAGAGTAAGCATGATAGATTTCCTGGGCCCAGCAGTTTCTGTCACAGCATTTCATGTCTGCATTGTAGTGCAAACACAGACCTGAGCAGTATGTAAACAGCTGGGCATGACTGCAGACCAGGAAGATTTTATTTACCCAAAGAGGCATTGGACTGGATATAAGCTCATGGGCCATGATTTGCTAAGATATGATTTAAAAGTGTACTGTTTATAATCACATTCAAATAGTTCTCTTGGCTCAGCTGAGAATAGCAGTGCTGTATGCTCCATCAGCTGACTGGTGGGTTATTTTCTTTTATGAATATGTCATGATTTTGAGTTGTGAATTTTACTTACAGGCTTCTCTTGGAGGGAAGTGTGCCTTGAGTTGTGCAATTACCCTTCAAAGCATATTAGCATTTCAGACCCTGGAACTGATGTTTCTATAAAAGATCACTTTTGAAAATACCACTCTCAGAAATGCTCTGAATTAGAATCTTTTGAAATAATCCAGTGTTTGGTTCATTGCCTGACATGAGATGAACACATAGTTCTTGTTGCTGTCATTATCTCTGTAAAAAATCAACAGCACTGAGGTTACTATTATCATTGACCTTAGGTCTTATGAAACATATGTAAATTGTGGTTGCTACTCTACATGCTTTTTTCTTTGAAAATTCTGATTAATTAGAAGCTCATAATTAAAATACTTCTTTATCACCATTTGGTGCTACTTTGAGTTAAAATTGTAGATGATACTGATTTAAGTGTGTTGTGAAAACAAAAGCTGTCTAAGGCTAGACAGAAACATAATGAAAGAAGCTTTGGGCATTTTTCTTCTGAAATACCATTTAAGAGGGAAAGAATTAAACATATTATTGAATGCTTGTGTTCAACAGATATATAGATATGTGTATGTGTGTGTGTGTTCACGAGCATGCACGTATGTATGCATTTTCTCAACTTGTAGTAAATTCATGCCTCTTGTTCATCACAGGACACTTGAAATGGACCAAAGCTGAGGACATTGACATAGAAACCCCAGGATCTATTCTTGTCAACACTAACTTGAGGGCATTAATAAATAAACATACATTTGCTTCCTTACCTCAGCATTTTCAACAATACCTCCTGCTTTTACTCCCAGAAGTGGATAGGCAGGTAAGTAGAAGTTTGAGATATTTGATGTCAGTCACTATTCACATTATTATGAAGTGGCAGAGCTGTTATAGTACATTTGTATAATTTATGTATGTGTGTGTATGTGTATTTTACTACTATCATTGTTTTATTTTTTTAATCTGCCAAAACAGCCATTTTTTATTATCAGTAGTGAGCCAACTCAAATTTTAAAATACAGTACATGTTGGTGAAGTAAAAACTATAGATCGTCCAACATTGGGAAGGGAAAACAAAGAAATCAAGCATCCTACTATCAAATAAATCTTTAAAGTCTGCTCCTTTGCCTAGGGGGAATACTGAGATATGGTAATAAAAGCCAGGGTTTCTAAAAAATTATGTAAATGTTTTTATTCTCAGTTCTTTCCAAAAGGCATTTAAAATTTATGTTTATATTTCATTTCTGAGACCTTATCATTATGAATATGATTGCCTATAAATAATTACCTTTTACTTCTTTTAGTGTAACCAATAATGCTTTAAGTGTATTTCTGAAAAGCTACTAGAATAAGGAAATATAAATATAGATCCATAATAGCAGATATCAATCATCTTCTAAAGCTGTTTCTTTAGGAAAGAAAGGGGAAAAGATTATCACATGAACTTTTATTAAATTTCACAGAACTTATTAAATAGTAACTAGAACATATTCCCTAATGATTCTTACTCCAGTAAATTCTGACACTTTATATCATTCCCAATTGATGGACTTAACACATATGAATTTATGAATTTGTATCTTCAGATGATAGGTCAATACATGAATTGAAGTGTGCAAGACTGATTCAATATTTCCATATTACTTTGAATATGTTTTCTTAGCTTTTTATTTGATTCTGTTTTCTACTGACTTAATGATCTCTTTTCATACATATTTAAATATGATAAGCAACAATTGGCTACAAATGCTATCTCTAGTGATGATTTTTCATATTTAGCAAAAGATTATTTTGATTTGGGATACATTTCCATTTGACTAGGAGTTTGTTTTCAGCTGACACAAAGCTATCTAATATTTTCTGTGAATATGATATCATATGTTTTTGGTGCTTTGGGTAATAAAGCAGTAAATGCTTAAGTGCTTTTGAATTATTAAATGCAATCTACTTAGGAACACTTTATTTATAAGTAACTAAAATATGAAATAGAAGTGAGTATGCTTAGGAGGAACAAAAAGTACAAACTATGCTGCATTTTGATACACAAAGAAAAAATTAGAGACAATTTTAGGATCCTTGAATTAGACCTTGAGAGTTAAATAGAATTTGAATAAAATGAATGGTGGAAGGATACCAAGTGAGAGGTCCAAAGATACAAAGTCAAAAGCTAATTGTTGGAAGTCTGAATTGTAGAAAGAATAGCACAAATGATTCTGGAATGACAGATTGGGAAAAGATTTTGCAAGGGTCCTTGGGTATGAAACTAAAAGGAATGAAGGGTATCCTTCCTGTATATGTAGTGCAAGACATTGGGGGCTTTGAAGCAGGGCTATAATATAATAAGACCATTGCTTTTTAAGAGAATTCAACTTACATAATATCCACTTCAACGCATGCATCATTTCTCTTGTTTGCAATTCCATCTCTAGCTCTTGGAGTAAGATTTAGCATAATATACATGGTATTCAATAAATATTTTTGAAATGAAGAGGGCATTGAGGGCTTTGAAGCAGGGCTATAATATAATAAGACCATTGCTTTTTAAGAGAATTACTCTAGCTGTGGTGAAAGGAAATGTTAGGAGTGAGAAACAGGAAAGTGCAAAGAATAGTTTGGAAAGCAATTTTAGTTGTTCCCAAAGGCTATTGGTGAATCGTATTGAAATGAAAGAGGAGGAGGAAAATACCAATGTCTCATCATCATCATCTCCACCCTTCACCACAACACACTGCACTGGAGCAATTTTACATTTTTTTTTTCAAATAACTAAGCAAGGTATGGAGAGGAGCCACTGATAACTCTCTACTTACAAGTTGTGTGACTGAGTTCAGGCATTAAGAAATTTATTAGTTTATAGAACTGTTTCCTCCACTTCAACAATGCATGATTTCTCTTGTTTGCAATTCCATCTCTAGCTCTTGGAGTAAGATTTGGCATAATATACATGGTATTCAACAAATATTTTTGAATTGAAGAAATGAAAAATTGTGATAGCTTTAACTATGCATTTGATAACCCAAGAGGCCAGTGCCTAAGACCAACATTTTATTCAAGCTGTAATAGTTTATATTATTTTTTTACTCACTATGAGAAATAGAACCGAATAAGGTACAGCTTGACCTTAAATAACATTTGGATCCTTGGGGAGTTATTTAATTATTCAAGGAAAATTTACTGAGCATGTTATGTGCTGTAAGTTGGCTGAACACAATGGATACAATGAATGAATCTATCTTGGTGAGAATGAATGAATCTTTGGAAGGAATAACAGGGGAAAGAAACTCCTGCTGAAATATACTTTCCTCATTAGTTGGAAACAAGTTTAAGAACTGGATAGGTCTATATCAAATTCAATATAAGACCAACTAGAATCACATAAATGTCAAAATAGAAGTATACAAGTCCTCTGAAGGTATAGTGGATGAAGAAATTTAATCTCAGTGTCATATTACACAAGATTTATGATGTAGACGATACTTAAGTTGAACTTTGAAGGACTGATAGGTATGTTTTAGACAAAGCCAAAGAAAACTGAATTGTACAGAGAGAGGGTATGTCATTTATAGAGACTCTTTGCAAAGATTCACTAGTTCCCAGTGACTGGAGCAGTGTATCCTGGAAAATTGAGGGATACTCTGCTGAAGGGGAAAATGATATACAATCTTAATGGCCTGGTTGTTGGCTAAACTCTTTGAAATTTTTCTAGAACCAATGGGTATATCAAGTGTTTTTGAAATGAGAAATGGCATGCATAGAATAATTTAAACAATTGTTTTAGTGCCTGGACATAGCTAGTGGAAGAAGGTCATGTGACAAATAAAATACAGTTCTCCTTTTTCACTTAACAGACAGTAGCCCTGTAAATGATGAATTGGATGGACAAAAAGATAAAACAGGAGACAATTGGAGTAGTTAACATGGGAGATAAATGTCTGACCTTGGGTTTTGGCCTTGGAAATGAGAGGAAAAGATTGAATTCTCTACATATTTGCAACTCAGAATGACTGGGAATAAATGTCATTGCATATGGAATGCAACTGGCCACTGGGTATTTTATCTAGGGTGACTTGGAAGGACAGAGTGGTTCTGTGGGCCTGACACCATTTGATACCAAGAAATTCAGAGCATTTGCTTCTTTGTTCTCTCTGCTCTGCTCTGTCTGAGGTGAATAAACCCTTTGTCCAAGCAGAAAGGGTCAAGTCAGGAATTTCATGCAACAAGCTGACAGAATTGCTGCTTTTCAGTCTACCTTTCAAATATCCAAATGGGGATGGATACCACTTCAACACAGATGGTGTGGACGTGTCTGATTTTATTTATTTGAGCTAGTGGGCATTTCTATAATTATGTGAAATACCTTAGAATGTCTGTTAGAAGGTTTTTCTTCACATATTTTTACAAAATTTGAAACTTGTAGCTTTCTTGTTTCCTTGCACTGACTATCTAGTTTTCTGCCTTATTTTTAGTGTGACAGTCATGTAAGGGCTCCAACTCTGGACCCGTATGGAGCTGGTTCAGTCCATGATTTCATTGTTAAAATATAGGAAATTTCCCATTTATCTTGCAAATGCCAGTTGTTACTAAGCCAGCTTCTGTGGGTGTTTTGTTTTTCAATATTTATAAATTGCTATTGATTAAAAATATGAATCAGATTATTAATATATGATCTAATTTAGATTATATTTTTACTTTTCCTATATAATTTATGTAATTTTCACATCTTGATTTATGTTTAATTTTATTCTCCATATATTATATTTCAATAACAGAAAATTCAATTATGTTGAATAAATTCAATATAAAAAGACTTCTGGTCATTGCATTTGGGATGCAGTTATTATTCAGGACTCATCAATTTTTATTTATATAATTAATTTTAAAGATCTTATTGAAGACCTTCTTCTAAACCTGAATCCATTTATTATAGGATGGCTACCTGAATCCAAATAAATGGTTCCATTTCTCTTTGTTCATTTGCATGGAGATAGTATTTCTCTCAATATTTAAACCAGAAGTCTTGAGATTATCACACTAACAGTACTGTGTAGGCCATGCCATAATTTCTTTCTTAAAAAATTTTGTTAACATACAGAGAATAGATTTCATCTATTTCATAGGTACAGTTCTGGGAAGATAATCATACTTCCTCTTTCCTTTTCTTGCCCCTCATTCTTTCTGTTCTTTTTTTCTTTAATTTTTGTAAAACCATAATTTCAGTCCACTTTATAATCAGAGGCTTAATGCACCACTAACCTTAATATTCAGTAAGTAAAAAGTGGAGGCCGGCACCGTGGCTCAATAGGCTAATCCTCTGCCTTGTGGCGCCGACACACGTGCTTCTAGTCCCGGTCGGGGCGCCAGATTCTGTCCCGATTGCCCCACTTCCAGGCCAGCTCTCTGCTATGGCCCGGGAGTGCAGTGGAGGATGGCCCAAGTCCTTGGGCCCTGCACCTGCAAGGGAGACCAGGATAAGCACCTGACTCCTGCCATCGGATCAGCGCAGTGCGCCGGCCACAGCGCGCTGGCCGTGGGGGCCATTGGAGGGTAAACCAACGGCAAAGGAAGACCTTTCTCTCTGTCTCTCTCTCACTGTCCACTCTGTCTGTCAAAAAAACATTAAAAAGAAAAGAAAAAAAAAGTGGAAAGATCGCAGTTTCACAGGAGTATAAACAAGGGCTAAACACAACAATCAAATTATAAGATGCCCATTTTGTTCCTATATATTGTTTTTTATTCTATGTTAACTACTACGTATCAGAGAAAACATATGAAAAATTGCCTTTTGAGGTTTGAAATTTTCAAAAAGCATAATGATTTCCAATTGCATCCATCTTGTTGCAGAAGATAGGATTTCATTATTTTAACCCCTGAGTAGTATTCCACAGTGTGTGTGTGTGTGTGTGTATAACAATTTATTTTATCCAGTCATAAGCTAATAGATATGAAGATTGATTCCATATCTGAACTGTTGTGAATTAAGCTGCAATAAATATAGGGGTACAAACAACTCTTTCATATGCTGATTTCATTACCCTTGAGTAAGTTCCCAGGTGTGGAGTGGATCTCCATGCTGTCTTCCATAACAATTGTACTATTTTACATTCCCTCCAACAGTGCATTAGGGTACTTTTTTCCAAATAGCCTCACCAGCGTTTATTATTTTTGGATGATAGCTGTTTTAACTGGGGTGAAATGAAACCTCATTGTGGTTTTTATTTGCATTTCCCTGAAGACTAGTGATCCTGAGCATTATTTCATGTGTCTGTTGGCCATTTGAATTTCCTCTTTTGAAAAAATGCCTGTTTATGTCTGTTGCCCATTTCTTAACTGAATTGTTTGTTTTGTTGTTATTGAGTTTCTTGAGCTCTTTACTAATCCTGGATATTACTCCTTTATCAGCTATACTTTGCTAAAATTTTCTCCCCTTCTGTTGGTTGCCACTACACTTAGTAAAGTGTTTCCTTTGCGGTGTACAAGCTTCTTAGGATCATGTAATCCTGTTTGTCTATGTTTTTATCGCCTATGCTTCTGGGGTCTTTTCCAACAAGTCTTTCTGTATGCCAATGTCTTGCCGAGTTTCCCTAATGTTTTCCTATAGTAAGTCTATGATATCAGATCATAAATTTAGATCCTTGATCCATTTTGAATTGATTTTTGTATAAGAGGAGATCTTGTTTCATACTTCTGCATGCATAAATTCAATTTTCCCAGCACCAATTATTAAGAAGACTGCTTTCTCCAGGGATTGATTTAATTCATTTGTCAAAGATTAGTTGGTTGTAGCTAAATGGATTAATTTCTGGAGCTTTTATTCTATTCCATTGGTCTACATATTTGTTTCCCAATACCAGATAGCTTTGATTATAACTGCACTATAGTATGTCTTGAAAAATGTTATTTTGATGCCTACAGCTTTGTTTTTGTTATTTACGGTTACTTTAGTTATTCTAGTTCCTTTGTGTTTTCACATGGATTTTAGCATTGTTTTTTATAGATCTGAGAAGAATGTCCTGGTATTTGGACTGGGATTGCATTGTAGCTGTATTTTGCTTTGGGTCTTATGGACATTTTGATGATTATTAATTCTTCCAATCTACAAATGTGAAAAATTCTTCCATTTTTTTGTGTCTTCTATTTCTTTCTTTATTTTTTTTTTAATTTTTGTTGTAGAGGTCTTCACATCCTTAGTTAAATTTATTTATTTTTTTGTAGTTATTTGAGTGATATTGATCTTAACCAGTTTATGTCATCTGCAAACAGGGATAATTTGACATCTTCCTTTCCAATATGTGTACCTTTATTTTTCTTGCTTAATGGCTCTGGCTAAAACTTCCACAGGTATATTGAATAGCAATGTTGAAAGTAGGCATCCTTGGTGGGAATGTTTCCAACTTTTCCCCGTTCAGTATGATGCTGGCTGTGTATTTCTCATATATTGCTTTGATTGTGTTAAGGAATGTTTCTTCTATACCCAATTTGTTTAGAGTTTTCATCATGAAAGGACGTTGTATTTTATTAATTCATTCTCTGCATCTATTGAGATAATCATATGGTTTTTATTTTTTCAATTTGTTAATGTGACATATCACATTTATTGATTTTCATATGTTGAACCATCCCTGCATTCCAAGGATAAATTGCACTTGGTCCAGGTGAATGATTTTTCTGATGTGTTACTGGATTCCTTAGCTAGTATTTTGTTGAGGACTTTTACATCTATGTTCATCAGTGATATTTGTCTATAGTTCTCTTTCTTTGTTTTATCTTTCTCTAGTTTTGGAATTAAGGTTTTTCTGGCCTCATAAAAGGAGTTCAGAAGATCCCCCCCCCCCTTCAGTTGTTTTTGAATATTTTGGGAAGAATTGAAGTTAGTTCTTTTTTAAAGTTTTGTTCGAATTTATCAGTGAAGCCATCTGGTCCTAGGATTTTCCTTGTTGGGAGGGGCTTTATTACTGATATAATCTCTATTGGTTACTGATCTGTTTGTGTTTTCTGTGTCTTTATGGCTCAATTCTGATAGATTGTAATTGTCTAAATATCTATACATTTCTTTTAGAGTTTCCAGTTTATTGCCAAAAGCTGTACTTCCTGTTGATTATTTTTTCCTGTTGTATCTGTTGTAATATCTCCTTTTTCATATCTGTTTTTATTAATTTGGGCCTTCTCCCTCCACATTCTTTTGGCTAGTTTGGTCAGTGTTATTTCATTTTTTTTTTAAACAGCTCCTTATTTTGTTGATCTTTTGTATTGTTTTTGTGTTTGTTTCAATTCCATTCATATCTTCTCTAATTTCAGTTATTTTGTTCCTCCTACTAATTTGGAGTTTGGTTTTGTTCTTTACTAGATCCTTGAGATGCACTGATATCTCATTTATTTGGTGTCTTTCCAATTTCTTGATGTAGGCACTAATTCCTATAAGCTTTACTCTAAACACTGCTTTTGATGTATCCCATATGTTTTGATATATTGTGTTATCATCTTCATTTGTGCCTAGGAATTCTTAATTTCTTGTTATTTCTTCCATGATAACACTGTTCATTCAGGATCTTCTTGTTCAGTCCTCATAATTTTGCAAATTTTCTAGAGTTTCTTAAGTTGTTAATTTCCAGTTTCATTCCATTGTGGCCAGAAAAGATACATCATATAATTTCTATTGCTTTTTAATTTGTTAAGACTTGCTTTATGACCTAATACATGATCTATCCTAGAGAAAGTTCCATGCAGTGATGAAAAGAATATGTGTTCTGCAGCTGTGGGATCTGTAGATACCAAGTAGGTCAATTTGGTTCATAGTATAGATAGCACTGTTGTTTGTTGAATTTTTGTGTAGTTATCTGTCCATTGATGGAAGTGGGGTGTTGACATCCTTCATTATTATTGTATTTGAACCTATGTTTCCCTTTAGATCCATTAACTTTTGTTTTAAACGACCAGAGAGCTTGGAATTGGGTGCACACACATTTACTATACTCATATCTTCTTCTTCTTCTTTTTTTTTTTTTTTAAGTCAGAGTTACACAGAAAGAGAAGGAGAGACAATGAGGTCTTCCATCTGCTGGTTCACTCTCCTGTTGGCTGCAATGGCTGGAGCTGTACCGATCTGAAGCCTGGCTCCTGGCCAGACTCTTCTGGGTCTCCCATGTGGGTTCAGGGGCCTAAGGACTTGGGCCATCCTCTACTGCTTTCCCAGGCCATAGCAGAGAGCTAGATCAGAAGTGGAGCAGCTGGGATTTGAACCGGTGCCCATAAGAGATGCTGGCACTGCAGACAGTGTCTTTGCCTGCTACACCACAGCACCAGTCCCCTAGTCATATCTTCTTGATAAATGGATCCCTTAATCGTTATATAATGTCCTTTGTCTCTTTTAACAGTTTTTGTGTTAAAGTCTATTTTATCTGGTATTAGGATGGCTACTCCTGCTCATTTTTGCTTTCCATTAGCATGAAATATCTTTTTGTATCCTTTAATTTTAGGTTTGTACATATATTTATTGGTTAAGTGTGTTTCTTTCTTATAGGCAGCAAATGGATGGGTCTGGGTTTTTAATCCATTCATCCAGTCTGTATTTTTTAATTGGAGCATTTAGACCATTTACATTCAAGGTTATTGTTGATAAGTAATGACTTGGTCCTTCCATTTTTTCTTAAATATTCTTATTTTTGTTTTAGATATCCTTTATACTTTTGCTAGGAGATTTTATGCCTTCATATTCTTTTATGATGATGACTATCTCTGTTTCTGTGTGTAGCATATCCTCAAGAATCATTTGTAAGCTTGAATTATTGGTGGTAAATTCTTTCAATTTCTGTTTTGCTTTGTAAGATCTTTGTTTCACCTTCATTTATAAATGAGAGCTTTGTTGGGTACAGTATTCTGGTTTGACAGGCTTTTTTTTCCTCTTGAGACTTGTACTATGTCTCTCCATTCTCTCTTATTCTTTAGGGTTTCTGATGAAAAATTAGCTTTCAGTCTAATTGGAGATCCTCTGAAGAAAATCTGGTACTTGTGCACATTTTAGATTCTTTTCTTAAAGTTTAACTATAATGTGTCATGGTGAAGATATTTTCTAATCATGTCTATTAGGAGTTCTGTAAGCTTTTTGTACTTGGATGTCCCTATATTTTTCCAGATTAGAGAAGTTTTCTGCTATTATTTCACTGAATATGCCTCCTAATCTATTCTCTTTCACAGCTTCACATGTTTGGTCATTTGATAGTACCCATGTATCTCAACATTATTTTTGGTTTTTATAATATTCTCTTCATTTTTTTGTCTTATTGAGATATTTCCAGGGATTTGCCTTTCAGCTCAGAAATTCATTCTTCAGCCACACCAAGTCTGTTGCTAATGTTTTCCACTTCATTTTCTATTTGACATATTAAAAATCTTCATTTTTAATATTTCAGTTTGATTTATCTTCAGTATCTCTACCTCCTGGCAGAACTTTTCATTCATGTTGTGTATGGATTTCTTTAACTCATAAGTTTGCTTCTCATTATTTTTAAGTAATCTTATGATCATTCTTTTGAATTCCTTTTCACACATTTTTATCAGTCTGTTCATCCTTACATTCTAATTTTGAATGTTGTTGTGTTCCTTTTGGGTAGTCATATTGTCTTCCTTGTTCTTGTTCTTTGTATTTCTATGTTTATTTTTAGGCATTTGTGGGAACACTTGGTTTTGTCCTCTGATGGCTTTTATCCTTGGAATATGCCTCTGTGGCTTAGTAGAGTTATCTGTTCCTTCAGTGGATAGCCAGAGGCATATGCTGGGTGGGACCAGGGAACTCTGGCTAGTGCTCAAGCATAGTAGATCCCCTCTGTTGTCAGCAGGGTTGTGGGTGCAGACAGTATGACCACCTTGGCTGAATGATCACCCCCACTCTGCCAAAGTTAAGCAGCCATGAAGGGTGACCCCAAATGCCCAGGCACCTTACCCATGCTGGTGCCTGAACAGCACAAAGGGTCTGCCCACTCCTCAGTCTGAGCGTGGAACCCTGAGTCTCTGAAGCCAGACAGAATGTCTGCATAAAGACCTAGCCACACCCTCACATGCTCTACTGCACATCCATTGAAGTCCCATAATCACAGGTTGCAAGTCTCCCACAGTCACAGGGAGCAGGGGAATCCACTGTCAGCCTCACAAGCCTGCCCAATCCATGGAAAGAGCCATGGTGTTCCAAGAGCCGGCTGCCTAATCGATGGATATTGGTCAGTGCTCTGCCTTGGCAAGTCATGTCCAGGTGCTGTGATAGAGTAAGGGGATAGGAGCACTTCATAGGACTAAGTGGATGCCTTGTACCCTCCCAATCCTCCGGGACAATCTCCAAGTCAGTGGAGACTGTGGATTTATCCCTCTGACAAAATCTCCTACTCTTAAGTACAGCAAGCTCTACTCGCCTTACTAAGATGGCATTTCACCCCTGCTAGTTTTGAGGTCTATTGCTCCAAGAAGGTGACATCTTTTCGAGCTACTGGCTATGGGAGTTGTGGGTGGTTTCCTGCTCACAGCTGTGTGATTGTATTGTCCCTGCTGCTCCATGATGTCTCTCTTCTTTTTGTAGGATTTCCATGGCAAATTTCTGTCCAGCTGTTCCCTGGGAATGCAGTTCTTCCCCTTTTCCTCTGTTATTTTCCTGTGGTCAGAATCAGCACGTCTTTTCCCTGTTTAGTCATCTTGGATCCCCTCACCATCATTTCATAAACAGTGACACTATCCAAGGAAATAGAAGAAGGAAATTGACTTAAGTCACCTAGGACTATCATTAGAGTTTAGAATGCATTGTTATCTCTTGAAATAAAATGATATACTTGAGAGACAGAGGTCAGAGATACTTTAGAAATCTAATTTTATGAAGTTTTATTAGGCGGTGTATATTAGGGTGCTGGTAAATGCTTGGTAGGCAAACAACAGTGCCCACTGAAGTGGGGTAAGAATTCAGTTTGGTTTTAACATGTTGGATTGTGATACCTCTAATTGTATGAAATGTCCAGAGCATGACTCTTTATTCAGGTTTTGAGATAGGAGATGATAGAGTTTGTGATAAAAAAAAAATGTATAGGTTGTGTGCGTGGTGGGATCTGAAAAGATTGGGAGATATCAAAGTCATCCAAGAGGAATACATTTGTTCATGACAGAGAATATACAAAGGGGTCAGGGAATAGTTACAAAATACCAAATCTATGAAGATCATCAATGTAGAGATTATGTATCGCAGAAGTGTCAAATGGACATGATGAGTCATTGGGGACTATGTAGAATATCTTTCCTTTGTCCCTCCAGATCTACCCTTTTACTTTCTTTATTCTGTTTTGCTCCAGAAGTCTAACCTAAGTATGGACTCCTGCATCAGGTGGACCTGTGCTCTGTTTTCTTCTTCTTCTTTTTTTTGAATTTTAAAATCATCGTATACTTTTTTTAGAAAATTTGAAGATTCAGCTGAAAATGTTTCTAGCCTGATGATCCATTCCTTCCCAACCCCAGTATATTATGATTTTAGGAGGACATTCTGTTACCTAAGTACAATGTAACCAGTCAAAACCAGAAAATAAGCAGTGATAATTACCATGTGATTCTTTGAGTCAAGTTTAGCCAATTGTCCCCATCATTCACTTTAGCAGTGACATCCAGTACACAATCTATCACTTCATTGATTTTTCATGTCTCATTAGTTGTCTTCTGTAACAGTTCCTTAGTAAATCCTTGACTTCTGTGACCTTGGCTCTTTTAAAAAATTATAAACCAATTTAAGTTTGCATGGTGTTTCCCTAAGGTCAGATTCAAAGTACATACCTTTGTGGGGAATACAATAAGTGATGTTAATGTTCCTCTCTTTGCATCCTGTTAGGTAGCATACAATTTTGAATTATCCCAATGCTGATATTATTCACTTTATCACTTGATTAAAATGTATTTGTCAGGCCGGCGCCGTGGCTCAGCAGGCTAATCCTCTGCCTTGCGGCGCCAGCACACCGGGTTCTAGTCCCGGTCGGGGCGCCGGATTCTATCCTGGTTGCCCCTCTTCCAGGCCAGCTCTCTGCTATGGCCCGGGAGTGCAGTGGAGGATGGCCCAAGTGCTTGGGCCCTGCACCCCATGGGAGACCAGGAGAAGCACCTGGCTCCTGCCATCGGATCAGCAAGGTGCGCTGGCTGCAGCGCGCCAGCCACAGCGGCCATTGGAGGGTGAACCAACGGCAAAGGAAGACCTTTCTCTCTGTCTCTCTCTCTCTCTCTCTCTCACTGTCCACTCTGCCTGTCAAAAATAAAAAAAAAATGTATCTGTCAAGCTTCTCCAGTGTAAAATTAAAGAGTATTTTGCCAAGAACTTCTGTTTAAATACCCTGTTCCTCTTCCAACTCTAATTCATTTCCATATGTATAGATTGATTGCCTTCTTGTTTTCCACTAGGTTCTTATTTTCAGTTGTCCCACATTTTGTCAGTGGGAGTTTCTTACAGCTGGTTCTTGTGTCCTCTGATGTGTCTCCATTGTTTATGGACCACTTTCTTACTTTGAAGCACATCAAAATATTCTGATTTCATCTCAGATTTCCCCTGCCCCAGCCAAGAAGTGAACCTTTCTTCCAAGAAGCCATGGTTCCCTTGAGTGAGGAGAGTATTTAGAAGTTAAGATCTCAGGAAGATATGCTGTCTCTTGCTGGGGTTTTGTAGCTCCCATATCTAGGACACATTTCAGAAATACATATGTATGCATATACATGTGTGTGTGTATGTGTGTGTGTGTGTGAAAGAGAGAGAGAGTCAGAGTGAGAGAGAGAGACTTCCTTAACTCTTTGAGAGCAGGAATATCATGTAAAATAAAGAGTGAGAACCTAGTCATAATATATGAACATTATACAATTTATGCTTACATTTATTTCTATATGTATTTCCTTTTTAAGCTGTGAATTCATCCTGATAACCTTCAATCCTCATATAACACCCTATGGTTCTCTCTAGTTTTCTCTTTCTGTGGCTGTCTCCTTTCTCTGACAGTGAGATACTAGCTCCTATTACTTTTAATATAGCTAAATATTTGATTATTGTCAGTAGCAAGTCTTCCATCTTGGCCTTCATCCCTCTTCCATGTGGATGGTGGTCTAATTGTACTCCACCTCTTACTGTCCATGATGGGGTCACCTGCTCACTAACACTCCTTGCCCAGACATCTTTCCTTTTCTGCTTGACCTTTGACACTGCACATCAGACCACTTCCCTGTGTAGGTGTCTTTTTCACCCTGCTTGGACCCAGAAATGCCTCTGCACGTCTCCCCTGTACACATACACCTACCTCGCCACCTTCAGCTCTGTGATTGCATACTGTGTCCTATGGATCCCCTACCTCCTCTATATGCAAAGGGATACATTGCTTTAAGCTTTAGACCTGAATTTTTCACAAGGGGAAAAGAGAAGATCCTTTGGATCCTGAATGAGTTCAATTATTGCAGAGCCCCAGCAGGGGATTCTTGGAAGAAGAAGAGTGAGATGCTGTCCCACATCTGTTCTGCACTGTCAGCACAGGGTGCATCCATTGACTAGCCCCTGTCAGGTGCTTCTCCACATGTAACCTTCCATTGAGTTCTGGTAAGTTCTCTCTCCCCTCACACGTTAGGACAAATGCTACCTTGTATTACTATTTCTGGTTTAGTGTATTATACTCTATGATATTGCTGTGCTTTGACCATATCTTTATAAATCATTACTTTAATCTACTCTCCTCATATGACCTTAACTTGAATGCACTATCTGTGCTTGCTGGGACTCTTGACTGATAGACCTAATGAGGAAGTTGGATAATATGGAGGTAATCAAATTCTAATTATGGGGGGTAGATATAAGATATATAATTCATTTATTCAACCAGTATTTATTATAATATTTATTATGTTAACTCTGGTTAGCACTGACGATGTGAACATTGATGACTCATAATTCCTATCCTGAGAGAGATAGAAAAACTAGTTACAGAACTATGCTGTAGTGATGGCAAATGCATCATGCTATGGGGAGCCAGAATGGGTAGTTCTAGTCTGTCTGTGAGAGTTAGAGATGGCTTGAAAGGGGGTGGTCTGTAAAGATGCAGGAAGGTTACCAGGTAAAGAAGTGTAGGGGAAGGAAAGGAGAGAAAACCCTGTATACCAGTAGTAATTTTGCTTACTTACAATGCTGGTCTTCTACATATGTATGTTTTTATTCAGCCTTACAATAGCATTCCAAACATGTTTTTATCCCACTTTTATATGTGAAAACTGAAGATCAAGGGGAAAAAAGATTTACTCAAGATTGTACCGGTAAAACCATGGAAATCAGAACTTGAATAAAGGTTTGTCCAACTCCAAACTCATGCTGTTTCCATACACAGTGTTCCTCAACTCTAAGACACACACACATGCACACACATACACAGCGCACACACATATACACACACAGAGAGAGAGAGAGAGAGAGAGAGAGAGAGATTGAGAGAGGATTAGTGTATGATGTCTATCTATATAACTTTAGATGGCTGGGATACACGATGAATTCAGACCAGCAATGTGGTTGGAAGAAGCATGTCCATAAAACCCTAGTACTGATATGCAATGTTGGCCATACCAAGACTTTGCACTGGAGCATGACACAGTTAGATTGTGTTTTCGAAGATCCCTGGTGGAGGAGGCAAGCATGGAGTTGAGGAGGGAGGTTTTCTGAGCTCCCCACCTGGCTGTTGGTTGGCCAGACCATCTTCCCTCATCCTTCGTGAGCCTTTGCTCTTACTTAGCTTCTGTTCTTGCCAACAACTCATCTGAGAAGCTTTTCTGCATCTTTTGGTAAGACCAGCTCCTTCTCATCTACAACTGTTCTTGCTCCACCTTCCCTCTACACGACTTTCTTTATCGTTCCTGTCTTATTTTTTCTGGGAATTCCCATACCAGAGCTTCTTATGGCCTGATTAACTTGCTTCTGTATTTATTTGTCTTCATTTGAGTCAAGGCCTAGGACAGTCCCTTTGTTTCTTCTGCTTACTATGCGTTTGCTGAATGAATATGTTCATGAATATGGGCTAGGAAAATATTTATAAGGCCAGAAAATTCTAATTCGTGAGACATTTTATTAGTTTGCTAGGATTCTATAATAAAGTCTACATAGTGAATGGCTTAAACAACAGGAATTTATTTTCTCACAGTTTTGGAGACTGGAGGTCTAAGATCAAGGTGCCAGCCTGTTGCATTTCTGGTGAAAGCTCCCTTTCTGCCTTGCAGATGGCTATTTCCTTACTGTTAGGGCATCAACAGAGCCCATTCCTCTTCCTATAATGTCACCAGTCCTTTTGGATGAGGGCTGCACCCTTTGACCTCACTTGACTTTATTCGCCTCTTTAAAAGCCTCATCTTCAGATGTTACATAGGGATTAGGGTGTCAATGTTTGCATTTTGTGGAAACACAATTCAGTCCATACCAGGCATGTTGGAAATAAAATAGTCAGGACTTGGTGGTTGCATGTGGGCAAGTGGGACATATTAAAACACACACGAAGCTTTCATCATGAAAGCTTGGTAAGCTTTTAAAGCCAGGGTAGATTGTGACATATTTTCGGTCTGAACATTGAGACAGTGATGGAAGAAATGGAAGAGAGATGATTTTATTTAGTGATCACAGTGTTATAATAAATAAAAATGGATAGACTTTATTAGATAAGGAGAACAAACAAGAAAGTATCAATCTCTGAGATCAGTGGAAAATAGGAAAGAAAGTGTGAAGAAATAAATAGGTGTGAAAATACAGTGGAAATTAAGATGTTCAGCTAGGGGGAAGTGTAGGAGGGGTTTTCAAAAGCCTATAGAAAATGTAAAAAACTATGCATGGATTTCCAACTTTTTTGGATTAGAGTGAACTTTTAATTCTACTTTTCTGTGAATTTTTGAAAAGTTTTGAAATATTTTTATTTATTTGAGAGACAGGGAAAGAGCTTACATCTGCTGGTTTACTCCCCAAATGCCCACAACAGCTGTGGCTGAGCCAGGCCTAAACCAGGACACTGGTAACCAATCCAGACTTTACATGTGGGCGATTGTGACAAAGGTGCTTGATCCATCACCTGCTTCCTCCCAGGGTATGCATTAGCAGGAAACTTAATTTGGAGGCAGAGCTGGGACTTGAACCCAGCCACTCCAGTATGGGATGTGGGCATCCCATGTGGCATTTTAACTAGTGTAATAAATGCCCACCCCTCCATTCATTTTTTTGAACTATCCTCATATTTGTCTGCTTGGAGACTAGAAAAAAAAAAGGATATCAAGAGACTAAAAAGGCTTTGGAAGGCAACTTGATGAATTGTTATGGGGATTCATCCTGGCCAAAAAAGTAGTTCCTGAAAAATTAAGTTGTTGAATAAAATGTTACAGTCTCAGGATAACACGTTTCAGCTATGATTAGGTTTAGAAAAACATGTAGGTCAAAAGTCATCTCCTATGCCATAGCATTTCACTTCAGAGATGAAATACAGAGAAACCAAGGGGTCAGGGCAACATTGGTCAGTGCTAGCAAACAGGTAGAATTATACACACATCTCATTCTTACATTCAGTGCCCATATGGGAATATTGACTTAATAAATTCGGTGCTTGGGTTTGTAGCCAGACGTGCCTTTGTGCATCGCTCTCTGCAAGATGTGCCTGGAGAATTTTTAGACTCCTTGATTATACATGGCAGATCCTCCTCCCTTTAAGAATTTGTGCTTTGTAAACTATGTCTACATAGAACAATTTTGTGACCTTTTAAAAATATATGGCAGCTGGTGGAATAAATGTCAACTAAAGTGGAGTCTATTTAGGTGTTTATTACACTTTCAGATTGAACCTCACTGATGAATAGGTTGTTGTCATTTCTGTCATCGGTATCATTTTTAAATGATGTTCTTCAGTGCTTCCATTTGGTGGTATCAGGGCTAACAGGACTGTCTGTACATATTTATAAGACCATCCCCCAGCTACTAAATAAATGATGCCTATTCTCTTTTTTTGTCCAAATGGCAATTGCAGCATTTCAATCTATTCTTACTAATCTCCCAATTTTGCTCAGCATTCACATCTATGTGTCTGTGGTCTGTTAAATGACTCACTACTGAAGGCTATGCGCTATGTAGACTCTTTAAAACCCTATCTGGCTTTGTGCTCCTCAGGTTCTGCAGTCACTGGCAATAATGCACATAATTTTAACTGTGGAGAATGTCATTAAGCTAAAATGGAACATTTACACAGTCCCTTTTGCAGAGAATTTTGGACTAGGAAAATGAATGTGTGTGTCAGACATTTTACAGCACACAAGAATGTGATTTATTGATTTCTGATGGCGCTGTTGGCATCAGTGTATATATTTAAAGAAGTCATGCAGCCTTTATAAATGCAAATGGGAAAAGCTTTCCGTCTTTTTCCTCCATGGAAATAGCTCATACATTTTCAATAACTCAGGCTCCTCTTAGAGATTGCTCTATGTACTGTATATATTGATTTTAAAAGTATACTGTTATTTTATTCCACAACTAGTGTGTATAATGAAATGTCAATTTACCTAAAAGATTATAAAATTCGAAAGTATTAAAGATATGAAAAATACTAGTATCTTGAGCCTTTAGGTAAAAGTAAGTGTGTACTTGAGATGTAATTATTTTAATGGAACTGACACTTTGGCTTTTTCCCTGCTTCTGAAAGCATATCTTAAAGTACTTAGGAAATCCATTATTCCTTCTTGCCTCAGTCACTTACTGATGACAGTAAATCATACATGCCCACAACTACCCTCATAGACCATGCCTGGATATTTCTTTTCTCACCCTTAGAGCTTTGTGGAGGTATATATCATTTATTTAATATTACAGTGATTTCTGATGGAGGAAAAAGGTTTCATTTGCATAGTACCCAGTACTTAGCTGACTGATAGTTAACATCAGATCCTGTTTATCAGAATCTGCTACAATATATTTCAAATAACATATAGAAGATTGAATTACAGATAATAGGCAATCCAACAGAGTTAATTTTAGTTCTATACAGGTACTTAACAGAGGAACACAAACTCATTTAACTTAGAGAACATATCATTTTATATAATAACTAGTTTCTGCCTCTTTTAAATAGTAAATGGCAACATCCTGGCCTGGAAGGATATCTTTGGCCACTACCACTGACATTTTGGATTATTAAATATTTAAGTTGTCATCTAATTTGTTATATAATTTATTTAATCATGTGTATGCATAATAGTTAATGTCCAGTTTAGAATGGAATGGAGAATAAGAGACTTAACTAAGTTAGGGTCATGGGTGGAAGGAAAAAAATAATTTCACTTATAAAATTAATGTTGAGTCTCTTACTGTTTATTAAAGCCTATTCAAAAAATATCTTTGCCAAGAAAGTACCTTGCTTCCATTTTTAAAGTTTACTTAAAGAGTCAATTATGAGCAGGGACTCAGCAATGCAATAATGTTTGGATCTCTGGATTAAGGTGCCAGTGTAAGTTTGCATACTTAATTCCCTTGACTATTTCTAATTTTCCATTAAAGTGACACTGGCTTTTTCCCATTAATAGACTTCATTATCAGTCCTGGAACCAAAGGAAAAATGCCATGCAAACACCAAACACTGTGAGGAATTTCTGCAGGAGATAATGAAGGTGACACTAGACACTAGATTAACTGGTGAAGGTGAGGGCAACTGCCTCAGCAGAATGTTCAGGGTGGATATCTGGTGCAATGGTTAGGATGACCCTGGGGACACCAGCATCCTATATGGGAATGCCTGGGTTCGAAGCCCAACTCTGCTTCTGATTCCAGCTTCCTGCTAACGTGCACTCTGGGAGGCCGCAGGTGAAGGCTCAAGTACTTGGGTCCCTGTCACCCACATGGAAGACCTGGGTTGAATTCCTTGTTCCTGGCTTCAACCTGGTCCAGTTCCACCAACGCCAGCATTTGGGGAGTGAATCAGCATATGAGAGATATCGGTCTGTCCCTCTCTGTCTCTGTCTCTATTTCAAATAAATTTTTTAAAGTGGAAAAAAAAAGTAAGGAAAACTTGCTGGCTCTGCCTGGGAGAGACTGTAGATATGCTCTATGCAAAACTAATTCTGAGTGATGAGGCCAGAGACCAGGGTGGAGGAATCGGAAGGAGCAAATTCTAATGCTCTGCGTTCTGAGAATGTTCACTGGGATTTAGTCTCTGTTATAACAGGATCCCACTGCAGAAAATGTTTCCAGGCTGGTTAAAGTCCAGCTGCTTTGCTTGCTATAGGGAGGCCCAGCCTCACCAATGTGTCCCTAAAGATATGTGTAAGATGCTCTTTGTTAAAGAATCAATCACTTCTCCTCACAAGTGCTGTACCTATACTTGGGTAAGCATCAACAGAAATCAACCTGTACTTTTTCCTGAGCCTTTATCTGATCCTGATAGATTTGTAGGAGATCCAACAGAATTTCTGACAGAAACTATCTCCATGTCCTGAAACACCTGCTGACCTCACTCTCAGAATGAAGAGACCCAGTTGGACAATTCAGAGAGCAAGCTCCTAGTGGTGTATTGAGATAGGATAAAAATGTTCTCAGTGGTATCTGTTGATAATCTGAACATTATTCAAGCTAATTCAGTGATTTTACAAATATGAATTGAAGTTTTACAAGGGCTTTGCAATATACCAGACATCATCGAGGATACCTTTCCTGATACTTTCATGAGCCCTGCCTGTGTAGCGCTTACATTCTAGCAGGAGTTAAAACGTTGGAAATAGTGAATGTGTGTGCAGTTTTCTGCTGTAAACTGAAGAGTGAGCAAGCTTCAGAGTTAGGACATGAGGAAGCTTGATACAGGCCTATGGAAATGGTTTGGTACTTGGAAATCTTTTTTAATTCACTTGAAAGGCAGAGAGACAGAGAAGGGGAAAAGATCTTTCATCCTCTGGTTCATTTGGAGAACGAACCTACAACAGCCAGGGGCCAGGAACTCCACACAGGTCTGCCATGTGCATGGTAGGTGCCCGTTAGTACTTGAGCCTTCCCTGGAGGTGCTGGTTGTAGAATGATAAGTTCAACCATACAGTGGGTTTTTGTTATGTAGGTGTATTCAAGATGGCAAGATGCGGGAAAAATCTGTGAACATGATGGGCTGGAAAACTTGAACTTGAAAATTGGGGAAATGAAGAAATTAGTGGATCAAAGTAAAGTGGACAGCAGGTCAGAATGAGTCAGGAATGGCCATTTGATGAGGTGGATATGTTATCAGGTTGCTGGGTCAAATCCCAGCTACTCCACTTCATATCCAGTTTACTGCTAATGTGTATCTTAAGAGACAGAAAATGATGGCTGCAGCACTTGGGTGCCTGCCACCCTTGTGGGAGACCTGGATTGAGTTACTGGCTTGTGGCCTAGCCCAGCCCTGCCTGTTACAGGCATTTGGGGGGAGTGAAAGAGCAAATGGGAAATCTTTCAATCTCTCTCTCTCTCTCTCTCTTTCTCTCCTCCCTCCTATCTCTCTCCCCTTCCCTCCCCCTCCCATTCAAAGAAACTAATTTACCAAAAAAAAAAAAAAAAAAAAAAAAAGGGAGACTGGTCACAGCAAGAGTGTGCAAACATGCAAGCAGGGAAGGAGGAATCTTGGTTAGAGCATCATCATCGTCATAAAGGACTAAAGGTTACAGTTACAGAGCAATTAGGGGGATTTCCCTGTTTTCCCCAAAGATCTATAGATTTTTTTGTCTTTTATTTTAGTTATTAGTAGCTCTACAGAAAGTTGGACTTTTCTTTCAGGATTTGGGGTTTTCCTATCTAGTTTAAGAATATATTCTATATCAGTATTAGACAAATATTCTCCAAAATATTCTAATAGTCTTATATTTTTAAAAATTTGTCTTTAGATTCTGATAGTATGAGTTTTGTCATTTGTTTTCCTTTTTTGAGGTGTTTTTGCCTATTCTGGGTCCTTACATTTCCATAAGAAGTTTAAGATCAGTTTGTCAGTTTCTGTAAGGAAGCCCACTGGAATTTTGATAATGATGATCAAGAATTTGCTGAGCACTTTGGGGACGTTGCCTCCCTCTGCTTAGTCCTCTGATCCGTGAACATGGGATGTCTTTTTGTTTATTTATATCATTAATTTATTTCAATAAACTTCTTAGTTTTCAAATTATAAGTTATACATTTCTTTTATTAAATTTATTCTTAAAACTTTTTTTAGTATTGTAAATAGGTTTTTCCAATTTTCTGTTAGTGAGGTGTCAGCTGCTCATGTTATTGTGGTTTTCTTGTACATAACAAGTCTTTTTTCTTTGCTATCCAAAATCTCTCTGGCTTTTAGTATTTTTACTATGATTTGTCTGAGTGCTGACCTCTGTGCACTATCTTGCTGCAATTTGTACATTGTCTTTCATCAAATTTGGAAAGTTGGACGTAATTTCTTTTATATTTTCTTCCATTTTGTCTCTCTCTTCCCTTTTTGTTACTCCCATTGTGTGCAACATATCTCTGAAGCTTTGTTCATTCTTTAAAGTCTTTCTTCTCTCTCTTCTTTTAAATGCATAATTTTTTATTACTCTGTCCTTTAGTTTGCTGATTCTTTCATCTATTTCAAACTTACTGCTGAGCTTCAATAGTGGAATTTTATTTGTGATTTTACTTTTCAACCCAAAATTTCTATTTCACTCTTTTTCATAGTCGCTATCTCATTATTGATATTTATTCTCCTTTGGTGAGACACTGTCAAAATACCTTTCTTACTATATTTAAGCATAGTCGTCTTTAGTTATTTAAAGATATTTACAGTGGGTACTTTGAGGCCTGTTTTAGTTAAATCCAAAATCAGGGCCTGTCATTGCAGTTTTCTTGCCTTACTGCTTTCCAGTCTGTGGGTCATTCTTTCCTTTGTTGTTTTTCTTTTTAACGTGTTCTCTTGCTCTCACTCTCACTCTTTCTCCCTCCCTCCTTTTCTTTTTTCCCCTCCTTTCTTCTTCCTCTCTCATTTTCTGTCTTCTTTCTCCTTCCATCTCCTTCTGCTTGTCTATTTTTTAAAAAGATTTATTTCATTTATTTGAAAGAGTTACAGAGAGAGGTGGAGACAGAGACAGAGTTCTTCCATCCACGGGTCCACTCCCCAAATGGTCTCTTTATTTCATACACCCTCTCTTCTTCCTGAGTGGTTTTGATTGTTTTCTTATTACCCTGTTTAGAGACGAGCCTAGATAATTGAGTGAGGCTGCTTTTCCCTGAGGTGTGGAGCCTTTGGTGTTCCAGAAAGGCCACAGCGCTGGCCCTGACCACCATCATCCTGAAGCTCTCTTTGTCCTTTCCTTGGTCTCTTTGTTAAACCATCATAAATATCTGTGTGAAATATACTAATTACTTAGTGTTTTTTTTCCTTCACAGTAAAAGAATATTTCCTTTGTTTGTACCTTTTATATTGTTAATTACCATTAATTTTAAAAGCTTACTTACAGTTGCTCTAGGGACTAGGATAATTAATTTATATTAGGTATACAGTGGTCACAGTGAGATTCCATTTGCCAGTCATAAACACTGTGGTCCTGTTTTTAAGTGTTCTACTTCCCTGGTAGTCCATAAAATTATTGGGTATTTATGATAGTGCTCATGATTTTATAATCTCTGCTATGTCATACTTAGCCTTCAATTTCCATTAATTGCAGCTGGATTGCTTTATTGTTTTCAGCAACGCCCTGAGACATAAATTTCTCCACAGTTTGACCCAATTAAATTAGGGCTTATTTAAAGGGTGGTTTGGAGGCTACTTTTTGGAGGTGATTCAAATCCCAAAATGGTTCTTCTTAGCAAAACCTTTCTCTAGTTCTCTGGTAAATTCATTGACCTAAAGTCCAGCTCATTGCCCCCTCATTGAGCTATTATCTCCTCTTTGGTCATAACTAAACTCTCCATTGGTTTGAAGATCGCACTTAGACTTGCAGTTTCCCTGCACACTATTTTAAATAATGTCTGTGCCATTTGGGGGATGTTAGAGACTCTCTCCTCATGAACTTCTTGTCTGCCTGGGTAGAGTCACTCCCTTAGAGATTGCTTTGGAAGCAGGGCATTGGGTGGGCATGGTGGCCTTTGATCTTTCAGATTGCCTCTACTGCGGTGAAACCTCCACTCTGTGAGTGTGCTGGAGTCAAGGCACCGATACTCTTGGCCTGCTGTGAGGCAAGGAGCCGCTGACTTATTGGATGCACCTGCCAGGAATTTAGCTTCTGTAAGTCTAAGGGCTTCTAACCCCACCAACATTCTGGAATGGAATTCAACTCCCTGTATTTATATAAGGTAACAGATATTGTTTTACGTTTGTTTGCCTTCACTATATTACTGGTATGATGAAGCTATATATATAAATTATCCTTTACCCCAAATGACATTAATAGTACATGGATATTTCAGCATATTCTATAATGTAGTAGGCACTCAATAACTGTTTTATTTTTTGAATGAAATTCAGATAAACATCATATTTCTGAGTGAAAGCACTTCCAAAAAAGAATTGCTTTATATTTATACTAGGTTACATTCCAGAATCAGACATGAGAAAGAAAAATTAGTACTTTGCTAAGTATTTTTGTATTACAGAAGCAACTAAAAGAAGGGTTACATTAAAGTACAGATTATCTGACACCTGCTACCAGAATAGTTTCCATTATAAATACATATATTAATGTAGTATTATTTAAAGTATTTTTACCTCAAAGAAAGAAAACATTTCTTTTGATTGTAACTTTATTTTATTGTTATTTACCATAATTTTGAGGCATTTTTAATTTCTTTGTATGATGTGATTATTAGGTTTGCAGTGTTCACAATGACATTACGTTTTTACACTCATAAACATTGAGCCTAAGAGTCCTGTTTCTTTGATTGGCAGTAAGGATAAAATTAATGAGTGCATAAAGCTCCTGTGCTAAAGGATTTTACAATCTAGAAGGAGAGTGAGCCATGCAATCTTAGAAAACAGTGTAATAAGTTATAAAACAGAAGCATGCCATTGATAATGAGGGAGGTCCAGGTGTTAATGATTCTTAACACTGTGTTTCTTGCCTAGACTAATTTCACTTTAAGTCTTTATAGATTTGTTTCCATTCATTGATATTTTAGTACCAAAATTTTGATTATTTAAATCTGCTATTTTGTACATTTAGAGGTTTCATTAAATAAATGGTGCATTGATGGAGGGTTGAGGAAATTCTTCATGTAGTTCAGTTTCCCCACTTTGTTTAATCTCCTCTCGGGATACTTTCCAAAATGTTACTTTCTGTATCCTGCCTTCACATTTAAATTTTTCTTAAATGTTTTACCCATTAAGAAATGCTCTGAAAGGAAAGGAAAGAGACCAAGAAAAATAGAAGCAGAATTGAATAAGCTTCAATTGATGCTCAGATACTGTTATGTTTTAATAGCTTAGATAACTTTGTAATAATAATATATTTCCATAATCAGCAAATATTTTGTTCTTAAGATATGAGGCACAGATCTTACGTTACACAAGACAAAATAATGTTAGGGAATCCATAAAGCATTTATTGTATTTTTAATTTCTACTACAGATATATTTGATTGGAGGAGAAAAACTGTTAAGATACCATCCCACCAACCTGATATAAACTCATTCCCAAAACTTGAGGCTATGCTGTAAATTTTAAAATTTAACTGAAAATATTTTCCTTTTACCAAATCTTTGTGACAGTTTTAGTAAATTTAAAAACGTGGTCAGTTAAATAATACAAACTTTTTATTAATATACAAGGAGCCATTTTCAGCAATAAAATGAATTTGAACTCTAGATATTTTTTAACAAATACAAAACTGTAGATAACTGTTAGCAAATGTTATTTTAAACAAGCCCTCAAATTTAACCTGGCCATTTCTGATTCTATCAATGCTGGGTCTTCCTCAGTCACCAATTCATTGTACTTGTTGTTCTCAGGTCAACCATTAATTAAAATAAGGGAAAATGGAAGGAAAAAATAACCATTCATTTATGTTTGCATAAAAGTGTTATTGAAATATGGCATGCATTTAGATAAGGGCCTAGCTTAGAATTGTACAGTTTGATGAATTTTATAAAAAGTGAGCATACCCTTATAACTAGCATGCAAGGCTTTTTCTGAAGTTTATTTAATTATTTATTTTTTGAAAGGGAGAGTTACAGTGAGAGAGGGAGAGACAGAGTCAGAGAGAGAGAGAGAGAGAGAGAGGGGTCTTCCCTCTGCTGGTTTACTTCCCAAACTGCCACAACAACCAGGGCTGGGCCAGGCTGAAGCCAAAAACCTGGAGCTCTTTCCACATCTCCCAGGTAGGCAGCGCTTGGGCCTCAAGTGCTTGGGCCATCTTCTGCTGCTTTCCCAGATGCATTAGGAGGGAGCTGGATCAGAAGTGGAGCAATCTCGACTCAAACCTGTGCTCAGACGGAATGCCAGCATCGCAGGTGATGGCTTAACACACTAGGCCTTATTAGCTCCAGTATGCCAGTAGGTGCTACAGAAATTCCTGTTGCCCCCTTTAATTAATACCCACACAGAGGAGCCCACTATCACCTCTTTCTGGTTGTTTTTGAACTTTATATGAATGAAATGATTCAGTATGTACTCTATTGAATTCAGCTAAATATTTTGTGTAATTCGTATGTTACATTGTGTGTAGTAGTGATTAATTCTCATTCTGTGTAAAATTCCATTGAGTGACTTCACTATAAATTCCTTGTTCATTCTTTTGATGGATACTTGGGTTGTTTTCGGTATGAGGCCATTTTGAGTAGGACTGCTATGAACATTTCATACCAATGTTTTTTGGTCTGCCTAAGTACAAAATTCCTCTTGATATATCCCTATAAGGCTAAATGCAGGATTGTAGAGTATACATCTGTCCAGCTTTTTGGATAGTACTGAACAGTTTCTCAACATGATTGCATCAATTTGCACTTCCACCAGCAATATGTGAGCATTCATGATCTTTCACACTCTACTTGAACCAAATACTGTCGATCTTTACAAGTTTTACATTATGTTTGTAACTTGAATTTCTCTGATGACTAATGAGATTATGGAACACTTTCCCTGTTTTTGAAAATTGGGTAAACCTCTTTGTTAATGACTAGTTCAAGTCTTTAGTCTACCTTTTTTATTGAATCATCTTTTTCTTACTATAAATTCAGGATATCAGTTCTATGGAAAATATACTGATGTTACCTTCTAACATTATGGTTTGTCTTTTGATGCTTTCAGTGGTCTTCTTTGATAAAGTTTATTTTAATTCACTTAAATTTGTTGAATTTTGTTAGTATAATTAGCTTTCTGTATCATGATGAGAAATGTCCTTAAGATACAGATTTATATCTACAAACCACCTGAAGTTGAATATGAGTGTGTTATTAGAGACTATTAGATTTTTATGTGTATATAGATTCTTAAACATACTTATTGAAGAGATCATTTTCCTCCACTGCAAAGTAATATAAGTAATGTCACCATTGGCAAAAAGTAATGATCACATAGTTGTTTCTAGGGTAGATACTATTCTTGTGCACTAGTCTTTAAGTCTGTCCTTATACCCAAGTCATGTTATTTTGATAATTAATAGCCTGACATCAGCTTTGTTCTTTTTTCTTGGGCTTTGGTGACCTTTTATGTTTTCATAGGAATTTTGAAATAGTAGTAGTATACATTTATATAAAAGCACATGAATTTTGATTTAGGAGATCTAATATATAGACCAATGTAGGGAAGAATTGAAATTATTACCTTCTAATACACGAATATAACTTGCCTTTCTGTTTTATTTAGATCTTTAATTTTGCTGAACATTTCGATAATTCCCTTCAGAAACCTTGTATATATCTTTTAAGAGTTTCTCATTTTGTGTTCTCTGATTTTTTTCTGCTATGCTTTGTTTCTATGTTTTGTTTTGTTGATGAGTATAAATCACTATTTGTTTATGGAGTCACTCCAGTGAATGGGCTGATTCACATAGTATTTCTAATAGTATATAGTTTGGGGGGAGATCATCTGAGTCTGCAATTGTATTGTTTAAAATAATTACCACTATGTTATTTTAACATGTCCATATCTTTCTTACCATATCCACTGGAGAATATGTTCAGTACTGGGTTGTACAGAATGATGATAGTTGGCATCTGTATCTCACTTTTCATCTCAGGGATAAAGATTTTGCTATTTCATCTTTACAAAGGATGCCTAATGCAGTTTTCTTTTGTAGACTTTTTTTTATCTTATTAAGAGAGTTTATTTCTATTCTTAGATTTGTTTTGTTTTAATCATAAACATAAGTAATATTTTCTCACCTAAGATGATTATTTTCTCCTTTATTATATTAATGTAGTAAATGACTAACTACTCTTTTGATATTAACTGAACCTTATATTCCCACAATAAACTTAAATATACACACAAATACAACTTCTAATAATTTGTTTAGAATTTTTACATTGTCAATTGAGAGATTGACCTGTAATATTCTTTCTTTTTTTTCTCTGATACTTTATTTTTTCATGTTAATGTAGCATTAATACAGAAAGAACAGGTTAAATATAGTTCAAAGATATAATTCTAAGAATATAATGATATTCTTTACCTCCCTCCCACACTTCCTCTCTCCCCTCCTCCCCTCCTCCCCTCCCTTCCTTCCTTTCTCTTTTCTTTCCTTCTTTCTTTTCTAGTTTTTGAGATAACATATTTAAATGACATTACAGTTAAGGGGTTAATGCCCCACTAAATAGAGTTCAACAAGTAAAAAGTAAACGTCTGGGGGCCAGCGCTGTGGTGTAGTAGGTAAAGCCACCATTGGCAGTGCTGCCCTGGTTTGTGTCTGGTTCATGTGCCGGCTGCTCCTCTTCTGATCCAGCTCCCTGCAAATGTTCCTGGGAAAGCAGTAGAAGATGGCCCAAGTACCCAGGCTCCTGCACCCACACGGAAGACCCAGAAGAGGCTCCTGGCTACTGGCTTCTGTTTGGCCTAACCCAGGCCTTTATGGTCATTTGGGAAGTGATCCAGCAGATGGATGATGCTCTCTCCCTCTGTCTCTCTCTCTCTCTCTCTCTCTCTCTCTCTGTAACTCTACCTTTCAAATAAAATAAACAAATCTTAAAAAATGAATAAATAAAAATACTCTAGTTCAGTGAAAATATAGGCAAAGGTTATAAACATTAATCAAATGGAAAGATGACCATTTCATCCATATAGTGCAAATTTTAAAATAATGAGAGATCATTAAAACTATAGTAGCATAAAATTCTTAACCATTCGTGTGACAACGTTATAAAACAAAGTTTGACAGAAATATTTTTGTAATAATACTGATACACAAGGCATCTTTCTCTCCCTCTCTCTTTTTTTTGTTTCCTTCCTTCCTTTCTTTCTTCCTTATTTTCTTCTCTCCCTTCCCCCTTTTCTCTCTCTCTCTCTTTCTTTTAATGCCCTTGACAAGTTTAGTAACTGTTCTACTTGATGGAAAAGTTTCTGTAAAATTTGCATTTTGCCTTTCACAATGTTAGGGAAAGTACACTTGTGAAATTATCTAGGCATAGACACCTTTTTGGGGAAATTTTTAATTGCAGACTTGTTTCCTTTAGCCATCAGAGAACTTTGATATCTTTTCTTAAAATAGATTTTGTAAATTATTTTGAGAATTTAAAAAACTGAAGAGCCCTGTTGAGGTAAAATTGACATAATAGGAACTGCACATATGAAAAGTATAATAGTTGATAGATTTTATATGCACATACACCATAGAAACATTGCCACTATCAAAATAATGAACATATCTACTACCCCAAAAAGTTCCTCATACCCTGTGACATCACATAAACCATACCCTGTGACATCCTTTCAGTATTGTCTTAAAATCCATAATTGTTGCATAAACCAGTTCCCCATCTACTGGTGAAGAAGTGAGTCAAACAGAACTCTTATATTAGTGAATGTGAATAACCACTTTGAAAATGATTTAACTTTATTTACTAATATCGACCCAGCATTTAAAACCCTCTTGCATTTATACCCAGTGGAAATCATGGATATATTTACTAAAAGATATGATCAATTTAAAAAACACAAAAAATATATAACCTTGCTATATACAATAGCCCAATTTATGAACTACTGAAATACCCATCAGTAACATAATAACAAAATAAATTGCTGTAAGTATTTTGCTACTTGAATTTACCATTGTGGGAATGAACAGGTGACATCTACGTGTAACAATGTGAGTGAATCTCACAAACATAATATTGAATGTAAGTATCCAATACAAAAGTATATATATTGTATAGTTCATTTTTATAAGAGTCAAAAAGATGCAAAACCAGCCTGTTATATTACCCTTGGGAATTAACAGTGGGAAAAAGTGCTTCATAATTCTGGTAATATTCTGTTTCTCAACCTGGTTGCTGCTAACATAAAAGCATTCATTTTGGTGGCAGCATTGTGGTGCAACATGTTAAGCTGCTGCTTACGATGCCAGCATCCCATATGGTCACTGGTTTGAGTTCCAGCTGCTCCACTTCCAATCCAACTCCCTGCTAATGTGCCTGGGGAAGCAGTAGAAGATAGCCAAAGTGCTGGGGGCACTGCCATGCACGTGGGAGACCCAGATGGGTCTGGCTGTAGCAGTCAGTTGAGGAGTGAGCAAGTAGAAGGAAGATTCTCTCTCTCTCTCTCTCTCTCTCTCTCTACCTCTCTCCCCCTCCCTCCCTTCCTCCCTCCTTCCTTCCCTTTCTCCCTCCTTCCCTCCTCTCTCCCTCCCTCTCTCTCTTTTTCTCTCTCTCTCCCTCCTTCTCTCTATGTATCTTCCTCTCTGTAACTCTGCCTTTCAAATAAATGAATCTTTAAGAAAACACAAACATTCATTTGTGGATTCCTTCCTCACCACTACTACTACTGCCCTCTGTTGAGTTGTGACCATCCATGTAGACCAAGTATCTTTTTTTTTTTTTTACTTTTTTATAATTTTTTAATTTTTTATTTTTTTAAACTTTTATTTGTTGCATATAAATTTCCAAAAGTACAGCTTATGGATTACAATGGCTTTCCCCCTTATAACTTCCCTCCCACCCACAACCCTCCCCTTACCCGCTCCCTCTCCCCTTCCATTCACATCAAGATTCATTTTCAATTCTCTTTATATACAGAAGATCAGTTTAGTATATATTAAGTAAAGATTTCAACAGTTTGCACCCACATAGAAACACAAAGGGAAAAATACTATTGGAGTACTAGTTATAGCATTAGATCACAATGTATAGCACATTAAGGACAGAGATCCTACATGAGGAGTAAGTACACAGTGACTCCTGTTGTTGACTTAACAATTTGACACTCTTGTTTATGGCATCAGTAATCACCCTAGGCTCTTGTCAGGAGTTGCCAAAGCTATGGAAGCCTTTTGAGTTCACTGACTCTTATCATATTTAGACAAGGTCATAGTCAAAGTGGAAGTTCTCTCCTCCCTTCAGAGAAAGGTACCTCCTTCTTTGATGATCTGTTCTTTCCACTGGGATCTCACTCGCAGAGATCTTTCATTTAGGTCCTCTATGTCTATTAAAGATGTATGTCTTTATAATCACTTTTTAAAATAGGATTAATTCTAACCAATATAAATTTCTTAACTTTTTCTTGAGTTAATTATCTAATCTAGGATTTCTTGCTTATTTAGATGTAGATCTTTTGGTGAAGGCTTAACAGATTTCACCTTCTCTTTTATTTCTTTCAAACATGAGAAAAGTGTAGTTATGAGAGTATTGTATTCAACCATACAGTTGGAACATATGGATTTTCACTTTAACGGACCATATTAAACTTTTAGTTAGATTTTTTTACTGGATTTTTTTCATGTGATTGTTTTTGGAGAACAAAATTAAAATATTTGCTTATTCATTGGAAAGGCAGAGAGAGACATTGAAGGGGGCGTGGAGAGAAAGAGATATCTTCCATGCTCTGGTTCAATTCCCCAAATGATCACAACAGCCAGGGCTGGACAAAGCTGAAGCCAGGAGCCAGGAAGTCTGTCCAGGTCTCCCATGGATAGCAGGAACTGAAGATTTGTGCTGTCAGCTGCTGCCTCGTAGACTCATTACTAGGAAACTGGATCAGAAGCAGAGCAGTTGGGACTTGAACTGGCACTCTATAATGTGGGTGTCACAAATGACAGCTTAATCCTCTGTGCCAAAATGCTCCAGGTAAAAAGTTTTACAAAGCCTTTATTTCATAAAGTTTTTTAAAACTTATGATAAAATAAATTTTATATAAAATGACCTATAAAATGCATATCGTTGCATCTTTTTTCTAACATTAGTTTTAAAATGTTCCATTTCATTTTGCCAGAGTTATTGCATTTAGATTTTCTGTTTGGCTTCCTGTATTTCAGTCTGACAGAATGGTTTTATCATTTTAGAACAAATGTAGATGTGGTTTTTCTTGAATTGGTTTCTAAACAAATTAACTTACATCTTATTGTAAGCAGATGTTTGTATATGCTTTATTGCCATAATTCCTTTATTCCTTTTGGGGAAATAGATTATTTTTTATTTCTAATGTCCATGCTTTCACATTTGCTTTCTCTTTTTCTGTCTTTATATGCAAATTTGATGAGTAGTTTTCTCATTTAATTTTTTATTTGATTTTGTGCCATATGCCTCAAATTTGCTTTCAAAATATGCATGAGCTTCCCTAATTCACTTTGACTCCTCTCCCCCCAGTTGTTTACAATGTTTATATTTAATAGCATTTATTCCTGTTTATGAGGTAAGAATTATATCATGGATGATCTGGGTTCCCAAATGAGTAATTGCTCACTTGTCAGTATATGGTTATTATTTAATTAAATGGAAAGCTTTATTAGTTATTGTGATCATGAATTGTGTCTCTAGTAACTGGCTTTTAAACAGATTGGAATTTTAAAAGCCATTCCTCCCCCTTATCATTGGAATAAAATTAGATGGTTGACTTGGTGGTTTGCACGTGGATCATGTGTGTCCTGTGGGTGAGAGCATATGGTGCGATGAGCTCATTGCAGTCCCTCTGTGGAGGGCTCCCAGAGCCTGTGCTGTCACAGCAGTCACAGCAGCCGCTTCCCTGCGCACTCCTCCTGGGGCTCACTGGCTCCCATTTCGGAGCCAGTCACTTGCATGCCACTCCGCAACACAAAGCTTCTGTCAAAAAGATTAAAATTCTATACATTCCTACAGTTGCAATGCAGTCATCAACTGTGCAATCCCTGTTTCCTCACATTTTCATTCTTTCGGAAATTAATTAGTTCCACATAACTCTTCTAATTTCTAGTTTACAGGCAATAGATTCTTCTTCAGCTATTGTCATTTGTTAAAATGAAATATGGAATTAAAGGGAAAGTGACAAAAATTTGAAAAGTCCTAGTGATCCAGCAGTTGGTATTATTTTTCTGAAATTCCTGTCTTACTCTTTAAGTATTTCTTCAGAGTGGTTGATCATAAAGTACAATTTTTGCTCTTTCTTTCCCATTGCACATATTTATTTCAGAATATGTTTGCTCTAGAAATTTACCTTTTACTAGTGACAGAGAATATGGATGATGGTGTTTAATCATTTCTCTCATTTAAGGAATTCTATCCTAATTTTAGAATCTGAATGATGTTGCCCTGGTATTTACACTGACACACTTAAATAAGCTCTGACATTCATTAAGATTACTCACTTGCAGGCCTGAAAATTGAGATGAGATATAAAAGAATTTAGGTTATGAGGGAAGGAGCCAATCATTTAATCATGTTTCGTATTTCAGCCTGCTCTCCTGTTTCACCTGTAGATTACTGTACTGGCTGACAAAATAACCTTCACTGTGGGTGCTCAAAAACAAAAGCTCCCCTGCTGTGTATGTATCTGAGTGTGTGGGCATTTTTAGCTGGTTTCCTAAAAAAGTTCTAGCTACCCCCATCTCTGTGAAGCATATGGCTCAGAAAACCAAGAAAGATGGCCGGCGCCGCGGCTCAATA
The DNA here is from genome assembly GCF_033115175.1 of Lepus europaeus. Taxonomy (NCBI): domain Eukaryota; kingdom Metazoa; phylum Chordata; class Mammalia; order Lagomorpha; family Leporidae; genus Lepus; species Lepus europaeus. Next base: position 82,052,270 of record NC_084835.1, read on the forward strand.
GGCTAATCCTCCACCTAGCGGCGCCGGCACACCGGGTTCTAGTCCCGGTCGGGGCACCGATCCTGTCCCGGTTGCCCCTCTTCCAGGCCAGCTCTCTGCTGTGGCCAGGGAGTGCAGTGGAGGATGGCCCAAGTGCTTGGGCCCTGCACCCCATGGGAGACCAGGAGAAGCACCTGGCTCCTGCCATCGGAACAGCGCGGTGCGCCGGCCGCAGCGCGCCTACCGCGGCAGCCATTGGAGGGTGAACCAACGGCAAAAGGAAGACCTTTCTCTCTGTCTCTCTCTCTACTGTCCACTCTGCCTGTCAAAAATAAAAAAAAAAAAAAAGAAAAAGAAAGAAAAAAAAAGAAAACCAAGAAAGACTTGAGGGGTCCATGAAACTCCTGAAATTGTTTGCAGTACTTTACATGTATATATGTGTATATACCTATATATCTGTATATTGATAGATAGATAGATAGATACACATTTATGTGTGTGTGTGCATGTGTATTTGTTTGTTGATTTGTTTCCAGGGTGACTTACTAAACCTACAGACTGCATTGCTATAACACAGAGTCACAGAAAAGGGCTTCACCATAGTAGCAGTTTTTCTCTCACATTAAACAGTCCATGAGTAGACAGTATGCCTGGGTGGTTTGGCACTTTAGAGTTGTGTAGTACTTCAGTTTCTTCTGTTCCCTTGTTCCATGAGTTGCTGGGCTGTTGCCCTCATTCGCAGTGATTGAAGCTGGCTCCTCCATGCTCTAGACAGAGGACTGTGGAGGGCAAGATTCCAGAAGTCATGCACAAGTTACACACGTTGCATGTGCTCACATTCCTTTGTTGAGAACTTGAGCCACATGGCCACACGTCATTGTAAGAGGGGTCTGGGAAATATCACCTCTAATGGTGCTCAAGCTCATGGGAGGTGTATGTTACCCTACAAGAATGAAGGGGAAAATGGATCCTGGGAGACAGTTAGCCATCTGCCACAAAGGGGTGTCATCCATTTCCATCAAACATAGAAAAGATATTGAGAACCCAAAATCTTTAAAACCACTCATGTAGGTAACAGCTGTCAGAAACAGTGACCTAATTTTAAAATGCATGTTTTAAAATTCTTTTACTGTCTTTGGACAAAATTTACACAAAATGTGACTTTCCTACATAAATACTTAAAATAGAGAAGCAGTGCATCATTATAAAATGAAAGAATTGTAAATCAGGTTTTTTGTTGGGGTTGTCCCCACTTTATTGATTGACAGTTTCATCCCCAAATTTGTACTTAAAAACCTCATCACCATGGGGTCCTTTGGGCTTTGCTTCTCTTGCAGCCCCCTCCATGCCACTCTGGCTGGAGGCCTTTGACTCTAATAAATCTTGCTTTTAAACTTTTAAAAATTATTATATCCAATATAATATATATTATATAAGAAAAATAAAGAAAATTATCAATAATTAAGCCATATGTGTTCTAGTCTAGGAGTGGTCAGGTGTAAGTACCTGCCTTGGCATAGAAAGCAAGATACCACAACAACTACATGTACACATTGAATGACTGCTATGGCCAGAACTGCAATTGGAGACTGATGCAAATTCAGGAGAATGTCAAGAGAAATACCACAAGTAGTGGTAACCTCAGTAATGCAATTCTCCATGAACTGCTTTGGTAACAAAGTTCTGAACACTGCAAAGCGCATTATTCTCTCAAATTACAGCTTAGGTGCATTCCTGGAAAGAAAATTCAGTATCCTGATATATTAAAACACATGCAAAACTATGGAGTTGTATTCAAGTCGTGGGTCATCACAGCAGGTGTTTTACTTGCATGTGTGTCCATTGGATCATTTGGAAGGCATATGGGGTTATGAGCAATTTCCTCTGGTTTATGACAGTATGCACACTGGAGGGCTTCTGTGTCTTTCCTTCTTGCCCATCCAAGTCTAGAAATGCCATCTTACTTATTTCTCATTTCTAAATTCATGACCAATGAGGTCATGGTTACCTTTGCTGTTTCTGGTGTTCGGTGGGAACAGTGCATTGCATGCACTCCAGTGCTTTGCATGTCAGTTATGTCCATCATATGATTCAGTACAGCACACCAGCACAGGCTCAGATTTTATCCAGTGAAGGCAGTCACAGGCTCATAGAATCACATTACTCAGTGAGCTTGACACAGCTTGGCAGCACCGAGTTCCTTGCTAACTTCATTTCACTGTTTTCATTGCTTTTTTGGCTCTAATCATTGTCACTCCTGTTTCCCTTTGTTCTACCTGTGTCATATAACATTGGGTCTGGAAGGAAGATTAGCTATCTTCAGTTTTAAACACATTCATACGGTTATAGTAACTTGGCCAAGGGGACATATGGTTAGTGCAAACTCTGAAACAGGCCAACGGTATTTCTTATTGCTCCTGTATTTCACTTGAGAAGTAAGCATCCTTTTTATTCTGTTCAGGTTTCCCTCAGCTCACGTTTAAACCAACCGCTCATCTCCTCAGTTGGTGTTACTCTCTAGATCTGTGCTATCCGATTGTCTCCTGCCCCACCCCCCACCCCTGTGCCCACGCTTCCTCCACCCTCCTCATCCTGGTCCTTCTCTCAGTGTGGCACATGATGAACTCATACCAGTGGGAGCGCCTATTTGTTTAAACTGGATTGTTAGTAGTGTCTTACCTCATTTTCTTTGTAGAAACCTTTTCAATATGTTTTTTGAGCACTGATTTTTGTTATGATTTATAATTGGTAAAGTTACCTAACTAGGAGCAAGCAAAATCAGTTCTTTGAAATACATTTTGGGTGAACACAGGTGGAGACCTCTTCTAGCAGGTAGAAGAAGGCTCCTCCCCCCTTCCTTTAGCATGCCCACTTCAGCCTTCAAGTGGCCCAATAAACAAAGCTTAAATGAAACTGCTACGTTTTACTCTCTGTTTCACTTTATTATTGCTTTCCAATGGGTCATTTTGTCCACACTCTTGACCTGAATATAATAACTAACTTGTGCCTGTGTGGAAGTGTTTTTTAGTTTATCTTGGGACTACATGACTTCACCAAGCCTTCCTAAGTTCCCTGTTCCTTTAGTGTTTTGTCTTTTTTCCTTATTGTAAGTTCTCTAAAAACTCAGAAAACTCAGAGTAATCTGGCATATACAACTCAACCATACACTTTATCATGTTGAAAAATTCACAGTAGGCCTACCCATTGTACCCTGGTAGTATCTCTTTGCTTGTCACATTTGCCTTTTTAAATGTCATTCATATATTTTACACATTCTACTTAGCCTTTTCTTATCCCTCAAGCCACAGTAACTGGAGGAAGGGTGATTTTGCTGTAGGGAGTGAGCTCACAGCTGATTTGTAATTGCCAAAAAACTCCATGTGATTGATGTCTGAAACATCATCTTTATGTGACTAATACTAGTGTCACTAATGATGATGTTTCTAATTTTATCTTTAGTTCTGTGAAAGATATTTTAAAGCCAAGTGTCCATAGAAAACCCGAGGATATTAAAATTTGCTTTATTATTTATGATTTCTTTACATTCTAAAGGTATTTGAGTCCATATTAAGAATGACAATTTTGAGAAAAAGATAAAGAAATAAGCGACAGTAGTAAAGAACAAGGGGATAACGTATAGTTGTTATGCCAGAAATGCACCTGCCTTTGAGCACACACTTACTTCTGAGGTTTGTTCTGGAGAGCAGTGACAAAAGATAAACAAAAAAGATCCTTAATAAGAGGAATCTTTGGTTTGTATGTCAGATTTTCAGACAACATCCAAACAATGCATCAGTGGCAACTTTATAGAAACAGCAAGTACCTTGTTCATAAGGGCTGTATCTTACACTGACTTGGAATGGTTAAGTTGATAATTAATTAAAAGAAGTTTATGGAGACATGTCAATTCAGAGAAAGAGAAATACAGTAGATTCTAAATCAGCAATTCTCTGGTGCTGCAATCTGCTGTAATTTCAATACCATAAGGCAACATTTCCTACAGTGAACACAGCCTATAGATTATCACACCCATAGAATATTCTGTCGAGAGCGGTGTTCTGAGCTCCTAGGACTTTGAGAAATGCTGTACAAAGTTCCAGAGCTCTGCAGTAAAGACAACTGTTGGAATTTGTATAATTGTTCTCAAATTTAATTGATCATACAAGTCTTTATTTTCTTATGAATAGCTCATGGGTTGCTATGATAAAATCATTTGGGAAATGCAGAAGTAAAGGAATGGAAGTTGGACATGTTGCTAATCATGTGTACATATTAAAAATCAGTTGACAAATAGTAATCTTCCATTATTAATGAAAGTATAGTTGTGTGTTTTAGGATTTTCATTTAGCTCAGGGGTGAGGAATATGTGGCCCGTGGGCTGTATAAGGACTGTGAATTCATTTGGTCTGACACTGCCAAGGCAACCACAGGTGGGACTCGAAATTCAATAAATCTATAGCAGGCGAATTTTTAAATTCATAATTTTGATTGGCCCACAAATGATGTTATAAATGTCCAATGGCCCTTGGCAGAAAAAAAGAAAAAAACCCTCCCCATGATTCTAAGCGCTTGCTCTAATTTGTAGGTGGTACGTTTGGCATTTTGTGGTGAACGTTTAAAGGTTAATTTTGGAGTCTTTATAAACCTTACCCTTATAGTATTCTGTAAGTTGAACTGTTGACTTGTTATTAGATTGCAGCCCAACTTTTTTTCATGGTCTTTGACTTCCTTCAAATGGAATTTCTTTCTCCAGTGAACTGTACACCATCTTCAAAGTGGAAAATGTTTAATAGATTGCTCAGTGTAATACTTTCTGGTTGTGTCAGTTTGGCCTTGCTCAGATTGCAAGAAATAGAGATCTGCTAAGAGGGAAAAAAAAAAAAAACACTTTAAGTAGTTTTGTCTGGGTAGGGGTGTTAAACATGCATTGACCTCAGTTCTTTTGTGATACACATTATTCCTCTCATATCTCTTCTTGGATTTCAGACTTATCTCTCCAGCCGCACTACACATGAAGAGGTGATTAATTGGTTACCTCAGATCACAGAAGGTCTCTCTGGAACAGTCTCGGCTCCTGCCCTAATCTCTAAGCCAATCAGCCATTGCCTGGGTTGCAGAACTGATTTTGCTCAAGGCTAAGAAACTGATTCTTAAAACACTGTAGTAGAGATCACAGGGCCAGCAGGCATTAAGGCAATGTGAAACTAGATTTAGATGTGATACCTTGTTTCAAGCAGGGAGGTCCTTATAAACATTGCATTCTTAGATGTCTTGATGTTTGTGTTCAGGTTCAAGGACACAATTGAGATTTCTAAGATTTAAAAGATCACAAATGCAATTCATACATGCAAATGAGTATTAATTACCTTTTAATCATTGAATATTTTAGTTCTCATATGTTATTTGTTAGGTAGTCTGTTAGTTTCTTTATATTTATCATTTTTAATTTGTATAACAACTTTGCAGGTATGTTTACTTACCTCCTTTGAATCATGAGACAAATGGTGACTCATAGCTGTTCAGAAATTGAAGCATCTTCAGACAGCTATGACAGCAGAGCTAGATTTAGCAGAGTGATTTTCTAACTTCAAATCCAGGTCTGTTCCCACCCTAACATGCCAGGTTATTTAGGAGAGATACCATGAATACATCAGAAGTCCATTTCCTGGGTTTTACTCATTTTTTTCCTTAGAGGATATTAGAGGAACTGAGGTGTGCATAAAATTTAAGTAATGGAAGGAATAGTACCTTTTCTCTTCCGGTTTGCACACAGTTGATTGATTTAATTTGAAAAGATGCATTGTCCCTGCTCTGAAAAATTGTGTTACAATAACATCACTGTGGTGTTGATAACCCCTAGGCAAAAACTAAAATCCATTATTTGTTTCTTTTCTCTTCGTTACTCTAAATACAGTAACTAGGGGTAGCTCCTGATGTCTGTATGCTTCTGATAAAATTGCTTGTTTTTTCACCCTAATAGTTTTATCTTTTGAGCACCAGCATCAGAAAACTGGGTAAGATTACATGGATGCATCAGATAGTGATACAACTTAACTGCAACAAAATTAGTTCATTTTTTAAGCTCCTCCTGGGTCATGGTCTGCAAATCCCTGCCCTCTCTGTGATTGCAGTCTGCTGTTTGCAACCCATCTCCTATGCAAATGCTGCTTGAAGTCCTGTGTTCTCATATTCGTATTTTCAACAGATCGTTTTCTCTGCACTGATAAAGGAGCAGCAATCAAGTGAGTTTTTCTCACTTCCACTATTTGTTCTTGTGTTTGTTTTCTGTGCTGTGTAACCAATTATTGCACATTTACTGGTGCACCATAGCTCACGTTTATTTTCTGCTTGAATCAGGCGTGAGAGTGGTTTCCATGGGTCAGGAGTTCGGGCACAGCTGAGCTGCGCCTTGTATTCAGGATCATTACAGGCTAAAATGAAAGTGTTGGTGGCTGCATTCTCATGTGCGGCTTGGGGTCCAAGTTCATTCAGGTTGCTGGCGGCATTCAGTTCCTTCCAGCTGTAGGGCTGAGGCCTCAGCTCCCCGAGCCACCATTGTCTGTAGTTCAGAGTGGCTGTTTGCCTCTTCAAGGCCAGTAGGAAAGTGTTTCTGCTCTTTGTGTAATGTAGTCTAACCGAAGGCATGACAACCCATTGCTTAACCATTTCCTGTTGGTTAGAAGCAAGTCACAGAGTCTTCCCACACACAAAGAGGGTAGGGGGCAGGAATCATACAAGGGTGTGACACACTGAGGGCACCTTACAGTGTGTCTGTCACTCATCCTACCAAATACTAAGAATTATTATTATATCTAAACTTCTGGAGAACTTGCTCAGAATCAGCACTATTCAGTGCATTTTTTCATTGAATTCTCAAAAAATACCATGAAGTTATTTGCCATTGATAGCTTACAAAAGATAAAACTGAATCATGGACAGGTGGATCCTTGTCAGCTAAGAATATCCATCCAAAAAAAAAGCAGGCAAAAATAGGAACAACATTGGTGCCTTGTACTCCACCAGCTCCCACACTCTCACAAGGCTTTCTCCTCCCTTCCCCTCCTCTCCCCTTCTCTCCCCTTCTCTCCCCTCCCCTCTCCTCCCCTCCCCTCCCCTCCCCTCCCCTCCCCTCCCCTCTCCTCTCCTCTCCTCTCCTCTCCAGGTTGTGGGTTTTGCCCTCTTCCCCATCCTTTATGTTCATCTCTGCTTACAAACAAACGCCTTGGAGTCCTTCCTGTGCACACACACAGTGAGAATCTCCTCTCATGCGATCCCTATGTCTTCAGGGGCCTTCACGTGGTCTGTAATTACTGGACAGGCCATGTCTTTTTTAGCTGATTGTTACGTTACGTTCCCAGAACCAAGCACATACGCTTTTTAAGTGGAAGAGTGGACGCTTGCCTGATAATTAAAGGAAGCCCCATGGTATAATAGAAAAGGGATCGTTTTGAGGGATCAAATCCTGCGTCATAGATGGCCTGAAGTTAGAGTCTGAATGTGTTTGCACCCCCAAAATTCATATTTTCCAATTCTACCATCTATGGTAGTATTGGTGTAACATAGTGGCGGATCCTTTGGAAAGTGATTAGGGCTCTGCCCTCATAAAAGGGATTAGCACCTCTCTAAAAAAACCCTGAAAGATACATAAGCCCTTCCACCATGGGCAGCACAGCAAGAAGGTATTGTCAATGAGGAGGCAGACTCTCAGACAACTCTGGGTCAACTGCCGGTGCTTCAGCCTTGCACTTCCCAGACTCCAGAGTTCTGAGAATAAATGTTTGCTGATCAGAAGCTACCCATACAATGGTATTCTGTTACAGCAACCAAATGGACTTAATATACCTACTTTGGTGGCCAGCGCTGTGGCATTGTAGACTAAGCTTCTGTCTGCAGTACCAGAATCCCATACGAGTACTGATTCGTGTCCCAGCTGCTTGCTGCTCCTCTTCAGATCCAGCTTTCTGCTATGGCCTGGGAAAGCAGTAGAAGATGGCCCAAGTGCTTAGGTCCCTGCACCCATGTGGGAGACCCGGAAGAAGCTCCTGGCTCCTGGCTTTGGATCAGCCCATCTCTAGTAGTCACAGCCATTTGGGAAGTGAACCAGCAGATGAAAGACCTTTCTCTCTGTCTCTGCCTCCCTCTGTCTATAATTCTACCTCTCAAATAAATGAACAAATCTTTAAAAATATTTATGCCAATAAATAAAATCTTGAAAAAAATATTTATGCCTAAGTTGACTGCCGCCGTAGGCAGTAAATTAATGGTAGTTGTTGTTATAGTTTTTATTGGGCCAAAATGTAGATCAAGACCATTGTTAAACTGAAGAGGGGAGAAAATAGGTAACCTTTGGGCAAATATATTAACAAAATGTAAAGAAGAATTAAAATCATACCAAATAAGCAGTTTAGGGGTTCTCCTAATACCTTTTCCTTCTCTGGACACTCCCCATGCTAATATAATGGGCATTTTACCCTTTTAGTTCCTATTTATTTGAGAGGGAGGGAATGGGGAAGGAGAGAAAGGGAAGGGAAGTAGGTGAGGTAGGTACTTGGGATTACATGGTAGAGAGGGTAGAAAGGGAAGGGGAAGAAGAAAGGGAGGGGGGAAGGGGATGGAGGGAGGAAGGGAGGAAAGGAGGGGGAAAAGGGAGGGAGGGAGGCTGGAAGGGAGGAAGGAGGCGAGGGAGGGAGGGAGGGAGGGAGGGAGGAAGGGAGGAAGGGGAGGGAGGGAGGGAAGGAAGGAAGGAAGGGAGGAAGGGAGGGAGGAAGGGGAGAGGAAGGGAGGAAGGGAGGAAGGGGAGGGAGGGAGGGAGGGAGGGAGGGAAGGAAGGAAGGAAGGGAGGGAGGAAGGGGAGGGAGGGAGGGAAGGAAGGAAGGAGGGAGGGAGGGAGGGAAGAAAAGAAAAATGCCCCTAACAATTAGGATTGGGCCAGGGGCCAAAGCCAGGAGCTGGAAATGCAATCCGTGCATCCCTATGGATAGCGATTACTTGAGCCATCACCACTGCCTCCCAGTCCACATTAACAGGAAGCTGGAATCATGAGCCACAGCTCGGTGATCAGTGTAGGATTTAGATACCTTAATGACTAATCCAGACACCAGTCCCCCATTTATCCTTTTCTATCTCACCCTAGGGACTAGGCTCTTGTGGCAACAAAAGCTGTCTGTCCATTTCACAGTTCCTGGCACATGGCAGATGCTTATGAAATATTTGTTAAAGAAATGAGTGACTAAGAGATAGTCATTTAAACACAGCTGTTCAGAGTATTACAAATGGAAATAGCAATTCATTGATTCCCACTACATTATAACACAAACTTGTATTATCTATAACAAGAACATGAGCTTGAGTTTCATCAAATAAAATGTTAGTATTCTGTTGCATAATTAGTAATATCTTAGTCTGTTTTGTGTTTCTGTAATGAAGTACTTGAACTGAGTAAGTTATATAGAAAAGATTATTTTGGCATTGTTCTGGTCCAGGGTTGAGGGGCTGCATTTGTTGAAAGCCTTTTTGTTGGCAAAGTCTTGGAGTTACACAAGGCAACACATGGTGAGAAACAGGGAACAAATAAGCCAGATTGGCTTTTATAGCAGACTCACTCTCAAGAGAACCCTTCTGCCTATTAATCAGTTAACTGGGTGAGTAGATTAATACATTCCTCAGGGCAGAATCCCGGTCACCACTTGTAGGTTTCACCTGGTTCCATCTCTTAATATGTCACAACGGGGTTTAGACTCAACTTAAGTTTTGGGTACAAAACAGTCTAACCATAGCAGATGTATTGAAAGTTTGTTTTGGGTGCCAGTGTTATGGTGCCAGTGTTTGCAGAGCCAGCATCAGATTTCTAAGTGCCAATTCTAGTCCTAGCTGCTCTGCTTCCAATGCAGCTCCCTGCTAATGCACCTGGGAAGGAAGCAGATGATGGCCCAAGTACTTGGGCCCCTACCACCCACATCAGAGACCCTGTTGGAATTCCTGGCTCCTGACTTCAACCTGTCCTAACCATGGCCTTTATGCCAATTTGAGGAATGAACCATTGGATGGTGTCTTTCTCTGACTCCCTTTCAAGTAAATAAATAAATAAATGTTCCCAGAGATTATATTGATGAAAATACTATACACACACACACACACACACGTACTCATAGAGAGAGAGATTATCTTCTAAGATGTACACATATTCTCATAGTTGCTAGATCTTGTGCAAATTTGTTTATCTGCCTTGGGTCGTTCTGAAAAATTCTTACAGCAGCTTCTCACTTCTCATAGCACATGGTTCTAAGATGTGGCCAAGGGCTGGCCATCGATTTGTCATTAAAGAGATGTACTTGTGAGCATCAAATGGTCTTCTTGAATTTTGGATTAAGGCTTGATATATCATTGGCTTATTTTGCCTATAGATATCCTTATTTGATTTAGTGTCCTTATTTCACCATGGGCTCTCTCTCTTCCAAGACCTAGCAGGCTGCCCAAGTTTCTGAGAAATTATAGAATCTTGAATGATGATTTTCATATTTCAGATTTGAAAACAGAATAATTCTTAGGAAAGGTGATAATATGTTGAAGTGTAAAATTATCCATTGGAAATAATTTTTATTTTAATAATGTTCATGTAGCAGTTTCAGGGAAATCCCATTAAGGACAGTAGTTAAAACATAGCTATCGAACCCTTTAAGAATCAATGTTGGGATTGGAGACAAAGGTGGTTGGCACAGCAGTTGGGTCATTTCTGGGGCTGCCAGCATCTCCTATGAGAGTGCCCAGTTCAAGTCCCAGCTCCTTTGCTTCTAATCCAGCTTCCTGCTGATGTGCACACTGGCAGACAGCAAATGATGGCTCAAGTACTTGGATCTCTGACACCATGCAGGAGACCAGGATGGAGTTCCAGTCTCCTGGCTTCAGCCTGGCCCCTCCCTGGCTATTGTGGGAATTTCAGGAGTGAATACACAAATGGAAGATTTCTGTGTGTCTGTATCTGTGTCTGTGTGTGTGTGCATACACACATGTATGCACTAGCCTTTCAAGTAAAATGAAAGTAGATTTAAAAGTTTAAAGGAATTAGTATTGGGGTTCTCTTTCTGTTTTCACTTGTTTCTACTATTATTTGCATCCCTCAAATATGGTTTTCCAGATTATGTATGCTGGAATACATCACAGCAATTATGATAAAAACTTGCTTTTTCTCTAAGTGTTAGGAAACTCTTTTTTCCCATCAGTTGGTGCCTGCAACAATTCTTGTTCCAAGGAATGGTTCCCTTTAGCACCTGATTTAACATTTTCAGTGCAGTATTGGAAGCTAGGAAGGTTATTGGATGGGAGAGAGATCAGTGTTCTTGGGACACATGAAATTCTGTTCCGAAGGAGATCATCATCTTAGCCACGTGGTTGGGTGACTTACAAATTGTTTTCAGAGAAAAACTACGCAATGTATATGAATGTACTATGTTTATGTATCATTCACATATAATGTATATATGTGTGAATATATAAATCCATGTATAAGGGTACATCACAGTTCATGGTAAGTGAATTAAAAGATGTTTATTTTGGTGCAAAACTGTTTTGAGATCTATACATATGAGTATGTCTTTGTAAATAGATTTACTCATGGGTATGTAGATTTTTGCATACATCTGTATATGTATACTTATGTTATTTTTATAAGAAATATAATCATTTCCAGCAAGACTACTTACCATTTATGCCATCTGATAGTATTCTTTAATTTTTAAAGCCTTTTGCAGCGGTCTATGTATTCAGAAATCTCATGTCGTAATTCAATGTTGCTGTGTTTTTCTCCCTCTAACTCCTCTGCCTGAAGGACCTCGTTTTAGTTAAGAATGACACCTGGCAGCATCCTGAGTTTGGCAGAGCTTTCTTCTCCAGACCACTCCATGCTGAACTCTGGGCTTTGTTATTTATTCCCTCACGCTGGGCAGTGATCACACAGGCAGCATGCAGTAGGAAGCAAAGGAAGAAAGCCTCCAAGGAATGGCTTCTGTCCTTAAAATCAACTTTACAACTTCGTTACCAACATTATGACACAGAATGTCTTCTGCTTTTCCATCACGAAGTTGGCTATTTACATAGTATAAGTTAAATATAAGTTAAAGCTTATAGCATCATCCTGTATGATTTTTCACTACTTCACTTATTTATTTTGAATAATGGTTCTTACAGTGTCTTACATATTATCTTGTGTTCAAGCCTTAGAGTTTTCCATTCATTTGCTAAATAGGCATTTAGTATCTAGTGTGTACAAATCCATTGCCCTAGGTTTATCTCATTTGACAGCTTCTGACAATGATGCTATCACAATTCTTAATGCATCATTTCCCAAACTGTATTATGGGGAATACTTGTTCCTTGAGATATTGATAACTGTTCTGTGAGAGAGAATTGCAGGTTTTAAACATTTGGGTAATACTGCATAATTTATTCTTAGGGGTTTATAAGAAGTTCAAACATATTAGAGAATATGTACAGTAAGCTAATCATATTTAGTAAAGTTTAGGCCCTATTTGTTGAAAAGGAAGATTAGATTTCCTGTTAGATTGGTTTACCAATTAAAATACCTCTTTTGAAAAGTACAGCTTGGAGAATATTGTCTTTGCAATTTTGGAAGTAGGTTTCAAAAATTATTTGCTAAATTGTCTTTAGACTGTCGATCATTTTACTTCTTTTATTGATGCTCTCTCTCTTAGCAGCCTTTTTCCATTTTTATACCTATTATTATGTTATTCTAAAGAATAGCCTTTTCCCTATGGATAAAATGTGAATATACCTACAGAGTCTCTTGAGCGATCTGATTTATACTTAGTAGTAGCTAAAAAATGAAATGAACATTTTCCTTTAGAATTAATACTGTGACTAATTAATACTGGAGTATAGACTACAGGGACACTGGGTGCTTGATCATGCAGGGTATAAGTGGTTCCGTGTCAATAGCTTACAGTTTATGTACTCACTACTTTTTTGATATTGTGTTAGATTCCTGATTAGTATCTAACTGTATTGGTTTCTCTGCCCTAAAGATCCTATTGATTTTTTTATTGGACACAACATCTAACAGTGTACTGCACACAATGTTGACCTAAATAATTCTAAGTGTCTGGATAGATATTTGTGCATGCACAGTACAGATCATCTGCTAGCAGCACTTTTTGCCTTTGCACCTGTAATGGCATGAGCTCTGATTTTCCACATATCTGTGGCTGCTTTGGTTTAGTCTTCCTCACAGCCTGTACTGCCGCTCCCCATTCCTGCTACGCTAATGCCATCCTCTGTTTTTGGAACCGTTCCTTGGATGTTCTCAACCAAATCCCTGTTTTTCACTTGCTTATTTTCATGCGTTTTTTGCTGCTAACTCCTAATGTATTTCCTATTTGTTTCCTCACTGTTGAATTCCTTACCCCTACTTAAGTTATTGAGGAGACATTATCACATGCATACCTTTAAGATATCTTTACACCAACAAATCCAAAGGAAACATCCTTTCTTTGTTTTAAATACCATTCCTCCTCATAACTTTTCCTTTCCTGCTATCTGCTGCCAGCATCTATCCAGTGATTCCAGCCTCGTTCTTGGGAATCATCAGTCACATTTTTATCTCAGTCACTACCCACACATATGTTCATTCAGTGAATCGGATCCATTCCAGTTCTATACCGGTCTTGATCTTCTTCCTCTTCATTCACATTGCTGACCAACCCGAAAGACTTTCCATCTTTGTTCCCTGGCTTTCTCTGTGATGCTTCTTCATAGGAGTCATTGGCTCTAGTGTTACCTTAGCGCAGAATGTCCTCTACACCAGAGTAAATGGCTAAGACACCCATTGGAATTTATGTCCAAAATCCGAATCTTAAACACAAAACCATACCTCCTTATTTTATAGTCTTCTCCATTTTAGTAAATAGCAGTGTTTTATATATATATATATATATATATATATATATATATATATATTTTGCCAAGGCCAAAATTCCTTGCTGTCATCCTTGCCTGTTCTCTTTCATACCACACATTCAATCCATCATCAAGCCCTCTGGCTCAACATTTTTTTTTTTTGAGAGATAGAGTTACAGACAGTGAGAGGGAGAGGGAGAGAGAGAAAGAGAGAGGGAGAGAGAGAGAGAGAGATTGAGAAAGAGAGATCTTCCTTCCACTGGTTTACTCCCTAATTGGCCACAAAGGCAGAGCTGTGCTGATCTGAACCAGGAGCTTCTTCCGGGTCTCCCACATGAGTACAGGGGCCCAAGGACTTGGGCCATCTTCTACTGCTTTCCCAGGCCACAGCAGAGAGCTGGGTTGGAAGTAGAGCAGCCTGGACTACAACTGGTGCCCATATGGGATGCTGGCACCACAGGCGGAAGATTAACCTACTGTGCCACGGCGCCGGCCCCATTAACCTTTAGAATATAATCAAAACACAACCATCTCTTACTACCTCTACTGCTGCTTCCCTAGTCAAGCTACTATCTTCCGCTTGGTTTATTACAATCACTGCATGCTAAGTGGCCCTGGTAAGTCTTCTCTTCTAAAATTATGCTGTCCAATGTAGAAACCACCTGTGGCTATTGAGCACTAGAAATATGACTGATGTGAATTGAGATGTACTTTAAAAAGACATGCTGGATGTTGAAAAATTAACATTCAACGGGACTATAAAATACTTCAATAACATTATATTTTGATGACATGTTGAATTAACATTTTGGATACATTGTATTAAATAAAATGTATTACAGGAATTTATTTCACATTTCCTTTTCCTTTTCAATGCGATTACTAGAAAAACTAAAATTGCAGGTGACTCATATTTATATTACTATTCAATAGCATTGCTCTAAGTCTTTTTATAAACATAACAGTCGGAGCTATCGTTTGGAAATGTCACATTTTGTCATTCCTGTGATTAAAATCCCCCCAAAGGCTGGCCAGCTCCCTCAGTAGAGAAGCCAGTTTGTACAGTGGGGCTACAAGACCCAGCACGCACTGCCCCCTTGACCCCACTTCTTCATACTCTCTGATTGTACTGCAGCTCTATGGGCCTCTTTGCAAGCCCCACCCTAGGGACTTTGCATGCACATTCCATTTGCTTCCCAGAGAGCTGCATGGCTCACTTTCTCCTCATTTCCAATGTCTTCTCAAACATCCTTATTATTAATGAGTTCTAGAAAGGCCCATCTTGGTACCCTAAAACAACAGTCTGCTTGATTTTTTTCACTAATTTTTTCACATCCCCCTCATTGTCTATAGAATGAAACCCACATTGCTTGTATTTCTAGGCACTGCATTACTATTTAGCCCCTTTGTCACTCCAGCATATTTCTCACTGTTCCTCCAAGCAGCCCCCATAGACCATGATTTTGGAATCAAATGCAAGAAACACAAAATAAGAAGTAATAATGATTATAACAAAGGATTAAAAGATTAATATTAAGTAAAGCATATTCTTATACTGAAAGCATTCATTCAATTTTAAATTTTGGCTATGTACAGGTAACAACATTTGCTTAACCCTTTGACATTCATTGCACAAAATCTGTGTTCATTTAATCACTACCAAAAGCATATGATATATCCTCTGCAAGAAAGAATGTCAACCTTTTTTTTTTTTTTAACAGGCAGAGTGGACAGTGAGAGAGAGAGAGAGAGAAAGGTCTTCCTTTTTGCCGTTGGTTCACCCTCCAATGGCCATAGCGGCTGGTGCACTGCAGCTGGTGCACTGCAGCCGGTGCACCGCGCTGATCCGATGGCAGGAGCCAGGTGCTTATCCTGGTCTCCCATGGGGTGCAGGGCCCAAGGGCTTGGACCATCCTCCACTGCACTCCCTGGCCACAGCAGAGAGCTGGCCTGGAAGAGGGGCAACCGGGACAGAATCCGGCACCCCGACCGGGACTAGAACCTGGTGTGCCGGCGCCGCTAGGCGGAGGATTAGCCTGTTGAGCCGCGGTGCCGGCCCAGAATGTCAACCTTTTAGATCCTTTTGCATCTCTGTATGAATAAGTACCTGCTTATTTCTTTATTAGTATTTATTTCTCTTAAAAATTTTTGATCAGAATTTTTTCTCCTAATTAAAGAGGAAACATAACTCATCAGTAGTTAGACACTTCATTGTAAGAAAGTCAGGTGATTTTTTTAGAATGAACATGTCTATTGTGGCTAATGAGAAAACCTAGAATTTATAGTTCAGCAGTGAATAAATAGACCTTTCAGAAATGTTTATTGTTCCAGTCCATTAAAATGTTATATCTTTTGGACAGTATTTCTTAAAAGCCATAAAATTAATAGTGTATTTTAAAAGTTTTATTGGCATGTATTTGCTAAATTTAATTTAGCTCTGGTGTTGAATTGTGCTGTCTCATACAGACTGGGAATCTGGTAGTTAATGTTATTTTTTCTCTTTAAAAAAATTTCCTCCAGGGCTAGCTTCCATTTTCTTGAATGCACTTATGTCACATTGCCTTGCATTTTCATGTACTGAAATCTTGAGAATCTGTCAGACTTAATCTAGATCTGGTATTTCTTTGTGTCTTAAAATTATGCTGAAATTTCAATCAGTAACTAATCCAGCCCCTGTCTCGATAAGATACAAGAGACTAAAGTTCTGTGTATCAGCTGCTGGAGTTAAATTTTCAGTCTTTCATTGCACAAACCAAGGACAGTTCAGAAAACTTTTAGTGCATACCTGCGAGACGCTAAGCATTTTATAGACTATAGAAGATTATGACATTGTATATATCCTCAACTATAGAATAATTCTACATTGTTTTTTACTGTATCTTCTGTAAATATTCTCCAGAGTAAACAAACTCTACTTTCACAGAAAAGTTGCTTTCTACCTGCTAGTCCTAATTAAAATCTGTATAGGCAATATAAATATTTTTTCTTTTTTAAAAAAATCTTTTTAAAAGGCTGAATGAGGGAGAGGGAGATCTTCCATCCTCTACCTTACTCCCCAAATGCCTTCAACATCTATAGCAGGCCAGGCCGAAGTCAGGAGCAACTAACTCCACCTAGATCTACCACATGGGTGGCAGGAACACTAGTATTTGGCCTGTCATCTGTTGCTTCCCAGGCACATTAGCAGGAAGCTGGATTTGAAGAGAAGTAGCCCAGTATTCTGACATGGGATGTTTTAACTTGCAGTACCACAACACCCATTCCACTTTTCATTTTTAGTCTTACTAAGTAGAGTTACTTTTTCCCCCAAAGTTCCTGACCCACAATGACATAGATTAAGCATCAATATTTGCAGAAAAATTTCAGACTTCTTAGAGGCATACTGTTCAAATGTCTACCTTCTCCTCATCCTTATTGTCGTTGCTACACCTCCTTCATCAGCATGTTCCTGAAAGACTTGTATTCAAGGTTGGTCATCTGTTTCATCCAACCCGTTTTCCAAAACCATCCTGAGCAATTTTAGCATCTCTTGAAGTATTCTCCCAATGCCTTTGTCTTCTGAGACTATTGAGACCTTCACCCAGTCCTGCGTATCTCTCCAGTTTGCCTTTCTTTTATAATCTTATGCTGAAGTATTCTAGTCCCATTTCTGATTGTTTCTGTGTCTATCCGTAACTTTTCTGTCTTATCCTTTACACAGATACTAAAGTCATATTTGTTAGCATAAATAAAAATAAAAACTTTTCCCAACCTTCAACATTTTGAGTAGTTTCCCATTACCAAGAATAACACTTCACATCTCCCCTTTACCCCTGCCATCTTGGCTTACATCAAAAAAGGTAATAAATACACCAAGATAAAATCAAAGTGGGAATATGAACCTGAAGACCATTACCTGGGGCCTTATGTTTCCTTCTAATAGGTTCACTGACCACTCCTAGGTAGAAGGTAAGGCTCAAACTCCTTCACTACAGGATCTTACGTAGAATTCTTCCTGGCCCCTTTCCTTCCAAAGCAGAACCCCAGGCAAAAACTTGAGTGCAACTAATTTTGAAGCAGAATCCAGGAATTAGTGTGAGACATGGAAAGGCGAAGCCCTCTGGACAGGTGGGCTCAGGTTCATTTAAGCCTCTCTAAGAAAATGTGCAGCATGAGCTACAGAATTGTCCCACAGAAGGACACCACAGAAAAGGACTTTGCCCATGGTTTTGTAACTCCTGTGGATTGTGAATAGTGCTCAGGTCCAGACTCTGCATGTTCAGACTGCACCTGCAGGATGTCTCAGAGGCCTCTGCTTCAGAGAAAGTCCTGGATCGTTGTAGGGTATTCAGCTATTTACCCCAGCTGCTCAGTACTCACACGGGCTAAATGATACAGAATAGAGTATCACAAATGTCTTGCACACTACCTTTTGTACCACCCAGATCTTGCTGTGCCTCACATGAAGACCAACCTGCCGCTAACTTTTTAAGGAATGTCTTGGGAGCTATGTTGGAAAGAGGAAAACAAGCTGATCAGTTGACCAGCTACAAGCTGCACTCATCTCAACCCAGTCTTAAGGCTGTGATTACAATTTATCGTCTCCCTCCACTGAGACCCACATCTGTGTTTCCTCACCCTTGGCCAGCATTTCTGCTAGTTTGCTTGGTGGAGTCACCTACATCACCATTCCTGCAGAGTCTGGGTCCATGGTTGCCTTGCCCTTTTATACTATCTATGCAGTGATCATTGGTCGCTGTTCTACCAGGCCTGGATACAACAAGAGACATCCCAGTGATTTCCCAGAATTCTGCACATCCCCCTCCCTGCCCATGCTCTATGGCAGCAATCCTGTTTCCTCCTGATGGCCAGGGATGATGATCACATTTGTCTACCTACTCCTCTCTGAACCCCCTGGTCAAACAACATGAGAGGTGCAAGGGAACCTGGCAGAGCTTTAGCTGCAGTGGAGTACTTAGCCTTTTTGTGCACTAATCCTCAAATGGTGATGAATTTTTCACCCCCAAAAGACACTTGGTAATGTTTTGAAGCATTTTACTTGCAACAGCTAGAAAGAGGTTGCTACTGGCATATAGTGCTTAGAGACCAACAATGCTGCTAAACACATTACACAAAGCATGACCTTACAACATAGAATTATCTGACTGCAAATGACAGTAATGCCAAAATTGAGAAACCTTGCTCTGGTCAAAATGATTCTACCCTAGGGACCTGAATGTCTCACCCCAGAGTCCAGAGCTGCAGAGACATGGGACACACATTCTGATATTGGATCTCTGGGAGTGGTAACACAGAGGCTCATTCATTTCACCCTATTCTAGCTGCTGGGGACACAGCACCACAGCATCCATTGGTTCAGTGCATAAGCCACGTTCCAAAGCACAGTATTCTAGAACTGCCCCATCAAAGGGTGGGCAGGTTGGGACATTCTTCTACTCAATCTTGGGGATGAGGGAAACCCATGATATAGAATACTGACATGGTGCCCAGTCTATTACAACCATGCTGAATCTGAATGAGCTAAAGTGATATATAAGGCCCAGAAGCATCTGGTGTATCTGGAATATATTCAAAATGTAAGGGCAAGGCCTTATTCATCATTGCCACAGTGTTGCCAGCAGCCATACAAGTGCCAGGCATGTGGATTCATTTGAGGGCTTAATAAGTATCTGTTGAATAAAGATGAAATATCAGAGTGAGTCAACAAAGCTTAATGGATGAGTGAAATCCTGTCTGAAATTGTCGCATTGCATCGAGTATTTTAATGTGGCTACTGGTGTCTTCTTAAAAATGAAACTCAGGAAATCAGATCTATGTTCTTCTGGATGTCTGATGTCAGAAAATGACATATCTCAGATTTGTTTTCCATGTCTCTCATGGCTGGGTATGATTGGCCATTATTCAGCTTTGGGTTGTTTGTATAGCCTTTCTTTTAGATTCAGTAGTCTCCTTTGTTTCTGAATGATGGTTTAGCTAACACATTCACAAAGGAATTATTTTAGCTAAATTTTTAAAGAAATTATATTTCAGTGGGTAAAATGAGGTGTAGAGAAGATTATAAACAAACAGAAACAATGGCATAAGAAATCTCTGAGTGCATTTTCATGTTAATAGTAAATAACTGGAGTTTAGGACCTATGAATTATACACATCAACATAAGAGGAAACCCTGGAAAAATCTGGCTAGGTTTATAGTTTGCCAGGCCTTTGAGTACCATACTAAAGCGTCCTCATACCTCATAAAGGTTCAGTTGCTGATGATTTATTACGTTCTGCCTCTGCACTATGCAAGCTCATGCTGTCTGCCAGTGTGCGATGTGCTTTGATCTCTAACTGCTCTGTCTAATCCCGCCAGTCTCCCCTGTCCATGCACAAGTTCTTCCTAACCACTCCATGGCCACCTAAATACCTTTTTCTTTTTGTATTTCTTAACTCTCATGGAGTGCTGTTTCACTTTTTATTTGTTTTGTCTCCTCTTCACCACTATAACTTCAAACCAATCAAGGTCAACCCACTAATTTCTTCTGTCCCCTATATCAGCAAGCAGAGTGCATGCAATTTTCATTCTAGGAGACTCATCTTGGGTCAAGTTCTTTTCCTCCAACTCTCACTCTCTCTCTCTCTCTCTCTCTCTCTCACACACACACACACACACACACTCCCCAACACCACTGTGGTTTTGCTGCCTTTGTGCTTACTTTTGCTTTTAATTCTTCCTGATGAAATCTCATTTTTGTCGGCTTATTTCCTAGATGGGAAGTGATGGAATTTTACGCCTCAGCACTTCAGCTCTAAATAATGAATTTTTTGCATATGCAGCACAAGGGTGGAAGCAACGACTGGCAGAAGGTGAGTTTCTGTTTTCTATTATTCTGTGACATTGGCATACACAGTTGTACTGAGTGTTCTTTTCTCTGATTTCCAAATTTTTTTCCTCCCTTAAATATACTTTAACTTAGTAAACTCACATCCCATTCTACATTAATTCATTAATTCTTTTGTTATACTTGGCAGTTTGAGGGATCAGATATTTTTGAAGAAAGCATGATTTTATGAGACCTAATACTTATTTTTATATATTAAGATTTTCTCTGGGATGGTAATTTTAATCACATGGTTTAATCCACTGTGTATTGTCTGCTGGACCCTAGAGAAATTTGATGAAATACTTTTTTACCTCCCAAAGCTGCTATTTCACTTTATTCTTCGTTGGGTTACCCAACTTCTTCAGAAAGACTGAAATCTACCCAGGGCTACCAGATTTTTACTCTGTGTGCACTTAAGCTGGTATAAGTTAGGTGTGGGCCCGCTATATAGAGTATTTTCCTCTTGGAGAACACTCATGGCTTTCTGATAGCATTGTCCAATTTCATCGTCTCAGTACAATAGTACAATTCAGGTTCCTCCTCCAATGTTTCATTTGTTTTTGACCCCATCCAATTTGAAACCACCTGCTTGAGACACTTATGATCTATTTAAGGTTGTTTTGGGGCCCACCTTTCTAACAACCCTTTCTCAGTTCCCTTCACAAGCTTCCTTCTGTTGAGAAATGTTGATGTCGCCAGCATTTTCTTCTCTAACCATGCCTATGAAGGTACTCAAAAAGTTCATGGAAATATACATTGTACATTCTCCTATTCTCCAAGCAGCCTTATTCACCACCTTCATTCCAGCTGTCACCGCATGCCAGCACTTCCAAATCAGACTCTCGCTCCCCTCTGTACTCCAATGTTCCATTCCCACATGGCTACTAAATCTCACTAGCTGATATTAGGCAGTGTAAAACCAAGATGCCCAACATTAAATTCATGGACTTCCCTTTCATATCTCCTCCTCCTTCTGTTTTTTCTCCTTCTATAACGTTGCTTCTTTCCTCACCCCTGTTAATGATCTTAATAATATGTTTGAGCTTCCATTTCCCCAAGCATGTCTGGTCAAGTACTGTACACCTCTTCAGCCTTCTCACTGCTCCTGGCCCAGTTATAATCTGCATCTCTCACCTGTGATGTTTCATAAACTCTTAGCTAGAGTCCTCCGCTTTCTTCACTCTGTTGGCAATCTGTCTAAGCTGCTTACTTGGCTATGTTCCTCTCACACTGAATGCCAACAGGCCCTCCCTCTGTCTCACATAGGAAAATGCATAACTCCCTTTGGAAAACACGTTGGGTGACTGGCCTTAGTCTTATTTTCCCATTTATTTAATCCTATGTTCTCATAATTGGACACTCAAAAGAAGATACATATATATTCATATCTCTGATTCTTTTAATTACTTTATAAAAGCCTCACTATCAGGCATCAGCTTCTCCATGTGGTCTTCCTTCATGTACTTAGACAGCATGAAGTACTTTCCCTCTGTACTTCTACCATGCTTATTCCTTATGCCTAGAGAGGGCATGTAGTTTATAATATAGTAAACTACAATGCCTCTTTTCCCACCAGGATGGTTTCAGTAAGGATGGTGAATGTACACTCTTTCATTTGCAGCCCCTAGCATGCAGTGCATCTTTTTAAAGATTGATTTATTTATTACTTATTTATTTATTTTTGAAAGAGCTACAGAGAGAGAGGGAAAGATGGGGAAAGAGATATCTTCCATCTGCTGGTTCACTCCCTAGTTGGCTGCAACTGTCAGGGCTGAGCCAGACCAAAGCCAGGAGCTTCATCTGGGTCTCCAAGGTGGCTGCAGGGACCCAAACAGTTGGGTCATCTTCTACTGCCTTTCCTAGATCATTAACAAAGTTGTATGAGAAGTAGAGCAGCTGGGATATGAACCGGGCCCATATGGGATGCTGACATCACAGGTGGCAGCTTTACCCACTATGCCACAAAGCCACCCCCTGCAATACAATTGGTAAATGCTTTAGAGTTCATCGTTGATGAAATGACTCTTTGAGTGATTTTCATAAGAGAAATTTATAGAAACGGCATCATTACTCACTCTTTTTCTTTTCGACACCTATAATTTTTTTCAAATGGATGGTTTGTGTCCCTTATTAATTGAGAGATGAGGAGACCACTTTTATTCAGCATATTAAAATTTTCCTTCCAGGGGAATTTACCCCAGAAATGCAATTGCGGATAAGGCAAGAAATTGAGAAGGAAAAGAAAACAGAACCTTGGAAAGAAAAATTCTTTGAGAGGTTTTATGGAGAAAAGTAAGTACTAGAGCATTTTTTCTCATTTCTCATAGAAGGAAATGAAAATGTAATTCTCTGCTTCACATAGCACACTCAGATGCAGTAAAACTTAATAAACCTGTGATAAAAGGCAATAGTCCCTTGGTGTAAGAAATTGCAGGTAAAATTATAGTGGCATATCAGCACTTAAATTTTAAAAAATGCATTTTCAAGGGTTTATAACTTGTTCATGAAAATTCATTTTGGACCAAAAATAGCACATGAAATCCAGTAGCAGTCAATTTTGGTTTTCTTAAGTGGATCTTAGTAAAATTCTCTAATTCTTTTGCCTCAGTATTTCTATTAATGGATGCTTTAGAGATAAGTAGTTTTACTGAGGAACATATTTAGTTCTCATATTTTACCCCCAAAACATTGATTGTGCATGTAGATGCTAATCTTTGCTTAGTTCTTGTTTTAGGGAAAGTCGGAGGTGTTATTTTTCATGTTACCCATCATCCTCCTCAAGTGCAACCTCTTTTCAATGTATTATTTATGTGTGTGTGTGTGTGTGTTTCCTTTTTAAAACAAAAGCAGCAACAGGTAAATGTGGTAGTAACTAAACTAACCCAGAAGCCATGAAGCTTTAAAGGCCTTTTGTTTAGAAGACATATTCCACATGGGCAGAATTAGTGTCTTACAGAATTGCCTAAGGAAGGAGGAATTGAGGCACTATTGCCAATAACTTCAGATATTCTATAGTAAAAGAATTTGTGCTCTAATCCACACATAGGAAATTAGTGTTATAAACTCGCTGCTTTCTGTAAAAGACACAGAGGTAGTTGCAAGTAAGAAACTCTGTGCCATTTGATCTCATGTCACATAATTACCCATCAGTAGGGGGTGATGTGCCAGAAGGAGTATCACATAAGAGTTCTTCTTGAAAAGGAATCTGGTGATTAGCAGGCCACTTACTCGGAGTGAGCTAGCCTTGATGAGTTGACCGTTGGTTGGGAAGACCTATTTATAATCTCTGTGTTGGAATTCCTGGATGTACATACCTACATAAGCAAAACTGATGTATTTCCTCAAAGATTAAAATGTGGCAGGCTAGTAGTATGTCTTGTCTGTACCTGTAGTCAACAGCAGTATTTCTCACTCTTGGCTGCATCTAAATCCTCATTGGAGATTTTTAAAAATAGATTTCTCAGACCAACCCCAAACAGACTGGCAATTTCTAAGGTTGAGCTTAGGATCAGTGGGTTTAGAAGCCCTGCAGGTTGTCCCGTTGCCCAGCAGGCTTGCGAACCCTGGAGGATGGGGCTGAAGGTCCTGCAGGGGCCCTACATCTCCTTCTGTCTGTGAAAGGCGATGTTGCGAACACTCTTCTCAGGAATGGCAGAGCCATAACTGCATTAGTCACCTCCAAGGGCTGGTCCTTAACTGCAGAGGGAAGTACTTACTCTGTTATTGATTCAACAGTATTTACTCAGCCTCTCCTCTGTGCCAGATACTTCTCCAAACCAGGGATGTAGTCACCCCTTGGGCTTCCTGGATTCTCCCTCTGAGAGCCTACATTCCAGGCACTTGGCAATACACATTGAGGCGTGGATAGGTCTCAAGGAGCTTATTAGCAAGTATTTCATTTAATCCCCAACAAGTGTACAAGGTAGCCACCATTATTATTCTTCTAATAAGAACTTTTAAATTTTTTTTCAATTTAAAAAAATGATTATAATAAAAAAATGATTATGAGGGAAGGTGAAGCTAAGTAGTTTTTCCAGGTTTATACTATAAGGTTAAGTAACCTGCTCGAGGTCTTAGTCCTGCATGTTCTTAGAAAAAAATCATACAGATGAACAATTTTTGCATGAAATTTAGCAACTTCACAGATTTCCTGGATGCCAGGTTAAATAGTCCTGTCCTAGGATATGATAGCTATGGTACTATACGTAAGCGTGACCTTCCACCACCATCTCCAAACTCTGAATACAAAATATTCCTCTAGTAGATCCTCTCCTTGGTGTACTATGTTGATGGGTTTTATCTCCTTCCATCATTGGACTTGTTTCTTGTTCTTTTCTATGTTTGATTAGATGACAGATATATTTTGTATATTTCATTTTACTTGTATTTCCCCAATATTTTGAGGGTTTGCTCCAGCACAAGACAGTCTTCAGCTGACCAATACCCTGTACCTTCCCTTCTCATTGCTCTGAAGTCTTTCAGGAAGTTAGTATCCAAACTTGTCTCTAGTTAATACATGTCTGAATTAGTCCTCTGGTCACTGATATGGGTATATATGATGCTTCTTGTTGGTTTAGTCGGCCTATAAAATAATACCACCATTTTCGTTTTTGTTGCTGAGAGATCACCTATATGTATGCTAATTTACAACGGTGGAGTTTGGTCTCTGAATTTGTGATGTAGATTTCTGGAGTTGAGGGTTGCCTTTGTATGAAATGGGTATGCTGAGCATCTTCCTTGTATGCCTCCTGCCATCTTAAATCTATCTTCCTATGAAAATAATTTTCATTATTTCAAAGGCAAAATGTGTGTGTGTGTGTGTGTGAGAGAGAGAGAGAGAGAGAGAGAGAGAGAGAGAGAGAGAGGCCGATCTCCATCCACTGGTTTACTCCCCAGATAGCTACAGTGGATGAGCCTGGGCCATGCTGAAGCCAGGAGCCAAGATTCCACCCTGGTCTCCCACTTGGGTGACAGGGACTCAAGTACTTGGGCCATCATCTACTGCATTCCCAAGCACATTCTCTGGGAATTGGATTGGAAGTGGAGCAGCCAGGACTCAAACAACTCCAGTACAGGATGCCAGCATTGCAAGTGGTGGCTTAACCCACTGAACCACAGTTCCAGCCCCCAAATTAAAATTTTGATATAAATATGTTTATGTTATTATACACACAATACATATATATTATTATATCATTACCTACATTTATATTTAATAACATTGTTATTAACCAAACAATAGAAATAGGGCTGCCAGGGCCTTAGATTTCTATATGTTATATACAGAGCTACTATCAGTGGTATTTCTGCTTGATCCAGTCTCTCAGGGGACTTAATTTCTAGCTAATTATTCTGCTTTAAATTTGTCTATAATATAATTTTGCTGCTCTTAGTAAGGCATACTTACAAATTGTAACTGACTTTAAACCCATCTTAGGGAAAATTGAGGGGAACAAAACTAATTATGAAGGTAGCATCTTCTATCTTCCTTTCATAGCTTTATGAATGTTAGTAAAGAAAGCAATGATCAAATACCCCACAAGTGTATTCAAGTTCAATTCCCTTTCATTTTGTGCATTTTATTTAAATAAAACTTAAGGTGGATTTCACTGAGCTACTTTCTTGCATTACAGCTCTACAGCTATATTTCCTCACCTAATGTGTTACTTTCTCTGGAAATGTTCTCTCTTACGCTTATCCTCATGATTTCTTATATCCTATTTCTCAATCGTTGGATACTGATATTGTAGTTTAATATGACAAAAACCATATTCTACCACAAATTTTATATGATCTTCGTTTAGACAATTAGAAGCTACAGTAAGGTATTTGAGTAACATTTCTTAAATTGGTTTAAGAACCAGTGAGGTAATTTTGAGGTAATTTCAACATCAAAATTTGATGTATTGCATTAATCTGCCATTGTTCTTATTTGGTTCTGTTGTATCCCCAACATTTAGATAATTTCCTATTATAAGAGAATACTCTAAGTTTTTTTTTTCCTTTTTTTTTTTTTTTTATTTGACAGGTAGAGTTATAGACAGTGAGAGAGAGACAGAGAGAAAGGTCTTCCTGCCATTGGTTCATTCCCCTAATGGCCGCTACAGCCGGCGTGCTGCGCCAATCTGAAGCCAGGAGCTGGGTGCTTCCTCCCGGTCTCCCATGAGGGTGCAGGGCCCAAGTACCTGGGCCATCGTCCACTGCCTCCCAGGCCACAGCAGAGAGCTGGACTGGAAGAATAGCAACCGGGACTAGTACCCGGTGCCCCAACTGGGACTAGAACCAGGGGTGCTGGTGCCACAGGCAGAGGATTAGCCAAGTGAGCCATGGCGCTAGCCACTCTAAGTTTTTTCTTTAAAAAATTTTAGATCTGACACATTTTTTAGCTTTCCTGAACATATTTGCTGATCTTTTGTTGGATTCTTTTTGTTAATCCTTTTATTGACACTTGGTAAAGCTCCTATGTCTTTGCTTACAAAATAAGTGCCTTTCTTAGCCAAAAGTGGAGCTTGTTTTAGCTGTTATTATTATAATTATTATTAAAGCAGTAGAGACCCTACATCACCATAAATTAGCTTACGTAAATTAAACACGTTACTTGGGGATGATAAAATCCACTTGATGCATTTACTTCCGTTGAATACTGTATTTGTGGGAATTTCAGGTTGAACCTTTCGTGTTTTGTGGTTGGGCAGCCCTTTAATATTCCCAATTTCTGTTCAGGTTGGGCATGTCGAGAGAGGATTCTGTGAAGCTGACTTCCGGACCAAACAGTGATGGAGCTGAGAGTAGTTCCTCCTGTGGGACCTCTGGCCCTCCTGGGCCTTCTGTGCAGACCCCCTTGGAAGAAGAAAAGCCAAAAAGCATGAGAAGTGCAGCTTCTCCAGAGCCTGATTTCTGCGACACGCTTTGTCCTATGATAGAGGTTCCAGCGAAAGACGCCATGGCGGAGTCCACATCTGAGGATATCCTGATTCCTGAGGCGTCTCTGATTCAGGAGGAAGTTGCAGAAGAGGTGGAGACCAGCATCTGCGAATGCCAGGATGAACATCACAAGACAATCCCTGAGTTTTCTGAGGAGTCTGAAAGTCCAGCCCACCCTTGTGAAGAGCCTCAGATAACACCTCCCGAAGATACTTTGGAATCCTGTGTTGTGATGAATGATGTTTTAGAAACCTTGCCTCATATTGAAGTTAAGATCGAAGACAAATCAGAATCTCCCCAGGAAGAAATGTCTGTTGTTATTGATCAGCTTGAAGTCTGTGACTCTCTTGTTCCTTCCACTTCATCTGTGACTCACGTCAGTGACACAGAACTTAAGGAGCCAGAAACTGTAATAGAGACCAATACTCCAAAAATGAAAACAGCAGCACCTTCTCTGGAAGACCAGTTTCCAAGTGAAGGAATTGCTGTGGATATGGAGCTGCAGAGTGATCCTGATGAGCAGCTTTCTGAAAACGCTTGCATCTCTGAAACGTCCTTCTCCTCCGCGAGCCCAGAGGGAGCCTGCACCAGCGTGCCGTCCCCAGGTGGGGAAACCCAGTCCACATCAGAGGAGTCCTGTACTCCAGCCTCCCTGGAGACAACGTTTTGTTCTGAAGTGTCCAGCACTGAAAATACAGACAAATATAATCAGAGAAATCCTCCTGATGAAAACCTTCATGCATCTCTGATGTCAGAAATATCTCCAGCATCCACGTCACCTGAAATATCAGAAGCATCACTTATGTCCACTTTGCCATTAACCTCTGAAGCATCACCAGTATCCAACTTACCTCTAACATCGGAAACATCACCGATGTCAGATTTACCCTTGACGTCCGAAACCTCTTCAGTGTCTTCCATGCTTCTCACCTCTGAGACCACTTTTGTGTCTAGTCTGCCACTCCCCTTGGAAACATCTCCAGTATCTAATTCTTCCATGAATGAAAGAATGGTGCACCCACAAAAAAAGTCGCCATCGGTATCTGAAGAACCGCTCTCCCCGCAGAAAGATGAGCCTTCTACCCCTGCCAAATCCCTGGCTGAGAACTTTATCTCTCAACCCAAGACTCTGTCCAATACTCCTGAGCCCATCAAAATCGGTCCTTCTTCCATAGCTCCTGAAGCTTTTCCATCTGAAGACTTGCACAATAAGACCCTGAGTCAGCAGCCTTCTAAATCACACGTGGAAACTGAGAAGCCCTATCCTGCTTCAATCCCAGAACTTCCTTCTACAGAAATGATGAAAGTTAAAAACCATAGCGTTCTGCAAAGAACAGAAAAGAAAGGCATGTCCTCACCATTGGAAGTATCTGTCTTTTCTGAAGAAACAGAGAGTAAGGTCAGTGAGCTTCCCTCAGTTAAATTACAGGATAAGCAGTATGTCTCATCGGTGGATAAGGCTTCATTTTCAGAAGGTTCTAGAAACAAAGCACATAAACAAGGGAGCATGCAGAATCGGTCGGAGAGCTCACATGCTTCCAAGTCAGCAGAGCCCTCCAGGTCACCTGAGGGGGTAAGAAATGACAGCAGAGAATCAGAGATATCAAAGAGGAAAACCGCAGAGCAGCACAGCTTTGGAATTTGTAAGGAAAAGAGAGCTAGGATAGAAGATGATCAGTCAACCCGGAACGTATCATCCAGCAGCCCACCGGAGAAAGAGCAACCTCCAAGAGAGGAACCCAGGGTTCCTCCGCTCAAGGTATGATATTGAAAAAGCTGGTCCCACAGATAGACACCTCCTCCTTAGACATGATTTTTACACTTTCCTTCTCCCAGATTTTATGTAGCAATTTATAATGTAGTCCTCCAGAACAGC
The DNA here is from genome assembly GCF_033115175.1 of Lepus europaeus. Classification (NCBI taxonomy): domain Eukaryota; kingdom Metazoa; phylum Chordata; class Mammalia; order Lagomorpha; family Leporidae; genus Lepus; species Lepus europaeus. The sequence goes on from NC_084835.1 coordinate 82,081,823, forward strand.
TTCATGGTGGATGATCCTTTTTAAATTTGCATTAGGCTCATACAAGAAATTCAGAAACGTGGATATATTTAGACCACAGTTTTTAAGGAAAAACCACTGGGAGAGGGGGTTGAGTGGGTACAGGGCCTAGAGGAGGCTCTAGGCCACTGAGACACTGGGGCTTTTGGGATTCAAAAGTGTAGGACAGAAAACTATAAATGTGAGGAAATGTGAAAGATTATTCAGTTTTTATAAGATCTCAGCAAACTAGGGGAAGTAGTCACAAGTCAGAGTAAGCACTTATTTTCCAATAGCACTGAATACCGCCTAGCAAAGAGGACTTGGCATATGGTAGTGTTCCATTAAATATTTCTTGAATAAATCATTGAAATTGCCTTATGAACCCTGAGGGAGAGTGCTGTGTATATCAAGACACATAAATTTTTTTTTTCTTTTCCAAGATAGCCAAGAAGTCTTTAACATCACAAAATAATATAGCCTTATAAAAAATGCATTGCTATTTTATACTTTCTATTCCAAGTAAATTTTACCTCTCAGGAAACAAACTTTTTATGTAAATTGCTTCTGCTTAAATAATAGAATATTAAAAGTAATTCAAAAGTAATTATTTAAAAAGTATCCCTTCCCTCTGTCATTTATACTTCTTTGATGCTTTTACCTAAGCCCACTTACATCATCATACAATAAAGCAGAGTCCATCATAGGATTTACCTAGAATTATAAACATCTCAAACTTTATAAAAATGTTTCGCTAGCTATGTCATATCTATTTTTTGTATGTGATTCATGATCTCCCCAAATTTTGCTTTGAAGAGTGTGGTTGTATTCACTCTATTTAATAAAGCAGTCCCAATTAAATAAGATTGTAGAGATGCTAAAGTTGAACATGAACTTCCAATTAAAAATCAAAGCTATGAATTTTGATTTCCAAAGTCATGGAAAGAATAGTGTAAATATCTTTTTCAGGAAAGTCTTCTTAATCGTACCAGTCTGAAGATAGGTATTTTAATTCAAATAGATAGATAGATGCTATAAGCATGTTTGATGGCCTTGAGTTCTTGTGCAGGGAGATCTAAATTTACATTTTTTAAGTATTTACTTTTCTAGACTAAGGGAGATGTTTATGAGGGAAAATTGAATCCCCCTCACCAAATTCACCTTTCCTTGACCTTGAATTAGAAGAAAGTTTCATAAGCAGTTTGAAAGTGAGTAATGAGATAGCTCAGGAATATAATTCCACCTATTAAATTCCCAAAGCACAGTTCCAAATGGATATGTTGCTAAATCGTGTTTCAATTGATTGTAATGTAAATATACATATGTTAGGAAGAGGTAGAGAAATTTCCTAGGAGAAGCTGGGGAAAATAAAGCAGGGTAGATGTAAATAGCACGGAATTGACACCAAAGTCACTCATGGGTTATATGACCTCAGGGCAGACTCCTTTTCCTCCAGAAGCTCAAATTTTTCAACTTTCAAATGAGGGGCATTCATGGAGCCCTTCCAGTTCTGCAAAGCTGTGAGTCTAAGAAAGCTGTAGGCGACTGGAGCATCACAGCATTGCTGTGGGATGCTAGTGCTTAGGGCTTGCGCCTCGTGAATTTGGTGATGACGTGGTGGTTCTCTTAATTAGCAAGAGTACATGAACATTGCTGTTTGGGACAGGTAATCTGAGCAGACTGTAGATTTTCTATATCAAAACAAGTGCCCCATTTTCAGAGGCAGAAAACCATACTCCGATCCCTTTGGAAAACAGAACACTTACAAATACAGTCCCATTTCATCTTTATAACAGCTCTGTGAAAGAAATAGACCAGAAATAACTCGTTCCATTTTACAACTCAGTTTACAAACTTGTCGCAGGCTTATTATATATGTATAAGGCTAGGCAGTATGTGAGTACATAAAAAACAGAATCCTTGGTTCAGAGAAGTTACTGGAGAAACTGAGGTACAGGGATTTTTGACTAGCATCATAGAATTCTGTGAAGCCAGATGAGAATTCTCATCTTCTGACTTCTTGGCCAGCATTTTTTATTTATTTGGAAGACAGATAAAGTCTCAGTTTTTCATGCCAGCAAGGAAGACAGTTTAAAAACTAAATATTTCTAAATTTTGTTTGCTAACCTCATTTTAAGAAGCATTAAGATGTTGTATGTCCATGCCTAATAAGGTCACTGGTTGATGTTTTCGTAGATTCCAGACAGAGTTTAAAACTTAATTCACACTCTTGCTACATTGCTTGCTGCCTTATACCCTGGAGGCCCACCATGGATTGAGGGTCAGCTCAATGCCTGTTAGCAGAGTCTGCGGCAAGTTCTTCCCCTAGCATGCTGCGTCCTATACCTCCCACCCTATGCTCCTATACGAGGCACTTTATTTTTCTTCTCTCTCCTTTCAGATCCAGCTTTCCAAAATTGGACCGCCTTTTATTATCAAGAGCCAGCCAGTCTCGAAACCAGAATCGCGCACATCCACTAGCACATCTGTCAGTGGGGGGAGGAACACAGGAGCCAGGACCCTTGCAGATATCAAGGCTCGTGCCCAGCAAGCTCGGGCGCAGCGCGAAGCTGCTGCGGCTGCTGCTGTAGCTGCTGCAGCAAGCATTGTCTCAGGAGCCATGGGGAGCCCAGGAGAGGGAGGAAAAGCAAGAACCCTGGCACATATCAAAGAGCAGACCAAGGCTAAGCTCTTTGCAAAGCATCAAGCCCGAGCCCACCTCTTCCAGACCACTAAAGAGACCCGGTTGCCTCCACTCAGCTCCAAGGAAGGGCCTCCGAGTTTGGATGTCTCCTCTACCCCTGAAACAAAAATGGAAGGTTCCACGGGCGTCATTATTGTCAATCCTAACTGCAGATCTCCTAGCAACAAGTCTGCACACCTCCGGGAGACCACCACTGTATTGCAGCAGTCTCTCAACCCAACTCAACTTCCAGAAACTGTCACGGACTTATCCGTGCATAGTTCTGACGAGAACATACCTGTGTCACATTTGTCTGAGAAAATTGTTTCATCTACCTCTTCTGAAAATAGCAGTGTTTCCATGCTTTTTAATAAAAATCCTGTCCCTGTGTCGATTTGCAGCACTGCTATGTCGGGAGCAATTAAAGAACATCCCTTTGTGAGTTCCGTTGATAAGTCATCTGTCCTAATGTCTGTTGACAGTGCAAACACTACGATTTCTGCTTGTAATATAAGCATGTTAAAAACCATGCAGGGAACTGACACTCCGTGCATAGCCATTATACCAAAATGCATTGAAAGCACTTCTCTTCCAGCCACTACAGAGGGCTCCAGTGTCCTGAGCTCCACAGACGAGAAGCAGTTGCTCATCTCCTGCAGCAGTGCCAGTAACTCGGTCTCCGGTCAGTACACCTCTGTGCCAACTCCTTCTATTGGAAACAGTTTGCCAAACCATCTCTCCACTAGCTCTGTCTTGATTCCCGCTCCGGGAATGAACAACAGGTTTCCTTCTGAGAAGATAGCCATGCCTGGGAGTGAAGAACAGGCCCCTGCATCCATGGGTACCACTGTGAGAGCAGCCCTTGGCTGCGGTGATTCCGTGGTGGCCACGGACTCGCTGGTGGCACGCCCGCCCGTCGCGATGTTTGCTGGAAACGTGCTAACAGTAAACTCTTACGACAGTCCTCCCAAGTTAAGTGCCGAAAGCTTGGACAAGCATTCAGGGCCTCGAAACAGGGCAGACAATTCGGGAAAACCTCAGCAGCCAGCAGGGGGCTTTGCACCAGCAGCCATAAACAGATCAATTCCGTGCAAAGTCATTGTGGACCACAGCACCACGCTGACCTCCAGTTTGTCACTGACTGTCTCCATTGAAAGTGCAGAAGCCACCGGGGACCCACAGAGCAGATTGGTGAGGACAGAGACATCCATACAGCCCCTGGCATGTCCTCAAGTGTCTGTGATTAGCAGGCCAGAGCCAGCTGCAAATGAAGGTATAGATCATGGAACTAGTTTCATTGCTGTGTCTGCAGCAAAACAAGACTGTAAAACCTTGCAGGCCCCCTGTGCCAGTCTCCGAGAATTGCCCCTTGTGCCAGATAAAGTAAATGAGGCAAGTGCACCTAGTCATAGCTTTGCTGAGCAGGCCCATGGCCCCACTACTTTCAAAAGTGAAGCAGACACAACCTGTAGCAACCAGTATCCCCCAGCTAACCGGATCTGCTGGAATGATGATGGGATCAGGAACACAGGCCAGCCTCTGCTTAGTCACGCAGGTTCAAGCAAACAGAAGGAATATCTGGAGCAGAGCTGTCCGAAGGCTATCAAAACGGAACATGCCAGCTACTCACATGTGTCAGAACTTCATCCCAGGAACCTCCTGACAAATATTGCTCTTCCTGTGAAATCTGAGCCTCCCGAAGCGGACAAGAGCTTTAGAATGGATACTGAAGACTTCCCCGGCCCTGAGCTGCCTCCTCCGGCTGCAGAGGTGGCCGCTGGTGTGCAACCCACACAGGGCGTGAAAGCTTCCACTTCGAGCCCCATGGAAGAGGCCATCTCCTTGGCTACAGACAGCTTAAAGAGAGTCCCGAGCGCAGGAAGCTCCAGCTGTCGTCTGTCATCCGTGGAGGCTAACAACCCCCTGGTGACACAGTTACTACAGGGCAACCTGCCTTTGGAAAAGGTATTGCCACAGCCCAGACTGGGAGGCAAACTCGAAATCAACAGGCTGCCGCTGCCTCTTCAAACTACCTCAGTGGGGAAAGCAGCACCGGAGAGGAGCGTTGCTGAACTGCCGACCAGCTCTCCCAACCCAGATGGAAAGGGCTACTTGGCGGGGACTCTTGCCCCACTACAGATGAGAAAGCGAGAAAACCACCCCAAAAAGAGAGTAGCCAGGACTGTGGGGGAGCACACCCAAGTTAAATGTGAACCAGGGAAACTGCTGGTGGACCCAGACGTGAAAGGGGTGCCTTGTGTCATCAATTCTGGCCTGAGTCAGTTGGGACACAGCCAGCAATTTAAGCAAGAGTGGCTGAACAAGCACTCCATGCAGAGCAGAATTGTCCACAGCCCCGAGGTCAAACAGCAAAAGCGGCTGCTCCCCTCATGTAGCTTCCAGCAGAACCTGTTTCCTGTGGACAAGAATGGCGGCTTCCACCCCGACGCTGGTACCTCACACAGACAGCAGTTTTACCAAATGCCCATGGCTGCCAGGGGCCCTGTTCCTACTGCAGCTCTGTTGCAGGCTTCCTCCAAGAGCCCAGTGGGCTGTAATGCGTTTGCCTTCAATAGGCATCTTGAACAAAAGGGATTGGGAGAGGTTAGTCTGCCTTCAGCGCCTCACCAGCTAAGGCTAGCCAACATGTTATCCCCCAATATGCCCATCAAAGAGGGTGATGACGTGGGAGGTACTGCACATGCAATGCCAAACAAAGCACTAGTGCATCCTCCACCGCCTCCACCCCCGCCCCCGCCTCCCCCTCCACCCTTGGCCTTGCCCCCACCTCCCCCTCCACCACCTCCACTACCTCCACCTCTTCCTAATGCAGAAGTCCCAACCGAGCAGAAACAACCGCCGGTTACCATGGAAACCACTAAGAGACTTAGTTGGCCACAGTCCACGGGCATATGTAGCAATATAAAATCGGAACCTCTTTCTTTTGAGGAAGGTTTAAGCAGCAGCTGTGAACTGGGCATGAAACAAGTTTCCTATGACCAGAATGAAATGAAAGAACAGTTAAAAGCGTTTGCGCTAAAAAATGCAGATTTCTCTTCCTATTTGCTCTCTGAGCCACAAAAGCCTTTTACTCAATTAGCTGCTCAGAAAATGCAGGTGCAGCAGCAACAGCAGCAGCTCTGTGGAAACTATCCAACAATACACTTCGGGAGCACGAGCTTCAAAAGGGCAGCATCTGCAATTGAAAAGTCTATTGGGATTTTGGGAAGTGGCTCCAGCACTGCCACGGGCCTGCCTGGTCAGAACGCTCAGATGCCTGTTCAGAACTTTGCCGACAGCAGCAACGCGGATGAATTGGAACTGAAATGCTCTTGCCGGCTGAAAGCCATGATTGTGTGCAAAGGCTGCGGGGCCTTCTGCCACGACGACTGCATAGGTCCTTCCAAACTCTGTGTAGCTTGCCTGGTTGTGCGATAAGAGCTGAGTAAAAGATGCAGTATCCCTTTTCGGCACGGAAAAGCCAACCCGCATCAGCGACAACACATTGAATAATGCAGTGGCTTATATCATGTTCATTTGTTTTCCTTTGGAACAGTCTTTCCCTAGGAGATGATTATTTTCTTGCAGTTCTCACAGAGGGGAGGACGCAGCCCAGCCCTGCGGCTCCACAGAAGCCTTTAGTTGTCATTCCCAGCTTTGGAAAGTTTCTGTCAACGTGTGTGCAGGTCACTGCCCCCTTTCTTTCCTTTATTTTCCCTTTAATACAGCTGTAGAGAAGAAAAGGACATGTTTACTTACTTACTAGTCACCAGAAGTGCAGATGTAGAAAGAGAATCGTAGAAGTAAATTAAGGTGGTCATGCGTTTCTCTGTAGATGAGCCATTACGGTAATGGTGTTGACAGTTGACTCTTCTGGACCTACCTTTTACCACAGTGGTTAAGCCGTATTTGGAGAGGGGAATCTGATTTAAATGTGTGATGCCTTGTATTTACTCCTGTCGCAAAAGACACATCATAGGAGGCATCGATGTGCTCCACTGTCGTCCTTACTCTCTTTCCTCCCCTTTTGCTCTTTCTCAGAGACTGCGGTGGAATATCTGTGTCTGCCTTGGATTTTGAACATGTATTGTAGTGAATTGCGTCCTGCACCTGAAATTGCAGCATGAAACCAGTATTCTGGTTCTTGCCCTTTGACACTTGATCATGTAAGACCACTAGGCCAACAGAGAGCCGTAGGCCCAGAGGATTTTGGAGCCTTATGTGTGGCATTTAAGAGCAAATATGAAAAAGAAATGACCTAAAATTAAAAAATAAATAAATAAGATGCTGTATATGCATGCCTAAATAAGTTGATAATGTAAATATTCTTCTATTCTATTCACTCTGATGCAATTATTGGATGTTAAAATTCTGGAGAAGGTAACTGTAGCCCTTGCTGATGGCACCAGTGCACTCTGGCCTCCGCCTTTGCAGAGGTGGCCACATCCTTTGACAAGTGTCATCGTTGACAACAGGGACTACACAAGGCTGAAATGTTGACATTTTCCGAACCATTTCATTCTTCACAATTCACTATCTATCTATTTACATTTGGCTCTGAAATAGCCCTTATTTTTAAGAACTGTCCTAGGTATTGCATGTTTTGTTTTGTTTTGTTTTCCTCAGGTGAATTCAATACATCCTTCAAATCTGGGGGAGTGGAACCGCTTTTGAAAAAGGGATACTGCATCTTACAGTTATCGTCAGTGTTTATCCCGTAAAGACTGAGTGTTGAGTATTTGAGCTTCGCTCCATATACTTTGGCCACCCTCACGCAAAGAACAGCTGTAGTTCAGGAGGCTCTGTTCCCAAAAGGAAGGTCACAAAGCACACATACACTGTGGGAAGATGAAAGAAAGCGAAAACCACGCCCATTTAACTTCAAATCCAGAGCACAAAATGTGGAGTGCCATTAACCCATTGATTGATTGTGGCTGTAGGATAAAAACAAAAATCATGGGGTTGGGGGGAACCACCTGTATCCAGGGTAAGAATGAAATGTTCACATGAGGTCATCCTAATCAATGTAAACATTTTGACATTCCCTTGAAACACGTCTTAAAAGTTAACTACAATGAGTGGAAGTTACATTCCTGAAAAAAGCAAAACTCATTTGATTTTCTGTAGTAATCAACTATGAGACATGTTGTTTTTTCTCCATATTTATTATTGTGATGTTGCCAAATCTCTGTAGGTGATAGAGATGTCATTGTTATTAACAAATCTCTGTTGTGAAAGATAATTTGTCTTGAGAGAAAGAAAAGCAAAGAAAACCAGCCCTTCTCAAGGAATCCAGTGTGAGTTCCGGCAGGTCCTTATTTATCTGCGTGCCAGGTTGTATTTGGGTGGTGTCCTTAATTCTGAAGATCATGCAGTTAGTGTCACAGCGAGGTATCCATGTAATACAGACACTCGCATGCCAACTTCTTCCAAGTTCAGTTGCCGCTATCTCAGTGTCAGATACTGTCTACACCAGCAGATTCAAAACTACCGCATCAGTAACTGGCACAATGTTGAAGGAAACTCCAGTCTACAAAACCTTTGCACTCTGTATGTGAGGTACAATTGAAGCTGATGTGAGACTGAGCTCATTGTCAGTTCTATCATTGTTGAATACTGCCTGTGAGTACTGGGTATAAAGACAAGTGCCCTTCCGTATGTTTGGGTTTTTTCACATAACAGCTTTGGAGACTCAGCTGTTGATTGTGCATGGATTCCACCACCCAGGTCCAAAGAGCATAATTTTTCTGTGCCCTTGCTCTTTTTTTGTCCCCAGTTCAAATCCCTAGTATCTCACATGGTTTATATTACTGAACATTAATACTTTGGGACTAGAAAATAATGGGAAGAAAATTCAGAAGTAAAAGTGGGTGAGATATTTTTTGGTATCCACTTAGTATATATATACAAAAGCCAGTACATAAATTTGAGTTAGCTGAATAGGTTTTTAGTTCAATAATTTCTACATGTGTCTGCCTATGTCCTAATAGCTTGTGTATGGTTATTGTGGTGTAAGGTGCAAATTTCATTATGTGCATTATCCTGATTATTGGACACCATTATATCCCTATCAGGAATAGAACTTGCACATATAACATGTAATTTTTTTCACAAAGGATGTGTTTCCCTAAGTAGCACTTTTGGAGCAGGGGAAGGAAGAAAACTGCTCTTCCCTTATCCCACTCCTATATGATATGCATATGCCTGAGATGTATAAAGACTTTAGGTAGTTAATGGGCATGTTAATAAGAACATTCGGATACAAATTCGTTTTCAAAATGAAAATGTTTTTCCTTCCCCAAAGTCAGAATATTGAAAACTTTGGTGAACTGAGCACCATTGTTACATATAATATATCCCTGCTAAGGTCTAGTTTTAAAGAACAAACTTTAAAACCAACCTTTGAGGTTGAGCCTGGTTGTTACAAAGCCTTTGGCGTGGTGGTATTTCTGGGATGAGCTCTAGAAGGTTTGGTTGACTCCTGAACCATGGATATTCTTACTCAGTTCAAAATACACACACAAAACCAAACAAGCTGGTGCATACGGTGCTTTATGATGCAGTCAGGAGTCAAACTACACACTGCTGCAGCCCTGTGTCCTTGATGAACACTCGCACAATTTCAAAAGCAGCAGTTCCTGTGGCCTCTGGTTCACCAGTTTCTCCTTGGCTTAGTCAGTCCCCGGGATTTGACGCTGAAACCAAGCTTGGGGTTGCTTCGTCTCTGTGGCCGTGAGGCCTGGCACCGCACTAGCTGAACATTCACAGCTGAGAGGCGCTGTCCCTCTGTGTTCTTCGAGGACAGTGTGAGGAGTCCTCAAACAGGACCTCCTCTGACTATCAGGGGCCTGTGTAGCCAAATGTCACTGCATATGAAAATCCTGTCGTCTTCACGCTTTGTCACTGTAAAGCAAACAGAAAGCATTTTTACTATAATTTAAAGGAGCTGCTTTTTTATAGCACACACTATTTCGCTTTGTATATTTGATAGTTGCAGAATAATTTAGACTGTAGACAAACTTTGTTGTATTTGTACTGTTTATGAATGTTTCAGAGAAAGTGCTTTACTCGGTTGCCATAATTTTCTTGTACTGCTGTATTTCCCCTGCTTCATGGAAACTATTTTCACATATTTTCAGTACAGATTTTTAAATGTGTGTTTGTGTGTTTTTTTTTTAAAAAAAAATTCTTTTTTTTTTTTTTTTTGGTCAGTATTCTGAATGTTTACATCTTTTTGACATTAGCCATTTAATGCCTTTTTTAAAAGGCAGTATTACTCCTACAGTGTAACAGCAAAATGTGAAATCAACCCAAACATAACGTGCATGACAAACACAGATTGGGGGTGACGCCCCCACACAAACATAGACATTTTGTATCAGCATACAGAAAAGTAGAACCCTCCTTCAGTCCTCTACCAAAGAATATATTATTCCCCCAGGAAGAACTCAGAGCAGGTGTGTCAAATCCGCGGAAGGGGGAGCAGTTGACTCAGTGAGACTGCTACAATTGAATACTGCTAGGCTTGCTTTGATACCTGACTAAATGTGACTGAGTGCAACGAGCATTGAAAAACGTTTTAGACAGTGTTTTGTTTAGAATTCAGGGATCATGCATTCTTTAATGGTGCTGTTTGTTTTTTATTTCTTCTTTTCTACAAAGAAAAAAAAAAAGTGTTGCCTACAAAAGTGACTGCTCACAATACCATAAGTTAAATGAAATGAAATGTCTGTCTCTTCATGTTTCTCTCTTCTTCCCTTTCTCGAAGTAACCATTTGGGTTTCAATATTAAAATATTCTGGAGAAAATAAAGAACTTAAACATGAAATGGTTGTCATTATTTTTTAATGAAATGTAGTTATGTCTCAAATGTATTATTGTATTGAGAATTTTATTAAGAAAAAAATTATAGGGCAGACAAACTACACACTGTTAAATTATCTACCTTTGTTTCTGGCATGCCAGATTAACAAGTATAACTATTGTTAAGACAGGAACAATTAAAAGCTGTTAGGAATTGATGGTTTCTGTTACATTTATTATTTAGAACTACATTGGATTCTCGTTTTCATGAAGATATTGTTTATACCAAAATGCATTGAAGTCCAGTAAATTGTTACTACCATATTTAACTTCCAAAATGCATAGAACAGAAAATGGCCCTTTAAAAGAACTGTTCTGGTTAATTGTTTATCCTACATTAAATATTATAGCTTGTTATTTGAATAAAATGCTGTGAACCATTGGGGCAAAACTGCTTCAGTTATATTTACACAAGTTAAAGAAATAAGCATATCTGTTCGGTAAGATGAATCAGAAAACATTAGCTGTAATTGGTGCTAAACCGAAGTCCAGCTGGATATTCATCTACATGGAAAATGTTGCCTTTAGCCACCAGATGGCGAGAGAGGATGTTTACTTTGGGAAAAGAAAAACCATGCTTCCAAGAACGAAAATGATCATAATAATGAAAGTCCAGCTTATCCAAGGAAGCCCAGTAGAAGATGAAGATTTCTTTTATCACATTATTTCACTACCATGATGAGGTTTCTTTTGTGTTTCACTTTTTGTTTATATATTTACAAAGTGCTTTCTTAAATTTATTTACAATTATTGTTATGTAAAATTGCATTACCCCATAAACAACATCTAGTCCAAAATCCATTACATATATGTCAAGAGCACATCATCCTGGAAGGTGACATTTATTGAATCTGATTTGACTGCTTTACATATCTTAATTCATTTTCATAAAATGGATTACAGTTACAAAATACATAAATATTTTATAATTTTAATAAATTGATATGAACTACTTTGAGTAACAATCTCATTATCTGAGTATGTATTTGTATCCATCATAAACTTTAAGAACTAGTGACATCCAGTAATTTATCAGTTTTCACATAGTTTATTGCATTCAAAAATGATGCTGTTATTTAGAAGAAACTTCTGAGAATAGTTCTCAAAAACAGTTGGAGGATCCTTTCTGTAGAAAACAAGCAAAAAGAAAATTTTTCCCACTCTAAAAGTGTTCAAAGTCTTTAGTTAGAGGTTGCCTAGGCTCAGTTTAAGTACAGAGCACAAACAACTATCCACAATAATAAGCAAAAATCAGGACACCTAAATAGAGCAATGAACTTAATCCTCTTCCTCACAGAAACTTTTATCCAAATTGCCAATGTGATTAATTATCAACCACTCTAAATACTTGGGGGAAGACTGCTGATTTACAAAATACACACTGAATTTGTTGCTATTTTATTTCAAAGCAGTTTTATTTCATTGCAAGTTTTGCAGTTTTATTAAATATCCCACTATTCATGACTATAAGTAATACTGATATTAAAAAAATATTTAGCAATCTTCTGAGGCACTAACCAATCCAAACAGATGCTGGATAAATGAAGAGAGATTATGGTTCATTTGCAACAAATCAGTGAGAACTGGCTGAATAGCAGGCTGTGAATGAAAAAGCTCCCTAAGTCTGTTATCAACAGTTGGGATTTATACTAGCTATATTCATTACATTTATGGGACAGCTTTCTGCTGAACTGCTTTTCTTCAGCTAAGTGTGTCATCTACAATTTCACTTACATTATTTTTTTAAGCAATCATTTAGAGATGTTTCAAAGGTGGGCTTTAACCCAACCAGAACTAACTGTTTAAGAGTTTTTTTTCTTTTTCCTTTTTTGCTCGATTCAAGTGGACTCTTCAATGGATTCCCCTCATAAATAATTACTTGGCCAAAAGGTGAAGAGCACGAACTACTTTAAAAGAAGGTTATGGGGGCCAGCAATGCGGCACAGTGCTTTAAGCTGCCTGCCGCCTACAGTGCCTGCATCCCATGTGGTCATAATTTTGGTCCTGGCCACTCCACTTCTGAACCAGCACTGTGCTTATGGGCCCAGGAAAGCATCGGAAGACGGCCCGAATCCTTGGGCCCTTGCACCCATGTGGGAGACCCAGAAGAAGCTCCTGGCTTTGGCCTGGTCCAGCCCAGGCAGTTGAGGTCATTTGGGGAGTGAACTAGCAGATGGAACATATAAGTCCCTCCCTCTGTCTTTGTAACTCTGCCTTTCAAATACATAAGTAAAATCTTTAAACAATAGTTGTGGACACTAAAGGTCCAACTCATATTTTTGTAGCTTCATCACAGTTTATTACTTTTACAGTAAGCTTGTAAACGTGAAATAGAATTCACCTTTGGCCCAAACATGTGTCTCGAGTTTCAAACTATGATTTGATCTTGAGAAAAAAACTGTTGCAAATCCTCATTCCTTAATGACAAGGGCTTGCAGAGAGAGATCCAGACTGCAGAACTGTGGCTCTATTTCTCTTGATTCATTTGGCTTCCAGCGTCCCACTCTGGGATGTCGAAGCATTTGCAGATAAGGCTGGCCTCAGCCACCATGGGAAACACAGCTGCTCCTGGTGTTCTCTCCCCATCCAGAGGGGATGACTTTTGTGTCTGTTTATTCACATAGCAAAAAAAAAAAAAAAAAAAAAAAAAAAAAAAAAAAACATGATTTCTTATTGTCATATAAGCTTCATTTACCAATCAAATTCGATCTGAAACTGAGGAATTGAAGGGTTTGATATATGAGTGGGGACAGTGCAGAATGATGGCTTTCAAACAGAAGCCACCAACATATTGTATTCATCTTCCCTTAACCTGGGTTTTTAACATCGATTTTTTTTTTTAGTACTTCATGTTCTTTGATTAAAATTTTTGTATCTTCAGGGAAAAAAAGCTATAGGAAATGGATAATCTTTAACAGAAACATTCAACAATTTAAAAATACTTTTTTAAATGCTACATTCAGAGTGGAACTGTACATAATTCATTACCTCTGATCAAATCCTCACCTGGTATGAACGGCCTCATGACCAGAAGCCCCTTCCAGAGGATGGCACACACTTTTGAGCATATAAACAACAGTACAGCTAGTACCTGTCACTCTGCACTTCTCCTCTCCCCTCCCCCTCCTCTCCTCTGCTTTAATCTTCTTTCTTTCCATCCCTCCCTCCCTCCCCTCCTTTCTTTTCCATATTGATATTTGAAAGGTTCTGTCGTGAAAGCTGTTCTGTCCGTAAAGCGTTGCTTGGCAAAAACCAGGAAGAATTGAGATATCACTGTCTAAAATCCCAGTTTTATAACTGTGATTTTCAGTAAAAAAAAAAATCATTTACAAGTCTTTAGGCTTCATGATCTAAATATGGATATTTTATAAGTTTGCTATGTATAGATAAACTTCTGGAGTTTTAACTGTGTACTTAAACCAAATATGGCAACTTCCTAGAGTAGTTCCAAAAAGACAGTTTTTATTTTAAAATAACATTGGTGAAATCTGTGTACCAAGTGCTACAAAGCATTTCACAAGTATTACCATGTTTATCCTTAGAAAACCCTGTGAGAGAGACACAATAAATGAGGATCCTGAAGCTTAGGCACCTGAAAGTTACCAACACTCAACCAGGAACTGGGAGGAAAAAAAATTTTTTTTAAACCAAAACTCATCCTCTTAACTTACAAGATGTGCTGATTGCTTCTCAGATCCTCCTAGGTACTGGGGATTCTGAGAAAAATTCAAATGCCCCCTCCAAAATGATAGGCTAGTGTAAAGAAAATAATTGCAGTTTAATGTGCCAAGTGCATCATTAAGACGTGAGCAAGATGCAGTGGGGGAGGGCTCAACCATGTGGGTGCAGCCATTTAGGACTGCCACAGCTGAGAACAATGTTCATCAATAAACAAACTGTCCTTCCCAAAGGTGGTCGCTTCAAAGTGTATGACCCTTTACCTAGATCACAACTCTGCCCCCAAACCTTTCATGAATTTAACAATGTGTTCAGATTTTTTTTTATTATTTGACAGTTATAAACAGCGAGCGAGAGAGATAGAAAGGTTTTCCTTCCACTGGTTCACCCCCCAAATGGCTGCCATGGCTGGAACTGCACCCATCCCAAAGCCAGGAGCCAGGTGCTTCCTCCTGGTCTCCCACGCAGGTGCAGGGCCCAAGCACCTGGGCCATCCTCCACTGCCTTCCCCGGCCACAGCAGAGAGCTGAACTGGAAGAAGAGCAGCCAGGACTAGAACCGGCACCTATATGGGATGCCAGTACCACAGGTGGAGGATTAATCAAATGAGCCACTGCACCAGCCCCTCAGATATTTTTAATGTTAATAATTGATTTTATAAAACTCAAATTGATGTTTGTGGTGTCTGATGTCATAGATGGCTTTGTGTTTTTAATATCTATTGTAAGTTAATGTAATACATATTTATGATTTAAAAAGTCAAAGGGGCCGACGCCGTGGCTCAACAGGCTGATCTTCCGCCTAGCGGCGCCAGCACATCAGGTTCTAGTCCCGGTCGGGGTGCCGGATTCTGTCCCGGTTGCCCCTCTTCCAGGCCAGCTCTCTGCTGTGGCCCGGGAGTGCAGTGGAGGATGGCCCAGGTGCTTGGGCCCTGTACCCCATGGGAGACCAGGATAGGCACCTGGCTCCTGCCATCGGATCAGCGCGGTGCGCTGGCCGCAGCGCACTGGCCGCGGGGGCCATTGGAGGATGAACCAACGGCACAGGAGGACCTTTCTCTCTCTCTCTCTCTCTCTCTCTCTCTCTCTCACTGTCCATGCTGCCTATTAAAAATAAAAAAATAAAAAATAAATTAAAAAAGTCAAAGGATATTCCAGACACTATTACAGAAACTAAAGCAAAAAAGATCTCAGTACCTGGATATAAATTGCCAAGTGGGCTATCAAATTTTTTAAGGAAGAAGACATTACTTAGCAGGATTCGTATTGTTCAATAGGGCTCAAACAGCAAAACAAAGAGCTAGTATTGCACATGCAAGTGGTAAGTCTGATTTGGAGTCAGTAACTTGTAAATATCACATCCAGTACTTTTGGGAACTAGAAGCTTCCTACTCTAATGGGGACCACAGATGAGGAACATTTTGGCTATGGGGGGTGGGAGGGAATGAAAGCGCATGGAAGACGCAGCCACCAGGTACCACCAGGGTATATAGGGCCAGAAATCAACTTCATCTGGATCAGTACTTTTCTAAGTAAACTTTGCCTGTTTCAATGAATCCTTCTGCTCTAATTCCACACTGGGACACAAGTGATGGTTACTGCCCAGAGGAGCCTCTGCTGTGAGCAGGACTTCCGGTTACTCAGACCCCTGCTCAGCGTCTGGGTCACCATCTTCCCCACATCTCTTCCTTGAAAATAACACTCTTAAAGCCATCTGGCAACCTAATACTTTAAGTATTTTAATAAGTTCATTTGAATAAATTCTGAAACAAATTTACAAGATTACATTTAGTGAGAAATTGAATTTTTCGATCCCCGAAAGTGATACTTTAACTTTCCTTCTTGCTTAAAGATGATGTGTCATCTTCCTGGGGAAAACAGTTTGTTCTTGAACCCTAAATAATTATAATATAAGGGGATGCTAAATACCAAGGCACTTTTGGAGCCAACGTTCATCACACATTCACTGAGCAGTTTTTTAAAATCACCATTTCCATGCTGGATGCTGTATTGTAGGGAAGATAAGGTTATACTGATGACTTGATTCTTCAACAAAAAGGGAGTTCTCTAACATTTCTTTGGGATTTTGTGCTTCTGCATTGTACTGTTGCCACAACATAAGATGGAAGGAATTTTCTCCTCTACCCCAGAACAACGTGAGTGGTTGGAGTAACTCACTGGGGGGATGAAAGTTTTGGAAAGATAAATCTCCTTGAAAGTCATAATTTCCAAACTATTGAGGCTCAGAGGCAAAATATTTATCAATAAAGTCTAAAAAGAATGAATCTTTTTCTGCATTTTTATTGGAGGAAATACATGTTCTTATTTGAAGTGGAAAGTTGTGTATGGACAATGACTTGTCATCCGACTTGGCTCATCTGCAGGAAACAGCCGAGAGGGTCAACCCTTTCCCTCAGTCTTGCAGTTCTGAGCGATGCAGGATTCCCCTGAGAAGGCTCCCCAGGTTCCACACGTTTCAATTTGTGTCCACCATAGCAGTCACAGGAAGTAAGGTGCATTAACATTCTTTTGTCACTAGACCTTAATAAGAAAATGATTTTTATTTTCTAGCTAAGTTAAAGATTTATTTTCTTGCAGTTTTACATTAAATAAATAAATAGTAAACAATAAAACTTGATACTTCTTCATATGGAAAGGTCTTTGGCCAAGACCTAGTAAGTAATTCTTTTTCTTTCAATGACTATCAAATTGACTTATCAGAAAGAAAACACTGGTCTCTGTAATTAGCTATTTTATACCTGGTTGTTTATTAAAATATCATCACATATTTCTGCTTACTTTATGACTGTGAGGATGGATATTTAAAATGTACTTCAATACATATATTTGCCTGTTTTATGGTTAACACTAGCCTCACATAAATATTACCAAGACTGAGTGATAACTTTAATAATGGGAAATCTGGTTACCTGACCCATAGTTCAGCAAATAGATTTATGCAAAGCTATTGAGTTTAGTTTCTGAGTGAGAAGGAAATGTCTCCCCAGACAGTGGTCCATTATTTCATCTTGGTCATTCCCTGGGCCATATGTTGTTATAGGAAGCTACCATTCATCTGTAGTGAGCATTGTACCTGGAACCACCCTGAAAGCTTCTGAAGATCAGGTGTAGTATTCATCTGTTTCGTTATTGCTGGTTTCCACCGTGTATAACACAGGAAAGTCCATTCATGCATGTGACAAACATGTACAATGGGGCTTCCTCAGTGCTAGCCTCTATCATCGATTCCGTGGGTACTACAATGAAACAACAGTCGAGAATCTCTGAAATTTAATCTAATGGAGGGAGGAAGGTAATAAAGGGATAAATGTTTAAAATCTATAGTATGTTTGCAAGTGGTAAGTGCAACGAAGGAAAACATAGTGCAGTAAGGATATAGGAAACATTGGGTATCAGAGTGGGTATAGATATGGTACTCAGGGGCAGCCTCACTGAAATGATGTTGTGACTGAATTGTGTCAAATTCTAGTTGGTGTCAAATAAATTCTAGTTGGTGTCCTCACCTTCAGCATGGTTGTATTGTGAAATAAGGTCTTTATGGAGATAATTAAGGTTAAATAAGTTCATAAGGTTGTGGCCCTAATCTAATAGGACTGGTATCCCTTTGAGAAGAGTAAGAGAGACCATGTAATAGGTAGGAACTTCAAAAGTTTATAGAAAAATGTTTACTATGAAAAAAAACTATGCATGGATTTCAAGTGGGGTTCTTTTTGCACCAAAATAAACTTATCTTTTAGTTTTATTTTCCCTGAGCCATTTGAAGTTGCTTCATATCACTCTCTCTGTTTTCTCTGCATGACACAGAGGTAAGCTCATGTGAAGTCACAGAGAGAGGGTGGCCATCTAGATACCATGAAGATAACCCCCAACAGAAACCCACCCTGGAACCTTGGTTTTGCACTTCCAGCCTTCAGAATGGTGAGAAAATACATTTCTATGATTTAAGCTGTCCAGACCATCATTTTCTACTGTGGTAGCCCAATGTTCTGGAACCAAAGACAACCTCTGAGTAGAGAACTAAAGAAGGTGTGGAGGTGCAGGAGCACATCTACAGCACATGTGATGGAGAGGCCTTCTCAGCAGAGGCAGAGCAAAGGAAGGACCCTGCTATCAATGTGCTATGCTCTGGTTCTCAGAATGTCCCTGTAATCAACAGGGCTCTCAGAGCAAAATAATGGATTTTCCAGGCCTTCCATTTACCAAGGATTTTCCATGATTGATGGTATCCAAAGGTCCAAATTGAAAAGAAATTACAAGTTTTCAGCAAATTATTAGAATCAATTATCATTCCTTTTTCCATGTAATTAGATTTATAACACCCCCATTCAGATTATTCACTAAGAAAGATCTCCAAAGGGCCTTATATATCACTTCATGTAGGGCCTCTGTTGGTCTAATGCCACCTTAGAACTAAGAAGGTGGAATCACTCCCAGTGCTAGAAAAGCAATGTCAGAGTCAATCATATGAAGTCAACTAGAAAGGACTCCTTGTCTCCAAATGCCATGCAGTTTATAAACCATGTAGTACAAGCAAATGTCAGTGTGCCTCAACCGCTCTACACTTAGTTTCTCTGCCATAGCCCCATCCTAGTTATGAGTAGCTGTAAATTTTAGGGAAACTGGAAACATGGATATGATTTTTTTTTTGGTGGTGGAGTATGTTTTTCAAAGCACAATTATAGATCAGATGGTGGTGTGCATCTAAAATGCAAAAGTATTTTTTTTAATTTTTTAAAAAAAATATTTGTGAAATACTGAGCAAAAAGGAGAGAGAGAGAGAGAGAGAGAGAGAGAGAGAGAGAGAGAGAGAAATTTCCATCCACTGGTTTATTCCCAAATGGCTACAATGGCCAAGGCTGGATAAGGCCAGAGCCAGGAGCCAGGAGCTTCATCCAGGTCTCCCATGTGGCTACAGGGGCCCAATTACTTGGACCATCATCCACTGCTTTTCCAGGAACATTTGCAGGGAGCTGGATCAGAAGTGGAGCAGCTGAGACTTGAACCAGCACCCATATTAGTTGCTGGCACTGGCAGGAAGAGGTTTAACCTTCTATGCCACAGCACTGGCCCTCAATTTTTTTAAAAGATTTGAAAGAGTTACACAGAGAGAAGAAGAGAGAGGGAGAGGGTGAGAAATAGAAAGATAAAGAGAGAGGTCTTCCATAGGCTGGTTCACTCCCCAATTGGCTGCAACAACCAGAGCTGTGCTGATCCAAAGCCAGGAGCTTCTTCTGGGTCTCCCACGTGGGTACAGGTGTCTAAGAACTTGGGCCATCTTCTGTTTTCCCAGGCAATAGCAGAGAGCTGGATCAGAAGTGGAGCAGCCAGGACTTGAGCTGGTGCCCATATGGGATGCTGGAACCGCAGGTGGTGGCTTTACCTGCTATACCACAGAACCGGCCCCTTCAAAAATTTTTTTTTAAATATCCAAAAATAAATCCAAGATTTGCCTCCCAATGAAGAGATTTATAAGCATCAGTTCTGAAATACTTCCTCCCTTGACATTTTCAAATAACATGAGTAAGAAAGAAACCATTAACCATACAATCACTCTTTTGAATCAGACAGAAACTTCATCTGCCTTCTGGCCCTGCACATATCTGCATGGAGACTAAATAATACTAGAATTGAGTCACCATAGGTCATAGAACCAAAAACAGTTGTTTCAAATCAGATTTTGACCATTAAAGACAATGTAACCTGCATTAACTTACAATTTGAGTTTATCTATAGAAATGGAATTACAGTATCCTGGCAAGATTGTCAGGAGGGATAGAATTCATGCAAACTGCTTAGCATAATGTTTGTTGCATGTTATGGTCACAATATATCATTTCTAACGTTCACAGAGGCATATACTTTCCCACAATCTCTCCAAAGGCTGTAATTTAAAGTTGGAGATGAACTATTGATAAATTCTAGTATTCCCTTGACATTAAACTAATCTAGGGATTTACCATACTTTTCACTTAATAAAGGAAGAAATGGAAACAAATGAAATGTAAATGTTCTTCTAAATCTGTACATTTCCTATGAATGTTATTGTTGGGGTCTTCTGACTAAATCATTTTATACAGCGTGCCAATGGTTGTAAAACTTTACGTGTATTGAAACAGCTCAGGAAACTTGTTAGAATGCACAATTTGGGGTTTTATCTGTGAAGTTCTGAAGCAGGACCACTCCAAGTGTTTCAAATCAGCAAGTTCTGATAAGAAATCTGTAAAAGCACATTAATGAGCTAGAAAACATAGACATGGCCCTCTGATACTTTTCTGACCTCAAAGTAAACACAAGTGATTTTTTTCACTTTTTTCTTAAGAAAGAAATGAAAGAAGAAAAAGACTACTTTTAAACACAAACTACATCCAGATAGTACTGAAATTCATTCAAGATTTATATCATTATATAAAGAGAGGCTTTCTCTATATATAAAAGATTAATTTATTGTTTCACATTGAAAGGCTGAAAAACATTGGTTACCTAACCTTCAAAATTAGCAATAGTTGGGGTCGGCACCATGGCTCACTTGATTAATCCTCCGCCAGCGGCACCAGCATCCCATATGGTTGCCAGGTTCTAGTCCCGGTTGCCCTCTTCCAGTCCAGCTCTCTGTTGTAGCCCAGGAGGGCAGTGGAGGATGGCCTAAGTGCTTGGGCGCCTGCACCCGCATGGGAGACCAGGAGGAAGCACCTGGCTCCTGGCTTCGGATCAGCGCAGTTCTGGCTGTAGCGGCCATTTGGGGAGTGAACCAACTGAAGGAAGACCTTTCTCTCTGTCTCTCTAACTGACTATCTCTGTCAAAAAAAAAAAAAATTAGCAACAGTTGTCTATAAGAGTAAGTATTAGAAAAATAACAAATACTCAACAAGAAGGAATAAGTTTTATAATTCAGTCTAGTTGTTTGAGTGGCTATTATGCAATTACTAAACATAATTTGGGAAACAATATTTAATTACATGGGCTATAATGTCATATAAAAGGACTTTGAAAAGTTTTTGGAAAATGAAAATTGGAAGGTAAGTTTATTTTGCTGCAAAATATTTTGAAATCATATACATGGAGGCTCTTCAAAAAGTTCATGTAAAATATGTGTTATGAAAAAAAAATTCATGGGTTTCAATATTTTTAAACCAAAATAAACTTATCTTTCACTTCCATTTTTCACAGTCTTAGAAGTTTGTGAAACAGAAATTTAAATTGTATTATAAAAATTTATTTCATTATTATTGAAAAAGCCTTAAATATCAAAAAAGACATTATACTAGTGACAATTAATCGTTGCTCTAGGATTGGAGATTTCATATAGTTTTATTCTTTGTCTTTTCGAACTTCAAAATTTCTTCTCAATATGAATGACTTCTGTTAGAAGATTTATAGAGCTATTAAGAGCAATGGAAACTTAATTATTAGTCAAATGCCCTATGTCAATCTGCAGAGTTGTCCTGAGTAGCATCAAAAATGTGTTCATAGGATATTCGGTAGTAGGGTTTTTTTGTTGCTTTGTTTATTTTCTCATTGTTGAATATGCTAGTTTACACTTGGAGAGATAACTTAGGTGAATATTACATGTCAAATGATATTTTGCTAAAAATATGTTTTTAGTGTGCTAAAGAATAAAATATAGAAAAAATAATAAGAAAACATTTGTAAAGTGTATCTATCAAATTTCTGCTGCCACCCAGTGGCTGCTCAGTCTGTTTTACATGCATTGTTCAATCCACTGGTGAGGTTACTGATGAACAACACATATAGTGGGTAAAATCATCCTACTCTGAGTAAGCCGTGGTTTTCTACATCTAGAAATGGCTAGTTAAAGCATATCATGTCATAAAACAATCTTTTCATAAGGACAGCTCTAAAGATGATTTGAGTCCACATGAGTAACTACCAACACATTCTATTGGTTCTACAAATTCTAGAAACTCTTGTCTCATTAGAATCATTCTTAAAAACGAATATTCCGGCCGGCGCCGCGGCTCAATAGGCTAATCCTCTGCCTTGTGGCGCCAGCACACCAGGTTCTAGTCCCGGTCGGGGCACCGGATTCTGTCCCGGTTGCCCCTCTTCCAGTCCAGCTCTCTGCTGTGGCCCGGGAGGGCAGTGGAGGATGGCCCAAGTGCTTGGGCGCCTGCACCCCCATGGGTGACCAGGAGGAAGCACCTGGCTCCTGGCTTTGGATCAGCGCAGTGCGCTGGCCGCAGCGCGCCGGCCGCGGTGGCCACTGGAGGGTGAACCAATGGCAAAGGAAGACCTTTCTCTCTGTCTCTCTCTCACTGTCCACTCTGCCTGTCAAAAAAAAAAAAAACAAACAAACAAAAAAAAATGAATATTCCATGAGTCCCGTGGAAGACACACTTGTCATACAGCAGCAGTCTTTAACATAAACACCTGCTTGCTGAATTGGGTCCAGTCACCTTCAGTTCTCAAAGAGGAGAAACCCGAGGAGGAAGCCAAATTACACCGGGACATCCCTCAGAACTATCAAGAAAGGCAGCCAGCTGCAGTTTAACAAGAGCGTTGCTAGACAAAAAGGGATTGGCGGCCTTCTAATAGCTGACTCAAAGTCCCCAGAGTATAACTTAAGGGAATATATGTAAAAACATGAAGAAAACATAAGGGAACAAATACTAATTTCGGTGCAAAGAAGTTTTAAAAAGCAAACCACATCTTAGAAACCAAAAGATAAGAGTGAAGGTCAAATATGTCAGTGTTCACATAGGTTTTCAAAAGCCTTGCGATAAGGATGCCAAGATACACACCCAAATTTTATTATTGGTTACATTATACAGGTGGGACAAAAGGGAGAAATGACACTACCTCCATGCCTCTATTTCTTAATTGTTACAGTGAAGCTATAAGACAGTAAATATAATTTTAAAGACTATGTAATATTAGCTCTGAAATAGAGATAAAATATAACAAACACTGGAGTAGTTGGTCCTTCTTGAATGCCTTTGGTAGAAAGGAAGAAAAACAACCTGGAAATATCTTCAGAGCTGTAAGGGTCGATAAGATACTAATGCAAGAGAAGGTGGAAGCTGAGATTCTTCAACATGAAGCAAGGCAATTTGGGGCCCAAAGAACAACCAGGTTGAACAAATGGAAACATCTTTTGACTGAAATGCCAACTCACAAAGTCAAACACTGAATAAAATTTTTGAAAGGGCAATGTCAAAAAGTAATTTAATAGGAAAATGAATAAAAAAGCACTTGTATGGAATAGTGACAAATTTCAAATTCTGATTGAGCCACAGTGACCTATAATGATCACTCTGAATAGGACAGACTGAAAATTCTTCAGTAATTGTGAAAATCATGCTCAGGCTGGTACCTTGTGAGTTATTAATTCAAAGGAAGTAGGTGGGTTTGGGGGCATTGTGAGGGTGATGCAAAAGAAAGTTGGGACCTTTCACTTCTGCCTAGATCTTTTGTTTTGGATCAGCCTGTTGTTTTTGTTTATTTATTTTGTTTATTTATTGTACTTTTTAAAATCTCAGAGCTTGTGTGGCTTTATGTCACCTTTTGGCTTGGTTTGTTTCTGTATGATTTGACTTTGGGAAGCCGTAACCAAAGACAAATGGATATCAGTGACGTATTCTGATTATTATTATTTCTCCTCCTTGGAGAATTACCTTCTCATAAAATTTAGAGGATAAACTTAATTGGCCTTGGTCAACCAATTTGGAAACATAAATGATTTATGTTGTGTTAAAGTAAGAGTGAGTAAAATGGCTTGGTACATGTTTATTTAAATTATGTTTCTTAACTATTTTAAAACTGATTATTCAAAGTCCTTTGTATCTTCAGAACAGTAATAATTGATACACATTTAAGTTGTTAATGTTTTAACAATAATACTAATGTTGAATAAATAAGATAGGAAATACATTAAGGTCAATGAAAGTATTTATTTATGAATTTACAAGATTAATTACTTCCTAACCACCTTATGCAACAGCTCTCTCCATTCATTTTCCTCTCCTCTGACCCTGCTTCCTTTTTTTTTAGAATTATCATTATTAAATACAAAGTTTAGAGATTGACTTAGGATAAGAATAAAAGTACACTAATCAGCTATATAACATTGATATGGTTCTCTTCTACTTTTCTCATCTCAAACATAAGTGATTTTTTTCACTTTTTCTTAAGAAAGAAATAAAACAAGAAAAAGACAATTTTAAAACATAACTACCTGCATTGGAGACCAGGAGAAGCACCTGGCTCCTGCCTTCGGATCAGCGCGATGCACCGGCTATGGCAGCCATTGGAGGGTGAACCAACGGCAAAAAGGAAGACCTTTCTCTCTGTCTCTCTCTCTCTCACTATCCACTCTGGCTGAAAAAAAAAAAAACAAAACTACACCAAGATAGCACTAAAATTCATTTGAGATTTATCTATATTGCTATTCCATAGTTCATATTTTATACTATCACTAATCATATTAGTCTAGAACAAAGAGCCCCAAATATTAGTATCCAGTTATCTTGGAAACTTGTTGAAAGTTGATGTTCTGGATTTATGCCATCAGAATTGATATCTCAGGAATCTACATATGTAATTGGCAACATACTTGATAAACTATTGTCTAGAGATTTGGAGTATGTGATTGTCATCTGCTATACTAAGTCCTGATATGTAGAATAACTCTAATAATCCCTAACAGCTTAATAATGCTTAGAGAATTGAGCACAGTGAAAACCATAACAAGAATACCCCATGACAGATGATTTCACATAGATGAAAAAGATTTGTTCAATTTTTAGGGAAAATATATTGACTAGGACTTTATAAACACATAAAATGAGCTCAGTTCAGTTTTGCACATAGACAAATGGTATTTCTTGTTTCACTTGCCCTTTTAATTTAGTGTCACCCCCAGCATTTCTGTCTTTTCCATTACCTTTTCAATTTATTTGACTGTTCTCCACATAAGCTATTTGAGTAGGGGGATAAAAGCAAGTTTTTGATAAATTAAAATCCATCCCATGAATTTTAATGCACTTAATAATTATTTGCTATTAGCTCTTTTACTCAAGAGCATTTCACTTGAAAAGAAAATGTGTCCTGCTGCTTAAAAGTGAAGGCTTTTAGCTTTAATTTGTTTTCCATCTTGTTATCAGCCCTTATGCTGAATCAACCACAGTTATGTAATTATTTATTTTTTGTAGACATCAGAAGTGTATAGTTTTTGAAAGGAAATTTCTATCATTGAAAAAGTATGTTATTCTAAATATCTTGTAGTATATTTGTCCCCATGCATAAGAAAACAAATACTGTACATTTAATATGGAGTTAACTTTATTACATTTTATTCATAATACTAATACTATTTTATTGTTTTTAAAAAACTATTCAGATAACATTTGAATTTTAACAGCTAATTCCTAAATAAAATGTTGGCTAATTTGTTTAATTAGTAAAATTAATAAAATGAATATTTTACTTATAGACAATTCAATTTCATATTTGTCTTCTCTGCTTTTTCCATAAATGCTCTAGAAGTAAATACTTAGAATTTTTACAAAGTACTTCGGATATTGGATAATTAACTGCTGCAATGTTAAAACTTAACTGTTGTAAAGTGAAATAATGGCATTTTTCTTAGGTCCTGGATTATAAAATAGTGACAAACCATGACAAAGTACATTACAGGTGAGGCCTTAAGCTTTTAAGTCACATCAACCAAAACACCTTGGACAAAGCTTATAAAAAATGCAGCAATGAATATTCTTTTGATATGAATAATTGAATTTACTTTGTTCTCATTTCATTCCTCAGTATGAAGCTTTGAGCCATTGCAGAAATAAAATTGACTCATTTTCTTTATTGGCTATCTTGTATGTTCTCTGCTTATATTGTAGCTCTCTCTGTTTCAGTATCATATGCTTGTATATTCCACCTGGCTTACTCAGACTATTTGAAATTTATTATTTTGCATTTTCAAGTGGATTTGTCATAAGCACAATGCAGCTTGTTTGAAAGAGAAAGTGTGTTACGTTTTTGGTTAATTTCCTATAGTGTTTTTATAGGGGTGAAGTGAAAAGAATCTGGACTTTACAGTCACATTTGAGGTTTGTGTTCTACCAGTATAGCAATGAGGTTCTTAATTTCCTTTGTCTAATCTACACATACTATACTTGGGAGTATAGACAGAATGTGTTACGTTTATATTCTAACTGAAGAAAGCTAGCATAAGGAGAATCCTAAAATTAAACTCAGTCAAATTTGTTAATCTCCATCTGATTCAATCATTTTTAATTAACATCTTCATTTTTATAATAGATTTTGTGTATGAGAAAACTTTTATATTTAAGAAATTGAAGAAATAGTGCAAAGAGTTGCCATACTCTTTGCACCTTTTCCATTATTAATGTTTATGTTAGTGTGCTACACTTATTATAATTAATGAAACAGTACTGAAGTCCCTAGTTTACACACATTTAATTGTTTCAACTGATATCTTTTTCTCTTCCAGGATCCCATCTACCATGTCACATTGCTTTTAGTAATTACATCTTCTTTGGCTCCTGTTGGCTGTGAGATTTTCCCAACTTTTCTAGGTTTTGATGACTGTGTCACTTTTGAGGAATACTAGTAAGTTATTTTATAGAATTCTCCTCTTTTGGAATTTGATGTCTTTTTGTGATTAGACTGAGGATATTAAGTTTTGTGAGGGAAGAAGAGAGGTAATGTGTTATTCTCATCATGTCACCATGATTTATCACTGTTGATGTTGACCTTGACCACCTGGCTAAGGTAGCACTTATCAGATTTCTCTACTGTAAATTTTTCTATCTCCCCCCTTTTCTATCCTGTACTCTTCGAAAAGAGAATAATTAAAGCAATTCCACACCAAAGGAATAGGGATTTATAACCCCCTTCTTTATTGGGTTTCCTTGGACTATTATAACAAATTTCCACAGACTAGGTGGCTTACAAAAAGGAAATTTGTCCTTTCAGAGTTATAGGGGCCAATCATCTGAAACTGAAGTGTCAGTAGGGTCACGCTCCCTTAGGAGGCTTTTGGCAGTGTGTTAGTCCATTTTCATTACTATAACAAAATACCTGAGGCAGGATAACTTTGTAAAGAGGATTATTTAGCCCACAGTTTTGGACACCGAAAGTTGAAGATCAAGCAGTTCCATTAATTCCACCTCTGGTGAGGTCTAACAGTAGATGTCACAGTGGTAAAAGAGTATATGGGAGGAAGAGACCACTTTTCAAAACAGGAAGCCAGAGGGAAATTCAGAGGTTGGGCTCTCATTTTGGCAAAGGCTCAAGGGTCTCATGAGAGCTACTTTAACCACCTTAAGGGGCAACTGTGTTTATGATCTAATGTTACCTCTCACTAGGCCCTTATCCATGTGTCTCCCACAATCCCACACTGGGGACCAAGTACATATACGAAGCTTTGAGGGACACACTCAGACATATCCAAACCATAGTAGGGGTAGAATTATTTTTTTATTTTTTCTGGCTTCTAGTAGTTCCAGGCATTCCTTGCTTTATGACAGCATAACTCAAATCTATCATTTCAGAGTTTCCTCCCTGCATATGTTTTTTATTATTAACAGAACACTTTTTATTGGGTACAGGGTCCACCTAAAATCCAGAATGATCTCATTGTAAGATCCTTAGCATCACTACATCTACAAAGACACTTTGTTGTTTCTCAAAATTAAGTCACATCAATAGGTTCCAAGCCACCATTTAGTTCATTATACTTTTCTTGAGGACAGGACATCTACATGAACTATTTCAAGGAAACTTTTTATCCTCCTTTCCCCATCATCTGTATATCAGGATGAGCTCAAAGCTATTTATCTTTTATAATTAAAAATAATATTTTTATCTCAAATTATTCCTGTAGGCTCTGTGTTCCTCTGCTCGGCTATATTGATGTAGGTTTCATTTCATTTTAGCAGCCCTTTATTCTGGCATTCTGGCAATATGCAATTCTTGATGCACTTGTTGATTATTCATTACCCCAGCCCTAAAATCAGTTATTTCTCCAAGGAATTTTGATTCCTTTTTTTGGTAGATAATAAATTGAACCAAGACCTCGGCACTAGATGCTTTTGAGTTCTAGGTTTTTTTCAGCTGAGAGAACAAGAATGTATGTACAGGTATAATAATTAATATAAATATTCCTACATGGAAATATTTCTATATGTAAGCATCTATAGCTATAGAAAGTTAAGCATACTGTTATGTTCATACTGTCTCCAATTTGAATTCATTCCTATAAGGATCATATCACTCTCTCCTACTTATGTATATATAATTCTTAATCCACAGTGAGAAGACTGGCTCCTACCATCTGTCATCCATTTACTTAATTGTTTGGGTCTAGTCTGTATTTAAGAGGGGTCTTCAGAAAGTTCATGGAAAGTGTGTATTATGAAAAACCTGTGCATGGATTTCAAGATTTCTTTTTACTAAAATAAACACCTTTAAATTACATTTTCCATTAACTTTCAAGAACTGTCATATAGCAGTATCAGAAATGTCAACTCATTTTTATAATGTTAAAACATTTTATCAGCTGTAGTCCCACAATTATGTGGAATTTCACTTGCCTTTTGTCTAACAAACTACACATTCCCCAAATTAGCACTTTTTCTATAACCCCCATCTATGAGGTTGTTTCATACATCTATCAGCAGTCAGCTTTTCTTGATACAGTACATATTCCATTCTGAAATGCCCTGGCTGCTTAAATGATGGTTTCTGTAATTTTCTAACATTATTGTCACTCTTTGTGCTGTAAAGTTCTGAGTTTTAACAAATGTATAATGTCATGTATCTAGCATTATAGTATCATGAAGATTAATATCCTAAATATATACCATAATTTACCTATTCCCCACTTTCTTATCCTGCTAAACCTTTGGAGGGCACTGGTGTATTTATTGTCTCCATAGTTCTGTCTTTTCTAAAACATATGATTGGAATTTTACAGAATATATTCTTTTCAGGATGGCTTCCTTTACTTATTAATAAACTTTCTCATAAATGCATTTTCTTGGCTTTATAGTTTATTTCTCTTTACCATGCAATATTACATGGTATGTACCATAGTTAGTATATCCATTTACCTATGAAAAACATCTTGTTTGATTCAAAGTATGGTGATTATGACTAAAGCTGTTACAACCTTTCCTGTGAAGGTTTTTACGTGGACCTAAACTTTAAAGTCAATTAGGTAAGCATGTGGGAGCATGACTGCTGGATTAAGTGTTAAGACAGTGGGCTGATAAAAAAAATTGCCAAATTGACTTGCAAAATGGCTGTGTTGACATTTTGCATTATCACCTGCATTTAATGTGAATTCATGTTCTGCAATCTTCTCAGCATTTGGCACTGTCAGATTTTTGAACTCACTCAAAATCAAGATTGTTTTTTTAGCCACTCAAATACGTATGTAAGGCTACTTATTTTAATTATCAATTCCTCTGGGCCGGCGCCGTGGCTTAACAGGCTAATCCTCTGCCTTGCAGTGCCGGCACACCGGGTTCTAGTCCCGGTTGGGGCGCTGGATTCTATCCCGGTTCCCCTCTTCCAGGCCAGCTCTCTGCTATGGCCCGGGAAGGCAGTGGAGGATGACCCAAGTCCATGGGCCCTGCACCCGCATGGGGACCAGGAGAAGCACCTGGCTCCTGGCTTAGGATCAGCGCGATGCGTCTGCCGCAGCAGCCATTGGAGGGTGAACCAATGGCAAATGGAAGACCTTTCTCTCTGTCTCTCTCTCTCTCACTATCCACTCTGCCTGTCCAAAAAAAAATTTTTTTTCAATTCCCCAATGTCATTTGATGCTGAGCATATGTTCCCATGCTTACTTAATATCTGTGCATGTCCCCTGGTGAGTCTTCTGTTCAGATTTGTTGTCCACTTTGTTGAGTTGTTTGTTGTTAAGATTTAAGAGTTGTTTATATAGCTTGAGTTTATATACTTTACTAAATTTGTGTTTTGCAAATAGTTTCTCAAAAATTGTAGCTTAGATTTTAATTTTCATCTAGTGTTTGAGGAGTAGAATTGTTTTATTTTAATGTAATCTTTTTCTTACATGGATTATGCTCTTGGTGTTATATCTGAAAATTCCTCTGCAAACTAGACACAAATATTTTCTTCAATGTTTCTTCTAGACATTTTAGAGTATGACTTTTTAGGTTTAGTTATTTGATTGATTTTTAATTAACTTTCATGATGGTTGTGGTCTGTATCTACTAAAATCTTTTACCTGATATTTAGTTATTCTAGCACCTTTTGTTGAAAGGATTGATTTTTCTCCATTGCATTCCTTTGTTCTTTTGTCAAAGATCAGTTGAGTATGTTTGTATAGACCCATTTCTAGGTTCTTTATTTTTTTCCCCATGAATCAACGTGTCTCTTATTTTGCTAATATCACACTGTCTTAATTACTTTAATTTTGTAGATAGTATTAAGAACCAGGTAGTGTCAGTCTTGTGCTTTTGTTCTTCTTCCTCAGTGTGTGGATCTTTTGACTTTCCTTGTAATCTTCAGAACTAGTTTGTCACTTTTGACAAAATAATATGCTGGGATCTTGATTTGGCTTTCATTAAATTTATAGATGAAGTGAACAGGTGACAAAATATTGGACCTTCTAATCCATGAACATTTTTATCTCTTCATTTAGATCTTTGTTTTTTTGTCAGAGTTTTATAGTTTTCTATATATATAGATCTTGTTCATATTTTGTTACATGTGTAACTAAGTATTCTATATTTTTTAAAGAAGTAAAATATTAATTTATCTGAGAGGCAAAGAGACAGAGACAGAAAGAGAATTCCCATATACTAGTTAATTTCTTGAATGCATGAACTGGCTGGAGTTAGGCTAGGCTGACCTTGGGGACTGGGATGCCACTGTGATCTCCCACATGGGTGGCATCAGGAACTTAATTACATGATGCATCACCATTGCCATTCTGGACCTGCATTAGCAGGAAACAGGAGTCAGGAGCTGGAGCTGGAATGAGGCATTGAACCAAGGCGCTCTGTTGTGAGATACAGGATTGTAAAATTTTCTTTATTATTTGAAAGAGAGAGAGATCATCCATCTATTGCTTCACTTCCCAAAAGAGCACAACATCCGAGCTAGTCCAGGACAAAGCCAGGAGCCCAGGATTCCATCAAGTTCTCCCATGTGGGTGGCAGGGAACCAACCACTGGGGATATCATCTACTGCTTTCCCAAGCACATTCAGACTGTTCAGCAATCTGAATGCAGCATTGATTGAACTAAATGGAAGCAGATCAATCGGGACCCAAACCAATGTTCAGATACGGAATGTTGGGTCACACTGGCCCCAGATATGGGTAATATTAACTGCCATCTTAACTACTAGGATAAACAGTCACTCCCTACTTTTATATCTATTGTTAATTATGTTGTGTTTCATTCTAAATTCCAACTGTTTGTTGATGATATATAGGAAAGCAATTAGCTTTGTACAGTACACTTGTATGCTAAATTGTGGTGGAATGAGAAATGTGGTAGAATGATAAGGCCATGCCAAGATGGCCACAGCAAGTGAGCATCAATTACTCAGGAGTGGCTTGGAAACCCCCTGGGAAATCCCCTGGCAACAGAGCCTGCCTGGCAACAGGCTGTAATTGAATGACTTCAGATACTGCCTGGCAACAGGCAGTAGACCACCCCTTGACCGGATTGGCTGCCTTGGCTATATAAGCTGTTGTACCAAGTGAAATAAACGAGTCTGTGGGCTGCTCACCTCTGGCCTGTTTTCACCCGACTCCCAGGAGCTGTGTGGTGACTCTGCGCCTCTTGCCCCCACAATGCTCCTCCTCTCAGAACGAATCGACCTCAACACTAAATATGATGCTAGTTGTCAAGATTTTGTAGAAGATTTCAAGTCAGTTGAAGAAGTTCTCCTCCATTCACAATTTGTTAAGACTTCTTGTTATTAATGGATGCTTGGTTTTTGTCAAATGCCTTTCCTTAACTAGTGATGTGATCATATGTCTATTCTTTTAGCCTGCTGATGTGATGCATTGCATTAATTTGTTCTTGAATGGGGAACTAGCTCTGTATACCTGGAATAAGTCCCACTTGAAAACTACATATAGATCTTTTTATATACTGTTAGGTTAAATTTGCTAACTGTTTTTAGTAGAAATTTTCATCTGTGTTCATGAGAGATATTGGTCTGCAGGATTTTTCCTTAGAATGTTCTTATCTGGTTTTGGTATTGTGATAATGCTGACTTCACAGAATGATTAGGAAAGTATTCATCTGCTTTTATTTTATGGAAGATATTATAGAGAATGTGAAGTGTTTTTTTTTCTTTATGTGATTGGAAGAATTAGCTAATGAAATCATCTGGGGCCTTGCCTTTATTCTTTAGCAGATTACAAATTGTTGATCCAAGTTGTAGGAACCAAAGTTAAACAGGCCTCAAATGTGAGGTTTTGTATTCATCTGGCTAAGAAATGGACTGAGTTTGATTTTTTCTAAAGTCTCAGGTATTAGAGGCTCAGAATACCCCTCATGTCCTCGTTTTCTTCTCAGCTATTATCCTTGGGTTCCCCTAAGAATTTATTCTTAAATAAAGTATGTGCTTTTACTTTAATCTATTGTTACTGTACTAGAGCACTGTTAATATGGTGGTAAGAAGTCCTGGAGGAGAAACCGTTTATAATCTTAAAATTAAATCTCATGCCAACAGTAGGCCTGAGTCCCTGGGCTGTAACTTTCTCAAGTGCTTCTCCCATTGTTTTCTTCCTCTCTCCTTAGGACTGAGGCAGGTGTCAGCTGGGTAATTGCCCTTCTGCTATCTAGGTGAGACTCTAGCAAAGATTTTTTGCTCCCCCTGCAGAGTAGGTCTTTATTATGGAGAACTTGCAGGGAATAGTTCAAAATGACTACTTTCCTCTCCTCCTAGAGATACAAAAAAAAAAAAATCAATTTTCCTTAACTATTCACCATAAGAATCTAGTTCCTTGATGGAAAACCCATGAAAATGTGGGTGACTTCAAGACTAAGACTTCCCAGGAGTTTCTTTCAAGCCAACCCATGATCAGCTTCCAAAAATTTATTTTTTTTTAAACAGAGTTTGGCAAAATGTTTTTATTGTTGAATAATATTCCTTTGCATAGATATACCAATTTTCTATTTTTTAACTTTTATTTAGTAAATATAAATTTCCAAAGTACAGTTTATGGATTACAATGGCTTCCCCCCCATAACTTCCCTCCCACTCGCACCCCTCCCATCTCCCGCTTCCTCTCCCATTCCATTCACATCAAGATTCATTTTCAATTCTCTTTATATACAGAAGATCGATTTAGTATATATTAAGTAAAGATTTCATCAGTTTGCACCCACGCAGAAACACAAAGTGTAAAATACTATTTCAGTACTAGTTATGGCATTACTTCACATTGGACAACAAATTAAGGACAAATCCCACATGAGAAGTAAGTACACAGTGACTCCTGTTATTGACTTAGCAATTTGACACTCTCATTTATGGCGTCAGTAATCTCCCTAGGCTCTAGTTATGAGTTGCCAAGGCTATGGAAGCCTTTTGAGTTTGCCGACTTCAATCTTATTTCGACAGGGTCATAGCCAAAGTGGTAGTTCTCTCCTCCGTTCAGAGAGAGGTACCTCCTTCTTTGATGGCCTGTTCTTTTCACTGGGATCTCACTCGCAGAGATCTTTCATTTAAGTTTTTTTTTTTTTTTCCCAGAGTGTCTTGGCTTTCCATGCCTGAAATACTCTCATGGGCTCTTCAGCCATATCCAAATGCTTTAAGGGCTGATTCTGAGGCCAGAGTGCTATTTAGGACATCTGCCAATCTATGAGTCTGCTGTGTTTCCACTTCCCATGATGGATCATTCTCTCCCTTTTTTATTCTATAAGTTAGTATTTGCATGCATTAGTCTTGTTTGTGTGATCCCTTTGATTCTTAGACCTATCAGTGTGATCAATTGTGAGCTGAAATTGATCACTTGGACTAGTCAGATGGCATTGGTACATGCAACCTTGATGGGATTGTATTGGAATCCCCTGGCACATTTCTAATTCCACCATTTGGGGCAAGTCCGATTGAGCATGTCCCAAATTGTACATCTCCTTCTCTTATTCTCACTCTTATATTTAACAGGGATCACTTTTCAGTTAAAATTTAAACACCTAAGAATAATTGTGTGTTAATTACAGAGTTCAACCAATAGTACTAGAACAAAAAAAAAAATACTAAAATGGATAAAGTATTAAATTGTACATCAACAGTCAGGACAAGGGCTGATCAAGTCACTGTTTCTCATAGTGTCCATTTCACTTCAACAGGTTTCCCTTTTGGTGCTCAGTTAGTTGTCGCCAATCAGGGAGAACATATGATATTTGTCCCTTTGGGACTGGCTTAATTCACTCAGCATAATGTTTTCCAGATTCCTCCATTTTGCTGCAAATGACTGGATTTCATAGTTTTTGACTCTGTATAGTATTCTATAGAGTACATGTCCCATAATTTCTTTATCCAGTCTACTGTTGATGGGCATTTGGGTTGGTTCCAGGTCTTAGCTATTGTGAATTGAGCTGCAATAAACATTGATGTGCAGACCGCTTTTTGTTTGCCAGTTTAATTTCCTTTGGGTAAATTCCAAGGAGTGGGATGGCTGGGTTGTATGGTAGGGTTATGTTCAGGTTTCTGAGGAATCTCCAGACTGACTTCCATAGTGGCTTAACTAGTTTGCATTCCCACCAACAGTGGGTTAGTGTCCCTTTTTCCCCACATCCTCTCCAGCATCTATTGTTGGTAGATTTCTGAATGTGAGCCATTCTAACCGGGGTGAGGTGAAACCTCATCGTGGTTTTGATTTGCATTTCCCTGATTGCTAGTGATCTTGAACAGTTTTTCATGTGTCTGTTGGCCATTTGGATTTCCTCTTTGGAAAAATGTCTATTGAGGTCCTTGGCCCACCTCTTAAGTGAGTTGTTTGTTTTGATGTTGTGGAGTTTCTTGATTTCTTTGTAGATTCTAGATATCAGCCCTTTATCTGTAGCATAGTTTGCAAATATTTTTTCCCATTCTGTCAGTTGCCTCTTCACTTTCCTGACTGTTTGTTTTGTAGTACAGAAACTTCTCAATTTGATGCAATCCCAAATGTCAATTTTGGTTTTCACTGCCTGTGCTCCTGGGGTCTTTTCCAAGAAGTCTTTGCCAGTACCTATATCTTGCAGGGTTTCTCCAATGTTCTCTATTAATTTGATGGTGTCGGGTTGTAGATTTAAGTCTTTAATCCATGTTGAGTGAATTTTTGTGTAAGGTGAAAGGTATGGGTCTTGCTTCAAGCTTCTGCACGTGGAAATCCAATTTTCCCAGCACCATTTATTGAATAGACTGTCCTTACTCCAGGGATTGGTTTTCGATCCTTGATCAAATATAAGTTGGCTGCAGATATTTGGATTGATTTCTGGTGTTTCTATTCTGTTCCATTGATCTATCCATCTGTTTCTGTACCAGTACTATGCTGTTTTGATAACAACTGCCCTGTAATATGTCCTGAAATCTGGTATTGTGATGCCTCCGGCTTTGTTTTTTTGTACATGATTGCTTTAGCTATTCGAGGTACCTGTGTCTCCATATGAACTTCAATATCATTTTTTCCTGATCTGAGAAGAATGTCTTCTGAATTTTGATTGGTATCACATTGAATCTATAAATTGCTTTTGGGAAAATGGACATTTTGATGATATTAATTTTTCCAATCCATGAGCATGGAAGATTTTTCCATTTTTTGGTATCCTCTTCTATTTCTTTCTTGAAGGTTTTGTAATTTTCATTGTAGAGATCTTTAACGTACTTGGTTAAGTTTATTGCAAGGTATTTGATTGTTTTTGTAGCTATTGTGAATGGGATTGACCTTAGAAGTTCTTCCTCAGCCGTGGCATTGCCTGTGTATACAAAGGCTGTTGATTTTTGTGCATTGATTTTATATCCTGCTACTTTGCCAAACTCTTCGATGAGTTCCAGTAGTCTCTTAGTAGAGTTCTTAAGATCCCCTAAATAAAGAATCATGTCATCTGCAAAGAGGGATAGTTTGACTTCTTCCTTCCCAATTTGTTTCCCTTTAATTTCTTTTTCTTGCCTAATGGCGCTGGCTAAAACTTCCAGTATTATATGGAAAAGCAGTGGTGAGAGTGGGCATCCCTGTCTGGTACCAGATCTCAGTGGAAATGCTTCCAACTTTTCCCCATTCAATAGGATACTGGCCGTGGGTTTTTCATAAATTGCTTTGATTGTATTGAGGAATGTTCCTTCTGTACCCAGTTTGCTTAGAGTTTTCATCATGAAAGGGTGTTGAATTTTATCAAATGCTTTCTCTGCATCTATTGAGATAATCATATGGATTTTCTTCTGCAGTCTGTTAATGTGGTGTATCAAATTGATTGTTTTGAGAACATTGAACCATCCCTGCAACCAGGGATAAATCCCACTTGGTCTGGGTGGATGATCTTTCTGATGTGTTGTTGCATTCTATTGGCCAGAATTTTATTGAGGATTTTTGCATCTATGTTCATCAGGGAAATTGGTCTGTAATTCTCTTTCATTGCTGCATCTATTTCCAGCTTATGAATTAATGTGGTGCTGGCTTCATAGAAAGAATTTGGGAGGATTCCCTCTTTTTCGATTGTTCTGAATAGTTTGAGAAGAATTGGAGTTAGTACGTCTTTAAATGTCTGGTAGAATTCAGCAGTGAATCCGTCTGGTCCTGGGCTTTTCTTTGTTGGGAGGGCCTTTATTACTGATTAAATTTCTGACTCAGTTATGGGTCTGTTTAGGTTTTTTATGTCTTCCTGGTTCAATTTAGGTAGGTTGCATGTGTCCCGGAATCTATCAATTTCTGATAGATTTCCCTGTTTGCTGGCATACAAGTCCTTGTAGTAATTTCTGATGATTCTTTTTATTTCTGTGGTGTCTGTTGCTACATTTCCTTTTTCATCTCTGATTTTATTGATTTGGGTCTTTTCTCTTCTTTTTTTAGTTAGTTGGGCCAATGGGGTGTCAATTTTGTTTATTCTTTCAAAAAACCAGCTCCTTGTTTGGCTGATTTTTGGTTTTTTATTTTGGATTCAATCCTATTGATTTTTTCTCTGATTTTAATTATTTCTCTTTTCCTACTAGTTTTGAGTCTGGTTTGCTTCAGTTTTTCTAGATCCTTGAGATGAATTGAAAGCTCATTTATTTGGTGCTTTTCCAATTTCTTGATGTAGGCACCTATTGTTATAAACTTTCCTCTTAACACTGCTTTTGCTATATCCCATAAGTTTTGGTATGTTGTGCTGTTATCCTCATTTATTTCCAGATAGTTTTTGATTTCTCTTTTGATTTCTTGCATGACACAGTGTTCATTCAGGAGCATGTTGTTCGGTCTCTGTGTGTTTGCATATGCTCTAGGGATTCCTGAGTTGCTAATTTCCAACTTCATTCCTCTATGGTCTGAGAAGCTGCATCATACGATTCTAATTCTTTTGAATTTGCTGAGACTTGCTTTATGGCCTAGAATGTGGTCAATCCTAGAGTAGGTTCCATGTACTGCTGAGAAGAATGTAAATTCTTTATGTGTAGGATGAAAAGTTCTGTAGATATCTGTTAGATCCATTTGGGCTATAGTGTCATTTAAATCTACTGTCTCCTTGTTGATCTTCTGTCCAGTTGATCTGTCTATTTCTGAGAGTGGAGTATTGAAGTCCCCCAATACTATTGTATTGGAATCTATGTCTTCCTTTAAGTCCCTTAACAAATTTTTTAAATAAACTGGTGCCCTGTAACTAGGTGTATATATATTGATAGTCATTATATCTTCCTGTTGAATTGATCCCTTAATCATTATATTGTGCCCCTCTTTGTCTCTCCTAACAGTTTTTGTGTTAAAGTTTATTTTGTCTGATATTAAGATGGCTACACCCGCTCTGTTTTCATTTCTGTTGGCATGGTATATCTTTTTCCAGCATTTCACTTTCAGTCTTCATGCATCTTTGTTGGAAAGATGTGTTTCTTGTAAGCAGCAAATAGATGAGTTTTGTTCCTTAACCCAATCAGCCAGTCTGTGTCTTTTAACTGGAGAGTTGAGGCCATTTACATTCAATAGGACTATTGATAAGTAGTAACTTTGCCCTGCCATTTTCCCAAAGATATTTTCTAATATATGCTTTGAACTTCCTGTGATCTTTAGCTGTAAGGTTTCCTTCCTTTACCTTCTTTCATATTGATTACCATGTTTCTGTGTGTAACACATCTTTAAGTATCTTTTGCATGGCTGGACTAGTGGTTACAAATTCTTTCAATTTCTGTTTGCTATGAAAGGTCTTTACTTCACCTTCATTCACAAATGAGAGCTTTGCAGGATATAATATTCTGGGCTGGCAGTTTTTCTTAGTACCTGGGCTATGTCTCACCATTCCCTTCTAGCCTATAGGGTTTCTGATGAGAAGTCTCCTGTGAGTCTAATTGGAGATCCTCTGAGAGTAATCTGACGTTTCTCCCTTGCACCTTTTAGGATCTTTTCTTTATGTTTCACTGTGGTGAGTTTGACTACAATGTGTCGTGGTGAAGATCTCTTTTGGTCATGTTTACTATGGGTTCTTTGAGCTTCCTGAACTAGGATGCCTCTATCCTCGAAAACCAGGAAGTTCTCTAAAAAGGCCTTCTAATCCTTTCTCTCTCTCCATGCCTTCAGGAACTCCTAGAACCCGAATGTTGGGTTTTTTAATAGTATCCTGTAGCTTCCCAACAATATTTTTTAGATTTCTAATTTCCTCTTCTTTTCTTTTGTTTGACTGTATACTTTCCTGTACTCTGTCTTCTAAGTCCAATATTCTCTCTTCTGTTTCACTGACTTTGTTTTCAAGGCTCTCTAATGTGTTTGTCATTTGATCTATTGAGTTCTTCATTTCATTTTGATTTCTCTTCACTATCACACTTTCCTGTTCTACTAGTTTCTGCGTTTCATTTTGATTCCTCCTTAAGATTTCATTTTCACGAGAGAGATTTTCTAAACTGTCCAGTAAGGATTTCCGTAGCTCAAGCATTTTTTTTGAAAACTTCTAAATGTTCTTATCATAAATTTTTTGAAATCCATATCTTGCATTTCTTCCACCTCATCATCTTCATAATCTTGGCTTGGGGTGTCTTGTTCATTTGGGGGCGTCATAATGTCTTCCTTGTTCTTGTTTCCTCGATTTCTGTGTTTGTTGCTTGGCATTGTGGAGATATTCTTTGGATTCTTCTTCCCTCGCTGTGGTGTTTTTTTCTTGTTATACTATGATTGTATTAAGTGGACTGTCTGCTTTTGATGGAGCCTTAGAGGCTTGAGATGGGTGTGGCCTGAGAGCTCTGTTTGGTTCCTCAGATTTAAGGGTGTGCTAAAGGTGACACTCCCAGGTTAGGCATGGTAAATCTTTCTTTCTTTCTTTTATTTATTTATATTCAGAAGGGAAGTAATTCTGCACAGCTGAGCAGAATTGAAGGTAGTTAGTTAGCAGGCGAATGATATACCCACAGGAGCCAGAGATCGGAAGCTCTTTCCCAAGGACCACACAGGGAATCTGTCCTGCCCTCAGTGTGGGCTCAAATTCTCCTGCAGTCTCCCACTGGGTTGCCAAGGTTACCGAATTGTAGCGTCTCTGGAGAGTACTCAGGTGAATTCCGTGAGTTTTCTCCCCCACCATCTCTTTTCTTCATAGTCTCAGTTCATTAGCACCACACATTCACTAGGTCCTAATCTCCTGTTATTTCACTCCCCCCAGAGTCAGGTTTTTCTGCTTGGCTGAGGGCAGGTGCAGTCCTGAGGTTACGCCGCTTATGACGTATGTCCAAAATTGTGCCTGCTCTTTGTCTTGCTTGCCTTTGAGAGGTGAGCAGAGAGAGAGAAACTCGTGTCCGTACTGGTCACTTTTTTTTTTCCTCTCTCTTCTAGTTAGCCTGGTGAACTTTTTCCCACAGGGTTTCAAGCCTTGTTCCCTCTAGTCTCCTCTTTCTGCTTTCCCGCCAGTGTCTCAGGTTATTGAGGTTCGGCTCACCTTGCGTTCCAGTGCTGGTGCGTTGATTCTGCCACTGGTGTCCTGAGCCGTGGGCTCCCATGCCCTCCATGCAGGTCCACTGTGAATCACTAGTTCTGGAAGAGTTTCCTCTGCTGTTTCTTCTCCTACTCTTCCTTGAACCAGCAGTATCTCCACTTTTATTAAACTGTCTCCTCCCAGACTATCAGTGTGCTCCCTTCCTATTCTGCCATCTTGCCGCCTCTCCCAAAAATTCTTAAGGAATCCCTGTTGGGTTATGGCTCCGTCAGCTTCTGCTCCAGAGAGGCAGGTTTTGACTGTGTTTCTCTGTATTTACCTCTCTAGATTTCAGGATGGCCATTGGCCCTGGGACTTCAGCACTCTCGTGGATCCAAGAAAAGTCATTAATTTTCAGATTGTTCAGCTTTGCTGTTGTCATAGGATGAGTCTGACAACTCCCCAGCTCTCTCTATGTCAGACCTAAGTCTGGAAATTCAGTGGACCATTTCTTTTAAATAACTGTCCTGTCCCAGGTTCCCCTCTGCTTCCCCTGCCCTTCTCTAATGTGGCATCTGAGCATTAGAAAGGAAAAGGATATGTGGACATACAAAGGGGTAGAGAGGTTTCTCCCATATGGTCTCAGGATCTGGCTTTGCTCTGTGTCTGGTTTTTTTTTTTTTTTAATGTATTTATTTATTTGAAAGAGTTACACAGAGAGAGAGAAGGAGAGGCAGAGAGAGAGAGAGAGAGGTCTTCCAACTACTGGTTCACTCCCCAATTGGCTGTAATGGCCAGAGCTATGGTGATTCGAAGCCAGAAACCAGGAGCTTCTTCCAGGTTTCTCTCGTGTGTACAGGGGCCCAAGGACTTGGGCCATCTTCCACTGCACTCCAGACCATAGCAGAGAGCTGGATCAGAAGTGGAGTGGCTGGGACTCAAACTGGCACCCACATGGGATGCTGGCACTGCAGGTGGCGGCTTTACCAGCTACACCACAGTGCTGGTCCCTGCCCTGTGTCTTGTAGGTTCTTCCCAGTGCTGTTGCATGCATACTTGACTACCACTTGCTCAGCAACTGTCAGCCATTGAAGTCCATGGCCTGTGAGTCAAGATCATTTTTCTCCTGCTTCTGAAAGTCCCCTCTGTTTACCAAGCCCTGCTTTTTCCTTGCTGAAAATGCAGACCCCTCACAGTTAAGGCAAAACAGTCTTTTTTTCTTTTTTTAAGATTGATTTTTATTATTTTAAAGGCAGAACTACATAGAGAGAGAAGGAGATTTAGAGAGCACTCTCCTATCCACTAGTTCACTCCCTCAAATGGCCACAATGGCCAGAGCTGGGCAGATCCAAAGCTAGGATCCAGAAGCTTCTTACAAGTCTCCCACATGGGTTCAGGGGCCCAAGCACTTGGACCATCTTCCACTGCTTTCCCAGGCACATTAGCAGGGAGCTGGATCAGAAGTGGGCAGCTAGGACTCAAACCAGTGCCAATTTAGGATGCTGGCGTTGCAGGCAGCGGCTCAGCCCACTACGACACAGTGCCAGTTGCGTCTGATCATCTTTTCTGTAGCTTCTCACCAGGAAAACAACCATTCTTATAGATATGTCTCTCTCAGAGCCCCAGAGAGCCAATGAAGCAAAAGCCTGTTTGCTTTTGACTCTTC
This sequence comes from Lepus europaeus, assembly GCF_033115175.1. Lineage (NCBI taxonomy): Eukaryota > Metazoa > Chordata > Mammalia > Lagomorpha > Leporidae > Lepus > Lepus europaeus. The sequence goes on from NC_084835.1 coordinate 82,123,775, forward strand.
TTGTGTGTTTCCTTTCGTATTTTAGCTCAGAATGAAGGAGATCATGACCACCTCATGTCTCTACCTCTGCACAGTATCTCCTTCGCATCCCAGGAACCACTCAAGGCCAAGAGGGATGTACGCTCCCTTTGCTTATCCTTGTTTGCCATGGCTCTGCTCAACTTCACAGCCTCTTCTTTCCTGGAGGGTAATTCATCTCTCTCCTTTTTCAGAGGCTGTACTGGCAAAAAACAGTGTGTAAAAGCATGACTGAATGGAGTGAATAGAACTCATTAGTGCAATCTTCTCAATGGAGTCCATCTTTACAGCTATAAAATAGGTGCATTGATATTTCTCTTAAAGGCTTATTTAATATTAGCATATTGTATGAATAAACTATTTAGAAAACTAAATTCTTAATACAAATATGAGTTTTATTATTTTTACAGTGCTAATCACTGCTATATAAGCTAACACTTTAATTCAGGGAAGTTTTATAGATTTTTAAAAATGTTGAAACCTTAGCAAAGAAGAAGCTGCCATCCTGACTTACAGATTCTTAAATGGCTAATTTAATGATAAAGGAAAAGGGCAGTATTAAATATTAGAAAATTATTTCCATAATATTTTAGCCTATTACTCATCATAAAGTTCTTTGTTTTCCCTCAGGCATTAATAATAATGATCCATAGGCTTTTGTTTGTTTGTTTTACCTTGGAAATCATGTATTAGGCATTTTTGGAGGCATTTTAAAATAATCCTAGGTGGAGAGGCAGTAGAGATTGCCAACAGGAAACACAGAAACCAATTATGACTGGTAAAGTAATCAAAGGAATACTATGCTGATTTGGGAATGTTGTGAATTGCCCATCTTGTTTAGCTAGACAGTAGAACTAAACTCTTTTAAAACAACAAGCACACAGAACGGGATGGCATTGAGGCACAGTGGGAAAAGCTGCCCCCTGCAATGCTGGCATCCCATATGGGTACCGGTTCATGTCCCAGCTGCTCCATTTCCTATCCAGCTCCCTGCTAATGGCCTAGGAAAAGCAGTGGAAGAAAGGCCCAAGTAGTTAGGCCTCTGCCACCAATGTGGGAGACATGGAAGAAGCTTCTGGATCCTGGCTTTGATGCTGGCTGCTGCAGCCTCTTGGAGATTGAACCAACAGATGGAAGATCTCTCTTTTGGTCTCTCCCTATATATAACTCTGACTTTCAAACAGATAAATAAATCTTTAAAAAATACACACACAGAAGAACATGTTTCCAAGGATCAAAGCTATAATAGACATTTCTGTAAAAATTCACTGTGTATATATGATAGGTAAGGCCTAGTGGCAGGCTGTGGAGATAAACAATTAATGAAGAATGTCATTATCCTCAATACCTTTTAGTTTAGATGGGAAGACAGCATATAAACAGAAATTTCAAAATAATGTGATTGATACCCTGATACAGGAAGTTGCAGAAGCACAGAGTATCAACACTCAGGTCAGATTCAGGGTTGAAAGGCAGTGTTTGGAAGGAGTCATGCAGAATCTGTATCTGGAATACTGAGTATGACTTATCTAGGCACAGAAAATGGCAATAAGTATTCCAAGCAGAAGAATGTAGAAATATACATGACTTTTCAGCATGAACAAGAAACTTAAGCAATTTATAGCTACTGAAGCATAAAGCATAACCAGGCAAGGTAGAGGCTATGGGGGATGCAGGAGCAAGTCAGAGAGATTCCCATGCCACAGTAAAGAGTTTGGACTTTATCCTGTATGAACTCATGAGACACAGAGATTTTAGCAGGACTGAGACACAGTTTTGTAATTTGGATAAACCACCCTGATGTCATGGTAGAGAGCAAGGAAAGCCAAACAATGGAGGCTCTTGCAAGACTCCTGCAATAGTGCAGGAAAGTGATCATGATAGGGAGATGAAGCGGAGGTGACAGGAGATGGACATGGGAGACATTTAAGAGCTAAGGTAAACAGGATTTGAGAACCTTCTTAAAGTTTGTCTATAGGAAGAGGGAATGGATAAATGGTAGAGAGGAAGGGGATTAGGATAGTCATTAGTTTTAAATGGCAAGTGCACCAATGTCTAAGTTGTCTGGAAAGGAGGAGAATACCATTAGAGAAATGACACTAAACTCAATTTATGGTATAGAGAATTTGATATGCCTGTGAGATATCAAGACTGTAATTATAATTGGCAATTGAATAAGTGATTCTGAAGCTTTGGGAAAACGTGAAAGCTGAAAATAAATACTAGAGTGCCATCAGCTTATAAATGATAGTTCATATCTTTGGAACTAGCACAAGTGTGTACATGGAAGAAGAACTATGGAAAATACATATATAAATGGGGCAGAATGTAGAAGTATGTCCAAAAGTGGACGAAGAAATAAAAGGTCCAGTAAGAAAAGGTGGAGAGAGGATCTGTATTGAGGCACAGTGGGTTAATCTACCTCCTGCAATGCTGGATCCCATATCAGAGTACTAGTTCGAGTCCTGGCTGCTCACATGCTGATCCAGTTCCCTGCTAAGGTATCTGGAAAAGCAGAGGAAGATCACCCAAGTACTTGGATAGCTGTGCCCATTTGGGAAACCCAGATAGTGTTTCTGGCTCCTGGCTTCAGCCTAGCCCAGTCTTAACCATTACAGTCATTTAGAGAGTGAACCAATGAATGGAAGGCCTCTTCTTCTTTTTGGTCTCTCTCTCTCATGCTCTGCTTTTCAAATAAATAAAACAAATCTTTTTTTAAAAAAAGGAACAAGTGGAGTCCACTAAAATGCAGACATGGGAGTGGATTAAGATGGTGGAGTAGGGAGGGACCTTGCTGCTCGAGTCTAAGAGAAGATAATTTTTAAAAAGTGGAAAGAGTGCAGTTGCAGGGAAGAGTTAGGGAGAAAACAGCAGAGGAAACTCTACGTAAATTCAAGGAACACAGTGGACCTACGTGGAGGTGAAGACACCCACAACTTAGGCCCCACCAGCCAAGAGCCTCTGCACCAGCATTGGAGAACAAAGTGAGACCACATAAGTCACTCACTTAAGCAGCAGCCTAAGCCAGTGATGAAAAAGCTACAGGAAGAGCCTAGAGGGAATCCAGCTTGGAGCCCTGTGGAGGATAGTGTACCTACCAAACTAGAGGAAAAACAATGAAAGAGGGGAGCACATGTTCTCTCTCCCTGTTCATCCTGCAAGGGTGTCCTGTAACAAGCTAGCCAAGAGCAGTTTTGAATATACGTAATAGCTGCAACATTTGTGTCTGCTCCCATCAACCAGCCAAGCAGAGACTTCAGAGTCTGATGGGGAGAATAGACAGGGGTTTGGGTGCTTGTGGCTGTGGGAGGCTTGTGTGCCAGAGCTGTGAAAACACTGAGGTTGCATAGGAGGACTCAGGGTGTGGCTGGGACATTGGGCAGTCACTGTGGAAGGCTCCACACAGTCAGGGCTACCTGGTTACCTGACAAGAGACATTGCTAGGGAATCTGAGCTTATACTGAAAACTGCACAGATCCTTTGTGTGGTCCTTGTCGCAGAGCAGACGAATAATATACTCACTTGGGCTAACACCCAGGCTCTGGTCTCTTTCAAGCAGAGGAACTCAGCTGAGTGTACACCAACAGACAAAAAGAAACCTCCCTTCTGATAAAAAAGAAAGGAGATTTACCCCACCAAATGTGGGTGTATCATCTCAGACATGCCCTTCACCCTGGAGAACTGAACAGAGCTCCCTGGCCACTCTCACCACATGCCTCTTGTTTGTCCATAAAAGTAGATATTCCACTAATCCACTCAGACATAGTCCAAAGATAAAAGCCACCAGAGCAAAAAATCAAAGAAACCAACGAGTATCCCTACAAATGCTAAATAACAGATGCACTAATCCAAGAAACAAGAACAAGGAAGACAACACAACACCCCAAAAGAACACATTCTCTTAGTGGAGCATGGGACTGGGGATGGGAAAAGGAGGAGGAGGTGGGGTGGGAGGGCAAATATTATGAGAAGAATCACTATATTCCTAAAGTTGTACTTATGAAATGTGTACACATTAAATAATCGGTTTCTTTGGGGGAAAAAAAGGGAACAAGTTGGGGCTGGTGCTATGGCATAGTGGGTAATGCCCCCACCTGCAATGCCAGCATCCCATATGGGCGCCAGTTTGAGTCCTGACTATTCCAATTCCAATCAAGCTCTTGCTATGGCCTGGGAAAGCAGTAGAAGATGGCCCAAGCCCTTGGGCTCCTATACCCACGTGGGAGACCCGGCTGAAGCTCCTGGCTCTGGACTGGTGTAGCTCTGGCCATTGCGGCCATCTGGAGAGTGAACCAGAAGATGGAAGACTTTCTCTCTCTCTCTCTCTCTCTCTCTCTCTCTCTCTCTCTCTCTCTCTCTTTCTCTTTCTTTCTCTCTCTCTGTAACTCTGCCTTTCAAATAAATAAACAAATCTTAAATAAAAAAAGGAATAAGAGGGAACATCATGCAAGTGAGAACAGTTATCACAAGAAGCTAAAAGTGCTAGTAAAATTTAGGATCAAGAGGTGTCCTGTCTGTTTGGAATCATAGACTTCAGAATTTCCAAAACATTTTATCTTATTTAATAAGAGCAAATGGATAGAAAAATAAAGTTCCACTTTGAAGGGCTGGAAGGCCCAAAACAATCAGTAAGGAGTGAATGAATAGTGAAAAATTGAACACAGTAAATGCAGACATAACTTTTCAGAAAATTGTGAAAATAGGAAAGATGAGAAAGAAAGAGTGATGCAAAGTCAGGAAGATTTGGTTTATGTTTTTCTTTTGTTAAAATTTATTTCAGAATGGAAGAGACTTTGGCATGTTGATGGATTGAGTTTTCTTTAACCAGGTGAAAGAGATGTTGAACGTACAGGGAAATGAGGAAATACAGGAAGAAGAAAGAAGTGGAAGAAGCGGAAGTGAAATAGATTGATAGCATGGACTTTGAAAGGGCAAGATTAGAGGGAAAGAAGTTAGGATGCTTGCAATATAGACAGAATGCTGTGCTGGTGTTAAATCTGTCATTTCACTCTTGGTGAGAGAAATGTGTGACCTACTGAGAGAAGGGGGTTGGGCACTGCGTGCCTATGCAAATTTTGCATAAATCTTGCTAGGTACAGATTTCCTATTAAACCATTTAATTAGAAGTGCTACTGAATCAATGCTTCAGAGCACCGAGTCTTTGTGTTCTGAAAGATACTCAGAATTAAATCCTTTTATCTGAATTGTCAGGCAGAAATATGAAAACAAGCAGTCACAATATTGACTTTCCTTCTGATTAACAGGCCATGCCATTTTAAACTGAGGGAGGAAGAAAACTCATATTGTGTTGAAGAGCTCTTTGTCCATCTGCCTTCCCGGCACTCCCACTAGGGGCAGTGTGGCTTACAATGAGAAACACCTGTGCTTTGGAGCCAGCATCTGGATTGCCTCTTTTTTTTCTTTTTGGTAGTTGAATGCCTCTGAGTCAATTATTTCATGTCTCTGAGCCTCAGTGTCCTCATTTATGACATAGTGCACAAACCCACCATATCTCACAAATGACATGTGGTGCCCCGTGCTTGGAACTCAATAAGGCTCTCGTTCTCAGTTCCTTTCTTGGGCTGTGAGTTCCTAAAGGGCAGAAAATATCTTAATCCTTGAATTACTAGTTTTTAGCCCAATCGTGGATACACAAATACCCACATACACATACACACATGTATACAAGCAGTTGGCTAAATGAATGATCTAAGGAAGTTCTACAACACAATATTTAGTAATTAAGAAGAATATCATAATGAGACCAGTAGACTGATGTGTTTTGAAAATCTTTCGGTAATGAGTTTTCATAATCCTCACCTCCTAGCATGCCTAATACAATGGCAGATGGTAACTTTTGATTCAGTTTTGTAAATGTGGGAATTTAATGCCAAAAGTACTTTGGATACCTACTAAAAATAACTGTCAATTAATGTCTTATAATTTTGATATGGTAGAGTAGCCAAAGAACAGTAAAATGTACAAAGAAAAAGCAAAATGGGTTAAGTCTGTAAGTGGATTGCTGTTTTCCTTTCCAGCCTGCCAGCTAGTCCTAGAAACTTAGCATGCACAGAGCTGATGTGAGGACTTGACTTTGCTTTAAAAGTGTCCCAAACACTGAGACAGGCTCTCAAAGGATGTTGATTAAGATCTAGCTGGGTGATAAGCTCCTATTCCATGGTTATGGAGAAGAGTTTTAATATAATACTAGAGCCTTTCATATAGCAATGTAAATCAGTAACCTGTGTAAGGAAAAAAAAGATATTTTTTAGAGTAGCAACTCATAGTTCCATGTTTACAGCAAATTTCCTTATTTATTCCTTATGCACCAATAAATTCAGCAATAGCGTGGTCAGTCTCTGAGAGGCGGTTACTGTGTTATCTGTGTAGAATGAGATTGAGTGGGGACATCACGGCCTTTGCTTGTAGTGTCCACACCTGAATCTGCTTCCCCACATCTGAAAACACAAGGGGAATCTGATACACATAGAAGCCAGTTCCCACTAAAGGAGATGGGTAGAATTGCCACCCCTATCTCTTTGTTCCCCCATAGATTTTGTTCAGGCTGTAGCTTCACATTGCAATTAATGATCTTGTTCATAAAATACAAATCATAACTGACATTCTGTGTTCAACATAGACGTCTGTGGGAGGGAGCTGTCAGTCCACTAACCTTGCTTCGGAAGCCTGTCTCTCTCATGGCAGACGCACTGAAGCAATACAGGTTCCACTGGGCAGGAGTAGTGAGCTCTAGGGTGCTTTACCAGCCTACCAGCAGATTGCCAGCAGGCAACTTGGGCCTCCACCCATGTCTCAATCTATGTTGTAGAGCATTCCAAAAGGTTGTTATCACATGGCCCTTATTTGCAGGAATTTTATTTCACTGGTCCTTGTAACTCTACTCTGTACAGGGAGGTAATTGGAGCAATCACTGTTTGAACCATTGTGATTTTATCAGAAAATCTCTTTGAATGAATTTAAACATGAATTAATACTATATCATAAAGAGCTAGAATGTAGTTGGCTTGTTTGCTTTTATTTTCTAGTTTAATTGATTGATACAATATGGAACTGACATACTTTATAAAAGAACGTCTGTTTATTTTTTTAAGATTTATTTATTTTACTTGAAAGTCAGAGTTACACAGAGAAAGAAGAAAAGGCAGAGAGAGAATGAGAGAGAGAGAGGTCTTCCATCCACTTGTTCACTCCCCAGATGGCCGTAATGGCCAGAGCTGCACCAATCTGAAGCCAGGAGCCTCCTCTGAGTTTCCCACATGGGTGCAGGGGCCCAAGGACTTGGGCCATCTTCCACTGCTCTCCCAGGCCAAAGCAGAGAGCTGGATTGAAAGAGGAGCAATGGGGACTAGAACTAGCGCTCATAACAGGATGCTGGCACTTCAGGCCAGGGCTTTAACCCGCTGCGCCACAGCACAGGCCCCAATGATTACTTCTTTAATTTGATTTCATTTCTGGTCCTCACTCTCTTTCCATTGTGATCAGTCATCCCGGAACAACATTGAGAATGGCACAGAATTATAGAATATATATCTGTTATGTGTCTAAGTGCCTTACAAACATTCTAATATAATCTTCACAATGACTATGAAACAGAATTCATAGTATGCCCACTTTAAATCCTCAAAGAAGTTGCACACAGCCACTACATGACGGACCTGAGATTCATGGCCATGTATGGCTCAAACAAAAACCCTTGTTCCTTCCACTGCATTTTAGTGAAGCATTTTAAGTGTTTATGATTCTGTTTCAAATATTTTAGAAACTAACCACTTTGGCCAAAAAGAAAGCTTAATTTGTAGGCATATAAACAATGACTAATACACTTATATAAATAACTACTAAGTAGAAAACATGAAAGCTAAACCACTAAATTAAATATTATAGCTTCATTTTTATTGGAACTTTCAAAACATTTTTTTCTATTAAAATCTATACTTTGTGTCTTAGACATCTTTTTTGCATGTTTGAGAATATTAAATGTACACAAAAAATTTAAGTCACCCAAGTGGTTATCAATAGAGGACGATTACTATAATTTGTGATTTTTCCAGTGCAAAGGTATTCTCCGCAGCAATTAAAATGAATAAGAAACTATATTTTAAATTTGGAAAAATTACTGTAAGCAAAGCATGTTACAGAACAATTTATGTTACACTAATATATTTTTAAAACAGAAAGAGATGTGATTATGTACATGTGGCTATGTCTCTATACATGTAGGGAAATCCAATGGAGAATATGTCTTAAATTTTATTCACAGAATGTTAACAGTAATCGCCTCTGGGTTTGAAATTCAAGCAGGAAAATGGTAATTTTACTTTTTAGTATAAATGTTAAAAAGGGAAAGGTGAGATTAATGGTGTTTTTTATACTTTTTAATATTTTTTATTAGCCATTTGAGAGGAGAGGGGGAGAGAGAGAGAGAAGGAGAGAGAGAGAGAGAGAAGGAGAGAGAGAGAGAAAGGCATTGCATTCAAGTGCTCCAACATGGTACACAGCTGTCTTAATCACCAGAAGAGAATTACCCAGTTTTTCATTTTTTAGAATACTTTTCGTAATTTCATATCCCGACCTTTTCTTCAAATAAATGTTTTTATCTGTGACAAGGCATGGGCACTCTACATCTATGGGCTATATATAATCTTCATATTTAATCCTCACTGCCACTGAAACAGGAAACACCAAGTAACTAAAACAGATAACACTTTCCCTTAAAGCTAATGGTGAGCTGTGGATATCTTATTAAATCAGAAAGAACTAAACTCTAGAGGGATGGAAATGGCCAGTTAGTGTTTTCATACCCGGAACTAATTTCGGGGGGTGGTGGCAGGGCTGGTAGAAGAGAGGCCCTGAACCACGCTTGCTTAGATGAGCAGAATCTGGCCACCTTTGAACAAGCCCAGGCGCAGGCAAACTAGACTTGAAACTGTAGGAAGCTCAGAAGCAGTGAGTCTTTCTGCCAGGCAGTTTTCTTACATAGGAATTTTGATGAGTAACTGAAGCTGTGCATGGCGCTGGAAAGCAGAGAGGTCTGAAATTCCTGCAGTCAGTATCTGCAACCTGTAATCTGCATTCCAAAGTCTTGAAGTCTCATGGTCTCACAATCTCGTAGTTCCACAAGTGAGCAGTTTTTAAGTTCAGCAGTCTGTTCCAGGCCCATAATTAGAAAGAGGACTAACTCAACTTCAAACCATTTGAAGCCAGAAAAGCATTGGGTCTAACCAAAGTCATAACAAGACCCTTCCTCACCAACTCAATTTTTAATGAGATCAAATGTATCAATTCTGTGGAAGTATATGAATTGAGGCTGAAAAACAGAGACTTACTTAAGTCTTTATGTTCTAATTCCAAAGTCCTGCTAGAGGAATTAAGACCAGAGTCTCACTCCATACCAGCCCAACCCATGATTGAATCAAACAGAACAACCTGTCACCTGGTTCACCCCACACAACACTAACAGAGGAAAGTGGTGTTCACTACAGAATCACAACAGCGTTCCATTAAGATTAAAAAAAAGGTAAGAATAGAGGCTGGCCTTGTAGCACAGCAGGCCAAGCCAGCATCCCATATAGCAGCAGTTCAAGTTCTGAGTTCCAGGTGCTCTTCTTCTAATTCAGTTCCCTGCTAATGCTCCTGAGAAGGCAGAAGAAGATGATTCTAATGATTGGACTCATGCCCACCCGTGTGGGAGATCTGGATGGAGTTATAGGCTCCTGATTTTAACCTGGACAGACCCAGTAGTTGAGGCTATCTGGGGAGTGAACTAGCCACTTGAGACCCTATATCCCATACCAGTTTGAGTCACAGCTCTGTTTCTGGTTTTAGTTTCCTACTATTGTGTGCACTGTAGGAGGCAGCAGATCATCATAGGTCAACAAGTTGGGTCCCTGACACTCATGTGGGATGAGTTCCTGGCTCCTGGCTTCAGCCTTAGCCAACTCTGGCTGTTGTGGGCATTTGAGGAGTAAACAGCTAAGAGGTCTGTGTTTCTCTCTCCCTCTGCCTTTCAAATAAATCTTTTTTTAAAAAAAGAAAAGTATGACATAAAGAATACAGCATTTTTATAAATAACCCTTCCCAATAAATTTGACTCATTAAATGAAAATGTAATCCAAAATATTTAAATGTTTTTATATTTAAATGTTTATAACCTCTTTTAAATGTTTATATTCCTATTCATAGCAGTTAAAAACACTGAGAATTCAATGTCTGTAAATAGATCACATATATTATATTAATACAATGGAACTCCAGTCAGTAATAACAATGAATGAACTGATACACACAGTCACATAGCTGAATTTCACAAGCTAATATCACATATACACATATATATGCAACATAATTCAATAAATTTTGTAATTGATGAAGTAAAATACAGTTGCATAATTTAAATAATTGATTCGCTGTTGGGAAGAGGGAGATGGGATGTTGTCTTGAGATAACTTACTTGGGTGACCGAAATGTTCGATGTCTTGATAAATATGACAGCTATATAAATGTAATACATTTGCTAAAATGCATTTAGCTGTACAATAAAATGTGTATACTTTATCTTACATAAACTACACTTCAACAAAACTGATAAATTTTTACTATCTATGTTAAAGCTATAAATTCTTAGCATAGAATTTTATGTAACTTACAATAGATGAGCTTTCTTTTCTATATAGATGTTGACCTCCTTTAAAACAATGTTTATTGATCTCTTCCTTCACACCTTCTGCTTTTTTTTTACTCATGTGTAGTTTCAGTTATCTCTCTTTTAAAGTTTGAGTCTGGTTATATTTAAGGAAGTAAAATGATTTTAAGAAGTTTATTTTTGGGAAGGACATGTGGCACACCAGCTGAAATGCTGCTTGGGATGCCTGCATCCTGTATCAAAGTGCCTGGGTTTGAGTCTTAAGTTTGCTTTCAATCCAGCTTCCTGCTAGTGTATACTCTGGAAGGCAGTAGATGATGGCTTTAGTGCATAGGTCCCTACCACCTACATTGGAGACTGGAATGAGTTCAAGGCTGTTGACTTTGGCCTGGCCTAACCTTGCTGTTGAGGACATTTTGGGATAAACAGCAGATGGAAGATTTTTTTCTCTCTCCCTTTTAAATAAGTAAGATTAATTTTTAAAAGGAGTTTATTTTGTTCATTTTGCAAAGATGTAGCCAAGTTACGTTAGAGAGAATTGGCAAACACAGAGGTGGACAAGTGAGATTCCAGTATTCATTATGATCTCTCTCAGTTATTTCATTCAATAGTTTCTTGGACGACAATGCTACTGTCTCCGTACAGATGAAGAGTCTGGAACTCAGAAGGACATATAATGTTCTTGGATTCAAATACCAAGGAACAAACCTTGGGAATCAGGTGACTCAAGATTCTTTCATTTGTATGAATAAACAGTTTTCATCATACAATTCTATTTATATATGTCAACCAGTAGACCATATAAGTCAGGAACAATGAATACAACTGCTGATTTATTCCTTCAGGAAAAATGTAAATTAGGTTTTTCTAGATTCTAATTTACTGTTGGTTATAGAAATAGAAGACAGCAGGCAGCTCTTCGTTCTTTGTATGAAGATTTTTTAGGACACTTTTGAATAATATCAGCAGCAATCAGTTGATACGGGCACTTCAAAATTTTAATCATGCAAATTGGTTTTAGCATATTTGTTTTTCATGTTAAAAATTATACATCCATAGGTATAAGTTCAAAAGCACATTACATAAAATAGAATCAAGTAAACTCCAAGTACTACTAAATCCTAAAATAATTAAAATTACAAAACTAGTCTTTTCTTTATATCTTTAATATCTGATTTTCCATCATTGTTGCTATAGGTGATAAAATAAAAGACAGACCAAGGGAAAAAATTGGAATGATATTTAAGTGTTTTCTAACATGGCATTTATGTAATCTATAGGCTTTAACTCAAACCCTCTAATTGTTTTCTGAGCCTTCAACAGGCTGGACACAATGAACCCCTAGAGATTTCCCCATCAATTTTAGTGTATTTCTCTCAACATATCCACTGTTCATCTTTCAGTGGCTGGTATGACCCAATAGATACTCTAAAATTGGAAATTTTCAGTCTTATCATTATGACTCATTCATTATGTACGAGACACATAATTTATGTTACTTGATTTTAAATCTGTGACTATATGTACTTGATATAGCAAATTTGAACACCTGCTTTGTACATGTTATAAAGATGTTGTTAGACAATGACAAACTTTGGGGAGTTGTTACATAATTCTTAGAAATGTTGAAGTGGGAAAAGAAATATATTTTGTTTCTGCAGAAATGCTCTCCCAGTCAATAGTAATAAATAAATAATTTATTTCATTGGAAAAAATTTTCAACCCCAGACTAGCTCACAACTACATTATTCTTTTTGATCAAAATGGTATAAACGAGCCATAGGCAAAACACTCTGTTGGCTTTAGGATCCAAAACAGACTTTTGATCATTTGCCCACAGGCTACCCAATCTTTATTCTTCTAAGAATTCTGTGTGTTTGTGATGAAAATGAAAGAACCTAAACATGTTCAAATGTATTTTAACCCATGATTCAATATATGCATTTTTTCTCCATCGCAAAGCTTAGCTCATATTTGTTTTTCTTTGTTGGACAGGCACTGCCTCTTTGATAAACCAGAGCCCTTAGGTTTGCCATTTCTAGAAAACTGTCAAGTCACAGTAAAATTTATTCTGGGAATTAAAAGACAGGCAAATAAAGACATACCAAAGCCCTGTACAGCAGCAGCAGCAACTGCCATTGAGAATATCAAGTGATTTTTCTCTATGAACTAACCTTAGGGTAGCTTGTCACTCCCTACCTAGACATGAATGTGTGTTTCCAACAAATTCAATGCTTTATCCACTGAGAGAGACTTCTATGGTTTATAGAAATGTGAACAACTTAGGGTTGTGTTGTTTCTCTGCTTTTCTGGTTTGTATTTCCTGAAGTCCAATTTTATTTATTTGAAAGGCAGAGTTACAGACAGACAGACAGACACAGAGAGAGATCTTCCATCCTGGTTCACTCCCCAGTTGACCACAACAGCCAGAACTGGGCTGGTCAGAATCCAGAAACCAGGAGCTTCTTCCAGGGCTTCTACGTGGGTGCAGGGGCCCAAGCACTTGGGCCATCCTCTACTGCATTCCCAGGCACATTAGCAGAGAACTGGTTGGGAAGTGGAGCAGCCAGGACTCAAACTGGTTCCTTAATGTGATGCTGGCTCTGCAGGTGGGCTAACCAGCTATACCACAATGCTGGCCCCCAAAGTTTGTTTCTTATTCAGAACTCATCTTGCCAAAAATCTGAGTAACATATGAATATTTGTAGAGCAGGAGAAGGATTACCCAGAGAGCAAATGTCACTTCACTGATTCTTACCCTCACTTCACAATTGAGCGAATCCTCATACAAGAACATAAAACACTGAAAACTGTATTGTTTTGAAACCCTAGCTAGAATATTTGTATATGAACATATTCTGTTTCTTGCTGTCAGTTTTCTGTTCATGGATGATAAAAGCCTGATGTTTGGTTTGTGGACAGTGTTGATTTGCTCCATCCCAGTTCTCCAATGTGGACTTCAAAAGAGGCATTGTGGATAACACAGAAAATGGGAAATTAAGCCAAGTCATCATTCCTCATTACTGTCCTCAAAAGAGGGCAAAGGAGGAAGGTGCAAGAACTAGAAGGAACCATCCACAAGACAAATTTAATTGTTTAGGTTTTCATGGAGAGGGCTGAGTAAAATGTCCTCAGGGGTAGCTATGGAGCAAAGGGGCAGAATCAATACTGACAGACTGCTGCTAATCTCCTAGGCCACTTGAATTTGGACAGGCTGCCTAAATTACCTGCATGTCACCTCATTGGCCAATATTAAGGTCAGGATTTTGTTCCAGCAGGTGCAAAACCTGTTGTTTACTTAACAATGTTGGCAGCAGCTGCTGCCTGTGCTGTTTCAAAGCAATTAAAGAGTGTGCTGTTTAGTAGGAGGTTGCCAGGTGCTGGCCGCCCTATGTGCTGTGACAGGCGGGGCAAAATTTCATGGAAACACCTGCCGGTCTGCAAGACAGACCTTTCCTAACTGGCTATTATGTACATAGTATTTAATCTTTTGTGGGTTTAGCTGACAGAGCAGGAAGCCTAGCTACAACGCACTCCACCAAAGGATGAAGAAATATAATAGGTAAGCACTTTCTTGTTTGCCACAATTGACAAGCATATTTTGAATATTATGAGGATTTTATTTCTGTCCATTTCAAAACTTTTGAAACTGTGTAAATGAGGAGTCTTCAAAGCATTCATGGAAAATATATGGTGGGAAAAACCATGCATGTATTGCAAATTTTTTGTACCCATGTAAATATCTTTTATATTTTTTCTACATTTTGAAGTACCCTTATAAGATAAATAAAAAGAATTACAACTTGGGATTTAATGATGTGAGTCAAGTCCTGATAAACTCATTGTAATATTGTAGTCAAAAGTGTGCTTAATACACTAACCTACAGAATATCATAGCTTAGTATTGCCTAGCTTCAACATGCTTAAAACATCTATAATAGCCCATAGTTGGGTATCAGAAAATGGTATTACACTACATACTGTAGTCCAGAAATAGACCAAAATTCAAAATTTGAAGTATGGTTTCTACAGAATGCATATCACTTTCACAGCAGGATAAAATCAAAAAGATCATAAACCTAAACATGTTGAGGACCATTTAAATTTGTTCTTCGGAACACGTATGTGACTAGCCTAAGGTCCCCAGTTTCCTTTGCACAGTCAATGGGAATCTCTTTGGTAAAGAAAGAAAAACCTAGTGATTTTCCAAAATTAGATCACAACATATTTTCTCTTTGTAACATGTTTCAAGATGAATTCATGAGACACAGAGACTCCCTTTCTGAACATGGTTGGCATGCCTTTGCCATTTACCAAGAGAAAGTTCTTCCATGAGTTTACAGTTGTGGAAACAGAGCACTCTTAATAAAGAGGTCAAATGATTATCATAGAGTTGTGTATTTTGTTTTTCTATTTTTTCCTTTGAAAAGGTGTCTGATACTCTGCCAACCCACAAGGAAGCCATCAGGGCTCACAGTTTGATGTACTTGCAGTTCATCTTCAATCTACTCTTCATACACCTCTTCTTTGCTTTACTTTCCTCTATTAAAAAACTTTCCCCCCAGAAAAAAAGTTTAAAAACATACTCATACAAAAGCATCCATAGAATATTCTGTTACTTGTTCCTAAAATGTTTGTATTTTTGGAGAAAATGGTAAGTATTAACCAAGGGTAGATATAAAATACTCTTTAAAAACCTAATCTGGGTACTAATGTTGTGGTACACTGAGTTAAGCCATCCCCTGAGATGCTGGCATACCATATGAGCCCCATTTTGAGTCCCGGTTGCTCCATTTCTGATCCAGCTCCCTGTTAATGCACCTGGGAAGGCAAAATAAGATGGTTCAAAGACTCAACCCACTGTCACTCAGATGGAGTTCCAGGCTCCTGGCTTTGGCCTGGCCCAGCCCCTGGCTATTACAATCATTTGAGTAGTGAACCAGCAGACGGAAGGTCATTCGCTCTCTGTCTCTCTCTTTCTGTCACTCTGCCTTTCAAATAAATAAATCAAATATTTAAAAAAACTGATTCTGAAATGTGAAGGACAGTGAGAAAGAGTAAGCATTTGGGAAGCAGGAGCATTTCTGGTTTGCAGTACATGTTTAACGACAGGCCCTTTTGTGTCAATCCTAGTAGCACATGTGGCTTTAGGAAGGGCTGTGTGTGTCACAGAACAGTGACTTGCTGACTAAGCCAAGCTTGGTAAGCCTCTGATTCTTCATCTGTAAAGAAGCAGATGAAAATATCAACACTTTCCTCGGAAGACTGTTGAGGAAATTTCAATTAAATGAGGGCAAATGGGAACATGTAGACTAGTGCTGGTCACCAATACAGAATTACAGAAAATATGGTTTGTTTTTCTTTTTTTGATTAAATTGGAACGTAGTTGAAATTTCTTTAGGAGAAAAAGTTCATTCTAAGAGCAGCCTTGCTGGTTCATAATCACTGGGGTGGAGAATGGGCCCGTGTTGGCATTACAGTCTTAGAGGACCATTCTGTATATGATTTATTAACTTCTGTGGAAAAGGCTTTTTTATGAAATGTGCATCTTTGATCCTCTCCTTCCTATCTTTCAAGGAAATAGTTCATAACCATCCAACTCAATGCTTATGAGATTGTTAGTTTTATTAAGTGTATTAAGCCTCATGGAATATTCCCATTTCATGTGGCACAAATCTTCATTAATGTTCACCATGGTAAGTAAGGTGGCATTTACAAACCATCGTAAAATAATTCAGAGATTGTTATACCCAAGGGAGAAAAATGTACTGCCACTTCCAAGTTCTGCTAAGAAGCCACATTTCTCTATCAAAAATTCTTTTAAACCATGTTGAGAAGCTGATATTTTTAATCAAGAAAAGTACCAGGTAGCAAATGAACATTTTATATAAAGTAGAATTGACCTTTAGCCATTGCTCAAAACAGGAAGAGAAGGATAAAAGGATGTGGAGTAGAAACAGTTAGAATTCACACAGGTAACAAGAACTCTCCCCTGTGACAGTCCTGAATAGTTAATGCTGTTAAATAGGAATATTGGACAGTTGATCTGCAGAACAGTGTCTTATAGGAAATGGTGCAGCAGAAGAAATGCCATTTTTCATGGTAGGAGGCAGGAAAGAAATGAATGAACTACATGATGAATGACAATAGAAGGAAAATATAAAATATATGTGTGAGAGAAAAAAAATATATTTAGAAAACCCCTAAGGTCATATTTACAGGTATTAGAAATGAAATAAATTGGAATTTTTTTTTCAATTTTACAGACTCAGTAACATGAGTTTGGCAGATGTTTGTTTTCATGGTGCATTAACAGAGAGCTGGATTGGATGTGGAGCATCCAGAACTCAAACCAGCACCTATAGGGGATGCTGGTGCTGCAAGCCAGGGCTTTAACCCACTGCACCGCAGCACCAGACCTGATCAATTCATTTTTAATTTAAATAAAAATACCACATTTCTGTAACAAATACATTGTATAGCCTAAATTAAAAATACACGCTTCCTATATGGATACCAGTTCATGTCCTGGCTGCTCCACTTCTAATCCAGATCCCTGCTAATGTCCTGGGAAAAGCAGCAGAAGTTTGCCCACAAGTTTTGACTCCTGCCACCCACGTGGGTGACCTGGAAGAAGCTCCAGGCTCCTGGCTTTGGCCTGGCCCAACGCTTGGTGTTATGGCCTTCTGGGAAGTAGATCAGTGGATGAAAGTTCTATCTTTCTCTCTCTGTATCCCCCACTCTCTCTCCCTCTCCCTCTCCCTCTGTAACTTAGAGTTTCAAAATAATAAGTCATCAAAAAAATTCAGGAGACTGGGTTAAGGTGCTAACTGAGATGCAAGCATCCTATATGAGTGCTGGTTCAAGTCCTGGCTTCTCCGCTTCTGATCCAGCTCCTTGTTAATGCACCTGGAAAAGCAGTGGAAGATGGCCCAGGTGCTGCACCTGCCCCCCCATGTGGTGATCTGGAGGGAGTTCCTGGCTTCTCTGACTTAGGGGAATAGATGAACAGAGGAAAGATTCTCTCTAACTCTTTCAAATAAATAAATATTTATTTGGCATTTTGCTTAATGGTTAAGATTCTGGAGATTACAAAGCCAGGGCACCTGACAATTTAGTATATGTGATGCCAAAGTGAGCATGCACCTGGCTGTTTAAGACAAATTTTAATGGATCTAAGGGGAAACACAGACTCTACAATAGTAATGGGAGGGGCTTCAACACCCCACTTTTATCAGCAGAAAGATAACTAGACAGAAAACCAACAAAGAAACAACAGAGCTAATCTACACTGTGGACCAAATGTATCTAACAAATATCTATAGGACCTTTCATCTCACAGTGGCAGAATATACATTCTTCTCATCAGTGCATAGATAGACCATACTCTAGGGTAGACCACATGCTACACCATAAAGCAATTCTCAGAAATGTCAAAAAAATCAGAATCATACCATGCATTTTTTCTGACCATCATGGAATTAAGCTAGAAATTAGCAACTCAAGAGCCTTTAGAACATATATCAATACCTTGGAGACCAAACAACATGCCTCTGAATGAACATCATAATCAAACACCACAGTGAAACATAAAGAAAAGATTCTAAAATGTGCAAGAGAGAAACGTCAGATTACTCTCAGAGGATCTCCAATTAGACTCACAGGAGACTTCTCATCAGAAACCCTACAGGCCAGGAGGGAATGGCGAGCTATAGCCCAAGTACTAAGAGAGAAAAACTGCCAGCCCAGGATATTATATCCTGCAAAGCTCTCATTTGTGAATGAAGGTGAAGTAAAGACCTTTCATAGCAAACAGAAATTGAAAGAATTTGTCACCACTTGTCCAGCCATGCAAAAGATGCTTAAAGATGTGTTACATACAGAAACACGACCATCAATACAAAAGAAAGGAAAGGAAGAAAATCTCCAAGTAAAAGATCACAGTAAGTTCAAAGCATATATTAGAAATATCTTTGGGAAAATGGCAAGGCAAAGTCACTACTTATCAATAGTCACATTGAATGTAAATGGCCTCAACTCTCCAGTTAAAAGACACAGACTGGCTGATTGGGTTAAGGAACAAAACTCATCTATTTGCTGCTTACAAGAAACACATCTTTCCAACAAAGATGCATGAAGACTGAAAGTGAAAGGCTGGAAAAAGATATACCATGCCAACAGAAATGAAAACAGAGTGAGTGTAGCCATCTTAATATCAGAAAAAATAAACTTTAACACAAAAACTATTAGGAGAGACAAAGAGGGGCACAATATAATGATTAAGGGATCAATTCAACAGGAAGATGTAATGATGATAAGTGTATACAAACCTAATTACAAGGCATGCTTTATTTAAAAGATATGTTAAAGGACTTAAAGGGAGACTCAGACTCCAATACAATAGTATTGGGGGACTTCAATACTCCGCTTTCAGAAATAGACAGATCAACCGTACAGAAGATCAACCAGGAAACAGCAGATTTAATCGACACTATAGCCCAAATGGATCTAACGCATATCTACAGAACTTTTCATCCTATACTTAAAGAATTTACATTCTTCTCAGCAGTACATGGAACCTACTCTAGGATTGACCACATTCTAGGCCATAAAGCAAGTCTCAGCAAATTCAAAAGAATTGGAATCATACCATGTATCTTCTCAGACTGTTACCAGTGAATGGCAGGGTTCTTGTCTTCACGCAAGAAAGAATTCAGGCGTGAGACAGAGTAGTGGAAAGTAGAAGTAGCAAAGTTTATTAGGGAAGGGACATCCGTAAAAACGGATGGGACCTGAGAGAGAGTGTGCAGTTGCTCAGACTGCGGGGAGGAGCGAGGTTACATGGCTGAGTGGAGAGATTACACCTGGGCAGGCAGGCAGGGGACTCAGCATAGAGGCAGAGGGCTGAGCCTGCAGTCCAGTTGAGGGGGTTTTAAGGGGATGGGTCTGTCTTCACACATCTCCTCCTGAAACAAAGGATTTTATGGATGTAAATTTTAAGAAGCTCCTATCTGAGTTTTCCCTCTGCAGGTATCAGACAGGAGGAAGGCTGAGTTTAGAGGAAGGGTAAACAAGACACTCTGGAGAATCAGGATCCAGAGTAGGGTATTTGAAATGCAGATACTGTGCTATATCTGGCAGATTGTGGAAGATTTGTCAGGCAGAAGGGGTGGGGACCCCCCCACTTGGCAGGTTATCTGGTAGAAGGGGGAAGGACAGGATGCAAATACCGGACTGCCCCTGAAACATTATTAGGATGACGTTGAGATGCAGATGCATGCTGGACATAGACATCTTCTCTTTAAGCCTGTTACACACACATAAGCTCATATCTGACTTCCTACCTAACAAGACCACAGTGGAATGAAGCTGGAAATTAGCAACTCAGGAATCCCTAGAGCATATGCAAAACATGGAGACTGAACAACATGCTCCTGAATGAACACTGAGTCATAGAAGAAATCAAAAGAGAAATCAAAAGCTTTCTGGAAGTAAATGAGGATAACAACACAACATATCAAAACTTATGGGATACAACAAAAGCAGTGTTAAGAAGAAAGTTTATAACAATAGGTGCCTACATCAAGAAATTGGAAAGGCACAAAAGAAATGAGCTTTCAGTGCATCTCAAGGATCTAGAAAAACTGCAGCAAACCAGACTCAAAACTAGTAGGAGAAGAGAAATAATTAGAATCAGAGAAGATATCAAAAGAATTGAATCAACAAAAAAAAAAAAAAAAAAACTTTACAAAAGATCAACCAAACGAGGAGCTGGTTTTTTGAAAAAATAAACAAAATTGACATATCATAGGCCAAACTAACGAAAAAAAGAAAAGACCCAAATCAATAAAATCAGAGACGAAAAAGGGAATGTAACAACAGACATCACAGAAATAAAAAGAGTCATCAGAAATTACTACAAAGAATTAGGCCGGCGCCGTGGCTCAACAGGCTAATCCTCTGCCTTGTGGCACCGGCACCCTGGGTTCTAGTCCTGGTCAGGGCGCCGGATTCTGTCCTGCTTGCCCCTCTTCCAGGCCAGCTCTCTGCTGTGGCCAGGGAGTGCAATGGAGGATGGCCCAAGTGCTTGGGCCCTGCACCCATGGGAGACTAGGATAAGCACCTGGCTCCTGCCATCGGATCAGCGCGGTGCGCCGGCGGCGGCGGCCATTGGAGGGTGAACCAATGGCAAAAGGAAGACCTTTCTCTCTGTCTCTCTCTCTCTCTCACTGTCCACTCTGCCTGTCCAAAAAAGAATAAAGAAAAAAAAAAAAGAAATTACTACAAAGAATTGTATGCCAGCAAACAGGGAAATCTATCAGAAATTGATAGATTCCGGGACACATGCAACCTACCTAAATTGAACCAGGAAGACATAGAAAACCTAAACAGACCCATAACTGAGTCAGAAATTGAATCAGTAATAAAGGCCCTCCCAAGAAAGGGAAGCCCAGGATGGATTCACGGCTGAATTCTACTAGACATTTAAAGACGAACAAACTCCAATTCATCTCAAACTATTCAGAACAATTGAAAAAGAGGGAATCCTCCCAAATTCATTCTATGAAGCCAGCATCACCTTAATTCTTAAACCTGAAAAAGATGCAGCAATGAAAGAGAATTACAGACCAATTTCCCTGATGAACATAGATGCAAAAATCCTCAATAAAATTCTGGCCAATAGAATGCAACAACACATCAGAAAGATCATCCACCCAGACCAAATGGGATTTATCCCTGGTATGCAGGGATGGTTCAACGTCCGCAAAACAATCAATTTGATATACCACATTAACAGACTGCAGAAGAAAATCCATATGATTATCTCAATAGATGCAGAGAAAGCATTTGATAAAATACAACATGCTTTCATGATGAAAATTCTAAGCAAACTGGGTATGGAAGGAACATTCCTCAATACAATCAAAGCAATATATGAAAAACCCACAGCCAGCATCCTATTGAATGGGGAAAAGTTGGAAGCATTTCCACTGAGATCTGGTACCAGACAGGGATGCCCACTCTCACCACTGCTATTCAATATAGTTCTGGAAGTTTTAGCCAGAGCTATTAGGCAAGAAAAAAATTAAAGGGATACAGATTCAGAAGGAAGAATTCAAACTATCCCTCTTTGCAGATGATATGATTCTTTATTTAGGGGATCCAAAGAACTCTACTAAGAGATTATTGGAACTCATAGAAGAGTTTGGCAAAGTAGTAGAATATAAAATAAACGCACAAAAATCAATAGCCTTTGTATACACAGGCAATGCCACGGCTGAGAAAGAACTTCTAAGTTCAATCCCATTCTCAATAGCCACAAAAACAATCAAATACCTTGGAATAAACTTAACCAAGGATGTTAATGATCTCTACAATGAGAATTACAAAACCTTAAAGAAAGAAATAGAAGAGGATACCAAAAAATGGAAAAATCTTCCATGCTCATGGATTGGAAGAATCAACATCATCAAAATGTCCATTCTCCCAAATGCAATTTATACATTCAATGCAATACCAATCAAAATGCCAAAGACATTCTTCTCAGATCTGGAAAAAATGATGCCTAAATTCATATGGAGGCACAGGAGACCTCGAATAGCTAAAGCAACCTTGTACAACAAAAACAAAGCTGGAGGTATCACAATACCAGATTTCAGGACATACTACAGGGCAGTTAAAATCAAAACACCATGGTACTGATATAGAAGCAAATGGATAGACAAATGGAACAGAATAGAAACACCAGAAATCAATCCAAACATCTACAGCCAACTTATATTTGATATAGGATCTAAAACCAATTCCTGAAGTAAGGACAGTCTATACAAAATGGTGCTGGGAAAACTGGATTTCCATGTGCAGAAGCATGAAGCAAGACTCCCACCTTATACCTTACACAAAAATCCACTCAACATGGATTAAAGATCTAAATCTGTGACCTGACACCATCAACTTACTAGAAAACATCAGAGAAACCCTACAAGATATAGGCACAGGCAAAGACTTCTTGGAAAAGACCATGCAGGCACAGGCAGTCAAAGCCAAAATTAACAATTGGGATTACATCAAATTGAGAAGTTTCTGTACTGCAAAAGAAACAGGAAAGTTAAGAGGCAACCAACAGATTGGGAAAAAATATTTGCAAACTATGCAACAGATAAAGGATTAATAACCAGAATCTATAAAGAAATCAAGAAACTCCACCACAACAAAACAAATAACCCACTTAAGAGATGGGCCAAGGACCTCAATAGACATTTTTCAAAAGAGGAAATCTAAATGGCCAACAGGCACATGAAAAAATGTTCAAGATCACCAACCATCAGGGAAATGCAAATCAAAACCACAATGAGGTTTCACCTCACCCCGGTTAGAATGGCTCACATACAGAAATCTACCAACAACAGATGCTGGAGAGGATGTGGGGAAAAAGGGACACTAACCCACTGTTGGTGGGAATGCAAACTGGTTAAGCCACTCTGGAAGGCAGTCTGGAGATTCCTCAGAAACCTGAATATAACCCTACCATACAACCCAGCCATCCCACTCCTTGGAATTTACTCAAATGAAATTAAATTGGCAAATAAAAGAGCAGTCTGCGCGTTAATGTTTATTGCAGCTCAATTCACAATAGCTAAGACATGGAATCAACCTAAATGCCCATCAACAGTAGACTGGATAAAGAAATTATAGGATATGTACTCTGTAGAATACTATACAGCAGTAAAAAAAAAAATGAAATCCGGTCATTTGCAATAAAATGGAGGAATCTGGAAAACTTCATGCTGAGTGAATTAAGCCAGTCCCAAAGGAACAAATAACATGGCTGATGCCGCGGCTCAATAGGCTAATCCTCTGCCTTGCGGTGCCGGCACACAGGGTTCTAGTCCCAATCGAGGCACCGGATTCTGTCCTGGTTGCCCCTCTTCCAGGCCAGCTCTCTGCTGTGGCCAGGGAGTGCAGTGGAGGATGGCCCAAGTGCCTGGGCCCTGCACCCCATGGGAGACCAGGAGAAGCACCTGGCTCCTGCCTTCGGATCAGCACGGTGTGCTGGCCGCGGCTGCCATTGGAGGGTGAACCAACAGGAAAGGAAGACCTTTCTCTCTGTCTCTCTCTCTCACTGTCCACTCTGCCTGTCAAAAACAAAAACAAAACAAAACAAAACAAAAACAAATAACATATGTTCTCCCTGATTGGTGACAACTAACCGAACACCAAAAAGGAAACCTGTTGAAGTGAAATGGACACTATGAGGAATGGTGACTTGATCAGTCCTTGTCCTGACTGTTGAGGAACTACTTACTACTTTATTCCTTTTAGTATTTTTTGGCTCTACTTAATACTATTGGTTGAATTCTTTAATTAACACACAATTATTCTTAGGTGTTTAAATTAAGTTGAAGAGTGATCCCTGTTAATATAAGAGTGGGAATAAGACAGGGAGGAGATGTGCAATTCGGCACATGCTTAATCGGACTTACCCCTAATGGTAGAGTTAGAAACGTGCCAGGGGATTCCAATTCAATCCCATCAAGGTGGTATGTACCAATGCATCTCACTGGTCAAAGTGATCAGTTTCAGTTCATGATTGATCATAATGATAGGATTAAGAGTCAAAGGGATCACATAAACAAGACAAGTGTCTTCTAATACTAACTGATAGAATTAAAAAAGAGAGAATGATCCAGCATGGGAAGCAGGATACACAGCAGACTCATAGAATGGCAGATGTCCTAAATAGCACTCTGGCCTCAGAATCATCCCTTAAGGCATTTGGATCCAGCTAAAAAGCCCATGAGAGTATTTTAGGCATGGAAAGCCAAGACACTCTGCCAAAAAAAAAAAAAAAATTGACCTAAATGAAAGATCTCTGTGTGTGAGATCCCAGCGGAAAGAATAGGTCAACAAAGAAGAAGGTACCTTTCTTTTAAGGGAGGAGAGAACTTCCACTTTGACTATGACCTTGTCTAAAAAAGATTGGAGTTGGCGAAATCAAGAGGCTTCCATAGCCTTGGCAGCTCATGACAAGAGACTCGGGTGATTACTGATGCCATAAATAAGGGTGTCAATTGTTAAATCAACAACAGGAGTCACTGTGTACTTACTCCACATATAGGATTTCTGTCCTTAATGTGTTGTACTATGTGAATTATTGGTATAACTAGTACTCAGACAGTACTTTATACTTTGTGTTTCTATGTGGGTGGGTGAAAACTGTTGAAATCTTTACTTAGTATATACTAAGTTGATCTTCTTTTTATAAAGATAATTGAAAATGAACCTTGATGTGAATGGGTTGGGAGAGGGGGTGGGAAATGGGATGGTTGAGGGTGGGAGGGAGGTTATGGGGGGGGAAAAGCCACTATAATCCAAAAGTTGTACTTTGGAAATTTATATTTATTAAATAAATGTTAAAAAAACAGTGGGTTATACAAAAATCAAAAGAGAAATCAAAAAATTTATGGAAACAAATGAAGATGACAATGCAACATATCAAAACTTATGAGATACAGCAAAAGCAGTGTTAAGAGGGAAGCAATTTGTGCCTACCTCAAGAAAAAGGAAATGTACCATATGAATGAGCTATCAATATATCTCAAGGATCTAGAAAAACAACAACCAAACCCAAAATTAGTAGGAGGAAATAAATAATTAAAATCAGAGAATTAAACAAAATTGAAACAAAAAAATACAACAGATCAGTGAAACGAAGAGCTGGTTTTTTTGAAAAAAAAAAAAAAAAACAAAATTGATACACTATTAGCCCAACTAACCAAAAAAAAAAAAAAGACCCAAATCAATAGAATCTGAGATGAAAAATAAAATGTAACAGATACCACAAAAATAAGAAAAATCATCAGAAATAACTATGAAGAGCTATATGACAAAAAAAATCAGAAAATCTAAATGAAATGGATAGATTCTTGGGTACATCAAAATTGGGTCCCGAAGACATAGAAAACCTAAACAAACCAATAACCAAGATGGAGACACAATCAGTAATAAAGACCATCCCAAAAAAGAAAAGCCCAGGACTGGATGGCTTCACTGCTGAATTCCACCAGACATTAAAAGAAGAACTAATTCTAATTCTTTTCAAGGTATTCAAAACAAATGAAATGGAGGTAATCCTCCTAAACTCCCTCTATGAAGCCAATATCACCTTAATTACAAAAACAGAAAAAATACAACAGAGAAAGAGCACTATAGACCAATATCCATGATGAACATAAATGCAAAAATCCTCAACAATATACTTGCTAATCAAATCCAACAATGTTAGGCTCCATAGTACCTGCCCAGATTACTCCACATGTATTGCCATGTATATCCTGCTTAAGTCCTACTGGGAAATGCCCCTGCAAGATGTGCTTTGCATTTGCTCAAGAAATAAAGCAAACATCCCCCAGCTGTTACCACAGGATAGCAACCTGCCTCTGAAAAGCCTGTGGCCACAGATAGCAGCATGTCCTTGAATCTGCCCTAGCATACAGAAATCTCCCTGTTACCCCAACCACTGGCT
Source organism: Lepus europaeus (assembly GCF_033115175.1). Lineage (NCBI taxonomy): Eukaryota > Metazoa > Chordata > Mammalia > Lagomorpha > Leporidae > Lepus > Lepus europaeus. The sequence continues at coordinate 82,149,982 of NC_084835.1, forward strand.
GTTCCAGCACACAAGCACCCTCCCTCAACTAAAAGCTCACATAAAAAACTGCCTTGTTACAGGGTGGTTGCTATTCTCCCTTGAGACAGCCCAGCAGTTATAACTTTAATAAACTCTTTGACTTTCTCTCTTGGCATGGTCTTGTTTGGTGGTCTTGGTCACTTTAACCTTACAAATGACACATCTGAAAGATCATTCATCCTGACCAAGTGGGATTTATCCCTGGTATCAGGGGTGGTTCAACATATGCCAATCAATGAATGAGATATATTACATTAACAAACTGAATAGAAACCATATGATCACTTCAACAAATGCTGAGAAAGCATGATAAAATATAGTATACTTTCATGATAAAAACCTTTAAGTAAATTGGGTATAGAAGGAACTTTCATTGAGGTAATCAGGGAAATTTATGACAGACCCATGGCCATCATTTTATTGAATAAGAAAAAGATGGAAACATTTCCACTAAGGTCTGGAACCAGGCAAGGATGCCCACTATCACCATTGCTACTCAAGTCCTGGAAATTTTAGCCAGAGCAGCTAGTCAAGAAAAAAAATTCAAAGGGATACAAATAAGAAAGGAGAAAGTCAAACTCTCATTATTTGCAGACATGATTCAATATATAGGGGGACCAAAAGACTCCACTAAGAGACTACTAGAAGTCATGAAAGAGTTTGGTAAAGAGGCAGGATGCAAAATTAACACAAAAAATCAATAACTTGATTAACAATGCCATGGCTGAGAAATAACTTCCAATATCAATCCCATTCACAATAACTACAAAAAAAATTAAATACCTTGGAATAAAGTTAAGCAAGAAGGTCAAAGATCTCTATTATGAAAGTTACAAGACATTAAAGAAATAGAAAAAAAAACACAAAAAATGGAAAAATCTCCCATGTTCATGAATTAGAAGAATTAATATCATCAAAATGTCCATACTACCAAAAGCAATTTACAGATTCAATGTGATCCCAATCAAAATATCAATGATGTTCTTCTCTCAGATCTAGAAAAAAATATGCTAAAATTCCTATGGAAACATAAGAGACCCCAAAAAGCTAAAGCAATTTTATACAGTAAAAACAAAGCCAGAGGCATCACAATACCCAATTTCAAGACATAATACAAAGCAGTTTTAATCAAAACAGCCTGGAACTGGGGAAAAAAAAAGACATATAGACCAGTGGAAGAGAATAGAAACTAAAGAAATGAATCCACATATCTACAACCAACTTATCTTTGATAAAAGAGCTAAAATCAATCCTTGGAGCAAGAACAGTCTCTTCAACAAATGGTGCTGCAAAAACTGGATCTCTGGTTGAAGAAGTATGAAACAAGACCCCTACCTTACACCTTACACAAAAACCCACTAAAAATATATCAAAGACCTAATTACTAGAGAACTTTTGGGAAACCCTGTAAGACAATGGCATTGGCAAAGCCTTCTTGGAAAAGATCCCATAAGCACAGGCAATTAAAGCAAAAATAGACAAATGGGACTACATCAAGCTGAGAAGCTTCTGCACTGCAAAAGAAACCCTCAATAAACTTAAGAGGCAACCGAAAGAATGGGAAAAAATATTTGCAAATTATATAACTAATAAAAGATTAACTTTCAGATATAAAGAGCTCAAGAAACTCAACAACAAGAAAACAAACAATCCATCTAAGAAATGGGCAAAGGACTTGAACAGAAAGTTTTCAAAATAGGAAATGCAAATGGCTTACATATGAAAAAAATGCTCAGGATCATTAGCCATCAGGAAAATGCAAATCAAAACCACAATGAGGTTTCACCTCACCCCCAATATAATGGCTCTCATACAGAAATCAACACACAATAAATGCTGGCGAGGATATGGGGGGAAAGGTATCCTAATCCATTGTTGGTGGGAGTGAAAACTGGTGCAGCCACTGTGGAAGACAGTATGGAGATACCTCAGAAAACTGAGAAGTCTTCTACCATAAGACCCAGCCATCCCACTCCTGGGAATTTACCCAAACCAAAAGAAATCAGCATCTGAAAGATTTATCTGTACTCCCATGTTCATTGCAGCTCAATTCACAATAGCTAAGACATGGAATCATGTCCATCAACTGATGACTGGTTAAAGAAATTATGGCATATACACACCATGGAATACTACTCAGAGGTAAAATAAAGTAAAATGAAATGAAATCCTACCTTTCACAACAAAATGGATGCAATTGGAAGCCATTATAGTTATTGAAATAAGCCAGTCCCCAAAAGACAAATACCAGGTCTCCTATGTGGCTGGCAGGTACCTAAGCACTTAAGCCATTACCTGCTGCCTCCCAAGGTGCACATCAGTCATCAGTAGGAAGCTGAACCACAAGTGGATGTAGGGTGCTGGATTTGCGGCATAGAAGGTAAAGCCACTGTCATTGACACCAGCATCCCACATGGGCACTGGTTCATGTCCTTGCTGCTCCACTTCTGATTCCGCTCCCTTCTTGTGGCCTGGGAAAAACAGTGGAGATGATTCAAAGGTTTGGGCCCCTGCCACCCACATGGGAGACCTGGATGAAGGTCTTGGTTTCAGCCTGGCCTAACACTGGCTGTTGGGGACATCTGAGTAGTGACCCCACAAATGGAAGAAATGTTTAGGATATTTACTGAAATGGAAAGTTCTTGAGGCCGTCTCGGGGGCTAGGGTTCTGTGGGCCCTTCAGATGTAAGCAGAATGTCCTGTACAAACAGGCTGCAAGCTGTGGCTGGAAAGCTTATTTCCAGACCTGCGAGCATCCCCCCAACTGTAGCCTGCTGTTCAGTATGTGTGAGCCTGTGGTTTTATTTTTTTTTTTAGATTTTTTTTATTAATATTTATTTATTTATTTTATTTGAAAGGCAGAGTTACAGAGAGGCAGAGAGAGAAGTAGAAAGGTCTCCCATCTACTAGTTTACTCCCCAGATGGCTGCAATGGGCAGAGCTGTGCCGATTCGAAGCCAGGAGCTTCCTCCGGGTCTCCCATGTGGGTACAGAAGCCCAAGGACTTGGGCCATTTTCCACTGCTTTCCCAAGCCACAGCAGAGAGCTGGATTAGAAGTTGAGCAGCCAGGATTCAAACTGGTGCCCATATGCAATGCCAGCACTGCAGGCAGTGGCTTTATCAGCTATGCCACAGCGTCAGCCCCAGAGCCTGTGGTTTTAACCACAGCTTCAATTAAATTTCAGTCTTACACCCAGAGCTAGCAGAGGAGGGGGCTGAGCCCCTATGGGGAATTGGGCTGTGTCCAAGAGACCCCTGCTACCACTATGGACAGCCCGAAGCCAATCAACATACAGTATATGAGACCCCCATCCAATGGGAACCCCCACAGAATGATCCAATGATAAGACAGCAATGTCTTAAAAACCCTGGGCACTTCCTAAAAGCCAGTGTCCCATTCGTGTCCCATTCTGGGCACTTGGCCTGGTCTCCTGTCAGACTAGATGCTTCACTGTTGCTTTGTAAACAAAACAAAGATTTTGCTACTTTTTTGGCAAATTTTTTCCTAGCTTTTTACTTTTATACCAGGCTAAGGAAAAGTATACTTGAAATTGGGTCCAGCAACCACCCGCCCTTCCTTGACTGGTAACAGTTCTAACACATAAATTTTTAGGTTTTATTGATGTGAAATAATTTATTGTATAAATATAACATAAATGTATGTATTCACTCTCCCAGTAATGGGTATTTGAGTTTTCAGTTTTTTAGAACTAACACTAACATATGGAGGACTTCCGCTTTCTGGTCTAGCATATAAGTAGCTTGCAAGTCATTATTCTTGACTTCCCAGAAGAAGGACAATTTGAAAGCCAACCACTCTCCCCAGGTTCATCAGATAATAAACTAATCGCTGCCACAAAAATCAGAGAGACAGAAAAATGGACAGAGTGCCACACTTTGTTGGAGTAGAAGCCGAGGATCACAAACATCCCTAGAAACAATGACCAGGGTAGGCAAAAATAAATTGCAATTGACAAATTGGTAAAGATTCAGCGTAGACACATTTGAGAGTTAAAAACTCCCAGGGAGCCCAGGTTTGAGGAGGGTTCCTAAAGTTTTGTGAGTTTCACCTCCAGAAGCCCTCCCAGGTTCTCACAGTAAAATTAGAAGAATCTTCTTGTATTTATAGCAAGGACAGGGAAAAAGTAACCGTATGGAAAGTTACCCACAGCATTCTACGAGTCCTAACAAGGCTGCCTTCCAGGCAAACTATATTACCAGTCTAAAACATTCTGTCCTGAGATGAACTGACCTCGGCCCCTCTAGTCTTGTATCATCCTCACAGTACAAGTACAAACGGGCACTGATGAAAGTCCCAGACTAAGGGTGCAGGGCCACCACTGGCTGGACTGGACAGTATTGGGAGAGCATGGACACTGCTTCTCTCCCTTGGCCCTACCACCACAGCAAGAGGATTTTATTACAACAATAGGAAAATCCAAACAAGAACTGCATCCCTCACACTTTACCCAAGAAGTAGTTACTAGGGAAATGTAAAGGCAACAATTGAAACCAAAACAACAGCAGTGGAAATTTTAGCTTCTGACTCCGGTAACTAGAGCAAACAGTAAGCACACCCTAACTGGTAGATAGATTAATATAAAACCCACACTAGGAGCCTGTTTACTTTAGTTATATCTTTAACACAACTATGCCAGGTATATTCAAAGGCAAAGCATAGTTTTAAGAGAGCAAGCATGAGAACAGGACTCAGATATAGCAGAGACGATGTAATTAGCACAACAAAATTTAAAACAAATATGAATAATATGTTAAAAATTCTCTTGGAAAAACTGGACGATATATAAGAAAAGAGGAGTAATGGAAGCAGATAAATGGATCAGAAGAAAATGCTACAATTTTTTTAAAAAAAACACCATGACATAAATGAAGAATGCTGTTGATAGTCTCCTCAACAGACTTAACAAAGCCAAGGAACAAATTCTCTAAACCTGAAAAAACATCAACTGAAACTTTCAAAACTGAAATACATAGAGAAAATTTTAAAAAAACAATATGCAAGTATGCCAGGATTCCCAGCAGAGATGCTGGACACCAAAGTTCTTCATAGGAAAACAGCTTTCATTCTTGCTGGTGGACCCAGAGGAGAGTTCTGTCTCTGATTTCTGGGCCCTGAACAAAGCAGGGCATTGTCTTCCATACCCTGGCAGAAACAACTCCAGGTTTTCTAATACATACGCAGTTTTACAACTTTGGACAGGATATCTTAGAGCTACAGCACTACTTACACAGCCGTCACACACAGTCACACCTGCAGGCACCCAAATCGCTGCAGCTGACCTAGTTGGATTGCGGTATTTCTTAGAAAGCTCTCTCCACCCCAGTTTCCAGAAAGCCCCTGCAGCCTTACCATTTCTGCCTTTAGCCGGTTTTCTTTCCTCCTAAGGGAAGGGAGTCCCTGCCACACAAGAACTGTGAGATAGTTACAAAAAGTGTAAAAAACACATAGTGGGGCTACTAGAAGAACAAAGGAACAGAAGAAGCATTTGAATTGATGTATGAAAAACTCTAGAAATGTATAGACACAAAACCACAGATCCAGGAAGCTAAGAAATCAATATAAAAATATGCATCTAGGAATATCAAATTCAATCTTGAAAAAATCAGACACAAAGAAAAGTCTTGAAAGAAGCTAGAGGGTGGTAGGAAACATTTAACCTATAGAGGAGTAGGAATAAGAATTATATCCAACTTCTCCTCAGAAACCACAACAAAAAGAAAATGAACTGAAACATTTAAGAGTTAAAAGAAATACACCCCACTGATGAAGAATTCAACCTTTAAAAGTTCAGGAGAGAGAAGAGACATTTGGCTTAGCAATTAAGATGCCCACATCCTGTGCTGGAGTGCCTGGGTTTGATTCCGAACTCTGGCTCCTGACTCTAGTGTCCAGCCAATGTAGACCCTAGGAGGCAGCAGTGATGGCTCAAGTAATTGGGTTTCTACCACCCATGGACCTGGGTGGATCTCCTGGCTCCTGGCTCTAGCCTGGCTCAGCCCGAGATGTTGTGGGCATTTGGAGAGTGAAGCAGTGGTTGAAAGATTTTCCTTCCCTTTGCTTTCCTTTCTCCTTTCCTTTTTTCCTTCCTTCTCTCTCTGTCTCTCTCTCTCAAATAAATGAACACACAAACAAAAAGATCTTAAAAAACAATAAGGTGGAGGAAGGAGTAAATGACCCTTTCTATTTGATCTGGGACATTCATCTCTTGCTGTCAGATATCCTATCAGCACACCTGTTCTCAGGCATTTGGACTTGATATGGATCTTGCACAAATGCCCCTCCATGCTGCCCCCGCTTCACCCAAGGTCTTGGGCTGAATGATAGCACTGATTCTCCAGGTTCTCCAGCTTGCAGATAGCAGATCATGGAACTTCTTAGCCTCTGTGATTGCACAGCCTGTTCGCATAATAAACCTCCTATTGGTTCTTTTTCTCTGGAGAACCTTAACTAATATAAATGTGGTACATGTAGGAGGAAGGTAAAATGACATTTTTAAAGCAGGCTCTGGAATTAATTGGCTAAAGAATGCTTCTTAGAAAGTTTCCACCTCATATAAAGAATTTTTTAAGAACCTTAACTAACACAAATGTGGTGTGTATGTGTGTGTGTGTGTGGGGGGGGGGGTGCAATGAAATTTTTAAAGGCAGGCAGGCTCTGGAATTAATTGGCTAAAAAACACTTAGAAAGTTTCCACCTTATATAAAAAAGTTTTTTAAAGTCCAACTTCCTAATTTACAGACCTTTTTTATATACAGTGTATCTCAACAAACTTTCAATTTTCATAGCAAATATGTTTCCATACCTCAGCTCCTTATACACAAGGTTTTTGCTCTTTCTGTATCATCACCTTTCTAAGATAAATGTATGATGTAGATCATATGGCCTCATACAATTTCCACAGACCAGGAAAAACTACAGTAAAAAAAATCTTCATTGCAGAGTAAGTCAGAAAATAAAGCTCTCAGTAGTTATGTCTTGTGTACTTACAGGAGACACAGTGCTTTGCTTTTATTTGTGCAATCTGAACTCATCCCCAGGCGAGAGTAATAACGAAAGGCTCAGATCCAAATGCTCACTTACCAGGAAAAGAAGCCCCCTTCCCGCTGCGCCCTAAGAACGCATGTAAGCAGCCAGTGATTGCAGTTTAGCCCACGCCTGTGCTCAGACGGCTGCTTTCATGAGCAGATTCTCAGGGTTGACAAGCAGCAGCTGTAGACCACCTCCTGCCCCATCCCAGCCCCTCCTCCCACCAATACCCAGACAGTTACCCACTGAGCTGAATGTTTCTCAGCCTGGATGGAGAGGCAGGCATCATTTACTTTATTTTTAACAGCTGGTTCATCAGAGGAGCACATTTTACATTTGTTATCCAAGTTCTCCTGGGTGCCTGTGCCATGGGGGTGAAGTAATTTCTACCAGGTAGGATGAATCAGTCATGAGGATCCTGTTCCCATCTGTATTTTCCTTTCTGTTAAAAAGTAACAATATGGCTCAAGGTGCCTTAGCTGGGACATTAGCAAAGCCATACTTCCACTCTCTCCAAGATTTACACTGATGGAACTGGTCATAAGTCTGATGAAATCAAAGGTAGATGACAAAATAGAAAATATCAAACTAGAGTATGATTGACAGTGTTCATAGTAGGAATTTACTTGAATGTTGATCAGTGTCAAAAATGTATTCAATCTGGCAGTCACAGACATTAACATCTTAAGTTCAACTTACTTTTTGATCCTCTGTCTCCATCACATTGCTAATTTCTTTAAAAAGATTTCTTTATTTATTTGAAAGGCAGAGTTAGAGAGAGAGAAACAAAAAGAATCTCCAGGAGGAAATTCTTCTGGTCTCTCACATAGGTTCAGGGACCTGCTTCTTTCCCAGGCACATTAGGAGAGAGCTGGATCAAAAGAGGAGCAGCTAAGACACAAACCAGGACCCATATGGGACGCCAGCATTGCAGGTGGCCACTTAACCATTATGGATATAAGAGTCAGTAAACAAGAAGGAAGTAGGTTTTGGTACCCAATACCACTCAGATGTCAAATAAATGAGAACTTAAAATCTATTGGGATGTATATCACGTAAGTCATTGGATCTTGAGCAATAGCCATTTTGTTGAAGAGAATGGAAGCTAGATTAGAGTAAGTTGATAATTTACCAAAAACAATAGAGTAGGAAATGAGAAAAGTGTTGTTGTACATATAGATAATTTTAAAATACAACTTTGCTGTACAAAGTTGGAGACAAGTGGTAAAATATTGAGAAGTATAGGGGTCAAGAAAGATTATTTCCTTATTTAACATAGGAGAGGCTTGAGTGTGATGAGAATAAACTCTGAATATAGAAAAATGGAATGGGATAGATTATGTAATTTTTCTGAGATGACAACAGTTAGATGGGATGCAAACCACAGGAAAAGGGATTAGATCTTAGGTAAAAAGAGATTTTTCCATAGGAACAAATGATGATAGAATATATGTGAATGTATCTGTTATGATTTGCATTTTGCTAGTAATATCAAAGTCTAGAACCAATTGTGACTTAAATCCAATTAAAATATATTTTTTGTTATGCAAAAGGTACCTGGAAATAGGTTCACCATCCTTAGCTCATTGCTACCCTTCTCTGGGTACCCCCAAATACCTCAAACTCTTTTGAACTTCTAGCTGTCATGTCCATCTTTCAGGTAGAATGAAAGAAGAGGAAAATGAAGGCTAAACAGAAAAATCTACAAAAGTCCACTTGCACCTAGTCAAAAATTGTATAGAGCACCTTACCCAATGGCAGCTCCCTACATCTTATTGGGTATCCTTAACTCCTAAAGATTCTAGATTTCTCTGGCTTTGGTTCTTAAACTCTTCTTGCACAATAACTGTTTCATCTCCACCTAAGATTTTAATGACCATGGTCACCACCTGCCTCTTGACATTGTCTGTCAGTGCTGCACCACAACCACAAGTCCCTTTCAGTCACTTACTCCATCCACCAGATATTCCTTTCCTGGTCTACTATTCAAGCTTCAACTATTAATCGAACTCTAAGACTTTACTCTATCAGACTCTATTGGTCTCTACCTTTCTCCAAACCTCCATACTCTACCTCTTTTTATACGATGGTACTGAGATCCTTTCAGTGATCATTAGAACAAATCTTATCATAGCCATTGGGTACAACTTCCACAGCAGGTGAATGTGTCTTTACAATTTCTTCACGGCTGCATCAATGAAGCCCAGGTGAGGAAAGTCATGCACAGTGGAAGACTGGCTCCATAGCCGACTCACATATGCTGACCTCAGATGAGGCTCAGAAGTGCAAGGAAGGACAATTCTATAGTCAGTTCCCTCTCTTATTCTCACAATGAGCAGCAGAGTATCCTGAACACCCAGAGGGTAAGTTGCTAGTCATGATTATGTTATCCTTCCAAGAATAACTATGTGAGAGTCTGAAGGAGATGTAAAACCAGATGTCTTTGTCTAAAACAAGTGAGTGCCATTGACAAGACTGGTAGTAGATAACCCCTAAAGATGAGAAGGGGATGGGGTACTAAGGATTAGAGTGGGAACCTGTGTGTGTTTAAATTCTAACTACAGCACTGGAAACTACACATCTACCAATTTCTCTTTGATTTCGATATGAGCTTATGTGAAATAACTATCCTAAATAACTAAAGGAGCAAAGATATCCTTCAAAAATTGTTATTTTAAAATTGCAATTCTTGTGAGAATTGCTGATCGTAATTTTCCTCAGGATCAGGAGTTGGAATTGAATTACACAATTGAAGAGTTTTTAATTTCCACTTTTCTCAAACAGACCTACTCAGTCTGGGTTGGTTTGCAAATACAAGTACTATAGTTCCCCCAGTGAAAGCTTGTATTGCAGGTTTCATGGTACAAGATAAGACATTTGGACAGCAAAAGCAACAAGCAGGCTGGGAAAAGGAAGATTGGAGATGTTAACCCACTTTACCATCTGTGTTACATATATGTTACACTTAAAATTTTGCTTTTTAGTATTTTTCTGGTTTTGGGAGGTGAAGAAGTTTATAATTTTCGCTAAGTGAATATTTACTTTAGACCTTCTTCCATAGTCTTTATACTTAGAGAGTTCTTGTTAGAGATAACACATTCTAAAGGGCTTGTTCCATCCATGCACACTTCTCAGAGACCCAGACCTAGTCTGAAGCCTGGTTAGCAGCAGCATGGATTCCTGTCTCAAAATCTGCACAGCTGGGATGAATCCTAGACTAGTGCTTAATTAATTATTAATTAAGCATGGTTTCTCTCTCAAGAAGCATCCTGCTTTATATGAGAAAATGTGACAGACTGTAACTGGGTTCAATTGTTATGAACTAAATCATATTAGTCCTTTCTAGAAATTTGGAACAGAAGAGAGTTTTTATAGGTCGGTTGCAGGAACCTGCGGTTTTCCATGGGGAAAGCTCACTGATGTTATTTGGGATCAGAACTACCGGGAAGGGGGCTAGTGCTGTGGTGCAGAAGGTTAAAGCTCTGGCCTGTAGCACCAGCATCCCATGAGCACCAGTTTGAGTCCCAGCTGCTCCACTTCCTAGGCAGCTCCCTGTTATGCCTGGGAAAGCAGCAGAGGACAGTCCAAATCCTTGGGCCCTGCACCCACATGGAAGACCTGAAGAAGCTCCTGGCTCCGGGCCTCATATCAGTGCAGCTCTCACTGTTGCAGCTATTTGGGGAGTGAACCAATGGATGGAACTCTTTCAAATAAAAATAAAATGAATCTTTAAAAACAATAACAACAACAACAACAAAAAAAAAAAACTACAGGGAAGCTGGTCCAGAGAGAGCAAAAAAAAAATCAGATATGCAGACACCACTAGGGTGAGAATTAGTGTAACCCTCAGAGGGAGAGAGGGAAGACACAGAACCAAAGGTGTTTGTTTGTTTGTTTTTAAGATTTACTTATTTATTTGAAAGACAGCATTACAGAGAGACAAGAGAGACAGAGACAGAGAGATCAATCTTCCATCTGCTTGTTCACTCACCAAATAGCCCCAATATCCAGAGCTAGGCTAGGTCAAAGTCAGGAGCGGGAGCACCCTATAGGTATTCCTCATGGGTGGCAGAGGCCCAAGAATTTGGGCCATCCTTGGCTGCTTTTCCAGGCCTGTTAGCAAGGAGCTGGATCGGAAATGGAGCAGCCAGGACCCAAACTGGTACCAACATTGGATGTCGGCACAGCAAGCAGCAGCTTAACCCGTTGTGCTAGAGTGAACTTTTTTTTTTTTTTTTGACAGGCAGAGTGGATAGTGAGAGAGAGAGACAGAGAGAAAGGTCTTCCTTTTGGCTGTTGGTTCCCCCTCCAATGGCCGCTGCAGCCGGCACATCTCGCTGATCCGAAACCAGGAGCCAGGTGCTTCCTCCTGGTCTCCCATGCGGGTGCAGGGCCCAAGCACTTGGGCCATCCTCCACTGCCTTCCCGGGCCACAGCAGAGAGCTGGCCTGGAAGAGGGGCAACCGGGATAGAATCTGGCACCCCAACCGGGACTAGAACCCAGTGTGCCGGCGCCGCAAGGCAGAGGATTAGCCTGTTAAGCCACAGCACCGGCCCTGGAGTGAACTTTTTACTTCCCAATTATTTTCCTTGTCATGGCCTGTTAATACGTCATTTTCTGTCCATGTGTAGCTGTATAGATTTCCATGGTATATGAGATCATAATGCTGGTTTTTGTACAGGGTAATTGGATTCTTCACCCTTATTAGAGTAGAAAAATATCCACTCAAAGCCGGCGCCGCGGCTCACTTGGCTAATCCTCCGCCTGCGGCGCCGGCACCCCAGGTCCTAGTCCCAGTCAGAGTGCCGAATTCTGTCCCGGTTGCTCCTCTTCCAAGCCAGCTCTCTGCTGTTCCCCGGGAAGGCAGTGGAGGATGGCCCAAGTGCTTGGGCCCTGCACCCCATGGGAGACCAGGAAGAAGCACCTGGCTCCTGGTTTTGGATGAGCGTAGCTCCGGCCACTGCAGCCACTTGGAGAGTGAACCAACGGAAGGAAGATCTTTCTGTCTCTCTCTCTCTCTCTCACTGTCTAACTCTACCTGGCAATAAATGAATAAATAAAAATTTAAAAATCCACTCAAATGTAAAATATCTTCTAAAAAGTCTGTACTTTTAAAAAACTTTTTAAATGATTTTATTAAATTCTGTGAAATTCATTTTTGTTGCGTCATATAAGGGAAGATCTCTATTTTTCTATATGTTTAGCCAATTATCTCAACATTACCTATTGAATGTTTATTTACTTACTTGGGATGATTCCTTTGTTACTTGTGAACTTATTATCTGCATTACTATTTCAGAAACTCATGTATTTTATCACAGTAATCTGTCTATTGGCTTTTTGCCAATTCCAAGCTATAATTTATTAAAAATATTCATATTTCAGTGAAAATATTTATTCTTTTTTCAAAATGTTTTTAGTTTCTCTCACCTGTTTATTTAGCTATAGCAATTTTAAAATGAATTTTTAAGTTACCAAGAAATTTACACCTGAATTTTTATATTAATTACACTAAACCTATAAACTAATTTGGAAAGATTTACAATTTTTCTCCTTATGTAATGATGTGCAATATTTTTCCTTCTACTTAAACCTTTAAAAACCTCTGTGAGCAAGATTTCACGTGTTTCTTTGTCAGCATCCCCTACAATTTTCTTTGAGATGGTCTAAATTATTTTAAGGTGTCTATTGGTATTATAGACATATTTCCCCATTGTAGCCTGTACTTCATAATTGCTTATCTGTTAAAAAAAATGAGATTTTTCCATTGCACTTGTACAATTTACTGAGCTCTCTTGTTAATTCTAAGAGCTTTGTAATTCATCATTATGAATTCTTTAGCTATATGATCACATAATCTGTGAACTGTGATAATTTATCACCTTTCCAATAATGACACACTTTATTTTGTGCCTTGGTGTTATTTCATTAACTGAAACTTATTACACTATTTAACAGTAAAGTGGGAAGTGCATAGGCATTCCTCTCTTGTTTCTGGTTTTGAGTGTTACAGAACAACATTTCCCAATGTGTATCACATTAAAAATCTCACAAGATGGCCGGGGGAAATGAAATCCAATGCTTTTAAGGTTCAGGAAACATGCTTCCCTAAATTGTTCCTCCTTGAAATTAGTGATTTGCTTCCTTGGCTCCTCAAACATCTATAAAATACACATGTACTTTATTGGTAAATGATTCAGTACTCGCATTCATGGAATTTAAACATTTCTTTGTGGAGTAGAGATACAAAAATGAGCTGAAAGTGTTCCCAGAACAAGATAAGATGAGCTCACAGGGGCAAATCAGTGGCCCCCCGTTAGTCTGCAATGACAACAACCAGGTTTCTTAAGTAGAAATGCAAGTGGGGAATGAGATGCAATCTTCCCCTCCTTGCCAGCATCCTTAGTTTTCACGAGTGATTCTTTCCAACCAGCTCCTCACATGTTTTGTGGCAGAGGACATGAGCAAAGAATGTGGGCAGCACACAGGCCAATGATTCAGGACCAAGGTCTATCTCAGTGTGCAATCCCTACTCTTTCTCTGATATAGCCTCGCTAGGCAGAAGGGCAGGTGGAGCAGCAATGAAGTGTTCCTAGAGCCTTTGTGCAGTGCCTCTTAATAACTGCACAGCTCTTTAAGATGCAAAGTGCCCTTTCCTCTCACTAGGAGTTCTCATAGTCATTTCCCAGAAATATAAAAGAAAAATTTACTGATCATAGTATTAAATGATTGCAAGGAACATTGGAATATATGCTCTTGATAAGAAAATATCTTGTAAATTAAAATACCTGATATTCAGTCCATATTTATTGAAAGAAGAAAGCCCAAGATGCTTCAAAGGCTCTGGGAGAACTTGCAGGGTTTCTTTTTTTTTTAATATATTTATTTATTTATGTGAAAGGCAGAGTTACACAGGCAGAGGCAGAGACGGAGAGAGGTCTCTCAGCCATTGGTTCACTCCCCAAATGCCTGCAACAGCCAGAGCTGTGCCAATTTGAAGCCAGGAGCCTGGAGCTTCTTCCAGGTCTCCCATGTGGGTGCAGTGGCCCAAGGACTTGGGCCATCTTCTACTGCTTTCCCAGGCCATAAGCAGAGAGCTGGATAGGAAGTAGAGCATCTGGGACTTGAACTGGTGCCCACATAGGGTGCCAGCACTGCAGGTGGTGGCTTTACCCACTATACCACAGCATAGGCCCCTGCAGAGTTTTTGTTATTGGGAAATTTCGTAACTAATCATCTTTTGATGGCAAAGACTGGAACAAACAATTCTTTGAAGCAGATTCCAACTCCAGGATTATTTGTTTCCTTGAAATGATGAGTGTAAACCACATTCACATAATAATTGTTATTTTGCAGGCAATTAATTAATGCTTTTCAAAAATGACAAGAACTGTAATGACTATGTGACATAATAAAACTATACAAAAGGATGGCAAAGTCATTGTGACATTATTGCTCCTTTAGTGTAGTTCCAAGACAATGAGGCAACTATAAAATAAATATGACATTCACCGTAAATGACACTCTGACCTCAGAATCAACCCTTAGGGCTTCTTGGTCAGGCTGAAAGCCCTGGGAGAGCATTTCAGGCATGGAAAGCCAAGACTGTAGCAAAAAATATCCTATAAGAAGGATCTTTGTGAGACCTCAGTGGAAAGAAGGGGCCATCAAAGAAGGATGTAGTTTTCTCTGAAGGGAGGAGAGAACTTCCACTTTGCCATAAGGCCGCGTCCAAATACTAATGGAGTCTGTGGACACAAAAGGCTTCCATAGCCTTGGCAGCCCCTGGCAAGAGCCTTGAGTGATCACTGGCATCATAAATAGGAGTGTTAATTATTAAAGGAACAACAGAAGTCACCATGTGCTTATTCCCCATGTAGGACTTCTGTCCTTAATGAGTTGTACTATGAGAATTAACCGCAAAATTTGTCCTCAAACTGTACTCTATATGTTGTATGTGTGTGGGGGTGCAAACCATTGAAATCTATACTAAACATAGAGTTGGTCCTCTGTACATAAAATTAAACTAAAAATGAACTATAATGAAGAAGGGAATGAGAGAGGGAGTAGAAGGTGGGGTGGGAGTTGGGAGGGTGGGTATGGAGAAAAGAACCACTAATTTCCTATAGTTGTACCTTTGAAAAATGCGTTCATTAAATAAAATATTTTTAAAAATTTCATCAGTGATTAAAAGGATAAATACCATTTGGTTCACCCTACTAAGTGATAGCTGTAATTTGTTCTACAAACATCCCTCAGGAACTTGGAACTATAGTGATTCATTTGCTTGTGTTACTTAATCATATTTAATCATTTAATCATATTTAATCATTTACTTGTGTTACTTAATCATATTTAAAAAATTTTTAAATGTAGCTTATAGATGATTGGAAGATAGAATGCTAAAAATAAGTGAGGCAAAGGAAAAAGAACAGTTTAAATGGAGTGAATTTAGGATAGGGCATTTTAAAGCCAAAAGTCATATCATAAAGTGATTTCTGGGGAACAATACAAAGAAAGTATGGAGAATCCCACAGGAATCTCAAAAAGAGTCACGGATCACCACTTACCTGGAAAAGAGATGAACTGTGGAAACTCCACAGTAAAACATTGAAAAGTTACCACTAGCCACAAAATAAAAGTAAAGTGGAATTATTCATAAAAAGTCAGGAGCTGAGGCAATAGCTAACGGTTGTTAGGGAGACACTCCTAATGATACCAAGCAGACATCACTGGTCAGTCAGATAACAGTGTGCTACGGACAATACCCTCCTACCCACAGTGACTGGACTGTTCAAACATAAGTAAGGTGGGAACAGTATTGATGGACTGTTCAATTTCAAGCAAGGAGGAAACAGCACTGATTGGACAAATTGGAGGATGCAAGCTGGAGGACTGCTGGAAAATGAGGCTAAAAGGGGAGCCCTTGCACCACTCTCCATCCTCTCGGGGATCATGGCCCAGTGTGTGTGAACCTCTGGATCTCCACACATCTGGAGCTGAAGAGGCAGCTGCTATTCTGCATGGAGCAGGTAGCGGCACAAGCCGACCTGCAGAGCTGTCCCTGAGCTGTAACCCCATTGTCTGTGTGTGAGTGTGTTTGTGTGTGGGTCCAGTGCGTGCGAACCTCTGGATCTCCTCGCACTTGGAGCTGAAGAGCCAGCCCACTAGCTTTTGCTATGTGGCACAAGGCAACTATGGGATCAAAACTCCAGCCGAGATGCCGCCTCACCGCCTTGCCTGGACCCCTTATCAGCCTGCTGCCAAAAGCCGGACCAGGCCTCTCAGCAAGGGACCTCTCCAACTTCTTGCCTAGCCGTCCGCCTGGTAACTTTGAGCCTACTGCCCAGAGTGACAGCCTCCCCACGACTTCCTGCCTGTAAGTGACTGATCCGAGATCTGTCTCTGCCGAGACATGGAGCTCTGGACCTTGAACACTGACACTCTTTTTCGTGACCGTGATACGAGCCTTGAAAATGCAGCTTTTACAAATAATGTTAGTCATGTGTAATATAATATAACTATGCTTTGACCCTATGTTTTGACCCCATGCAAGGTATCTGCAAATAACGCTGGAGACCTTGATGTACATGCACTATTATAATTGGATAGCCCTCAAAATTACTTTTACACTATATACTGTGATCTGTGGATTAATAAGTTCAAGTAGTATTATTGATATTGATATTAATGGTGTTGATTCCAGTAGTCCTCTAGTCATTAAGGAAATAGTGTTACTCTGATAGTCAAGTATTATAGTAAGTAAGTTAAGTAGAAGATAAGTAGTTATGTTAAGCTAAGTAGTTAAGTCATGATTAAGTAGTGGTGTTAAGTTTATTGATAAGTGTATTAAATAGTATAGATTGATAAGTATATTGATACTGATAAATGTATTGACCTCAATGAGCATGCTGATGAGTAGTGTGATAAAAAACCCCTGATGTGTAAGCAATAAAATCTCTCATTGGAAAGACAGTCTTGTGTCCTGATGTTCCTTTCTTCCCCTTGACTGACAAGTCATACATCGCACTTGCTACTGTTGAGCTGCGTGACAGTAGGCGCTCATAACATAATTAGGCACATGATTTAGAGGATCTATATTTTATATGAAAAGTAGTTCCTTTAGGAAGCAAAATTACATCTGATACTGAAAGCTGAAGAGCATAGATGTTTGTACAGGGGGCACTTTTTATTTTAGAAGCAAAGTACATGATAGTGTCATCAATGTAAACACAGGAAAGCATCTCATAGGACTATTCAAATTGTGATGTATTTAACTAATCTAAGTCCACACTCAAATACTATTCTATCACTTTTCATGCATTGCAGGACGGAAACCAGGACCCTAATATGCAATGTAGATATCACAGGCAGCAGCTTAACCCACTGCTGCATAATAGCAGCCCAAACTATTATTTTAAATAAAATAAAGTATAAGAACTATCTGGGGCTAGTGTTGTGGCATAGCAGGTAAAGCCGCTGCCTGAGGTGCCTGCATCCCACGTAGGTGCCAGTTCGAGTCCTGGCTGCTCCATTTCTGATCCAGCTCCCCGCTAATGGCCTGGCAAAACAGGAGAAGATGGCCCAAATGCTTGGGTCCCTGCACCCATGTGGGAAGAAGCTCCTGGCCCCTGGCTTTGGCCCAACTGCAGACCATTGCATTCACCTGGGGAGTGAACCAGGGGATGGAAGATCTCTCTCTCTCTCTCTCCTTCTCTTTGTAATTATGACTTTCAAATAAATAAATAAATATTTTTTTAAAAAGGAATAGAACTATTTTAAAGGACTTGGGCCATCTTCCACTGCCCTCCCAGGCCATAGCAGAGAGCTGGATCAGAAGTGGAACAACTGGGACTAGATCAGGCACCCATATGGGATGCCAGTGTTTCAGGCCAGGGCTTTATCCCGCTGCACCACAGCGCCAGCCACTTTAAAGAATATTTTAGCTTCATGTATTCCTCCTCCAATTCTCTACCTTTCTTTACCTAGATCCAAGTTTCTGACTTACACCATTTTCCTGATCCTTAATGAATGTCTGTATCACTTCTAAAAAAGGCAGGTCAGGGGGCAATGACTTCCCCCAGCTTTTCATTTGTGTCTCTGTTTCTGAGAAAAGTCTTTTCCATTTTTGGAGGAGAATTTTGCTGGTATAGAATTTTAGGTTGGATTTCTTTTTCTTTCCAAACTAAATATTTCACTCTGTATTCTTTTTTGCTTTCTGAAAAGATGTCTCTGGAGTGCATATTAGAGGCATAGTCTCTTTGTCTTCCTCTGGATCATTTTAATGTTTTCTCTTTGTCTTCATTATTTTTCAATATTTATACCTATGTCAGCTACATCTACAACTATTTATGTATACTCACACTTACATAATCACGGTAATCTTAAATTCTTTGATAGTTTGATCACCTAGGTAATTTCTGAGTTTAGTTGTGATACTTGTTTTGGAGGTATTTTCCTGGCTATTTTGTATACTTTGAGATCTGGTTGAAAGCCAGACCCATTTTATTTGGGTAGGAGGAATTTTCATAATTAATTCGGGCTGCTATAACAAAAACGCCATACATAAGGTGGCTTTCGCAAAACGTCATTCCTCACAGGAGTGAAGGCTGGGAACTCCAAGCTTAAGGAACCATCTGATTTACTTCCTGACCTGGGGCCTTTTCCTGGTTTGCAGCAGACATCTTACCTTATCATCCTATGGTGAAGAGAGAGATCATCTCATTTGTGTCTCTTCTAAGAACACTAATCTCATTAATGAGGGCGCCATCCTCATGATCCAATTACCTCCCAAGGGACCCACTCCCAAAATCATCACATCAGGGGTTCAGGCTTCAACATATCAATTTGAAGGGGACACATTCTGTCCACAGCAGGGACTCAAGGAAATAGGTGTTTAGTGTAAGAATTTATGTTCATCTATTCAGATTCAGGCTGTGCTAAGTTTAATGGTTGTTGTAGTTGTGGGTGTCAGAGGCTTGGTCAAATGCCTCTGTCATCTCTGTTTTGTAAATTCCTCTGGATTTTGTCTGCCTTGAAGTTTTCCTCTCTAAGTCAGTAAGCAGCTTGTGGTTTGCTTAGCTGTAATCTAGTGTTATTGTGTTGAGACCTTGCAGAGGAGTGGTCAGTATGGGGAAGGGGACACTCTATAAGGCTGTGATTAAATGTTAGTCTTTTTGTGGCTCTTTGTCTCTGGGCTATGACCAGAGAAACAAGGGTTTCCCCAGTAGTGTGGCTCCTGCCAACACTTAGTTAAGACAGGAAGGGCAAGGGTGGGGAGGGCTATGGAATGAAAGGAATGTCCTTCCTTCCCACCGCAGAGGCTCTGGCAAAGGCTTCTCCCCAGAAGAAGCTGTTGTGAAGAAGATTTCTCTACTCCTCTTGTTGCATAGGCCACCAGGGGAGGGAGCTTGCTTGGGTCTCCACCATGATAGCCATATGGCATTTCTGGAAAACAGAATTTCTGACTGTGGACCCTCTTCTAAGAATGCAACCCTGAGGAGTTTCTCATTATTGTGCTGGTCCACACTCAGGCTCCAGAAATTTGTCAATATTACCAATGAAGCATGTACACCAGTCCCTGCCAGGGGCTGCCGTTTCAGACAGGTAGATCCACGCCACGGCTGAGCTTTCACCGGTCTCTCCAGATTTCTGGCTCGCTACTTGCCCTGAGTGCTCTGTTGGGTCCAAAGAAACTCACTGATTCAACTTCTAATCTTTTTACATTGCAGAACCAACACTAAATGTCACCAGGCCTTGACATTTTTATTACACTATTTTAAATATTATAATGGACTATTAAAACATGTATATATTCAAGTTGTATAATGTGATGACTTGCTGTTTGCTTACATTGTATAAGGCTTACCAGTGTGTGTGTGTGTGTGTGAGAGAGAGAGAGAGAGAGAGAGAGAGAGAAAGAGAAAGAGAAAGAAAGAGAGAGAAAGGGGAAGACACTTAAAATCTGTTCTTGTCAGATTTCAAGTAAAAATATGGTATTAATGACCTTTTGTTCTACAAGATTCACTTTTTAAATTAATTCTCTCTTCACCCAACTGGCCTTAAGGAGACATTCCTCTTTGGAGACAGAGTCTAGATATAGAAAAACGAATCGAGTCACATACCTAATATTGATATTTTGGTTATTGATGGGCCACACGTGAGACTGTGTTCCCATTATAATGGAACTAAAAAATTTTTGCAGCCCAATGAGGTCCTAGCCACTGTAATACTATAGCATAACCCATTTCTCATGTGTCTTTGGTGATGCTGAAAAAAACAAACCTACTGCACTGCTAATCCTATACACTATAGCACATACAACTATGTAAAGTCCATAATACTTGACAGTAGTAATAAATAACTAAGCTCCTGATTTATTTATCTACTATATAAAAGTTTTATCATTAGTTTAGAGTGGACCATTTCTACCTATATTTAAAAAAATGCTTACTGTGAAATAGTGTGTGGTGTATGCTGGCAGTAGGCTGTAGACATGGTGCTTACGGCATCCCTTGATTCTATCATTTTCTCTTGTGCTTAATGCAAACTTGTGTTTTGTTCATCAGGACACCTTTGCATACACACTGCTAATATTGTCCTAAAAGGCAACACTGACCTCAGAATGAAATTAAGGATTACTAAAGTGCAAAGCCAGTGATGGCTGTTGCTCATGAGTCAGGGATGCCCACCCCATCACAGCTTACAATGTTGAAGAACAAGAACAAAGTGACAAATCGTGCCACTGAAGCCATGCAGCTAACAATACTTTGGAAAGAGTCTGTATCAGATATGGAAAAGCTTCTAGTGAGCTGATGGAAGACCACACAAAGTGGATCTCTCTCAGATCATGATGATCACAATGAGAGCAAGAAGTTTGCAATGTTGAGAGAAAAGGCTAGACTGACTATGATGTCGAATTTACTGCAAGCTCTGGGTTGCTTAAATGATTAAGGAATCATAACTCATCACATCATGTGAATGCAAGTGGTTGGTCTGTGAGTGCTTATATGAAGGCAGTTAAAATTTTTAGAAACTCTAGATAAGCTGATTGTGGATGTAAATTACTTTCCAGAGCAAATCTTCAATATGGACAAAACGTTACCATTCTGGAAGCAGATGCCAGAGAGCAAAATCATCCACAGGAGTCTTCTGGACGTTAGGAACTGAGCAGTTAAGGGTGTTGTTTTAATAGTCCAGTAGCTTAATGTTTGTTTGTTTGTTTTGTTTTTTGTTTTTTTTTTTACAGGCAGAGTTAGACAGAGAGAGAGACAGAGCGAAAGGTCTTCCTTTTCTGTTGGTTCACCCCCCAAATGGCTGCTACAGCCAGCGCACTGCGCTGATCCGAAGCCAGGAGCCAGGTGCTTCCTCCTGGTCTCCCACGTGGGTGCAGGGCCCAAGCTTGAGCCATCCTCCACTGCCTTCCTGGGCCACAGCAGAGAGCTGGAAGAGGAGCAACCGGGACAGAATCCAGCACCCCAACTGGAACTAGAGCCTGGGGTGCTGGTGCCGCATGCAGAGAATTAGCCAAGTGAGCTATGGCGCCAGCCAACCTAATATGTTTTCATCCAGCACCCTCAAACACACATACCTTGTGATCACTCTCCAACTTATTCTCCACTGTACACTGAGTGAATTTTCCAAAATTTTAAGTTGATTATGTAAATCTCTGAATTCCTACTATTTTACAAAAACTTAGCCACATGTATTTAGTATGGCTTTCAAATATCTTGCCCCAAATCTTTTTCTTTCTTACTGAACATTTTTGCCCTTCTCCCTCAAATAATGTTTCCTTTAATCAAAAGTCACTATTTCCAATATAATCCTTGAACTTCCTGTAGCTATCTGCTTGTGGATCTTCCACTCATCTCTCAAAGCTCAGCTCATTCTATATAAGGATTTCATTGTAGATTCCCTTCCTTTTGTAGGGTCAGCTGCACTGTGCTTTCACTATTTTATTATTTAACATTTCATAGTAAATAAAAAGTTATAAAATGCTATTGGTTCTTTTTGCTTTCTTTAGCTATACAATACAAATAATAATAAAACAACTCACTGGATCTTTATGTGTATTAGGTGAACCAATCTTTAGATTAGTGTTGGGCACACTATGGAGATGGTGGTGATGATGATGAGGATGATGATATGCAGAATTGGGGGCACTGAATTTGAGTTTGGTGGGAAATTCATAAGGGAGAAGATAAACGTTAGGGAACCGAGTATGTGTGCCATCCTCCGCTTCTTTTCCCGGGCCATTAGCAGGGAGCTGGAATGGAAGCGGAGCTGCTGGGAGAGAAACCAGTGCATATATGGGATGCTGATGTCACAGGTGGTTGTTTTACTTACTACAACACACCAGCCCTAGATGGTGTGTTATTATTAGTGGTATTGGTTTAGTAATTGGAAACAATTTGGTATTTATTTTGAAATAGAGCAAATTAGTACATATTTGATGTTATGAATCATGGTTCTTACTATGGAAAAAGTAAGAGACAAACACAGAACAAGGGAAGCAGAAGAATCCTGTGACACCAAATTTGAAGTTGATGTAGAATTAAACTTTTAGGGGCCAGCGCCATGGCTTACTTGGTTAATCCTCCGCCTGTGGCGCCGGTCCATGTGGGCGCCAGGTTCTTCTCCCGGTTGCTTTTCTTTCAGTCCAGCTCTCTGCTATGGCCTGGGTAAGGCAGTGGAGGATGGCCCAGGTGCTTGGGCCCCTGCATCCGCTTGGGAGACCAGGAGGGGGCACCCGGCTCCTGGCTTTGGATCGGCGTGGCGCCGGCCGTTGGGACCATTTTGGGGGGTGAACCAACGGAAGGAAGACTTCTCTCTCTGTCTCTCTCACTGTCTAACTCTATCTGTCAAATAAAAAAAAAAAAGAATTAAACTTTAAAAAAAAAGTTTAGCAATACTGAGAGAAGAAATCCATCGTTGGTACTGTAGGGAAGAATGAGTTTAGGAAAAGACACATGTGTCTAAGCTTTTTAAGTGTTTTGCTAGTAATTCTGTGATATTGCCTTCCAATATCTTCCACATGAGATCTCCAAATGAGCCTCACAAATAACACTTTTGGTTTCAGAAAATTCCTTCTAGCTTGTGAGGCACAAGTACGGTTAGCAAATGAAGACATCTGACAGCATTGCAGACTTGCTCTTCTGATCATGATGAGTCCTGGAGGGCAGCCTTCATAGCATAAGTAACACTTGCTGCTCCAGCATTTGCTGCCTAAGAGGGAAAACTAACAAGGGCATCACGGATATTAGTGTTTCCCTCTAAATTCCCAAAAGTTGAACATCCAGAAATCCCAACACTTTCTCATTTCCACTCAATCTCTGTAATCTCCATCTGTTTATATTCCTGAATGGTGTACTGAGCTTTATTCGGGATAATGCATACTTCTTGCTGTTACTTCCTCTGCTATTAACCCTACTGCCATCATCATTCGATACTCATTAATTTCATTTTTTCTTTAAAAAAGATTTATTTATTTATTTATTTGAAGGTCAGAGTTATAGAAAGTGAGCAGTGGGGAGACACAGAAATCTTCCATCTGCTTTCACTCCCCAAATGGCAACAACAGCCATGGCTGGGCCAGGCCAAAGCCAGGAGGCAGGAGATTCATTTGGGTCTTCCATGTGGTTTCAGGGGCCCAAGCCTTGGGCTATATACTGCTGCTTTCCCAGGTGCATTAGCCAGGAGCTGGATCAGAAGTGTAGTAGTTGGAACTTGAACTGGCACCCAACCTGCTACACCACACTGCTGGCCCCAATGTCCATTAATTTCTGATGATAGGTCTTGAGTTACAGCTTAAGCTTTCCAACTTCCTTTTCCCACTTTAATCACTTTCTTTTTGAACCTTAGGACACTTCCTTGAGAAACAAAAAGAATAATCCCCCTTGTTCTGCAGATAAAACATTCCCTCCCTAGCTATTAGAAACTCCCAATAGAGCCCCTAAGGGCCTCCCCAGGAGGTAAAGACTGCTTTTGTTCCTCCTATATGTTTGAAAGCTTCAGTAGGGGGTCATTATGCAACTTAACAAAGTTTGTCCACATCTCTCCAGAGGGGGCTCTGAGAGTCCTAGGCAAACTAGATCAAACTGTTTTGATGAACTTGTATTCTATTCTGGGTTCCCAATTTCATCCTTTTAATCAGAATTGGGCTTTGCTGGAAGCTTGCTTTCAATTTATTTCAAGCTTAGGGCCACTAAAGTTTTGCAGCTCCATGCTCCATTCTTTATGGATGTAAGCGTTCATGAGCACGAAACCTATCAGTGCACAGGAAGTTTTAAGTGTTGTCTCTTTAGAAGTATTTATTAAAGAAGGTACACCAATATGCCAGCAAAGTTGTCTCATCTGAAGGCAAGATTTTTTTTTTAATTATGGATTTTCCTAGACATTGAAGATACAACATTCTAATACATGCTTTCTAAAACTGAAGTGACTTAATTTGAAAGTATTTTATAATGCAGTAGATTAAATAATCTGGCTTGACATAATTGGCCAAAGAGGCCAAAGTTCAGTTTAGTACACCTTAGTTCTAATTCCAATTTGTCCATTTCCTTGAAGTACTTAAAGTCAGCTTATATGAATAGAAATTATATAAAACAAAGCAATTACAGTAAATAAATCAATGAAGAGGTAGACAAGATGCCAGCTTCTGGGCTGCATAGGTATAGCCAAAGTGTAGAATATTTAGCCCCGAGCCTCCAGTCAACAGGGTTGGATGCAGAAACACATTTGGAGTGCAGCTCACATGTTTTGAACATTCACCACACTCCAGGCTCAATACTAGGGATCGGGAGCTTCTTTTTAGTCCCATAAATGCTCTACACAGGAGATACAATTAGCACCCACATTTTACAGATGGAGAAACCAAGGGAAAGGATGGGAAAATAACTTGCTGATGACTTAGTACACGGGAGAGTTGCCATCTCAACCCAAGCGACTAAACTACAGCAATTACCTTCTTAATGACCACAGCTCTTACTCTGCAGTAAGAGTCCATCAATGGATAAAAGCTTTTTCTTTCTCTGATTCTGATAAAATCTTGTTTAGTGGAGACTTGGAGTAATGTAATTTAAAAATAGAAATTTAAAAATCCTGGTTCCGGTTTCCCAAAGAAATACCCTGTTCTTCACGTGGAAGTCATGTGTTGCTTTTTTAACGTCAGGGGAACGGCACCAGCCTATAATGCAGAGGTGTAGACACCCATCTTGTGATGCTGTCACTTAGCACAGGGTTAGGGTTTAAAGGTACTGGGAGATAACCTGTCTAACCTGTCTTGTAGACTGTCTTGCACATATGTTTGATATTTTGAGCACGACTGTGAAAGTGCCTTCTTGAAATCAGTGCATCAATGGCTTATTTAGCTAATACATTAAAAGATGTAATGTATAGTATTTAGTAAAGAGAAGATTCTATACCTGTAGAAGTCAGAATGCTGTTTTGTGGGATGCTGTTCTCATCTGTTAAGCTGAGTGTTAGGTGGTGGGGATGAATTGCTTTATCTTCACGTAGACTTGAAGTTCAGTAAGATGAGTTCTGGAACTGAAAAAGACAAATTTGGCCAGAAAAGAAAATCAAGGTCAAGTTACAATTAATCAGTCTTGTTGTCTATAAAATAAACAGTATTTTATTATATACATTTTAAAATTAGGGATTATATTTATATTTATTATATTTATCATTTTATACATATTTCCTCCACTAATTTAGAGTGTAAGAAAAATGGAGGTAAATTTAGTTAATATAGGTACACAGGAATTGTTGTCTCTAACATTCAGAAATGTAATTTTTTAGATGTTAAATTTCATTCTTCAGGAGAATTCTATATGGTGAGAGCTTAGAGAGTCATTTATCAAACAACTTATACTTCTAAAAAAGTCCTACTGGAATAAATGATGATTTTTGTTTCCAAACATATCATATATACATATTTATACATATATATATATATATGCTTTTTTCTTGATATCATGCTATATTATTACTCATCCTTCACTTTACTGTTTATTTTGGAAGTAGGAAAAATAGGAAAGAAAAATAAGTTCCAAGATGTAATTTACCTTAGCAAAAAGGAAAATTTTATTTCCAGATTTTTTTTTGGAGTGTGTGCACTTTTTGCTCATCACTGTTTGTTATTAATGCTCTCCTCCAGTAGGGGGCAGGATGCAGCAATCTGTGAAAAACTTCTAAGGGGTGCATGAGCAGTATCACTTCATTGGAGTTAGAGTTTAAATCATTAGAAAGCTATTTTTTTTTCTTTCTTGTGTATATGATCCTGGTTAATTCTGCTAAGTTCATAAAAGACAGATTGTAGTAATTTGAAAAATATTGTATTGCAACGAATCACCATGGAGCTCAGTTTTCCTCTGTAGTATCTAAGGGCTTGCCTGATTTCAGGGAAGGATTTCCTACAGTTGGTAAATAAGCAAACAATTTTTTTCTATAAATGCAAGTCTTTATCTGCATGTTTTATTTTCTGATAAGAAAACAGTGTAAACACTTATTATTAATAAGCCAAAAGTGAGCCATGCATCAAATTCTTGCTGAGCAGTGACACTGGTGTCTGGCACTCCTCCAGCCCAGGGCTTCTAGAGAGAATGGGATAAAACTCTGTCTGCAAGGTGCCTGCACTCTACTGGGGGGAAACAGAAGATCCACATGGAAATGGCCAACAACACAAAATGGTTTCAGGCATGTGTAATGCTTGGATAGGAAACAAAATAGATTAGAGAGTGAAGGAGTACCCAGGGGGCCAGAGAAGCCTGTGTGGGGGCCAAGAGGCAGGGCACAAGTCATACCTCAGCTGCTTTCTCACTGCACATCTTCAAGTCCATCGCTTGGCACATAGAAAACTTTTTCCATTAAAAATTTCACATGGCAATTGCATGCCTAGAAGAGTTCATGAAAGACTTGAGGTATGCAAACAAAAGAAAGCAGTGTGTGGATTCTGGCCATGGGATGTAACCCAGTCAGCTTTTGTGGGGAACAGCCCTTGCCCTGTGACTGTTTCCTCACTTGCGGTGTCATGATGGAAGCACAACTAGCAAAGTGATGGAGGTCGTTGGTGATGAAGGAGATCAAGTGAAGTGCCCAGCATGAAATAGCTGAGGAAAATAGTAGATACTTATGAATCATAATACAGTCATCTAGATCAGGTCTGACAAACTTTTTCTGTACAGTGAGATAGTAAAAACTTTTGGTTTTGTGGGCTAGAAAGTCTTTGTTACAGCTACTCATTTCTACTCATAGTGTGTGACAACCACCATATACCACACGAACATGAACTGTGCTAGTGTTCAAATATTACTTCCCAAAAATGGTGAGCAGATCCTGACCTTAACTGGATGGACTCTGTTGTGTCCTATGTGTACAGTTATAACTATAGTAAGGAAAGTGTCAGGAATTAGAGTGTAACTGAACCTAACCACCAAGCATTGCAACGGTTGAGCAATAAAAAGCATTCAGAACTCCTTTTTGGTTTGCTGGAATTATGCCTCCCCTATTGGAGAGACAAGGAATGCACTCAACCACCTGGTCTTTTCTTATAAACCAAAAGAGGCCTGTGGTCTGGGTCCATTCTTTTGTCCAAGCAGAGCTGCTAAGGGGTAGGGTGGAGTCTTCAGAGAGAGATATGGGTGACTTATTTGTGGGGAATGTAGGAGCCATGGTGTTTAGAGCTTTTCCACAACACAACTTTCCAGGAACATTTCTCAATGCTGGACTCCCAGGTGGACACTTTTCTTCCTTCAGATATGTCCACTGGCTGTCCATCTCTTGCTTTTCCCTTGTCTAGATTACAGGTTCTTAAACTATCCAGTTGCTTTGGAATCAGCTAGGAGAACCAGCTGAAATGGCAGGTTGCAGTGTCTGAGTCACGCTCATACCATCCAGCGCTGCCAGTCCTTCCTCTTTCTGATTCTGATACAGCTGTGATGGCACTCAGGCACCCAGATCTTTAGCACACACCTTAGGTCCCTCTGCAGACACTCTGATAAATTCTACTCTAGGGTAAAGAATCGTCTGGAATCAGGAATGCAGATTGGCATACATCTAGAAGAAAAAGATGCGTCTTCTCTCTTGTTTCACTCCTCTTACCAAGCAATTCTGCCTCCATGGAGAGACCTCACATTGCTTAACTAGTCAGTAGGGCATTTAGAAGCACATGTAGAACTGGGCGATGGGTTATGAGAGGGAGTTGGGTGAAGGGAGAAGTGGAAGCAGTAAAAAGTATGGGTCTTGGCAGGATTCATGGGCTAACTTACCTTAATTGGCTCAGCCCATGGAGCCTAGTCCAGTGCTAGGTGCTGGAGGAGGTGGCTATGCTGTATGCTCCTCACAAAACTTAAACATGCTCACAATTAAAACATGCATACATTACACACTTCTATCTGGTTCTTCCCTCCAAAAGGCAATAAATTAGAAGGGCAGTTCAAAGTAATGTGGCTGGAAAAATAATGCCCTAAAGAATTATTTGAAGTCAGATAGATGTAGAATGGCATAATTATGGAATAAAAATCACATAATTTGTAGATTTAGGAGATTAAAAGGATTTGGAGTTTGTCATATATGCCTGAGTTCCTAAGTTAAGCAGGACTTTATGGAAATCTTAGGTATTTCCATTGATGCAAAACAAACTGTTAGAGAGGCAGGATAGCCTAGTAGATGAGACTCTGCCAGTTTTTACCTGAATGGTATTGCAAAAGCTGACTGACTTTCTGTGCTTCAGGTTCCTCATCTGTCAAATGAGGATAACATTATCTCTCTCATTTACATGATAAAGCGGTAAAGGTTACACCTGCTCACACCTGCTTGGTGTACAGACTGCTTAAGGAATGTCATCTCCAAGAATCAGGGTATCGTGTTCTTCTCTGCTACAATTCTCTTTGGAACTGCAGAAAATATGGTAAGTCCTATATTGTTCCTATTTTTTTCTGTTAAAAAGTAGTAAAGGCTGCAACATCTGGAGCTGTGCTGATCCAGAGCCAGGAGCCAGGAGCTTCTTTCTGGTTTCCCACACGGGTGCAGGGGCCCAAGGACTTGGGCCATCTTCCACTACTTTCCTAGGCCATAGCAGAGAGCTGGATCGGAAGTGGATCAGCTAGGACTCGAACCGGTGCCCATATGGGATGCTGGCACTGCAGGCGGAGGCCTTACCTGCTATGCCACAGTGCCAGCCCTTAGGTGAAGATTTCAACAAAGCAGCCAGATCCCGGGCTCTGGAGCTGGACATAACCACTCACTAGAACACTGCCTTGGACAAGCTGTTAAGCTGTTGGTGTCTCAGTTTCCTCATGGACTAAATTAGGATAGGCAACATATACCTGCATCATGTGATTCATAATAAGACTGAGAACTCACATGTGCAAGGCACATAGTTCCTGTCGCATAGTTAAGTGCTTAGAAAGTATTAGTCACTGACATCATTTCAATAGGAGGGGGAGGGAGGTGACTGACAAAAGGAGGGGTTGGGATCTGCAGAGAACCTCGGAGCACAGCAGGGAGAGGCAGGGGTCCTCATGATCAGACCAGATGTGGATTTGGGGCCTAGCTGGATCACCATGGTAAAGAATTAGACAAAATAATCTATGTAAAGTTGAAATGTGAATAGAAACTTTATTTTGGTACTATTGATTCAAATGTCTGTTTATGCAATTGCTAAATGACCATGTCTGAAATAGAGAGAGCAAACTGATTGGAAATTAGATCTGGCTCACATTTAGTTTTATGCCTTTGGAGTTTTTAGTGCACTTGGAGTCCCAGTAGGGACCTTGTGCATGCAACCTTGGCAACATCTATGAATATGACTCTGCAGCCTTGGGTTGAAATGTGGGGCTGAAAATCATGTTTCCTATCAAATACAAGCTTTTTGTGTTTTTGGCCTTCATTTTGTTATACTGGTTTCTGGCAAGGATTGTTCTTATTTTCTAAAATTAAACAACATTGCTGAGAGCTTCAAATGAAAATGAAATAGAAGTGGCACTTTGTGATTTTAAAAGTTTATTCAGTAGGTACCTTAAAGCCTTCTCTTTTCATTGCTGTCTTGTTTATATTTGAGAAGAGCTTATTCTCATTTTACACATGGACAAACAGATCTAGCCCAGTGGCTGAGAGCAGAGCGCCTGGTGCCAAAACACTGCCTGGAACTTAGATTCCTCATCAGCATGTATTTCTTTTCTATCTAAATCTCCCACCTCTGACTCCAGAGCAGCATGCTGTTTTGCAGGTTAGAGGCATTCAATATATTATGGTTGAAAGACTTTCCTAATGAATTTTTATTATGAAGATTAAAAAAAAGCCTTTCAGCAAAGGAGGAGAGAAAATTAAATGAAATATCCTGGCTTAAATGTCTTCTATATTATAAATGTGTCCAAAGATACAAATCATACATTAGTCAAAAAACGTATGCAATATTTGTGACACATCAAAGAAGCAACTCTTGGAAAAACCATGTGAAATAGTGGGCTGGAGAAAAGGCGCAATTCAGAATTGAGAGTGCCTCGTTTCTTGTCTTGATTGGAACAATTAGAGATCCCAAAAGTTTGAGCTTTAGTTTCAGAAAGTGATTGTAAGACCTCAGTCTTGGAGCCTAGGCTGTGAGGCTGCTACCTGCAGTGCAGGCATCCCATATGGGTGCCGGTTCTAGGCCCGGCTGCTCCACTTCTGATCCAACTCTCTGCTATGGCCTGGGAAAGCAGTAGAAGATGGCCCAAGTCCTTAGGCCCCTGCACCCAAGTGGGAGACCAGGAGCTTGGACTTCTAAACATAAAAATTGGGGGCTAGTCTGTATATACTATATTTAAATATCTGCTCAGGGTCTTATATTCTGCTTAACCAGTGAGGCACTGAGCAGGGCTTGATGAGGTAGCAGAGGGAGAAGTAGAGGTTGTGTAACACCGGTTTGCCAAGCTGGGGTGAGTTTTCCTTTTGGAGCTTCCATAACTGTCTGTATATTTAGGATTCATTTTTAATGTCAGCAGAGTTGGCCTTTTCTGTCACAACACCCGCCGGTGCTGAGATTAACGAGGAGAAAGTGCTGCTGGCTAGAAGGAGTGGTCACTGAAGAAGGTGCCCCTTGCATGGCCTTGCTTATATGTGAGCAAGGCCCCAATTCACAGAGGTCTTTTCCATTTCCGGCTGTTTCTCCTTGCCCTCCAGGCTGCAGTCTCACTCAGCCTGGGCAAGGGATCAGGAAAATCGCTCCAACACAGCTAAGAGTCTCTGAGCCACTATCCCTGGGGACTCAGACAGGTGAGGGACGGGTGGCTATGAGTCTTCAGCCCGAGGGTCCAACAAAACAAATCCAACCTGGACTGCCCATAAGTACAGAGTGAGAGAGAAGATTCTTGGTCTGTAAGTGGCTTTGCAAAGAAGGGCATGGCAATTACGTCCTGGGGCAAAATATTCTGTGAAGAAGAAATCCTATACAAACATGACATTGCCCAGAGTATGAATTCCTAGTTAATTCTAAGATCTTATGTAGAAATCTGAATTTGACCTTTGGCGTTGGCAGTATCCGTAGCTGAGCTGCATACTAATGAAGTGAAGGAGAATAATTGCTTTAGGAGGGGTGCAGGCATGCCATCCATTCCTGCTGGTCTAAGGCCCAGCACTACTCTGCTCTCTGCAGGGGACACATTACAGCACATGTGGTGCATCAAATGTCTCGTTAGCCCATCTTCCAAAGGAAACACATAATAAGGCACTGTCACTTCACCAGTTAAAAAAAAAAAGAAAGAAAAAAAGAAACAAAACCTCAACACATATAACATTCTCACGACATCGCAGTATCATTGTCAAACAGGTCCCTCCTCAATGCCGGGTCCATCAGAGGAACTCTGACGTCTGAGCTGCCATGTACTCTCTTGGCTTGGTGTAGTGCATCAGACAGGCATCCTGCAATTCTATCATGTGTGTGATATATTTAATAGTAATTTTTATTTAAGAACGACTCCCCATAATTAAAGAGTTGTGATAATGTACCATTGTCATTAATTTAGGATTTTTAGATGAGTAAAAACAGATTTCCCTAGCTCCATAGTTTAACAAGCAAACAATTTAATAGAGAAAGAGCATTTTTTGGAGACACTTTATTTCAGATGTAGGGTTTTTTTTATTATTATTTGAAAGCAGAGCAACAGAAGGTGAGAGAAAGAGATGAGAGAGAGAGACAAAGCGAGAGAGAGAGAGAGCAAGCTATCTATTTGCTGGTTCACTCCCTAAATGCCTGCAGTGACTGCAGCAGGGCCAGGTCAAAGCCAGGAGCCAGGAATTCAGTCTGGGTCTCCCATGTGAGTGGCAAGGATCCAAGTACTTGAACCACCATTTGCTGCTCACAGGTTGCACAGCAGCAGGAAGCTGGATAGAAGCCAGTCATGCCCAAGTGCTGTCTTAATTGCTACTCCACAAGGCCCGCTCCTCAAATGTAGTTTTCACTATAAACTCTCTTGCTCACTTGCCTTCCAGTCTTTGTAGCTACTTATATGTAACAGTACATGTTATTTCTTCATATTTAATGGGCATTCTCTTTCACAGTTTGTCCTAATGCCATATGACTCAACTTTTTGGACGTCCTTTGCGTGCAATATGAAACTTAACCTCTTCTCTTCAGAGGAGCAGCTAATGGCTTGGGTGTTTGAGCTTAGGCTCCTTTTAATTTCCCCAAGGGTGCAGAAAGCAAGGACTGGGACGTGTGTCCACTGGGGACACCAGCCTGGGATTGCTTTCTTCTCTAAAGTCGTTGCTAGTCCCATTTCAGAACTTTCTCCGCGTAGGCACCATTGTGTGGGATCTGTGTTTGAGGACAGGGAATTCGTCTTCCAATTCCTAAATTCCCCAAATTCTGGAGCCTTAGACACTTGGCTTTTGGTGGAGGCAGTGAACTCTCAGTATTTATTTCTCCTTGTCCCTCACACCTTTCCAGCAATAGATTCGCGTGTTTCCTTCCCTGTGAGAAGAGAAAACAAATAAGGCAAGCAGAGCTCATGCGTTTTGACCACTGCCTTGCTTGTCAAGGGTGAGGAGGTGCTCATTGGAGAGGAGAGGGGGAAGAGGATGAAACAGAAAGGGAGAGGCGCAGGCTGAAATATCCCTGTAGTTCTGTGAAAGGTCCCCGCCCTGCCTTTACTCTAGTTGTCTTCTTCCTCCAGAGCATGCACAAGACAGCAGCTCCTGCCTCTGCTTCTGGGCCTGGAGACCCACTGCCAGGGCAGAGAAGGGCTTGAATCCTTCAAGGCTTACGTCCTATTTTTCCAAGGTAGCTCACTCGTCCCTCATTCTTCCTTCTTCAAAACAAGGGAGTCAGGAGGGGAGCTTTATGAAATTCTTTTCCACACATCTGTCTTTCCTTGGATCTGTTTCCTGAGGGAGAAGTAATTTTAATTTGTGAGGTTTTATGACTGTTTCTGGCTCGTGCGTTTTAAAGGGGAAAGGATACACTTCCATGCATCTTTGATAGTATGCTGCTCCTAGAATATCAGTTTTTGTTTGCTTTTGCTTTTGGGGTTTTATATTTGATGGTGGAAGGGAGGTCCTACAATCCAGAATCAACTTTCCCTTCTTACTCCTTAAGTCTCAGCTCAGTTTTATCAGGCACTGAATCAGCAGGGGAACCAATGCGTATTCCCTCGCCACTATTTAAAATACACCAGTGCCTCTTCATCCTCTGTGGGACACAGCCAGGTGCCTTAGCATGCACACACTCAGCACCATCTCGCTTCCTTAGTCCCATGTAGGACTTTTCATTCTTCAACTCTGCTCTCCTGCGACACTAGGCTGCTTGTGTTACATGCACACCATCTTACTCCATGCCTCCTCTGTACCTCCCATTTTATGGTGCCCTGTAGTTGAGACATCCATCATCGATGTCCCCCTCTCTTTCCTCCCGTCCTCTCGACATACACTCAGCAATTTTGCCACAGCTCCAGTCTTTGTGACCAACTACCCCTTCCGCCCTCCTATCCTCCAGACAGTGACTGTGCTCCCCTTTGATCTCAGCTGTGTTTCTATCATTACACGTTCCGTTGTCACACTTCATCCTCTTGTGTGATGCCATCTGTACAAGGGTCCTTTTCCACTAGATGCTGACTCACTGAGCAGGAACAGCAGGAGTTCCTGCATCAGGGAGCAATCCTCAGCACGTAGTAGCGGAAGCATACACAACAGATAAATGAATGAAATCTATAATGAACCAACAGTCTGACTTGGTGGGGTTCAGGGCAGACTCCAGAATCCTCCCACCAGCGAACGAATTCAGAATAAATAACTAGCATCTCTAGCCATCAGCTGTATCACTACGTGGAAAGCTTCACGGAAGCAGGAGATGCCACGAAGGGCAGCTAGATATGATCTACTTTCAATAAACAAAGAGTATGGGAACTCAAAGCTTTCACAGGAAGAAAAAAAACCTGGTGCCAACTCCATACTTTTGATACTGGCACCTGGAATCTATGTTCTATGTTTTTTATAGTATTCCTTCTCTCATAGCATTAAAAATAGTTCAGATAATTATCTTGGATTTCCTATTCTTTGAGCTGAAGAGAGGCCTTTAAAAGCAAAACACTAGGGGCCTTTGCTGTGGTATAGTGGGTGGGGCGGCTGCCTGCAGTGCCCGCATCCTATATGGGCACCGGTTTGAGTCACAGCTGCTCCACTTCCAATCCAGCTCTCTGCTGTAGCCTGGGAAAGCAGTGGAAGATGGCCCAAGTCCTTGGGCCCCTGCACCCACATGGGAGACCCAGAAGAAGCTCCTGGCTCCTACCTTTGGATTGGCATAGCTCTGGCCGTTGTAGCCAATTGGGGAGTGAACCATCAGATGGAAGACCTCTCTCTCTCTCTTCTCTCTCTCTCTCTCTGCCTCTCCATTCTGTGTAACTCTGATTTCAAATAAATAAATATTTAAAAAGATAAAAAATAAATGAATAAAATATTTTAATATGGAAATTAAATAATTGCTGTAGCAAAAGTGGATGCAAAGAGGTTTAATTTTTAAATTCAACAGATTATCCCAAATTTAATAGATTTGTTAATACCAAATTCTCCTTTTTAAAAATCATGGCTGGACTCCTGCCTCAGAATCAACCCTTGGGACATTCGGATCTGGCTAAAAGGTCCATGAGATTCTCACAGGCATGGAAAGCCATGACACGGTGGCAAAAAACAATCTAAATGAAAGACCCTGGTGAACAAGACCCCAGCAGAAGGAACAGACCATCAAGGAGAGAGGCGGCCAGCGCCTTGGCTTAACAGGCTAATCCTCCGCCTTGCGGCACCGGCACACCGGGTTCTAGTCCCGGTTGGGACACCGGATTCTGTCCCGGTTGCCCCTCTTCCAGGCCAGCTCTCTGCTGTGGCCCAGGAGTGCAGTGGAGGATGGCCTAAGTCCTTGGGTCCTGCACCCGCATGGGAGACCAGGAGAAGCACCTGGTTCCTGGCTTCAGATCAGCGCGATGCGCCGGCCATTGGAGGGTGAACCAACAGCAAAAAGGAAGACCTTTCTCTCTGTCTCTCTCTCTCACTATCCACTCTGCCTGTCAAAAAAAAAAAAAAAAAAAAAAAGGAGAGAGGCGCCTTTCTCTAAAGGGAGGAAGGAGGAACCTCCACTGTGACAGGGCCTTGACTAAATAAGTTCAGAGTGGGTGAACTCAAGGGGCTTCCATAGCCTAGATAGCTCATAGCAAGAGTCTTGGGTGATTGCTGACGTCATAAATAAGAGTGTCAATTGTTAAATCAACAATGGGAGTCACTGGGTATATGCTCCCCACGTAGGATCTCTGTCCTTAATGTGTTTTACTATGAAACTTAAAAACACTACTAGTCGAACAATACCCTATACCTTGTGCGGTTGTGTGAATGCAGCCTGTTGAAATCCTTGCTTAGTATATACTAAGTTGATTTTCAGTATATGAAGGTAATTGAAAATGAAACTAGATGAAGGGCGGGGTGGGAGAGGGAGAGGGGAGGGCTACGGGAGGGAGGGAGGCTGGTGGGGAGGAAGCCACAACAATACAAAAGTTGCACTTTGTAAATTCACATTTATGAAATAAAAAATTAAAAAAAAAATCATGGCTGGAAGGTAGTTAGCCTAGCACTTAAGATGCTTATATCCCACATCAGAGTACCTGGGTTCTAGCTTCCTTCCAGTGTTACCAGGTAACAGAGGTAACAGTGGTGGCTCAATAACTAGGTTCCTGGCCCCCAATGGGAGACCTGAATTTTGTTTCTAACTCCCAACTTTGTTTTGGCCCAGCTCTGGCTGTTGTGGCTTGGCGGGGGGTGGGGGGGTGAGGGGGGAGTGGAGGGTGGGTGGAGTGAATCTGAGAATTGAAGTGCATTCTCTCTCTCTCCTTCTCAAATAATAAAAAAATTTAAAACGACATGGCATCTAATCACATCTAATAATAAATATACATTTTAATCATAAGTAAAATACCATTACTGTTTACTATTAGAAGTTTCATGAATGTGGTTGGATTACTTACAGAATTTAATTAAGCTTTGCATCCTCATGCACGCCTTTCCTGGTCTGGTGAGTAGGAGCCTTCTCAGGGAATACTCTGGCCAGGAACACATGCTAAAAATGCATGTGGAAGAGAGGGTCCACAGGCATTTCTGTTTCATTTCCCTTGAAAGATTTAGATACACTATTACCACCCTGGTTTATTACATTTAATTTGATGAGAGACAAGCAAGAAAATCCCTTCAAGGTGATTTTCAAAAGACCACACCCTTTATACAAAAGAGAAAATGCAGGTGCAGCAACTGATAATTACTTATGAAATGTTTGTGCCGCTGACTTAGGATTTTTTTTTCCTACAAGGGAACAGACAAGTACAACTAGGCAAAGAAAGATAGTTAAAGAAAAATATAAAAGGAAATTAAAATGAGAAACTACAATGGGCAGAATGCTGCTCCTCTCCGCCATCATCACCACCCCCACCCCCATCTCCATATCCTAGTTATCAGAACCTGTGGGTGTGTTTGGTTACATGTCAGATTAAGGAATTAAGAAAGTTGCTTTACTATAAGAATACTATTCTGTATATAGCCAGGTGGGCTCAATGTACTCCCCAAGATCCTTCAATGTTCTAGAACAGGAAGAAGAGGTCAGAGTTACAGAGATATTCGAACATGTTGACAGAGGAACGGGCCACCAGGCAAGGAGTGCAGGTGGCCTCTGGGAGCCAGACTAGCTAAAGAAATTGTTTCTCCCTAGAGCCACCAGAGAGGAGCATACACCTTGGTTTTAGTCCAGTGAAACTTCTACCTATATGTCTGTAGTAAATGTGTGTTGTTTGTGGTTATAACAGCAAGAGAAAACTAATGCAAGTACATTCATACAATGCCATACTTTATAGTCACTAAAAATAGTTTTAAAACATATCTACTGATGTGGAAAATATTTATGTTATATTGTTAAGTTAGAAAAGCTATGAGGAGGGGCTGGTGCCATGGTGCACTAGGTTAATCCTCTGCCTGCAGCACCAGCATTCCATATGGGTGCCAGTTGTAGTCCTGGTTGCTCCTCTTCCAGCTCAGCTCTCTGCTGTGGCCTAGGAAGGCAGTGGGGGAATGGCCCAAATGCCTGGGCCCCTGCACCCATATAGGAGACCAGAAGGAGGCCCCTGGCTCCTGGCTTTGGATCGGCGTAACTCCAGCCATTGCAGCCATTTAAGGGGTGAACCAATGGAAGGAAGACCTTTCTCTCTGTTTCTCTCTCTCTCACTGTCTGTAACTCTACCTGTCAAATAAATAAATAAAAATCTAAAAAAAAAAAAGCTATGAGGAAACACCATAAGCAGTAAAATCAAACAGAAAAACATTTATAAGCATTTTAGCTAAAATATGAAGGATGTACTATAAAATGCTATTCATGGTTTGCTATGGGGTCATTTTCCCCACTTCTTTCTTTTTCTGTATTCCCCATGGTTGACATGATTAACATTAAGGCTGGAGCTTGGTGGTGACTCTATTCATAGCATTTTATGGCTTTTCAAAAAATTCTAAGGGAAGAACTATATTAAAGTATCAGTATGTTAGCTTGTGCTCAATCCTTTACCAAATTTCTGCATTCCAAACATGCTTTACAAGATAAACAGTATGCTATTTTACTTTGCTTGTTTTTGAATTTTTTTTCTTAAAACCTGGGTCACATGAAATCAGATGATAGTGTTGTTACATGAACCTTAATGGTTGAATGTTATGTGTGTTCCTAGTCAGAATTCATGACAATAGCTGGAGGCACCTGTATGGTTTCTAGGGCTAAAACCCCAGGTACATGAGTTTCCCTTTGTGTGTTTAACTGGATCATTCTGTTTATCTTTCCTTACAGGATTCTACACTGGCAGCATCCCCTCCCCCTTCATGCTATATGCATTTGATTTTCATTAGAGGTCAGTTTTATAGTAGCTCTTTGTATTTGTAGAGATTGTAATCTAACATAAATTGGGCCTCTGTCGCAGGATAAATCTGTGTTTACTCAAATACTTTATCTGATGTCAAGTGCATTTTAAATAAATTATTATTGACCTACACAAACAAAGCTGCTAAAATTCAGTCTAAAAACCTAGTTCCGGCTGATGCTGCAGCTCACTAGGCTAATCCTCCGCTTTGCGGCGCTGGCACACCGGGTTCTAGTCCCAGTCGGGGCACCGAATTCTGTCCCGGTTGCCCCTCTTCCAGGCCAGCTCTCTGCTGTGGCCAGGGAGTGCAGTGGAGGATGGCCCAGGTTCTTGGGCCCTGCACCCCATGGGAGACCAGGAGAAGCACCTGCCTCCTGCCTTCTGATCAGCGCGGTGCACCAGCCGCAGGGCGCCGGCCGCGGCGGCCATTGGAGGGTGAACCAACGGCAAAGGAAGACCTTTCTCTCTCTCTCTCTCTCACTATCCACTCTGCCTGTCAAAAACAAACAAAAAAACAAACAAACAAACAAAACTAGTTCCGGGTCTGGTGCTGTGGCGCACTAGGTTAATCCTCCACCTGCGGCACCCTGCCATCCCATATGGGCAGCAGGGTCTAATCCCGGCTGCTTCTCTTCCCAGTCCAGCTCTCTGCTGTGGCCTGGGAGGGCAGTGGAGGATGGCCCAAGTCCTTTGGCCCTTGCACCCGCATGGGAGACCAGGAAGAAACTCCTGGCTCCTGGCTTTGGATTAGCGTAGCTCTGGCTGTTGCGGCCATTTGGAGAGAGAACCAACGGAGGGAAGACCTTTCTCTCTGTCTTTCTCTCTCACTGTCTGTAAACTCTACCTGTCAAATAAATTTAAAAAAAATAAAAAAAAATAAAACTAGTTCCAAGACACAGTGCAGTATGTAACTATTTAGTACTTGGGAAGCAGCAGACAACAGCAGCTGATCCGTGGGCTCTGGCACCAGGTACACGTGGGTCACATGATGGCTTCTGCGTGTACTTTCCTGGTGTTCTCGGCAAATGACCTCCCTTTTTGAACCTACTTTGTAAAATGGAGAGTGACTGAGTCAGTCTCCTAAAATTAGTGTGGGAAGTGAAGGAAACAAAATGCCTTTGCTTGGGTAAATAATTAGCAAGTGGTGGCTATGTTTATATCTCAATGCCCTTTTTACCAAGTACTGTTTCTGGACCTCTGCATGTAAGATTCAGTGACTGCCTGTGCTTGTATACTTTCTGGTTATCTGAAGGCAAGTTTTCTTACTAAGGGTGATAAAGTAACACACATATGATGAGAAACTGGTGTCATATGAAGAGCTAACTGGCAGAAGTGACAGAACTTCTACTTCATATCTGTATTTATGACAGTTTCCTATCATCTCATTTGAATGAGTATGAACTTTCCTTCAGTTTCTAGAAAATGCTTTATAAGGAAATGTGATCTCTTCATTCTACTGAGAGAAAAAAAAAAAAAAAAAGGACCAGGTGCAAGTCACAAAGAAAAACAAAAAGGTACTTCATTTTAGCCTCTGCAGTTTCTCAGGGAAATTATGGTAGTCCCAGTGTCCTCCTTCTTTGGGAAAAATACACAAAAAGCAGAGGACATTGAGGAACTTAGTCCTAGGTGAGGAGGCATGGTAGTTAACACTGGAAAATCAGAACACAATGAAAACACGAGCAGCTGGATGCAGCTTACCTTGTTTACTACCTTTGCTTCAACGTCATTATCAAGGATTTTTGACATGTATGCTAACTAAACTCAAGCCTGAATGCTAATTTGTGAAACAGAAACCATGTCAAAGCATTCAAACACAGTATTACAAAGAAAGAAAGAAAGAGGGAGAAAGAAAGGAAGAAAGAAAGAGAGAGAGAGAGGGAGGGAAGGAGGGAGGGAGGAAGGAACGAAGGAACAAAGGAACGAAGGAAGGGAGGAAGGAAGGAAGGAAGGAAGGAAGGAAGGAAGAAAAAAGGCACTTAAGACAGGGATATGCTTCTCCCAAAAAAATCAAGAGGAACTAAAAGAACCAGGTTACTCCTGAAAACAAACAAACAAACAAAAAAACAATACAATACAAAACAAACATAAACAAGAATAAAAGGTGACAAATATATTCTTAAGTCAGATTTAAGTAATCAAAGAAATTAATGTTGGCTTACTAATTTCCTTTGTCCGTTCTTAGATTAAAGTCTTTATTAGACAATGTTGAGACCCTGCAGACTTTTGGATATTCTTGAGACCTAAGTTTGGCATATCCATTTGTGCTAAATATAGGTACAAAATAGTATTTCATATTTTAAAAGCAGATGGCTCACAATTAAGCATTAAATCATCCAGAAAGTTTTTAAGGTTTCACAATCATTGTTTTAACACAGAAATCTGTTTATTAAACCAAACAAAACAGAGAAAATTATACCAGCCCTCAATTTTTGAATTTTCATTTAAATAAGCAAACTCTAAATCCACACCTTAAAAGGCATTTGTGCATCTATGTATTTCCAAAATACTCATATTTCAATAAGATTTTCACATTATATTCACCAACAGTATCACAAAAGTTTTCTTTTTTTGTTTGTTTTTGTTTTTTGTTTACGTAACTGTAAGGAACAGTAATTCTAGAAACACTAGAAGAAAAAAAGCATAGCAATGTCCACAGTTACAAGAAAAAGTGCACATTACTTGGTCACAATCACAGTCATTACTTGAAAAACTATATGTAACAAGTAGATAAGAAATATCACTGATGCCTTCAACTCATTGTCGAAAACCGAATGACAGAAATTTTACATGAAATAAGGCAAATTCAGGAATGCACAAGGAACCTGTAATCCAACCAAAACTAAACAACAGAAAAATAATTATACAAGAAGCATGAACTAAAGTACTTCTCCCTAAATAATTTAAAAACAGGCTTGCCTCAGTGCACAAAGAAAACACCACTCATGTATCCAACACTATAAAATAAGAAAGAGGGGTGAAGTGTGGGGAATAGGAAGAACAGTTCATTGTAAGTTGCAGCTGCATCCACTGAGAATTCTTTACATTATTTTTAGCTAGAACTGTAAATTATACAAATCATATCAGGAGACATAATAGACTTTTTGGAAACTATTTTGGAAAGAGAAAAATGAAAAGAAAAGTACACATAAGAGTGCAAATTTTTAGATTGTCACTTGCAACCTCTTAACATTCAGTCACCTACATCCAATTGCTGCTAGAGGGTTACCTGTAAGACAGCAGTGGCAATCAGGAGTGAGCAGCTCTAAGAAACTAACGTGTGATCTTTTTTTCAATATGTATTTTTAACATTAAAAATATCTGTGATAGAAACTGGCAAAGGGAAGCTGCAGTGTAGAGTAGGGTTTCTGAGATCAACATGAGATCAGAAATGCAGGCTTCACTTGGAAGCAGTTCCTGATATGATGATTTAAAGAACGCAGGCAAGGGGTTTTCCAGCATCAAGTGTTATTTGTGTAGAAAGAATTTGGAAAGAGGAGAAGGCAAAGGGATGTGGAAAAGGTACTTACAGTAGTTTTCTCAAAACAGTTTTCTTTTAGGACCTATGAAAAAGTTACCAAAGTAAAAATGACAATTTTGAATGAAAAACAAGTTTTCTTTTTATAAAAATTACATTTTTTTTAAAATACAAGATCCTTTTCATTGTTGTTATATCCTGTAGCCACAAGAAATTTGGCTTTTTTTTTTTTTGCCAGAAACTTCAGCTTTCAGTTCAATGAGTCAGTAGCAAAATCCACTAATATTTCAGTTGGATCTTGAACTATGTTTTTATACCACAAGCTTCTTCTGTTTTATCCTTGAATTAAGAATATACAGCCTTTCTTGCTCTTGATATTTATGCTGACACACTAAGACAAAAAGCAATAGGCTGGACACATTACAGTACCTCAAGTACTTCAGAGGTCAGAGTTCCTTTGAAGCACCTTAACACATCACTTTATGGATCAAGGACAATGTGGCATAATGGAAGTATTTCTCTTAAAAGATTGTGCAGTAAGATCAGACGTATCTCTGCTGAGAAATCAAAATGTCATTAGTGGAAACTGCAAATCTAGACCTCAGTGAATATGGTCATCATTGGACTCAGTTCTGTTGTAAAATGAGATTTTCCAGTTCATCTGCAGAGCGCAGTAAAAATGCAGCTGATTCTCGATAGCCTGCCACAAGCTGTCTCACGGCGTTGATCTCAGTGGGACTCAGCTGGGGTCTGGAGCTTGAACTGTTGGAGGATCCTGAGCTGGTTGCCAACTGCCTCTTCATGCTGAGATCCGTAGGTCCTAGAAAAACAATGAGAAAATTAGATGCCTGTAATCTTTGTCCTAGCACTGTGGATGTGAACACTCCATAAATTACTGTTGAATTAATTCCTGCATTCTTGTGTGAGGGGCTGCTGATATCCTTAATCAAGTACATCTGCTCTCAGAAAGACAGAAGAGCAGTATGATGCTACTTGAGTGGCCAAGGGGTGGCAATCACTTCTTACTACAAAGAGAAAGAAGAAAATCTTTGAATGTGTGCTTTTTGGAAAATCCAGTCTTTTGAAAATGGTATTTATTTATTTTGAAAGGTAGAGAGACAAAGAAAGATACATACGTGTGTGTGTGTGTGTGTGTATCTATCTATATCCAGGTCTCCCAATTAGGTAGCAGCAACCCACCCATTTTGAGCCATCACCTGCCACCTTCCAGTGTGTGCATTAGAAGGAAGCTGGAGGGCCGGAGCTGTGGCTCACTTAGTTAATCCTCCACCTGCGGCGCTGGAATCCATCCCATCAGGTTCTAGTCCCGGTTGCTCCTCTTCCACTCCAGCTCTCTGCTGTGGCCCTGGGAAGGCAGTGGAGGATGGCCCAAGTGCTTGGGCCCTGCACCCACATGGGAGATCAGGAAGAAGCACCTGGCCCCTGGCTTCAGATTGGTGTAGTTCTGGCAGTAGTGGCCATTTGGGGGAGTGAACCAATGGAAGGAAGACCTTTCTCTCTGTCTCTCTCTCTCACTGTCTAACTCTATCTGTCAAATAAAAAAAAAAAAAAAAAGAAGAAGCTGGAATTAGCAGAGGGGTAGGAACTTGAACCCAAGCTCTGTGATATCCAGGTGGGCATTCATATTGAGGTAGGCATTCCTATCAGCAAAGTGTTTACTACACCAAATGCCCACCTCAGAAATCTACTCTTAAATCTATCTTCCACATGTTGTAGAAGCTTCTCTGTAGTAGCATGAAATAATGGTAATTATAAACATTTTTCATTTGTGGCATTCATTAAAAGATATTTTAGACTAATTCAGAATTTGTTTTTTAAAGCTTGGTGTGTGATGTTAATGACTTCAGAGTTCAAAACAGATTCAGAAAAAGGGAACAGAGGACTGAAGGAATCCAATGATGTGTTTGTAGTTCAATGAGTTTTAAGTGGCTCAATAAGGATTTGACTGAATTTTTTTTTATTTCAGATCAATATTATTTTCCACCAGATCGTTTAGTATTCAAAAACAGACATATTACATTGACGTTTGCTTTAGAAATACAGTAAGTGATTACTGCAAACAATAGCAAAGAAAAATCAGACATTTTGAATACTGCTTTAAACACTGTTGATATTGCTTCTATGAGGTGACTGCAACATGATTAGGAAAAATGGAATTAAAATATTTTACTTTGGTGCAAAAATTTCTGAAGTCCTTATATAGCTTTTTTCATAATACACATTCTCCATGAATTATTTGAAAATCTTGTGTATTTACTTGCACAGAACATTCACATGCCCAAACCTTCGTTCCATATATGTATATATGTATATATATACTCATATATGGTAGGTTTGGTTTTTGACAACATTTTGTAAGTTTTTACCTAAAATATTTTGTAAAATACTTTAAAATCTTTAATTTAGACATTTGGGTTGAAAAGATACTTTATGCCATTTATTCTTAGTTTATTAAGTTTTCATTACATGCTCAATGTTCACTTTTCGAGTTGTTCATTTCATTAAGTATTTACTATAATTATTAAATTTATAGTATTAAATGTAAAATCCTTGAATAAAATATTACAAAACACATAACTAAACTTTTTGCTTAAAAACTGTAATGATTCTATAATTTGAAAGTGTTTTAATAGGATTTTGCCTAAACACATGTATCTTTTCAGATAATTGTGTTCATTTAGTGAATCAGAATAAGGAATGTTATTTTATCCTTCCTGTTCTCCTTGAGGTCAAGACCCAGCTCCTTCCACCTTCTACCCTCCACCCCTAGGGAGAAGAGGCCTTTTGTCTGTTCAGCCAGGAGGAAGCTGTCCCATGAGAGGGAAATAGCTTCACTTGGAACTTAATTAGAGCAGAAACAGGACTAACACACAAGAACTCTGACATCTAGGAGAAACATATTTCTGCTTCTGCCATGGCCTTTCAAAACTTTGATTTTTCTAGCAGGAGTTAGCTTCCATTTGTTCTCTATTTATAAAAACACGGTACCAACATGATGAGCTGAAGGGA
Organism: Lepus europaeus; assembly: GCF_033115175.1. Taxonomy (NCBI): domain Eukaryota; kingdom Metazoa; phylum Chordata; class Mammalia; order Lagomorpha; family Leporidae; genus Lepus; species Lepus europaeus. The sequence goes on from NC_084835.1 coordinate 82,194,958, forward strand.
GAGATGTCACATTTTGAGACAGGAATTACTCAAGCCAATCATGAGCAGCTTCTAGTTTGTTTGGAAAGTTCTGATTTTAACAACGCATCTTGAAATAATGGGAGTTCTGGTTCTGGACGCACTCACTTTAAACTACATTATGTTTATTTATATTCAAGACACACTACCAATACAAGTCTTTATGAAAGAAAATTGAAAGAATATTCTTCTCAGCTATGCAGCTATCTAGTGTCTGGCTGGCTCATTATCATTATTTCATTAGAAGGTGCCACATTTTGTGGTTTTGCTGCCAAGCCAAGTTGTTGATTGGCATCCTTAACTGCAATTGGTAAAGGATTAAGGCTGGAGCTCCAGTTCTTTTGGGGTTTAGGGGGATTGGTTTTGCTTTAATACTGCAGTTTGCAGATCGTTCCCTACCTCTGCCTCAAGGTTCTAATCTTGGAACCCAAGACCTGGCTTTCAGTTTCTCTCTGACTTCTGTTAGTATATGCAAACTCTAGATAGCTCAGTAATTAGGGATCATTAACACCACTAGGTTACTTTGTTCGTGGAAGAAAATGCACTTCATTATCTTGATTTGTTTTGAATTTACAGGATCAGAGTTGCATATATTTTCAAAACTAAAAGGGACCCTCTTTGTTAAGTATTTATCATTCAAATCTTCAGTGCTTGGAGTTTTGGGTAAGGAAGTGAAAAAAACAAACAAACAAAAATTCACAAATATACAAGTTACATAACTAGTGACCACTTAAATAGCCTTCCTGGATTGTCATTGGCATTCATTTCTGCCTCACTGAGTCCATGTTATACTTGACTGGTTTGGCTTAATTAATCGAAACAACAATATGATAGACTGCACATCAATTATAAAGTGAAAATTCAAACTATATGAAATGCTAGATTTAATGAAATTCTGGAAAGTATTCTTGGAGACCTTCTCAAATCTCAGACAAGGCCGCTGGCAAATGTGGCTCTGGAAAAGCTGGAGCAGTTAACCAGAAAATCACCAAGTATGATGACACGGAAGATGCTTCAGGAGAAAATGATTGCAATATCAAAGGCTAGGGCAAATGCTGACGAAACTTGATGAGGCCACATTTATGTAAGTTTGTACATGTTTACCAAAGTCATATAGATACACTTCATTTCAGAAATTATGATCATTCTGAAAAGCTGAATAAGAGATAAAAGAAAGTTCACGTTAACATACAATGTTGTTAGAAAAATTAAGATGAACATACCAAAATTAACCCTTGACTTATTTTTTTAAGGTTTGAGGTATATTCCAATAAGTTTTAGTTGAGTGGATATGCATGTATACTTCTAATTTATATATAATTTACATATAATTTATGTATACTTCTAATTTTACTTCTGAAAATTATTAACTGAATAATTCCTCTATTTATGGTAAATGGTTCCTGTTTTAAATATAATTTATGGTTTTAAGTTTAGTGCCAATTATCCTCAGATAATAGATCCCTTTTAGGACAAAGTTTTGTTTTATTTTGTTTTAGCAGTGTAAATTCTCCTTTTAAAGACTATGGTAACTATTTTTATTTATCAAAATTATACTGAGGGCAAGAATGCAAGACCATAGGACAAGAACTCTCTCATTTCCCTCATTGTACCTAGAATATTGAGCCACTTGGCAAAGGCTCCATAAACATCTGCGTAACAAATGAATGTGAAATGCTAGATTTTTTCTACAGCAACATTCAAGAAATGGAGAATGTCATTATAACACCTAATTACAGCTAAAAGAAAACTACTTTGAGATAGAAGACAATGGATTTAACACCACATTCAAATAAAGTTATATCTAATATACAGTAATATTATTATTACCATAAAAGTAGTCACCCAGAATTGTGAAAAAAAATCAACTAAATAGAATTTCCTTGTTATGGTAATTTCCACATGAACTGCTGCTGAAAACAAAGACATTAGTTATTGCCTCTTTCCCTATATTTATTTCACTATGAAATACTACAATGAGTGTCCAGTGGGGTGTAAAATCAATCCTTGTTGCACACAACTTTCTCCTACTTCCCTTTCTTTCCTAAGTATCTCCAGTCCATGTCATGGACTCTGAAAAGTATGGATAACTGGCAATTCCTTTAACAATTTTGATTAAATGAGTAACATTGTCACATTCATGCTTTAATGCAGGGGTTGGTGATGATTTTATTTAAAAGGGACAGGTAGCAAATAATTTAGGCATTGCAGGACAAGACAAAAATGAAGATTTATATAGACATTTATGTAAAAAAAGAAAAATTTTGAAAAACTGTTACAAACAAAATTCAAAATGTAACAACAATTGAGTATTTCTTTGGTAGTACAGGTCTATTAATGAGGACAATATAATTCCTTTTCTTGGAAGAGAACTAACATTTGGCTTAATTGGGGTTCCTTAATGTTCCCTTTCATCAAAGTCAATTGTAAACATTCATCTATTAATGCAGATTTGTGCTGAGATTTTATGCATTTCATCTTTGAAATGTCTTTTTTATACAAATAAGTATTTCCAAATATTGATATCAGGACATGAGCACGTGATTTTAATTGAACATATTAATTACTTGGAGGGATCTACAAAATTATACTGGAGTATTTTCTTATAAGTTGCCTTTTAGCAAGTCAGTATTCATATATCACAAATTACTTCTGATTCAAGGTTAATCTGGAAACTCTTCAGCTGAACAGTGAGTAGGATTTTGAAGTACGAGAATTTAATCTGATTTTGTCAGTATCCAAAAACACTGTTGGACCTGCAGTATGCGCTCAAATATCTGTGGCAAATTCATATAGAAATGGAGATTTCATGAGATTTAATTTCATGTTTTAACTTTTATTAGTTCAGGAAGTTTACAAAATAATTTGCCATTATCTGATTCAAAAAGTACTGGTCATCATTAATATGGATTTAGCACAGTAAAAACTTTGCAGATAAGAACTGTTTTGCTTTGAAATTTTAGACCCATCTTCATCATGGAACACTGCCAAATTTGCAGCAAAAGCTTATTTCCTAAGACATCTAGTGTTTAATAATTAGTGATTGAGAGCAATTCCTTTTGTTCATAAAAATTTCAGTCTTAGCCCTGGTCTGAAAAACATACAGTAAAACTTTACCACAAACCATCAAACTGCTGTGCGTTAGAATAAGTCAGAGTGTACAGGTCCTATTTCTGAAAAAAAAAATCATGGAGCCAAAGAACATTAAATTTATAGAAAGAATGACACTACTGTTTCAATAACACATGAAAGAATCAAATGTTTCCACAATGCACCTGCTGATGAATATTGCAAGGAATAACCATATGTGCTAGGCTTTAACTAACTTTATAAATATGTCCAAATAACCCGCTTTGTACTTCACACATCTTAACAGACTCCACTTTAGATTATACTGAATTATTTTTCTGCAATTTTGAAAACATTCTCTGCTATAATTATTCCACACATACTACTCATAGAGGCCAATTCTTTAGTCACCTTGAACTCAGCATTGACTCCGTGAGTAAATAACAGAGCAGAGTCAGTAAGGTTTCCACTCAACAGGTGAGGAAAGCTACTGGAAATTGATTGCCTTGATTGTCTTAACTGACTATAGATATGACCAAAGTCTCAGTTTCTTTAACTCTTCAAGCTCTGTTCTTCCCATAATGCTAATTGTCTTCAGCAGGTTTATTTTCTTTCTGGACATATTTCTTCAGCTATTGCAATTAGAATGCAATTTAATGAACTTAGGATCAGTAAGCAAGGTGACTTCTCCCTAGCTGGTTAACAACTGAGGCTGCCTGGAATCCTACATTTCAGTTGCATGATCATTTGCATTTCTTATTTTTGTGATCTGATGCCTAGTTTTTATTCATTTATTTATCATTTTGTTTGAAGGGGAGCAGGAAGGAGGAGGGGAAGGAAGGAGAGGGGAGGAGAGGAGAGGAGTGGAGAGGAGAGGAGAGGAGTGGAGAGGAGAGGGGAGGGGAGGGGAGGGGAGGGGAGGAGAGGAGGACAGAAAGAGAGAAAGAAATCTTCAATCTGCTTGTTCACTACCCAAATGCCTGCAACAGTCAGGGCTGGTCCAGGCTGAAGGCAGGAGCCCAGAAGTAAATCTGATCTCCTACATGGATGGCAGGGGTTCAGTATTTGAGCCATACCTATTTCCTCCCAGGAGACACATTAGCAAGAAGCTAGACTGGGAATGGAGGATCAGGGACTTAAACTAGGCACTCCAATATAACATGCAGGTGTCCCAAGCACTGTCTTAACCACAATGCCAAACACTTGACATTTGGATATTTAAGATGTATTTATTGATGAGTCTTTATTACTTTTCTGCCAACGGGTAAAAATAAGTAGCTATGAAACATCAGGATCTTAGCTAAATTAGCTAATATCCTTGAAGCATCCAGCACAATATTTAGGTTATACCAGACATCGCCTAAATGTTAATTCCCTTCTACTGTTCACTGAATATTTGTCAATGGGCTAAAGATATCTAAAATATCATACTAAATATACATTGCTAGATTAAACATGCTAATGAGTTGAATTTATATTTAGAAGCGTGATTGCAGTTTAATTTGCCTTTCTAATATTTGTACTCTTTCCTGATGATAGAGTTATAGTAGCATCACAAAATAAGCTGAGGTGCTTTCCTGTTTTTTCCTCTGTTTCAGATTTGGTGGTCTAAACTGAAGAGTATCTATTTCTTTAACTTTGGTAAAAACTCATTTGTAAAACCATCAGTGTCTAATATTTTTAACGGATAGATTTTTACAATACTGATATGACAGATTCATTGGCTATCTGTGATTTGGAATACCTGTTCCTTTTTGAGTCAGTATTGTGAATTATACTTTTGAACAATATGATCTAATATTTATAAATTATCAATATACTCAAGGGTATTCCCATTTAATGTTTTATATTTTTTTAAAAAGTATTTATTTACTTATTTGAAAAGAAGCATGATGGGAGGGAAGAGAGAGAGAGAGAGAGAGAGAGATTGAGAATGAAAAAGAGATCTATCTGCTGCTGCTTCTTCACTTCCCAAATGGCTGCACAGTCCAGGGCTGAGCCAGGCATAAACCAGAAGCCTGCAAATCCATCTGTGCCTCACCAGTGGCTATCAGGGGTCCAAGTCCTTGGACTACTTTCCCCGAGGCACTTTAGCAGGGAGTTAGATTAGAAGTGGAGGAGCCAAGATTTGAAAGGGCACTTCGGCGTGGGATATCAACGTTGTGGTTGGTTGCTTAACCCAGTGTTGTGCCACAGTGATGGCCCCTGCGTCCCCTGTCTTGATTCTATTTTGCTCGACATTTTCAGGAGCTCTCAATGATCCTCCTCCTTCTTTTTCTTATTCCCACCCCCCCCCCCAGCTTTTTGTGCTACTATCTACTGCTTCTTTGTTTTCTGTTTAAGTTTTCCCACTTGTTTTCTTCTAATACCTTTGCATTTTCTCTGTTTTGTTTCTGACTTCTTGAGTTAATGATTAACTTACTCATTTTCTATTTAGTTTCATTCCACAAATTTACCATGTGGTGTTTTCATCTTCATTAATTATAAATATTTCTGAATTCCATGAAATCAGTATGCTAATGATTCTTTGCTTGTTGTCATGTGCTTAAAGAGTCAATATATCTGAAAGAATGTTATTATTATATAGTCAGGGAACAGATTCTAAATATAGCCATTGATTAAATTTTAATCATTTTTTTCAAATCCAACATTTTTTTTCAGTTTCTGAGAGAAGTATATTAAAATCTATGACTATTTTAGATGCATCAATTTCCCCTTGCAATTTTATTAATTTTTCACTTATTAATTTTGAAGCTATTTTATAAGTGCACATAGTATCTAGACAATTACTATGTTCTGGTGAATCCATTCTTTCCTTATTCAGTAATGAGTATTTAATGCCCCAAAGCTTTTGTTGTAGAGTCAATTAACTGACTTATTGGTAGCATACACACAGACTCATGCACATTCATGTTCTTTCAAGATTATGTTTTGCATGGCCCTTTACTATCAGAATAGAACTACATTTTATTTATGTATTTCCCTGAGAATAATTTCTCTAACAAGTAGATTACAATTTAGCAAGACAAGTGATATTAAATAAAGCCTAACATAACCACATTTTCAGGGAACTTACCCTTGGATTAACAGAAAAGTTCAGGTGCCACTGTTTAGTGCAGGCTATTTGTTTCTTCTGTAGTCTATGTGAAACTGATGTAATTTTCAACTCATTTAGGGCTAACTGTAATCCTAGTAAGACTGTGCCCTTCAAGTACTTACGTTCTCTGGCTGTCATTAAAGGTAACTTTCTCTACTTAATAAACACGGATTAATCAACATTAGCTTAGAAACAGAATAGGGTGTTTTCCTATGAAGCATAAATTAAGTTGCTGAGATACACATTCTACAGATATTTAAGAAGACACAAGAGCAAGGCATAAATCACTGACAAGGCCAAGTAGCTATGCAGGGCATTAGGCAAGGGAGAAAAGAGAAGCGTGTGGATCACAACCACCCTCCACTCCCATCCCCCTCCTGCCAAATGATGTCATTTTTCTAGCAAAGCTAAAGATTATGCATAGGTTGAATTAGATCTCCACCATAATATATTTCTAGACTGATTTGAAATCAATTTTGATTGTTTAAAGTTTTAGTGGAAGTCTATAAATATCAATCTCCCACACATTGAAAAGCTATTCACTATTGTCCTGGAACAAATTTAGATGAGGTTTTAATATTTAACAACTCAAATATAATAAATTCTAAATTAAGGTAAAATAAAACAAATTTATTTTAATAAAGAAAATGGTAAATTTTCCTTTTACTGCATTGTCTTGTATTGTCTTCTTAAAACATTTTGTCTTAATCCATTTGTGTTTAATGTAATTTTTCTGATCTAAATTCACCCTCATTAAAAAGGAGAGAGAGAAAACATGCAGTTGATCACCTTGGCCTTTTTGTTGTAATTTCAGTGAGGTTTTCTACAGTCAATTAAGACAAGAAATTATTTGCCACATTGGCCTAACTAATCTTTCCTCTACTTGCATTTTCGGATTCTTGGTACAGAGCTCTGTAAACTGCCTATATTTATTCAGTCCATGACTTTTCTACTCAAGCTTCAAATTCAGTATTTTGCTGAAATCTGACAAATCATTCTGATAAACCACAGGTTGATCTCAAGTGTAAATCACTTTGCCTGCAGTCTTAGAAATTTAGGAGGGAAAAGATTCTTATCTTGCTTCTGTTTCCAGCCAATTTTTGGCTTGTGGGAGAAAAGATAAATATTATAGTACAGAGAGACAATTACTTCAGTTGAATCAAAATACTGCATGAAGGCAGGATGAGGTATAGTATTTATATATATATATATATGTATATATATATATACTGTATACATATGATACATACATATAATATATACATATGTGTATACATTGTATACATATATATGTATACAGTATTTTCCAGTAAAATAAGCAACCCTTAAAAGTAGAAAAAAACAAAGTGTGCATTTATTATTTTTCAGAGAGCCTGTGAAGTCAAAATATCACAATTGCTTAGGCCATAGGGTTTTGCATTCTCTGGCTACTGTTGAAGCATTAAATTTTCAAGGAGTTTCAAGAATCAGTAAGAAGTATAGTAAGAAAGGGGCATGACAAGATGAAACCCTCCAGAATGCCTTCAAGAAAGACTAGATAATTATTTTATTCATTTACATTTCTATTCTGTATTATCTCAAGGAAATAAAAACTAATAAGCCATACTTTTTGGATGTCAGTTATAAAATATATCGCCATGTATGTATTTATCAAACTATTTTCAGTAATACCTGAAGCCACTTTAAAGATTTAAGTTAAACAGAAGCTCTACTACTTGTGTTGCACAGGTAAGTGGTAAAGTAAGTGGAGGAAATCTACTAATGAAGTAAGTGGTGAAAATTTACAAACACATTTTTTTTTTTTTTTGTTGGACAGGCAGAGTGGACTGTGAGAGAGAGAGACAGAAAGGTCTTCCTTTGCTGTTGGTTCACCCTCCAACGGCCGCCGCGGTTGGCACGCTGAGGCCAGCGCACCGCACTGATCCGATGGCAGGAGCCAGGTGCTTCTCCTGGTCTCCCATGGGGTGCAGGACCCAAGCACTTGGGCCATCCTCCACTGCACTCCCTGGCCACAGCAGAGAGCTGGCCTGGAAGAGGGGCAGCCGGGACAGAACCGGCGCCCCGACCGGGACTAGAACCCGGTGTGCCGGCGCCGCAAGGCGGAGGATTAGCCTAGTGAGCCGCGGCGCTGGCTACTAACACATTTTGACTTTATCATGGGCTTCATCTCCAAAGAAATCTCAGTCAGTATTTACTTACTCTCCATGCAGAGATAAAGCACACAGCAATAAGATCATAACACTAACAAGTGGGAAGCTCAAGTTCAACTCCTAATGCAGAAACCTCCTGGCTGTGTGAATGTGGGCAAATTGTTTACCCTCCGAGATTTACAAGTCAACTGGGAATAATATTATTTCCCATTTTTATTTTTCAGATTCATGGAGCAGGGGGAATGTAATGCAATTATGAATGTTAAATGGCCCACTATATCAGAGGTTATATCCTTAACTGAGATATGATCTTGTCTTATCAGCAATAATAAAGGATTCAGGGATTATTTATATTAAGGTCTAAGACTTATTCAAGTTGATATGATTCATTATGTTAATCAGGGTTCACCAGAGAAACAGAAGCAACATACAGAAATATCTCACAATAATTATGTTTGGTAGTTTAGCCCACAATTTAAAAACTCAAGAAACAAACAAACAAGAACAGAAATGGTATTGATGGTTCTTGAGGTAAGACATAAGTGAATTAGTGAAGTATTAACCCTACTGCAATTGAGAATATTAGTAATTGTCAAATGGATAGTTAATAATTCTTATAATATTAATATATAATATCAATACACCATTATATACTATTATAACATAATATAATATACTATTATTAATATGATATCATTACAATAGTGTATTATAATATTAATATATTATATATAATATAACAAATAATATAGCAAATAATAGACTATAATATTAAATACCATTATATTATAATACACTAACATATTATAATACACAATTATAATATTATTGTAAAAATCCAACACTAACTTTCAGCTTGGTCATTATGTTAAGAAATATATTTACCAAAATTTACTTAAGATGTAGAAATGCAGAAATCTTACAAAATTGTTTCCTTTCAGTTATATTTTTTAATATTCTCATCACTTTTAATGACTTAAAAAATGTGCAAGTACACATAATTTCCCTTCATGTGTTGTAAATCGCTCACAGTTTGCTATAAGTAGATAATAACTAAGGAAATCATATTACAGGGTATAATATTTTTATAGGCTCCAATAAAGAGTTTATACCAGGATACTTTGAAATGTTTCTGTAAAATAGGGGCCGGTGTTGTGCAGCAGGCTAAGCAGCTGCTAGTTTTGCCTGTATCCCATGTGAGTACCAGTTTGAGTCTTGGCTGCCTCACTTCCGCTCCAGTCCCCTGCTATGGCCTGAGAAGACAGTGGAAGGTGGCCCAAATACTTGGACTCCTGCCATGCATGTGCAAGAACCAGATGCAGTTCTTGGTTCCTAGTTTTGGCCTGGCCATTACGGTCATTTGGAGAGATAACCAGTAAAGGGGGGCTCTTTCTCTCTTCCTCTCCTTCTCTCAAACTCTGTTTCATTAAATAAATAAATCTTTGAAGAGAAAAAGTTATGTAAAATAGAATAGAATAAGTAAATATTTTAGTGCAAAAAATTGCAATCCCTACACACCAGGAGTCTTCAAAGTAATCACAGAAAATAAGTATTATGGAAAAAAAAACTATGCTTAGATTTCATAATTTTTATACCAAAATAGATGTTTATTTTAATTTAATTTTCCAAGAAATTTTGAAATGCACTCTTATAAATTACATGTTCATAGTACAAAATACACATAAGATGCATTTTACCATTCTATGCTTTAGTTTTTGCTGAAAGGGACTCAGAAAATTCTAATGCACTCCTATTTGAAGGAGGTATTTAAATGGTATGCTGCCTTGGAAGTGGAAGTTAAAATGGTGTGAACAATTCCTGCTGCCTTTAGAGCATCCTTTTGCTCTTAGAATCTAATATTTTAAGGTTAAGAAGAGGGAAACAAACACTAAAAGAATAAATGATAGAAATATAGCAAATAATAGACTATAATATTAAACTGAATCATTAGAATGAAAGCGAACAAGTCTGGCTATTCTGCATGTTTAAAAAGAAAATCCACGTTTAGTTTTCACTTGTCCAAAACTGTGAAGGCATCCACGGCTCATGAGAAATACAGAATATTTAAGGTAACTGAGCTTCTCCTATATCCCATTAGTCAATAAACCCTAGAGGCAAAAATAAAGATTTAAGAAACATGAAATTTTTAGAAGCAGTGTTTGGAGATTGAATGCCTGTGCCTACCTTCCCTCAATGGTTTCTTATCAAATATTTACATTGCTTCATCAAACATCAAGAGATTTAAAAGTTAATCAAATCATTTTTATGAGCCTAGACAAAATATTTTCTTGCATGTAAGTGAAGACAGTTGATGGTTTCCATAAAGTTAATGCTCTTCTCCCAACTTCTCACCTTTGTTATTAAGTGGCTTAGAAAATAATAAATATTTTACAAGAAATAGAGGAATTTCTGGAGCAGACTATCAGAGGACAGACTGGTGGGAGGAAAATGGTTCACAGAGGATGAGGGGATGAACAAGATAAGTATATCATAAATGCACAGAACATACATCTGCTTCAAAGAATAGAACAAAAAATACACAGAATGAGCTTTCTCACAGTTATGGATGAACTGTGTTCATGAATATTCTTCCAGGAACAGAAGGGTTAAGAAAGTATAATTATCCCTATCATTGTCCCCAAGAAGAATAAAAAGACAGTAATTTATGTTTTCAGAAATGGGAGCCAGAAAAAAATATATAAAAGTCAAAGCAGTATAAAAGGTACTTTTAAATTCCTTTAGAATATTGAAAAGCACTACATTCCCTAATAGATTTAAATTACCACAAATAATTTGCTTCTCTTGGCCATTTAGATATTGCTGAAAATGTTAGTCAACCCTCATTTAATTTTGTAGTTATTTGTTAATTCTGAATTTGATTGCGTGGTCCAAATAGCAACTTGGGAGGCAAAACTTGTATTGTGTAGACTCACATTCAAATGTGTATATTTCCATTAGTTCTGGCAAATATACATGAATGGGAAGAGGGCTTTTGGCAACAGTATCCGTATGTTATTCAACAGCTAAATGTCATTTAAAATCACCTTGTGCCTCGAAATAATAGAAGGAAATATTAGCATTGTAGTATTAATCAGGTTTGAAATTAGAAAATTTTAATGTAAGAGAAAAAAAGAAGGCATTTCTGGAGTTACAACCCTGTTGGAGTGATTCAAATAGACCTGCTCAGATCTCTAGTTGGGGTAGGCAAGCAGCCCAGTGCCCATTTCTGGAAGGTCCATCAGTACATGGGCCCAAGAAAGGGGAGTGTGGGCAATGGCTAATTGAATTTCCTTATAGAGAGTAACATGTCTGACTTCCTGGCAAAGCAGAACATTCTGAACTCCCCTGGGTGGTGCCTTTTTGAAGGGCAGAGGGCTGGGGAGGCCAGGAAAATTTAACTCGTTTGTTCAGACAGATCCCCAGAGGATGTGTCAAAGTTCAAAGGAGGTCGTGTAAGAAAAACAACCCAAGCCCATCTTAATAAGCTCCAGTCACCTGGAAAGCCCTGGAAGGTCTCCCAGCAGGCTCAGGAAAGAAGGTCCCAGAATACTAATAGGGTCTTCTTTCCACTCCCCACTTTCAGTGAGTAGGCACAGCATACAATTCTCAGGAGTCTTGAGTGTATGAAAAGATCAGTTTTACTGTACAGGAGAGAACAGGCTTTCAGGAAGCTGCTGCCAGAGGAGCCCAATCAACACTGAACTGTAAAATCTATGGCACTGCTGGTTAGTGCAGGGAGGACACAGGCCACACACCTCCCTTTTCGTGGCGTTTCTCTGTCTGAGGCTGTTTGACCACAGACCCCAAGAACCATCTAAGGGCTCTGTCAGGTAAACTGAAAGATGCTTGCATTTATTTTTCAGATATTTCATACAATTCCTTTCAATTTTCCAGCAAATGATTAACATGGTTTTCAATCATTAAACTGCAGAAGTAATAATCATATCACAGAATCTCTAGGTATCTCAATACATATCTCTATAAATAATTCAGTCTCAATTAAAATCTAGGTGTTATTACAATAGATATGGAAAAACTGGAAATAAAGAATGAACTCACTATTAACCATCTAGTCACTTTTCAATTATCTTGAGTTTGAACTTGCCTTCCCTAAATGTCAGGCAATTTCAAGTTCTGTTACAAGTTAAATTGTTCTAAAATTTGTTTTGTTTCTATTTTTAAAGTAATCCCAGGCTATGCCAAAGAGGTTTTCCATACCTATTATAACTCATATAAGGATCAATTCTTTTCAGAGCCCTAAAATTATTGCAAGTTATCTAAAAGCCAGGCAGTTTAGATTAAAATCATTACTATTTAATTAAGAAGCACCATATAAGTTTTCATAGGATTGTTCATTGACCACATTTATTTCATGGAGGAGTGAATGATGCATGCATAATTAAATGCAAGGAAACTGGTGGAATAAATATAGAAGAGGTTTTCTGCAATAACAACCATCCTTTCCCTTCCAAAGCCACTTTAACAGTGCGAATAAGAATAGAAGATGAAGAGTTTGGAATCAGGGCTGCTGGAGATTTCTGTGGTGATGGAAATGTGCCTCGATACAGTAGTGACTCATGTCCTTGGCTACTGAACATTTGAAAATATCTCAGTGGGATACAGGAACTGAATTTTCAATTTTATTTGCTTTTAATTAATAAAATTCAATAGCCACATGTGACTAGTTTCTATCATATTCAATAGTTCAGTCCTAGATAAACTTACATTTAGCAAACAGTCAAAATAGGGATGCAAATGAAAAGGGTTTAAAGGAGAAAAATTTCAGCTCATTGAAGGTGTACACATGGGATAAACAGGTTTACTATTTATGGAGAGTTGCAACAAGTTGGACCCCGTGATGGAATAAAGTTTAGATATAATACACTGAGATTTGAAGTTTCACTGTGTACTGTAGAATGTACTAGGGTTTAACTGGAGCTCTGTTGAAATATAGTAACTATATAATCCAATGCCATTAACTTCAACTAGATCACACGATCACCTTTCTTTACATAATATGTTGTCAACATGCGAATCTTCCCATTATGTAAAGAGTATATGAATTCACCACAGGGGATTGTCTAGCTTCTGTGAATTGCTCTCAAGCTCTCCTCCATAAAATCATTATCTACATGGCTTTACATAATAGACTTTATGTATTTTTCACAATGACAGAAGGATCCAGCTCAGTCCCAAGCAGGAGGACAATGATTTCTTTCCCACACATCTGCACTTTTTTGCTTATGATTAGTGAGGCAGAACAAATTATTGGGAGTATAAGGAAAGGGGAAAAGAGAAGGAGAGAGTGAGAGCAGAGTGAGAGTGAGAGAGCAAGATTGGGAGAGAGAGAGAGAGAGAGAGAGAGAGAGAGAGAGAGAGAGAATGAGAATATCTTATCTGCTGGGTTACTTCTCAGATTCTCAAAATACTGAGTGCTGGTCAAGCTGAAACCAGGAACGGAGAACCCTATTCAGGTCTAGCATATGGGTGGCAGGGATCCAGCTATCTGAGACATCATTTGTTGCCTCTCAGGGTATGCATTAGCAGTAAGGTAGAATTGGAAGCAGAGCCAGGATTTGAATCCAGGTACTCCGATAGGGGATGTGGGTGTCCCAAACACATCTTAATTGCTAGGCCAAATGCTTGCTTCTGAATACAATTTAAAATGGAATTTATGTAAGTATTTAAAATTCGTTTGTTAATATGAAACATTTCTCTCCCTCCAAAATTGTGCTCTTTAGGGTATTAAGGAAAGTGAGGAAACTTTAAGAAGATAATCATCAGCTTCATTTCATTATTCCTTTTCTTACTTGGGTTTAGTCAAGATCTCTAAAGCAGCAAAATATTTTATTGGAACAATGCCTTTCACTAGTCTTCGCATATCCACGTAATATTCACTAAGCACTAACATAAGCCAGTTATCTACCGACACTGATGATTAAAAAAAAAGTCACCTTAGGTGGGGCATTTGGTACAGCAGTTATGAAGCTACTTGGGATGCCTGCATCCATTATCAGAGTCCCTGGGTTTGAATCCTTATTCTGCCTCTGATCTGGCTTCCTGCTACTCTGCTCCATGGGAGGGCAGCAGATGATTGCTTAAGTAGTTGGGTTCCTGCCACCCATAGTAGAGACCCAGGTCCCAGATTGAGTACCTGGTTTCTGGCTTTGGTCTGGTACAGTCCAGACTGTTGCAGGCATTTTGAAAGTAAACCAGCAGATGAAATCCTCTCTCTCTCTCTCATTTTCAAACTGCATAGTCTGGTATAGAAAAGAGTGCTGAAAAGACAATGTAAATAATAAGAGATATATATAGACTATCAAACAAACATATAAGAAGAAAACTTAGCCAGGATTGAGTGAAAGAACCAGAAAAGACATCATATGGAACAGAATAGCTGATATGAATCAGGTGTAGCAGAGTGCTTTCTTGCATGAGATAACCCCAGAGAAAACAGTGCGTGTGGCCAGGAAGAACTCATTTTAAAAGAAATATACATAAGGATTTTTGAAATGTCTAGATCAAGCTCTCTAGTAGACAACTGGCTATAAAATCTGAAACTCAGGGGGAAGAAATGGGGTAGATATAGAAGAAATGGGGTAGATAGTATTTTTCAGTATTTTCAGAACATGAATGCTACTCAACTGATCCCTGGACAGCATGCAGACCCAGAGGATGGAAATGTCAAGGGCAGAATGGCAAGTGAATCAAGCGTGACAGTGCATGTGTGGAGAAGAGCCTGAACATACAACAGGTGAAGAATGATATGAGAGGAACAATGTGACCTGAGAGCATGCCATCGCTCAGGACAGTGGACATTTCAGGAATTCAGTCATCAACAGATCTAACTATGGCCAAGAAATGTGGCAAAAATTTCTTTACACTGGCAATAAATAGAGTCACTGTTAAAGTTAACCAGCCAGTGTCAACAAAATTGTAGAGAGATACTGGTTGTACTGGGTTGAAGAATGAATGGGAGGTGAGAAGTAAAGAGGGTGAATGAATAGAAGTGCTCCCCTGAAGATTTCAAATGGGAAGTGATATTTCAGAATGGTAATGCCTGGGACTATGTGCATACAACGTCAGTCACATCACCCTGAACCCACTCTAGCATGAGGAGAAATCTTGCGACCAAGCTTCCTGAGACTCCATAATTATAGCCCCCGGTCCAAAGCCCAGTGATCCTGAATATAAGTGAAATGCAAGAAGAGAATGGATGTAAAGATTTGTGCAAACTAGAAACTGCCATACAAATGTTAGTTATTATGGTCATTTTTACTACAATTTTGTCTTGTTAAATTTTGGTCTGTAGATCAGCCCAGTTTTTATCAGAGTTGAAAAACAAATGGAAAAGTCTGCCCCATGGAGTTTGTAGGGAGGAAACATCAGTAGTCCAATTATGCATTATGCATATAATTAAGACTCAAGAGATCCAATGGATAACTGCAGAGATCTACAATTGCCCTCTTTAGACAGCTCAATGTGAACTTCCTGCTAGAAAGAAAGCCTTCCAAAGTCCTATGTAAATGAATGTGATAATAATAGGAGGATTGGCTGCTTGCTTGCTTCTCATTTCAGTTGGATAATTTGAATAAATTCTTTATACAAATGGTAACTGCTGTCATTTTGATAATACTCCAACTTGAAAAATTGGATTGGCAGAACCTTGCCAGCTCTGAGCAAATGGAGGTTGGCTAATGAAGGATCTGAAGGGCACCCTGGCATTATTAGTAGATAGAATCTTTTCTTGCTGGGAAAACTCTCCAACAGAGGCAAGCTTTGCCTGCTTTTCCTATTGCTATTATATTCAAAATTAATCAGGATTTTTTAAAAGTGCTATCGATCAATAAACTGATGAATGAATTGGAGCCTTCCACTTTCACCCACAGAACCCACACATTCAGTTTAATTTTTCTTCTTGTTTCTAATTCTTTTGCTTCTGATAAGACTAGCCCTTCACTCTTGCTATTCAGAATGCATAAATAATTATTTACATTTTTGACTTTTGCAAACATTCTATTTTTAAAACAATTATTATATTTAAAACAACATGATTGAGTACTTACTATACACATACACATCTTACTCAGATGTAATAGTGAGCATGACATATTTTCTGCTTCCAAGTGCACATCAATTTAGGGGAAAATATTGGAAAATGTATATCATAATTCAGTGAGATAAGTGCTAGAATAAAGGCACATGAAGGGGAGCAATTAACATTGCAAGAATGAAAGGATGGTAAAGTAAAACACGGTTCACAGAGGTGGTATTTAATCAGTCTTAAAAAAGATTTTGACATTTAGACAGGAGAAGGAACAATATTTTATCTCTCCTTTTGACTTGCAAGTTTCTCAAAATTATTGATTCTGCCATTTACAACTTTGTTTCTCTTAAATGTTTTGGAGTACCCCAAAACATCTTTTAAGTTAAACACGAATCTTGTTAAGGTGTTACTTTTCATTCTGTATTCATGCTCTTCCTGAATACGGTACAATCTGCATGGCTCATATTATTACAACAGTACTTTTAAAAGTTCTGGAAACATAATTTGTCTTCAATTTGTGCCCCTCCCCCACTTATTCTGCCGACCTGCATCACGCTTCACCATTTCTGCAGCTGGGGTTTGAATTCTGAATGTTGTCATTGTTACAGACATTAAGTCATATGAACAGCTGATTCAACTTGGCCCCTCGGAAGCTCCACTCCCTTCCGCACTTTGCAGATTTGCAGACGTGCTAGCATCCAGAATTCGCAAACTTAGAAGAGCTGGAATTGTCAGCCATCAGATATCATGCTGGCATCCAATATAATGTTCATCTTCTGTCAATGTATCCTTTCAGCTCTCAAGATTTATGCATATGTATGTAGTTTCTTTCTCTGAAGCTCTAAATCTGTTACAGGGAATGACTAGTATAATGCCTTAAAGATCAAGAAATAACAGATAATATAATTTTTTAAAAGTCAAAATAGGAGCCTGCACCGTGGCATAGCAGGTAAAGCTGCCGCCTGCAGTGCAGGAATCCCATATGAGTGCCGGTTCTAGTCCTGGCTGCTCATTTCCGATCCGGCTCTCTGCTATGGCCTGGGAAAGCAGTAGAAGGTGGCCCAAGTCTCTGCGCCTCTGCACCCACATGGGAGACTTGGAAGAAGCTCCTGGCTCCTGGCTTTGGATCGGCACAGCTCTGGCCATTGCAGCCAACTGGGGAGTGAACCAGCAGATGGAAAACCCCCACTCCCGCCTGCCCCCGCCTCTCCTTCTCTCCCTGCCTGTCCTCCTTTCTCTGTGTAACTCTGACTTTCAAATAAATAAATCTTTAAAAAAATTCATAATGCTT
The DNA here is from genome assembly GCF_033115175.1 of Lepus europaeus. Classification (NCBI taxonomy): domain Eukaryota; kingdom Metazoa; phylum Chordata; class Mammalia; order Lagomorpha; family Leporidae; genus Lepus; species Lepus europaeus. The sequence goes on from NC_084835.1 coordinate 82,212,630, forward strand.
GGAGTTTGGAGTTCCCAGAATTCATTTAGAAAGTGCCCAAGTAAAGAAAATTGCAAACCTGATCAATCTAGATGCCTTTCTGTGAGTAAAACAAATAGAAATGAAACAAAACCATAACAGCAATAGACAATACCAATGTTAGAAGTATTGGAGAAAGAGAAGGATTCCGAGCCCTTTAGGATGTAGAATCAATCATTTCCCTTTGTGCCATTACTATTGCTAGAGTCCTTTTCCAAATATACACTGGAGAAATTCTCTTTGGTTTAAGTCTAAGGTTATCATTTGCCAAGAGTACTCTTTTGCTGTTTCTTTTCTTTTCTTTTTTTTTTTTCTTGACAGGCAGTGTGGACAGTGAGAGAGAGAGAGACAGAGAGAAAGGTCTTCCTTTTTGCCGTTGGTTCACCCTCCAATGGCCGCCGCGGCTGGTGCGCTGCGGCTGGCGCACCGCGCTGATCCGATGGCAGGAGCCAGGTGCTTCTCCTGGTCTCCCATGGGGTGCAGGGCCCAAGCACTTGGGCCATCCTCCACTGCACTCCCTGGCCACAGCAGAGAGCTGGCCTGGAAGAGGGGCAACGGGGACAGAATCTGGCGCCCTGACTGGGACTAGAACCCAGTGTGCCGGCACCGCAAGGCGGAGGATTAGCCTGTTGAGCCACGGCGCCGGCTATCTTTTGCTGTTTCTTCTTATTTTTTTTTTTTTAAAGCTACTACTGTTCAAAGAATGTTACATCATTTTTAATTTGCTGCAAATTTTACTAGTGAGTCTGCTACTTCTATTTCTTCTCAGAAGCACACAGTCTGAATATTTTGAAGCTATTCTTTGCTATGTCCTTAATAGATCTTTATCTCATCAACAAAAGTGAAAATATATATAATATTCAACATCCAAATAGTCAACACCTCTGATTTTGAGCAAATCACCTATAACCTTATAATCCATAAGCTGTACACTGGAAAATTTTTTCATTAAATAAAAGTTAAAAAAAATGTACAGGAGACAAAGGATCTTGCAAATACTTTTTGACCTTATCATTCTGTGCTAGTGAGGTTTCTGGGGAGTGACACACAAACAAGGCCAACTTCAAAATAATAACATGGTATCTACATTCAAGCTGTAAATTTATAAAACCTGCTTTTTAACCACTTATATGGCTGTCTATCTGCCATCTATTCCAGATTTCCTATATGGCTTTGAGCACCACTGAGGATTAAGATTGTAGTATGATTATCTGTTGCGTGTGTATGTGTGTGTGGGTACTATGAACATACTTGAAACAAAGAAGTTAATCAAAAAGAAAGCAGAAAAGCCCTAATCTATATGGTTTCATTGCCAAAATCTATCAAAACTCTAAACAGTTAATATTAATACTTCACAAACTTTTCCAAAAAAATATAGAAGAGTAGAGACATGTCTTAACTCATTCCATGATGCCAGTGTTAACCTTGATAGCAAAACCTAACAGAGATCTCAAAGGAAAAGTACACATCAATATTTATTTTGAGTATAGACACAAAAATGCTAGACAAAATATTAGCAAACATATAAAAAAGCACATAGCAATATATAAAAAGAAGTCTATGCTTTGATCAATTAGCATTTATCCCAGGAATGCAAAATGATTTAATATCCAAAAGCTAATGCAATGAATCATATAATAAAGGATAAAAACCATATGAAAATCTCAATAGTACAGAAAAAACTTTTAATATTCAATACCTATTCCTGATACAAAGCACTGAACAAACTAAGAATATAAAGGAATTTCCTCAGTCTAATAAAAGAGACTTATAAACAATCCAAAGCAAACATCATACTTAATGTTGAAGACTAAATGTATTCCCCCTAAGATTAGAAACAAAGTAGCAATATTCACAACCATTACTCCTACTCAACATTTTATTGGAGGTTCAGCCCTGGGCAAGTAGGCAAGCAAAAGAAATAAATGGTGAGTGGATTTCAAAAGATATAACACTAATTCTATCTACAAATGACATTTTCTTGAATACACACACAAAAAATCTACTTGGAAGCTAGTAGAATTCATAATGTCCTCAGCAAGGTTGCAGCATAAATCATCAATCCATAAAAAAAATGGTATCACTATAAACTTCCAATAAAAATTGAAAATGAAAATAAGGAAAACATTCGATTTTTAATAACATCAAAACATTGAAATATTTACTGCTAAAATTGACAAAAGTAGTGCAAAGCTTCTGTTGTAAATAGTATAAGACAATTAAAAGATTTTTTAAGGATTGAATTAAATGGAAAAAAGCCCCTGTCCAGACTGATATTTCCTCAAAAGGTTAAACATAAAGATACCATATGTATAAGACAGCAATTCTAACCCCAGGTAGGTACTCAAGAGAACTGAAAACATGTGTACACAAAAACTTGTCCATAAATTTTTATAGCAATGTTATTCATAGTAACTCCAAAGTGGCAAAAATCTCAAGTGCCCATCATCGATGACTGGCTAAGCAGAATATGGAATATAACTACAGAATGGAATTTTTTGGCAATAAAAGGAATGGAGAATTGATACAGACTACAATGTAGATGAATCTTGAAAATATCATGCTATGTAAAAGAAGCCAGACATGAAAGAACACTTATTATGTGATTCATTGACAGGAAAGTCCAGAACAGGAGCATTTATGGAGGTAGAAAGTAGATAAGCAGTTGCTGGAGGTGAACTCTTATTTGTTCCATAGACACCAGGACTGTTGGATCAGTGGTTTAGAATGTGGCCTCTCGTACTGGAATGCCTGTGTTCAAATCCTGGCTCCTTCCCCTCATTACAGAGATTTGGGTAAGTCACTCAACCTCTCTGAACCTCAAAAATGGGATTTAATTATATCAGAAAGAAAAGAATTTTTGTCTAGGCATTATTTTTTAACGTGGGTTGTGCCAAATTCAGTTTTTAAAAAGCTTTTCCCCAGTTTCAGAGCATACTTTAGTGTTCTGTGTAAGGATTAGATGAAGACCACATTGAAACACTGTAAAATTAAATATATGGCGGTCATTGTTATTTGTGGATGTTAAATTAAGATAATCACTTAACAGAATGATGATTTTTTTTAAATCTAGAAAGCAAAGTTTGTTCATAAAACATTTAGCGAATACATACCTTTTGTGCTGATTTTATTATCTAGTGGTTAAGTTCTTAGTTAGAGGCTAGGGTTAAAGAACCTTCTTTCTGCCAAGGGCCATTGGATATTTATAACATCATTCACAGGCCATACAAAATTATCAACCCTAAAATTAGCCTGATATAGATTTATTGAATTTTGAGTCCTATATGTCGTTGCCCTGGCAGGGTCAGACCAAATGATTTCACAGTTCTCATGGGGCCCGAAGGCCAGGTGTTCCCCACACCTGCAAGATTTATAGGCTAATCATCTCATATTTATGTTCTCCTTTTTCTGTTCTTGAATTTGGTCTTTCCTGATCATTTGCTGTCCAAGTTACAAAAAAAAAAAAAAAACAGCTGAGAAGGATCACTGGCCTTTGTAAAGCTGAGCATATACCTAAATCTTCCATCTGAGGCAAATGCTTTAGAGCTGGGAGAAAACTGATGTAGACTAAAACTTAGTGATCTTGTCCTTAGACAACCTTTCATTCTAAAGCAGTCCAAAGAACCCCAGCATCTCAGAAGAGCTGTGGCTGAAGCAGGGAAGTTATGGGGGGGAAGCCATTGTAACCCATAAGCTGTACTTTGGAAATTTATATTCATTAAATAAAAGTTAAAAAAAACAAAACAGGTTTATGGTGGTGTAAAGGTAAGGGATTTCCAAGAGTGTGCTCTTATTTCACACTGATAACGTAATTGCTCCCAAAATATAATAGTCCACAAGCCTAGTTCAAATTTCAAATTCAAATTAGTGTTTGTTCCCAGGCATTTTTCAGTGGAAAAAGATATATATATATATATATCCATATATATATATATATATATATATATATATATACAAGACTATGGAGTTTTTGCTTGAATTTATTAATTTTGCATCTGTATCTACTTTGTTCCCTATGGAAAATTCAAGTTCTCTCTGACACCCACATAATTGTAAATTTCCTTCAAACCACAACGCAGACAGCAGTCACAAAATACTAATATAATCACTGAAAATAACATTTGGTTTTATCACTGACTTCAATGCTCATTAAGTCACATTATGATTTTTGAATCACCTGGAAAAGTTCATCACTATGGAGCTATGCCAACAACTCATTAAACAGCTGAATTTTATTTTATCGTTTTCTTTTCCTGTTTAGGAATTCTTTAAAAGTTTCACAATTATGTAAATTACACATTGTCCTGAATTTAAATTTAAAAAACAATGTATAAAAGCCAAGTATTTTCAGAGAATTCTACCTTCTTTCCCTGTTCCTTACACTGTTTTTCTCTACTTCCACCTCTAATGCTATTACTTTCTAAAAATTATGGTTTATATTTCCATTAATATAAATCCTTCTTTCTTGAATGGTAGCATTCTATAAGTACTTTCCACCACCATGAGATCACAGCATAAAAGTATACAAAGATCTTTCCAGTTACTTTTAATTTTTTTGAAAAGCAGAGAGGGACAGACAGACAGACAAAGAGAGATTTTACATATGCTAATTCACTTCCCCAATGCCAAAGAGTCCAGAACTCTATCTGAGTCTCCCAGGGCAGTGGCAGGTACCCACCTACTTGAGCCATCACCTGCCACCTCTCAGGGTACACATGAGCAGGAAGCTAGGATTGGAAGCAGAACCAGGACTCAAACCCAGGCACTCTGATATGGGATATGGATTTCCCAAGAGGTGTCCTAACTGCTGTGTTAACTGGTGCCCCCATCCTGCCCCACCCCACCCCAATCCACTACTTTTTATAGCTGCAGGTTATACTCTTCTCTGGAGCACTGTATCTTCATCAGTCAGTCATTCACTGATGGATATTTTCCTTGGTATCCATTTTTACACATTTGAAGTAACACTGCAAGAATACCATTGTGTGTATATCATTTGGTCTATTTTCCACTTGCCTTTGAGGCAGATTCCTCAATCTTTAGAAAGACTGCTGAGTCAAATTGTAGCTGCTTATTTTTAATTTTACCAGATTTTGTCCAATTCCACTTCACCTTTTTTCATTTCTGCAAACAATTCATGAAAGTACTTGCTTTCCCAGAATCTTGTTAGTCAAAAATTATTCTGTTGTATTTGGATTTTTTCTACTCTGTTGGGTAGATGCCACATTTCTTCTATTAAGAATGAATAAGGTTGAGCAGCTTTATAACATTTGCATGGCCCTTTCTGAGAATTGTGCATTGATATTTCTATCTTTTAAATTTTTTTTCAGTTGTGTTTCTTCTTTACTTTTAGAATCCTCCATGTTTGGCTTATAATCTTTTGTACTATAGATAGCTAAGCACTTTCCAGTTTAGCATTTATCTTTTTATTTCACTGGGTGTTTTTCAGAGTAGGTAAATGCTCTCTTTTGGGGAACAAGTTTTTAGCCTAGCCAGTGTGAGTGCCATTGTGAGTGCCACCTGACTCCAGCTTCCTGCCAATCTAGACCTTGGGGGCAGCAGTGATGGTTCAGGTAATCAAGTTCAAGGTAAACACCTTCTTGGGAGACATGGATAGAGTTCCCAGCTTCTGGCTGTAGTCTGGCCCAGTTCCAGCCATTGTGGCCATTAGGGGAGTAAACAATATGGGAGTTCTTTCTCTGTTTCTCTCTGCTTTTGGTGCTCTCCCTCTCTCTCTCTCTCTCTCTCTCTCTCACACACACACACACACATTCTCTCTGCCTCTAAAATTTAAAAAAAAAGGTTCTGTGATTTGGGTATATAATAAAATTTATTTCCCCTTGGCTTTAAGTATAGTTAGAACATTTTTTCTACAAACCTTGTTTTAAGAAATTCACACATGCATTTTTTTCCAAAGACAGATTTGATTTTATATTAAACATTAGACTCTGACTCATTTACAATTCATTCTGCTTATACAAGCCTAGAAAATTCCTAAAAGCTTACCAAGCATGAACTAGTACAAGCGGCTCCACTCCACCACTCATTGCAGATAGAAAGTGCCATTCTCATTGACAAAGTATTGGCTTGAGAGCCATGAGCTGCCTTTATGTGATGTTTAATTTTATATGTTTTTGGTTATGATTCATAACCAAACATGATTCATCAAGTCAGAGAAATCCCTGATGACTCAAAATTTTCAACTCAAAAACCTCTTTGAACATTGAGAAAATGTTTCACTATCCTTGACAAATAGTACATTATAGCTTTGGGGCAAATATATCACTCTTTGGGGAAAAAGTGCTATTCTTCTAGTTGAAGATTTCTTTTAGTATAAAACATCAGTTATTCAACTATATAACAATTCCAGTACTTTCAGGAACAACAAGAAACAGGGACCTAGATGTAGCAAGACAAACATGTGCTAAATAGTCTTGATTCTAGCAGATTGGAACTATTACATATTATCATATTTAGAGAATTCATCACCCCAAATGTACACAAAAATACAATCTACAGAAAGACTCACCACTACTGGAAGCATCATTTAGATTAAGCAGTCCCCCTCCTAGCCCTCTGTAACTATGGTAACTGTAGGTCCCGTTGCCATTGATGTACAACACCTCCTGTGAGCCTGGAGCAGCTGATGTCGAGTAAGTGGCCTGGGCTGCTTCAGGTTTACACTGTTTGTCGGCTGCAGCAGACTCATCCTGCAAAGACAGATAGCATCCCATTACTTGTCAAGTCACTGTGTGACTTCTCCTTCAACAGGACAATCTCAGTGTCATCCGCATGGCTGCATTACGTAAGAAAAAATATGCAGTGAGCATTAAGTAAGTACATATGTACTTGTTCAACAACTTGACTAAAAAGAAAAATAAAGAAAGGAAACTATCAATGTGGGCAGAACAGTTTACAATTTTGCATGGAATTTAAAATTACATGAAGTGAGTTACTTATAATAGCCAGGAGGAAAAGCTGCTGAAATACCCATTGCCAGAAGAATGAATAAAGAAAATATGAAATATTCATATGGTGGATATTATTTAGCCTTTAAATAAAAGGAAATCCTGTCATCTACTACAAAACAGATGTAACTTATGGACATTGTGCTAAATGAGATAAGCCAGTCACACACAGAAAATAAGTATTGATATGAGGTATCGTAAGTAGTTAAACTCGCAGAAATAGAAACTAGAATGATGGTTTGCAGGGCCTGGAGCCAGGGAAGTGGAGGATCATTCTGTGAATGTAGCGTTTTAGTCACAGTGGGTAGAGAACAGGTCTGAGGTACTACTGCACAATTAAGTTACATGTGGTTGACAACATGGTACTGTTGGGATAAGGAATTATATGTTGAATTTTTTAAAGAAGAAATTAGCTATGACTTAAAGGTTACATGAAGGAACATTAAACAGAATGCAGAGAGACATTTAGCCAAGCGTGGGTTTTTGCACCTTGTTGTTCTTCTTTTGGTTCCCTCCTCTCCTCTTCCCCTTTCCTTCCTCCTTTCCTTTCCTTTCCTTTCCTTTCCTTTCCTTTCCTTCCTCCTTTCCTTTCCTTTCCTTTCCTTTCCTTTCCTTTCCTTTCCTTTCCTTTCCTTTCCTTTCCTTTCCTTTCCTTTCCTTTCCTTTCCTTTCCTTTCCTTTCCTTCCTCCTTTCCTTTCCTTTCCTTTCCTTTCCTTTCCTTTCCTTTCCTTTCCTTTCCTTTCCTTTCCTTTCCTTTCCTTTCTTCTCTTTCTCTTTCTCTTTCTCTTTCTCTTTCTCTTTCTCTTTCTCTTTCTCTTTCTCTTTCTTCCTTCCTCCATTCCATCTCTCTCCTTCTTTTTTGATTTTATGGTTAAAAATTAGGAAAATTTATTGAGTTCCCTCTCCAAGGTAAGCCTATCACAGGCATTACAACAGCCTGGCAAAGGCGTTAATAAACACCCAGGCCTTTCAGCTTTTTGATTTTGGTCTTGTTTTTAAGCTGAACTGGTATCCTTAACATTCGCTTCAAACCACCCAACCATGTCAAGTTGTGAGAAAATAAAAAAAATCTTAATTTACAATGAATCATATATATTTCAGTGGTAAAAGATGAGTGAATTTTCCTTCAGCTGTTAGCTTACAAAGCGTAAAATAGTTATATTAGTTATATACAACCTCACATGCCTATACATTCTTTAAATTTTGTAATTTCTTCGTTTTTAACAAGAAAGAATTATAAACAATTTTCTAGTGAATTCTTAGGGGTGTTTTATTTTTCACAATCAGGAGGATTTTGCAGTTTTTAAATTTAGAGTATATGGTTAGTTGAAGAAGTAACATTTTTTGTGACTCCAACTCGTAAAGAAGAAGAAACATCCACTATTTTGCTGTATGGAAGGAGTAGTACTGTCATATTGAGAAGTATTCTCAGCTTTCACATTGTGAAAGCTTCGCTGTGACCATCAGCACCACAGTCATGACTGTGCTCTCCTTTCTTCAACTCTAACTGATCCATTCAACTCGGACCATAAACACACCAACTACAGGCTTTCACCTTTTCCTTTGCAGCAAGATTACAAAAGAAACAGCAAAAATTCTCAAATTAAATCAAAGCAAAACAGGAAAATAGGGAAGTTAAAAGGAAAACAGGGTATAAACTACAAATATTGAACTTTGATGAAAATTCATTTTCACAGCAATATGTCTTTACAAAACAACCACAAATGATAATTTTGAGATATACATCATACAAACATGAAATGACCTAAAACTGGAATATCTGACTGTAATTTAAACTCTTCCCATATAACCCTTAGACATCTATGAGAGTGTACACTATCGCCAACATTTCTCTTTTTTTTTTTTTTTGACAGGCAGAGTGGATAGTGAGAGAGAGAGACAGAGAGAAAGGTCTTCCTTTTTGCCGTTGGTTCACCCTCCAATGGCCATGCGGGTGCAGGGCCCAAGGACTTGGGCCATCCTCCACTGCCTTCCCAGGCCATAGCAGAGAGCTGGCCTGGAAGAGGGGCAACCGGGATAGAATCCGGAACGCCAACCAGGACTAGAACCCGGTGTGCCAGCACCGCAAGGCGGAGGATTAGCCTGTTAAGCCAGGGCGCTGGCGGCCAAAATTTCTCTTAGGAGAAACTGCCTGACAGTGGCCACTACATAGAATCAAATTCTGCTGGTACTGCTGGCTGTACTATTTATTGAGAAGTCAGCAAGTTCCAGTTGTATTACTATTTTTAATTCTAAAGTTACTCTTTGCTAGAAGAAAGTACTGAAAGCAGGTGTGTTATAGATTGTGGTTCTCTACAAAAAAGGATATTAGGCCTTCACCAAATTTACCTCTGTTAATAGGGATTTTTTTGAAAGCATGTTTGCATTTGATATGTAGGCAAACAATATATATGTTTGCTTTTGTACTTATTATTAACTTTTATATTACAGATATTTAGGGAGCCTAAGTAGCCTAAGACATTTAATGTGGTATTTCCAGAAATTTGTTGTTGCTTAAAGTATTTACCCTAATAAGCAGATATGAGGTGGACAACCACATTAACTACAGTGATCAATAACTATGGTATGGCAATGCAGCAACCATTAGAGTCTAATAAACTATCTTATACGTGCTATGTTATAATGACTGGGTGAATGGAAATGGTCAAATCTCAGATTACTGTACCTCAAACAGAATTCATCAATCTTTCACAAAGTTGAACAACAGTGTTTCCCATCTTGGAGTGCCAATCTTCCTACCTAGGGACAGAAATTTCTATGCAAAAAGCTCTGAAATCTGTAATTTTTTTAGTGCTCACACGTTGTTCCAAAAGTTTTAGAATTTGGAGCATTTCGGATTTTAGTTTTTAGGAATAAGGACGTCCAAGTGGTAAAATCTATGCAAATATTCCAAAATTCAAAAAAATCTGAAATATAAAACACCCCTGATCCCTATTGAATAAGAACTACTGAATGTGTGTGTGCATGCATATGTGTGTGTGCATTCTATATTTCTCTGTACTAGAATAGACATGTCATTTATTCATTCAGTGTAAGGATATTCCATGAGTACAGTTTGCCAAAAGATGGATAGATGTACCTGTAATGTTACATGGCTTGATATTTTTCATTCACACAACTTCTATTTCATATAAAGTAGCAAAGTTCAAACCAGTCGTCAAGGTACTGTAACACTTGTGAGGAAAGATTCAGTCTTCCTGAGATTCTCAGTGAGGACATCCAGTTAGGCTTTCACTCTTCTTTCTTCCTCTTTAACCAGACTAGTAACTCTGCCTGGCTCTCAATCTTACACTTGGAAAATCACCCATATAAAGCATTATGAAAACCACTGTGTTGCAAAGTAGTTTTCCTATAAAGACTTGTTAGCCATGGAAATTCTGAAAGGAGGCAGAATGTTCTACACTTCACAGCAATTTGGGAGTTCTTGAGAAAGGGCTGGCTTCAAATGGTTCCACCATTGGGGTATTGGAAATATCTTGGATAATATGCAAAAACTTGAACTTCTAGTTTTGGAAAAATAATGACTCTCAGAAACATACCATTCTATTTGCTGTTTGGAAAATAGCAATAAAATGCCCTTACAGATGAATTTCTTTTTGATGAATTAAAAGGGAGAAGCAACAAGGCATCATTGCAATGATTACTTTCAGTTTAATTTTTTGTATGGTAGACTTAATTTGTATTGTTAAATGTGATTTTTTAAAAAATTTGCCTCGATCTTTCTTTATTAAATGTTATTCCAAACCATAGTAACCACACAGAGTAGGCAGATAATTAATTCCATTAAAATCAAAACATTCTTTGTAGGGATTTATTTGTATTCAAACACAGATTTGCATTATTAATGTTTTTGGCAGTCCACCATTTGTTGAGAAATACAACAAATAAAACTTCTAATAAAATCTGGCCTGTAGTGTCTTTGGGCAAAGATTTAATATAAAATCTACCCAAGTTGTTATCTTCAGTGATTATTATTATCAGTTCCAAAGCAGGACAGTTTTTAGTGATATAAAAATAAATATCCCCAGTCATATTTTGCTTTTGTAAGCAACTTTTACTAATCATGAGTTCCCAAAGTATTCAAAGCTGATAGATGCCTCCTGGGTAGCAGTGAAGATTGTTCTCAAAAGAGCATAATATTCATATGTTACAAGGCTTCACATTTAGGCAATGAAATAAATTTTATTTATTAAAATAAAATATATATCCTATCAAAGTTTTCATTAGATATTTCATTTTATTAAATTTAATAAAATAAGACATGATCAATGATTAATGACAAATAGTGCACTAGAAAATACACAATTGTTTTGATTCAGATTTGTTCAATTAAAAATATAAAATGGATTAAAGAAACATTTATTCTTTTTTTAAAGATTTTATTTATTTATTTGACAGGCAGAGCTACAGACAGTGAGAAAGAGACAGAGAGACAGGTCTTCCTTCCATTGGTTCACTCCCCAAATGGCCGCTACAGTCAGAGCTGCGCTGATCTGAAGTCAGGAGCCAGGTGCTTCCTCCTGGTCTCCCACGCAGGTGCAGGGGCCCAAGCACTTGGGCCATCCTCTACTGCTATCCCAGGCCATAGCAGAGAGATGGACTGGAAGAGGAGCAACTAGGACTAGAACTGGTGTCCATATGGGATGCTGGCACCGCAGGTGGAGTATTAACACAGTGCCCCATGGCAACAGCCCCGAAACATTTATTTCTACTTCTGTAATTAGACTGATCAACAAGTGTGAGGGTTCTTCAAAATGTTTTTGGAAAAACAGAATAAAAGATGTTTATTTTGATGTAAAATTGTTTGAAATCCATACATAGGTTTTACATAATATGTACTTCCCATGAAATTTTTGGAGAATCCATATATGTATTATGTATATATATTATATATACATATATGTATGAAATATACATTTCATGAATCGAATAAGTGGATTTCTAAGAGTGTTGACATTTACCTATGCATGAGGGGCAAGATTGGGATGGTTTAGAGAGCAGATTTTGCCTCCAATTGACTTTGAGGAGACTGGGTTATGCTCTTATGTACTCTATCCGTAGAAACTCGAGAGAGACAAACTTGACTTTATCAACCTGATCTGGTACCAGGGTCACACAGTCTGAATGGTTAACTCACAGCAGACCCCTAAGGAATCTTTTGCTTGAATATATTGGATAGATAGGATTTTTTAAAAAATTAAACTTCATTTGTTATGCTTAATTTTTAGAATTTCAATGGTAGAGAGAGAGAGAGAGAGAGAGAGAGAGAGAGAGATTAAGCTCCCACCATTTTACTCCTCAAATGTCCACAACAGAGAGGGCTGGATTAGCCCAAAGCCAGAAGCTGGGAATTCAATCCAGTTCCCTGATGTGGGTGCCAGGAACCAGACTACTTGAGCCACCAGCACTGCCCCTCAGTGCCTGCACCAGTAAGTAGCTGGAGTCAGAAGCTGGAGCCAAGAAACATTCAGGCACTCTAATATGGAACACAAACTTCCCAACTGGCCACCTATTCAATATATATTGTACTTTCATCAACTCTTAACTGCTTCTAGAAAGATGACCAGATAATTCTAATAAAATTCATTTCTAGATTCAGTAATATACATACCTTATATCTGATTTTATTTATTTATTTAACTTTCATTTATTTTATATTTTTGCTGCAGTTTAGACTTTGCAAGGCAGTTTTGCATCAATATTGAATGATTGTTTTACATACAACATGTAGACATGGTCAGAGCAGGAACTAGTTATCTATATTTTCAAGGTAAAGAAACTTGAATACACCTCTTATATTTTTATTGCAGTTTAGACCTTGCAAGGCATTTCTGCATCAATATTGCATGATAGCTTTACAACATGTGATATGGTCAGAGCAGGAACCAGTGATCTATATTTTTAAGGTAAAGAACCTTGAATAGATCTCCCAAATAATCTTATCACTGCAAAATAGTAAGCACATGGATAATGCATGTCTCAATTTCCCTGAATTGTCTATGAGACTGTGATTGGATTTCTCCTGTCCCTACATATTCTTTGTAGTCTGTGACAGAGCATTTCGAAGTTATTGCTTTAAATTTCTCCTTTGCTCTGTTAGTAAAGATGTAGTGAAGGAGTGCAATTTATTTTATGTATAAGCTACTGGAAAATATCTCCAACTTCTGAGTTTCCCTTCCTCCATTTGAGAGTAAGTGTTCCAGAACTGAGTACATTACTAAGAGTTTCTAGAGAAATTCATAAAAGATCGGGCAGAGCCAGAACTCCCATTTAAAATGCTTTCCAGCTAAGAAAAAACCTGCTGTACTTAGAGTGAATGTGCCTATTCCTTGAGATGATAAGTGATTTTTGATGACATCAAGACGTTCACACACACACACACACACACTCACACACAGAGAGATAACAACATTTAGGAACTAATTTCTTTCACCAGTTAGGAGAATTTGCACATCAAATCCTCTACCTGTTGTCCATGGGCATGATTGGCACCAGTACAGAACTTTGTTCTGTGCAAATATGCTCCCAGACTCACTAAGTAACCTACAAGAAAAGACTAATAAGGAAAATCATGTGTTTACTAAACCTAATCACGAGCTTTGAAATAACTGAAAAGCCACATTTAACTTGTTTTTGATTTGAGAAACCAAAATTATGGTAGAATAGCTATTACCAGAGTTTTGTGAAACTCTTGGAAGAACAGGTCATTATTTTAAAACGTTTATTTGGAGGAAAATTGACGCACACACACATGCACATACTCACACTGTAAACAACAAAAGTTTGATTTCACAGGTGGAATGTAGTAAAATAGAAATAGAGGATGGAAGGATGATTACCACAGACTGAGGGTAGGAAGAGGATAATGAGGAATTTTGAGCAAAGGGTATACAGTTCAAGACAGATGAATAGCTTTTGAGATCTGTAACATAGCAGGTGGATTACAGTCAATAATAATGTATTATACATTTCAAAATAAGTAATGGAGTAAATTGCAAATGTCTCATAAAAGTTAGAGGTGAGTGAGGTAGTTGACATGTTAACTAGTTTGATTTAATGATTCATATTGTAAATTTATGAGGGGGTCTTCATAAAGTTCATGGAAAATGCATATTATGAAAAATGCATGGATTTCAATGTTTTTCATCAAAATAAATGTATCTTTTATTCCATTTTACTGAGAGCTTGATGAACTACTTTTGTATAGCAAAACATCATGTTATATCCCATAAATATATACAATTATGATTTGTCAATCAAAAATAGTATTGGTGATAAATTTGTCATTATTTATTTGAAAATAATTAAGGTTTGGGAACCATTAGCTTAAAGAAAATTAGAAAATAAGTGGGCACAAACTGATGAGGTCTTTGCTAATTATATACTGAATTGATCTTCTGTACATAAAGAGAATTGGAAATGAAAAAAAAAAAAAAAACAACCTGGTGTTAAAATGGAAATGGCATAGAAAATTAATTAATTTGAAAAAAAATTATGTAGGATCTCTGTCTTTAATGTGCTGTACATTGCTATTTAATGCTATAATTAGTAATCCAATGGTAGTTTATTCACTTTACGTTGCTCTGGGGACAAAATGTTGAAATCTTTACCTAATATATACTAAACTGATCTTCTGTATATAAAGAGAATTGAAAATGAATCTTTACATGAATGGAAGGGGAGAGGGAGCAGGAAAGGGGAGGGTTGCGGGCGGGAGGGAAGTTATGGGAGGGGGGAAGCCATTGTAACCCACAAGCTATACTTTGGAAATTTATATTCATTAAATAAAAGTTTAATAAAAAAAAAAAGAAAATAAGTGCTGTAGCAATAATCCCAAGTTCTTGACTGGTGAGAGGTCATCCAGGGCAGTACAAAGTCATTTGTGCTTTTTCCTGATGGAAACAAAGTTTGTGTAACCTCCCTCTCCCCCAGTCCTACCGACTGGGCACTCTCTCTCTGTCCCTTCCATTCTGATGGTTGCCCTGTCCCCAATAAAGCCTTATCACTCAAAAAAAAAAAAAAAATCTCTGTTTCTGTCTCTCCTTCTCTCTGTTTTTCAAGTAAAAAAATATTTTTTTTTTGACAGGCAGAGTTAGACAGTGAGAGAGAGAGAGAGAGAGATACAAAGAGAAAGGTCTTCCTTCCGTTGGTTCACCCCCCAAATGGCCGCTATGGCCGGCACGCTGCGCCAATCTGAAGCCAGGAGCCAGGTGCTTCCTCCTGGTCTCCCATGTGGGTGTAGGCGCCCAAGCACTTGGCCCATCCTCCACTGCCTTCCCAGGCCACAGCAGAGAGCTGGACTGGAAGAGGAGCAATGGGGACTAGAACCCGCCCCAATTGCTGGCACCACAGTTGGAGGATTGGCCTAGTGAGCTGCGGCGCCAGCCGTAAATAAATCTTTAAAAATAAAAGGATAAATATAACATTTTGTCACTTATCATTTGATCAAAATTTACCATTGATCAAAAATATGCATTAAGATGTCTTTTTCTAACATTCAATTTGAAGTTTGTTACTAGAACCAAAATTAAATTTTCAAAGAATTGCTGATTTGAGGCTCAAAATATAATTGTGTATACAAATCATTTGATCACTGATTTAATAATGTGTGTATCATTATTTTTCACTTCAGAAAAATCCTTCACCTTTTACAAAGCAATACTATATCAACATATTTAAGTTTTAATGCATTTTAGGAAGAAGAAAGGATTTTTACTAGTTATATAATCATAATACATTTCTTTTTCTTGACATTTCCTTTAATTTTTTCAAAAATGTACAGTTATAATAACTCAAAACATTACTGAAATAATCCTCTTCTTGACTAATGTGCTCTACTGACTTAAAAGAAAAACATCTTTGAGTGGGGATTTAGAAAAGTGGTTAAGTTCCTGCTTATTATCCCATATCAGAGCAAGTAGGTTCAAGTCCCAGTGCCATTTTCCACTTCAGCTTCCAGCCAAAGCACACCCTGGGAATCAGCAGGTTAGCTGGGTCCCTGCCACCCACGTGAGAGACACAAATTGAGCTCCAGCTTCCTGTGTCAATCTGGTGCGGGCTGGTGGTTGCTGACTTTTGTGGAGTGAACCAGCAGATGGGAGATCTCTCCTCCAACCCCAGTATCTCTGACTTTCAGTAAATAAAATAAATAATAATAAAACTTTCTTAAATTATCTCTATTAACCCACTTTAATACAAATCTTCTTTTGGTAAAATAGTTGCATTGCTCTACCTGGAAACTCTACAGTAGGCTTGCTTTCATTTATGATCTATACAGTGGTCACTGCCAAATTTTACTCCCAGTTTTAGCCATCCCTCTGAGATCCATGTCTGAATTTCCTGCTTTTTGGTTACCTCACATTTAACATTTGGATATCAAATTTGATGTTCTTTCCTCCAGATACTCCTTGTAAAATTTTTAACTGAAAAACAAAACAACACTTATTCTATCAATGTTTCTTGCTCCTGTTAATGCATCATGTAAAGAATTTTTTTCCTTCTCTTCTATGCTTTCCCTCAAATAACGCCCATGTCCAGTCACATCTCACTGGTGTCCAACTGAGAAATATCCATTATTGATGCATCCATTCAGAGAGTCATCATCGCTCATTTGGGCTATTACAACAACCTCTGAACTATCTTCACATTCTTGCCCACATTTCCTCAAGTTTATCTTTCTGCATTTACCATGTCAACTTCTCTTTAAAAACTTTAGAGATTTCATTCTTCGTGGAGAACAAAACCCAAAGCTCCTGGCAAGCAAAACTCTTTATATTTGAGGACAATCTTGCCAGCTGTATTTTCTGTCACTTTTCTTTAAACACAGTATATTCTAGTCATACCATATTCTGAAAGAAAGCTTAAATGTCACATTCTGGGCCACTGAAATTCATCACTACATAGAAGGTTTTTCATAATTACTGTATGTGTTGTATCCCATTACTTTGGTTTGTCATATAATGTTTAATCTTATTTCCAAAAATTTTATGTGTACGTATAAATGTGTATGTACACACATATAGTTGAATAATAATGTACATTTCAACTTAAAGGTTGTTAGCACTTTTTTACATTTGTATGGAACTCAAAACTGTTAGGTACATAAAGTTGACTTAGATACAGTTTCATCAATGTGAAGAAAGGTGCTGGTGTTGTGACACAGTAGGTTAAGCCGTTACCTGCATTACTAGCATCCCCTACTGGAGTGCCAGTTCAAGTCCTGGCTGCTCTACTTCCAATCCAGCTTTGTGGAAAATGGTCCAAGTGCTTGGGCCCCTTCCACCCATGTGAGAGACCAGGTTGAAGTTCCTGGCTCTTGGCTTTGACCTGGCCCAGTCCTGGCTGTTGCAGTCATTTGGGAGTGAACCAGCAGACAGAAGATCTTTCTTTTAGTTTCTTCCTCACTTTTTCTGTAGCTCTACCTTTCAAATAAATAAATCATTAAAAATAGATAATTTGAAATGAATAAATTTTAAAAAATGTATAAAAGAATTATACTACTACTAAATTAAGATAAATTCCCAACTAATAGAAAATATTGTTCTTCCTAAATCTGAGTCTAATCTCTTCCATACATCCTCATGGAGAAAAGCAGGGCCTATTTATTGGAAATTAGCTTATATCTTCTGTATACAATTACCTTTATGAGAAAAGCAAGAAAACAAACAGGGAATAAATGATATTCTAAGAAAGAACAAAAACTTCAATTGCATAGAAAATATTCTTTAGTTCTCATGTTGCTAACAAAAGACCTTGAATTCAATATCCTACTAAAGATGGAAGAAAAACTGGAAAGAGTGTCAACACTATTGTAAATTTAACAATTAGAAATGTCTCCCAAAGGATGATATTTAGAGTTGATTAACTATAAAATATTATACCTATAATAAAAATTCAGAACAAATCTCTTTGTGTTAAACTTTTTTTTTTTTTCTTAAAGATTTATTTACTTGAAAGGCAGAATGAAAGAGAGATGGAAAAACAGATCTTTCAATGTCTGGGTCACTCCCCAAACACAAAGGCAAGAATTTGCTGCTGCAACCAGCAGGGGCCCAGGTATTTGGTTCATCTTCAGCTGCCCTTCCAGACATATTAACAGGGAACTGGATTAGAAGCAGAGAAGCTGAGACTTGAATCACTACTCCAACATGTGATGTGACAGCCTGACCCACTGTGCCACAGTGGTTAATGCCAGTCCCTATTGTTAAACTTCGAAAAGCACAATGAAGTCTGTAGCATTTTTTCCTTTTTTTTTTTTTTTTTTTCACAGCAGCTAACCATTATGTGTGATGTAAAAATCCTAACATGGAGATGGCCGAAGATCAAGGCTAACACCTGCACAGTGTCCATCTAGAGTTTGACTTGACACTGGGCAGGGCAAGGAGTGCATGATTTTATAACTGTTAAATACATAAAGTGGCTATTTTAAAGGAATTAAATTCATTTAGGATTCTACTTTTGCAATAAGGCTAAATATTTATTTTATTTTGCATAAATATGTTAGTATCTATGTATTATTTGTCAATGCTAAAATAAGCTCATCAATACTAACGCTGCTTTGATTGTAACATTTTCATTCAAATCAAATAAAAACAACACATGTCACTTTAAAGGATAAATTAAGAAAACAAACTTTCTTTTCATGTTCTTAAATATAAGCTTTCCCAGATTACAAAATGAGGCTATAATTTATGTTAAAACTATATGAGCATAAGTCAACAAAACTGGTGCCAAGTACACTAAAAGTGCTGTCTTGAATTAAATTTACTTATCGCAGAAATCAGTTAACAAATTTTCTAAGTATGATTCTGGGAATTCTCATTAATGGCTTAAGAAAATTAGGCTCAACTTGGAGGAGAAATTTGAAAAATGCAGTTAAAGTTTTCAAAACCAAACTAGCATGGTAGAAATCTTTCATCTTGAGACACCTATTTTTGGGCAAGTAAAAAATGTGGCTAACGATGCTGTTTCAACACTGAAGTTGAGGGGTAACCATTGATGGGTTCAAAATTAGAAACAGGTGTGCCAACATGGTTGCAGGAACAGAATGGAAAACAATCCCTTCCTAATGTCACTCCACGTAATGGATTTCTTCATAGTTACTTTTGATGTACATTATGTTCAATCATACAGCAAACGTAATTGTATCTGCATAGTGTACTTTGAAAGCCCTATGTAATTGAAATCTTAATTCCTACATGTTGGAATAAAAGCTTCAGGTTATTATAACTCAATTTAAACTGAGTGTAAAAATTACCCATTCATTTTGATATTTCAAGTATATGAATTATATGATACTCAAATGAAGGTAAATAGAAAAGTCATCCATATGGTGATTTCTGAATCACTGAGTGATAATTCTTTTACATTAATGTGAAATTAAATTTTAAAAGGAACATGTGTGAGAAAACATGAAATGATCTAAAAACAAAAAAGTCTAGTGATGAAGGTAAAGCACATTGCTTAACCTGAATGAATGTAGGTGTTATGCACCTAATGAAATACCATGCCCATTGTTAATGTTCACTTCCTTAATATTACTATTTCTGTTCTTTATATTTCAGTGAAATGTTTTGGTCTATCAATCATACTGACTGTGTAAATAGGGCATATAGTTAGTAAAGAAAGATAAGTACTGGTATATTTCTTCATATAGCTGACATAAAACTTATAATTTTGGCCGGCGCCGCGGCTCACTAGGCTAATCCTCCGCTTTGCGGCGCCGGCACACCGGGTTCTAGTCCCGGTCGGGGCACTGATCCTGTCTCGGTTGCCCCTCTTCCAGGCCAGCTCTCTGCTGTGGCCAGGGAGTGCAATGGAGGATGGCCCAAGTCCTTGGGCCCTGCACCCCATGGGAGACCAGGATAAGCCCCTGGCTCCTGCCATCGGATCAGCGCGGTGCGCCGGCCGCAGCGTGCCTACAGCAGCAGCCATTGGAAGGTGAACCAACGGCAAAGGAAGACCTTTCTCAATATCTCTCTCTCACTGTCCACTCTGCCTGTCCAAAAAAAAAAAACAAAACAAAACAAAAAAAACTTATAATTTTATTTCCATTTACAATGAAAAACTATTTAAGAATTTCTTAAGCATTTAGGCATTTTCTATTATAACTTCTCTAAAATACACACATGTAAACCTATAAATGTTCTTGAAAACTAACTGAATTTGGAAAGTCATGGTTTATTTCCCTTAAATACTGGATTATGTTACTCTACCTAAAGTGAATTTTGGTAGGAATCGCATAATAAACTTCTCTTTTCCACCGATTCTGATTCCCTAGGAGTATTCTAATTCCTATGTGTACTTTTTCCTACAAAACCTCATTTGTATTGTGACTTCATCTGCTATCTTTATATCAAGGATATATAAATCTAAATCTACAATTTAGAGACTTTTTCCAGATCCACATTTTTAACCATCTACTAGACATAACTACTTGCAGACACCATGGGGGCTTCCTAGTTAGTCTGCCCCAAATGTGTACTTTTTATCTTGTCCCTCTTGCTTATCCAGCCATAACTTTTTCTGCTTTCTGCATTCTTGATCTTGGCTAATGAGGCCTTCATCTGTCCAGTCTCCTGCACTAGAGATCCATACCATACTCAACAGTACCCCAAAGCTACAACCTCGGAGAAAATCTTATGTATCTAATTTTATTTATGCATGACCACGTTAAACAGCATTCCATTCAATGCCTTTTATTTACTAGGCTGGAAGCTCAACTAGGTAAAATAGGACCCCCCACCTTCATGGGACCTAGGCATACGGGGCAGGCTATGCAACAGAAAGAAATGAGATATGTAATGTAAAAAACAACTCCAGAAATCTATCCATTTCTTCTAGGTTTCCCGGTTTGTTGGCATACAGCTTTTTGTAGTAATTGCTGATGATTCTTTTTATTTCTTTGGTTTCTGTTGTTACATTTCCTTTTTCATCTCTAATTTTATAAATCTGGGTCTTCTCTCTCCTTTTTTGGTTAGTTGGGCCAATGGTATGTCAATTTTGTTTAGTTTTGCAAAAAAACAGCTCTTCCTTTTGCTGATCTTTCATATTTTTTGTTTCAATATTGTTTATTTCTTCTCTAATTTTAATTATTTCTTTTCTCTGACTAGTTTTGGGTTTGGTTTGCTGTTGTTTTTCTAGATCCTTGAGATACATTTTAGCTCATTTACTTGGTGCCTTTCAAATTTCTTGATGTAGGCACCAATTGCTATAAATTTTCCTCTTAACACTGCTTTTGTCTACCCCATATGTTTTGATATGTTGTGTTGTTGTTTTCATTTGTTTCCAGGAATTTTTTTATTTCTCTTTTGATTTCTTCAATGACCCGCTATTCACTCAGAAACGTGTTGTTAAATCTCCATGTGTTTGCATATGTTCTAGAGATTCCTGAGTTGCTGACTTCCAGCTTCAGTCCATTGTGGTCCAAGAAGATGCATGATATGATTTCGATTTTTTGAATTTGCTGAGACATGCTTTATTGCCTAGTATGTGGTCAATCCTAGAGAAAGTTCCATGTACTGGTGAGAAGAATGTGTATTCTGCAACTGTAGGATGGAAAATTCTGTACATTTCTGTTAGGTCCATTTGGTCTACAGTGTTGACTAACTCTGTTGTTTCCTTGCTAATTTTCTGTCTGGTTGATCTGTCCATTGCTGAGCATGGGTATGAAGCCCCTTGGAATACTTTTCATGGGGTAAAAATCTACTAGCTGTCCCAGCAATTAGTAGTTTTCCCAGGCATGTCTCTCTTCCAAAGGCTGTTTTTAAAGCGTGTTATTGAGTGTCATCCTTTCAATCCCTTTGCACCTTGAATGTCTCTTCTCAGATCCAATTTAACTAGGCATAGAAATTTCTTCAGAATTTCACAGATACTGTTCTCATATTTTATAATTTTTAAAAATATTTATTATTTATTTATTTGAAAGGCAGAGTTACAGAGAGAGGAGAGAGAGAGAGAGAGAGAGAGAGAGAGATGTTCCACTTGCTGATTCATTCCCCAAATATCCTCAATGGCCAGTGCTGGGCCAGGTTGAAGCCAGGAGCCTAAAACTTCATTCAGGTCTCCCATAAGGGTGGCAAGGGCCCAACCATTTGTTCCATCTTCCACTGCTTTCCCAGGTAGGTTAGCAGGGAGCTTAATCAAAAGTGGAGCTGTTGGGAACTGGTGCTCATATGGGATGACTGTGTCACAAGTGGCGCCGTAACCTGTGATGCTACAATGGTGGCCCCTATATTTTAGGCGGCGGGCAGAGGCAAGGGTAGGTTTACTGCTGGCCGGCATCCTTTGGCTTTGTTCTTTGTGGCCTCCTCAATCCTCCAGAATGCTAAAAATTTTCTCTGTGTGTTCTCAAACTCATGACAATGTGATTAACATGGATCTCTTTTGCATTTACTATTCTGATAAATGAATGACCTCTTTCATTCTAATAATGCATGTTCTTCAGTTCTGAAACTTTTTCTCTCTCAATAATTTCTTCTTTATTTTCACTTTTTCTAACTCTTATTAGCTAGATGTTGGCTCTCCGAACTTGACCCTCTACGTTTTAGTTTATCTTTCTGTTTTATTTTCTATTCTTTGTCTAAACCTTTTACAGTTTCTGAGTTAACAAATAATTTTCCAATACCTTAAAATATTTGAATTATCATATACATGCTTTTATATTCTAAAAGTTCTTTGTTTATTGTTCTTTTATATGGATTCATTTCTTATTTCAACAATGAAATACCATTTATCTTTATCTCCCTGAGGACATGCACTATATTCTGCTTAATATGTCCACCTGATCTTTGTGTTGTTTGTGGTATTTGAGGCCTGAATCTACAGATTGTTTTTGCCCTTTCTGGCTCCTCAATTCTTGAGAGAAGAATTCTAGTCCCTTTAACAGAAGACATAACTAGGTTGTCTATTCTTGGAGCTAAAAATTGAAAATTGCCTGCAGCAGAGGTGAACAGCCTTCAGCTAGAAGAATTTAGTTTATTCTGTCCATTTCCAGTATATAGTTCCTGCTACCAGTCCCCATCATCTGGCTTCAGAGCTCTTTTGCCTCTATTTCTCTATAGAATAAACCCTCCTGCCCCCATCTCCTACATGGGCAGCAGAAATGCAGCATTGGGGAGGGGACCTAGATCTAAAAACTTACATATGCTTTGAGTCAGTTCTGTTTCCATGTTAAGCCTATTTTCTATTAAAACTTGCAGGGTCTAAGGGAGTAAATGGCTTCTTGGTGGTATTTGGTGGCCAGTTGGAGGGTGGGTTTCCCTTTTCCAAACATTAGTTGGAATCTCTCATCATATCCTAAATACTTCCTTATTTTCTTATCGCCTTGTAGATCTAAATATTTCATATTCATTTACAAATATTTCAAGGGTATTTCAGAATGGAGCATTGATAAATGCAAAGATTCAAACTTTCATGTCCCAAACACATGTACATTATACATATATTAGATTAGGTAAATTCCAAGGAGTGGGATGGCTGAGATTAGATTTTGGATTCTTATAGGATTAACTTTGTAATAGGTTTAGGTTTGGGATAGCTACATTAAGGGCCCCCTGTTATTTCAGATACCTGACATGTGAAATAATTTTAATATATGAGATGAAAAATTGTATCTGAAAATTCTGACAGATAGAGATAATCTAAAATACGTAAATGGGGATGGGTGTTTGGTCCAGTGGTTAACATGCCACTTGAGATGCCTGTATCCTATATTGGTTTCAGACCTGGCTCTGTTTCTGGTTCTAGCTTCCCACTAATGTATGCTGTGAGAGGCAGCAGGTGATGATAGGTCAACAATGTGGGTCCTTGCCACCCATGTGGGAAACCTTGATTGAGTTCCTGGCTCTTGGCATTAGTCTTGCCCAGTTCTGGCTGTTGTGGGCATTTGAGGAGAAAACAGCTAAAAGGCCCATGTTTCTCTCTTTCTTCCTCCCTCTCCCTCCCTCTCATTCTCTCTTCCTTCCTTCCTTTTTCCCTCCTTGCCTCCCACTCTCAAATAAAATGAAAGTAAATAAATAAAAAAATAAAATACGCAAACAGAAAGATTTTTTTCTATCATACTAGCAGTGTAAGTCATTAAAGATTACAAACTAAATATTTTAAAACTGTTTAAAAAGAAAAATTCATGCTAAACTCACCTCATTTTCTTTGTGATAGGACTATTAAAAAGGTGGATCATGGTGATTTTCTAGATGTAGAACAAAGCATTTGGTAAAGAAAAAGAAGTATGTGCTAAAATATGGCACCATTAGAATGGCTCATATTTTAAACAATGACCACATCCAAACACTGATGAGTGAACTGATACAAATTGCAGGAAGGGCTTTAGACCACAGGACTAAGCCCTAATCCTCGTGCTATGCAATATTTAAATCAATGAGACAGATAAGTATCTTGATAGAATATTGAACACTTGGGTGGTAACAAGGAATGTGAAGAAGGAAGGGGGAGACTAAACAACATCAATAACATTTTCACAACTATAAATTTGTGAGTCATCACATTACGGGCAGAATTTAAAGCTACGGGACTATGAGAGAAAAGAAAAGAGATCCAAGGATTGCACCATGCACTGGAGCACATCTATGTTTTAGAATTAAAAGATAAGGAGGAGGGGGGCCAGCATTGCAGCCCAGGGGACTAAGCTGCCACCTATAATGCCAGCATTCTGTACTGGAGCACTGGTTGGAGTTCTGGTTGTTTTGCTTCTGATCCAGATGCCTGCTAATGTGCCTAGAAAAGCAACAGATGACAGCCCAAGTGCTTGGGCCCTTGCCACCTACATGGGAGACCCAGATGGTGTTCTTGACTTGTTTGCTTTGGACTGGACCAACCCTGGCCATTCAACCATTTGATCATTTGGGAGGTGAACCAGTGGATGGACAATCACTGTCACTGTCACTTTCTCATTCGCCCTTTTAAATATTTTTTTTAACAAAAGCACAAGGAGGATCACACATAGAAGACAGAAGGAACTGTTAGAAAGGAGAATCAGTGTGTTATCCTACAAGTCAATGGCATCATAAATTCTAAAGGACAAAGCAATCAGCCATGCCACATACTCCTGATAGTAGCATGAGAACTGGCAACAAGAGCACTGGATTTAGAAATGGGGGAGGTATTGGAGATCTTGAAGGGGGCAGCTCTGGATGTGTACAGGGCACAGAGACCCCATTGTATCTGAGACAGGATATTAGAACGCTTTTACAGAACCCTTTATGAAGGGAGGGAGAAACAAGGGAACTGAAGAAAGAAGGAAAGGGTATTTGCCTTTTGGTTTGTTTTCTTTTGGTTGTCTGTTGGGAGGTGGGTGAGTAGAAATACCATTTATGTGTGCTGGTGGGAAGAATCCAGTATAAAGATGAAAAAAAAAAATGGTAACAGAGAGGAGAGTGAGGATTGCTGAAGTGCGTGAGAGATAGTGGAATGTAATACATGGGGAGAGGGACTGGTCTGCTAGGAGCATGAAGAGTTCATTTTTGCTAATAGCAGAGAAGCTGAGCTGTATGGCATACAAGAATGAATCTAAGGATACAGAAGACTGTCTTATGAAAGAGAAGACAGACTCATTCTGTGTCATGAGATATGGCAGAATATAGCAAAAGTTATGTATACAGGGCAATAGAGTCAGGCTCTATTAAATAAATATATTCCATTCCATATATTAAATAAAGATATTCCATTGAAGGAAGTTGGAATTACCAGGACCCTTACTGAAAAGGAATAAGCTCGCTTTTCTGGGAACTGGGGAAGAAAGCCAATTTCTTTCTAGTGCTTCCTCTGAGTAGTACATAGGGTAAGATGCCATGTATATATGATGTCAGTTCTCCCAAAGATTCTATGAGATACAAACCATTCCCAAGTTGCAGGCGAGGAATCAAACCCAAAGGAATCAACATTTTTCAAGGTTTATCAAGCAGAGAATAAAACAGGGCTAGAGGAGAGAGTCCAAATGACAACCAAAATTGTTGTATTTCCTTTACACCACAAAGCTTTACAATAGCAAGTGGCTAAATTTTGAGCAAGTAGGGAGAGAGCAATAGAGAAAAATCTTTTCAATTTCTTAAAATGCTATGCTTCTCTTTTCTGACTGTCTCCACCCCATTCATTAGAATGGCTCTCTATTTTTCAAGAGTTCTCTACAAGCTCTGTCTTGCTTCACTACCTACTGTTCCCTATCCACATGCTTTCATCCCTCCAAAGATGAGGCACACCTAGCAGGAAGACCTTAGTGCTATTCTTAGCTTTATGGCTGTCCCAGAATCCTAATATTTATTAAACTGAATGAAGATGACAGGCAGGTAGCTGTTTTTCAGGCTCTAGGGCTACAGTTCTGGCCTTTCTCCATCAGGGACCAGCTGCTCACCAGGGATTGTCTTTATCAGGCTCACTCTGTCAAGGACTGCTGGGTATTCTTTCCTAGTTGGCAAAGCTACATTGAAGGAAAATTATATCCAAAGTAGATCTTACCAAGTCAGTGAGCCACAAGTACCAATTAATTTTGTCATGCATGGAAGCAAAAGGCCAAAAGGGAAAATGGTTAGCTGCAGAATTTTAATATCCAATGCTATTTATTTCATTTAAAACTACATGCCACTATAATTAGAAAATATAAGATTTTTACATGTTTTTCAATAAGCAAATATAAGTATAATGGATACTAACTATTAATATTCTTTAGGTATGCCTACTACTAAATGTATCTATTCCTAGATATAACTTCAGATGTTTATAGGCCAACATTCAAACTTTTTTAATCTTTTAAAGTTTGCCATCTGCCCTAAACTATAACTTCAAGCACAAACATCATACAATTATTGAAGATGAGGTGCTTTTATTCTAAAATAGCCTTTAAAATAAAATAAAGCAAAGTGAAAAATAATGTAACTGCATGAGAAATATTTTCATGGATTCAGCATTATCTTGACTTCAAAACTTTCCTTTGATGGGATTTGTTCTGTTTATTTTAACCCAGGCTCTGTGCAGGAGCCTGGATTTGCTGATAAGCATTTTTTTTTTCACTTTAGTACACAAATCAGAAAGGTGATTAATAATTTTAATTTGCAGCCTAAGTTATGCAAATGAACTACAACTTTAATTCGATCTCCTTTGCCTTTTATAAGCTCTTGCAAAGTAAAGAAGAGGGTACACACCAGTGGACAGCATGCAAGAATCCTGCATTTCTGGTCAGCAGCTCAGCCAGCATTGCAGTATGGGCACAGTTCCAACTGTACTGCAGAATCCATATAATTGGGTTGTGTTAATTTCCAATGCCCTTTGAATATTGGAATGTAAAATGCTGCAGATTATACAGCAATAACAGTCAATAAGATCATCTTGAATTCTCTAAGAACAAAGTTAAAAATAAGGACTTGCTTCTGAGAATCATGCTCTTGGTTTATTATTGATGGCTTCCTTTTCCTTACCAGGCGCTCTCATTTCTTCCTCAACTACTTTGAATGTATTTTATGGCATAAGGGCCTTTTATTAAAAAAAAAAAAGATATTTGTTTTATTTATTTGAATGGCAGAGCTGGAGAGAGAGGGAGAGAGTAAGAGAGGGAGGAAGGGAGAGAGGGCGAGAGACAGAGAGGGAGAGAGGGAGAGAGAGAGTATCTTCCATCCACTGGTTTACTCCCCAAATGGCCACAATGACCAAGGCTGGGCCAGACAGAAGCCAGGAGCCAGGAGCTTCTTCAAGGTCTCCACGTGAGTATAGGGGCCCAAACACTTGGGGCATATTCTGTTGCTTTCTCAGGGGCATTAGCAGGGAGCTGGATCAGAAGTGGAGAAGCTAGGACGCAAACTGGTGCCCATATGGGATGCCAGAACTGCAGGTGGTGGCTTTACTTGCCACAATACTGGCTCTGGCCTATGGGTTTTCAGGACACTTTAACTTAGGCACTCTTTATTTAATTGATTTTATTTTGTTGTTGTTGTTTTATATTCTAGCATAGGCATTCTGATTCAAATTCTTCAGCAAGACATATATTTACCATGGCCAGATATAAATTAAGTGCTTTCTATTTGGTGAGCCAAAGGATTCTCTCTCCTGTCTATCTGTCAGGGGTAAGAGGCAGCTCAGTTTCAAAATGAATCCCAACAGACCCATGCCAAGAGAGCAAGAGAAACAGGCATGTGCTCCTGAATTCACTAATTTAGAAATTCTACTCAGTTATTTCCATTTTATGTTCTGTAAAGTTGTTTGTCTCAAGTAGCTCCCTGAAATCCCATAAAAAGTTAGGATTTGAAAAACCAAACCTAAATTCAGTGGTTGGTTGAGATGTCCACAATTCAGCATGAATTTGACTTATATTCTTACTGATATGTATTCAAATACAATCACGTACTCTTCCTATACTCTGATAAAAATATTATGTGTTATATATAAAATATCAAGTATCCTTTTCAAAGACAAAATCACACATTCTTCCATGCTAAAGTCTAGAAAAGAGAAGTGTCACATTTAAAGATTATTATTATTTCTATTCTTTTATCAAAATTTTATTCTTCTGCTGTGGACATATGTAGAGGATTTAGTATCTGTGTCTTTGTGGAAGCTGTAGTGGGTAAAATTTCTGAAGACTGTATTATGTATCATCCTAATTTTCTTTAAAAGATTATTAAGGCTGTAATTTTTGAAGCAAAAATACCAGCATACACATTTGAGTAGTAAAACACTTGGCTAGTACTTGGGGAATATAAAGTCCTGGCAAAACTCAAGTGCCTCTAGGAACCAGGCAAGAATGATGATATCTGGGAATAGGACAATGGAGACAACACTAAGGCTGGGGGCACATGCCCGTTGAAAAGCATGCAAATGTAAAACATTTTACAGCAATGTTCAGGCAAATAAAACACTTCTGTGGACTGCCCTCCACCCCGACTTGCTACCATCCCTATATACCTTTGCTATAGATAGGTTTAATGTGTGAGAAATGAATTATTTAATTTTTTTTCACTTTCATCTGTTTGCTTTTATAGAATCCGGGAGCAGAGTTTATCTAGACTCTTTAAAGTTATCATTTGCTGCAAATCAAAAGTAGATTTATTTATTCCTGTAAGTACTTGTAAGACCACATGAATGTAATTCATCCTCGGGTTGGACCCTGTGGTCATAGAAACAGCACAGCTTCTGTGCACTACAATAGGATCTCTTGAGTCATTAGATATAAAAACATCCACAATGTTTATTTCACATCTAAGGTTCTATGAACAAGGGACCCTGCATGTGAAAAGACAAGGACAAAAGCACTTTCTTCTTCCTGAGCAAGGAGCTGGGCTAGCAATGGAGGGAAGAGATCTGAAGCCAGGAAGTTGTGGTATGTGTTCATCCCCTCACCTTGTAAGGGGCAAATCTGGGCTGTGCATGGGCAGCTCCATGCTAGGACACACAGAACTTTTCAGAAACCCCGCCTTGAGCGGTCGCCCCTGTAATTAATAAATCACTGCGTGTTTTCTATAGTGCTTTCATAGTCACAAAAAAGCAATAAGGTAAACAAACAAAAGGCATACTGGTTAATTCAGTTAGATTTTAGCAGAAGATATACATTTAAAGCTTTTTCAGCATTTTACAGCTAATGAATGAACAGTACTTTACAAGAATCAATTCATTAGTAATCCCATCACTTTGAAGTTCTTTATTAGCAGTCTAATTATAGTCAGTTCCAATTATGGAAAATGTGCAGGGTATGTACCAATGAAACATGGTTTCTCTAAGAGCTTTGTCTTGAAAGCAGAACAAGCCATTTTAAATCGATAAATATTGTCATCTTTTATTTAATATTTATTATTATTGTAACTTTCTGAAATATTCAGGAACATTAAGATTTTATGTAAAGGGGCTGGCATTGAGACATAGCAGGCTACGTCACTGGTGGCAATGCTGGCATCCCATATTAGAGTGCCAGGTTGAGTGCTGGCTACACTGTTCCCATGCCACTTTCTGCTAATGTGCCTGGGAAGGCAGCAAAATATGGCTCGAATATTTGGGTTCCTGCCACCAATGTGGGAGACCAGCATAGGATTCCAGCTCCTGCCTTCACCCTGGCTCAAACATGGCTGTTGGGGTCATTTAGGGAGTGAACCAGAAGATGGAGAATCTCTTCCTCTCTGTCTCTCTCTCAGTGCCACTCTGACTTTCAAATAAATAAAAATATCTTTTGAAAGAAAGAATAGAATGTATGGGTATGTTTATGAGCACATCTGTCTGTGTGTGTGTATACGTGTGTGTAAGAAACACTTTTTATCTATTGGACTGTAACAACGTAGTGGGTATACATATACACATGCAAAATGTACATTATGAAAAATCTCTGAAAGGATTTCATAATTTTGGGCATCAAAATATACTTTAATTTTCCATGATTTTTTGAGGTACCTTATATTTGCTTCACTGATGAAAGGTCCAAGCATCTATGAGCTATTATTCCCTTTTTAACAAATTCTTATTTCAATGTTTGCACTCTCCATATCTAACACTTACTTCAAGAGAAGCAAAACCCCTGCATCTAATGCAAGTCCAGATTGAAAAGCTACCTGTCTGCCAAAGGGATAAACTCGAACCCAGAGCTAACAAAAGAAATATCTAGGAAATACCCACTAATGGGACCATGGATTTGAGGAGACATGGTGAGGTATGAAAAGCATTTAGAGGAGCAGAGAGGGAAGGAAAAGCCCACTGAGGCCCGGAGCCTGGAGCTCCTGGCCTGGCTCTAAGCTGCGCCCAGTCTCACTGGCAAATTAATCTCCAAGGAAGGAAGACAGAATGCAGTTTCCAGCTGATACCTAATGGGCCACCAGGACCCAGTGTCTAGTCAGGGAGTCCTTGAAAAATGCCAGAGAGTGGCCCTGGCCTGAGTTTCAAGGTTACTCCCAACTCTTCTCCCAGTCCTGTGTGTCGGACCAAGCCCTGTGAAAGGAAGCTGAGTTGGACCAGGCCGTTATTCCCAGAGCTAAGATGAGAAATATGAAGAGTGCAGCTGGCTTTCGTGAGGATGCCAAAAGGACAGGGGACTCACTCCCTGCAGGAACATGCATTTCCTGGCCCGACACCATTTTGGCTGTCGGAGTCTGATACCTGGGCAAGAGACCTTTTGGAAGCACTGGAGTGTTGCGCCAGCCAGGATCCATCAATTGTCTCAAGGCTTTCTCCAGTCCCACTCGAAGCACTGATCCATGCAAGAGGGAGGGCAGGTGTTTCACAACCCAACGCCTACATGGGCTTGTCAGGGACTGGGGTCCAACCAAGAGATATTCAGGACACACCAGGGAGTGCCCGGGCCAGAGTCCTTCAGTCATCTCAAGGCTTTTTCCCAGTTCTTCCGCGAAGAGCCGATCCATACCGGAGAAAAGTCTCAGCTCCAGGGGATAGCTCTGGCCTTAATCAGCAAATCTTGCCCTTGAGTCTTAAGGCCAGCAGCTGTGCTAATCACTTTTAACTGGCTGGCAGGGAACCAGTGTGTTTTAGAAAATGAGAGAGTTGCTATGATGGAGAGTAAAACCCTCAGGGGGAAAAAGAAAAAAAGCGATAGCAGTCTGCATGCTCACCAGTCTGGTGGGATGATCCGACACTGCCTGGAGTTGAACTGGAGTGGGATCCGTGTCATGTTGGAGCTGCTCTCTGAGTCATAGCACCAAAATGTTATGGGTGAAGTGGCAGTGGAGAAAATATTATTACTTCTGTTCTTTGCCTCACATGGAAGAAGAATCTCCAAGAGGACAAGGCAAAGAGAAAAGCAAGATTTAAATGTTTTAAAAGCAAGATTTATTAGAGCTAGAGAACTCCAGCCAGAGTGGCAGGGAGGGGGGGCTCCACAGTTGGGCCTCTAGAAATATCAAAGGATATATCTCTCATTTTGTAGAGACACCAACTAATAAGGTTGTTTGGATTATATTAAAGGGACTGTCAAGATGTGATGTGATGCAAAATTTTAAGTTATGATAATGTAAAATGCTACTGATACAAATGTCCAAAAGTTAAAAAAATCTAATGATCTTGTGTTACCAGACATGATGGTTATCTTATTGAGAAGGGCCCAGAGGCCTAAAAGGGATGTTTTATAAAATCCTACAGGTGCTTTCTAAAATACTGTGTGGAGTAAGCCAGTATTTCTTCTTGATTCATCAGTTTATAATTTTAAAAATGGCTATTTGAAGACTTTTGTCATCTACAAGCACTAAAAATCAGATTTTCTGCTCATGGAGTTAAAACATTGTTGGTTTTGTGTTTACAAAACTTCTTTTCCCTGACCTTTATTGTATCCAATACCTTGGGACAGTTTTGTAAGCCAATAAAGCCAATAATGGACTACAGGTTCCAACTTAGAAAAATATGGTTAATTCAGGTTACTAAGAGCAGGAGGTAATTGTAATTTATTGCTAATTTAAAAGATTTTAAGAAGCTATTACTGAAACTGCTTCATTGTTCTATCTTGTATGTTATGTTATATGTATGTACATATTTTATGTCTACATGGGAAAATTTATTAAGAGCTCTGTTTTAATTGGCTTATAGATAAAAGATTGCTCATAAATTTAAACTCCTAAATTAACCAAAGGTACATTTCTTGGTTTGTGTGACCTAAATAATGTTCCAGATGTTTTAAATTTGTTGGTAGAAAGAAACTAAAAATGTTTAACTAATTGATATGTTTGTACTTGGGTTTGCTGGTCAAACAAGTTACACCTGTTTTAGATATTTAAGCGATGTCTCCAAATACATGTACTCTGGTCCTGAAACTTATAGAAGGCATTGGACCTCTTGGTAAATGTTTTCACAGTTGTTCTTTAACAGTTAAAATTGTTTGCTAAGTTTTCATTTGATATTAAGTCATTGACAGTAAGCGATCCGGGAAGCCTGACTTGTTCCCTCATTTCTCTATTCCCTTCAAGATTGGAAACTGATTCTATTCTGTCAGACTCTCCAGGATGTACAGTTTGATCTTTAGACCTTATAAAAGAGATGACTAACATTTTCCTGTAATAATAGCACAGCCAAAATGAGAGCTTAAATTTTGATTTCACAGCTAGATTTACTTTGCCATGGGCAAGTAAATGGGCAAAGCCTCCCTTTCAGACAAAACAAAAAGAGAGTAAGTTTTAAAGTGAGAACATAGCTTTTCTAATGGGCATTGTCTACTTCACGGAAAAACCATTATCAGAACATGGCTGTGACTATAGATTTCTAGCTTAGGCCACCAAAGATTAGAGATGAGACTGAGTACCCCTTTGACTTGCATCCTCTTAAAGGTTTCTTCTGGTCTGCTTTAACAGAAACCAGGAGGAAGCGGAAGCTAGGCAGCAGAAGCAATGTAGAGATAGGTGGATGCCAATTAACGGCTGCTTTCAAGGAGACCCAACAGACCAGTACAATGCAAATGGCATTGGTTTTCTATGTGGAAAGCCAGGGCTTTAGCAGAAGTCAGCTTATGAAGAGTCCTGGCAGCTCTGCCAGCCAAGAGTTGGGTCACTGGAAATGGAACTGCTCTGGAGTTGAAGGATGCCCAGGTCAGAGCCGCAGACCTTGCTGGCTCTAAGCTGCAAAGCCCTACACTCTGCTCAGCTTCCAAAGTAACCACCACTGCTGAGGGGACGGCCAAGAAGGGTCAGTTACACTGTAGGCAAAACTGTAAATTTCCTGTCAGAGATGCCACCTGCCTTTACCTGGCCACCTCTCCTCCCAGGCCAGCTAGGTAATGGAAGTCAACAGGGCACCTTTCCTAAGGAGGTTCACATCTCCCTTATGATGTCTCTTCTGGTACCCAGCATGAGGAGATACTTAGGCCTGGGCCTCATAACTGGTCAAGCCTTAAAGCCCACCTGATTATTACCCAGCCCCTTCCGTCAGTTTCTGTTTGTCTCTCAATGGGAAAACTTGAGTATGGTTTAGACAGCACCTTTCTAGGTGCTAGGTCCTCTAGTAATGACTCTGTCCTTTGTTTTAGATCCTGTGAGTTAAAACTGCTTGTTAGATTCATTTTCTCCAGACTTGAAACAGTGAAATTCTCAATGGGCATGGTACATGATGCCTTGGATGGAAGCAGTTTCTGCAAGTTGGCACTGCATGCCCCTTGAGAAGCCACCTCCTGCTGGAACCCTGTCTTGACTGCCTTTCCCTATGATGCCACTTTTCTGCACGAAGAAGCAAGGCAAGCATAGCCCAGTTTTCCCCTAACAGAAGTTAGGGCTCATTCTTCCAGCAGGGGGGTGTGTGGAATGTGAGGAGTCAGATGGGTTAATAGGCAGTCAGTGGAAACTGGGGTGCAGAGTGCTTGCTTTCCCCCAAAGGGTTGTCTTTAGCAAGTTCAAAAGTGCCTGCCTGCCCACTCCTGGAAAGCTTCCAAATTACCATAAGAATAGCAAGGAAGTGGTAATTTCATCCCCCTGAGCTCACAGTTTACTGTAAACACATTATCTATCTCATCCTTCTGAGGCTCTTTGTTTTATCTGGAGCAACCCAGATAGGATAAAAGATTGCAAATCAGGTCTTTTGATGGGTGTTGTCCCTGCCTTGTAACTCAATGTCTTTTTCTTCTCCAGTACCAGGGGCCTCCTTGGGCTTTGCTTCTTTTGGTGCCTCCCTCCATGCCATTCTGGCTGGAAGTCTCTCACTTTAATAAATTTTGCTTTTAAAACCTTTAAGAAAAAAGAATTTCAGAGAGCTCTGGAAATGGGATGAGACTAGACAAATTTATGGTCAAGAGATCAGTTATGTGATTCATGGTCCCAAATCACATTTCAGCAGATGCTAGGAACAGAGATGAGGGTTTCCAGCAAGGATGTGTGCAGAAGCATTGTGTCTTCTCCTATGGATCATGGAGACATCCACAGGAGGCTAACAAAGTTTCTGAGAATTTTGTACCTTAGGAAAACTGTCAGCTTCCACTGGGACAGAGATTGGACTGAATGAAAGAACAACTCTGAGGACAGACTCATGGGCTCAGAAGTTGAGGCCAGCCAAGTGGACTTCCTCAGGCTGTGAGAGAAGGACCATGGCCAGGTAGGTCAAGAGGGTGGGCTGTTGCCTGGGTCAGACAGGAAAACAGTGTGGAACCACAGCTGATTATTCTCGTGCTTTGAAATCTAATGGAATTTTCTCCGCTGGGTTTTTGAAAAGCTTAGGAACTGTGACTCCCTTTTTCCTTCCTGTTTCTCCTTGTTGGAATAAAAATATTTATCTTGGGGAAGGCATTTGGCATTTGTCATATGGGACACCTGCACCCCATATTAGAGTGTCTTGGTTTGAGTGCTGGGTCTGCTCTTGATTCTAAGTTCACGAAAATGTATGACCTGGAAGGCAGCCCATGATCAGTCATGTACTTGAATCCCTGCCTTCATATGGGAGAACCAGATTGAACTGCAAGCTCCTGACTTTGGCTTGGCCTAGTCCTGGCTGTTGCAGATCTTTGGTGAGTGAACCCATGGATGGGAGATTTGTCTGTGTGTCTGTCTGCCTTTCAAACAAACTAACAGAATTATCTATCTATATCTGTCTATCTATGATATATCTCTATCTTTCCAGTTATCTTTCAATCTATCTATATGTATGTATATCCCATTACCCAACTCACCATTGTGTTCTGGAAGCAGATAGCTTGTTTTCTAGATTTCATGAGTCTACAGATAGAAAGTTTTCCCCAGGGTGGGCCACAACAAGAGTCTCACTTGCACTAAATTTAGGTTTAAAGAGAATATTTGAGGCATTTTAAGTTAGATAAGTGAGATAAGTTTTAGAACTTACAGTTAATGCTGGAATAAGTTGACATCTGGGGATACTGAGATAGGTGATTGTATTTTTCAATGGGTAGGACATAATGGGGCATGCATAGGGTGAACTGTTATGGCTTGTATTGTGTTCCCTGAAAAAATCCACTGAAGTTTTATTCCCAAATCCGTGCAGCTGTGATCTTATTCGGAAGTAAGATTTTTGCAGATGCAATCTAATAATGATGATGTCACACTGAATTAGGGCGGGCCTTAATGTAACATGATGGCTTCCTTGTAAACAGGGAGAAACACACAGAAACAGAGGAGGAGAGTTCTGCGAAGATGGAAATAGAGATTGGAGTTTGCTTCTGCAAACCAAGGAATACCTGGGACTACCAGAAGAGATAACAATGGTCCCTGTAGTGGCTTCGGAAGGAGAGTGGCTCTTCCAACATGTACTACCTTGATTCTGGACTTCTATCCCCCATAACTGTGAGGGAATAAACTTCTGTTACTTCATGAGATTGAGTTTGTAGTGCTTGGTGATGATAGTCTTAGGAAACTAACACGAGTACAGTCCATATAGTAACACTTTCTCTTTGGCTTCCAGAATTTATCTCTTCTTTCTGAATTTGTAACTCTGAGTTTCCTCTCTTACTCTCATTCTATGTGCGTTGCAGAGTGTACTCCATCAGGGGCTCCAAAATGGAGCACATGAAATGTATTTACCATTCCCCTGTCCTCATCAATTACTTTTGGGATAAATGTGTAAATCAGGCATACTCTAGGGGCTGGCGCTTTGGCACAGTGGGTTAAAGCCCTGGTCTATAGCACCAGCATCCCATATGGGCACCAGTTAAAGTCCCGCTGCTTCACTTCCTATCCAGCTCTCTGCTGTGGCCTGGGAAAACAGAAGATGGGCCAAGTCCTTGGGCCCCTGCACCCACGAGGGAGACTCAGGAAGCTCCTGGCTCCTGCCTTTGGATCAGCACTGCTCCGGCCATTGTGGCCAACTGGGGAGTGAACCAGTGGATGGAAGACTTCTCTCTTTCTCTCTCTCTGCCTCTCCTCTCTCTCTGTGTAACTTGGACTTTCAAGTAAATAAATAAATCTTTTTATTTTTTTTTTAAAAAAAAAACAGGTATATTCAACTGGAAAGATGGAAGGCTGCAACCATTTCAGAGTAAAGAGAGAACAGAGCCAAGAGATTTTAAAATTCCTAACAGTGGATGGATATAGTGACTGAGAAAGAAAAAAAGATAAACATATGAGAAACACCCTCGTGTATGGAGGTATACTGATTGTTGTCTTCCTTTCCTAATGCATATTCCATAGCCCCATAAACTCATTGTATAGAAACTATTTAAAATTCTCTATGATCATGATTTGTAAGCCACAGATTCTCTGTTGATCAGACATAGTACAAAAATTTTGTCTTTCTGTTTCAGGCAGACACATTCTAAAATAACATACATTTTATTAATTTCTGAATTGGAAATCTTTGCTAAATTGTGTAGTTATCAAAGGTTTATCTGAGTCTTTAGAGACCATGTATTGATTGATAATTATCACTAATTAGAAAGATGATGGCATAACAACATGTGAGTGCAGGTTAATGCTGCCATTAATAATTTAATTTTCATAGTACATTTCCACATTATTATTATTAAACTTAGGCTACAGAATAGAAGTAATATTTTTAAAAACTCAAATGATTACCATAGTAGTGATCCCAAAAGTTCTTTTTAAAATGCTGACAAATATCTTCTGTTTTATATGTACATAATATATTTGAATACATATGTATGCATTTTATGTATAACTTTAGATAACTATCTTTTATGTATAAGACATAGATACCAAGATGCACATACATTTTGGAATCAGCAAGCAGTAAATAAGAATACAAAATGTTTGCTGGGCATAAACACAGTATATAAACATTACACACACAACAAATATATTTGTTAAAGCTACACCCAGTTTACAATCTATAAACCTTTCTTTCATTAGCAACACTGTACAAATCATCTCCAGCAAGGAACAATACCCCAGATACACAGTATCTGCTTATGATGATACTGCTAGTCCTTCAAAGGAACACAATTAGCATTGCTTTTAAACATGGATTTACTATGAGACGTGTATTTAGAATGAAGAATTCAAAATGGGAAGGGACGGCCACCTCTGAAGTATGATAAACATAGCTGCATATTAATGTTCAAATGTACTGCGTTTCGGGTGGAGCTTCCTGTGGAGCTTGCATTTGCACTTGTGCCAAACTGCTTTATTCAGCTTGCTGCTATGACAACTACCCAGGGGCAAATGTCAGGTCAGCTCCCTGCATCTGTGTCTTGGTGTAATTACATTGTCAGAAACCTAATAGCAGTCTTCTTTTTCTCACTGAACAGTGCAAAGCAACAGTGGCCAAAGAACTAACTGTTAAGACGATTTCTATCTGCTCCACTGCCTAAACCCTTGGTCGTCTTCATACTGTATTTGCAATTTTCTCTATTGGGTGCTAAAACTGTGTTTACTAGGTGGTCAGATAACATTTTAAATTGCAGCAGTAATCCCAATGACTACCTCTATTTGGCCACATATTGCATTCTCAAGCTCAATCTTTCATATTGAGATGGTGGCCATCTCATCAAAAAAGGCACTTTCCCTCCCTGAAAAGGAATTTTTTCAATGCTACATCAAGCCCCATATGGATACTTATTAAATGCCTAGCCTCATCTCAGTATATAACCAGGTATTTTAGGGGCTCAGAGTGATAAAAAACCAAAGCTATTTTAATCCCACAGAGTGATATAAAATTGTAGTGTCAAACAATATTCCATAAGACACTTGGAAGCTATTACAATGTTAGTTGGGCATAGAAACAAGCACCAAAACTGCTTTGTGTTGATATTATTGTTACAGAGTGAAGTAAGAGAAAGACTTAGACTCATCAACTAAGATTTGATATAAGAGGTGTTTCTTAAAACAGGTACACCTTGAAATGGGTCTACAAATCAACAGAGATTTGGAACTGATTCTCAGGACAGACTGGGAGAAGCAGGCTGGTGGAGATAGCACATGCTGTACACTAAAACACCTCTAAATTCTCCAAATTTTATTAATGTAAAAGAAAACCTGAGCAATAATGAAGAACCACATATCCTATTTGTGTAAGTTTTTGTCAAGAATCATAACAGCACTAATATATACCTTACTGAGTTTTTGAAAAAAAAAAAAGAGAAATATATGTGAATGAAAATTTATACTATAAAATGACACAAATATTAGTATAGTAGTAGAATATGATGTACTTCATATGTCTGTCCCAAAGAGTGTCAAGATGACACCAAAGTAACTGAACAATAAAGAACTTAGAATTTTTTTTTTTTTTTTGGACAGGCAGAGTGGACAGAGAGAGAGAGAGAGAGAGACAGAGAGAAAGGTCTTCCTTTGCCATTGGTTCACCCTCCAATGGCCACCGCACACTGTGCTGATCTAAAGCCAGGAGCCAGGTGCTTCTCCTGGTCTCCCATGCGGGTGCAGGGCCCAAGCACTTGGGACATCCTCCACTGCCTTCTCATGCCACAGCAGAGAGCTGGACTGGAAGAGGAGCAACCGGGACAGAATCCGGCGCCCTGATTGGGACTAGAACCCAGTGTGCCGGCGCCATAGGCGGAGGATTAGCCTATTGAGCTGCTGCGCCGGCCAAGAACTTGGAATTTAAAACTAGATCTGGGTATTTACAATGGTCTCCACAAATTCTGTTTCTAAAATGTGGATTATGAAGTAAATGGTAGTTCAAGAAATTAATTTAGTATGAATTGCACAAACCATTCTATTTTCTATTTTTGTTAAAGATTTATTTATTTTGAAAGAATTACAGAGAGGTGGAGAGAGACAGAAAGAGAGAGAGAGAGAGAGAGAGAGAGAGAGAGAGAGAGATCTTCCATCTGCTAGTTCACTCCCCAAATGGCCACAACGGTTGGAGCTGGGCCAGGTTTAAGCCAGGAGCCAGGAGCTTCTTTCAGGTCTCCCACGTAGGTGGCAGTGGCCCAAGTACTTGGGCCATCTTCCACTGTTTTCCCAAGCACATTAACAAGGAACTGGATCAGAAGTGGAGCAACAGGAACTCAAACGGGTGCCCATTTGGGATGCCTGTGTGACAGGTGGCAGCTTTATCTGCTATGCCACATGCTGGCCACCAAGATTCTATTCTTTTTTTTTTTTTTTTAAACAATTCAAAGGCAAGAAAATTCATGGGTAAGTGGCTAGTTCCCAAGAAAGAAAATTTTGCTCACATATATGGAGATTCATTTAAGGCTTGACAGCTTCATTGGACTTCTCAAATTTGCTTCAGAAGTGATCATGAATGATACAGAAGTGCAATTGAATTAAACTAATGTGACCTTCCGAGTTCTCTGTCCAAAGCACTATCAAATCTTTGCATGCTATGAGTGTATGATGCCATTAAAAGTTGAAATTTATGAAGCATTATGATTTTCATTATTCAGAACATTACCCTGAAATCAAAAGGGAGCTAATTTTTTTTGCACTGTGTTTGTCTTTTATTGCTTCATTTTATAGGGAAGTTCTGTTTCTCATGAAATATGAAAAAATCCCTGAAGAAAGAAGGAAAGCAGGAAGGATGGAAGGAAAGAAGGAGAAAGAAAGAAGGAAAATCTAAACTAAAAACGAATGATTCTAGGTCTCTTTTTTTCATAAAATAAATTTATTTAAATGGTCTGTAAAGTTCCCTACAGTCCTAATTTTTTTTTTTTTTTTTTTTTTTTTTTTTTTTTTTTTTTTTTAGAAGAGGGTGTTGGTTATGGTATACAGCTTTTCCAAACTGGCCAGAAATCTTTTTTTTTTTTTGGACAGGCAGAGTGGATAGTGAGAGAGACAGAGAGAAAGGTCTTCCTTTTTGCTGTTGGTTCACCCTTCAATGGCCGCTGCGGCTGGCGCATCTCGCTGATCCGAAGGCAGGAGCCAGGTGCTTCTCCTGGTCTCCCATGCGGGTGCAGGGCCCAAGGACTTGGGCCATCCTCCACTGCCTTCCCGGGCCATAGCAGAGAGCTAGCCTGGAAGAGGGGCAACCGGGATAGAATCCGGCGCCCCAACCGGGCCTAGAACCCGGTGTGCCGGCGCCACAAGGCGGAGGATTAGCCTGTTAAGCCACGGTGCCAGCCCCTACAGTCCTAATTTAAAAAAAAAAAAAAAAGATTTATTTTGTTGCTTTCCAGGCACATCAGCAGGAAGCTGGATCAAAGCAGGGCAGCTTGGCCAGCGCCATGGCTCAACAGGCTAATCCTCTGCCTGGCGGCGCCGGTACACTAGGTTCTAGTCCCGGTCGGGGCGCCAGATTCTGTCCCGGTTGCCCCTCTTCCAGGCCAGCTCTCTGCTATGGCCAGGGAGTGCAGTGGAGGATGGCCCAAGTGCTTGGGCCCTGCACCCCATGGGAGACCAGGAGAAGCACCTGGCTCCTGCCTTCGGATCAGCGCGGTGCGCCAGCCGCAGCGCGCCAACCGCGGCGGCCATTGGAGGGTGAACCAACGGCAAAAGGAAGACCTTTCTCTCTGTCTCTCTCTCTCTCTCACTGTCCACTCTGCCTATCAAAAATAAAAAATTTAAAAAAAAATAAAAAAAAAAAAAAGCAGGGCAGCTGGAACTGGAACCTGCCC
Organism: Lepus europaeus; assembly: GCF_033115175.1. Classification (NCBI taxonomy): domain Eukaryota; kingdom Metazoa; phylum Chordata; class Mammalia; order Lagomorpha; family Leporidae; genus Lepus; species Lepus europaeus. The sequence continues at coordinate 82,254,025 of NC_084835.1, forward strand.
TCCTCTATGGGAAGCTGGCATCGCAAATGGAGCCTTATCCTGTTGCACCACACCACCTGTCCCCTAACTATTTTTTAATGTGTTTAATATGTTTTATCTTATAATTTCAGTAATTTTAAAAAAGAGGCTCTTCTTTCAAAAGGCCATACATTTGCAAGGTTTGAATATAGCAATGTTGTGACACACCCACATATTAACAGGTACTAAAACATCTCAATACTTCTGACTCTCGACCATTTTCTAAAGGCCTAAATCAAGGCTACCTTTTTCTTCTATCTTCTCAGATTCCTCTACCTAAAGACAGCTTCTCCCTCTATGCCATATCATGTAATAGAGATAAGGAATAGCCAATACAAAAGACATTGGGAAAGTGGCAATTTTTGATGGAAATCGTGTCTTTACAATTCAGATAACCTTTCCACCTACATTTTCTGCTTACACTGAGATTTTTTTTTTTTTTTTTTTTAACAGGCAGAGTGGACAGTGAGAGAGAGACAGACAGAAAGGTCTTCCTTTTTGCCGTTGGTTCACCCTCCAATGGCCGCTGCGGTAGGCGTGCTGCAGCCGGCGCACCGCGCTGTTCTGATGGCAGGAGCCAGGTGCTTATCCTGGTCTCCCATGGGGTGCAGGGCCCAAGCACTTGGGCCATCCTCCACTGCACTCCCTGGCCACAGCAGAGAGCTGGCCTGGAAGAGGGGCAACCGGGACAGGATCGGTGCCCCAACCGGGACTAGAACCTGGTGTGCTGGCGCCGCAAGGCGGAGGATTAGCCTAATGAGCCACAGCGCCGGCCTGAGATATTTTATTACTTAAGTTTATAGTGATCACCAATACCTCTTTTGCTCTCTGGCCTCTTTTCAGAACCATGACTTTTAGTAAATGCCCCTTCGATTTTTCATACAGGATTTGAGGACAGAAGACTAACCACACAATTCAGAGATGCAAAACGTGACTGATCCTACCATGTGCTGGGAGTTCCTAGAGTGCCTTAATGCACTAGTATGTTTTCTTGAATAACAACACTAAGATCTGCAATAAGAACATGGAATGTGACCGGAGAAGTGGTTAAATGCCATCAGTGAAGTGATTTGATCTGAATGCAGGAATCTCATTACACTTTTAGTTTAATTATGTCATCTATAGTGCTATTTTGATATCATTTGTATTCAAGGCAAAACAATTCAAAGGAACACAGAAATAAATGTAATTGAGATTTTTATCTGCGTAAGCATCATTTATATCTTGATGAAGGTGCAGGTGCAGGTGGTGTTTCGTGAACTCCCCAAACAGAAAGGTGCCCTCTCATTAAAAGGGCATAAAGAAGAACAAGAGAAAGCTGTTTTGTAAACATCTAGGAGTCCCTCGATGTTGAAGCAAAAACTATCACTTTAAAATATTATTGACAAGAACAAGGGGAACTGATATGACAGTTGAGATGGGGCTTCATTCTGAGGGTAAGAAATATAGATTGATTCAATCAATTTCATCAAGGCTAATCAGATATCACTCAAAATCTCTCCATCATCATGAGAAAGTGATAAATTATGAAGAAAGTAGTCCTTCACCTGATCAAGGATTTTCTCTTGGACAAACTTCGTAGAATCACCTGTTCATTATTTGTAGGCAAAGCTCTGTCAGCACTGGACAGTCATTAGCAAGGATTAGTAAATAAATCCATCTTCAGGCTTATAGTTTATGATTTGTAGACTTTTCTAATGCAACGGAGATGCACTGACTAAGGTTTAGAAAGATCTCCACAAAAAGTTTTTTTTTTTATTAGAATTAATATTTGGCTCCCTAAAAGGGTCCAAATGCAGATACTCTCATTTCCCACAGAACAGAGTGACTAAGGTCACAACTGTGCATCCCTTGAAGCCCCTAGGATTGCATTTACCCAAGAAGTCACGTCAAATATCATTGCTCTCTCTTTAGGAAGCATACCCTAATACTTCAAGTATAGTAAATCTGTGGCTTTAGTTCAATTTCTCCAATACATAGAATATCATTGTTTCACAGTAACTAGTGGGACCTAAAGTAGATAAAGAAAAAGGACAGCAAGGAATGCACATATTAGGAAAAATAAATTATAAAACTGAATTTACGTAACCAAAGCAATACATCAGATTCTCCATTTATCTGTTATGCCTAAAAACAAGTTGGTTTTAAAATAATATTAAAGATGCTGTCTTCATGAAGAACCCAGCAAACCATGTGCTCCTTGATTTTGGCATCAAAAGTGTATCAACATATTATGTTGAATTTTGCTGTCTGAATTCAAACCACCTACTCATATCCTACCATTTATTCCCCTGACATTAGTAATACCCTAAACCAAAGATATACCTAAAATGTTTTTAAAATCAGTTCCTATATAAATGTGGACGATTTCTCAGTGCACCCAGAATATCAAATAGAATGGTACTGTGAGTGACAGAAAGACAACAAAATTAGGAATTCTAGCTTGCTTTCAGCTTCTGCCCCTGAAAAAGAGAAGTTGGCCCAAACAGTTTTTCAGTTGGATTACCCATCAATGAAAGAAGGAAACCATCTGATCTGCATGCCTCACAGTACTATGGAGGGATCTAATCAGATGACATCTGTCCATCACTACTGAGACTTATTTTGACATATCATTATGTAGGAAAAATATATGCATTAAGAAAATGTATTAAGCAGAAGTAACCTTGATTTCAATATTTTTCTTAAAAGGATAAAATACACAAGCTGACAGAAATGATAATGGCTGTTTTTTGAGACATCATACAAAGGGTTCTTTAAGATAGAATAGTAATTTTTGTATGTAATTACATAAGCTAAAATTATAGGAATACATTAAACTTTGATTCTTAATTAGCTGAGCTATCACTGTAGCATGGAAAAATAGACATTCCCAAATCACTAATGTTTAGCTTGAGATTCTGTCTAACCATATGATTATTTTGTAGCAGTCAATCTTCATAATTACTTTTCAGAAATGCTCCCATTTAAATTATATTGCATTTAAGTAGGAAACGTGGAATGAGGGGTAGTAGGAAAAGTGTCTTCCTGCTGTATCAGGACCTCACCTTTCCTGTAGTCTCAATCATGTCTTCTTGTCCATTGGCTCTTGAAATTTTCCAGAAATTGGGTCATGTGCCCATCTTTCACTTCTTCTCTCTGCATAAACCTGAAGTCCATGTCCATTCACTGCACAATCTAGCTTAAACTTCACCTCGCATTCTCCCTTTTCATTTCTTCCCAAGAATCCCAAGTTTCCCTCACTGGAAACTGTGGAATTCAGGCATCTTAACCACTAGCATAATGCCTGTGCCCCAGATGTCCACTTTTAAAAAGATTAACAGGCCTGATATTTCTGTGATAGTGTATTTGCTGCAAAATATTGTGTTTTGTGACATCCATGTTGTGAATATCGAACACAAAATTTAATTTATGGTAGCTTTCAATATAGAAAATTAATATATTTATTGCAGACATTTAAAATAGTTGAATGAGAAATAAAATATGGCATTTTACTTTAAGTGTGCATTTGGCACAGTGGTTAAGACACCACTTCAAGGTGCCTGGGTTCAAATCCTGGCTCAGCTTCTGATTCCGGCTTCTTGTTAATGCTCACCCTGGGAAGCAAAAGATGATGGCTCAATTACTAGTGTCCTTGCCACCCATGTGAGAGACCCCAATTGTCTTCTGCAACATGCCCTGATGTTGCAGGCATTTGGAGAGTGAATCAGTGGGTGGGAGACCTCTCTGTCTCTCACTGCATCCCTCTGCCTTTCAAAGAAAATGATAATAAAAATATTAAAAATAAAATGGGACTTACAAACCATATGCTGCTTAGTATTTTGACTTACAGTATATCAATATTGATACTTAATTGCCTCACCCTTGGTTTTTTTTTGTTTTTTGTTTTTTTTTACAGATAGAGTTAGACAGTGAGAGAGAGAGAGAGAGGGAGACAGAGAGAAAGGTCTTCCTTTTGTTGGTTCACCCCCCAAATGGCTGCTACTGCCAGAGCTGCACTGATCCGAAGCCAGGAGCCAGGTGCTTCCTCCTGGTCTCCCACGTGGGTGCAGGGCTCAAGCACTTGGGCCATCCTCCACTGCCCTCCCGGGCCACAGCAGGGAGCTGGACTGGAAGAGGAGCAACCAGGACTAGAACCCGGCACCCATATGGGATTCCGGCACCGAAGGCAGAGGATTAACCAAGTGAGCCACGGTGCCGGCCCCGCCTCACCCTTGTAAAATGTAATTAACCAAAAAGCCTCATTGTTTTTATTTTATACTCATAATTTTTACTTCTAGGCTCTGACAATTTTAAAAACAAAAGTAAAGGGGAGAGAGGAGGCAGGATGGCAGGAACACTCATTGGCTAGGTTGAGAGCAAAGCCTGCTGACGCTTGGAGCGTTCTGACCCTCAAGTTCAGAATGGTCATAACTGAGATACAAGGATTTGCTACAAGGAACAGAGATGAGGACCGAGGATTCTCATTTCTGCACCTGAATACCAGACTATTCTGTGCATAGCAGTGCCTCTGAAAGCCAACGGTACCTCCCCTGGGACCAAATGGAACAGCGAAGCAGGTGCTGCTAGCTTTAAGTAGGTAGGAGATACATTCACTCACTGACATGTTGCAGGCAGTCTTCTGTGACCAAGAATTACCCCTCTGCCTGTGTGAATTTTCAAAGGTCTGGCTAGATATCTTTGTAGGGGGAAAGCCTATTTAGAATTATCTGAGCATAAAATTTCATTCTTTTGCAGGTATAAATACAGAGTTTTTATGATGGTTGTTAAATATATAATGGATTATCTCTGGAATACAACTGACTTGGAAATCAAGGGAATACTACATGATTTTGCTTGGAAATTTACAAACGGTTTCTCATCATTTGGAATGTTTATATCAAAAACCACTGTGAGTTGCCATGACATACAAGGGACAGTTCACCTGTTGCATCTTCACTGATTTCATGTATTAGTGTAAGCATCTGATGACTTCATTATATCTTCTGGTGTCATAGTATCTCACATGGGCACACATTAAAAGGTATGTTATTTGGCTATATGTTATTGCCTTTACTATATTATAAATATTTAATGCATTTTATATATATATAATATACAGACAGAAACATGTATAGAGGATATAATTTTTATTCACTATAATTCCATTTTTTAAAGATTTACTTATTTGTTCAAAAGTCAGACTTACAGAAAGAGAGGGAGAGTCAAATTTTTTTTTTTAATTCATAGTTGTAGAGAGAGGGGGAGACAGAGAGAGAGAGAAGTCCTCCAACTTCTAGTTCACTCCACAAATGGTGGCAATGGCTGAAGCAAGAAGCCAGGAGATTCATCCAGGTCTCTCAAGTGGGTGCAGGGGCCCAAGCACCTGAGCCATCTGTGGCTGCTTTCCTAGGCCATTATCAGGGAGCTGTATTAGAAATGGAGCAGGCAGGGGGCCAGCACTGTGGATCAGTGGGTTAATGCCCTGGCCTGAAGTGCCTGCATCCCATATGGGCACCAGTTTGAGACCCGACTGCTCCACTTACGATCCAGCTCTCTGCTGTGGTCTGGGAAAGCAGTGGAAGATGGCCCAAGTCCTTGGGCCCCTGTACCCACGTGGGAGACCTGGAAAGAGCTCCTGGCTCCTGGCTTTGGATCAGCGCAGCTCTGGCCATTGTGGCCAATTGGGGAGTGAACTATTGGATGGAAGACCTCTTTCTCTCTGCCTCTCCTCTTTCTATGTAACTCTGACTTTCAAATAAATAAATAAATCTTAAAAAAAAAAGAAGAAGAAGTGGAGCAGGCAGGACACAACTGGTGCCCATATGCAATGCTGGCTCTGCAGGAAGTTGCTTAAACCATTATACCACAATGCTGACCTTTTATAAATTGTATTGAAGGTCTAAAAATGGGGAATCTCAAAGGAATTATTGTAAAAAGAGGTGCTATGTTTGAAAGGGTTAGAGTCTAAGATTGCCAGAAGATGTGATGGAATTGTAAAATGAGGTCTGCCTTTGTTCACCTCTCTGAGTTGTCAAAGTGAAAAAGAATTTCCAAGGGAAAATTTAAGTTGCAGATTTTCATGTTAAAAGAAATACTGAATATATTCTAAAATGCATGGGGGATGAACCTCAAGTTTTGTGAACTCTGATGCCTGCTGAAGTGGTAGGCTCCTGTCTTTGCCACTGGCTTGCTTCAGGGCAAGGCTGCATACTAAGAAGTTTCCTCTGGATTTTGGTGCAAAACAGGCATATGAAATGAAGTGCTCAACACATCCATAACACCTTTCATGTTCATAGCTCAAAGAGTTTTACAAAATCCAATTAATTCATCAAGCTTCATAAACTCCAAAGGCCATACACAGTTGCAGCTCTACAGGTGGCTAACCACTGGCAGAAAGTATTCAGATGTGTGGCTTAACAGAAAACAAATTTTAACTCCCCAGTTTTTGAGCTTTTATGAACCTAGAGAAATGTAGAGGGGAGAATCTCCAAATCACTGAAAATTCTCAAAATTGTGAGCTGGGAAAAGAATACAGGCAAAAAAGAATGATCTCACTGCCAACACTAAAAAAGAGCTCTCAGTTTCTCTACCTGGGCAGAAAGGATTTCTATTCCATCAAGAGAGGACCCAACTCCAAACTTTGGTGGGAAGTAGAATCACTTGGTATAAGTTTTTGTGTGTTATATCACAGGAAATCTATAGAATTGGTAGTAAAAGGGGCCAGCGCTGTAGTGTAGTGAGCTAAGCCTCCATCTGTGGTGCTGGCATCCCATATGGTTGCTGTTCATGTCCTGGCTGCTCTTCTTCTGATCCAGCTTTCTGCTTGTGGCCTAGGAGGGTAGTGGAGGATGGCCAAGTGCTTTGGCCCTTGTACCTGTGTGGGAAACCCTGGGAGGCTCCTGGCTCCTTGCTTCAGATCAGCTCAGCTCCAGCCATTGTGGCCATTTGGGGAGTAAACCAGCAGATGGAAGACCTTTATCTCTTCCTCTCTCTGCAATTCTGCCTCTCAATAAATAAAACCTTTTAAAAAAAGAGAGAATTGGAAGTAAAAAAATCAAGTGGGGCCAGTATTGTGGTGTGGTGGATTAACCCGCCATTGGCAATGTGAGCATCCCAAATGGGCATCCCATGTGGGCACTGCTTCAAATTCTGGCTGCTCCACTTTCAGTTCAGTTTCTTCTAAATCACCTGGGAAAGCAACAGAGGATGGCCCAACTCCTTGGTCCTTGCACCCATGTGGAAGACCAGGAAAAAGCTTCTGGCTCCCAGCTTCGGCCTGGCCCAAATCTAGCCATTGTGGCCATTTGTGGAGTGAATCAGCAGATGGAATACCTCTCTCTCTTTCTCTCTCTCTTTCCCTCTTTCTCTCCCCCACCTCTAAATCTGCCTTTCAAATAAACAAATAGATCTCTAAAATAATAAATTAACAAATGAAAAGTAAAAAGACCATAGTCCCAGAGGAAAATAAGCAAGGGCTATAAACAATAATCAAATGGAAAAATGTTTGGGGCCAGCATTGTAGCACAGTGGGTAAAGCCACTCTCTGAGACACCTGCATCCCATATGAGTATTGGTTAAGTACCAGATGCTCCACTTCTGATCCACCTCACTGCTAATGTGCCTTGATATGCAGCGAAATATGGTCCAAGTACTTGGGCTTTACACCCAAGTGGGAAAAACAGAAGCTCTTGGCTCCTGGGCTTTTTTCTGGCCCGGCAGGGGCCACTATGGCCATTTTGGGAGTGAACCAGGGTATGGAAGATTTGTCCATCTCTCTCTGTAACTCTGACTTTCAAATAAATAAAATAAAATCTTAAGAAAAGTAAAAATTGAAAATATGCTCAACCTCACTCATCTCAATTTTAAAATAGTCATAAAATCATTAATACTATAGGAGTATACAATTCCTATAGATTTGACAAATATTTAAAACAAAGTTGGACAAAACACAGTATTTGCAACACTGACACATGTGGGCATTTCTTAAGAATTTTTAAAAATTTTAGCTCCCACATATAAGGGTGAATATGTGCTATTTGTCTTTCTGGGTCTGGCTTATTTTACTCAACACGATGTCTTTCAGTTCCAACCATGTGGCTTCAAATGATAGAATTTCATTTTTTATAGCTTTATTTAATAGATCCATAAAGCCTTTGACTATAATGCAAATTAAAATAAGTTCTCTTATAAAGAGAAATCAAACATATAAAAAAGAAACCATTTAGATGTTTTGAAAATATAAATTATAAATGTTAAATCAGTGTTGATAGTCCATATCTGGTTCATCAGGTAAACTAAAACATTTTGAAAAGTTTGTAAACTTTTTTTAGACTGATAACCAGGCGAAACCTGATTCACTAGGTATGATACAGTACCAAATCTTTGCTAATAAAGCAAATTACCTCCCAGCAAAATACTGCACTGTCAAAACACATACCTGTGAATAAACACGGGCAGCATGATTAGCAAATTCAAAATCCGCATTTTTACTAAGGCTCATATTGTATTCTTCATTTAACCAGTGGACTCATCATTTATTATGAGCATGCTTACAAAGCCCTAAGTTTATTTCAGGCCATGGGTTTTCTCAGTGAACAAGATCAATAGAAAGGTGCTACAGAAGCACAGAGGGATCTCAAGTGTCAGCCAACTGTAATATAAACTCATAACTTGATTTTCTCATGTGGCTAGAACTTAACATGAATCCTTCTACTTCCCTAAACCTAATTCCTTACATGTCAATGAGAACAGTAATAGCTATGCACATGGGAAGGCTGCATTTTTAAAAGGTTGTAAATATCACAGAACAGAATAAATCACAGAACAGAATTTTAAAAATTATTTCTTCCTCAACTCATATAATCTCAAGTCCTCTGAATGCTTTCAGGGCCTAGACAGAATGTTCCATGTGGAGTGATACTCGATATCCCTCTTCCTCAGATGACGGACACTCTCAGTAAACAACTACAATGTATGAGGTCACAAAGAAAAAGAAGACATCAATTATGGGCAGTAGGGTTGAAGACCATGAGTTCCCAACCATTTTAGTCCCTACCCCCAAAAAACTGTACAAAATCCCAATCTTCATTATTGCTAGCTTCCCCTTACCCACTGAGTGGAAGTTCTAGGAAGCAAATTTGTTCTTTTTTATTTGAGAGTTAGACTTATAGACAGTGAGAGAGAGAGATAGAAAGAAAGGTCTTCCTTCCGTTTGTTCACTCCCCAGATGGCTGCAAAGGCTGGAGCTGCACTGATCCGAAGCCAGGAGCCAGGAGCCTCCTCCAGATCTCCTATGTGGGTGCAGGGGCCCAAGGACTTGGGCCATCTTGTACTGCTTTCCCAGGCCATAGCAGAGAGCTGGACAGGAAGTGGAGCAGCCGGGACTAGAACTGGCACCCATATGGGATGCCGGCAACGCAGGCGGATGATTAACCTATTGCGCCACAGCACCAGCCCCAGAAAGCAAACTTGAACTCAAATTAAATACCTTGATAATGAGGTTTGTGTTGTGATGCAGTGGGTTACACTAATGCCTCCAACAGCAGCATCCTGTATCTGAACAGAAGTTCAAGCCTCGGCTGCTCTGATCTCATCTGGCTCCCTGCTAATACATATGGGAAAACAGTGGATGATGGCACAAGTACTTGGGCTGCAGCCAACCATGTGGAAGACTCAGATGGTATTCCTGACTTCAGCCTGGCCAGGCCCAGACCCTGACTGCTGCAGCCATTTGAGGAGTAAAACAGTGAATAGAACATCTCTTTCTCCCTTTGTCTTTCCTTCTCTCTCTGTCATTCTGCCTTTCCAATAAATGAAAATCAATCTTAAAAAAGACTTTGAAAGTAAATATATTTCTGTGATATTAGGACAAGTGTATTAGTAAATAGAGGATCTCTACCACTGGAAGTAGTATTTGCCTACCACTTGGGTATTCCAGTCAATGGTCAATATATCTTGAAGAATATATAAACTTATTAAATATACTATGTTTTCATATACATTGTTAGTTGTATCCTTATTTTATGGATTAGACTAATGGTAGTTAAGTGATTAGAACCAATCAGATTTTTTCAGTGATTTTAGAACCAATCAGTTCATAGGTGATATATGTATATATATAAAGAAGCGGTCATTTCATTTTCATAACAACTCTCTATATAATTGATACTGTGCATGGGTATTCCACAGAATAGAGTAGGTAGATAATACACATCTAGATGACAGCCAAGAGAACCCATTAAGTCCCAGGATTCTACCATTCCAGTTCCTAGAATTAAGATCTTTTCTCAAATGGATTTAGGTTGACTTCCTAACTCCTGTGTCAGAGAGAATACTATTTATGTTTCTCTCCAGTTTTATTGAGGCCAATATAATGACAAAAAGCTGGACATCAAAACCTTCCTTTCTAGGCTGAATTTATTAATGCTTACTATGACCCAGGTGGATTGCAAAGTACATTTAATGAATCTAGCACTTAAGGGTCCCATAAAAACCACATAAGATTAGAATGTCATTATTGTCATCTTTCACATAAAGAAAAGCACACAGAACTGAAATAGATTGCTAAAGTTCTCACAGTTAGTAAGGGCAGAGATGAGAATCCAAACCAGGTCTATTTAACTCCAGAATATGCAATCCTAATTATTATGCTAGATGGTAATACATTGATAAATACAATAAATACCATTTATAAATACCATAAATGTTTCAATTGAGAGTGTGTATATGTGAATAATTATTGGAAGAATGATTAACAAATTCAAAATTGGCATTTCACATACATTTTATCCACGGTATTGTATACTTATTTAACTAAAGAGTTCAACTTTTGCTATATTCATAATTATTAGTCCATGACATTTTAATAATAAACATATCAAATCAGATACTATTCTGAAACATTTCCAAATACTCTAAGCCTGTTATGTAAAAAAACAAACTTTCTGTTTTTCTTAGAAACTCACTGGCTCAGAGGAAAAACAAAATTGCAGTAACCAAATTTAGTGTTAACTCATTCACAATGAAAAATACGAAGCCCCAACATCATTGCAAAGATAATTAAAAAGCCAGGATACAGCAAACTTCCATGCATGAATGTAAGGCAATACATTATAATTTCACCCCTTATTATGAATAATTAAGAAAAGAGGATAGAGGGGAAAAAGAAAAAGTCTAGAGATGAGGAATTAAAAAGAAATATATAGATAAACTAAAGAAAAATGTGAGCCAAAAAAAAAAAAAAAACACTGAACAATGTAGCAAAAGTACAATACATCCATGCTACACAGACATAGATCTTCAGCAAAGAGATATAGAAAGAAGCCATGTAAAAAGTGGGACCACAATAAATGATTAGTTTATGAAAGAATAAGCCCAGGACATGAATTTTCAATACATTAGATTCCCATTTTGTAGTTTTCTAGGATTTTAAAATTATGATGCATTTTACCCACACCCATAGTAGTCTCTTGGCATTTGACTTAGACCAGAATAAATTAGAGTCTCATTTTCTTTCCAAATGAACATGATCAGGTCCCTGTAATAATTGATGGTATAAAATTTTGAAGCTTCTGTAAATAATCACTCAGAACCTCCTCATAAGTTATTAGCCTTGAAACTGGATACTAACACAGTTATAACTCATGAGTTTCACCATTTTTCATCTTTCCCCACAGAAAATTCTTGTTTGATTTCCATGATCATGTGAACATTCATTTTACAAGTTTAAATGTCTACCGTTAAGGCATGTAGCTGTTTCTCTGTGTACTTCACACCCATTCAAGAGTATTTGCTCTTCTATATTTGTTAAAGTCACTGTATTTGCTACAGTTGGATTACACCAGACTCCAAGACCCCTGTGTACCTGTTGTCTATCCAGACGCATCCTCTTGGCAGCATTTCTGCTCTCACTCTCACAGGCTGAAGCCAAGATACTCTCTGCAACTGCTGAAGTAAGGTGGGAAGGAATAGGTCGAGACTAAAAAAAAAAAAAGAGAAAAATAAGAATAATTATTAACAGTCTCAACAGTGGGCCAATGCTATTCTCAGAAGAGCTCAGAGATCATCAACATGTGCAGGAGGATCCAGTTATTCAAACTTAGTTTATATCAATAGCAAAAGGAAATGAGAATTGAAAAGATGATCCATGAAAGCTAGTTAGAGGTTAAAACTATAGATGCTACACAGATCCATCATTCATTCTCAGAGCTCCATTGTCACAAATATTAAGTCTGGGCCATTAAGCTGGGCGTTTGGACAGTCAGCAGCAAAACTACTGACTGGATTTTGCAAATAAAGCAAGTCCTTTAATTCTTTTGTAACATATGACAATGCACAATGAAACAAAACAAAATCAAGTGACAGGGCTGAAACATAATTAAAAAACACACACACAGACCATGTCAAACCACCTCACAATGAATATTATGAATATTTACAGTCTAAGTTCTGATAAAATCAATGTATATAAAATGCTTCAAAAATTCATACTAACTTAAAACTACAAAGAGGTCAGTCCTAGATTGACTTTCATATATCAATAGTTATATTTTAGATGTGAGATGTGTTTCCTTGTATATGTACATGTTTATTTTGTTTTATTTATAGAATGAGTTTATATGATTAATTTAATAGGTACATATTGCCATGTAGGTGACATCGAAATTAATTAATCCCCTAGCTCAGTCCCTAATTAACTGCAAATTATTTTCAGTTCTCTATATCATTTGGGATAATCATAGAAAAGTTCTCTATTCTTATCTTTCATAATTTCATGCAAAATCATCTGACTGAAAGATGAAGTACTTAATGATACAGAACATTTTTTAATTAAGATAAGCAAATGATAGATAAGAAATAACATGAAAATTAAACTGGATGAGATAGCAAAAGAATGTGAAATTACAAAATAAAATTATCTTTTGGGAATCTAGCATTAGGGGCATGCCACCTTCAGGTTTTCAAAGCCTCCACCCAACATATACTTCTGAATATATATGCTTCTGAATTAACTGAGACATTTACAAGCTTTTGTGTGTGTGTGAAAGATCTTTGTGGCTTTATGGGACCCAATTCATTGTAAAATATACTTAAATGGAAACATTGGGTTTACATCTCAAACTAAATTCCAGAACGACCACATTCAGACCACAGTGCTGTTCCAGGCACCACTCAGTGAAATCTGGGTAGTGTAGGAAGAGACCCAGCTCTCACCTTTTGTGAACTAGGAAGCGGTTTCTGCAGCTGCCTCAACATATTCTCACTGCTTCCACTGCCAAAGTAGCCTCCAAGGACCAAAGGTAGGAGAGGTGCTAGATTCAGGGTGCAACAGCTAGTTAAGTGAGCTGTCTGAAAGGAGGGCTGGCAACGCTGACAGTCAAGCAGAAGGATGTTTGGAATGTTATTTTTGCAAAAGAGAGAAGGGAGAGGGCCCTGAGGTGGAAGGGAAAAAGGCAGAAGTGTTTTGAGAAGGAAATTAAAGAATCAGGACCTTGACTTGGAAATAGAGAGGGGAATCAAATCTGAAAATTAAAAAAAAAAAAAAGTGCCATAAGACAATGTCAGGACAATTTCAAAACTTATGTTGCTTCTTCATTTCATTCTCTGTTTCACCAAGTCTGGAGAAAGCAGTCTAGTTAAGAACCAAATAAATATTAAACTACAAAATCAGTGTCTCATTCAAAGACAGGCACTGTGTGGCTCCAAGTCAATATTAAGCCATTTGGGTGTTAGGTACTCATGGCCATCCTTTTCTTATTGAACTATTTTGAGACAAAGGTTTTATAGGGAAAACAGGAATTAGAAGATTTTATTATGAAAAAAGAAATCAAATTCTCTAATTGAAGTTAGCATTTTCAAAAAAGTGTTCATACATTTTATCAGCTATGTTACTAGACCTTTCCCATCATTCCAGAGATGAAATTAACATAATATACATAAAACGTCAGCAATATACCTTAATCCAATTATTGATAGCTTATTGGATTCCAAAAGACTTATTTGGGTTCTTTATTATCTCTGTTTTCTCTCAATATCAGATATACTTATTTCAAATTAATAATATATAAAACTATTAGATTTTATTGAATTGATTAAATTGCATTACAAAACACATAAGTCCCTTCAATCTATAAAAGTTTGTTGAAAAGGAAGAACAGAGGGAAAACATTCCTTTAAAATTATTAAGTAGTATTTCCTCTCTAACTTTTTTTATTTTTAAAAACAAAATAACAAAACAACAAAGTAACAAACTATTAAACAATGAAAATTGTTGTTCTTAATTATGCACTTTCCTTCAGAGAAAAATAATAGTGAGGGCAGGATGTTTTTCAGATGTGTTAAACTGATCTTCTAAGAAACTAGAATAATGTCTTGGCTGAATAGAACTAGAAACTCTTTAAGGCCCTCTGATAACCTAATATATCAAGGTTTTAGAAAAAAGTAAACTTAAAAATAAAACAATTATGAACTCTGTCCTCATGAATGAGAAAATAAGCAGAAATATAGTATTAGCCTACAGATAAATAGCACAATTTTGAAAATAGAATTGGTCTACATTTATTGTAGAACCATAATTTGATAACTGTAAATTGACATAGAAGTCACCTAGTACATTTTTCTTCCCTGAAGTCTTAAGAAATTGAAATCCAAATAGATTAATAACTTGTCCAAGGACAAATTGAGCTAGATATAGAATCCAAATTTCATCTCTTCCAGTTCTCAAATCATTCACTCTCCTATATTCAACTCTATATTCAGTATCTTTACATAACTTATCATTAATGTAAAAATAAATTCTTTCAAAAATCCTTATGTACAAACTCTCATGTTGAATCAAAAAATAAGCAGACCATAAGACTTTTACATGGATGTATCACAGTTCTCATAATTGGTTTGAGATCACTGGACAGAATTAATTCATAAAATTTATATTACAGTCAAGGAAATACATTTATCTTTCAGATATCACACACTGTGTGTGTGTGTGTAAGATTTTAGTATATCTCACATATATAAAAAATATGTACCTCCAAACAAAAGTCCAGGATTATAATATCCTAATTTTTAGATAAATATTAATAATAGCTGCCTCAGGTGCCAGTATTGTGCAGTAGTAGGTTAAAGCTACCACCTTTGATGCTGGCACCAGTGGTAGTCCCAGCTACTCCACTTCTTATCCAGCTCCCTGCTAATGGCCTAGGAAAACCAGAGGAAGATGCTCCAAGTGTTTGGGGCCCTGCCACTCATATGAGAGACCCAGAAGAAACTCCTGGCTCCTGGATACAGAGTGGCAAAGCCCTGACCATTACGGTCTTCTGGAGTTGAACCAGTGGATGGAAGACTCTCTCTCTTTCTCTCTGTAACTCTTTCAAAATAAGTAATAAGGGGCAGGCGCTGTGGCGTAGCGGGTAAAGCTGCTGCCTGCAGTGCGGCCACCCATATGGGCACTGGTTGAGGTCCTGGGTGCTCCACTTCCTATCTAGCTCTCTGCTGTGGACTGGGAAAGCAGCAGAAGATGGCCCAAGTCCTTGGGCTCCTGCATCCATGTGGGAGACCAGGAAGAAGCTCCTGGCTCCTGGCTCCTGGCTTTGGATCAGCACAGCTCCGGCCGTTGCAGCCAATTGGGGAGTGAACCAGCGGATGGAAGACCTCTCTGCCTCTCCTTCTCTTTCTGTGTAACTCTGGCTTTCAAGTAAAATAAATAAATTAAAAAAAAAAACAAATAAACAACAAAATAAGTAATAAATCTTTAAGAAAAAATTAATAGCTGACTCATGCTTAGGTCTTAGGATATTCATGCATCAGTACAAAAAGCTTGGATTCAGCACTTAATCTTCTAAACAATCCTAAGGAAATCTACTCATATTTCTTATGTTTTAGAAAAAATAAATTACAGTTTTGACAAATTATATTTTTTGGCCCAAAACATGTGGAAATACTCACATATGTGGAATTACTTGGATTCAAAACTAAGTTTGGTGGAAGATTGGGAATAATACTTAATGATAAAGAATTATTCTTTTAGAACTTAGGCCTCAGTGAGCATAAAGAAAGCTAGAACTCTTAAATTCAATACATTCCTGTGAAGAATTCATTTATCATTAATCCTATTTTGCATTTAATCAAATAGTATATTATAATCTCCCTAACATCCTTCTCTTAAAGTAACTGAAATCCTCCTCACTACCTTCCCTATTAATCCTTTAAAGGACATCTTCATTAATAGCACAAAGATAAAGATGTAACTTGTCTAAGTTATGCTACCATGTTCTAAACTGATTACATCTAAATCCACAAGGTTTTAATGTAGGAGCACCCAGAGGCACAACAAATTATGGTAGATTAAAAATAATAAAGTTTAGTTTCAGGTCCAAATTGAAAAAGAGCCAGGCAAAGAAGCTCTTTTCTGTAAGGCAATAACTTTAAAAATCCCTTTGCTTTTAAGGTGGATGAGCCAATAATAAATTGCCGATGTTTCCCTGAGTTCAGGTATTTTTCCCTCACAGTTTGGCTCGTAACCATATTACAACTCAAAAAGTTAATATGTTTTGCTCCTTATGAGAGCATTTTTTTTTTTTTGACAGGCAGAGTTAGACAGAGAGAGAGAGAGACAGAGAGAAAGGTCTTCCTTCTGTTGGTTCACTCCCCAAATGGCCGCCAAGGCGGGCGCGCTGCGCCAATCCGAAGCCAGGAGCCAGGTGCTTCTCCTGGTCTCCCATGCAGGTGCAGGGCCCAAGGACTTGGGCCATCCTCCACTGCCTTCCTGGGCCACAGCAGAGAGCTGGACTGGAAGAGGAGCAACTGGGACAGAACCAGTGCCCCAATTGGGACTAGAACCTGAATGCTGGCGCCACAGGTAGAGGATTAGCTTAGTGAGCCACAGCGCCGGCCCTATGAGAGCAATTTTATCAGAGAAATTTAAAATTATTATTTAGCATGAGGTCTGCTAGTCATCTTTATATGATATTTTTTGGTTACCACATATGATAGCTCAGAATTTATTCTCATTTCACTATTTTAGGGTTCTCCCAACACATAATTAGCCAGGTGTGTTAACTCCCCAGGGACAAGTGTTAAAGATCCCCTCCCTCATCAGTAAGAGTGACCATGAACCTAATAAGCTTCCATATAATAACTGGAGATAAGAATATTTTGACAGAAAGATCAAATGCAAAGAATTAAATAGATAATTTATGAAATAACATTTTTCTTTTGGGTTGAAGTTATCTCAGTAAATATACTATTTGGTATGTATCTTAAAAGAAGATTTGAAATAATGATTAAAATTGTATACAGTTATACACTTTACATGATCTATACAAAGAAGAGGAAGATTTGTTATCTATTTTTCTCTCTGGGTGTAATAGATAATGTCCTCACTAATTATCTCTTCATAATTAACAGTCATTCTCAACTGGGATCTGAGTTGAACTCTCCCTAGCACTGTTCTTATCGTAATAATTATCTCTGCTCAAATCAGTGGCGGCTGTGTCATTAAACAGATGGCTAAACTGTCACATGGAGCTTTTGGAGTTTAAAAGGTAGCATTTTAATTGGGGACTTAAGACATGATTGCTGTTGGCACAACGTGAAATGTGTCTTTTCTTATACATGCCAATAAAATCACCACACTAATAACCTCTTCAATTTTTTGGTCTTAAAACTGCAAATTAGAACTTTATAGAGTCCTCTGAACTTTGCACATTTAGAATGCTGCAGGATTTGCCTAATTTTTAAGTCAACAAAAATAGTAAAGAATATAAAGTTACATATAGTTAATGCTTTCCAGACTCTGGCATTTAAGTAAAGCTTAAGTAGATAAGGCCAAACCAGGAATAACAGTGTCATCTACCCAATAAAGCTCTTGGAACATAATTAAAGTGGACAATTCCATAGCAGAGATTAGGTAGGGTCTTAAATTACAATTATTTTTACAAATCTTGTAACTTTTTAAGATACATAATTAAGAACTTTTTTGCATGGATGCTGTCTCTCCCAAATGGTGTTTGTATGGCTAAAGGCATAATGGTGGCCGGCGCGTGGCTTAACAGGCTAATCCTCCGCCTTGCAGCGCCGGCACACTGGGTTCTAGTCCCGGTCGGGGCGCCGGATTCTATCCCGGTTGCCCCTCTTCCAGGCCAGCTCTCTGCTATGGCCTGGGAAGGCAGTGGAGGATGGCCCAAGTCCTTGGGCCCTGCACCCGCATGGGAGACCAGGAGAAGCACCTGGCTCCTGCCTTCGGATCAGCGCGATGAGCCAGCCATAGCGGCCATTGAAGGGTGAACCAGCGGCAAAAAGGAAGATCTTTCTCTCTGTTTCTCTCTCTCACTATCCACTCTGCCTGTCCAAAAAAAAAAAAAAAAAAAAAAAAAGGCATAATGGTACAGGGTGGTTAGAAAGTTTCAGCTCCTAAATGATCCCTTCTGTTACCCATGTGGCTTCATTCACAGATGTCAGTAGAATAGATAGTTGAGCAAGTAAGTCAGTCTGACCTAGAAATTATCCTGTAATTAGCTACTTGCCATCTATGTAACTGCTGTTTCAATATAATTCCTCAGATTCTTAGTCATTCCTGCTAGATATCAATATTTCCATTTTTATAAATGCAAACAGGTTAAGTTAGAAATCCTGAAGAGGAAAAAATAATTTCCATATCATGGGCTTCTTGTTGGAATTTTATAAACATAAATTCTATGTACATAAGGAACTAATATCTTCAAGTATTTATTAACTATATTTAATATGTACTTTCTATGTCAAAAACTGTGCCAAGTGCAGAAATATGACCATAAACAATAAAGTTTCTGCCATAATAAAGTATATTTTACAAGCTAGTACAATGCCTAGCATGTAGAATATAAAATACATGGAATAAAATATTTTTATTACAGGCCGGCGCCGCGGCTCACTAGGCTAATCCTCCGCCTTGCGGCGCTGGCACACCGGGTTCTAATCCCGGTCTGGGCACCGATCCTGTCCCAGTTGCCCCTCTTCCAGGCCAGCTCTCTGCTGTGGCCAGGGAGTGCAGTGGAGGATGGCCCAAGTACTTGGGCCCTGCACCCCATGGGAGACCAGGATTAGCACCTGGCTCCTGCCATCGGATCAGCGCGGTGCGCCGGCCACAGCGCGCCTACCGCGGCGGCCATTGGAGGGTGAACCAACGGCAAAAGGAAGACCTTTCTGTCTCTCTCTCTCTCACTGTCCACTCTGCCTGTCAAAAAAAAAATATTTTTATTACAGACTTAAAATCTTTTATCAGCAATTCTGGAATCTAATATTATAAAAATGAGATTTTTCAAAAACTTAGGGATACCTCAGTTGGCAGAAAAAACTGACATGTGAATACTTGCAGTCTTTTTCCCCCTCATATTGGTAAATATGCATGTGTTTTACTGCAGAATTACTAATATATTTATATATGTTATATTTTCCCAATCCACTCTATGGGTGTGTTATGCAATAAACAGAATATGTTCTCTACCATGTCCCAAAATGTTAAACAATTTAATTTCAGAACCATAGATAATCCAAGATTTTAGATGAAGGCTGTGGATGCGAAGTAAGTAATAAAGTAGTGATTTAACTGTCCTTAACCTGTACTGTATGGTTTTGATGGAAATGATAAGCAAAATACCTCACCAACTTTATCCTATACCTGGGCAATCATGGGAAATCACCCTCTATTCCCAGTAACTGACCAAACAGATCAATATTAGATCTTTTTTAAGGACTTTTTATTTATTTGAGAAATAGAATTAAAGACAGAGAGAGGGAGAGACAGAGAGAAATTTCCTCCATCTGCTGGTTTACTCCCCAAATGCCACAATGTCTGAGCTGGGACTATTGGAAGCTAGGAGCCATGAGCTTCTTCCAAGTCTCCCACATGAGTGCAAGGGTCCAAGGACTTGGGCCATCTTCTACTACTTTCTCAGGTACATTAGCAGGGAGCTGAATTGGAAGAGGAGCACCCGGGACACGAACAGGATACCAGTGCCCATATGGGATGCAAGTGCCGCAGACGGAGGTTTATCCTGCTACGCCACTCTTACCCCCGACTTTAGATCTTAATAGGGTCAAAATTCTTTCATGGCAACTGAGAACAGGGATTGGAGAACTGCTGTGGGGTTGTGAGTTTTAAGAATAGATGCTTAGGGGCTGGCACTGTGGTGCAGTAGGTTAAAGCCCGAGCCTCCAACACCAGCATCCCATATGGGCGCAGGTTTGAGTCCCAGCTGCTCCACTTCCGATCCGGCTCTCTGCTATGGCCTGGGAAAGCAGTAGAAGATGGCTCAAGCCCTTGGGCCCCTGCACCCGCGTGGGAGACCTGGAGGAGGCTCCTGGCTCATGGCTTTGGATTGGTGCAGCTCTGGCCATTGCGGCCAATTGGGGAGGTTTCTCTTTCTCTCTGCCTCTCCTTCTCTCTCTGTGTAACTCTGTATTTCAAGTAAATATAAATAAATCTTAAAAAAAAAAGAATAGATGATTATAACTGCTGATGGCCACATTCCCCTGTAATAGGTAAGGAGGACTTGTCTGAGAAGTAAATCAACATCCAAGAGAAGCAGTTAAGAAAGGAGAGCAGCAAACCCCTAACATTTGAGCTCATAGATCCAGCTATGCATGAATCCCAGGATTTTCCAGTTTCTTGAGAAAATGCTGGTCACTAATTTACACTTGATGTTAGCCAAAAGGCTGAGAAGTGGTTCTCCTTGACTAATTTAAGAAGAGTTTGAATGTGTTTTCAACAAAAATGTAATCTAGGCCAATTAACCTTCATCTAGGATATCATTAAAAGTACTTAATTTATTAATTAATGGTCTATGTCTTGGACTTAATTTTAGAATATTATTGGTCTTTAATAATGATCTTTCACAAATGCATGGGGAACTGATGCCTATTTATAAGTGATACCTCAAAGCACAGTTTACCTAATATCTGAACATACCACTGACCAAGACACAAGATAAATTTCAACGAAAATAATAAACTCTAGTTTTAAAGTAAATTATCTTTTATTTTAATTTCTACTAGGAAGCACCATTTAATTAGGGAAATAGCAATTACACATAGTTAGATAGTGAATTATAAATTGCAGAGACTTTTTTCCCTAATAATTTATTTGCAAAATTAAAGATGCATGTCAATTCTATTCATACAGTTATTAATACTACTTATTTGTGGTAATCACCAAATATCTACTATTGAAAAGCTATTGAAAAATTAAAGTTTCAGGATTGAAAAGAGTTAGAATTAAATGACATATAACTGTCTTCTTTAAGGAAAATATCTAGTTACTTAAAATATATTAAGCTATATTTTTAGTTAGCAGTAGTATTTTTAGTTTTTTATTAGTATCTTTTAAAAATGAAATACTGATTGCATGACACTGTGAAACACATAGCACACAAGAAAAAAGAACTTATCTTGCTACTGATTAGCACATTAATAAATCTCTTCATTCACTCAATCTTTCATTCAACAATTTTCATTCAGTTGACTATGAATTGAACAGCTTCTGAAGCAGCTCCTGTGCTAAGTGAGACATTGTGGGTGATACAGAGATGAACAAGTTAAGAAGCATAGTATTCAAAGGACGTAACTTCTTAGTAAGAAGCTAAACCCATATATAGATAACAGCAATATAAGACAGGATAAAATAAAACTACAAAAGATGTACCACAAGTACAGTTTGCACAAACAGAAGAGAGAGAGAGAGAGAGAGATTCGAGGCTGCTCGGTCCTGCAAGTACTTTGAACAATTGAGGCAGTGATAATTTTCCAGCAAAGGAAACCATGGAAATCACTTGCAGTTAAGACTGCATTTTATCATGTTCTTCATATGCAGCCGGAGGTCCCAGGTAGGAGCTTTCAACAATTTTTATTCAAGTCCTGTTGTTTCTATCTTTTCTTATAGGGAAGTTAAAGCTCAGAGTTAAAAAGATCCATAAGTTACAATTGCTAAAGCACACACTTAAACCAAGCTCCAATGACTATAAAATCAGGATACTTCTCTTCAGATTTGCTCATCAATCCTGCTAATTTCTGTTGTTTTCCTCTGGTGTTAAGTACCTCCATCTTTGAGTACATTTTACCTGCCCAGAGTCAGGCTAAGAGGTGATGTCTGTAGTTATCTGAAGTGCTGCATTCCTTCTTACTGTCAAAGTACAATCTGGGCTGGCGTTGTGGTGTTTTGGGTAAGGTTGCTGCCTGGGACACAGGCAACCCATATGAGTGACAGTTCAAGTCCCGGTTGTTCCACTCCCAATCCAGCTCCCTGCTAATCTATCTGGGAAGGCAGCAGAAGACGGTCTGAGTCCTTGGGCATCTGCATTCATGTGTGAGACCCAGAGGAAGCTCCTGGCTCCTGGCTTTAGTCTGATCCAGCCCTGGCCATTGCAGCCATTTGCGGAGCGAACCGGCAAGTGTAAATCAATCAATCTCTCTTTCTCTCTCTCTCTCTGCCTCTCGCTCTCTCTCAGTAACTGTTCCTTTCAAATAAATAAAATAAATATTTAAAAAAATAACAAAAAAGTACAGTTTAGCTGGGCATTGAGTTGTAAATTA
This sequence comes from Lepus europaeus, assembly GCF_033115175.1. NCBI lineage: Eukaryota > Metazoa > Chordata > Mammalia > Lagomorpha > Leporidae > Lepus > Lepus europaeus. The sequence continues at coordinate 82,276,588 of NC_084835.1, forward strand.
AAAGGAACTTCATTAACAATTGGGTGGGTTTTTGCTTAGTACTTTAAAGATGTCTCTGACATCCACTATGAAAATAAGAAGTTGCTAGTCTGATTTTTTTTTTTCTGTTGATAATCTCTTGGTTCTTCCTGGCACATATCTTTGTTCTGTTGTGGTTGTACGATGATATTCCTGGGTATGATATGGATGCATTTTATTTATACTGCTCAGTACTTGTCTACTTTTCTGTTCCATAGGACCCAGGGTTCAATCAACTTGGGAAAATTTGTATCATTGTCTCCTTGAATGTTACATTTTCCTTATTTTAATTTCTCCTTTGAAACACCTATAGGGGCCAGTGCTGTGGCATAGGGGTAAAGCCACTGCCTCCAGTGCTGGCATCCCATATGGGTGCCAGTTAAAGTCCCAGCTGCTCCATTTCCGATCTCTGCTATGGCCTGGGAAGGCAGTGGAAAATGGCCCAAGTCCTTGGGAACCTTCACCTGCATGGGAGACCTGGAAAAGGCTCCTGGCTCCTGGCTTCAGATCAGTGCAGTTCTGGCCATTGCGGCTATCTGGGAAGTGAACCAGCAGATGGAAGACACCTCTCTCTCTCTCTCTCTCTCTCTCTCTCTCTCTCTCTCTCTATCTCTTTCTGCCTTCTGCCTTTCAAATAAATAAATCAATCTTTTTTTAAAAAAAGAAACACCTATAAATCCATATTTACTCATCTGTTCCTCATCTTAAATTCTCATTCATATTTCTCCTCTATTTTTATTTTGTGTAGGTAATTTCTATACTTCTATGTTCCAGTGTATTGATTTGTTCCTTGTCTATACCTTAAATTCTGTTTAACACATCTAGAAAGGTTGTAATTTCAATGCTTATACTCCCTGTCATATTTATCACTGGATATTGTAATTGGAGGAGTCTTAATTTTCTTTTACTTTGCTAGGATTCCAGCTTTATATAGTTCTCAGCTTATTTCCCCACCTAATCACAAACTAAAATGCATATATCCTGTACACATTGGGCATTCAGATCCCTGCCCTAATTTATGTAGGTCTACATTCACTTTCCTGTCTTCATAGGTTATTACCCTATCCAGTTAAGGGCTTATAATTCTGTCTATAAGTTTCTTCTTTATTTCAGGTACCTGGGAATTTATTTTTCCTTCTTTTGATGTTAGATAGATATTTAGACAAATATTATATTCAGGATTTGTGTTTGTGATAGGAAGACGGTGGGGTGCATGTACATAATGGGGTATTCCATGACACTCTGCTCAACATCTTGATAAAACTAAAAGATTCAATGATGAGTAACTATGAGATGTTGGATATAGTCTTTAAAACTCTAATTATCTTCGATTTTTCAAACAGTTAGTAAAATAATGGGAGAAGACTACCCATAATCCTTGAGTCAGAGAATTTCAGTGCATCAATAGACAACATATTGAGAGACGGAGTAGCAGTTCCTTGTGATGAGCTAATGTGTGAAAAGAAATGACTAAGCATATTGGAAGAGAGAAAACAAAGGTTTCAGGGTATATGTTAAATATTTTATGTATATTATGTACCCTAGGCAGGAAGTGGAAGCCAATTAAAAATTAGAAAACATTTATATGTAAGTGTGCCAAAATATTGTCTAAAGATCTGTCAGAAGCAAAAGAGTTGAATCTTTGAAACTCTGGTGGTACATACAATTTTTTTTGTGGCATCTTTTCTAAGTTTAAAAATCCATAAATAGAACAAAATTTTGCTTATAATTTTGTATATTTTTGATATAGTATTCGGGCTTCACAAATCTTAATTCTGCCTTTGCCAAAGCATGGTGTGTATGGAAGAAATTAATGCAAAGTAAGATGTTGAGATTATGCAATATTATGGGTATGAGGCATGAAGGGTATGAAGGTATGAGGTATGAATGATAGCAGATAAAATTGTAAACTATGGGACTTACTTGAAAGCATAGGAAAGAAAGAACAAACAGAATTCAGTGAGTAGTGGGGTGCAAGGTGGAAGTATGAAGAAAGTCAAATCTCATTCATTTGTGATTAGTGGTGTAAATGACAATGGAGGTGTTATCAACAGAAGCAGGCAAGTTAAGAGGAATTTCTTGGTGGGTTGGCTGATGAGGTGGAACACCAGTAGAGAGAATGGTGGAGAATGTAAAGGAGTCAGTGTGATATAACAATAACTGGCTGACATTTGGAATGAGATATGGAAAATTTGTAGATACAACTTTGATAGCAGGGTACTTTGGACGAGAGTAGACATTTTCAACTATAGTTAGGATTACACGCAGTACATGGCCAAACAGAATCATAGGAATGGCTCCAAAGCAAGGTAAATGAGGAAGGATTAAAACATCGAGGCTTCGAGAAAATGAGGGTGATTGGTTGAGGATACAGTCTTGGGATTTGGTGTGAAGTCAGTCATATGGCCTATATAATAATTAATAATATAATAATTCAATAATATAATATAACTAATTTCACACGTGATAGGAACCAGTCAGAATGGCCTGCATGTGGGACTGAGGCACAAGAACCAGTAGCAATAAATGTAATCTCTGGGTACAAAAGACTCTTTGGAGAATCTATCATTGAAAGAGTGACTCAAATTATAGAAGAGGAATGAGGGACTGGCTTTTTAAAAACTCTGGGTCTTTCCTGGTAACCACTCCCCCTTTCCAAGCCCATAAGGAGCCTGGCAATGGAGAAGGGCTCGCTGTCTTCCCACAGACTAAGTAGAGGCAAGTTACCGAAATCTCTCTCTCTCTCTTCTCTCTCTCTTCTCTCTCTCTCACCCTGCCCCCGCCCCCTCCCTCTTTTTCCCTTCCCAGTCCACTTTGTTCCTGAATATGGCCCACGTGTGTGTGACTTCCTCACCTTTTTTAAAATAAACTTTATACTTTATAAGTTGTAAAAAAACAAACAAAACAAAACAAAAACAAAGCAAAGAACAAAACTCTGGGTCATTTTTCTCAAGAAGAAGAAAGGAAACTTTCTTCTCCTTCAGGGAAAGGGGAAAACTGAACACATGAAAGAGCAGGAATGGTTGTTGGAACCATGTTCTGAAGAGGGTAGAATGGTATGGGAGCAGAGGCAGCAGGATTATTTATCAAAGGTTAATAATGATAACAGACATTTCAGATGATACTGAAAATTGTTAATATTGCTTTGGGTGCTAAGTCTACTATATATTCATGCTGAAGCACAGATCACTGATGTTGAAAAGATGAAAAAATTATGAGACTAGAAGATCAGATATCAAGATTATTGAGGAGGATATTATAGATTGTAACTTAAAATAAATATTATGAATAAAGAACTTAGAGGATGTGAGAGTATTCTAAGAGATGGCAGATGACAACTATGCGAGAGAGGGCAAGAATTGGTACAAATAGCAGGTGGGGATACAAACAAAATGTGTTTGCTAATTAGCATCAATTAAGTTAATTGGTCACCAAGAGACCTGTATCTTTTTACCCATGTTTTGTGAAGGACAATGTGCATGATAATAGCTATGTGGGTATTATAAAGTTTTTATCAAGATTTTGTATGAAGAGCTAGTTTTGCATGTAATAAGATTTTCACTTTAAAGAAGCACTTTAATTCATGTTTATAACATCTCTGTTTGCTAAAAAATGAGTTACAAGTGTCACTGTAGTTTTTTCAGTGCTTATGGTGCCAAGGAAGACGTGAATTGAAAACAAGGTCTGATTTCTCAATTCTTGGTCTGCGTGAGACAAGTAGAAGCAAATGATATTATAATATCCCCTCACAAATATACAATTTCCTTAACGAGAAAGGTTTATCTTCTGATATTCCTAGAACTGGGGTTATTGTTTTAAAATTTATACCTCAGACTTTCTCCTAAAATATATATCAGATCTACAAAGGAAATCTGTTCACCAAGATAAACAGAAAGACAATTGGGACAATGAAAAGATTTTGGCTCTGAAATTTCTGGGGAAGGCACAAAGTGAATATACTGGGGAGGACGTTGTGGTATAGCAAGTTCAGCTGTGGTAGAGCAAGTTCAGCTGCTCATCTGTAATGACAGCATTCCTAGTCCTGTACTGGCTGAAGCACTTCTGATCGCCTCCCTACTAATGTGCCTGGGAAATAGCATATCATGGCCCAAATACTTGGGCTGCTGCCACCCACATGGGAGACTCAGATGGAGTTCCAGGCTCCTGGCTTCAACCTGGCTCAGCCCTGGCCATTGCAGCCATTTGGAGAGTGACCCAACAGATGGGAGATTGGTTGATCTCTCTCTCTCCCTCTCCCTCTCCCTCTCCCTCTCCCTCTCCCTCTCCCTCTCTCCCTCTCCCTCTCTCCCTCTCCCTCTCTCCCTCTCCCTCTCTCTCCCCTCTCTCTGTAACTCTGCCTTTCAAATAAATAAAATACATGTTTCAAAAATAAAAATGAACGTATTAAGTTATGTAGTTCTGGTGATGACAGCAAATGAAAGCGCTTCAGTTTTTCAGGAGAAACATTTTTCCTGCATTAAATTCTAAAAGAATCTTCTGAAATGAGGACTCAGAGTAGACATTTAGTAGCCTAATGGGCATTGTCTTTGGTCAAATTTTACAAAACCTTACACATAACATATTTCTACAAACTAAAGTAGTCAATCACATAATAGTAAAAGGAACTAAGTCATTTTTCAGGAAATTGAGGCTACTGAATTCCAATATCTAGGCTACTTGGCCTATCTGTGTTCAGCGGCAGAACTGGACTGAAAGTCTCTTAGACTGTATCTTCCCTAAATGTTTTCACTTGGATTTTATAGAAATACATATAAAAATATGGAACATGGTGAAAGAGTCTCAATAATGCAAATCCAGGAAACAAAATGGAGAAAAGCCTATCACATAACAGAGGTCCCTACTTAGCAGGGGTCAACCCCACCTTGTTTATAAAACTTGATTTTATGATATTTTATATTATGGGTACTTTTAACTTTAAGACCAGGACACCTTGGAGACATGCATTTGTTTTTTAGAGCAACCAACAAAAAATAGCCAAAGTAACTTTGTGAGTCAAAGCTATACAATATAATAAATAATAATTTGAAATACACTATTTGTCCAAGGATTAACTTAATGGCCTTTTAACTCATTGGGTCCTTTGGATCAAGTTTTTTGCTTATTTATTTATTTCATTTATTCAAGTGCTTTGTTTATATATATTTTAAGTACTTCATATATTTATGTATATTTCAAGTACTTTATTTATTCAAGTACTTTGAATCAAGCCTTTTATATTTCTTTTTCATAAAATCTGACCTTTGTATCCAACAGGAAAGGTTTTTATGACTTGAGATGATTGTTCATGATGAATTGATGAAAGGGTATAGAAAAGAATTAGAATATGTTCTTTTACTTTATACATTACAAAAACTATGCAGAATGTGATACAGAAATTTTGGCTACATTAAGCAATCATGACTTGTGGGTTGATAATTCCAGTGAAATAAGAATGCATAATACATTAATGTTTGCATGCATTCAATGAACTCAATTAAAATTCTTATGTGGGTATATAAATTCTTTAGGGATAGTATAGAATAATTTATGAATAGACTGTATATTAACAATGGCAGCAGGACAGTTAAGCGAATGTTAAGATTTCCAAGTTTAGCATTGATGTATATTGTGATAAACCACTTCTTTGGGAATATCCTTTTGAATTTCTTATAGGAAACATGTAACTCAATATTTATGTTTCTCTCTAATTAAGGAGTCTTCTGACCTTAAAGATCCTAACTAATGGGAATAGCTAAGCTTGCTGGCTGCTGTTTTCACTTCACAAAACAGAATCCCCTACTAAGTAATCCAACACTTTACAATTCCATTTTGTAAATGTATTAAAAATTTCAAATAGGCTTTTTAAACTTTTTACATATTATAGAATTATATATATATATAAAATAATTATATGCTGAAAATAACACATTTCCCTCATAGCTACCCACTCAAAACACAATAGAAAAAAGGCTTTTATTTAATGTTGTTATAATTAAAAAAGAAAACACCTGTGGATGTTATATTAAATCACACTTAAAAATTAGGAGGGCAAAATATTCATGTTAAATATTTACTTATAAATACTATCTGTACGATCCATGCCTTTTCCTGTCTTTGGGTAAGCATGAGTATTCAAAATGACAAAAGTTTTACCCACCATCTATTACAATGGAACAATAAATAAGACAAAAAAAATTCCGAGTGTCAGCTAGATAGTAGACATAATGTGTTATCTGCAATAGTGTATCACTAAGTAATATGGGCTAAACTATAATACTTGTTTTACCTAGATCATTCATTTAACAATTACATGAGGTCTTACAGTATTACTTAAGCATTCCATTTCACCCAACGTGTTGCCTCAACAAATCACCATAATCAGAGAACATGTGACACATTTTTTAATAAAGAAAGTGTTCTCTTTTCTTTAAAAAATAATTATTTATTTATTTGAGAGGCAGAGTTACAGACTTAAAGGGAGAGACATAGAGAGAGATCTTCCATCTACTACTTCACTCTCAAATGGCCACAGTGGCATGAGCTGAGCCTATCCAAAGCCAGGAGCCAGGAGTTTCTTCTGGGTCTCTCATGCGGTTGTAGAATCCCAAGCACTTGGGCATCTTTCACTGTTTTTCCAGGCCATAAGCATATAGCTGGATTGGAAGAGGAGCAGCCAGGACACCAACTGGCACCCAAACAGGATGCCAGTGCCACAGGTGAAGGCTTAACTTAGTACACCACAGCGCCAGGCCCAATGATACTCTTTTCTAATTAAAAAGTCAGATATGTCTTATGTTTCTCTTTATTATTTTGTATAGTTGTAATGTATATACTGAATAAATGAACAATTGAATAAATTGAAATTATTAAAAGTAAATGTATTTTCTTAATGGCATATGTCAAGAATAGTTTGTAAAATTTCTTGATCTTGTAAATCAACTTTGTGTCCTGAGGTGAGTGTCTGGCACAGAAATTAAGATATTGGTTAAAATGCCTGCAACCCATATCACAGTGCCTGGATTAGAGTCCTAGCTCTGCTTCCAATTCCAGCTTCCAACTAATACCCACTCCAAGAGGTAGCAGGTGTTGGATCAGGTACTTGAGTCCCAGCCACCACTGGGAACCTTAGCGGAAGTTCTAGGTTCCTGCTCTCAGCCTGGCCCAGGCCCAGCCCCAGCTATTGCAGGCATTTGGGTAGTCAGCTAGAAGACAGGAAATGCCTGTCTGTCTCTCTATGTCTTTCAAATAAATAAATAAACAACACTAAAAAAATACATTGTGTAGTACAAGGTTTATACCAGATAACCATGGTAAACTGAATGTAATATAAAAATGGCAATTAATTTTGAAAAAAAATGGTCAAATATCTGAAATGTGTATTAGGGATCCATGGCAACGATTTTTCTCTCTTACAGAATGATTAGTATAAAAATGTTATGTCATAAAAATAAACTTTGACATAGAAAATATCTGTAAAAGTGTTAAACTATTAGAAAAATTCTAATGCCAGATGCAAGTAAAAGTAAAGATTTTGGTATATGATACTATTATGTTCACTGTTATTAAAAGAGGGACATATATGAAGTACACTGTATTCTATGATGTATTTAGTTTCAATGGGGCTTTATCTCGAAAACTAAATTGTCTTGAACTTTATGTCAATGTCAGGTTGCTGGGTTTTTAAACTTGTTCACATACTCTTTTCATGTGTCATCTGTCTTTTATTGAGCAGATCATAATAATCAAATAATTCATTATTGGGAGAATTAGCTCATTTTCTTTAAGTAATATCTCATTCTTGCTCATATCATATTACTCCCACTGTCATAATTTAGTTTGCTAAATTTTCCATTTTTTTATTGTCAAATGACTTATGCGCAATAAACTTCAGCTCCCATAAAAGTATCCTGAGAAGTAAGCAAGTGGTTATTTGCAAGGAACTGTAATTGGAGAATAATTACCTTTTGGGGAATAGGCATTTGGCCTAGGGGTCAGGACACCGGTTTATATGCCTGTGTTCCATTCCAGAGTACCTGGCCACAGCTTCCTGCTAATTAATGCAGACTCTGAAAAGCACTGATGGTCGCTCAAGTCATGAGTTCCTGCCTCCCATGTGTGGAAACCAGACTGAGTTCCAGGCTCCTGTCTTCAGCCTGACCCAATTCCTATCACTGTGGTCGTTTGGGGGAGTGAACTAGTAGAAGGAAATTCTTTTTCTCTCTTTCTGTCTCTCTGTCTTACAAATAAAAATAATAAATAAAAACTTATCAGATGTATTGCATAACATTTCATAATATTTTGAGTGAAGATTTATTGAGTGCTTACCAAATGCTAAAAGTGAGTTGCAGAGGCTTACATGAGACAACATATATAATTCACTCTGTTCTACAAATTAGGAATTGTCATCTCCAGAGGAGGAGCCTGAAAACAGGCAATTGGAGTAACTTGCTTAAGTCATACAGTTAGTGATTGGTGAATCAGAACTTAAAATCTGGCTCCCAGGCGACAGCTTTTTGCTTCTGACTATTTGAGAAGACTAAATCTTTGAGGAAGTCACCTTTCCTTCAAAAAGTACAAAGATTTTTAGGGGTCAGGTAGGAAAGTTGACAACAGATAGTGGATTTTAAGCCATTCACTTCACTGGACTTTTACACATTAACCAAAATTATTTCTCATAGATGAAATATCAAACCTCTCCTATCTATAATAATTCCTTCTCCACCATACCTAACAAATTCGAGGCACAGATCACAAGCATTAAGAGACGGAGTTTTCATGGAGCTTTCCAGTACATTGCTGCTTACACAAGTAAAAAGTCAAGAATTGAGAAAAGCATTCATTGTAGATGGACACACCCTTTCTAAGTGTATCCATTAGAGCAAGATGAAAAAGTATAAAGTTCAAAGAACACTGGTTTCTAATTTCCACCCAATAAGTAATCTAACATCAGCAAAAGCTCATCCATAGACAGAGTGGGGTATACAAGCTCACGGTAACACCTACAAGCACACACATAAATATACCTGGTGCAACAAAGCCTTATTTTTCTCCTGAGGAATGTCATTCCCTACGTTTTGTTTTCAAGACTTGCTATCTGTTAACCATTGGTGTGAAAATGGTATTCCTGAGAAGGAGCCATCCATTTCCTTTCATTCCAGAGAAAGCCATTCTCACATGCCTTCTGACTTTGTGAGTCTTGTAACCACTTTAATAATGACAGAAAGAAACCCAACATGCGTGAGATGTGGGTTCTCACTGCTTTTTTACTCATATCACCCTCATTTTCTGTGACATGGTACCATGTAGTTCTATGAGCACTGGTCTCACAAGATAGACCTTAGTAAATAAACAAAGGGCATAAAATACTTCAGGAAGATGAAAAGGAGAAGGGGGAAAAACAAACAAGCAAACAAAAACCCCTTTGACCTGACATTATGGAAAAAATAAAAAAGACACTAAGATGAAAAAAAAATAGTGTCATGGTTTACATGTGGGATTTCGATGGAATCTAGGGCTGTGTTTTAATTCAAAACTCACCATCTCAAAACCACTTCTTTTCATCCGCCTGCAGGACTTGAGGTAAGTCCGTATACGTTTTCTGGCACGCTCTTGGTACTCAGGGAACTGTCGCCTGCATGAGTCAATGATAGCCTGGATCTTTTCTTTGGGCTGCTTAGAGATTGGGACCATTCGGTCCAAGTTTTCATCTACAAACAGCCTGACAAACATCTGTTGGCAAGAGGGAGACAGAGGAGAAGGGTTTGGAGGGCTGCTCTCTGCTGTTCCTAGCTTCCTGCTTTGATTACTGATAGGAAAATATTCTTTCTCTGGTTTATGCACTGGAGAACTTTTTGCAATGGAAAGCCAGAAATTTTAAGCAAACACTCTTTAAAGACTTTCTAAATGGTTGGATTAAAAAAAAATAGAGAGAAAATAAAAGAGAGAGAGAGGCAGACACACAGACATACAGACAGAAAAGAATAGACTATCGTGTAGAAAAAAAATCAGGAAATAACAGTAGACTGTGACAATAGAGCACCCCATTAAATTGTCTATTAATGATAAATACGACTGCTATATTGCTACCGTGCACAGTGGACTAATCTCTGAAATAAACTACTGACTCTTCCATCATGCATAATTAGATAAGCTAGGAAAGCTGAAGAAATAGCTGATGACGGGCGAACTCATCAGAGGAGTAAGTGAGGCCCGCTTCATCCAATAGGCAAACATGCATACTCACACAACACAATTCCAGCTTTCAGCTCACATTTGGCTGTAAAATTCTAAACAAAACACAGCAATTCTGGTGTCTGGGTGGCAAAGAGTGTTTCATGTACTTTTTAAATCCTTCTGTAAATTAAACAAACATGTCTCTAAAATATCCACATTTACCAACAAGCAACAACACAAAAGTGAAGTGGTTAAAAATTAAGCCACACAGGGAGAGTGGCAGGACTCACATTGAAAGCTTTCAGCCGCTCGGCTTCCACACCATCTGTCTCGTTCACTTTCTCAGAATCGTCATGATCATCGTGGTCATCTTCATCCTCATCTCCCCTGTTCAGGGACAGGTCCTCGGCACCTCGGTCTACACTCTCATTTTTGCCAGAGTCATAGCTTGAGTAACTGTGAGCAGGAGACTGAAAAGAAATGGTGAAATTGCTGCTTTTAAATTCACTACAAAAGCATTTACATTTTTTTCCAACTGTTTCTCAAAAAACCTTGTTTTTCAATTGATAACTCCAGAGTTGTGGCTATTTTAATCCAAAATTAATGCAATTAAATTAAAAAAGATTTTTCTTGGTCACACCAGTCACATTTCAAGTGCACAATAGCCACACGGGATGTTTCTATCATTGCAGAAAAGTTTTTTGAATTTGGTTGTTTGACACCAATTACTATCTCCACTCAAAATCCATATTCCACAAAAAAGTAAACTTTAATCATTTTTGAAAAAGAATCACTGGTTTACATCCTAAAATAAAACACCATATTCTTAGAAAAATGACCTCAGAACTTAATCTAATTATATTAGTATTCTTTAAATATATCAGGAAGATGAGGCATAGATATGTTTAAATAACTTCCAAAATTGAGCATACAAGATATTCCTGTGTTTAGGAATGTTATTTATAAGACCCCCAAATACTTTAAAATCAGTTTATAAATGATCTATGATTTTTGTTTTAGAAAAAGAAAACAGGTTCCTTGCTAATCATATATTAAATTCAGTGCTTATGTATTCCTTTACTATACAAAAGACAGGACAAGTTCAATGCAAAAACAAAGTGAGTGACACATTTTTCAATGTAAAATCATTAAACATCAACATTTTTCAGTATTTTAAGAATCATTTCCACATATAATCAACCAACGGCCTTCTTGGGATCTAATTGCTGAGATGCAACAATATGTTCATGCATGTATGTGGAAATAACTATACAACAATAAGTAAACTGACTTTTGACACTCATTTGGGGATAACACATTCAACATACTTCCTCTTAGGGATTCCTGGGGCAATCTGAGAGTTGGTTTAGGAGAAGTGACCAGGAAGTAAAGGAGATCCAGATATATGGCATGATTGGGAGCTTGATCCAGTAGTGTACAGTGTAACAATGAACTTCCTTAGAAAACTCCTTTGAGAACTCACTTTTGCCAGCTTTTAATCATCAAAACATACTTTTTAATCATCACCAAAAAACTTTTATTTTTTTAAATTAAACTTTTATTTAATGAATATAAATTTCCAAAGTACAGCTTATGGGTTACAATGGCTTCCCCCTCCCAAAACTTCCCTCCCACCCGCAACCTTCCCCTTTCCCGCTCCTTCTCCCCTTCCAATCACATCATGATTCATTTTCAAGTCTCTTTATATACAGAAGATCAGTTTAGTATATATTAGGTAACGATTTCAACAGTTTTCCGCCATATAGCAACACATAGTGAAAAAAAAAATACTGTTGGAGTACTAGTTATAGCATTAAATAAGAGTGTACAGCACATTAAAGACAGAGATCCTACATAATATTTTTTTTTAAAAATTAATTAATTTTCTATGCCATTTCCAATTTAACACCAGGTTTTTTTTTTTTTCATTTCCAATTATCTTTATATACAGAAGATCGATTCAGTATATAATTAGTAAAGATCACATCAGTTTGTACCCACGCAGAAACACAAAGTGTAAAAATACTGTTTCAGTACTAGTTATAGCATCACTGCACATTAGATAACACACTAAGGACAGATCCCACATGGGATGTAAGTACACAGTGACTCCTGTTGCTGACTTAACAATTTGACACTCCTGTTCATGGCGTCAGTAATCTCCCTAGGCTCTAGTCATGAGTTGCCAGGGCTATGGAAGCCTTTAGAGTTCGCTGACTTTGATCTTATTCCGATAGGATCATAGTCAAAACATATCCTAGGTACCTTGGATAAGATACTAAAGCTAGATGTCTAAAAATAAATCATATATCTATAAAGGATTAATATCCTGGATGTATAAGGAGCTCAAGAAACTCAACAACAAAGGAAACAATCCAGTTAAGAAATGGGCTAAGCTCTCAATCAGAAAACTTAATTGTAGTGTAGACAGCACCTTTCTTAGCTCCTCTAATAATGACTCTGTCCTTTGTTCTAGACCCTGTCTAGCGCACTTGGGCCTCATTCCTTCGTAATCATAACCTATACTCTAACTCCAATGGCTCTACTCCCAACCTGTATGTACTGATGGTCCTCTTCCCCACTTAATGCTGTATAATTGTTCAGACCTGGTTAATGCCACTCTTAGGATCATTGGTTACTATCCTCATTCTCTCTTTTATGACCTTGTCTAAATATGATCAGAGTCGGCGAACTTGGAAGGCTTCCATAGCCTTGGCAACTCACGACGAGTGCCTAGGGTGGTTACTGGGGCCATAAACTAGAGGGTCAATTTGTTGGTCAACAACAGGAGTAACTGTGCACTTGCTCCTCATGTGGGATCTCTGTCCTTAATGTGCTGTACATTGTGATTTAATGCTATAACTAGTACTCAAACAGTATGTTTCACTTTGTGTTTCTATGTGGGTGCAAACTGTTGAAATCTTTACTTAATATATACTAAATTGATCTTCTGTATATAAAGAGAATTGAAAATGAATCTTGATGTGAATGGAAGGGGAGAGGGAGCGGGAGAGGGGAGGGTTGCGGGTGGGAGGGAAGTTATGGGAGGGGGAAGCCATTGTAACCCATAAGCTGTACATTGGAAATTTATATTCATTAAATAAAAGTTAAAAATTAAAAAAAAAAGAAATGGGCTAAGAATGGGCTAAGAATATCATGTTTCAAATGGTGAAATACAAACAGCCAAAAGACATGAAAAGATGTTAAGGATAACTAGCCATCAGGGCAATGCAAATACAAACCACAATGAGGTGATCTGTTTTTATAACCTTACCCTAGTGACAATGGCTATCATCTAAAAATAAAAAAATAACAAATGCTGGCAAGGACGTGGTGCAAAAGATACCCTAGTACACTGGTTAGTGGAATGTAAACTAGTACAAAACAGTATGGAGATTCCTCAGAAATCTGAAAATAGAGCTACTATATGACCCAGCCATTTCACTCCTGGGAATTTACCTAGTGGAAATAAAATCAGCACATGAAAGAAGTATCTGTATCCCCATGTTTATAGCAGCTCAACTCACAATAGCTAAGATATGGAATCAACCTAGATGTCCATCACCTGATGACTGAATAAAGAATGTGTGGTATATGAACACAATGGAATACTACTAAGCCATAAAAAAGAACAAAATTCTGTCTTTCACAACAAAATGCATGCAATCAGAGACCATAGCTTAGTGAAATAAGGCAGTCCCAAAAAGACAAACATCACATGTTTTCCCTGATTTGTGGTAACTAATAAACAGAGTACAAAGAATATAATGTACATGAGTGAAATTGATATTTTGAGGTTTGATTGTTGTTTATAGCCCTTGTCTATACTCTTGAGGAAAAGTGGTTTTTGTACTTACTACTTGTTGAATTCTTTATTTAGTGGAGGGTTAAGTTTGTGTTTATAAGGAAAATTGAAAGAATGTCATTGCAAAAATTATGAGAAAAACAAGAGAAGAAGGAGGATGAAAGGTGAGGGTGAAAGGGGGAGGGAAGGCAGAGTGGGCAGTATCATTATGCCCTTAAAACTGATATATTGGGGATTCCAAGATGGCAGAATAGTAACAGGGCAGTCTGATTTAGGCTGGGCAAAATTAATATAAAAAAGTGGAGAAAGCACACTGTCAGGGGAAACTGCAGGGAGGTCCTGGGAAAGCAGTAGAAATGGCCTGGACCTATGTGGATGCTCAGACACTCATCAAGGAGCGAGACAACAAAAGACTCAGCAGCTTGGGTCAGGGAAGAAGATGCCTGTCCTGGCAAAATCAGGTGAGATCATCAGATTGCATGGCCTACACTGCTGTTGATAAAGTGGGAGGGAGGGTATAGTGTACTGCACCTTTCTGAGTCCAGCCCAGGTCCCTCAGGACTATGGGGCAACTGCTCACGGTGTGTGAGGGATAGGGGGAAGAAAACAGGATGTCTTTTTTTTTTGTATTTACTAACATTTACATCATAGTCAGCAAAATGAATTTATTTTAGAAAGCTTTTATTTGCCGGTGCCGTGGCTCACTAGGCTAATCCTCTGCCTGCCGTGCCAGCATAGTGAGCCACGGCGCCGGCACACCGGGTTCTAGTCCTGGTCGCTTCTCTTCCTGTCCAGCTCTCTGCTGTGGCCCGGAGTGCAGTGGAGGATGGCCCAAGTCCTTAGGCTCTGCACCCACATGGGAGACCAGGAGAAGCACCTGGCTCCTGCCATCGGATCAGCGCGGTGCGTTGGCCGCAGCAGCCATTGAGGGGTGAACCAACGGAAAAGGAAGACCTTTCTCTCTCTCTCTCGTCTCTTTCTCACTGTCCACTCTGCCTATCAAAAATGTTAAAAAAGCTTTTATTTAATAAATATAAATTGCATGGGTGCAGCTTTTGGAATATAGTGGTTCTTCCCCCTATACCCGCCCTCCGACCCCTACTCCTGTTCCACCTTCTACTGCCTCTCCCATCCCATTCTTCATTAAGATTCATTTTCAATTATCTTTATATACAGAAGATCAACTCTATACTAAGTAAAAATTTCAACAGTTTGCACCCACACAGACACTCAAAGTAGAAAGTACTGTCTGAAGGCTAGTTTTACCATTAATTCTCATAGTACAACTCATTAAGGACAGCGGTCCTACATGGAGAGCAACTGCAGAGTGATTCCTGTTGTTGATTAAACAAATAACACTCTTATTTATGACATCAGTGATCATCCAAGGCTCTTGTCATGAGCTGCCAAGGCTATGGAAACCTTTTGAGCCCAAAAACTCCCATCATTATTTAGACAGGGCCATAGCAAGGTGGAAGTTCTCTCCTCCCTTCAGAGAAAGGTACTTCCTTCTTTGATGGTCCTTCCTTTCCACTGGGAACTCATTCATAGAGATCTTTCATGTAGGCAATTTTTTGTCACAGTGTCTTGGCTTTCCATGCCAGAAATATTTTCATGGGCTTTTTAACCAGATTCGAATACCTCAAGGGCTAATTCTGAGGCCAGGGTACTGTTTAGGGCGTTTGTCATTTTATGAGTCTGCTGTGCGGCCTGCTTCTCATGTTGGATCATTCTCTCCTTTTTAATTCTATGTATTGTTCTTAGCAGACACTTGGTCTTATTTCTGGCTATCATCTGGGTATTCCTCAGCTTGGAGGAGAAGGGATGGTCACAACAACAGAGGTGACTGTTGTTCTCCATCCAGTTAACCAGACAAGAGCTATCATGCCCAACTTTGTGTTACCCTGGATGTTCACCCCATCCTGGAGCACTGACCAGAGCTCCCTGGGCACAATCAGCACATCCTTCTTGGTATTCACTGAAGGTTTGGACATTGCACTAAGTCACCAAAGCTTAGCTCAAAGATAAAGGCCACCAGAGGAAGAAAAATGTCTACAAATGCCAAAAATAAATGCAGAAATTCAAGAAACAAGAATAAGGAAGATACTGTGACAACCCCCCTAAGGAATCCCACAACATTTCAGTATTAGAATGTGAAGATGAAGAGATGGAGGAAATGCCAGCATTCAAAAAATTAATCATAGGAATACTCAAAAGCTATCAGAAGCATATCCATGAATGAAAGAAAGCCATATATGATACGAATGAAAATTTTTCCCATGAAATTGAGATTTTTAAAGAGAAATCAAAATGATATACTGTAAATGAAGAATTCAATGGATGAAATAAGAAATGCAGTAGAAAGACTTAACAGCAGAATTGGTGAGGCAGAAGAAAGAATATCTGTGCAAGAAGACAAATTCCTGGAAATTTTACTGTCAGACCAAAAACAAGATGAAATTAGCACACTTAAAAATAGTGTTGGAAATAATATGGGATACTATCAAACAACCCAACATATGGGTCTTAGGAGTGCCTGATGGTGTGGAAAGAGAGAATGGGCTAGAAGGGCTGCTTAGTGAAATAATTACAGAAAACTCCCCTAATTTAGAGAAAGAAAGGAATGTGCAAATACAGGAGCACATATAACTCCTAAAAGATATGACCAGAAAAGGTTTGCACTTGACACATTGTTGTCAAACTTTCCACCATAAAGCATAAAGAAAAGATTCTAAATTGTTTAGGGGAGAAATGTCAGACTACTTTCAGAGGATCTCCAATTGGACATCTGAATTCTCATCAGAAACCCTATGGGCTAGAAGACAATGGCATGATAAAGTCCAAGTCTTAAGAGAAAAAAGAGAGAACACAGAATACTGTATCCTGCAAAGCTCAAAGGTGAAATAAGGACCTTCTATAACAAACAGAAATTGAAAGAATTTGTCACCACCTGTCCAGCCTTACAAAAGATGCTAACGGATGTGCTACACACAGGAACACAGAAAGAAAGACATCATTGTGAAAGAATGCAAAGAAGGAAATGATAGGAATATCCACAGAAAAATGGCAGGGTCAAGTTGTTACTTATCAATAGTTACTTTGAATGTGAATGCCCTGAACTCAGGTTAAAAGATACAGACTGGCTGAATGGACTGAAAAACAAGACCCATTTGTTTACTGCCTACAAGAAACACACCTCACCAACAAAGATACATGTAGACTGAAAGTGAAAGGAGAGAAAGTGAAAAGATAGCATTCCATGCTAAGGGGGAAAAGGGGGCAGATGTAGCCATCCTAATATCAGACAAAATAGACTTTAACCACAAAAACTGCTAAAAGAGACAACAAAGGACATTATGTAATTATTAAGGGATACAACAGGAAGACATGACTATAATAAATGTATATGCACCCAATTACAGGTGGCCTGGCTATTTAAAAGAAGTTAACAGATCTGAAGGGGAGATACAGACTCCAATACAATAGTAACAGGTTACCTCAACACTCCATTTAAATCACTGGATAGATCAACCAGACAGAAAATCAACAAAGAAACAACAGAGCTAATGGACACTGTGGACCAAATGGACCTAACTGATATACAGAACTTTTGATCCCACAGTGGCAGAAAACACATTCTTCTCAGCGGCCCATGGATCTTTCTCTAGTATAGGCCATAAAGCAGTCTCAGTAAATTCAAAAAAATCAAAATCATACCATGCACCTTCTCTGATCACAACGGATTAAAACTCAAAATCAACAACTCAAGAATCTCAAGATCATATGCAAACACATGGAGACTGGAAAACATGCTCCTAAATGAACAGTGGGTTATAAAAGAAATCAAAAGACTAGTCAAAAAATTCCAGAAATGAATGAAGATGACAATACTTCATATCAAAACTCATGGATACGGCAAAAGCAGTGTTAAGAGGGAAGTTTGCAGCTATTAGTGCCTACATCAAGAAACTGGTAAGTCACCAAATAAATGAGCTGTCAATGCATCTCAAAGACCTAGAAAAACAACAACAAAACAAACCCAAAATTAGTAGGAGAAAAGAAATAATTAAAATTAAGAAAAAATAAACAAAATTGAATCCAAAAAAACAATAAAAAATCAATGAAGAGCTGGGTTTTTGAAAAAAATAAACAAAAATGACACATCACTGGCCCAACTAACCAAATAAATAAATAAGAGCGAGAGACCCAAATCAACAAAATCACAAATGAAAAAGGAATGTGACAACAGATACCACTGAAGTAAAAAGAATCATCAGGAATTACTACAAACATCTGTATGCCAACAAATCAGGAAACCTAGAAGATATAGATAGATTCCTGGAAGGATACTAAGTCATGAAGACATAAAACATGTAAACAGACCAATAACCAAGATGGAGACTGAATCAGTAATAAAGACTCTTCCAACAAAGAAAAGCCCAGATCCTGATGCTTCACTGCTGAATTCTACCAGACATTTAAAGAAGAACTAATTCCAATTCTTCTCAAGCTATTCAAAACAATTAAAAGGGAGGGAGTCCTTCCAAATTCCTTCTATGAAGCCTGCATCATCTTAATTCCTAAGCCAGAAAAAGATACAACAGAGAAAGAGATCTACAGACCCTGATGAAAACAGATACAAAAATTCTCAACAAAATACTAGCCAATCAAATCCAACAGTACATCCGAAAGATCATTCACCTAACCAAGTGGGATTTATCTCAGGTATGCTGGGATGTTTCAACAACTGGAAATCAATAAATGTGATAAACCACATTAACAAAATGAAGGCCAAAAGTCATACGATTATCTCAATAGATGTAGATAAAGCATTTGACAAAATTTAACAATGTTTATGATGAAAACTTCAAGAAAATTGGGTTTGCAAGGAATATTCCTCAACATAATCAAGGTATTTATAATAACAGACCCATAGCCAGTATTCTACTGAATGGGAAAAAATTGGAGGCATTCTCATTAAGATCCAGAACCAGAAAAGAAGGCCCAGCCTCACCACTGCTATTTAATGTAGTCCTGGAAGTTTTAGCCAGAGCCATCTGTCAAGAAAAAGAAATAAATGGGACACAAATAGGGAAAGAAGAAGTCTAACTAACCCTATTTGCTGATGACACGATTCTATAAAGAGTTTGGTAACGTTGCAGGATGTGAAATCAACAGACAAAAATCAATAGGCTTTGTATACACAGACAATGCAATAGCTGAGAAAGACCTTCTAAGATCAGTCTCATTAACAATATTTTTTAAAAAATTAAATTCCTTGGAATAAATTTAATCAGGGACATTGAAGTTCTCTATGATGAAAATTACAAAACATTTAGAACAGAAATAGAAGACATAAAAAAGTGGAAAAATTTTTCCATATTCATGGGATTGGAAGAATCAAAATCTTTAAAATATCCATACTACCAAGAGCAATTTATAGATACAACGTGATCCCAATCAAAATACAAAGAACATCCTTCTCAGATCTAGAAAAAAATGATGCTAAAATTCATATGGAAACACTGAAACCTCAAATAGCTAAAACAACCTAATAATAAAGATAAAGCTGGAGGCATTACAATACCAGACCTCAAGACATACTACAGGGCAGTTATAATCAAAACAGCCTGGGACTAGCACAAAGATAGACATGTAGACCAATGGCGCAGAATAGATACTCCATGCCATATACAACCAACTTATCTCTAACCAAGTGGCAAAAATCAACTCCTGGAACCAAGACAGTCTCTTCAACAAATGGTGCTGTGAAAACTGGATCTCTGCAAGCAGAAGACCCCTATCTTACACTTTACACAAAAATCAACTCAAAATGGATGATACCTAAATCTAAAACATGATACCATCAAATCACTAGAGAATATTGGGAAAACCCTGCAAGGCATTGGCATAGGGAAAGACTTCTTGGAAAAGACCCCAGAAGCACAGGCAGTCAAATCCAAAATTAACAAATGGGATTACATCAAACTGAGAAGCTTTTGCACTGAAAATGAAACACTCAGAAAAGTGAAGAGGCAACTGACAGAATAGGAGAAAATACTGCAAACTATGCAACTGACAAAGGATTAACTTCCAGAATCTGCAAAGAGCTCAAGAAACCCAACAACCACAAAACAAACAACCAAGTCAAGAAATGGGCAAAGGACCTGAACAGACATTTTTAAAGAGAGGAAACTCAAAAGGCCAACAGACACATGAAAAATCCTCAGGATCATTAGCCATTTGGAAAATGCAAATCAAAACCAGAAGGAGGTTTCACCTCACCCCTATTAGAATGGCTAACAGAAATCAACAAACAACAAATGTTGGAGAGGATGTGGGGAGAAGGGTATATTAATCCACAGTTGGTGGGAATGTAAACTAGTACAGCCACAGTACAGTATGGAGATATCTCAGAAAGCTAAATATAGACCTACCATATGACCCAGCCATCCCATTCTTGGGAAATTGTCCAAAGGAAATGAAATCAGCATATGAAAAAGTGATCTTTTCTTCTTTTTCCCTTCATACTAATTAGTGAACTCTCTACTTAGTATAGGGTTAATCATACAAGTATAAAAATTAACTGAAAATTGATCTGTATACAAAATAAGAATGGGAAAGGAGGAAGGAGGGAAGAAAGGCGGGAGTATGGGTGGGAAGGAGGTAGGGGGGGAGAATCATCATGTTCACAAATCTGTGTATATAAAATTCATGAAGTTGTATTCCTTAAACAAAATAAAAAAACCTGATCTACATGAAATACATGAATTTTGTCCCCTTTATATAAATTATAAAAAGTAAAAAAAAAATCTCCATCTGTGGTTCTGGCCTCCAATATGGGAGCCAAGTACCAGTTCGAGTCCCAACAGATCCACTTCCAATCCAACTCCCTTCTAATGGCCAGAAAAAAGGCAGTAGAAGGTGGGCCCAAGAGCTGGGGCCGCTGCCACTCACACGGGAGACCCATATGAAGCTCCTGGCTCCTGGCTTCAGCCTGACCTAGCACACCAGCTGTTGTAGACATCTGAGGAGTGAATAAGCAGACAGAAGATATCTCTCTTTCTTTATCTATTCCCCTCTCTCTTTAATTCCTTCAAATAAATAAATAAATATTTTTAAAAAGCAGTATACTATATTTGTTTCTACTTATGATATAATAGAGATTTTCTGATATATCAAATGCTATGAAACAAATAATGAAGAAAGTGAGTGAGAGACAAAGAGAAAAAATTAGCACTTGGAACCTTGGTACATCTAGTGTATTGCATCCTTAATCTTTGAAATAAGCAAGTGGAAGGCCGGCGACGTGGCTCAATAGGCTAATCCCTTGCCTGTGGCGCCAGCACCCCAGGTTCTAGTCCTGGTCAGGGCACGAGATTCTATCCCAGTTGCTCCTCTTCCAGTCCAGCTCTCTGCTGTGGCCCGGGGAAGGCAATGGAGGATGGCCCAGGTCCTTGGGCCCTGCACTCATGGGAGACCAAGAGAAGCACCTGGCTCCTGGCTTCGGATCAGCGTGGTGGCCGAAGCGGCCACTGGGGGGGGGGGGGGGCGGTGACCCAATGGCAAAAGGAAGACCTTTCTCTCTGTCTTTCTCTCTCTCACTGTCCACTCTGCCTGTCAAAAAAATAATAATAATAAAAAAGAAATAAGCAAGTGATGAGGTATAATCCTCCTCTTTCTACCAATAAGGAAACATCTAAACACTTCTCAAATAGATAATTCTCCAGCCACTATTTTAATCTAGGTCTGCCTGACGTTCTGAGTGTAGAATAAGGAGCACCAATTATGTGCCAAGCATTATTCTATGCCTTTAAAAATATTTCATTTCATTGACAACTCACTAGTTAAGTAACTTTCTCAACGTCACAAAGTTTGCAAATAAAGAAGTCGAGATTTGAACCCATTTGTTTGACTCTGAATCTATGATTTTAACTCTGTTTTCTGTTGCCATTATAGAATAACTTCTTTTGAGGCACTGTCACATTTATCAGCAGGAAATTTCTAAGGCACTTTAATTTCTTGACACCAACTTTTAAAATAGAAGTCCCCATATAACAAGATATATTAACATATTTAGCATTTAACATTTAACTACAGATTTGTTTTTCAGATAATAAGTCAACACATCCTAAGGTAAACTAATGGAAGATGTGCTTTCTATGGGTTAGAAGCTATTTAATTGTGTTTCATTTCATGTAGTATGTTAAATTTTACATGGAATTTTTTATAAAAAAGATTTATCTATTTTATTTGAAAGAGATGAAATTTTATTTGAGAACTAGAGAGAGAGAGGGAGACACAAACACACAGAAAAAGAGAGAGAAATATAGAGAGGAAGAGAGAGAGAGAGAATCTTTTATCTGCTGGTTCATTTCCAAATACCACAATGGCCAGGGCTGTGCTAGGTTGAACTCAGGAACCTGGAACCCTATATGGGTTTCCCACATGGGTGTCAGGGTCCTGGTCACTTGGGCCATCTTCCACTTACTTCCCAGGCACATTATCAGGGAGCTGAATGGGAAGAGGAGTAGCCAGGATTCGGACCAGTGCTCATATAGTATGCTGGCATCACACGTGGCAGCCTACCCTGCTGTACCACAATATTGGCTCCTACATGGAGCTTTAAAATGCTTATAAACAAACTTCACAGGTAAACCAACATTGATATATCCATATTATAAAATATTAAGCCGGCGCCGCGGCTCACTAGGCTAATCCTCCGCCTTGCGGCGCCGGCACACCAGGTTCTAGGCCCGGTCGGGGCACCGATCCTATCCCGGTTGCCTCTCTTCCAGGCCAGCTCTCTGCTTGGCCAGGGAGTGCAGTGGAGGATGGCCCAAGTCCTTGGGCCCTGCACCCCATGGGAGACCAGGATAAGCACCTGGCTCCTGCCATCGGATCAGCGCGGTGCGCCGGCCGCAGCGCGCTACCGCGGCGGCCATTGGAGGGTGAACCAACGGCAAAAGGAAGACCTTTCGCTCTGTCTCTCTCTCACTGTCCACTCTGCCTGTCAAAAAATATATTAAATATAGTTGAATAGTGATAATGTGAATAATAATTATCAATGTATATGATGGTTAATGTTATATGCCAACCTTACTGTATTACAGAGTGCCCAGATATTTGGTGAAATGTTATTTCTGGATTTGTCTCTGGATGAGATTAGCAATCGAATTGAGGGACTCAGTAAAGCAAACTGTCCTCTACAATGTGAGTGTGCATCCGCCAATGACTTGAAAGCCTGACCAGAACAAAGGGCAAAGAAGGAAAAATTCACCAACTCTGTCTGACTCCTTGAACCGAGAGAGACAGACAATGACACAATCACTCATGCCATTGTCTCATCTAGATCACAGGCTGTGAGATTCACAATGAACTGTACCATAGCTCTCCTGGGTAATCAGCTTACAGATCATGGGTGATGAGACTTCCTAGCCTCCATAACTATATGATCCAATTCCATACACACATATATATCTAGTTTTGTTTCTCTAGACTGTGACTAACACAATATAATATTCATATTGTAGACAATTTAATTATGACTTAAAATTTGAGTTACTAAGATATCCTCACACACCAAGAAAAAGTGGTAGAAAAGTTAAAAAGAGGACATCCATTCATCCTTGGTAGGGTGGAACTACATGGTATTTCAGAGTAAAGGGGCCATGAGAGCAAGTCAGAAGAATGACAGTGTTGGGTTTCATAATCAGAATGAGTTGCAAAAGTAGAAAGAAAAATGTATAAAAAAGGATAAATGGCAATCAAGACATTTGCTCTAAACCATAGGCCTCACTGTGATATGCAGTATTTCTCTGTCAGCCCAGCACGTTTCTTTTCACAGATAGTACCTGCTCCACCAGAAGAAACTGCCTTCCCTGTGGGTGCACCAACCTTCCCCATGCAGGGCATCCATGCCTCTACTTTGCCTCTAGGTGAAGACACCTTGCCTGAGACTGAAATCAAGCTGAATCCAGCAGTGCTGAGCAGCAGAGAGGCCTCCTAACAGCATGTGTAGATCCAGGTGCAACTGTTTCTGAAATTAATCCCTAGCTCTTTCAGAAGTGTGATACCATAATCCTCTACCCATTCCACATCCCTTTCATTTTGTTCTTAAATTTGACTGTCACTTTTGATTGAGTCTATAGTGCTAAGAAATCAGCCTTTATAAGGTCATATTAATAATGCAAAAATGCATTTCACAAATGATAAATTCAAAAACATACGTGACTTCTGCTAAACAGATAATGCCCTTTAAACAGCAGCATCTATACTCAAAGCTATCAACAAAAATGCCCTTGAATGATTCCTATAGTGAGAATTTTTAATTGGTAGTGTTCAAAAATGTTTCCATGCCATAACAGAGGTATAATATGATTGAAGGATCACAACATTATAATGGTATAATCAAAGGAGAGATAATAAAACTAGATAATTGAAATTAACAAATAAGTTTAATGTAAAAAATCAGCATATTTTTACATATCAAATCTTTAACAAGGCTGATTACCTACTAAAACATAACAGATGCATTCAATAATTTTGAAAGATTTTCAACTACAAATTATGTTAAGAATGATCAAATATAAAATATATTAAGTATATTTTAAATGGTGATGTGAAATACTTGAAAAATGTTATAATGCAATTATCTAAATGCACATACTTAACTAATTCATTCTTTCCACACACCATGAAAGACACCCAATCCAGTTGTCCACTATACATAGAACCACTTCGAACCATGAAAGATTTATTGTCCTAGTCATTCAAGGTAAAGTATAATCCTGCGATGTAAAAATATTGAGTATCTAAATTTGACACAAGAGCAATGACCTTTTCCTCTATAATTTAAACTGAAATTTTTATAACCCTGGATTCTTACACTATGTAAATGGCCTTTCTTACTTCTGTCATTGTTTAAAATCCAACTATCGTTTAAGGCCAACTGGATCAAATTCAATTTACACAAAGATTATAGATTTTGTATCAGTCATCTATTGCAACCCTTCCCCAAATTGTGGATTCTTAATATATTAGGGCATTTGACACAGAATTAAGTAGTACTATTTCTCTTTAATTTTCTTGTCATGATACTTTGTCTATTCTTTCAAACCACATTCATACAGATCAAAACATATCCCTCTATCTTTTCTCTCTCATCATCCAAGTTATGTTAGATTGGCATTCAATATTGTCTGTTCATCTCTTTGTATAAAACTAATTTTTGATTTTTTATAAATGAGAAACTGTTGATATTGGAGTAATATCATGAACTCAAGCAAAAATTAAAATGTCTTTCCTAATAACCCATCTAAACTATGACATTCATTTGGCCCTAAATACACCTTGCCCTAATAAGAATTTTGGATGGCCATCGCCTAGGAAATCTTCCTTTTTGGAGCAATAATTTTCTTATTCCAAGTATAAATAGAAAAAATTCAAACTAAATCTTTAAAAAATGCAAAGTTATTAAAGAACCACAATTTAGGTACAATGGAGGAAGCATATTTGCTTAGACTCTAAACACAGGTGTTGTTTACTAAGAATAAGGATAGATTTCTGCCTTAGTTAAATGTTCCATTTGTTCCTCTGAGATAATCTGAGGTCCTTCCTAGCAAAGAATCACTGAGAATATATTTGCCCTTCCCTTTCTTAAAATTCCCCCATCCTAACAGAACTACCAGGTCTGGAATTTGAAAACTTCCCAACTGGAGGAACCTTAAAAAGTTAATTTTCTCTGCAGTCAGAGTACAGGGCAGCTCACACAGCAATGTCATTGTGCTTGATATGAGATACAGCCTGGGATGGGGCCATTTCTGACAAACCAACCAATGGAAACAAAGAGAAACCTTTATTTTCTCATTATGCCCTAAATAAGGGAAGAATACATGAATTCAGGGCCAGTTTCTATCTTCCATATAGACAGAGAGTTACTTGGTAGTGGGATCACTTACGCACCTACTTCCTCCATCGTTATAACCCTGTACATTGATGGCAAGCACATTGTAGCAATAAAGCAAACATTTTCTGAATGAGTGACTGCTTACACATTAGACCTACATAGATATTTTAGGTTAGTTTTTGAATTTGCAATTTTAAACAGTAGCTTACATTCACTTTTTAAAAAATCAGTTATTCATCATTGAGTCTATTGGTAATCTAAGCATTATTAAAAGTGTGATGACCACTTGGTACCTTCTAATACAAAATAAAGTATGCAGACCACTCAAGAAGCAAACACTCTATGTGTGGTGTGTATGTGTGTGTTTCTCTCTCCCTCTCCCTCCCCCCCCCTCTGTCTCACACACACACACACACACACTGAATCCAGATTGAAAACAGTGGTTCTCAAAGTGTCCAAGATGCAAGAACAGTGTAAAGGTCATCTGAAGACAGATGACAAATGCAAAGGTTCATTCCCCACCACATACCAACTGAACTAGACCCTCTGGAGATGGGCTCAGCCACCTGTGTTCTAATATCCCTCCAGGCGTTTATGATGGATACTCAAGTTTGAAACACCACTCCTTTGCTGCTAACTTGTATTTGTAGGAAATAATTGCAGATGGAGAAACAAGTTAAATGATACCAGAGACAGCACACAGGTTAATAGAAGATATAAGATACTGTACAGGACAATTGACCTTAGTTATGCAATAGGTTGGTGACACACAAAAAAGTGACATATGAAGACATATTTAAAAGATAAAATAAATGTGTACACTTTGCTTATAATATGATTAAAATAACTCATTCAAAATGCAGTTTTGAGCAAAGTAAGCATATTTGATTATAGATGAGGATATTAGATGATGAGATTTTTATTTTTTAGATTTAACCAACATTTGCTTAAGCAAATATTTAGTCACCAAAATGTTCACATTGATTAGAGGCACAAACTGAAGTATGAAGAGATGCAATGACATGGGTGTCTAGAATTTGCTTTCAATATACTACAGAAAAAAATTGAGAAGTGAAAAAGAAATGTGGGAAAATCTTAATCACTGTTAGATTTGGGATGGATATTAGTGGTTCTGTGTACTGTAGTCTCTATTTTAAAAATTCTATATTGTAAAATATTGGTATCTCCTCTAGTTTGACTTTTCTTCACGATATTTTATTTATTGAACAGCATTTGAGAAGTTCCAGGTTCACAGATTTGGATGGATCCAAGTTTGCAATGCCCAAAAGCTACAAATTTTGTAATGGAGGCTCTTTTGAGGAATTAAATGCAAAATGAAAATTCATTTAGTATGAGAAAAATAACAAAAATAACAAATTTTAAAGTTTATGAATATTGCAAACATCACAAAACATAAAAAAGAATTTACTAACTCACTGGCCTATCTCTATAATTTATCGTCCCATTTTCCTTTGCTGCATACTCCTTACTTGCTTCTTCATATGACAATGATTTTTGAATATCCTAATCTTTGGAAGGAATAGAAAAATGATTCAATCTTTATCTTGTCTGATAAAAATGTGTACTTTATTATTTATGGTTTAGAAATAATTTATTTGCTCTTCAAATTAATCCCTGCTAGTATCAAGCAAACTGTTAGGTTGTTTCCAGTTTAGGGAAAATCTTAATCAAGTTCCCTTCATGTCTCACCAGGAGATTCAGGGCATGTCAAATGTTCCTGGGCAGCGACTGACTGGCGTCTTCATCAATCTGAACATTTTTATTGTAAGTCACTTCCTAATGTCAGAATAATGTCCTTTGATTTCACCTTTCATCTTTCAAATTGCAATCGCATTTAATCTAAATGTTCTCTCAATTATTTACTAAATAAATAGAAAGACAACAAAATGATATATTCTAATTATTTCCGAATTAGAAGTCTGTAATGTTAAAATGTCTCACAGGTCCAAATTGCAGTTGAAATATCATATTCCACTGTAAAAAGTGTACACAGGTTATAACTTTATTGCATGTGAGCCTACAATGATGCATGTGTATTATCATGTACAGTATTTGGCATCTGGGTTTATTAATTTACTATCTTTTCCATATTTTCCTATTATCTAGATTAATACTCTTTTTTATTTTTTTAAAATTTTTTTGACAGGCAGAGTGGATAGTGAGGGAGAGAGATAGAGAGAAAGGTCTTCCTTTTCCATTGGTTCACCCTCCAATGGCCGCTGCGGCCGGCTCATCTCGCTGATCCGAAGCCAGGAGCCAGGTGCTTCTCCTGGTCTCCCATGGGGTGCAGGGCCCAAGGACTTGGGCCATCCTCCACTGCCTTCCCGGGCCATAGCAGAGAGCTAGCCTGGAAGAGGGGCAACCGAGATAGAATCCGGTGCCCCAACCGGGCCTAGAACCCGGTGTGCCGGTGCCGCAAGGCAGAGGATTAGCCTGTTGCGCCACGGCGCCGGCCCTAGATTAATACTCTTAAAGTTTGTGAAAAAGATGTCACATTTAACATTTCACTTTGACATTTTTCAAGTGCTTATTCAAAAAATGGACCAAATATAACAATTATATAAAGATCTCCATGAAATTTCTCTTATTTGAAAGTTGATGGCAGGTGTTTGTTCTAGCAGTCAACACTGGTTAAGGCCCTCTTGTCTCATATCATAGTTCCTGGGGTCAATACCCTGTTCTGGCTCCTGACTCCAGTTTTCTGCTAATACGCACCCTGGGAGGCATCCATGATGGCTGAAGTAATTGGGTTCCTGCCACACCCATGGCAGACCTGGTTTGAGTTTTCCAGCTCCCAGTTTTGGCCTTGGCCTACCCCCAGCCATTGTGAGCATTTGGAGAGTGAATCTGTAAATGAGAGGTCTGTTGGTCTGTCTTCTGTGTCTGTATGCCTCCCAAATAAAAAAGCAGCAATTTAAAATTCTAAAATCATTCCTTTATCATAATATGTGAAAAAAATCTGTCTCAATAATTTTTAACCACATATACTAATACATTGTTAGTGGGAATGCAAAGTGATACACCATCATGTAAAACAATATGGAGATTTTTTCAGAAAACTAAAAATAGATTTACCATATGACGAACCCAGTTATCCCATTCATGAGAATACATTCAAAGGAAATGAAATCAGCGTATGAAAGAGATAGCTGCACTCACAATAGCAAATATATAGAATCTACCTAGATGTCCATCAACTAATGACTGGATAAAGAAAATGTGGTATATACACACAATGGAATATTACTCTGCCACAAAAAAGAATGAAATCCTGACATTTGCAACAATGCATAGAACTGGAGACCGTTTTGCTAAGTGAAGTAACACCAGACCTCACAAAGAAAAACATCAATTGTTTTCTCTCAATTGTGGAAAGTAATACATATCCAGAGAGTATAAAAATAATATAAAAATAATTTTTAAACCACAGCTATAATTCAAAATGACACATAACCTTCTTTCAAGCCTTTTTCAAGATGTTGGCTGGCCATAGAAGTGGGTCTTTCATTTCAGCATGCCACAGAATCACCCAGAGGACTTTTTAAAATAAAAATTTCTGGACCCACTCAGTAGGTCTGGAGTGATGCTCATGATATGTGCTATCTAGCAGAAGCCCAAATGATGCAGAAGCAATGAGTCTGTGAGACACACTTTGAAAGTAGCTAATGAATGTAGTAATGAGTGAGTCTTTATTTGCTTTATGGCTAGTCTAAATAATCATAGCCATTATGTGCTCCTAGGAATATTCATGATCTTTGAAAATTCTTAATATATTTATCCATGTCTTACTAAAAATAGCTTACAAGCAAAACAGTACATGTCACTTTTGGTTTTCAAATAAACTGCTCAGCATATCATATCCATTTGACAATTTATTTTTCCATAAAATACAATTGCAAAGAATTTTTTCATCAATAGTGTTCTGCTGAATCTCTGTAAATGATATTCAGTAAGGGGTATTGCGTGAAATTAGTTCATCTTGAGAAGTCATGAGATGACAGTGCTTAACAAGGTCGAAATGAAACTGTCGCTAACATTTGTGTGTGCTCATTCGCCAACTGTGTTGTATTTTTCTTTATTGTTAATTTTATCATCTCTTTGTTGTTTTGTTTCCTGATAGAAAGGGTCTTTAACCTCTATCATTTTTATCTATCATATTATTATTAATAGAATTTATATTATATCTTGATTGTTGCCATTACTTGTCTAATCTTCTGTACTTTGTCTTGAATAACTTGTAATTTTTAACAATAGGGATTTTTCACATGCTAATGTTTTAAAGCTTATGACAATATTTCACTTTTTGTTTTTTGCTTCTTGTAAGATATTTCCTTCTCTTTATGTATGTGACATAGTGTGACCAGTAATTCTGAACAAATGTACAAAATTAATTTTAATCAAGGCCTTTCCATTTTAAAATCACATGCATATTATTTCAAACCATATAATCACATTACCTTTGTTCCACATACAGAGTTACTGACAAATCTAGTAGAAGTATTACTACTCAAAAACTTACTTCTTTATGCCAATTTATGTGTCAGTAGCAATTTTACATGGCACTTATTGTAGAACTGCTAGGCACCAGAATGACAGGTTGAATGGTCTGACGCAATGTACCATGAGAAATTTGGTGAATTTTGAGGATATTTAGCTACATGAAATAAACCAGTCACAAATAATAAAACATAAAACAAATATTGCACGGTGCTATTTATGTGAGGTATCTAAAGTAGTCAAGTTCACAGAAACAAGAGTGGTTATTACCCAGGGCTCTGGAGGGGACAAAGAGAGTTCTTGTTTCATGGGGATGTAGTTTTAGTTCTGTATGATGAAAAGTTTCTGGAGTTCTCTCCCACACAAAGGTGGATGTATCTAACTGTATACTAAAAAATGGTGCATATAGAGGTAGACATTGGTGTAGGAGTTAAGATTCCACTTGGGAATCTGCATCCTACATTGGGGTTCAAGTTCTGGTTTCATTCCTGCTAATGTACCCGCTGGGAGACTGCAGGTATTTAGGTCCCTGTCATCAGTGTGGGAAACCTGGACTGAGTTCCAGGTTCCTACCTTTAGCCTGGCCCAGCCTCCCCCATTGCCGGCATTCGGAGAGTAATCCAATGGATGAACGATAATGTCTGCCAGACTTTCAAAAATGTACATATATGAAATAGGAGAAATTAAAAATGATTAATATGTTAAATTTTATGTAGTTTATACAAAAATATTTTGATTAAAACAATACTAAAATTTGAACAAGGAAAGATGCTTGGTAATAAGATAAAGAATATCGCTATCTATCTTCCTTAACTACCATGTACTTTCTTTTAATTCTTAATTCCTCACTCCAATCCTATGTAGTTATCAAAAAACAACTGGTAAAGAAATTAAAAGACATAGAAAAAATGTTCCCATGCCAAACTTCTCTCATTTTTTCCTCAATGAAAGTAGGATTCTCTGTTGTGGGTAGAAGTGGAGAAGACAGACGTCACTCCTTTTCTAAGCACAAAACTTTTTTATTCTGATATATATCATCTGATTTGTTGATAGTAAGTCATTTCATGAGAAACAGTTTTTGAGGTTGGAGGACCTCAGAGACACACAGTGCAATCAATTGTGTAGAGAAATTCAACACTGAACAGATAACAAATGGTCTTATATGTAAGCACACATTTCAAGTTAGAAAAGAAATACAGGTTGGGCTATATACATTCTGATGGGACAAGGTTAGGGGAAAAGTGCAATAATAATTAAAAAAAGCTTACAGCAAATATACCATGACTGGCCCTTGGCACCTATGCCTGGCCTGCTAAAGGTTTACTGGAGTTTTCCTACCTGCTAAAAATTTCTGTATCATTCTGCAGATCCCATTGAGTAATAAAGGTGTAAGTCAGCAACAATACATTTTATACCAAGTTATTGCTTACTTCTATGTGAAATAATTGTTCCTGATAGAATTTGATATATATTTTAACCACTTTGTCATGGTGGTTAAAATGGTGATAGGAATGTATGCTAGGAATGACATTTAACAGTTCTTTCAATTTCAAGCTTCTCTGATTATAGCACTTTTAAGAGAAGGAATCCAACAAAGCATGCTCTTGAAGCTTTTAGAATACATGTTGTCAGCGACAGTGATTTTATTTTTCATTATACATTAGAACACACTATTGTTAAGAAGTCTTATGTACCATAATTTCAAATGTCATTCCCTGATTTAACTCTTCTTTCCAAGTTTCAAACATTTATTAAAGTTATTGAACTGTGATCCTGAAATAAGTCCCAAAAAGGTAAAATGCATCTTCCAACTGTCTCAGTTTACTTTCCACAATTCCAATAATAAAAGGTAAATTTAGGCATCGTATCATTGTGGATCATAGGGAATGGAAGCTGGGCTATAAGACTTCAAATGGAGATTCCACAATTTCCTCTCAGTTTTCTCCCTGCTAAAATGAGTACAACGGTATGTACCTCCTGACGTCCTTGTGAGAGTGAACTAACACAGGGAAAGTATTAACTACACTGTTGGAAGATAACAAGCATGTCACTGAATGAATTATCATTATTATACATGTTAGTATTAGTCATAATTTAGTCTCAAGATTTTATAAATTGTCAGTATTTGTCTAAGGGTTACCTTTAATTTAAGAAATTTAGTTTTCCTCCATTTGCTTTCTGTGTGACCTTGAACAATTTATTTACCTTCTGTCCATCTGACATTTCTCATTAAAAATTGAAGATAACCAAAACACCATATTGTATATGATAAATACACACAATTTTATCTGTCAATTTTTTTAAGCATTGAGGATAATAACAGTATCTACCTCACAGGATTATAATGCAAAATAAATTTGGTGGGATTTAAGAATTAAAACTCATTGAAAAATTTTTTTTTCGAAAAGAGAAATGCTAAAATGCGTTTAACTTGTGACTAAAGTGTGGACTATGAATGATTAATTATTTTGTTTAATGTTCAAAATTATTTTAAAAATTTAAGTACCAGTCCTCAATCCTAATAATAAAAAAACCACAGGTGAGGCCATTTTGAGAGCTACCTTTTTGACAGTTGAGGCATTCAAGTATCTGAAAATGGAGGCACTGACCAACTGTGAAAGGAAAATTCTCATAGACACACAATTGTGAATGCCCACATAGCTTAACTTTCAACATTTTGATTACATAAAGAATAATCAAATATTTCACATTTTATGTGGTTTTTTAAAAAGATTTATTTATTTATTTGCAAGTCAGAGTTACACAGAGAGAGGAGAGGCAGAGAGAGAGAGAGAGAGAGAGAGAGAGAGAGGTGTCTTCCATCCAATGGTTCACTCCCCAATTGGCCACAACGGCTGGAGCTGCGACAATCCAAAGCCAGGAGCCAGGAGCTTCCTCTGGGTCTCCCACGTGTGTGCAAGGGCCCAAGGACTTGGGCCATTTTGTACTGCTTTCCCAGGCCATAGCAGAGAGCTGGATTGGAAGTGGAGGAGCCGAGTCTTCAACCGGCGCCTATATTAGATGCTGGTGCTTCAGGCCAGGGCATTCGCTCGCTGTGGCACAGCGCTGGCCCCTCGTGTGTATTTCTAATGCTACAAAATTTTATTTCATATTGCCTATTGAAAGGATGATACTCTCCTAGGCATCATTACAGTTTAACTGTAGTTATGCCTGGCCCTCAAAAAGTCCCATTGAAGACACGTAATTTATTTTTCATCTAGACCAATATAAAAACTTCCTCATGTTTAGTCTTTTTAAATATTTTCACTATGTCAAAATACACTTAATGACACAATGTGAGGTGAAGTGAAATGCAATCAAATGTTTTCATTGTGCAGCAAAGCTTATAACAGATTTTAGATAAAATTCTTTCTATAATCTAAATTTGGCACGTGTTAAGGAAAGCAAGAAGTAAAATCTGTGCTTTAAATGAGGACAAAGTTTTGACTTCTTTAACTTCTCTAAACTGATTTTCCAAACTTGGTTATATTACAGGTAATATTACACTAGTAGTCTGACCCATTTTAAGGATTCTAACATAATATCAACAAGCAGTCTACTATGTTTTAAAGAAGTGAGAGATAATTACACAATTATATTGATTTTTGTTTTGTTCTGTTTTGGTTAAGAAAACAAAAAAATAATTAGGTGATTACATGACGTTTTGTTTGGGGGAGAGAAATATGTTTCATATTGGGAAATTACATTGGATACTTTAAAAGTACATGGACTTACATAAGTGCATATGTTTACATACTACATATAAGTAAACAGGTATACCTTCGCTTGGGGTATAAAAAAAATCCAAAGTAACTCTAAATCTAAATATGGTATATGGAGAAGTTAATCTGGCTATATACTCACCGAGATTGTTAGCCTTAAAGACTGATAAAAATATTTTTCGTAAATGTGACTGATTACATCTCCCACATATTGATTAAGCAATAATTCAGAAACTTATGAATATATTATTTGCTTTCCTGATCCAAGATTGTAAAATCATAACCTGAACATGGACTTAGAATATTTTAAATTGAAGAAAATGCTGTTTTCAATGTTAATTAAAAGCAGATAAAAATAGACAGACTTGGAAAGTGTAGGATATTGGCTGTATTCCAAATTCACATATTGAAGTACTAATACCCACTGCCTTCTAATGTGACTTTTTGGAAAAGGGATATTTGCAGATCTACGTGTTAATGTTAGCTCATTAGGGCAGGCTCTAATCCTATGACTATGTCCTTATGAAAATGGGAAATTTGGACAAAGATATGCACACAGGGAAAATATTGTATGGAGGTTGGAGTTATGATGAGAAGATGCATTGTATTTCCAGAAGCTAGCACAGAGGCCTGGAACGGACAGCTTCCTTAGCACCTTTAAGTGAAGCACAGCCCTGCTGAGACCTCAATCTTGAATTTCTAGCCTCTAGGACTGTAACGCAATCCGTTGCAGTGTTTAAGCAGTTTATAGTGCACTACATTGTTAGCGAAGCCCTAGAAAACTAACATAGAAAGAAGATAGTGAAAACTGAAGTTTTGTGGGTAGGTTTCCCTGGAATGAAAGGTGAACGTGCCTAGAGAGAAAAAGCAGTAAAATATCTTGCAACCATAAGGAAGCTTGCAGGCATGAAGTGGTTTATGGGAATAACCACTGCTTGGCACGAGGAGCCTCCATGGCTC
Source organism: Lepus europaeus (assembly GCF_033115175.1). NCBI lineage: Eukaryota > Metazoa > Chordata > Mammalia > Lagomorpha > Leporidae > Lepus > Lepus europaeus. The sequence continues at coordinate 82,311,692 of NC_084835.1, forward strand.
TTAGACATCTGTTATTTGCTAAGCTATGGATGTAAACATCAGGATCTCACAATAAATCAAAATTACCACTTATTTCCATGAATTTACTACATATAAAATTTACAAATTCATTAAAAAGACACAAAATATTTAATATCTTTCAAGAAGGAGGATATAACTACAATAGACCTAGATCTACTAAATAAATGGAATCTGAAGTTAAAATTTTTCTATTAAAGAAAACTCTAGGCCCATGTGTTTTCACTGGAGAATAACAGCAAGCATTTAAAGAAATAGTAATTCCAACACTATACCATCCTTTCCAGAAAATGAAAGGGGAGTCAGACATCACAACTCATTTTTTGAGGTCAGTATTTCATATTCTAAACCCAGACAAATAGGGCAGGCATTTGGTACAGCGTTAAGATATCACTAGGGCCGGCGCTGTGGCTCAATAGGCTAATCCTCCGCCTAGCGGCGCCGGCACAATGGGCTCTAGTCCTGGTCAGGGCGCCGGAATCTGTCCCAGTTGCCCCTCTTCCAGGCCAGCTCTCTGCTGTGGCCCGGGAGTGCAGAGGAGGATGGCCCAAGTGCTTGGGCCCTGCACCCCATGGGAGACCAGGAGAAGCACCTGGCTCCTGCCTTCAGATCAGTGCAGTGCACTGGCCGCAGCACGCCGGCCGCAGTGGCCATTGGAGGGTGAACCAACAGCAAAAGGAAGACCTTTCTCTCTCTCTCTCTCTCTCTCTCTCTCTCTCTCTCTCTCTCTCCCTGTCCACTCTGCCTGTCAAAAATTTAAAAAAAAAAGACATCACTAAAGACATCCTGTGTCAGAGGGCCTGGGTTGGAGTCCTGCTCTCTGCACTTGATTAAAGATTCCTGCTACCCTGGGAGGCAGCAAGTTATGGCTGAAGTTCTTGGGTCCCTGCCACTCATGAGGGAGTGCCAGACTGAGTTGTCTCCTGGCTTTGGTCTCGCCATGTGCTGGCTGTTGTGGGCATTTGGGGAGTACATCAGTGGATGTACTATCTATCTCTGATTTTCAAATAAAAAAGAAAACCATGGAATAATACCCCTAAAATGGCATCACAGTTATATCCTCAAACATATTAATGAAAAGTTAATTGATTGATGAAGAAATATTTATTTACAATGCTCTAATTTAATGTAATATGAAGTCTACAAAACTTAAAATGATATGCTTATAAAATAGACAAATACCAATACTAAAGTACTAAAGATATTTGCTTATCTTTGTATTTGTTTTCTGTAGGAAAACAGATGGTAGTTGACATTATCATGTGTAGCATATTTCAATTATTGAAGCAGATATTTATAAAGCACAAAGCAAGTTCCTCAGGGAACTGTTAAGGCATAATAATAATTAATCATTAATAATTAATGATTTAATATTAGTAAAGCTTATAAAATAGTTCCTGGCAAATAGAAATTTTATATAAATGTTTGACAAGAAAATAAAATAAATATCATAGCTATGTTAGGACTTCTTTATTTATACTTGATATATAATTATGAAATAAAATATATCATGTGCAAAGTGATAAGTTGGGTGTAACCCCTTTAGTCTTTTTTATTTCCCTCTCAGGCTAACATAATAGAAGGTAAGTGAGTTAATTATTTTGCTCACCAAAAATTTATTGACTACTTACAATGAAGCAGGCACTATTCTCTGAACTGGGAATAGAGTGGCAAACCAATGTCCAATATTCTATTCTTATGGGAGCCACTACTAGGTAAAAAGATATTCATGAAACAATTAAAGGATCATTTTAGACTTTGACTTCCCTCATGAAAAAAATTAAATAGGGTAATATTTAAGTGATGTGCCACTGAAGAAGCTATCAGTTTTAGTAACATCAAAACAATTTTATAAAATAATTTTTGGAACATGGAAGCCAGTCAATTTTCCCTATGTCAATTCTGATTATCCTTGTTTATTACCTAAAAATGAAAGCACCTCACTCATTCTATCAAAAATCTATGTTATTCCCTTTTCACAAAGCTTACCCTCTCTTATCTCCCACTTCTTCCAGCCATGCCCTCTGAAACCAACCATTCCTTGGCAAACACACCTCTTCGTCCCCTTAACCTTTATAGGACAGAACATACTTCCTGTTTCTCCTTGTCATATGTTAAACCTGGCTCCCCCAAGACCTTGCCTTATTTGTGAAGTGTGTAACTATACTGGACATTTGGCCAACTCTTACATTGTTACCAACTCCTAAACAGTAGGCTTGCATACTCCTAGATCTACACTGCCCCTTCTTCCGAAAATTTATTCTTCCATTGTGATGTGAAAGCTATTCTTCCTTTGAAGTCTATGGTATACAGCCCCCTGATTATTCTTTGTTGTATTATCTTTTACTATTGTTCTCTTTCCAGCAGAGAAGCATTTATCATGGTCCACAATATTCTTCCAAATTCCAAATGACACCATCGTCCCGAGTGACTTCAATGTCCTTAAAGATGATGTATTCGTACGTGAATCTAGCTTCATAATCCCGTGGACTTGATTCAAATAATGTTTCATTTTCACATCATTCAGCCACATATACTTCAGACCACATGCTAGATCTTGTAATCAAAAATAATCTTTATTTTGAAGTGTAAAACTGCAATTTTAAATTCCCTGATTACAACTTTTTATCTTTATAAATTCTCATTCTCTTTCTCCCAAGATGCATTTTACCTATCTTCATGATGGATTTCAATTCTCTGATTTAGATTTCTCCCAATAAATCAGTCCCTTTCCAGTTATATTTTCTTCCTATTCACCATAAAATTGTAACCACAGCCTTAGGTGTCCACAGCTAACTTATTCACTGTTAGGGAAATCCAATCCAGAGAACACCTGACCTGCAGTCTAACTGCACCACTCAGGGAGCTTGCCCCAGGCTCTGGGAAGTTCTGTAGTTTCTATTGCTCTACATTTCTTGGACATTTCATGAGAAAATCAACCTGAGTGAAACTTTAATTACAATTTATCATATATTTGTTTTTCAAATTAAAATGTATTTCAAAGGATGATGCAGAACTAATACATATCAGCTGAGTGATTGCAACTCTAACATTTAACAACCATGCTTTTGTCAGAGTGTGTACTTGGCTGCTTCAGACTAAAACAATTAATGCTAATTTATTACACTTAAAGTAATTTAAAATCAGCGTTTTATTGTTTTGAAAGTAGGTCTGGTGGTGTTAGTCTATGTATGTGTTAGATGGTGAAGCAGGGTAGGTAGGGGCAGAATAAATGAACCAATGTAACAAAATTATCATTAAGTATTTAAGCTTTATGCTGTCCTATGCAACGGCAGTATGATTTTTAATTTTAATCAAGTAGGGGCTGGTGCCATGGCACAGCAGGTTAAAGCCTTGGCTTACAGTGCTGACATCCATATGGGTGTTGGTTTGAGTCATGGCTGCTCCACCTCCGATCCAGCTCCTTGCTAATGTGCCTAGGAAAGCAATGGAGGATGGCTCAAAGTATTTGGACCCCTTCACCCTTGTGGGAGACCCAGAAGAAGCTCCTGGTTCCTGGCTTTGAATCGGCCCAGCTCTGGCCACTGAGGTCATGTGGGGAGTGAATCAGCAGATGGAAGACCTCCCTTGTAACTCTTTCAAGTAAATATCTTTTAAAAATTTTAATTAGGTAAACTTAAAAATTTTTATCTTCAGTCATACTTGACATAATTTCCAAGATGGATAGCCACATATAGCCCATGGTTGCCCTGCTGGACAGTGCAGAAATATTTCTGTCATTTGCAGACATTTCTGTACCATAGTGCTGCTCTAGTTAAACTGACTTCTATATTATACATGGATAAGTATCTATGGAAACATGAAATTAGATAAAATTAAGTCCTTGGTTTTTGCATTTTTGATATATCTGCAAGTAAAATTAATAAAATCAGTTTTGCAAAATTAGTAGCATCATCCTTGAATGTAAACAGCCAAATTCTCCCAGCATGTATCTGTAAGCTTTTTATGGAATATACTTGACATTACAGATTCAGAGGTTAATTCCCCCATCAGTGCATGCATAAATCTTCTTTAAATGTTAATAGGAGAATGTTAATGACAGATACTTTAGGATTAACATGAGATAATAGTTTCTGTACTATGGAAATCTATTTTCTCTCCATTCTAAACTACTTAACCTGAAACTGTGCTATACATTTTCACAACTTCAAGTTCTAGTTTATAAGATTAAATACAATAACTTTTTGTGCTTTAACATCAAATCTACTTTTCTCTTCTAATCAAAATTTGGGGTGGTTTAAAACAAATTGAGGGACACCTCTGAAAACATGTTCAACAGTTTAATCATTCCACTTAAACTCTAATTTGGTTAGTTTTCTGGTTTTCATTCGTTACAAATTAACATGATTAGCCTTATGAAATTTTCCCAACTGAGAGTGATGTTCTTTCTTTATATAATGGGTTCCCCAAAAGTGATAAGGAGAAACGCTGTCCTCTTCTGACATTAAGTTTTGACCCGGTTCTCCTACCTCATATCTGTACTGCATCTTGGTCATTCACAGACTTAAGCTAAGAGACATGAAGAGAGTGCATAAGACTGAGAGGTACTGTATTTCAAACAGGGATAAAAAGAAAACTCTAGTGAGAATGAAAAGAGAAAGATAAGTTCAATGGGCACAAGCATTTCTTAAGGAAAGAATTTGAAATTTTTGAAAAAAATCTCTGAGGACTGAAGACGAATGCAATTCTGAAGATTATGTTTTAACTTTGGTTCCAACAAAACAGTAGCAAGAAAATTAACCTCAAATTATTTTTTATTTTTACATTGTAGTCTCTTTTAGAAATCTCAGATTTAGAAAAGTCATTGCTGTGATCCAACTTTTACAACTTGAATACGTATATGGAAGAGGAGTGAAAGGTATTCTGCATAGCTTGTTCGATACCAGCAGACCCTTAGATACCCTGGAAATCCTTCAGAATAGTTTGAATCTACCACTTAAGAGTTGATAGGCCTGAAAAATTTCTGGAATTACAAAGGGAACCCCACCAAAATTTTTGAAAATTATAAAACAAAATAGAACAATATTTAAAGTCTCTGGAAATCATTCCAGGACATACAACAAAAAAAAGAGGTACCTATTTTTAAAATCACTAAAATCCTCAACAGGTTTCCTTTTTTGGTGCTTGGTTAGTTGTCAACCTGTTGAAGTGAAATGGATACTATGAGAAACAATGACTTGATCAGCTCTTGTCCTGACTGTCGAGGAACAACTTAATACTTTATCACTTTCAGTATTTTTTCTGTTCCATTTAATGCTATTGGTTGAACTCTTTAGTTAACACACAATTACTCTTAGGTGTTTAAATTTAACTGAAAAGTGATCCCTGTTAATATAAGAGTGGGAGTAAGAGAGGGAGGAGATGTACAGTTTGGCATATGCTCAATCGGATTGGCCCCAAACGGTAGAGTTAGAAACGTGCCAGGGGATTCCAATTCAATCCCATCAAGGTGGCATATACTAATGCCATCTCATTAGTCAAAGTGATCAGTTTCAGTTCATAATTGATCATAACGATAGGATTAAGAGTCAAAGGGATCACATAAACAAGATTAGTGTCTGCTGATACTGACAGAATTAAAAAGGAGAGAACAATCCAACATGGGAAGCAGGATACACAGCAGACTCATAGAATGGCAGATGTCCTAAATGGCACTCTGGCCTCAGAATAAGCCTTAAAACGTTCGGATATGGCTAAAAACCCCATGAGAGAATTTCAGGCATGGAAAGCTAAGATACTCTGGCAAAAAAAAAAAAAAAAAAAAGAAAAAAAAACCTAAATGAAAGATCTACCACTTTGACTATGACCTTGTCTAAATAAGATCAGAGTTGGTGAACTCAAAAGGCTTCCATAGCCTTGGCAACTCATGACAAGAGCCTAGGGTGATTACTGATGCCATAAACAAGAGTGCCAATTGTTAAATCAACAACAGGAGTCACTGTGCACTTACTCCCCATGTAGGATCTCTGCCATTAATGTGTTGCACAATGTGAATTAATGCTATAACTAGTACTCAAACAATACTTTACACTTTGTGTTTCTGTGTGGGTGCAAATTGTTGAATTCTTTACTTAGTATATACTAAATTGATCTTCTGTATATACAGATAATTAAAAATGAATCTTGATGTGAATGGGATGGGAGAAGGAGTGGGAGATGGGATGGTTGAGGGTAGGAGGGAAGTTGGGGGGGGGGAGCCACTATAATCCAAAAGCTGTATTTTGGAAATTTATATTTATTAAATAAAAGTTTTAAAAAATCACTAAAATCTGCTCAAATCACTGAGAGTCAACCACTTCCATCCTCCCCTCTCCTAGCTCAGTGACACGGGAACTCCACTGCAGATTGAGGTAGCCAAAAATCACGGCCCCTACAAAGAGGGCTATTTTCCCAGGAAGAGCAGGATATATCAGCATTTCTCATCCTGCTCTCAGCTCCCTGCTGCTGAAGCTGTATTCTGGTCTTGTGCAGCATATGTGGGGGAGTTCATCTTAAATTAGGCTAGACTTGTAGAATGGAAACTCTACCTTAGGAATGGAAGTCCTGAATACTCTTGCTCCAATCAATAAGGAAGTATGTCCATTCTGGAAAAATAAAGTCAAGAAGCTGCTGATTCACAACCAGAACTCAGCTCCTGAGCTATGGGTGTCAGCCAGAGAGAAATGCATCATTTTCCTCCCTCTCAGCACCTGAGATTTTCTTTGGGAGCAGGGGCAGGCTACAAAATACATAGCTCTTAATCTCTTTCTAAAGGAAATAATTATATTGACTCAGAGCACAGAGAAGCCCAAGCCTAAGGGCACTCTCAAAAATAGTGAAGATTTTACTGAAAGTCAATTGAAAGGAGATTAGTAGATTAAAGATATAAACTATAGACTGAAAATCTTTAGGGCAGTACCAGGGAAAGAGACAGCTGGGAGTCCTTCTGGGGTCAAAACAAATCCCAAACACTGCCTTTGGGAAACAGTCTTTGAAGGAAGCTGAATTATGTTACATTTGTCAGTGGAAAAAGTTATGCTCCAGTGCAACACTGAAAACAATAAGGTATCAGAAAGCAAATAATAACAAATAACACTCAGGTGTAATTAGGGAAAGATACCAAGAGAGAGATCTAAAAAAAAAAAAAAAAAAACAAAACATTGTCATCAGGGTGAGTGTGAGAATACCCAAGGCCCCACTCTGCCCAAGAAAAATACCTGAGGCTTAATGTTGTATAGTGGGCAGGTCAGTCATTAATGAAATAGCAAGCAAAGAAAATTAACAAGTCCTGGGAGTGGAACTGGGCTGCACCCAAAGCAGCTATAGCATTTACCTATAATGGCAAGTTCTTGACAATTAAAAAATCTGAGATACGCAGAGAAATAGGAAAATACAACACACATGCTGGAAATAAAGAGGCAACAAATTCTTCCTGTGTGAATACGCAGGTGTTGAATCTAACAGATAAAGTCTTCACAGTCATCATTATAAAGATAGCAATCCTCCATTATCTATGAGGGATATGTTCCAAGATCTCTACTGGATACCTGAAACTGCAGATAGCACCAAACCATATAACATATATATAACATATAACATATATATATAACATATATAACACATATATTTTATTCATTGTATGTTACATGTTATACATAAAATATATATAACATAATATATATTCTTTCTTTCTTTTATATATATATAATCATGAAGAAAGAAATAAAAGAGGGTATGATGAGAATGTCACATCAAACAGAAAAGATCAAAAAATAGAAATTGTAAATAAAAATCCAACAGAAGTTTTAGAGAAAAAAGACAATAACTGGAAAAAATACTTTAAGTTTCAACAGTTGATTTGACCTGGTGGAAAAAAGGATCTGCAAATTTAATGACAGAATGATAGAGATCATATGATGTAAAACAGAGAAGACTATGAATGAAAAAAAATGGATTGGTCTCAGAGAATACTAAGACACTATCAGTCACACACACACACACACACACACACATATATATATATATTTAATACAAGGACAAGAAGGTGACAATAGAAAGAAGCAGAACAAATTTGAAGAATAATGACTGAAGTTTCCACCTATTTTTTTGAAAAAAGCTAACTTACACATTTAGGATCTCAAGAAATCATAAACAGATATATTACAGTATAATGCTGAAAGGCAAACATGAGAAAATCTTGAAATCAGCGGGAGAAAAATGACTCATCACTTACAAAAGAATTCCAACAAGATTAACAGCTTACTTCATATTTGGAAACAAAGGGGAAGAGTAGACAATGGCATAGCATATTGAAAGTTCTAAGAGAAAGCACCTGTCAATGAGGATCCCTATGTTAAGCAAACATTCTTTCAGAGATATAGGTCAAATAAACACTCAAAAATGGAAAGAATTTGTTGCTAACAGAATCACTGTATAAGAAATATTAATGGAAGTTTTTCAGGATGAATATAAATAGTTCTAGATGCTAATTCAAATACACACATACAAACATAAATAAAAAGCACTGGTAAAGGCAAATTTGTAGTAATAAAAGACAGTGTAAATAAATATGTCATCTCTTTTCTTAACTGATATTAAGTAATTAAATAAAACAATATACACAATATGTATTTGCACACCTCTAACAGAAAGTAAAATATTTACCAACAATACCACAAAGGAGATAGATGGGGGTACAAATCTACTTATCTAGAGGGACAGCATCAGATGGTAACTTGAATACACAGAAACAAGATTAAAATAAATGAAATTATAAATATAGCCAGTATTGTGGCATAGCAGGTTAAGCCACTACCTCTGATGTTAACATCCCATGTGGGTCCTGGCTGTTTCATTTCCCATCTAGCTCCCTGCTAATGTGCCTGGGAAAGCAATAGGAGATGATCCAAGTGCTTTGACCTTGACACCCATGTGGGAGACCTAGATAAAGCTCCTAGCTCTTGGCTTTAGCCTGGCCCAGCTGCAACCATTGCAGCCATTGTGAAGTGAATCAGCAGATGGAAAATCTGTGTGTGTGTGTGTGTCTTTCCTTCTTCCTCTCTCTCTGGAACTCTTTCTTTCAAAGAAATAAATCTTTAAAAATGTTTTTAAATAAATTATAAATAAGGCTAATATGGGAAATATTATAAATAGACTTTTCAGTACCCTCAGATTTTATAAAAATGATGAAATTATATAAAGTAAAAGTTATAAGCATCTATTATTATAACATGTGTGTGTGTGTTTAGAATTATATTACCAGAAAAAGGAGACAAAAAGGAATAATGACTATTTAGGAACAATGTCTCTATATCTCATTAAAATTAAGCTAATATGAATCTGAAGTTGATAAATCATGTCCACGATGAGAGAACAGAGCAACCATGAAGAAAATAATTCAAAAACTAGTGAAAAAAGTCCTTTAAGAATGTAAAATGTTGTAAGGCCAGCATTGTGTGGCTCAGTGGGTTAAGTCACCATCTGCAGTGCCAGCATCCTCTATGAATGCCGGTTAATGTAAAGACTGCTCCACTTCTGATCCAGCTCCCTGCTAATGTGCCTGGGAAAGCAGCAGAAGATGGCCCAATTGCTTGGGCCCCTGCTACCCATGTGGGAAACCTAAAAGAAGCTCCTGGATCCTGGCTTCTGCCTGGCCCAGCCCCAAATGTTCCGGCCATCTGGGACTGAACCAGCAGATGGAAGATATTTCTCTCTTCCTCTCTAACTCTGACTTTTAAATATAAATAAAGATTTTTTAAAAATAATTTAAAATTTTAGCTTAAAAATATTCAGTGCAAAAGAATGCAATAATGAAAGAATATAGGAACAGAAAGACACCTTAATAAAAGGCAGAATAAATTACATTGGATTAAGACCAAACACTAAAAATATACAAGCTAAAACTATATGCTGTTTAAAAGAGACACAGTTAGACTCAAAGATACAAAGAGATTGAAAGTAAAAGAATGGAAAAAGATATATAAAAAGCAATCATAGAAAAGTTAGAATGGCTATACTGACATTTGAAAAAAATAGAATTTAAATGAAAGAATGCTACTAGAGATTAAGGGTCATTGTAGGCCAGCACCATGGCTCACTAGGCTAATCCTCCACCTGTGGCACCGGCACCCCCGGTCCTAGTCCCGGTTGGGGCGTCGGATTCTGTCCCAGTTGCTCCTCTTCCAGTCCAGCTCTCTGCTGTGGCCCGGGGGGTGCAGTGGAGGATGGCCCAGGTCCTTGGGCCCTGCACCTGCATGGGAGACCAAGAGGAAGCACCTGGCTCCTGGCTTCGGATCAGCGCAGCGTGCTGCCCGCAACGCGCCGGCTGTAGCGGCCACTTTGGGGGTGAACCAACAGAAAAAGGAAAACCTTTCTCTCTGTCTCTCTCTCTCTCTCTCTCTCTCTCTCACTGTCTAACTCTGCCTGTCAAATAAATAAATAAATAAATAAATAAATAAATAAATAAGGGTCATTGTACAATTCATCAAGAATATATAAAGAATATATAACCAAGAAACTTCACAGACCTAAAAACAAAGTACCAATATACGTGAAAAGCTGTAAAAGGAAGATATAGACAATTCAACAGGAAAAGCTATAGAATGGTTCAGATGTCAATGACATGTTTCCAATAAAGTATAGAACAACTAGGCAGAGATCAACAAAGAAACAGAAGACTGCAACAATATTAAAATGGAGATTGATAAAATATTCTACCCAACAGCAGCAATATACAAGAAGTATTCAAAAGGTTCATGGAAAATGTATATCATGAAAACAAAGTTATGCATGAGTTTTTTGCATACTAAGCCATAAAACACATATGATCAATTGAAACAGGATAAAGTGTGTTCCTACCTTAATAAAATAAAATTATAAAAGAGTAAAAGAAATAAATTGGGCAAACTCATAAATACGTATAAATTTAAAAATACACTACCGAATAATCAATTGGTCAAGGAAGAAATATGATGGGAAATCAGAAAATAATTTGAGGTGAATGAAAATGACAACACAATATGCTCAAACTTATGAGCTTCAGTTAAGGCAGTGTTTGGAGGTAAATTTATATTTTTACATTATATATTGTTATTTGTACAAATATCATAGTTGTAATAAAAAGAATAAAGGTCTCAAGTTAATAAGCTATACTTTCATCTTAAGACTCTGGAGACAGAAGGATAAACAATACCAATGCAAGCAGAATAAAGGAAATAATAAAGATTAGAAAAGAAATTAATGAAACAGTTCACAAGACAAATCTTAAAAAGCTGAAAAATAATAAGAGACAAGGGAGCTGAACAGAAATGTCTGCAAAAAAGCCATACAAATAATAATAATATGAAAGGATGCTTGGCAAGATTAATTATAAGGAAGGAAAATGAATGGGGAAATTGGAATTCTCATACACTGCTACTGGAAATGTAAAAAGATTCACATGCTTTAGAAAACAGCCTGACAGTTCTTCAAAGGGTTAAATGCAAAGCACACTCTTAGACATACAGCCAAGAGAAAGGATAGCATAGATCTATATAAAAACTTGTATAAATGTTTATAACAGCGTTATTCATATCAACTAAAAAGTGGGGGAAAAAAACTTCAAACGCCCATCAGTTAATGAATGGATAAGCAGAACATGGTACTGTATATGCATGTAAGTGCAACAGAATATTCTTTCAGTGTCAAAACAAGGAATGGAGTACTGACACATGCTACAAACTGGATGAACTTTGAAGATGAAAGAAGTCAGTTCCAAAAGACCACATACTCTGGATGCCATTGATACCAAGAGTCAAAGTTAAAGATACAGGATTTCTTTTTGAGATGATGAAAACATGATGATATTAGCATATACCTGTGAATAAACTAAACCCCATCAAATCATGTACTTTAAATTGCTGAATTGTATGGCATATGAATTACTACAGCAATCAAAGGAGAAAATGAGCGTAACAAAGGAATAACAGTTGCGGCAGCGAAGATGACTCTTCTGTTTGTGCCATCCATTTTCACAATTTGTAGAGAAAAGGCATGGTTCATATTACAAAATTCTAAATGAGGTGACTTGAAAAAGATTATGTAAGAAACTTGAAAGACAAGAACATAGATGTTATAATATTGCCCATTACTTATAAAATATACCAAACAATGAACTAATGTTTCATTAACAGGGCACACCTAAAAATGCATTCATCTGTCAAATGAGTGTGAAAAGTTTGCTTGTTTGCTGATTCAATGATACTGTGCATGAATGACTAGACCATATACTGCATGGGGGTTGCAGGGAGACACTTGTAAGTTTAGCGGGATGTACAGCACAATGCTTAGCACATGGTTGGTCTGTGAAAAGTGTTTGTTCTCCTTCCCACTCTTCTTCCCTCTTCCACCTGCTTCATTTCCATTTTTCTGTCACACTGGACTTAGAGTTGCTGAGTAGAATACGGAAAAAAAAAAAAAAAAAGAGAGAGAGAGAGAGAGACCATGGAGACAGAAGATAATGATAGCATTCTTGAAATACTTGAAATACATTCCTTCAGAAACCTGAAAGTGGATTTTGTCCAGTGAATTTTTGAGTTGAACAGATTACCTACTGTTACTCAATCATTTGCATTGCATCTAAATACAGAGAACTTAAACAGGTATATCCTCCTTTAATATTTGTGAAACATATGGTGCTTTTTCTTTCATTTTAGTATATCCATATAATCACCAGTTTTTAGGTCTTTAGAAATATGGAACAATGAATCTTTTGCTAAGGAATTCTGGATTGGCACATAAAGGACTTGTAGGCTACCATTATTATGCATATAATACTACAGAAAAATGTTCTTTGATGATTTTTATGAGTGGGGTAGGAGTGAGGTATCTGTGTGAGCTGGAACTAATGGTTTCAGAGAAAGGAGAAGGTGATAATTTTAAACTGGATGATTACTACTCTGTTATTCCATGCTCATGATCAATTTATTTATTTATTACAAGATTTATTTTTATTTATTTGAAAAGTAGAATTACAGAGAGAGCAGGAGAAACAGAGCAAGAGAGATCTAGCCTCTGGCTTACTCCCCAAATGGACACAACATCCAGGACACAATAATGACAACAGCCTGGAAAACAATCAGGATATCCCATGAATGGCAGGGGTCCAAGTACTTGGACCATCTTCTGCTGCTTTCCCAGTCACATTATTAGGGGTCTGGACTAGAAGCAGAGCAGCTGGACACAAACTGGTTCTCTGATATGGGATGCTGGCATCACAAGTGGCAGCTTAAATCCCTGTGCAATGCTGGCTCAAAAATGCTTTCAAAAATTTTATCAGGTCCAGTGCTGTGGTGTAGGGAGTAAAGCCACCACCTGCAGTGCCAGCAATCTGTAAAGGTGCTGGTTTGATTCCCAGCTGCTCCACCTCTGATCCAGCTCCCTGAAGATGTACCTGGGAAAGTGTTGAAAAGTAATTGAAGTCCCTGTAACCATGTGGGAGACCTAGAAGAAATTCCTGGCTCCTGCCTTTGGCCTGGCAAAGCCTTGGCTGTTGTGACCATCTGGGGAGTGAAACAACAGATGGAAGATATTTCTGTCTCTCTATGGCTATGCTTCTCCTTCTCTATCAGTCTGCCTTTCAAATAAATAAGTTTTTAAAAATTTTTATTTTATTTATTTGAAAGGGAGAGTGACTGCAGGAGAGGAGAGAAGGTCAGTGAGAGAGGGAGAGAGGGAGGGAGAGGGAGAGGGCGGGAGAGAGGGAAGGAGAGGGAGAGGGAGAGGGAGAGGGAGAGGGAGAGGGAGAGGGAGAGGGAGAAGGATAAGAGAGACCTCTTGATCTCCCACATTGCTTGGCAGAGGCCCAAGCACTTGGGCCTTCTTTGGCTGTGTAAGCAGGAAGCTATACAGCAAGCAGAGTAGCTGAAAGTCAAACTGGCACTCCAATATGGGATGCCGGCACTGAAAGTGGCTGGCCCCATGATCATTTTCTTCAGTCTTGGCATAATGTATCAGCAGGACAGGTAGCCACTATGAATATTTGCAACAGGAACAAATGATGAAAACTATTTGCTATTCTGAGGATACAGGTGATTCAACTGTCGTTTCAACTTACCCAAGAAACAAGGATTATGTAAATAAAAAATAGTTTTGTAGACTCCACAGTCATTTGGCATTTACCAAGGGTGTCCCTGAGTAATCCAATATCAGAAAAATAATGTGGTTTCTATATTCAAACTGCCCAGGAGCCAACCAATTGCCAAAACAAGTAGCCAGGCAAAACAGCAAAATTATTTTGAATTATTTTCAGAACTTGGGTAAATCATATATTTTACCATGATCTACATACTGTGTTGGGTATTTAGGACTCAACTATTAATGAAATCATTATATTTGGATTGTAGATATTTATAGTTGTAAGTTATCATGGAGTAAGGAGATGTAATTCTACGTAGACTTTTATGCTAATCCTTTACCCCCATAATTAGTTCTTTATTTAATATTAAGCTTTAGCAAGATTTTTTGAACATGCCAGTTTGCTTCAGTCTTGATGAGAAAAAACAGGCATAAATTTGCTACCATAATTGGATCACAATCTCAATGTCTTTAGCACACTCCCGAGACCTGGTGAAAATCTCTGAAAATTAAATCAAAGAAGCCCAAGGGGCTTCACCAAGGGGTGAAATTTAAGGTAATGTGGGCACTTGACAATGTGGGTTCCTTTTCATGGGAAGGACAATACCTATATCATGTGTTACAGGCAAAGAAAATCTAAAATGCATCAGTGTCTATAAACTCATGTTCAGGTACCATAAAATGATAATTTCTATTTTCTCTATGTATTTCTAGTTATAATGCTATCATAACAGTGTCATCCTTAAAACCCAACAACATGACTGAGAAAGATGGTGATTCAACACTGAATTTATTTCTTAAGAGTAAGGAACTATAAATATGATTGTAACAAATATAGATATAGGGGCCACCATCATGGTATAGTAGGTAAAGCTGCCACTTGCAATGCTGGTACCCTATATGGGCGCCAGTTCATGTGCTGACTGCTCCACTTCTGACCCAGTTCCCTGAGAATGGCCTGGAAAAAGCAGAAGATGACCCAAGTGTTTGGGCCCCTGTCACCCACATGGAAGACCCAGATGAAGCTCCTGGCTCCTGGCGTTAACCTGGCCCAGTGCTGACCATTATAGCTATCTGGTCCAGCAGACGAAAGCTCTGTCTCTCTCCCTTTCTTTGTATTTCCCTCTCTCTCTCTGTAATTCCAACTTTCAAAATAAATAAGTATTTTTTTTTAAAAACATAGTCATAAATCCTGTGAGGTCCTTACAGAAAAATGATAGTTAAATCTTAAGACGAAATATATTCCTACATTTTATGAATTAGGAAAGTATAGACTGTTATACATCAATGATCTCAACATAAATCTCAAATGATTATAAATTAGATGGTTCAGAAAGCTTAATCATTTTAAATACAGAGGGTACATCTTGATACAACTTCCCTTTACCTGAGTTTTTTCTTAATATACCTGAGTTTAGTATCGCACAGAGCTATTTCTTTCACACTGCAAATAATGCTGCTTAATTTTTTATTGTAGATTGTAAATTATTTCTACCAGATAATCCCAAATTACCTAAACGCCCTTATCTTTTCTTCTCATATCTGCAACATTGAATAAGACAATATACTCTTCGCCAGCTTTTAGCTAAGTCTAACTAATTCAGTGATCTTTGTCAGAAAATGTACTAAAGGCCAATGGGTAGACAGTCTTCTCTGAACTAAAACAGGAGACAAATGTGTAAACAAACAGTTAGACCTGGGGAGGGCACTGTGTCTCAGCAGATTAAGCTGCCTCTCAGGACACCCACATCCCACATTGGAATGTTTGGGTTCAAGTTCCAGATCCTTTGCTTCTGTAAGATTCTTATAATGCATCCTGGGAGCCAGCAGATAATGGTCCAAGTGCTTGGGGCCCTGCCATCCGTTAGGGAGACCTGGATGGAGTTCTGTGCTCCTGGCTTCAACCATGTAGGCATTTGTAGAATGAACCAACAGATGGAAGATACCTCTCTTTCTTGCCTTTTGAGTAGATGAAAAATTTAGAAATAAACATCAAAAGATAATTAAAACCTTGGAATCCACATTGCGGTGCAGTAGGTTAAGCCAATGCCTGCAACACTGGCATCCCATTCAAACACTGGTTCAAATCCTAGCTACACTGCTTATGATTCAGCTCTCTCCTAATTTCTGGGGTGCTGGCCTCCTGTCTTTGGCTTGGCTCAGTCCTAGCCATTTCTACCTTTTGGAGAGCAAACTAGTGGATGCAAGATCCCCCACTCTCCATAACTTTGCCTTTAAATAAATAATGAATCTTATAAGTAAATAATTAGAACCTAATATTTTAATTGATACCATAAAATTCTAACATTTCTGGGAGATGAGCGAGGCAATAACATTCACTGCATTAGGGAAGACTTTGCAGACCAAACACAATGTCTTAAGTAACAGATATGAACATATCAGGATATCAGGTCAAGGGTGTGTGTGTGTGTGTGTGTGTTGGCAAGGGTAGGGTGGGGATTTGGGCAGGATAAAGAAAACTGACACAGTGAACTTTCTGAGTGCAGGAAGAGCTTGTTCAAAGACTTAATTTCTAAAGGACTGAAACTCAGGTTTCATCATAGAGTGTTAAGTGCTAAGGTTAAACTTATAATACATAGGTGCTGGAGTGAGAAGAGTGGAAGATGCTACAGGCTCATGGGCTTGGGAAGGCAGTTATCCCCAAACTGGAGGTCAAGGGGAAACCTACTTGACATGTCCCTACACTAGAAACCAGATCACAAAAATACATTGCTTAGATTATTTCAAAGGCATTCAAAATATTCATCATGACCTGATTTGGGATCATTCAGTTCTAGACTCAACAGCCTAAAAATGAAAATGTTATTATAATTAGCCCTAGTAGTTATAATGTTGAAATTCATCAATATAGTTTACAAGTACTCTTGAGATGTGGCCCTCTCGATTTGTTTTTGTCTGTATTTCCTTACCACCTAAGCTTCTGCTATCCTGAAGTCTTTCAGTTCTTCCAACATGCCAAGCTCTGTCTTGTTTCCAAGTCTTGCTTCTACCTGGAACCATTCCTTTAGCATAGAATACAAGGTTTATTTTCCAGCTCTTGCTAATTCTTCAGTTTCCTATTTAGCTATTATTTTTTAACAAAGGAGACCCCAAGTCCTCAAAACCAAATCAGGGCGTCTTCTAGGTGTTTCTGCGACACCAGGTCCTCTTATCCTACCTCCAGCTTCTCTCTAATGAACATCCTAACCTAACCAGACTGAAGCCTCTGAGAAACAGGGGCCATCTCTTCTCCCTCTTGCTGTATTTCTGTTATCAACACAGTACTTGGCTCATGGGAGGGGCTCAATAAGTATACATTAAATGATGGATAAAATGAAAATTACCCAGCATCATAATAGTATTAACAAATAAGTGCCTCCAACACAAATGTTAAACAAGAATTTCCAATACTCAAAAAATTAAGTCCCTTTATATTTTCTTACTCAGGAAAGAAATTTCATGACTTGAAATTTGTGTGGATTAATGAATGTCCCATTAAGAATTCACTGTTACTTTACAAAAATCAATGTCTAACGTGATCATAATTTATATTTAAGATACAAACCTAGGATTATTTGTTCCTGATGTTGACACCCTTTTATTATGTTTATCAAACTTACATGAAATATTTTGTAAATAAACATTATCCCCATTTTTCAAAAAAGATGAGTGTCACAAAAACTCATTCATGTTAATTTTCTGTGTCCTTGAAAAATAACATTTTTGTAGGAGGTGAAAACATAATTTTATTTTACATTTTGCTTTTGACATTTATTCAGAAAACTAGCTCTGAAATTCACCCTTTATGAGAGCTTCTTAAGGACAAATGTTATAAAGTATATGATTACATTTTTGCTTTTACTGATATTTTCCAGTGCTCTGATATTCCTTCATGCACAGATGCTGTACAGCAAATGTCATTATTATTGTATATGTTTTATTATAGGTACTTAGAGGAGAGAGACTGCATTTTCTTAATCTCTACTTGCTCAGTTCCCTTTAGGATACTTGGCACAAAGTAGGCCTTCAATAAATGTTCAATGGATGAAATAAAGTTTATCTCTTCTGTAAATCTAGCACTTTCATCATACGAAATGCCATTGTGAATTGGAAGAACACACGTTATGGTTTGAATAGGATTTGGCTCCCCCAAAGTATGCACACTGAATAATCTTTCTTCCTTTTTTCTAGAAGAAAATTACTTTTTCCTTTAAAACCCAGGCAAGTTGACATATTTTCAGAAAAGTCTTACCTGACCACCCCAAAGTCACTTCCTTCTCTTCTCTCTCAATAAAATTAATCATCATCTTGTTACATTTGTGATTATTTTCAATTTTACATTATTGCATGTGTCAGACTGCCATGTTGTAACATATTTTATGCCCCCCCACTTGTCATGATGCTCTGAAGTGTAAACCTATGCCTTTTTCGTTTCAGCATTTTCAAGTTCAAGTACATAATTGCTACCCAAACTATTTGCTGTGTTCAATGTTAAGACATTGTGTTATAATATTAACTAAATCATATATGTAAGGTCTTCAAACAGTTTGTGGAAAGCAAGCATCATGAAACTATGTATTGATTTGAAAAATTTTTGCAACAAGGTAAACTTATGTTTTTCTATGAAATTTTTAAATATCCCTGTGTTTCATTTTTATAATTATATAATTATTCTAACCAAATATAAGTTAAAAAACCATGCAAGGCTAATAAGCCCTTCTTCTATACATTTCTTTTTCTGATAAAACCCTATATTGATTCTTGCCTCAGTGATTTGAGCTCTGACCTTTGTTCTAAGGACTCAAGAGTTTGAAATTGGCCCCTGGAAAGCCTCTGGGCATAGCCAGCCCAATAGATAGCTCTATCAGTGTTCTTTCTCCTCCACTTACAGGTTTCAAAATGATCCATCACTACTTTTTTATTTTTTGCTGATACTTAGGGATTGGCTATGCCACGTTATTTGTATTTTCTGGTTCTATGCTTACTTCCTCTCCATCCCTCTTCATTGTTTACTCTTATGCAATGAAAGGTTTAAGTCTGTTGACTTGCAGCTTCCTGTCTGGTCCCTTGGTGACACTCATCCAATTATCCTGACTTCTTTCCTTCTCCTCACCATTACTCTCACATTTCCACCTGCCTTGCCTAACTCTACAATACCCTAACACCTGAAATTCCATAAACTCAAAAGTGAGGCTGCTGTTACTCCTCCTTGGAAAATGTCCCAGTACATCTCCCCTGAATTACTCTACCTCTTGTACCTCACATCCCCAAACCATTCCATATAGTGCTGAGTCCACCTTCTGCTCATGTTGTATATTTAGATATTATCTGCTCTGTTGTATATTTAGATCCCTTGAGTGAAGATTCAGCTTCCTGGTGGCAGGTTGATTAAATTAGACTGCTTCCATCAAGGAAAGGGGGCAGCATTTTGTCATTAGAAGAGACATGTAACTGGATATCCTTCCTTACACACAGAGCTTCCACAAAACTACCATACATGGACTTGGAGAATGCATTATTACTGCTGTATTTTCTACACAACACTGTTTCTAATAAAAGAATTCATTTCATAGAAACAGAAGTATGGTGATGGGTCTAGGCTTATGGGATGCTCTGGTCTTCCATGTTTTCCACCATCCTGACTCATTAGCAAGTCTTTTCTCTCTGTCCCCATGACTATATGCTCTGCTGGCTTTGAAATCCTAATTCCAGAGGAAGGAAGGAATGCTTCCATTATGAGACATGACAATAATTCTATTGAATTGGCTAGAAATTAAGATGTCACTCAACTTCTCTGGACTCCTTATGCCTTACAGCGCTTGCTTGGTCATTGATCCTGACTATCAGTGGGGAAATGGACCACTAATTCTCAATAGATGTGAGAAAGAGCGTGTCTGGAATACAGGAGACACCTCAGGACATAGTTTATTGCTACTGTGCCCTGAAATAAGGTCAACAGACAACTATAAGAACCCAATCCAAGTAGAAGTAGTAATGGCCCTGCGTCTTCAGGAATGACAGTTTTAGTCACTCTTCCAGTTAAAGAGCAATGACCAGCTGAACTGCTTGTGAAAGGTAAAGAGAATAGAGAGCAGGTAGAAGAAGGCAGTAGTTATAAACACCAGCTATCACCATGGGACTTGTTACAGAAATGAGAACTGTAATTGTCATATGTATTTCATCTTATTTTGTTATGAAGGTCCCTGTGTATAAGTATACATGTATTAAGCAAATACACTTTTTCCTTTATTATCCTCTTATCAGTAACATGAGATGCATTGATTTTTATATCACTATTTAAGTATTATTAATTTTATATCATAATATTTAAGATAATAGATATCAAGAGAAGAGTAAACATCACTCAAGGACTTTATCTCCTCTTTTGGGTAAAAGATTAGCTTGTTTGCTCTTGTGCACTGGATAGTTTTATCATGTTAGGCAAAATTGATATTTTATTTATTTTGAGATTAAATATGGTTTAAGAAAAAATGCATATTGGCCGGCACCGTGGCTCACTAGGCTAATCCTCCGCCTGTGGCACCACCATCGTGGGCTCTAATCCTGGTTAGGGCGCTGGGTTTTGTCCCGGTTGCTCCTCTTCCAGTCCAGCTCTCTGCTGTGCCCTGGGAAGGCAGTGGAGGATGGCCCAAGTGCTTGGGCCCTGCACCCACTTGGGAGACCAAGAGGAATCACCTGGCTCCTGGCTTCGGATTGGTGCAGCGCACTGGCCGTAGTGGCCGTTTTGGGGGTGAACCAACAGAAGGAAGACCTTTCTGTCTCCCTCTCTAACTCTGCCTGTCAAAAAAAAATGCATATGGGCACAGTTTGATATGTGGTGGGCCTCAGATGGCTAATTTATGTATCAACCTGACTGGGCTAAAGCATGCCCAGTGATAAAACATTAGTCCTGAATGTGTCTGTGAGGGTGTTTCTAGAAGACATTAATATTTGAATGCCTGAGTGAAGAAAATCGCCCACACCAATCATAGGGTGGTCATTAACCAGTTTGTTGAAGACATGAATAGAAAAATTAGATGGAGAATTGGTGATTATATGCTTTTCTTGAGCTGAGATATCCATTAAACATTGCAACTCTTTGTTTTGGGGCCTCACATAGAGATTGGAACTTATGCCATGGGTTCCCCTGTTTCTCATGCCTTTGGAGAATGGAACAGAACCCCTGTCTTTGCTGGGCCTCCAGCTTAAAGCCAGATCATGGGACTTCTCAGTTTACAGTCATATGAGTCAATCCTTCATCTCTTTCAGAATATTGATCTGCATATTACTGGATCTATTTCTCTGGAGAACCCTGAATAATATAGAAGGCTAAGAGCAGAATAACATCCTAGTTAATGAAAATGTGGAAATCAATATCAAAGGTTAATTTCTATTTTTAAAGATTTACTTAAAGACCCAAATGAAGTCAAATAAAATGCTTAATTATCTTTATATGAAATATGTATACTGTGATTAGAAAATCACAATACAAGACCTCATAAAACCCCAAATATTCCAGTGGGGTATGATGCAGCCCTCTTTTTAATCATCACATTGGAAATTCATGACATTTAAGCCACTGTTATGGTTTGGATGTGGTTTGCATGTTCCCCCAATAGTTCATGTGCTGGAAACTTGGTCCCCAGCTTGGCAGTATTGGGAGGTGGTAGAACTTTAATTACTGCAAAGTAATTAGGCCGGGGGGGCATCCTCAAAGGGGTTAATGTAGTTCTTTTGGAACACTGGTTAGTTCCCATGAGGTTATCACGTGGGTTGTTTAAGAAACTGGTGCTTGGCTCCTGAATCTCTATGGCTTCCTGTCTCACATGTGATGTCTTTCACATGTGTTCCACTATTGTGATGCCATTTATTATAAAGCCCTTCTAAGACACCAAAGAGATGCAGCCTCCTAAGGTTTCACTGAATTTAGCTTCCAAAATTGTGAGCTAAATAAACCTCTTTAGTAAGTATCCAGCCTTGGTTCTTTTGTGAAAGCAGAAAATTTTCTAATAACATTGTTTTTTTTTTTTTGTAATATTCAAAGGGAGAATATCTGGGACAGAGGCAAAATTGCATACATATTACCTACATATAGGACAACTACTGCTATAGGATAATTCATATTCCAGGTTAAAGTAAAATCCACTGCAGCAGTGTGTGGAGTGGGAAGACATGGGCAACCAAGAAACCAATGTTATGGGAAAGTCTCCAGGATAAAATCAGTGTACCACATTGCCATGCCACTGCATTTTGTTCAGTGAGGATTAAAAGGCAGAAGCCTCACATGTGCACTTCCCTTTATTGGTGACCACACAACCACCAGTCTGCCACAGTGTCCTCATTCCTCATGGAGCTCCCCTCCTAAAGCTACAGAAAACAAAATGACCAGGGTATCTGGTACAAAGGAAATGACATATAACTGGAGAGAGTCCAACAATGTCAGGGAGAATTTTAACAAGCAGAGAACTCAGAGTATCCTAGAATTTAGTTTATGAGTGCCTGCTATTCACAAAAATAGTTTCTAGAATAAATGCCTACAAAATGCCTCTGGGAATATATTATATATTCCATATTCCTGGACAATAAGTGTAACTACAAGGGAATAAGGAAGGAAGAAGGGGCAAAGGAAAGAAGAAAAGTAAAGTAGTATTAACTAGCTTAAATCAATCAATACGCTTCTCCAAATTGTTAATCACAGTAAATAAATGTGTAGTCTGTTGAACCTGGTAATTAAATTTCCCAAATAAATATTAATGAATCGAGATGTTTTTCCAAGATTCAGCTAAGCCTCAGATTCTGGATCCAGTAACAACCACCACAGTAAGTCTATCTGTTGGGGACTTATATGAAACATGCACACAATGTTCAGAATCGCCTGTATGTTAAATATTATCATCCCCATTTAGTGATGAAATATCCAGTTACGACTTGCTCAAAGTCACAAAGTTAAGCATGGCTTCACAATCAGGAAATAGTATTATGTACTACTGTATTATATAACGTTACTAATATTATAGAAATACTAACATATTCTATTACTATATACTAATAATATATGATATTACTAATATTATATAAATACTATCAGCCATATATAGTAGCTGGAGGTCTCAGAGTCAAGTGATATTTGCTGCAACTCATTTCAGCCCAACATTGTAATTTAATAACTGATATTGTAGTGGTTGCAATTTGGGTAATGTACATGGGGCTTAAATACAAACTCAAGAATTTTTATCCATTAGACCTTGGCTTCCCTATCTCTTAAAAATAGGAATTGCAATAGAGTCTAATTTCATTGGATTTAGGAATTTTTGTGAAGACTGCTTAAGTTAGTTTTGCAAACAGTGCCTAGCACTAGTAAAAGCTCAATAAATTTACCTTTCCTTATTATTTCTTGGGATTTATAACATGGTTCTTTTTTGTAATACCTTTGTAACCAGAGTTATCCTCTTGACCTCAGCTAACCACAGGTCTCTATTTCCAAAGTATTAAAAACGGATACTAATAATAA
The DNA here is from genome assembly GCF_033115175.1 of Lepus europaeus. NCBI lineage: Eukaryota > Metazoa > Chordata > Mammalia > Lagomorpha > Leporidae > Lepus > Lepus europaeus. Next base: position 82,335,333 of record NC_084835.1, read on the forward strand.
TGCAATAAATAATTGTTTTCAGGTGCATAGTGAAGACTAACCTAATGTTTAATGTTAATGAAGACAATATAAACTATTATATTGGGACAAATTGTACTGAAAAGACCTAAGAGTCTAGTAAAATTTCTCCTTTGTTTCCCTAAATTTGGGTGAATTATCAAGTCTTTCAAAGAATGCTTATACTAGTAATTATTTTTAGACATATAGGAATCATTCTGAATATGTTAAAATTATAGTTACTTTCTTTAGAGGTCCTCTACATTTTTCAAGAAGTCTACTGAGTGGGATGATATTTTTAACCATTTAATCTTATTCCTAATGACTGAACACAGTATTACACAGAGAAACATGAACACACACACAGAAGAAAAAGCCCACAAAAACATTAAACACAAAGACATATAAATTTATTCCTTTTGAGCCATTATTATGAACATAAGTAATATACCACATGCCTCTATTGGAAAAGTAAGCATGTATGAAGACTATCTATTCAAAGCTCTAGTTCATAAATGAACAAACACTTAATTCATATAAGCAAAGTAAATATGTATATAAGAAATGCCACTCGTATTTGCCAACAATCTCAGAACTATCCATTAATTGGATTAGATGCTATGCTTCCCTGGATAGTTTGCCCTTCACAGGTACTATGTGGCTCATAGAGATGACCACACATCAGGGAATGTGAGTACAGTGCAAAGCTGAGTTCAACACCAAGCATTATTATTTGACCATCTGCATAAATATGTTACTTGAGTCAATTATAACACACTAGATTTTGTTTAAATAAAACTGATAATTCTACTTGCTCTTCATTAACAGCAGAGTTAGAAATATACGTCATTATTAGGGTTGATAAATCATTGTTATGTATCACAATCTATATTCTTTACCCCATGGCTATCCATTTTTTTATATCCTCTACTGCCTATCTAAAAAACTGCTGAATTCTGCCCACTGAACCTTCTAAATATTTCTCTTTTTTCATTTTTTATTTATATAAGATGAATAAATTTCATACATACAGATTTAGGAACATAGTAATACTTCCCATCTGATCCCTCCTCCTGTCTACAATCCCAATCCCACCCTCCCTCCTCCTTCCTTTCTTTTAATTTCTACAATGACACGTTTTCTGTTCATTTTATAATAATAAACTTAACCTCCACTAATTAAATCAATGAATATAAGGAGAGAAAAAAAAAACACTATTCCTCAACAGTAGAGACAAGGGATGTAAACAATAATCAAATCTCAAAATGTCAATTTTGCTCATATACATTACATTTTTTTGTATTCTATTAGTTGCCACAGATCAGGAAAACACATGATATTTGTCTCTTTTGGACTGGCTTATTTCAGTAAGTATAATGGTTTCCAGTTGCATCCACTTTGTTGTGAAAGACAGGATTTCATTCTTTTTTATGGCTGAGTATTAAGTATTCCAGTGTGTGTGTATGTGTGTGTATATACCACATTTTCTTTAGCCTTTTGTCCATTTATATGCATCTTGGTTGATTGTATATCTCAGCAATATTCCCACCTTGCAAAATCAAGCCCTCATTCTCTACTAGTGCTCCCCCTTTTTTGCTAAGCCATTTTGTAACAAAGATAGCAGAATTATCTATCTTAAAACACAGTTTCATCAAGGTCTTCTCTTCTCCTAAATCCCAAAATGATTTCCTGTCTATTACAGAGTGAAGTCCAAACTTATCAAGGCCATTCAAATCCTTCCCCAGTCTGTCACCCTGACTTACCTCTCCAGACTCTTCCAGCAACGCTTCCATTCTCAACATTAGAATTACTACCTTAATTGCTCTGTTCATTAAGTTACCTCTGTTTGGAATTTCCTACTTCTCATTGCCAAGTGGTTATCTCCTTTTTAATCATTAAGAATTTACTTGAGGTGGACATTTGGCACAGCAGTTAAGTTGCCTATTGGGACACCTGCACTACATATCAGAGCCATTTGTTTGAGTTCCGGCTTCCCTGTTTCTGATCCAGATTTCTGATCCTGCTAATACACATCCTGGGAAGCATCAGGTGATAATTCAAGTAGTTGGGTTCCCTGACAACCATATGGGAGAACTGGATTGAGTTCCAGGATCCTGGTTTCAGCCTGGCCCAGGCTTGGTTGTTGTAGACATTTAAAGAGTGAATCTGTGGATGGGAAATCAAATCTGTCTCTGTCTCTTAGTTTCTCTCTCTCTCTCGTATAATTTTTTTTTTAATTTATTTATTGGAGAGGTAGAGTTACAGACACGACAGGGAGAGACAAAGAGAAAGGTCTTTCATCTGCTGGTTCACTCCTCAAGTGCCCTCAATGGAAAGAGCTGAGCCCATCCGAAGCCAGGAGCCAGGATCTTCCTCTGGGTCTCCCACTTGGGTGCAAGGGCCCAAGCACTTGTGCCATCATCTATTGTTTTCCTAGGCAATAGCTCTCTAGATCAGAAGAGGAGCATCTGGGACTAGAATTGGTGCCCCTATGGATGCTGGCACCACAGGTGGAGGCTTGGTCCGCTATGCCCCATCTTTACCTTTCAAATAAACTAAACTAAAATAAATTAAAATTTTAAAAAATAATTTAAGGACTTTCAAAGGCCTGGCTAGTAGGCCTAGAAGATACTCTCACATAAGAATTGATTTTTGTACTATAATAAAATTTATTTATGTGGCTTTCTGCTCAAATTATGAATTCTTATTAACAGATTCTTTTACCCTTTGTCCTTTTAGCATCCACAATGCCAACAGGGACCCAAGTACCTGAGCCATCATGTGCTATCTCCAAGGAAGCACATTGGGAGAAGCTTGATTTGAAGTAGACGTGGAATGTGATGGCAGGCACCACAATATAGGACGTGGGCATCCCCAACAGTGGCTTAACTCACCGTACCACAATGCCCACCCTTGTGATTAGTTTTTAAAAGGTAAGCTCATTCTACCTAAAGCTTTAAAGGAGACATTTTTGAAAAATGCGTTGCTCCCATTCATCATATGTAAATAAAATTATGTAGCAATTACTAATGGAAATCATGACTGACATTTTGCTACTTTAATCTGAATGGTAATAACCATGTTTATTACAAAAAGAAAAGAGTAATAGAAAAAATATTTTATAGAACACAATAGAGAAAAAATACTATTAAATGAAGTGAAGTAGAGTCTTGGGAATTGACTCAAAACCCAAATGCACAATACCTAGAACTTCAATTAACTCAAACAATAACTATCCTCCTACCTTAGCTATTATTTGAAATATTATACTTTTGGAATATTGTTTCAGAATATTTTACCATATTAAGTAAAATATAACTGGGGCACAAACACTAAAAGAAAAATAGAAAACTAAAATGCAAAAACAAAAAAAAAGATACACTGGTTTTTAAGTATCTCCCTCTATTAAAATTCTAGTTTTGTTCAAATCTCATTGATTAATCATTTTAAACTATATACCAGATTTCCATCTTCTAGTCATCTCTTTTTCTATATAGGTAGTCCATTAACATAACTGCATGAGTTTTATTTTCTTAGGTCTTCATCATCATTTCCACTCTCTTCTAAGTTCTATTTTTATTAGTTCTCTATTAGAAATGTGGCCACTAGCAAAGAAAAAATATTATCTAAATACTTTCAATGCAATTTCTTTAGACTTTACAGTAGTTAATGTGATTCTGTTAGTCTAGTGAGATAATTTACATAATAATAAGCAATCAGTAAATAGTGCAATCCAATGCAGCTATGCATTTTAAGCATTTGTATTCAGTGTTCAATTTTTAAATACTTTATAATGATTTTTGTTTCACATTATTCACAATAAAACTGTAAAATGGGTAAATATTAAATTCACAAGCACCTTAGCTTCTCAAAACATCCTATATAATGAAGCATTTATTTCTCTCCAAGGAAGAAGAAACTGGTAGTAGTGTCACTACATAAGGTCACATAGAAGTGACAGAAGATTCCTAGGAACAGCAAAGAGTAAAAATGATTGAACAGAACTTTAGTGTGAAGTACATTCTGTAGAATTTGGGCCAAACAAGTGTTTCTCCAAAGCTAAGAAACACAAGGATTCAGATTGCAAAGATAGCCCCTAAAACAAAAAGCTGGACTGTTTCCTACATAATTAAATCTCACCTTCCCTACTTCAGCTTCTATATATGTCTCCAATTGAACGTGTCACTAATTCTGTGAATTTTCTACCATATATTTTGATTCCAACTCTTAACATTAACTCTCCTAACCACCATCAAAATTTAGCCCTATATCACTTCAATCAAGGCTCTCTCTCTCTCTTTTTTTTTTTTTTTTTTGACAGGCAGAGTGGACAGTGAGAGAGAGAGAGAGAAAGGTCTTCTTTTTGCCGTTGGTTCACCCTCCAATGGCCGCCGCGGTTGGCGCGCTGCGGCCGGCGCACCACGCTGATCCGATGGCAGGAGCCAGGGGCTTATCCTGGTCTCCCATGGGGTGCAGGACCCAAGAACTTGGGCCATCCTCCTCTGCACTCCCTGGCCACAGCAGAGAGCTGGCCTGGAAGAGGGGCAACCGGGACAGAATCCGGTGCCCTGACCGGGACTAGAACCCGGTGTGCCGGCGCCGCAAGGCGGAGGATTAGCCTAGTGTGCCGCAGTGCCGGCCTAATTAAGGCTCTCTTAATTGAATCATTTATACCAATATCAAAATGCCCTACCCTTTGGCTTCTGAAATTTTTCTTATTCAGCTGTTTTCACTTTCTCCTTGGGTATTTTTGCTCCAAAAATTCCTTTTATGCCACTTTTGCCTAGTAGGTTGATATGCTGCAGGACGACACTCAGTTTGTGATCTCCTGAGATGATCTTAGCACCCACCATAGCTGCAAGCAACATTTCTGCTGGAGCCAGAACTGTGGTGTAGCGGATAAAGCTGCTGCCTGCAGCGCCAGCATCCCATATGAGCACCAGTTTGAGACCTGGCTGCTCCACTTCCTATCCAGCTCTCTGCTATGGCCTGGGAAAGCAGTGGAAGATGGCCCGAGTCCTTGGACCCCTGAACTGGTGTGGGAGACCCAGAAGAAGCTCCTGGATCCTGGCTTTGGATCAGCTCAGCTCTGGCAGTTGCAGCCATTTAGAGAGCGAACTATTGGATGGAAGACACCTCTCTCTCTCTCTCTCTCTCTCTCTCTCTCTGCCTCTCCTCTCTCTGTGTAACTCTGACCTTAAAATAAATAAATAAATCTTTAAAAAGAACATTTCTGTTCTAAAATATTTCAGATGTTTCTCTCTCCAGTCTGTATAAGTATGCCACAATGCCTAAAAAACATATTCAATAGATACTGCATATAGTGAGCCAGAGCTATGAGAAAGCCCACCTGGTATGGAGCTTTGCATGCACATCATAAATTTTATGTGTCAAAACCTGCATCTTTCAAGGCTTCTCATTCTGAATCTTGGTAAATGAATCATCATCTACACAAGAAACAAAGCCAAAAATTCAAGGATCATTCTAGAATGCTCTATGCTGTGCTTCCCATATTCAATAACCCTTATGTACTTAAAAAGTATTTGCATAGGGCAGGCATTGTATGACTCCTGCATCTAACATCAGAATGCCAGTTTGAGACCCAGATATCATTTCTGATACAGCTCTCTGCTAATTCACCTGGAAAGTCAATGAATGATGGCCCAGGTACTTGGGTCCCCGCCACTCTTGTGAGAGATAAGAATGGGGTTCCAAGCTCCTGGCTTGAGCATGGCCCAGCCTCAGTTGTTGCAGTCATTTGGGACTGAGCCAGCAGATGGATGAACTCTGTCTCTTCTTCTTTATCACTTTGTCTTTCAAATAAATAAATAAAAACAACTCTTAAAATATAAAAATATTTGATACTATGCACCAGATATTAACCTGTGCATGTTGATTACAATATGCAAAATATATATCATTCTTATAGACTATAATTCCTCATGGGATATTGATTTGTAATCGAGAGGCTATTTGTACTATAGTCTATGTGAAACACACTCCCAGGAATTTGGCAGTGTATAAGCTATGGAACCATAAATATTAGTGCTACAAATGTAATGTCAAGACAACAAATGTAACATGTTGATTTTTTTTCTCTATCTCTGTTTTCAATTCCCATTACCATTTATATTATTCATTTTTAAAGATTTATTTATTTACTTATTTGAAAGGCAGAGTTACAGAGAGGGGGGGAGAGAGAGAGAGAGAGAGAGAAAGAGAGAGAGAGAGAGTGAGAGAAAGACAGAGAGAGAGAGAGATCTTCCATCCACTGGTTCACTCCCTAAGTGGCTGCAATGGCAAGAGCTGGGCCGGTCTAAGTCCAGGAGTAAGGAGTTTCTCCTGGGTTTCCCACATAGTTTCAGGGGCCCAAGTACTTGGGCCATCTTCTGCTGCTTTCCCAGGTGCATCAGCAGGGAGCTGGATTGGAAGTCGAGCAGCCAGGACTCAAATTCCATATGGGATTCCAGCATCACAGGCAGCTTTTACCCATAATACCATAATGCTGCTCTCCCATCCCATTTTTATTATTCTGTCATTATTTTCCTCCTGATTGCCACAATTGCTCTCTAACCAGTTTTCTTTTTGTCCTGTCTCCAGCCTATTTTCTGGCTACATTATTGTCAGAATAATCTTTCTAAAATTCAAAGCTGACTACAACCTCATCATGCTAAACTCTGCCTACTGTATACAACAGTAAATCCTAAAATGTACGTGAGTCTTTACCAATGGATCTTCTTTATACTTAGTTCCTCCATACATCATCTCTGTTGTGGCCATGCTACACTTCCTACAGAACTCCATACCATCTAGGCTTCTCACAGCTCTATGGCTCAAAATATGCTTAGCCCTCTATGATAAATAATTCTCCATATCAGAATAACTCATACTTGCCCTCCATGCTCATTTCTGCCACCTTGTATAAGAATCACAGTCCTGGAGAGGAGAGAACCAGGATGGCTAAATAGGATACAGCCATGCTAACTTAGCCTGCTCTGGGCTATGAAAAGAACAAAGGAGGGATTGTATTTCCAGTGGTCTGATAGAAACTTTCAGTAAAGAAGTGAAAAAAAAGAAAAGAAAAGATACAACGACAAAGACTCCATGGGACAAGCAGAGAGAAGACAGAGACACCACTGCAGCCAGCCACGTGGTACAGCCAGCTGCCAGCTGTGAGCCACCATCTTACCATGTCAAGATTGGAAGAAGTAGCTGCATGCGCCACTACTCGCAGTGTCAGCAAGAGGGAATTCCAAACCCACCCACTGACTTTTACTCCGACCTGGACAGCTGACTGGGGTCTGAGTAACTGCACAGCTTGGAACAGGGAAACCAATGTGCTTCCTTTCCCACTCTCACTCCTGCAGAGTGCCATGCCATTCTCTGCAGCAAAAAGTCACACAGCATGCCTCTATTCCCCTGTCAGCATCAGGGCAACGTGTGGGGCAAAGGGCAGATCCATTTTTAGGCATCATTCCCAGAGCTATGTTCACACACTCTACTTGAGCAAGGAGAATTCCCCTTAGCTTCCGGGTGATAACTCCAGAAGCAGCCCATAAATAATCCACTCTCACTCTGGGAGGTCTGGGTAATGACCACACTGTACCCTGCAACACCAGGACTGTAAAAATTTGTTTTAAATTTCTTGGTGCCATTGGAATCCACTTGGTGGACTACATAATAATGATTCTGCATCCCACCTCTCTGGACACTCCAGAGTAAAATCTCTTCTATAGCTTGTAGTCGCCCTGTAGGACTGGAACAGGGTCCAATTCATATCCCCTCCTACTAGGACTAGAGCTGCTGGTATTATAAGCCACAGAACCATTTGGACTCTCTTGGCAGGACCTGAGGAAGGGCCCATCCATATCATACAGCCCAAGTCTCATAGCAATTGGTGTCCCAAGCCCCAGCATTACTCAGGCTTGCCAGTAGGACAAGGGGGCAACTACTCCTGCCTCCCTCAGCACCAAGAACAGGGGCCTGGTTATCACACTCTGATACTGAGCTCTCTGTGGACCAAAGATACACATACATAGACCATAGCCACACTTCTATCCCTATGAACTGCAGCAGACTTAGTCCACTGTGTTACTTATAGACACAGCTGACATTAAGACAAAAGGAATTACTCAGAGACTACACTCCTGGGCTCACCTAGAACCAAAACCAAACCAACAAGCCTGCATACCAGATAAACCATAAACTCCATTTCAATAAAGCCTACTCCATAAAGAAGGGACAAACACACTAGATGGGCAGATGTCAATGTAGAGACACAGGAGACATGAAGAAGGAAAGTAGTATTATACTTTCAAAAGACCACAATACTCCAGAATTGGATCCTGAACTGAAGGCAATCTATGAAAAGACAGATGTAGAATTCAAAATGATGGTTGTAAGGAAACTCAATGAGAACAAGAGCATATAGACAGATGAAAAAAATGAGGAAATCATTGAGAGACATTAATGAAAATATTACTAAGGAGGCTGGTGCCGTGGCTCAATAGGCTAATCCTCCACCTTGCGGCACTGGCACACCGGGTTCTATTCCTGGTCGGGGCGCCGGATTCTGTCCCGGTTGCCCTCCTCCAGGCCAGCTCTCTGCTGTGACCCGGGAGTGCAGTGGAGGATGGCCCAAGTGCTTGGGCCCTGCACCCCATGGGAGACCAGGAGAAGCACCTGGCTCCTGCCATCGGATCAGCGCGGTGTGCCAGCCGCAGCGCGCCGGCCATGGCGGCCATTGGAGGGTGAACCAACGGCAAAAGGAAGACCTTTCTCTCTGTCTCTCTCTCCCTGTCCACTCTGCCTGTCAAAAAATTAATTAATTAATTAATTAAAATAAAAATAAATAAAAAAAGAAAATATTACTAAGGAGATAAATCAAGTTAAGAATCAAGTAGAAACTTTAGAGATGAAATCTTCAATCAGTGAAATAAAAAATACAATTAAGAGCTTTAATCATGGAATAGACCAAGTGGAGAAAAAACTTATGACCTCAAGCACAAGAATTTTGAAATAACCCAATGAGACAAAATAAAAAGAAAAGAATTAAAAAGAATGAAGAAAGTTTATACAAAATATGAAATATGATTATATGACCAAATACTTGTATTATAGATAATCCTGGAGGAGAAAAAAAAGAAAAAGGTATTGAGGATGTACTAAATGAAATAATTGAAAATTTCCCAGGTCTTGAAAGAGACATGGACATCCAGATACAAGTAGCTCAAAGAACTCCAAGCAGACTCAACCAATAATAATATAAAGGTATTCTCCAAATAATAATAAAGGTCTTCTCCAAAGCATATTGTTGTCAAACTGTCAAAAGTTAAAGAGAATCCTAAAGACAGTAAGAGAAAAGTGTCAAGTTACATACAAAGGAAAATCAATTATATTAACATCAGGCTACTCGTGGAAATCCTACATGCCAGAAGAGAGTGGATAATATATTCAAGGTCTTAAAAAAAAAAAAAACTTCCAACCAAGAATATTATATCCAATGAAGCTATCTTTTGTGGTGGAGAAATAAAATATTTCCTAGTTAAGCAAAAACTGAGAGAATTAACCACCACCAGACCAGCTTTACAAGAAATTCTGAAGGGTGTCCTGCATTAGAAGTAGATACCACCAAATTCACTAACAGAACAGGTAGAATCATTATGCAAACAACAAAATAACAGGTATTAGTTTTTACCTATCAATACTAACCTTCAATGAAAATGGGTTGAATTCACCAACCAATAGATTTAGGTTGGCTGAATGAATAAAATACCACGTTCCCACTATATGCTGCCCATAGGAAACTCACTTCACAAACAAAAATATACACAGACTAAAAGTGAAAGGTTGGAAGAAGACACATCAGACAAATGGAAACCAAAAGCAAGCAGGCATAGGTATCCTGGTATCAGATAGAACAGACTTTAAATAAAAATAAAATTGTAAAAAAGAGATAAAGGACATTATATTTTGATAAAAGGTTCAATTCTGCAAGAAGACATAACAATCAATAACATATATGCACCTGACACATACTATCCGTGATATATACAGAAAATACTATAAGACCTAAAGGGAGAGACAATGATACAATAATAGTAGGTGACTTTAACACTCCACTATTCTCAACTAACAGATCACACAGACAAGAAATCAATAAAGATACTTCAGAGTTGAGACATACTATCAACCAAATGAACTTAACAGATAAATGTAAGGAGAAGACATTTTATATAACAGCTAAAAATACACATTCTTTTCATCAGCACATGGAACATTTTCTAGGATAGACCACATAGTAGGCCACAAATCAAATCTCAGCAAATTTAAAAAGACTGAAATCATACCATGTATCTTCACAGATCATAAAGGAATGAAACTAGAAATCAACAACAAGAAGAACAACAGAAGATTCATAAATACTTAGAAATTAAACAACATGCTACTGATCATTGAAGATAGATAATTAAAGAAATTAAAATAGAAATCAAAGACTTTCTTGAAATAAATTAAAATGACAACACAACATATCAAAACCTGTGGGATGCAACAAAATTGGTATTAAGAGGGATGTTCATTGCATTAAATGTACATTAAAAAGAGAAATGTTTCAAAGATCTAATGATGCGTCCTGAAGACTTAGAAAAATAAGAATAAATAAAACCCCAAATCAGCAGGAGGGGAGAAGTAAAAAAGATCACAGCATAAATGATTAACATTGAAACTAAAAAAAAGTACAAAAGATCAATAAAACAAAAAGTTGTTTTTTTGAGAAGATAAACAAAATAGACAAACTTTTAGCCAGACTAACAAAAAATAAGAGAAAACTCAAATAAATAAAATTAGATGAAACATGAGGCACTACAACTGACACCACTGAAATACAAAGAATCATAAAACACTACTATGAAGAATTGTATGCAAATAAATTGGAACACCTTGAAGAAATGCATAAATTCCTCGATTCATATAACCTACCAAGATTAATAAAGATATAGGCAATCTAAACAGACCCATAACAGACAATGAGACTGAAATCATAATCAAAAGTCTTCCATCAAGGACAAGTAAGTACCTGGCTTTACTACTGAATTCTACAAGACATTCAAAGGGGAATTAACTCCAATATTTTTCAAGTTAACTATTCCAAAATATTGAACAGGATAGAATTCTGGCAAACTCTTTTTGTGAGGTCAGCATTACTTTGATACCAAAACCAAAGACACTCCACCAAAAAAAAAAAAAAAGTATAGATCTATCTTTTTTTTTTTTTTTTTGACAGGCAGAGTGGACACTGAGAGAGAGACAGAGAGAAAGGTCTTCCTTTTGCCGTTGGTTCACACTCCAATGGCCGCCGCGGTAGCACGCTGCAGCCAGCGCACTGCGCTGATCCGATGGCAGGAGCCAGGTGCTTCTCCTGGTCTCCCATGGGGTGCAGGGCCCAAGCACTTGGGCCATCCTCCACTGCACTCCCGGGTCACAGCAGAGAGCTGGCCTCGAAGAGGGGCAACCTATATTCTTAATGAACATAGATGCAAAGATTCTCAACAAAATATTAGCAAAATGAATATAAAAATGATCATACATCATGATCAAGAGAGATTTATTAAAGATATGCAAGGGTGGTTCACATTCACTTATCAATAAATGTCATAAATCACATAAAAAGAATGAAGAACAAAAACTACTTAGTAATCTCAATCGATGCAGAGCTAGCATTTGATAAGTGCAACACCCCTTCATGATAAAAACCTTCCAGAAATTATGTATAGAAGGAATATTCCAAAAAATTATAAAGGCTATATTACACAAACCAATGGCCAATATCATACTGATTGGGGAAAAGCGGAAAGCCTTGCTCTTCAGATCTGGAACAAGACAAGGATGTCCACTTTTACCACTCTTACTCAATATAGTACTGGAAGATTTAACAAGTGCAGTTAGGGAGGAGAAAGAAATAAAGGACATCACAATTGCAAAAGAGGATCTCAAATTATGCATATTTGCAGATGGCATGATGTTCTACATCTCCCAAAAGCAAGTTATAGATTCAATGCAATACTAATCAAGATACCAAAGACATTCTTTTCAGATCTGGAAAAAATGATACTGAAATTCATATGGAGACACAGGAGACCTCGAATAGCTAAAGCAATCTTGTACAACAAAAACAAAGCCAGAGGCATCACAATACCAGATTTCAGGACATACTACAGGGCAGTTGTTATCAAAACAGCATGGTTGGTACAGAAACAGATGGATAGAACAATGGAACAGAATAGAAGCACCAGAAATCAATCCAAACATCTACAGCCAACTTATATTTGATCAAGGATCCAAAACCAATCCCTGAAGTAAGGACAGTCTATTCAATAAATGGTGCTGGGAAAACTGGATTTCCACGTGCAGAATCATGAAGCAAGACCCCTACCTTTCACCTCACAAAAATTCACTCAACATGGATTAAAGACTTAAATCTACGACCTGACACCATCAAATTATTAGAGAACATTGGAGAAACCCTGCAAGATATGAGTACTGGCAAAGACTTCTTGGAAAAGACCCCAGAAGCACAGGCAGTCAAAGCCAAAATTAACATTTGGGATTGCATCAAATTGAGAAGTTTCTGTACTTCAAAAGAAACAGTCAGGAAAGTGAAGAGGCAACTGACAGAATGGGAAAAAATATTTGCAAACTATGCAACAGATAAAGGGCTGATAACCAGAATCTACAAAGAAACAAGAAACTCCACAACATCAAAACAAACAAGCCACTTAAGAGATGGGCCAAGGACCTCAATAGACATTTTTCAAAAGAGGAAATCCAAAGGGCCAACAGACACATGGAAAAATGTTCAACATCACTAGCCATCAGGGAAATGCAAATCAAAACCACAATGAGGTTTTTCACCTCACCCCGCTGAGAATGACTCACATTCAGAAATCTACCAACAACAGATGCTGGTGAGGATGTGGGGAAAAAGGGACACTAACCCACTGTTGGTGGGAATGCAAACTGGTTAAGCCACTACGGAAGTCAGTCTGGAGATTCCTCAGAAACCTGAATATAACCCTACCATACAACCCAGCCATACCACTCCTTGGAATTTACCCAAAGGAAATTAAATTGGCAAACAAAAAAGCAGTCTGCACCTTAATGTTTATTGAAGCTCAATTCACAATAGCTAAGACCTGGATTCAACCCAAATGCCCATCAACAGTAGACTGGATAAAGAAATTATGGGACATGTACTCTATAGAATACTATACAGCAGTCAAAAACAATGAAATCCGGTCATTTGCAACAAGATGGAGGAATCTGGAATACATCATGCTGAGTGAATTAAGCCAGTCCCAAAGAGACAAATATCATATATTCTCCCTGATCGGTGACAACTAACTGAGCACCAAAGGGGAAAACTGCTGAAGTGAAATGGACACTATGAGAAACAGTGACTTGATCAGCCCTTGTCCTGACTGTTGATGTACAATTTAATACTTTATCCATTTTAGTATTTTTTTGTTCTAGTACTAGTGGTTGAACTCTGTAATTAACACACAATTATTCTTAGGTGTTTAAATTTTAACTGAAAAGTGATCCCTGTTAAATTTAAGAGTGGGAATAAGAGAGCGAGGAGATGTACAATTTGGGACTTGCTCAATCGGACTTGCCCCAAATGGTGGAGTTAGAAACGTGCCAGGGGATTCTAATTCAATCACATCAAGGTGGCATGTACCAATGCCATCTCACTAGTCCAAGTGATCAATTTCAGTTCACAATTGATCACACTGATAGGTCTAAGAGTCAAAGGGATCATACAAACAAGACTAGTGTCTGCTAATACTAACTGATAGAATAAAAAATGGTGAGAATGATCCATCATGGGAATCAGGATACACAGCAGACTCAAAGAAGGGCAGATGTGCTAAACAGCACTCTGGCCTCAGAATCAGCCTTTAAGGCATTCGGATCCTGCTGAAGAGCCCATGAGAGTATTTTAGGCATGGAAAGCCAAGACACTCTGGAAAAAAAAAAAAGACCTAAGTGAAAGTTCTCTGAGAGTGAGATCCCAGTGGAAAGAACAGGGCCATCAAAGAAGGAGGAACCTTTCCCTGAAGGGAGCAGAGAACTTCCACTTTGACCATGACCCTGTCGGAATAAGCTCGCAGTCAGCAAACTCAAAAGGCTTCCATAGCCTTGGCAACTCATGATTAGAGCCTAGGGAGATTACTGACGCCATAAACAAGAGTGTCAAATTGTTAAGTCAACAACAGGAATCACTGTGTACTTACTTCTCATGTGGGATCTGTCCTTAATGTGTTGGTCAATATGAAGTAATGCTATAGCTAGTGCTGAAACAGTATTTTACACTTTGTGTTTCAGTGTGGATGCAAACTGATGAAATCTTTACTTAATACATACTGAATCAATCTTCTGTATATAAAGATAATTGAAAATCAATCTTGATGTGAATGGAATGGGAGAGGGAGCAGGAGATGGGAGGGGTGCGAGTGGGAGGGGAATTGTGGGGGGGGGAAGCCATTGTAATCCATAAACTGTACTTTGGAAATTTATATTTACTAAATAAAAAAAGCTGCAATACAGAAAATACACAGTAAGTATAAACACAAATTCTTTTTATCTTAGACATAATAATAAATCACTTGGTGCTTCATAATAAAAAAATAAAAAGAGAGAGAAACAAAGACACAAAGAGAGTTCCTATCTATTGGTTTACTCCCCAAATATCTACAATATCTGGGACTGGGCCAAGCCAAGATCAAGAGTCCTGTGCTCAATGTGCATTTCCCACAAACATGGCAAGAACCCAGATACTTGCACCAGCACCTGCTACCTCTCTGGGTCCACATCAGCAGGGACTTTGGATGGTGTGCTGGAGCTGGGACTCAAATCCAGCCACTCTGACTGGGACATGGGTATCTTATCCTGTATGTTAACCACTAGGGCAAACAAATGTCCCACTAGTCCCTTTATGAAAGAATGAATGAATAATCTCTTTTGATTCTGCTTCCAATGAGCTACCAAAACTGTTTTCACTAATTCAGTTATTTTCTATTTTCTTCTTTGTTTCCTCAATATTGTCCATCAAAGCATTATCCATTCTCCTTGAGAGGTAGACTTTGCTTAGCTTCTATAACCTGTGCATACCCTTCTGGCTTCATTCTGCCTCCCTGCTGCTCCTCAGTTGGCTATGGGAGTGTCCTTTACCAAAGTATTAACTCTGTGCCTTGGGGGTTCTATCTTTCTCCCAGTGCCCATCTCTCATCTCAACACTCACATACAGCCCTAACTCCCTTAACTCCATCACATTTAATGTATGCAAGTATGTGTTTTAATGAGCCTAGTTCCTAGGATAATGTTGAATAAGGGGATAAAGAAGAGATGAGCAAACCATTGGATAATCTTAAGAAAAAGTTCAACAGACACTAGCATTTAAAGTAAGTTTCATGGTAATTGAAGTGTGATGAAAACAGGGTTATGTGGAGGCCAGGGAAACTTAAGGGATATTTTATTTTGAGATCATAACCAGTGATTCAGATCACGACAGTGAATCTAAAATACGTGTTTGTGAGATTCAGCTTGAAAACCACTGAAGAGGATATTTGTACATTTAACACAGCAAAAGTTGTAGTGGCTTCCCTGAGGCAGAAATACTTAAGTGTTTGATAATGTTAGTGACTTGCTCAAAAGAGGATAAAACAACATCCCCTCAGGCAAGTGAGAAGATTTAAATTGAGTCAATTTAGGAAGTACAGAGCCTCAGCAAATGCAGAAATTAATCCAGATTAAGACGTTTTGCTTTTAGGAACTATATCAAAAGACTGTTCAACAACTCTAACTTGGAGAGAGGGATGAAGGAAGGGAGTTAATACATATATTCATAAAACTTTTCAAATGTTCCAAAGCATAACTTCAAAAATTATATGGCAAAGTTCTTGGTATGTGCTATTTCAAACTAGTGGAAATTTAAGTTTATATTTATATTTTTTGAATTAAATCAGTTGGGAATGGGGAGGTTATAATTTCTTCTAATAAAAAGAATTGAAAGGACAATAAGATGCATGAAATGTGTATCAGTCTTTTGTATAACATAATTTATTCCTAAATTATGTCTCCAAAAACCTATTTAATCTGCAAATTTCATTCAGGACACTGACACTTAGCAGTTCTCCAGTGTTCATGAAGTAAATTACTGACTGAAGTCTCCAAGTCTCTAAAGCAAACTGGAGAGTTTAATTGAAACTTCATTGCCATGCTCACCTAGCTTGTACAGAGAAATAGGACCATGATCTTTTAATAGACCAAAATTGTGTACTGAGACTGAAACCTCCACATCTGCATTCAACAAATTCCCAGAGACAGACCCATCAATAGATCGTATACGTGAAAAACATTAAATGAGATTCTGTACATTAAAAAGTCATGAACAGCTTTAAGAAGCAATCTATTTTGCTCACTGTTACTTCTGAAACTGTATTTTATGGATACACAGTACACATGCTTATAAGTTTCTTGGCAATGTATTACTGGACAATATTTTAAATATTTTTTGGACAATAATCTGCACTTCATTATTATGTAGGGATTTCTTTGTGATCTCCATGACCAACTTAAGCATTCTCTGGAAATTGTAATGTGATCTTACCTTGCTTCCATTTTCTCTTGCCTCTCGTTCCATCTTGAGGTCTGAAATTAGAAGATTCTTGTATTTATTTTTTCCATTACTGCTGGGATCATCTATTCTGTATTCCGAAGTCAACTGTGCAGAAAGGGGACTGTCACTCAGGTTCAGTGGCTGCTCATCCTGCTCCAGCCCAGTTTTGCCATCACTGTTGGAGTCTCCCATCTCCCTGCTGTGCGTTCCCCCTGAAGCAATGGAACTGGGCCCCAGAGTCTCATTGCCATTAAAGCTCTCTGCAGCAGAATCATCTGTTGGCAAGAAAATTTTATATTTTAATTTTAATTAATATGCTATTCAGTTTCAACTTCAACTAGCAGTTATGTAGCTCCTATTATGTGTATGGTATTGTGCCACCTAATGTTACACATACTGTCATTTAATCAAAGCAACAAACTTGTGAATCATTGGTTATTGTCTTTAATCTGGTAGACACATTCAAGCCCAAGAAGTGAAATAAAATAACGTGAACAAGATAAAATAGAGAAACTGTGCAATCTCAAGAGGAAGGAAATTTAAGCAAAGGAATCATTGTCAATTATATTGCAAATAGCTTTTGTTTTTCCAGTGAGGATACCAGTTTCTCCAAAAGTTCTCTGATCAAAAGCATCACCTACTCTGCCAGCAAGAATGGTACATTGCAACAAGTTATATGAGTTAACACTTATTCAAAACACTAACCTCTGCTCTAGCCGTTACATTGCTACAACTTTTAAGCCTAAGGAATTTAATCACTGTGAATAGGTAAAAATACATTTACATGTGTTGTTATTAATAGTAAAAATTAAGAAATGATATAAATGATCAAATATATGATTGGATGAGTAAAGATTGGACTGGTTATATTATGCAGCTATTCACTATTCTATTCACTATTCTATTTTAGAATATAGGGAAACAAGAGTCATGAAGTTTTAAATGGAAAAAGCTAGTTAGTATGGCTAATATGGCTCAATTTTATAAAAGGAAAACACCTAGACAAAAAATTTACATAAAACAATAACCATTTATTTTCCTTAGTTAATTTCATCTTTACTCAAATAAGAATTTCTAATTTTAAAATACTTTGTAGACAGATGTTGAATTGTTTCCTTTAATTAAAGCTTATTAAACCACATATATATGAGTGAATAATAGGATCTGTTCAATGCATGTGACTTCTTTATTTCTTAATGTTACCAATTAGATATTATGTTCATGGAATGCAATGAAATATTTAATGCCCTGTAATCAATTATATTCATGGAAATATTTAAATTCAGAAGGAGTAATATAATTCACCTGTTCATTCATTTAGTCAACAAACATTTATTAAATATCCACACTGTGAACAATATAAGGTTAAATATTTGTCTTATAGAGACTCTGCCTTCAATGGGTTTACAGATAATTAAAAGAGTCAGAAAAATAAATATGCAATAAAATATAGAGTCAAAACTCTGTGATACAGTACAAGAGACAAAGATGCCAGAGAAGGCTTCCTAAAGAAGTCAATACAAGTTGTCTTCCAAAGAGGGGTGAGCCAGCACCAGTGGAAGAAGTTCAGGGAGAGTTTTCCCTACAGAGGGACCAGCATGTGCTAAATCACTGGTGAAAGTATGCACAGGATGAGAAGAGTTTATAAAATGTGAAAAGTCACAAAGAAAAGGAAGAAAGTTGAGTCTGGAAAGGAAGGACGAGAACAGATCCAGCATTGTTTTGTAAAACAAAAGGCTTGTCCTTTGTTCTGAGGACAAGCAGAAGTGATTTTAATTTCTTATGGGAAAAAATTATAATTTGAAGAGATTACCCCAATTTTAATGAGGAGAATGACATGCAGGGAACAACTGGTAGCAGTGAAAACAAGTTGAAAGACTGAGAATTCATCTACATCTGCATCTTTGAAAGACCAGGCTGAAGCAGTGACAGGCAGAAAAAGAGGGGACAAAAGTAGAGAAATTGCAAGAACAGAAAAGGCAAGTGGTAATGGGACAGACTAGTGTTCAAGATGAAGTCCAGGGCTACCGTAAAAAAATTAAAAGAAAAGCATAAACCTTAATTCCTTATAACAATATTTTCAAATAATTTTCTGAAGCAATTTTGTGAATAAAGATAAAACATGTTCCAATGGAAAAACTTATTAATTTACGTTTTCATACACCAGTTCAATAAAAGAGTTCACGAGGAAAAATATGCAGGAAAACTTGGGAAACCGACCAGAAACTATGACATAGTGAAGTAGGCAGGCATACAGGCTAAAATTGATTAGGTTTGTGAGCTGGAAGACCACGCCTACGCCACGCCCCTGTGTGACATCAGGCTCTACCTGATACCCCCACCACACCCCCATGTGACATCAGGCTCTTCCTGACCATACCTGAGCGCCCACCTGGCCACAAGCCACTCCCCTGTGGAAAATATATATAAAAAGGCAGGGAGTGTCGCAAAAGGCTCTCGGTCTCTGCGTTGCTGTCGGTGATAAGCAGTGGATAGCAGCTCCAGGTGTTTGCTGCACATGGCTTTAGCCTGCTCTCTGAGTGATATGGATGCTGCCCTAGTTTCCAGACTTTCCCCTCTCCCCTACCTGAACTAAAGCCTCCACTTTCTTAGATACCTCCCACACTAAATAAAGGCTTAAAACATACCATGCTGCCTCATCTATCTGTGCCAGTATTTAGAATTCTTCTCTAAATATTAGGCAAGAACCCTCCCGGGCTTATTAATATTGGGGATTTATTAATAAGCATATGGTTATATCATACAGCACCCCAAATTCTGATAGCATATGTGGCACCCTAGATAGCACTTCTGGGGAACTCTAGAGGGCCACATTTCAGTGTAGATTTTAGGGGGTCATGTCCGATTTCAATAGCACTTTCTATAGATTTGAATTTGAGAAATCCAGAACATTCTTTCAGCAGTGGAAGTTTAGTGTTTCTGAAACACAAAATTAGAGAACTGATTTGTATAATTTGGAAAATTGTGCCTGTTCTTTCATGTTTACTCAAATCCTTATAGTAAAGTATGAAGGGGAATTTCTGCTTTTTTAAAAAAATTTATTTCTTTCAAATAAATTTCAAGAAACCACAATGTGACACTCAAATCTAATTATTTAACATTTAACCCGTGGAGAAAAATGTGTTTTAACATGCAAGTACTAGAATCATTAAAAAATAATAAACATTGCATGTAAGAAAGCTTTGTAAAATACAAATATCTTTAAACACAGGTTATATTTTAAAATCAAAGATATATTAGTATGAACAAATCCAATTTCTATTATAATTGAAAATTAAACATGTTTTATCTTTTTTTATCTGAAATCATCATAGTTATATCAGGTAAACAGGATATCATTGATTCATTTTCAGATAAGATAAACATTAAGAAAGTCTGAATAAATATTGTATATTTATAATTTTGGTATAAACAATGAGAGGAATATTTTTAGACTGTGTAGTTCATTCCAGATGTTACCAAGGTAACTAAATTCAGCAGCTTTACATATTTCATTCCTGACTAAATCCGTAGATTTTAGGACAAATGATTTACTAATTTGTATCAAATAAAATGTATTACTTAAATAATGATTAAAAAAGAATGTCTCAGAATCTGTTTCATAAGTCAAAAGATAAAAGTTTTTACTATCTTTATAATAAAATAATTATAGAGCACTGATTAGACATTAAACTGAGGATAAATTAACAATTTTATATTGTCTAGTCTCATGTGCCCATGTTAGCGATTTTTATTCTCTTTCTTTCTTACAGAGGCTTGTTGAGGAACGTAAAAATCACAGACCTCAGACTGCTGTTTGTCATAACAATTCACATCAGTTCATCGCTTTAAAAGGGTAATCTGCTTCCTTACCCAACACAGTTTTCTCCATCCTGACACGTGGGTCCATGGCTGCTACACAAAGGATGTAGTGTTTATATCTGCGGGATGGCCTTCAGGTTCACAGGCTCAGGGTGACAGTTCTCTCCAGGTGCAAACCTGGGTACCATAGCATTGAACCAAAGACTGTATTTGAGTCCTAAAGAAACACAGCACCTGGTGCTTTGGGAAATAAGAGTGCCCAGGGTGCCTAGCAACAGAGGAGAAGATGGAATGTGGTGACAGGGGGGTGTGGAATCTAGTGACATCAGGAGGGCAATTCAATGTTTGAATTTAATTTGTTCTGAGGTCAGTTTTGATGAGATGGATTTAGTGTTCCAGAGACTTACTATGTTTCCTAAGTTGGCTCAGAGAAGCTCCTTCCAGAAGGTCTAAGAACACTGACAGTAAGCAACAGGCTGTCCATTTTCACCCTTTGCCTTTCCCTACTCCCCACTCCCTCCATCAATGAGTTGAGGCCCTAAAAACATCGTGTTCAAACAGCCCCACTGGCATTTTGTGCAAAGGCAGCTTTAACAGCACCAGATTCAATGGTTATCTCTCTGTATAAATAGACTGAACTGTAAGCATATGGATGATGTGTATGTGAATACCCACATACCCATCCCCCCCACACACACACGAGAAATCTCCTGAAACATCTGACCTACTTTCTTGTTCAGTTACTTTCAGAATCTCTTCATTATGACCTTTTAGCCAATTGCCTTCGGCAAAATGAATACCGAAGACACAAATATATATCCTCGTATATATTCCTCATTTTAAGGTTAGAACTTGGAAATTTAATCCTAAAATCCAGGTCAGATGCTCATAGGATTCCTAAAAGTTTTTACTGTTTTCTCAGATGCACCATAATCCTCCATCTCAAGTCCTTTGATGCCTCCTTAGAAAACTTCCCTTTCACATCTTATCATAAAAATTAATTTTTAAATAAAAATATAGATGTAAAAAATCTTCCTCCAAAAGATTGGTACCTTAATATCCAGAAGAGTAGAAACATTTCAAAATTCTTCAAAATCTGCTTGCTAATTAAGACTTTAGGTGTAACTCTCTTTGTATGCCGCCGAATCTCTGCTCCAAGTCCTGTCCCTGCTGGAGGGTTCACTCAAAAGTAAAGGAAGACTGTCCACTGCTAGACCACACCTCACATCTTATCCAGAGCTCCCTCTACTCTAGTCTGAAATGATCCTTAGCAACACCCCCCATCCCATCTCCTGCCTGGAGCCTGATGCTTTGATTCATTTCTGTCTTGAGGGTCCTGAGGTATGGTTTTAACACTTAAAAACCTCTTCCTCATTTTTCTCATTTCCTTTTTTAAAAATCTTGTGTTAACCTTTCTGTTCTTTGAATTTCTATTTTACTTACCAGCCACAGTACATTCTTAACAATTACACAAACCTTATTCTCTATATTCTGTGATCTTATGCAAAAACTTCAATTCCTGACTACATAGTCCTGCACTTCTAAGGCCTGAATGCCACAAACATTTGTAGAAATACAAAAAAAAAATTAAAAATGTAATCTCTCATTCTTATTGCAGTTAAACATATGATTTGGATTATGTACTATTTAGTAATATTATCTTAAACATGCAGTAATGAATGATGCCACATCTTTTTTTTTTTTTTTTTTTTTTTTGATAGGAAGAGTGGACAGTGAGAGAGAGGGAGAGAGAGGGAGAAAGGTCTTCCTTTTGCCGTTGGTTCACCCTCCAATGGCCGCCATGGCGCACCGCACTGATCCAAAGCCAGGAGCCAGGGGCTTCTCCTGGTCTCCCATGGGGTGCAGGGCCCAAGCACTTGGGTCATCCTCCACTGCACTCCCGGGCCACAGCAGAGAGCTGGCCTGAAACAGGGGCAACCGGGACAGAATCCGGCGCCCCGACCAGGACTAGAACCCGGTGTGCTGGCGCCACAGGCAGAGGATTAGCCTATTGAGCTGCAGCACCGGCCTGCCACATCTTGAGGTCAAAGCATTCCTACGAACGGGTAGTTTGCCGATATAAACAAACACATATGTGTGAATACACATGTGTGTAACTAATACTCAAAGGTTAAAGGATGTTGCTTTTTAAATATAAAACTGATTTTATTTAGGGCAAGATAGTAACAAGGGTTTTAGTTTTCTACTAAATGATTTAAAGATTAATACCAGAAGAGTGATCCTGGTATTCTTGTTTGCTAGCTTTTCATTCATTCTTTGCCAATACAAGAATAGTAACTAATTTAAGAAGATAAAGTAGGGAAGGCACAGAGACAAGTTGGCTATTTCAAAACATGTAACTAAACTTCAACACAGTAATAAAATGATAACATTAATTCTGAGCTATCAACGATGAGGCAGTATGATGCAGGCCACAGTGGAAATATACAAAAAATAAGGACTATGTGTTGGCTATGGTCACTGATCCTGACTACCAAGGAAACAATATCCAATGAACTAAATTGGTTGGCAGGTAAACTCTGAGGAAGCCATCAAAACACTTCTCACTCTGCCTCAAAGAGAGAAAAGTATTTTAAAGGCAATCCTCATAGAGACCATAGATCTTATTCCTCAGTAAGACATTCCACTTGGCAAATTCCTTGAATAATTTAATTATTGGCTAAATAAATGAAAACATACAATGTGTAAGTGGAGTTATTAGTTATAAGCTAGGAGGTTGGAACCAGATGCTGAAACCAGGAGTGTAAAGTTTACCTGAACTTCTTTGTTTAGTGTCTGAAGATTAAAAATAGATCCTCATTTCCTTAAATCTTATCTTCACAGTTGTATATTAGGGGTAGATAGTGATGGATAAATATACGCATTATTCCATTCATTGCGTAATTTCCATTGTTACAGAACTATAACTATAATGAACATCACATCAGGTGATCTGTTCTCAGAAAAGTGGGTCTGATCCAGCATCATTTCTAGGTAAATTAGCTAGACATGACTTATATCTAGTTCTATTTTTGGAAAAATTAGGGTGCTTGTGATTTATTGGAAAAGGGTGTTTAAGTATTCAGCAGAAGCATATCTGAACACATGAGAAAGTTCTATGATATGTGATGGTGTTTGTGTGTGTGTGTGTGTGTTAGCAACTAAATGATGGTGTAAACATAACACATAGGGATGCCAAGTCAGTGTATAATCTCCCTCTTAATTCATAAGTATAGGCTCTACTACCCATGTTCTCTTGCTACTTTAGAAGAATGTGCAGCTGTGAAATAGAGGAAGTATCCACAATTGGAATTAGGTGTTTTTATGTTAACTTCTAGATAAAAAGTATAAAAATTACTGTCACTCTCTCACAGTTTTTCTACTTCTTATCTTACTAGATTATGGACTGACAAACTCATTCATAGATTTTGTGAGGTCCTCCTCCAATAGATTGCCATTTTTGGTATTGTTTTTTCTTAATGTAGTCAAACAGTATTTCTTTTTACTTGAAAAGTAACTTTTACTAATAAAGAATTTTGCTTTACTTTTGCGAAAACCAAGGAACAAGGAGTAATGTCAGCAATATGGTGGAATAGGAAACCTTGAACTCTCCATTTCTCCATAGACTCACTGATTCAACAGAAACACAGAGAACAATTCTCATTGTAGAAATTCAGAAAGCAGCAGAGATTCCTACATCCCAGGCATGGGCAAACCAGTCACACCAAAACAAACAGAAATATTCGAGAAAAGCAAGGAACAGAAATTGAGTATTTTCAGTTAAAAAATATAACTCACATATTAAAGTCTTTTGGTGTCATTTAATAAAATACAGTCACATAATTAGAGGTTACCACACTTGAAAAGAAAATATTTTCAAGGTCTATGAAGAGGTATATAATTTAATCAACTATTCAAAGGTTTAAATTTATTTTTATTACCTGTCAGAACTACAGAAAAACAAAGCTTAGAAGCTATACAGAATCAGTTTTTGTATAATAAATAAGAAATTATTCTGATAAAATCATCAAGAGATCTATGTTTCTTACTGGAGGGCAAGTTCCAGTTCTTATTCTTTCCTCAATTTTTGATTGCCATGTATAAATACTGTTACTATTTATTACAGTGGACCCTCACTGAAATTAACAATTGTACAGCTAGTTAGTGTCTGTTTGAGAAATAGACTATGTATCTTCCTATATCTTTATCTTTTTGAACTACTTACTATTTCCATTGCTGCATTAGAAGAATTCTAAAAGTGTCACCCCCACCAAAGATTCCACTATGTAATTCCAAGGTCCTATAAATAGGATGAGGCATCACTTCCAATTATTATGTTACATTATTTGATACTGTTGATCTTACGTAGGGAGCCTATTTGGTTGGGCCTGATCTACTTATATGAGCTCATTTTTTAAAATACTTTTTAATTTTATTTATTTATTTATTTATTTTTATTTATTTGACAGGTAGAGTTATAGACAGTGAGAGAGAGAGAGACAGAGAGAAAGGTCTTCCTTTCATTGGTTCACCCCCCAAATGGCTGCCATGGCCGGTGCTGTGCCAATCCGAAGCCAGGAGCCAGGTGCTTCCTCCTGGTCTCCCATGCGGGTGCAGGCGCCCAAGCACTTGGGCCATCCTCCACTGCCTTCCCATGCCACAGCAGAGAGCTGGACTGGAAGAAGAGCAACGAGGACTAGAACCTGGCATCCAGATGGGTTGCTGGTGTCGCAAGGCGGAGGATTAACCAAGTGAGCCACGGCGCCAGCCCAAAAATACTATTTAATTAATATAAAGAGAACAAATTTCATTTCATTCATAGATACAATTATAAGAATATAATAATACTTCCCTCCCTCCACCTTTCTCTTTTTTTAATTTTTGCAATAATATATTTTTAATTTACTTCATAGTCAAAAGCTTAAAGTTCTACTAAATAGAGAGTTCAACAAATAAAACATAGAAAGACCACTGTTCAGCCTGAATATAAATAAGGGATATAAACAATAAGCAAATCCCAAAATAGTCATATGAACTCTTAAAAGCACAATACTTTCTCTGGTTAATGGAAGAGAAGGAAATCAGGGAGATTCACATCACAAAAGATTTGTAATGCTCCAGGTCTGGCTTCAATATGGAGAAGATCACATAAGAAGAAATGCAGGCAGTCTTAAGGAGTTGACAGAGGCACCCGCTGAAAGTCCCCAAGGAAATAGTGACCTCAGTCCCACAACCACATCCATAATATACTCTGCCAACAATCCAAATAAGCTTGGAATAGGATTCTTTCCCAAGTTTCCACATTACAGCATAGGCACCTTGATCTTGGCTTTGTGATACCCTAAGGATAGGACCCAGGTAAGCCTGCCTCGACTTCCATCCTAAAGAAATCTGAGGTGTGTTGTTTTAAGCTGTTAAGTTTGTGTTAATTATTATATAACAAAACACAATGATCACAGTGATAAACATAAAGGATTCCAATGGCATGTTTCGATAGGTGATACCACTCAAAATTATTCATGTTTATTTCAAATGATAGGTGTGTATCAGTGGTTCTTAAGGTTTATTTGCTTCAGAATTTCATGGGAAAATTGTTAACATTTCAGCTCTTGGGTGCTAAAATTCTCTAACCCAACAGAAACCAGCAACTTTGGTTTAATTTATTTTGGTTGGAGTCAAAGACTCTAGAAATATTTCTCATACAGGAGTTTTGGGGTCATTGGTGAGAAATTAACGCACATGATATTCAATAACTGGCTGGTAGAATATGAATTGTGGAAGAAAACTATGGACACTTAGAGAACTAAATGTGACTGACAACACTCAAACCTGGGTTCAGCAAGACTTAGTTCTAGGATATTTTAATCCCATTTTATAAGTCTCTGAGAACATGTCAGAAAAGCAAGCCAAAAGTCAAATATTCTCTCCCTTTATCAAAACTAATCAATAAAAGCACATATTGTGAGAGTGGTGCTATTTTACAAACAGAACTCAAGAAAGGATATGAGTTTGGGCAAGGAGTGAATGCAAACAGATTGCTGAATTAATGAAAGATATGAAGATCATATCTTCAGAAAAAGTATCATCTTGAGTATCTTGATTATCAAACCCCTGGGAAAAAAAGTCTTCCCTAGAGTGAAGCATATTTTGCAAAATCAAGAATCTTTAGTCTCCCTATTAAATAGAGCTGAGTACAATCTATGTGTTTCATGTGCTGAGCTAACTCTTGATTTTGCTCACATAGAAGCCAACACTACCTCTCTAGGAAAGACTGAAAAATCTTCAGGTGGTTCGCTGTCACTCACGTTCTCATTCCCCTCTTGATAACTAATCCTCTACCTCTCGGTGTGCATACTGGCACTCTGTAAGTCACTTTACAGAACAGATTGACAGATGATTGATTGATTACCCTTTGACTGAAATTCCTCCACAGAAAAATGTTACTTCAACTAGGCACCAGTAATTTAAACCTTTTATCTCTAATGGTGGAATGAAAGGCTTTTTGTCTTGGCATTTTCAGCCTTTTACAAGCAGTCAAAGAAGTGTATTGTGTTTTGGGAGAGGTGTTTAAAGAGAGAAAGCCCAGGCTCATGATGCATCTACTCAGTTCCCAGATTTTTATAGTAACTTACAGTAACTTAGAGGCAAATTATTACATTGCTTATGCCATTAGTTTTCCTCCTAAGCCTTCCTACTCCCAAACCCAAGTGTTCTTTTCCCTACTACAGTGGGTGAGCCAGAACTACTCAGTAAAGAGCCAAAACTCTCATTCCCAATATTCAGAGACAGCCAGAAACCTGAGTCACCAAGTGCTTGGGTGTACAGAGTAAGTTAACCCTAAAACAAGTACTCAGAAAGGCTCCCCATCAAGGACTCCTTTATTTTACCTATTGGTCATTGGCTGGTTTGCTCTCAGATCCATTCCCTGTTCTTTGAAAACTTTATTTCCTAAATGTTCTTGCCTATTGCTTTACAACTTGGTTCCAACACTGAGAGATACTGGCAGCGATAAATGACAGGACAAAGAGAAAACGCCTATGCAGACCTTCACCCCATCTCACAACACATCCTCTTGTGTCCAGTGTAGGATGAATCTCTTCTCTCTCCTAGCTGCTGCCAGGAAGCGCCTTCAAATTTGCTTCTTAGGGAGTAACTCTTGCTCTTGGACTTTAGCAGCACTAACTTTCCTCCTGCCTTCCACCTCCAAATGCAGGAGCTATCTCTTATGTTACTGATTTTTGGGTTACTTCACTATCCTTGTTTGCTGTTTAGTTCTTCCAACATCACTAAAAGTAGACAACATGGGATAGGCTCCAATTTCCAGGCTGGATTCCAACTGATAACTTTGATCTTACTTTGGCCTCAAGCACTTCTGTTTTCTAATGCCTTTGATGTTATTATAGTCAATATTTTTTCTTCTTAATGTCAACTCATTATTTGATATCCAAGACACTTTCAAGAAGCTTTCTTCACTGTTTTGCTCTAGATGTGAAATCCCCATTACAAACTGTGGTATTAATGAATGTACTGGCATCTTAAAGAAAACGAATTCAGTGAAAGTTGTGGTTGCATATTGGAAATCCTTACTATAAATACATTTGTATCTTTTGGGCAGGTGTGTGGACACAGTGGTTAAGATGCTGCTTGGGACATCGCCACCCCATGTCAGAGTGCCTGTGATTGAGTCTCACCTTTAATCTCCACTCAGCACCCTGCTAATGTGCATCTTGGGAGGCAGCAGACGATGGCTAAAGTACTTGAGGCCCTGCCACAAATGTGGGAGACATGGCTGGAGTGCAGGCTCCTGGACGTGGCCTCATTCGTTCCTGGCTTTTGTGGGCATTTGGGGATTTAATCGGGGTAGAAGATTTCTCTTTCCTTTTCTCCCTCTCACCCTCCCTCCTATCTCTTACCTGCTTATTATTGTTCAAGAACCTTTCAAAATACTCTCACCTCAGGGGCTGAGGTCAGTATGGTACAGCAAGTTAAGCCATTGCTGGCATACCAAATGGACACAGATTATAGTCTCAGCTGCTCCACTTCTGGGTGCTCCACTTCCAATCCAACTACCTGCTAACAAGCCAGGGGAAGCAGAAGATGGTCAAAGTACTTGGGCCCCTGCACCCAAGTGACACATCTGGAGTTGCTAGTCTAGCCCCAGCTGTTGTGGCCATTTGTAGAATGAGTCAGCAGATGGAAGACTGATTCTCTCTCTCTCTCTCTCTCTCTCTCTCCTTCTCCCTCCCTCCCTCCCTCTCTCTCTCTCTCTCTCAACAATGTCTTTCAAAATAAAAAAATCTTAAAAAAACATACTCTCGAGGTCAGCGCTGTGGAGCAGCGGGTTAACGCCCTGGCCTGAAGCACCGGCATCCCATATGGTCGCCAGTTCTAGTCCCAGCTGCTCCTCTTCCAGTCCAGCTCTCTGCTATGGCCTGGGATATCAGTAGAAGATGGCCCAAGTCCTTGGCCCCCTGCACCCAAATGGGAGACCTAGAAGAAGCTCCTGGCTCCTGGCTTTGGATCGGTGCAGCTCCAGCCATTGCGGCCATCTGGGGAGTGAATCAGTGGATGGAAGACCTCTCTCTCTGTCTCTACTTCTCTAACTCTTTAAAATAAATAAAATAATTTTTTTATAAAAACATTCCTCCAGTCCATGCTTCAGGTGGCATACCAGCATCACATAGACATGATCATCTATGAGGTCCTTTGTTGGAGAAAGTGCAACAGGCTCTGCTTTGAAAACTGCTATTCCTTGACTTAAGACACAGAGAAAACATTTGCTGAGCTTTAAATGTCCTGGTTCAGTGAGTTTACTACTGACGGCATCTTCTCAAGATTCCTCCTCAGTGGTTATCAGGAAATGGAAATAAATTGGACAATGAGTAACACTGAATATATATCTTTTTAGACTCCCTTCTAGGACAAATCAACCTGCCAACAATCAACTGCAATCAGCTATGCTAATTCTCCAGGCGCAAACTCTCAAGACAGGCCCCTTATTGCTGAGACATCAGACTGCAAGTCAAATCTAAAAGTTGCCCCTCTTCCAGGCCAGCTCTCTGCGGTGGCCCGGGAGTGCAGTGGAGGATGGCCCAAGTGCTTGGGCCCTGCACCCGCATGGGAGACCAGGAGAAGCACCTGGCTCCTGGCTTCGGATCAGCGTGGTGTACCTGCCGCAGCGCACTGGCCGTGGTGGCCACTGAGGGGTGAATCAACGGTAAAGGAAGACCTTTCTCTCTCTCTCTCTCTCTCTCTCTCTCTCTCTCTCTCACTGTCCACTCTGCCTGTCAAAAATAAAAAAAAAAAGAATTCTTCTCTAAATATTAGGCAAGAACCCTCTCGGGCTTATTAATATTGGGGATTTATTAATAAGCATATGGTGATATGGCCGCGGTGGCCATTGGAGGGTGAACCAACGGCAAAGGAAGACCTTTCTCTCTGTCTCTCTCTCTCACTGTCCACTCTGCCTGTCAAAAATAAAAAATAAAAATAAAAATAAAAAATAAATAAATAAAATGAAGCCAATGCAATGGAACTGGAAAGTGAATGGGGTCAAATAATTCCATCTCTTGGAGTTTAAACTAACATTTTTCCCCCTCAACATGTCGGCCAATGATCACATCAACAACACTTGTCAGAACTACAGAATCACAGATCTTATCCCAGATTTCTAAGAGTGTTGCAAAAGATTTATGTGCATATTAAAATTACCACTAACCTTGTTAGTAGTTGCAGCAGAAGTAAATGTCATTGGGAACACTGAGCTGCAGAAGTTACAGGGTCCACTGCAAGCCAAGTTCAGCAGAGAAAGCCAGAGTAGGGAGACAGATGGAAAGAGACAGCAGAAGATATATGGCAGAGGACTCTGCAGCATGCCTGCCTTACA
The DNA here is from genome assembly GCF_033115175.1 of Lepus europaeus. Lineage (NCBI taxonomy): Eukaryota > Metazoa > Chordata > Mammalia > Lagomorpha > Leporidae > Lepus > Lepus europaeus. The sequence goes on from NC_084835.1 coordinate 82,365,716, forward strand.
CAGTCTCAGTGCACAATTATTCTCTGTATAATCATTAACTGTGCCCCCTTTGACTCTTAAATGAAGTCTAGTTTGGACAATAAATTATATGATATTTCTGTTAAAAAAAATCCTCGGTGAGATTAAGGTTCATTCATGGCCTGGCTGTCATGCACACCCTCTTGGAGCCCATAAGTTACTCTACCTTTTATTGTGACACATCATTCTTAGAAAAATGGATCCCTTCCTTGAGACCTCATTACTTGAATAACTTACAGATAAAATATTTACAGTTAAATTATTGCATACTGTGTGACATTAAAAATAATTAAAATGACTTGCTGGAGACTTAATTTATTGTATCTAATACCCAAGCAAGCCCAGTTTATCTAACATCACAGGGAAGTGGACCCTGATTGAATGACTTCCTCAAAGTACCATATGAAGTGCTGGGGCCTGATTCACACTCAGGGACAGCTGACTCTATAGCCTGCGTCCTCTCCTTCCTTCTGTGTGGCTTTCCAGGCTACCAGCTCATGTGTCTCTCTTCCAGGGATGATGAAAACATCAGCCACATGCACGACCATCTCTGAACGCAAAGAAATTCTGTTTATAGAATATATACTTCCTTTCTCTATTTTTTGAAAAAATAATTAGATGCTCTGTATGTATGAATGGAGCATTATCTTCTAGATGGTATAAAACCAAGATACAAGATCTTTTTATTTTATTGTATTTAAATAATTTCCCCCCAAAATACATCTGTATCTTAAAACTACCAAAATATACTAATGAATTTGTATAGTAAATATGCTGACAAAACAACCTAAAATAAAATAGTAAATTAAGCCAGGAAAAAGTGCTATATTTTTCATATACAAATAACTTTAGCTATTATTCATAACTGTTAAGTGATGTAAAATATACAATTCAAAAATCAGGTGTTCATCATCTTTACAATGAGTCCTAGCTGGAAAGCAAAATAAAGCAATGATATAAATAAAATTCTAGCTTGTCTACAATTTTTTACATTAAAAATCATCTGAATTGTGTTTATAATATTATAATAATAATTTTAAAGGGTTTGAATGTCAAGTTTCTATATATTTTGCCATAATAGTATGTTTTTTTAGATGTATATATGCAAGAACAGGGCATCCTAAGGCAACGCTTGCCCAAGTTAAACATTTACAGAATCATGAATGCCAATTACCTTACTACTTTGGCTTATTTCTCCCTTTGGGGTTAGGGAGAATGAACCGGAGTCAGGAATAAATACAGTCAGGCAAAAGTCCCAGTGCTTTCCATATAGTAAATTCAATAAATTCTTAATAAATTGCTCAATAGCTGGAAGGAAGGAAGGAAGGAAAGAAGGAAGGAAGGAAGGAAGGAAGGAAGGAGGGAAGATAGAAAGCATACAGGAACATACTCTTTAGTGATCAGAAGAGACAGCTAATATTCTTAAAAATTTGGAATAGTTATATCCTTGTGGACTATGATTCACTAAGATATTTATGTACTCTATTGCATAAGTTAATAAAAAGTTTTTCAAATACATAAACCAGAGTAAGTATAAAACAAATGGAGGATTAAGGGTGACACTTGGAGAAAAAGTCACAGTAAGTGACAGGCAACAGAGGACAGGAAAGATGAATAGGTGAAGAAGGGAAACGGAGTGGGAGAGCATGGGTTGGCAAGTAAAGGGAGAGAGGAGGAGAAACGGAAGTGAGGAAGGGCACGCACTTCAGACTGAACAATAAAATCACTTGGCAAGAATTATTCGATTAACATTTGGGTCATCTAAGAGCCCCATGCTCTGAGAGAATGGAACCACTCCCCTCTTATGATGAATGCCCTAGTATTTGTATTTCTAATCTGAAATGGACAACTGATTTATAAATAAGTAACCCACCCTCAAAACATGAAATGCAAAGACATACAAAATCCATACGTTTACTTAATATTATAGTCTATAGATATAATTGCTGGGATCCAATAATTGTACTTATCTTGCTATGAATCAGTAACTTGGTTTTGAAGATTAGGTCTAGTCAACATTAACTATTCCTTGAATAGCCAGACCTGGTAGAAAGTTATTAAAATTTTCTTAAATGTATAGACAAGGTTTAAACTCAGCAGTATAACTATGCCATGATTTTTCTATTGCTTTGTACATTTTAGGTTATTTTTTTCCTGTCTCACTACCACAAAATTTCCGTGAATTTAGCAGGACATTAATGATCCCTACTTTTAAATAGTGACACAAAGCGCACAATGGTTACATGAGGGTCCCACATGAAGCACCAGAACAGAATGGGTCTTGATTATCTTGACACCTAAGACACTAGCTTTCCCCACAGGGCTGAGTGGCTCTTTTTTTCTGCCATTAGTTGGACACACAACACTAATTAGCAAGCTGAAGCACTTTCATTTTCACTTTTGGCTAACAGGCCCCAGTGAATCTCTAATTTACACGTTCCAGCTCTGCAGACATTTGCAGACCAAATACTTTAAGAGATAGTCTTTAATTTGGCTTGGCCTTCATTTTGTAACTATATTGTTAAGATGTATATTTATTTGTCATTTCACTAGAACGTTGCTACAAATAATCAATGGTTCCAAAAAGATAACTGTATGATCGATTTCATTCCACTTCTTTAGTCTGCCAATTGTTAGGTCTTTTGTAGTTAAATGCTAGTATAACAACAAGGACAACTTCAGCAAATCATTGGCAAGATGTTCTTTCCAACAACTCATTCAAAAACACGATAAAGACGAAAAACATGTGCATTCAAAATCTTGATGACCATATTTTCTTAAAAAGGATGTCTATTGATCTATCATCTATCTTGTCTAGAAATGTATATAACAAACTGTCAACAGAGATTTTCCACTGAAAGAGCAGTGAATTGAGAGTGAAGAAAAGGGCAATGTTCCTTTTTCTTTATATATTTCTGTACTTTTGAAATATTTTCTGAATATTTATTTTAAATGAATATGTAATTTTTAAAATAATATCTTGGTAATACAAGGAATTCTAGTGAGACTGAATGCTTAATCATGATAATGCATTTTAAAACAAATGTATAATCTTTTATTACTATCATTTAGGACTTTATTAATTGAACTTTGAAATATAGCAACATGCAAGGTAGGTTCTTAGCTCTTATGTAGACAAAGGAAAAAACTACAGTGGCGATGCAGGGCTAAATGAAACAAAAATATCTGAATGTTTTCCACTTCCCTATGCTGCCAAGCAATGAAAACTGAGCCCAGTTTAACAATTAATTAACTCAGCCCAACTGAGTACAATTTAACAGAGTCTTTGTATTTCAAATGTACAGATCATGGAAGATTAACAACAAGAGAAATATTTAAGATATATTCTAGTGATAGCAACACAACTCAGAACTCAGGGCAATTGCATGCCAAAGTTGTTCATATAAAGTTAGATAGTAGTTACATTTTATATTTTAATTACCCTACTGAATGTTGTCCTTCTATTACTAAATTAGCAAAAGATCTCTTTAAACTCTTCAAGGTCAGAAATGGGTTCAGTTGGCAATGATCAGTCCAGATAATTTTGTTTGATAATCAAAAATACTCAAGGGTAGAAAAACATAATGAAAATATTTGCCAGGTTATAAATCTAGTTTTCAATAATTGGTCCAAAATATTTTGCTTATAACTGCTAATTATTATGAACCCAAATATTTTAAAAAAGAATGTGACTAATAATATCAAATTATGTTAGTCTCAGCTCTATTATTTCTTATGATCAGTTAGAAACTATGATATACATTTAAGAGAGGATGGGCTACCAAATAAACCAAGGCTAAAGTAATTGACTGAATTCTTTCATTCAAAGGGAACCTTGAGAGCAGAACTTAGGGACAATGCTGTGGGGTTTATGGCTAAAAATGAACATGAAAAAAGTCACTGACTGTGGCCTTTCCCCTCCCCTGCCCACCTCCCACTGTGAATGGCAACCAGAGAAAGAATTAAGGGTAAAGGAATCCTTAATATCTCCTCCGTGGCAGGTGCTGAGAGAAACATCCCTCTCCTTCCTGATATGGCCAGGGGTTATCCCTGGGGACCTTATTAGCTAAAGTAAAAGAGAAAGAAAAAAACTTGGTTATTACCCTTAAATTTCCTATGGCTCAGTACAATTTCTAGAGAGAGGATATACCTGTGGAGCATTCTCTAATGAAACCAGGGTTCTGGGTTTTTCTAAATTTCTACGATTCTTTCAAACATGCAGAACTGCATTTTAGGTAGATTTCCTTTCTTGTTTCCTTTATTTTGTAGTCATTGGCATGATCACCATTAGATATTGAAAAGTTATAGATAACATAAATTAAAATTAGGATTCTCTTTTTAAAAATCTACCTTGGGTTTGTTCCATAAACCACTGCCTTAGCCATATTGAAATGTGGACTGTTGTTCTAATATGTATTATCAGGGTTAAGTTTTATAATACTGCTGTTATTTTTTAATAAAAAACATGTTATTCCATAGGTAGAATCTAAAAATGTATGAGATATGAGTGATTCTATCATAAATAAAATCTTGAGAGTTTTCTGCTGTGTGAAATTATACAATGAATTAGAAGTATATTATACATTAAAATTGCATCCATGGGTATGCATTTTTGAAGAAAAAATGAAGGTTTTTTTCTACAGGTCACAAAGTTTTGAATATCCTTTCATAGATGTTGATGTTTGGGCTCAGATAGTGACCCCACTGTCTTTTATGATCTGATTACAAATGTTGCCTTTTCTTTTCTCTTGCTCTAATTCTCTTAACCTTTTCTATAACCCATTTAATCAAATCTTAAATGAATTTGCATACAGAAGTGGGAAGTTACAGAAAGCTTGTAATAGTAGTTCACTTTCACAAACGAAAAGTTCCAGAGACATCAAGCCCACCAAATCCCTTTCTCTCTGTAAGTAAATAAAAGATTAGACCAGAACATGTGATAGTACTTCCTGTCGTTTAAAGGAATAAGACACTATTTCCTTCCCCAATTGTTGTGAACCCCAGTGGATTCTTATGAAAGACCCAATGCTGCAAATGTTGTTTGTTCATCTTTAGTCATCTGCCAAGCTGGGAGGTAAAGTGAATGAGAAGCAGAGTGCATATTTATTGACTGTTTCTGAAACACAATCAAATAAAGAAGCAAGCAAAAAGAAAAGGAAGGAAAACCTGAACAGTATTTAAGACTAAAACTGTCAGCTGAGTAATAGTAAGTGGCTGCTATTTTTATTAAGCACCTGGTGAGGTGCATTTTTTATTAGTTATATCCTTTAATTCCTAAACTTATGAAAAAATGTCATGTACAGAAACCTTCCCAGATGACCATCCCAAACTTGTCCAAGCACTCTCCCCTCTGCCAGCACTGTAGCTGTACTCACCTTCATCCTAACACTTTTCACACATGTAAAATAGGGGGAACAATACTGTCCAGATGGGGCTGGGCTTTGGAGTGAGAAATACATGGGTTTGGGACAGAGCCCTGCCACACGCTCTGAGACTCAGCCATCATCTCCTTGAGCCTCAGTTTCCTCATAGGCAGAATGGGGGCAGTTGCAGAACTTACACTGCAGGATATTTGTTAAGAGCGCGGTGCACCGGCCGCAGCGCGCCTACCGCGGCGGCCATTGGAGGGTGAACCAACGGCAAAAAGGAAGACCTTTTTCTCTGTCTCTCTCTCTACTGTCCACTCTGCCTGTCAAAAATAAAAAAAATAAAAATAAAAAAAGACTATGAGTTCATGTTTGCAGAGCATCTAGCCTCATCCATACCAAGGACCTGGTTGATATCAAGAAAAACAGTGCTGCCTTTGAGGGAAGAGATAGCCTCTGATTCTCTTCATATTCTCGCAGTGCAGGTAGGTGGATGCAGGCCTGCAGTAGGGGTTTATGAAGTAGTCATTGAACCAATGACAAATGAATGAGTGAATGGACAGATGCATGAATGGGTGGAGGAATAATCTTCTAAATCACAGAACCACATTCTTTTTGTTAAGGGCCCAACTTTCCTATTTTCCTCATCCTGAAATAGGGTAAGTTTCCCTGGGGATACCAGATGTGTCCGGTGGTCTGCTTATTTATAACATAGGGCATATATGTACATAGATACCCCACACAATATTAAAAATTAACATTTTCTTATCACCACCTCTCCATGGTATATCCAAAAATGACCTTCTACAGTATCTCCTTTAAGAAATTACAATGTAAAATACATCTCGTCTGCTTATTAGTCGGATGACTTTTAAAATATTCCCTGCCCATTCTAAGTATTCATTTCCTTGCTTGTATAACTATGGTATAATAGTTTATATATGTCTTGGGGTGTTGTTGTGATATTTCAGTGAGATAATGTGTATGAAAAGGTGCATTGTGTAAGGGGAAAAAGGATTAATTTTCTTTGATGGAGGCAGCTGCCTCCCTAGTATCCCTCCTTTAGAATGCTTTTTTGAAGACAATGATAAAGGCAGAGTCTATTGATTTTTTTTTTTTTTACAGGCAGAGTTAGGGAGAGAGAGAGAGAGAGAGAGAGAGAGGGAGAGGGAGAGGGAGAGAGAGAGAAAGGTCTTCTTTTTTTCCATTGGTTCACGCCCCATAATGGCTGCTACGGCTGGCATGCTGAGCCGATCTGAAGCCAGGAGCCAGGTGCCAGGTGCTTCCTCCTGGTCTCCTATGCGGGTGCAGGGCTCAAGCACTTGGGCCATCCTCCACTGCCTTCTCATGCCACAGCAGAGACTTGGACTGGAAGAGGAGCAACTGGGACAGAATCCGGCACCCCAACCGGGACTAGAACCCGGTGTGCCAGCGCCGCAAGGCAGAGGATTAGCCTGTTGAGCCGCGGCACTGGCCATGCATCTATCTTGTAAACTGTGCCTTGGCAGAAGCCAAATAAATCTTGATCAACTAAATTAACAAATATAATTCCAGGGGCCGGCGCTGTGGCACAGCATGTAAAGCCACCGCTTGGAACACTAGCACCCCATATGTGCAGTGGTTCATATCCCAGCTGCTTCATTTCTAATCCAGCTCCCTGATCATAACCTGGGAAAAACAGCAGAAGATGGCCCAAGTGTTTGGGCCCCTGCCACCCATGTGGGAGACCCAGAAGAAGCTCCTGGCTCCTGCCTTTGGCCTGGCCAGAACCTGGCCATTGTGGCCATCTGAGGAGTGAACCATAGGATGGAAGATTCTCTCTCTCTCTTTCTCTCTCTGTGTGTGTATGTGTGTGTGTGTGTGTCTGTCCCACTCTCTCTGTAATGCTTTTGAATAAATAAATAAATCTTTAAAGAATAAAATAAAATAATATAATTCCATAGAGTATATGTCTGATTTTTCATATTTCTCAGTTATTTTAGGCTAGGTTAGGATTTCAGCCCTAATCACCCTCCTCAGCTATAACCCAAATCATCAATTCCTCCTACTCTACATTTGTGAATATATCTTCAATAAGCTCTACTCCGATTCTTACTCCTGGTTCACAGACACCAAGTACTCCCATGCACCCTCAGAAATATACATAACATCAAAGTATATGTCCCCAACTGGTCTTTCTATAATCTAACTTCATCAACTGTAGTCCACAAACACCATGCTACCCATTTGCTTACATGTAACTATAAAAAATGTTTTATATATTTGAAAGGCTGAATTAGAGAGGAAGAGAGGGAGAGAGAAAGAGAGAGAGAGAGAGCAAGAGATCTTACATCTACTGGTTCACTCCCCCAAATGGCCTTAATGGCTATGGCTACGTCAGACAGAAGCCAGGATCCAAGAATTCCATCCAGGTCTCCTACATGAGTGGCAGATTTCCAATCCTTGGACCATCTTCTGCTGCTTTCCCAGGCACAACAGCAGAGAGCTGGATCAGAAGTGGTGTAGTTGGGCCATAAATGGCTGCTCACTTGGGATTCTAGCATTGCAGGCAGCGACTAAATCTGCTGTCCCACAATGCTTGCTCCACTACATAAATTCTTTTTAAAAATATTTTATTTATTTAATCAGGCAGACTTACAGAGAGAAAGAGAGAGAGAATCCCTAAGAAAACTAATTTAACATTATCTGAGACAGATAAAGTCAAACTTACAAAATATAAAGAAAAGAGTTTTATGGCAACATAAATTCAAAAATTTGAGAAAGAGAAGAGAAATTGTTACTACTTATTTCTCTAAAATGTGTCTAATAATAGAATAATGTGAATAATAAATAATAGAATAGAATAATAAATGTGTCTCAGAATAGTATCATAGAACTAAATCAAATTTGATCATATTGAAAAATAATTTGTTTTTTAAAAGCAAATACAGAACATGTTCTCCTTTTATACAGGACATTCTTATTTTCAATATCTTCCATAATACACACATAACCATCTTTCCCACTATGCAGTTTTGGAAGTCATCCTCAGATTATATGATAACTTACTGTTAGGAAAATTGTGTATTCATGCCTCCTGTGTGTGCTTGTTGAGTATTCCCTAGCAGATGTATGTGTTATGAATTTCCTGTTCTATTGCCTATTTCCCCTCTTTTCTGTACTGTCGATTCCAATGAAAAATTTTACACCAGTTTCAGATCACCTACAAACTTCACAGCTTTTGAAACACCTTGATGATTTGAACATTTTTATTCTTGAAATAACCTGTGGACTTTCCAAATGACATTACAAACCTATGACAGCAGTTCAAGAATGGAGCAACTTTTCCTTTTAAAGATTCCGGAAGCATAGCCTTTCAAGGCATAATTAGGCTTTGGAGAATGACTTTGTCTTACCAAGCAATACCTGGACACAGCAGAAAGGGCCAAGCCAAACTTGCCTCAGGGAGATAATAAATCCTCACCAGTTGTCAGCTTACAACATTTGGCTCCAGGTCAATCACCACTAAATTTTCAAAAGACATAAGCACACAGGGAATGGAAGATTCTCAGTAACATACCAAGGTTTTAAAAACTGGTAAAAGAAACCTGTAGAAAAACTTTGATTGAGGCATTTAATGAGATAATTCCTGATTTAATTTTTAAAAGTATTATTCCCATATTTATTGACATAATCCTATTCTGTTATCCTATGATTTATGCCCAACTAGAGAAAAATCTCTGTTCTTTCCCAGTCCTTTTTCATGAATTCTGAATCTGGCATCACAGAGTCACCCCAGAGTTTCACTCTTTTTTAGGGGAAAGTCACTGAGTCCTCGCATTTTCGCCTGCTCTAAGAAGAAAGATGAGAAGATACTGTAGATTGATTCTGGGAGGGCAAGGACAATTCTTTGTCTTTGTAATTTTTTCAGGGTCGTATCCTGACAGGCAGAAATCTGTAATAAGAGGGTGTTTTAATAATTTGTAATCATTTACTTTGTGTGCATTTTCTTAAGAGCACCAGGATTTGCATAGTTTCAACAAGAACACAATTATACCCAGTTCGAGCTTCATGGTTTCGTATGCATTTCCCAATAAATGAAGAAAACAATCTATGGCAGCTTCTAATAAAACAATTCAAGTCTAAGGCCATGTCTATTCCAATATTAACTTTCCAAGAAAAGGAGTGTATGTGTGATTTATGTTCTGCTTTAACAACAATATCCAAGGATCTTTCTTTCCGAGAAATTGAAACAGCACAAATCTAATGACAATCAAACATTTTTATGAATATAGCTACATTTAGTATGGACTGGGATGTTAGTTGTGTGTGGTGTATGAGTAATCTAGGATTTTATACATGGAGAATAAAATCCAGATCGTAAGTAATGCTATAAACAAATAGCTATAATCAAAACAACTGAAAAATATCATGAATGCAGCATTATAGCATTCTGACCATGAATATTTTAAATTAAAAATCCATACATTCAGGATAATATACAATAGCATTCAAGACCACACAGGTTAATTATTAATAATATAGTATATAAAATTATATATTCTTGAAACGATTTTAAATTCCCTTTATGTGGGTTAAAGTGCCCTTCAAAGTAATTAAATTTTAGAAAGACAAGGCATTTCCACTTTAGATATTAATATCAAATATTTTATATCCAGTGTTTTCAGCTTTAAGCTAAAATAAAAATACAACGTATAATGATTGTGGAAATAATTCAGAAAATGCAAACCAAGGAGGATAAAACTAAGCAGACCCACACAGACATCCCCCCATGACAAAATCCATTTGAGGCCAGCAACAAAAATCCTGAAAGATGTATACATCGCACATGCATTATACTGACAAGTTGAAACACCAGCACCAAACAGAATAGCTAAATAATACTTCCCCAAAGAATATCTTTTCATCCTATCCCAACTACCTTCAAAGAATTACACCACTTGTATGTTTCTAAGAGGATTTCCAAAAAAAAATGTATACAGAATTGAAAAGAAACATCTGCAATTCTAAAATGAAATCCCATCACTTTTGGTGTTAGAGAAACACAACTTGCTAAAAAAAAAAGATTTTTTTCATGAACTATCTTATCCTTTCTCCCTCTCTCGCATTTTAAATTTAAATGCACAAAATCTCTGGTAAATAAATTAAATGACATGAGACAGTATATATATATATATATATATATATATATATATATATATTATGTACATATATATATATATTTCTTATAGAAGACTAGGATTTTAGATGGACATCTCAAAAGTATCTAAAATTTTCCCTCAAGTTTCTGAACTGGTGGACCCCGCAGCCATCACCTACACTAGGAACACACTGTTGTTTTTATCAAAGTCTCCTGCTGTCATTCCACTGCTGCATGGGACAGTCTTCCACAAGACTTAGACAAGCCTCATTCATCCACATTCTACTCTGGAGGAGCTGACACTTACTGTGAATTCTGCTCTTCAACTTAAATACCAGTGTCTGTGGCGGGCCAATTCTATCATTGCCGATACAGCATCCCTCAGGCGAGGTCCAACCTTTCCTTCGAACTGCACCCAGGGATTACTCTGACTTCCCCTAAATTCTCTCCTCTGCACAGTAAGAGCTAATCTTTCCTGTATGAAGCAGGAGATGGTGTTGCTATGACAACAGAGCACATTCTAGCAGTGGGACTACTGAGATGAGCCTTCAAAGACTCAGGGAAACATGCACTCAGTCTTCCTCCAGGGCTATGGGCTCCTTCTTTTAGGATTTAACCCCTCAACAAGTTTACCCTCAGATAGTGCTGCTGATTAGCCATGCATTTTGCTGCAGGGAGATCACTAGTTAAGAACGTGGTGAGAAGATCACAGCATTATTTAATCAAAGTGCCATTCCCGGTGATATTAAATTTCCAGTTGTAAATGCTCTATGTTGCAGTTTTAAAATACTGCCCCTACTTAAAGTATTCCGCTTACTCTTTGTTTTTCTAAAATGATAATGTGTTAAGAATGACACTGTCTTCGAAGCTTTATCTTTTTTGTTTGTATATCATCACTATTGTATCAACTTGAAGGTTAGATACAGTCACACACACACACATACACACACATACATATCCATTTTCTCTCTTTAGCATCAACGTCTGGAGCCTTGAGGTTTCAGGGTGGGGGGAGGGGATATGCTAACAAAAGCAAATCCCTGCAGCCACATTTTGCATACATATATTAGCCAGAGAATAATCACAATAAGCCCTAATCATTTAGAAAAATAATCACAAGTGGAATTGAAGTGCCTACGCAACGGCAGAAGAGAACGAGTATTGAGCTCCATACTGTAAGAGGGCAGATTTTATTATAACATTTTCCAACCCAGCAGCTATGTATTTTAGAATAATGAATGCAAACACTGTAAATATTTTAAAGAATTGATAATGCATTTTAACAGTTCTGTGTACATTTTTGAATATTTTTTTACTTCAGACACATTACTGTGATTCAAACATGCCCATCCCTTTCATTGGAAGGGAAGACGGAAGGCAGAAAAAGTTTTCCCCTCAGCAGCAGAGGTTCAGTTTACTAAACCCTGGAGAGTCAGGTTTTTGCCCAGGGAGTCAAAGGAACTGTACTTTTTATTCCTAAATTTCCTCGTTACCTTTTCCATTTCTCAATCCTTTGTCAGGAGCAGCTATCACCACACAACACCCTTATCTCACTCACTGAATTACTCTCCTTTGTGGTTGAAGCAATAAAATCTATATCATCTACATCTATTCTTGAGTGCAAAGGGAAGGAAGCACTTTCTGGACACTGCTGTCCCACAGAGGTGACGGGATCTGCAGATTAGATGGATTTAGTGTCCTATTGGTCATGTAGCAAAATCACTCTCTCTCATTACTTCTTGCTTATCACTCTAAGGTTTCTTTGGGGAAAAAAGATATGAGTTAAAAAAAAAGCTGTAAGATATTAACTAAAAGTTCAATACTGCAGACAACACACGTAGTAACACTTAGTAGTTTATATAAAACAGTAGTTTTGAACTCATTTTGATTTGCTGTTGATTTCTATCATAATGAAAAAAAGCAGTTAACATTTTGTTTAATGGATGTCTTGGTATATATCTCCAGGACCTATATATCTACCTTGTAATATATGCAGCTCATTTATTCTTTCATGATCTTTGTTCAGAGCTTAAGAAGGCATATTGTCATAATTCAAAAAGTTATAGTGCCTGTTTTCATTAGGTTCATTATTATCTAATTAGTAAGAGCTTTTTTTTAAATTTTTCACTCTCATCTTCAGAGAAACTGGATAAGTGCCAAAACATGTAAACAACATATGGTTTACTTTCAAAGTCAACCAACCACAATTACTTATTTCTCAAGAATTTCTTAGCTACAAAAAAAAGAGAAAAGGTTGAAATAATTTCCTGCACTAATAGGTAATGTTTACTTACCATCTGCTATTCCTTGAAGATTGATTACCTGGAGATCAATCATATTATATATTTACCAGTTCTTGTCTCTCCAAGAAGACACCATAATCTATAAAAATATGGTTATTAAGTAGGTCATGCTGAATGTGTTGTAACTTAGATTTGAATTTTGAAAGTAACCCACTAAGGTTATATGAATGCCAGAAGTGATCACTGAAAGGAGTTTGAGTTTCATCATTGCCTCCCATGAATCACTTCTATAAGCTCCTTCTTTTTAACATAACAATCTATATTTTTAGTAAATTGTAATAACATGACTGTCTCATAGGGAACAGGGAAAAGGAGGGGGGGGAAGAAACAGCATTTTTCTCAAAACAAGTTATGAGGATAAATTCCAAGGCAGCTCCATGGAAAGAGACAGGAAAGGAAGTAAGCAGTGCATGAACAACAACTTGTGTCTAAGAAACACTTTCTATGGGAAGGCTGGGGAACACGGAGCATGGATTAACAACAAATGGGATTGCTATCTCTGTGTTATTCAACTTGCTCACCACCAAAATGGAAAATAATAGTACTTAGGGGTTCTTATGAGAATGCAAAGAGTTAATAGGCAGAATTTCTCAAAACAGCAGCTGGTGTAAAGAATACCCTATGTAATCGTTAGGTATTATTTAGGATATTGAATATAGGCTTAAATATTATTAATTTTTGTTTCCCCTGTTCCAAATGCACTATCTGCTCCAGGACAGATATGCAATAGATGACAGAAAAAGTATTTTAATAATGATTTTAACAACTAGTAAAGCAAAGTAAATAAATATCAAAAAATTCTAAAACATCAGAAGAGGAATATCAATGTTTTTATATTGCTAATTATTATAGGCTTCAAAGTTCAATAAAAAATTCAGCAGATGAATGAGTTACATTTTTAAAATGTCACCTTCTTTATAGTAATTCTATTTTAAAGATTACTCACTGAACAATGGTTGAGTATGATAAGTAATATTACCTTTGAATACACAAATTTTAGTTTGAGTTATCATTTATTAGCACATTTGTTTACAATTGTTTTTGGAGTTTTTTTAAGATTTTATTTATTTTATTAGAAAATCAGGGGTACAGAGAGAGTAGAAACAGAGATGAGAGAGAAGGAAAGACAAATAGCAAGAAAGAGAGATCTTCCATCTGCTGGTTCACTCCTCTGATGGTCACAGAGGCTGGGGCAGGGCCAGGATGGGCCAGAATTCTTCCCAGTCTCCCACGTAGGTGCAAGGTCCCAAAGAGTTGTTCCCTGTTCAGTTGCTTTCTCAGGCACGTTAGCAGGGAGCTGAATCAGAAGTCGAGCAGCTAGGACTCAAACTGGTGCCCATAAAGAATGCCAGTGCTGCAGATGGTGGCTTAAACCACTGCACCACAGCACCAGCCTCTGGTTTAGAAGATATTATGATAGCTACTGGGATTCAAAGACTTAGGTTACTACACTTGTCATCAGTGAGTTCACAGTCTAAAGGAGGAAGTGGTCATTCATTCAACACACCTCTCCATGCCAGGCACTGTCCAAGGGGCTAAGGATACAATAGTAATGGAGAAATACTGACTCTCGGGAATTTTGCCTCCACCTGTGTGAGTTGTTTAGGCACGGAGAGATGAACATATTTTACATAAGATGCATCTGCTATAGAAGAAAATAAACCCAGATTGGGGAGACAGACAAGTACACAAGCCTTTACCATTCAAAATGCCAATTATTTTGACAAAATTACGAACTAAATGCCCTAAGAGAACTTTGTCCTGGTACAGGGAGTTAAACACACAAAATCATTGAACAAGCTTGTAGATGCAGCAACAACAGGAAAAAACTGGAGCAACCCAATGCTCCCACTGAGAATAACCAGAAAAACTATTTTTAAAAAATGTATGGTTCAAATCTGTTTGCAGGTATCAGCTAAGAAGCAGCCAGAATTTGAATGCTCAAGATCCTTGAGAAAAGGAAATCAGAGGAATGTGAACCAATATTCTGCAAACAGCCTGCTCCCCATGGCAAATGTGATTCTGGTGTAAAGAGACAGACCAAGAGTATGAGCATACATTGCAAATAGGGAGAGAAAAGAGTAGAATGATCTCAAAATGTCATAATACAGAGGAAAAAATTGATTTCAGATTGAAAATGGTAGCCAGGATGTATCAAGATTATAGAAAAAAGGAGTGACACCTCTATTCCATTACTTTGCCCTTGTGGCTTCTGCTTATTTATAAGTTGCACAAAGCAAAAGGAAAAGGAGATAAGCATAAAACTACTCTTAAAAAATAGAGCAATGTTTACTGTACTCTCAGTACTGAACTAGAAATTCAAAGTTAGAGAGAAAAAGCTTTAGCAAGCAGTGCAGGCTCCCAGTTGGGATACCCAGTATGTTAAAATCTATGCATGGAGGAAACACAGATGGAGAAGGAAGCTTATAAAAACCAACACTCAGTATCAATCAGTTCAACACTTGATTTGATTCACGAATTTGGTGTCTCCCTATCTGCCTACCAGAGGATAACTGAAGCTTTCTGAGCCAGGTAACATTCCCAAGTGTCCCCATTATTTTTCATATACTTTATCCAGAATTTAATTTAAAAAAACCACAAGGAGACTAAGCAAAAGGATGCAGAGATAAAAATATTATGGAAAAGACAAGAGAGAAACACAGATAACTCAGGTATTAATAGTTATCAGAAATGACTTTATAGTAATTGTGAATATTATGATTAAGAGGATTTAAGATTACATCCATTTCACCAGCACTAGAATCTATAAAAGGTACTCAAGTGGAAATTTCAAGAATTTAAATATGAGATAAATAAAATTAGACAGACTTTATGATTGATAACAGTTAGAAACAAAGGTAGTGAATTGGAATACAAAGCAACAGAGAATATCTATGTTGAAAAATCAACGTAAGCCGGCGCCACGGCTCAATAGGCTAATCTTCTGCCTTGCGGCGCCGGCACCCCGGGTTCTAGTCCCGGTCGGGGCACCGGATCCTGTCCCGGTTGCCCCTCTTCCAGGCCAGCTCTCTGCTGTGGCCAGGGAGTGCAGTGGAGGATGGCCCAAGTGCTTGGGCCCTGCACCTCATGGGAGACCAGGAGAAGCACCTGGCTCCTGCCATCGGATCAGCGCGGTGTGCCAGCCACAGCGCGCCTACCGCGGCGGCCATTGGAGGGTGAACCAACGGCAAAAAGGAAGACCTTTCTCTCTGTCTCTCTCTCTCACTGTCCACTCTGCCTGTCAAAAAAAAAAAAAATCAACTTAAATGCATGAAAAGTAGAGAAAAGAATATTAGGAACACATAGGAAATGGGAAAAGGATAATATCAGTGATTTGTTGATGAACAAATCTACAAACAGTTCTCGAAAAAGGACACAATATTATAAAATTTACTGTTATAAAGTGTGTCTAGCACATAATTTACAAATAATAATAATAAAATACATAATACTCCATTGTAGATTTCCTATAGCCAGTTGATTCTGAGCACTCATTGATTTTTGTTGAACTATGACATTTGTAGACAGCATATAACCACAAGTGACAATCAACTGCACTTCCACATGCATATTGGTTCCTGCTCTTACTTATGCTACTGAGTAACATGAAAATGTAATGGTGAAGATAAATATTGGAAATTCAGTTGCATATCAGTGCCATAAGCAAATGCTTTGCTAAGTCAGAAAATTGTTTCCAAAAGCTGGATACCTTGTACAATTTCAATGTTTTAGAATTAAGACTTGTTTTAAAGCCAAAAGTGAAGTCTATTCCAAAGAATGTTTCACATATACTCAAGAAGAAGGGTTGGAGTGTTCTTCACATGTGTGTTAGTGTTAGGTAGGAAGTCAGTTATGAGAAGAAGAGGGAGAGGGAGAGAGGGAGGAGGAGGGCAGAGGGAGGTGGAGGGAGAGATAGCAATAGATCTTCCATGCACTGGTTCAATTCCCAAATGGCTACAATTTGTAAATTCTAAAATGGCTACAATTTTTTTGTGTGTGTGACAAAGGCCTAAGGAGACATTTAGGTCCAGTATATGCTTCTCAAAGTCAACCCCATAATGTTTCAGGGGAAGCCCAGTATTTGCATCCTTCCCTGCCTCTTCTACCTGATAACCTGCCATGTGGGGGTCCCTGCCCCTTCTGCCTGATATCTGCATTTCAAATATCCTGCTCAGGATCCTGATCCTCCAGGGGGTCCTGCCCATCCTTCCTCTAACCAGGGCAACTCCAGCCAGGCTTCCCCTTATCTGACAACTTCAGGGGGAAAACTCAGATAGGAGATTTTAGTATTTCCATCCATAAAGTCTTTTGTTTCAGGAGGAGATATAAGACGACAAAGACCCATCCCCTTAAAAACCTCCAGCCTCAACTAGACTGTGCGCCCAGTCCTCTGCCTCTACGCTGAGCCATCCGCCTGGCCTGGTCAGGTGTAATCTCTCCACTCAACTATGTAACCCCGATCTCCCCAGTCCAAGCAACTTGGTACTCTCTCTCTGGCTCTGTCTGGAGAGGTGCCCATCAGTTCTTAGGATGTCCCTTCCCTAATAAACTTTGCTATTTTATTTTCCACTACTCTCTGCCTCACACCTGAATTCTTTCTTGCACAAAGACAAGAACCTTGCCATTCTGTGATAACATTAGGTCCAACTTTCTATAATGTTCAAGCTCTCCATTCCCTTACTGATCTTACTCTTGTGCATTTTACTCATTACTGAGAGTGGAGTATTGAAGTCCCTTACCATTTCTGTGCTGCTGTTTGTTTCCTCCTTTAATTCGGTTCATGTGTGCTTCATATATTTGGGGGCTCTGATGTTGTATACATCAATATTTGTAATTATTACATCTTCTTGATAAATCAATCCTTTTATCATTATAGAATGTACTTCTCTGATATTGTAACAGATTTTGTCTTAAAGTCTACTTTGTCTTCTATTGGGATAGTCACCCCTGCTCTCCTTTTCTCACTATTTGTATAGAACCTCTATATCCATTTTCTAACACTCAGCCTATAATGTGTCCTTAAATTTAAGCAAGTCATTGGGAACCATAGATAATTTTATCCTGTTTTTGTATATTCAGCCAACTGTGTCTTTTAATTGGGGAGTTCAATCAAGTTCTATTTAAACTACTGAAATAGGGGAATATGTAATGCTGCAAATTATGTTGTTTTTCATATGACCAATAGCTCTTTTGTTCCTCCATTCTTCTTATTGCTTTCATTTGTGTTTCATTATTTTTTTTTCATGGTGATATGCTTTGATTCCCTTCTCATTTCCTTTTATGTATGTCCTGTAGATATTTTCTTTGTGTTTACTCCTTGAGATTACATAAACATCTTGAAGTTATAAGGTTCTATTTTAAACTGATAATCACTTCATTTTAATCACATACAAAAACATATCATTGATGTCACAAAGAACATCTTTATATACTATGTACTCAATACATATTTATATTTATATTGTATGTTTATTCATTTAAATTTCCAATAAGACTTTAAAATGAATTTGAACACCAAAATTATATTACAGGCTATTACAACTGCATTTATATTTACCTTTACTGAAGAAATTTTTTTTTCTTATTTCTTTTTAAGAAAGTTTATTTCTATCCAAGGCAGAGCAACAGAGACAAGGAAAGCAGAGAGATTGAGGGAGGCAGGAGATCTATCATCTGTTTGTTCACTCACCAAATACTCATAATTGCCAGGACTGGGCTACGCTGAAAGCAGGAGCCCAGAACTCTCAGCTGAAAGGGACCATGGCACTTCAGTCACCATCTCCTGTCTCTTGGGATGGATTAGAAGGAATCTGGCTGGGTAGCAGACTAGTGAGACTCAAAACTCATACTCCAATATGCTATGTGGGCATTCTAAGTGGAGGTCTAACCCACCGTGACACAATACCCACCCTCAGAACTTGATATTTTTGTATGGTTTCATGTTACTCTCTAGCATTCTTTCATATCAACTTGAAAGAATCTCTTTAGCAATGGTTGCAAAACAGATCAAGTAGAATGAGCTCCATTATACTTTTCTCTCTCTTTAAATCTTAATTCCCATTTCATTTTTGAATAAAAGTTTCACTGCATATACTACTGATCAATTTTTTTTTCTTTTTTTCATTTTGAATATATTATCCTACTTCATTTGAATTGGAAAGCTTCTTTTTTTTCTTTTTTTAAAAGATTTATTTATTTATTTGAAAAGCAGAGTTACAGAGAGGCAGAGGCAGAGAGAGAGAGGTCTTCCATCTGCTGGTTCACTCCCCAGATGGCTGCAACGGCCAGAGCTGCACCAATCCGAAGCCAGGAGCCAGGAGCTTCTTCCAGGTCTCCCATGTGGGTACAGAGACCCAAGGACCTGGGCCATCTTCTACTGCTTTTTCAGACCATAGCTGAGAGCTGGATTGGAAATGGAGCAGCCAGGACTCGAGCCTGTAGCTTTATGGGATCCTGGCATTGCAGGCGGCTGCTTTACTCGCTACACCACAGTGCTGGTCCCTGGAAGGTTTCTGTTGAGAAATATTGGAATAATCTTTTTTTTAAAAAAGATGTATTTATTTATTAATTTGAAAGGCAGAGTTACAGAGAGGCAGAGAAAGAGAGTGAGAGAGAGATCTTCCAACCACTGGTTCACTCTCCAAATGGCCATAACAGCTGGAGCTGTGCTGATATGAAGCCAGGAGCCAAGAGCTTCTTTCAGGTCTTCTATGTGGTTGCAGGGGCCCAAGTATTTGGGCCATCTTGTACTGTTTTCCCAGACCATAGCAGAGAGCTGGATCAGAAGTGGAGTAGCTGGGTCTCGAACTGGTGCCCATATGAGATGCTGGCACTGCAGGCTTTACCCACTGTGCCACAGCATGGCCCCAAAATAATGGAATAATTTACAGAAACCAGCATGTACATGATGAGCCACTTTTATTTTACTGCTTTCTCTTTTTCACTTTAAACAGTTTGACTGGATCTTGGTGTGGGCCTTTGCTGGAGTTAGATAAACACCCTGAAGTTGTGTGTCTATTCTTTTTCTCAGATCTGGGAAGTTTGGAGGCATTATCTCTCCAAATGAATGTTGTGTCCTTTTTTCTCTTTTCTCCTTCTGTGATCTCCTCAATGTATACCAGTTTGCTCAATTGCATCCCTAAATCCCTCTATGGAGGGTCTCTTTACTTTTGTTGTTTGTTCTTAGTGTCCTTCTTACTCAATGATTTAAAATGACCTCTCTTCAAGGTCACTAATCTTTTCTTCTACCTTACTGAGCCTGCTGTTTAATTTCTCTAGTGAATGCAAAATTTTCAATTCAGTTATTGTATTTTTTGATCCTCAGATTTCTGTACAATTCTTTATTATAGATACAACCTTTTTGCTGACATTCTCGTTTTATTTGCATCATTTTTAGGATGTTGTTCATTTGTCTGCATTTTTGTTGATCACTGAGCATCTTTAACATTGTTTTGAATTTTTTGTCCAGAAGTTCAGTGATCTGCATTCCTTTAGGATTTGTGTCAGAAGTTTGAGGTTTTTTTTTTCTCTTGTTTGAGTCATTTTACCATATTTTTGGTATACCTCATGATCATTAGCTTAGAATTGGCATCTGAAAAGGCATTCACCTGCCTCAGTCTTTAGGGACTGGCTTTATGCAATTAATGACCTTTATCAGTCAATCCAGCTACTGAGACTTCTCAACATTTTTCTAGGAATCTGTCCTTTCTAGGATTATGTGGGTTTAACTGCCTCAATCTCCCTGAGCATAGTGGCTTTTCTTCCCAGGACTTATTTACCTCTTAGTTCCCCCAGCATCTGCCTAGAATAGCAGAATCTTGCATCTGCAGCTGTAATATGCCAGCACGTGCACTTGTTTTTCATCATCATTTCCATCAGTGCTCTGAGAAAGGTAACATAGCCAACAACCTCCTGGGCGGCCTCCAGGTAATGCAGAACCTCTGACTCATCGTCCACTCTTGTTGCTATCATCACGGAGGAGCCCCAGTATGAAATGTTTCCTCTCATGTGTGCTATGCTACGTGGGTAGAAAGAAGTGCCTGCCAGGCAAGATGCACCCAAATTTTCTGAGGATCCATTTTTGATTTTTCATTGGTCTGTGAGCTGCTGCTTTGCAATTGGCCTTCAGAATTCTCAAAAAATATTCTGGCCCATATATTGTTAGCTCAATGTCTCCATGGGGGAATGAAGAAGGCCTGTGGCTTCCTGATATGTCATCTTGCTGATGCTATCCTCTGCTTAGTTTTAAACAAACTGTTGAGAAATGCATTAAGGCTGCCCACTAGGAAGTATCATTGAAAAAGTCTTTGTGGAGTGCACCTTTAATTCAGAAGTTTGGGTTTTTATTCATCTTTTTTTAAACTTTTATTTAGCAAATATAAATTTCTAAAGTACAGCATTTGGATTACAATGGCTTCCCCCTCCCCCCATAAGTTCCCTCCCACCCACAACCCTCCCCTTTCCTGCTCCCTCTCCCCTTCCATTCACATCAGGATTCATTTTCAATTATCTTGCTATACAGAAGATCAATTTAGTATATATTAAGTAAAGATTTCATCAGTTTGTACCCACACAGAACATAAAGTGTAAAATACTGTTTCAGTACTAGTTATAGCATTAATTCACATTGAACAACACATTAAGGACAGAGATCCTACATGAGGAGTAAGTGCACACTGACTCCTGTTGTTGGCTTAACAAATTGACACTCTTGTTTATGGTGTCAGTAATCTCCCTAGGCTCTAATCATGAGTTGCCAAGGCTATGGAAGCCTTTTGAGTTCGCTGACTCTGATCTTATTTAGACAAGGTCATAGTCAAAGTGGAAGTTCTCTCCTCCCTTCAGAGAAAGGTACCTCCTCCTTTGATGGCCTGTTCTTTCTACTGGGATCTCGCAGAGATCTTTCATTTAGGTCTTCTTCTTTTTTTTTCCAGAGTGTCTTGGCTTTCCATGCCTGAAATACTCTCATGGGCTCTTCAGCCAGATCCAAATGCCTTAAAGGCTGATTCTGAGGCCAGAGTACTGTTTAGGACATCTGCCATTCTATGAGTCTGCTGTGTATCCTGCTTCCCATGTTGGATCATTCTCTCCCTTTTTGATTCCATCAGTATTAGCAGTCACTAGTTTGTTTATGTGATCCCTTTGACTCTTAGACCTATCAGTATGATCAATTGTGAACTGAAATTGATCACTTGGACTAATGAGATGGCATTGGTACAGGTTACCTTGACGGGATTGAATTGGAATCCTCTGGCACACTTCTAACTCTACCATTTGGGGCAAGCCCGATTGAGCATGCCCCCAATTGTACGTCTCTTCCCTCTCTTATTCCCACTCTTATATTTAACAGAGATCACTGTTCAGTTAAATTTAAACACCTAAGAATAATTTTGTGTTAATTACAGAGTTCAACCAATAGCATTAAATGGAACATAAAAAATGCTGAAAAGAAAACAGAAAAAATACTAAAAGGGATAAAGTATTAAGTTGCACATCAACAGTCAGGACAAGGGCTGATCACATCACTCTTTTTCATAGTGTCCATTTCATTTCAACAAGTTTCCTTTTTGGTGCTCGGTTAGTTGTCACTGATCAGGGAGAACATATGGCAAACAAAAAAGGTGTCTGCACCTTGATGTTAATTGCAGGTCAATTCACAATAGCTAAGACCTGGAATCAACCCAAATGCCCATCAACAGTAGACTGGATAAAGAAATTATGGGACATGTACTCTATAGAATACTATACAGCAGTAAAAAACAATGAAATCCGATCATTTGCAACAAAATGGAGGAATCTGGAAAACATCATGCTGAGTGAATTAAGCCAGTCCCAAAGGGACAAATATCATATGTTCTGCCTGATTCACCATTAGGCATAGGGTAAATTATGGTGTGGTTAACAGAGCTGAGCACATCTGGTGGAAAGGCTCAGAAGTGGAGAAATTCTAAGACTAATCTAGAATCTAGCTTTACACTAAGGAGCGACTTTACATTGTCTGGGGTTTCTGAGATCTGATAAAATCTAACCCTTCCACCACACACAATATGTATTCATGTCCATTCCCACTTATTCAATATTCACACATATGTGCATATATACATTCATGAACACAGATTTGTACTGGTTTGGTGCTTAAATACCATGACACTGAAAAAAGCCACAGTGTTATTTCTGTCTACATTAGGTTTGTAAAATTAAGCGTAAAAAAGACAAAAAGTTCTTTTCCTTGCCATTGTCTTGATCTGTCCAATTTCTTAATCATATCTACTTTCTGGAATAAAAATAGGACAGAATTTCAGGGCTGCAGGAAAATGATCCATCAATGGGCATCTGCTCTTTTTTGATATAAAGATCTGCCATCTATCTTTATTTATAATAACAGTAATAAGTCACATTTACTATATCCATTTGTTGTATTATATGTATTCAGGCAATTTGGTAAATATGAATTAATATATTATTAAATGCATTGGATGGCCAAGGAATACATCATGGAGAAGGTTACACTTGACACTTTCTTGAGAGTAAAAATCATGTCTTCTACATTTCACCTCTAACTGCATGTTGTGTGCAGATAGCAAATACATACAAAATATTGCTAATAAAATCAACATTAATCATCAAAAGTACAAATTATTAACAACCTTCTTTACTTTAACCTTAAGATTCTATGATTATTCTGAGCTTTACTGAATAAATAAGACAGACCGTAATTTTAAGAATCACAAATGGCTTTTGTGTCTATTCATTTCAACTAATGAAAATTTTCCAGTTAATTTCCTCATGAATACCAACTCCTTGTATGAATACTATCTTCCTTATATGCTAAGCTGTGGTCATAATGATGTTATACTTTATCCAGCTATAACAGGTGCACTTATATCTCTCTGTCTTTGCCCCTGCTTTGTCCTGCTAAGTAAGGTCCTTATTTCTTTAAGAGACTCTCGGTTTTCTTTCAAGTCACAAGTGATCTTCACTGGAAACTCTCCTGGACATTAATTACCTGGAAAAAAATGGGACTCCAATATACCCACATCTAGAGGAGACTTGTCTTATTGTATTGTAATTACCATTAAGAAGACAACCCTCATACAACTGTGAAATTCTTGAATATGAAAAATTTTATCTCACAATTGTGTATGTACATTTCTGTCATGAAGCCAGGTAGAAAAAATATATATATTGCAATGATGAATAAATCATTAAATCAATGCCTTCCTGGATTTTTGAAAGAAGAAAGCTAAAATATATGTGTTTAATTATAATACATGATTTTCTTGGTCATCTTCATAATCATATCCTCTGCCTACACCTTCTGTCTTTCCTATTAACCTGAAAGGTCATCAGACTGCTTAATCTTCCTCTAGCCTCTATTTTTCTTATCCATTCTCTGGGCTCTACTGAAAAGAATCTTTGTAAAATGCAAATCACGTTCATTCTTGGTTTCTTAACTTCAGACTGAACTTCAAACATAGTACCACAGCAAATAAGTATTAGAAATCATCTGGTAAATACATGTGAGTACTTTTATACCTAGTATACATATGCCAGATATTTGATATAACTTAATTCTCACAGTGAGACAGAGAAGAGTCCTCATTTTATGGAATACCTTGTTTCAAAGCCCTATCTTCCTCTCTAGCCTGCTTTCTCAACATTAACCAAAAGGTGCTATACCTTACTCTTGCATTAAGTAACTGGAACTTAAATCTGCCTGCCACGTTCTCTGCTCCTCATTCACTAGCTAATTTCGACTTTTTGTTAAGATCTAGCTCAGTATTTGCTTGCTCTTGAAGTCTCTCCTGAATGCCCCTAGACTGACAAATGCTCTTCTTCACTGTTTCCAGAGTACCTTGTACAAACTGAAAGTACTATCTTCTGTAATCACTAGTTCCCAAAAATGGCCCCAAATGATCTATACAGACCACAATTTTTCACTTGTAAAGTACCCTGAGTCTGGACTCACCTGGGACTCTATGTAACCAGTACATTAGAAGATGTTATCCTGAATAAATTCTGGACCTAAACATTAAAAAATCTGTCAATTTCTCCTGCTTCTTGTGGACCCGTGAGTCACCAAGTAAGGCTATCTCACTACCTGCTGGAAAACCCATATGCAGAGACCATAGGGAGAAGCCACACAAGGAGGAAAAGGCCCTGACTCAGGGACATAAACAGGTCCTGTTGTGCTAGTGTCCCAGTGTGCTGGTGAGATAAACCTTCCAGTGTTGCCTCATCATTGCATCAGGCATTAAGGAGAACACCTCTGACCTTCCAGGCCAGTTGCACCCACAGATGACTGCAGCACCAGGGCCACAAGATAATAAAATGTTTATTGTTTTAAACAGCTCTTCTCTGGAGTGGTATTTTTCTGCAGCAGTAGGTAACCAGAAATCTTGTGTCTTAGTCTCTGAACAGCTTGAAAGTACCTGTACCACAGCTACCTCACTACTCATAATTCCCGACAAAACACTTTGTACCACGTGGTCATGAATCAATGTTTATTGAACTGAATGAATGAATGAATTTAATTATTCTCAATTTGAATACAGAAAAAATTCCAAAGAAGCACGGTTTTATACTTTAAATTGAGAAGCATTTTTTACCCCAGAAACCTTTTATTTAAGCTATACAAACTTCATTCATTTCATAAATACAACTTTAGGAACGTAGTGATTCTTCTCATTGTACCCACCCTTCCACCTGCACTCCTACCCTTCTTCCCCCTCCCTCTAGGAGCAATTTTTAATAGTATTGTTTTAGACAACTGGACACTTAAATCATGTCTACAGTGACTGGCTTAACCTAGTTACATAGCCACACCACGCCCCCTCAGTTTCCCCTCACTACCTTATTTTTCCATGACATTGATCTCTTATAAAATATTATATGTTACTAACTTATGGAATTCATTGTTTGTCTCTTCCACATTTCCCATCCCCGTACTGAAATATAAAAGCTTGAAGGACAAGGGAGGAGTTGCTTATTTGTTTTGTTTTCTTGGCTTGTTCTTTGATTTATCTAAGTTCCCAGAATTGTGCCCCCTAATAGCAGATGCCCAATACTTGTTGGTTAAGTCGTTATTTTAGGAGAAAATAGACACATTCATGAGGCATCAGAGTAAAGAAAACCAGGATTTAGAGAAGATATACAGTTGCTGTCTCTTGGGAAGGACTATATAACTGAAGGCCAGAAATTTGACTCCCATGTGTTTTGGCAACTACTGCAGAAGGAAAGTTTGGCTAGAAATGAGATAATGCATATAAAACGCCCTGCCTCAGAATGAGAGTTATGCAAATGCACAAAGACATCATGCCCCACCTTGCTGCACAACTTGGTTCAAGTCACAAAGGCATTTCTCAGACATCAGCATTTTTTCTTCAGAAAATAGAACTTCACATTAACTTAGAGGAATGTATGAGACCAAAATGCTCTAATGGGTTGAGTTTTATAGAGAAAGAATCCCGACATTTAAAAACAAACCACTTTATAGTAACGTATACACCACTGAAATGTTATAAGATATAGAAATGGCAATAAGAACATAATTAAGAATTATAAAGAGGGCATTTGACCTAGCAGTTAAGCTGCTTGCATCTGATACCACAGTATTGGATTCAATACTTGGCTTCAGGTCTTGACTCCAGCTTATGATCAATACAGACCATGGGAGACGACAATGATGGCCCAAGTAATTGGGCTCCTGCCATCCACTGAAGAGACCTGGGCTGAGTCCCCAGCTTCTAGATCTGGTCCCAGCCACTCTCAAGACATTTTGGGCATTTAGACAGTGAATCAGAGGACGGGGGCACTTGTTTGTTGTGAACATGGCTGACATTAACCAATTTCTGCCAATTTCTCTACCCACAGACATTCTCCACAAGAGAACTGTCACTCTAATACCCCTCCTAGTCAGCTTAGGAATTGCTGCCAGGGTGGAAACAGGGGAGGGAGGATTTGCTACATCTCTCTCCTACCTCCAGTTCCTTTCTAAAGATATGTAAGACAGCCTAGATGAAATATCTCAAGACCTTTTTAAGGTTTAAAATCAAGATGTGTCTTAGCAGCAATAACATTGCAAAATCAATAGAGCTTAGACCTGTTAACAGCAGAAAGACAGTCTGTTCATTTTTAGAAGAAGAATGTTGTTTTTATGTGAACCAATCCAGTTTTGTTCATGATGCTACTTGAAAGCTGAGAGAGCATCTGGAATATAACAATAGATGTCTGACTCTTAAACAACTGATTCCAAAAGCCCTCCTGTCTACCTTGGCTTGTGTCCTTTCTCATCCTTCATAACAACTCTTCAGCTATTGAAATGGTTCATTCATTCAATGGTCCAGAACGTCATTCGGATCCATGTTGACAATATTCTGCTAAAAGGTGCTCAATTCCAGCCACTGCTCCAGGGATCTCAGTACTGATAGAGAACCACTCCCCAGCAGAAAGTAGCCATGGAGACTGTTGGTCCTGTTCCCTGTTTCTTCTCCCTCCCCCCCAAGGGCTCTTGTCTATGTAACACCAAAAGACTTTTTTTCTTTCTTTATATATATGTATTAAAATGCTGGCTTTGTTAGAACCTATTAGGCCACAGAGGCCTGATAGAACCCATTAGGTCACTGGGCCTGGACTACCAGATTCAATAAAACTGGGCACAGATAAAGATCCTAAAGGCTATGGAATGTTTATTGCCCTGAACCTGGGACATAGGCAATGCAATGTAAACTTGACCAAGGAAACTTTCTGCACATCCCCTACCCACATTATTAGAGTCTATGTGGCCTTCTGCACCTCCCCCTACAAGCAGCTTAAGAAGGGACTCTGCCTGCTGCTCAAAGGAACTGAAGCTTGGCTTCAAATCCCCTGCCCACACTCTGGGCAGGCTCAATCTCCATTCTCCTTACCCCTGCTTGCATTCTGTCCTCCTAACATAAGGTCTTTTCTTCTTTAATTACCCACTTATTTGCCTTCTTTGAATGCCAAGATCCTAAAACCTAACACTTGCTTTCTTTCTCTCTCCATCTCTCAGTGTCTGCTTGTTTCTCTGTGTCTCTCTACCTGTCCAAAAAAAAAAAAAAAAAAGAATTGTGTACATATATTTAGCTTAATTACTACTTCATAACATATATTTTAAAGATGTTTGCTGAATTACCAATGAACAATTTCATTTTATCTTAGGAGTCCTCTTACAATAGTTAGTGGGCAAGAAAATTATCATGAGGTGGTATTCTGAACATTCAAATACCACAGACCTAGCACGTTTGTGAGGGAAAAGCACACTAGCATCTTACAATGGGCCTTTCTGCTGTTCTAAGTAGGGACAGATGAAGAGCTCTTTGGAAGGATACCCCATGCACAAGATGACCTTATGGGATGGTGGCTAGGGAGTTAAAATGTTCCTGAAAAGGTCAACCTGTGGTCTAACTTAACACAGTCTTTTTTTTTTTTTTTTTTGACAGGTAGAGTGGACAGTGAGAAAGAGAGACAGAGAGAAAGGTCTTCCTTTGCTGTTGGTTCACCCTCCGATGGCCGCCGTGGCCAGCGCACCGCACTGATCTGAAGCCAGGAGCCAGGTGCTTCTCCTGGTCTCCCATGCGGGTGCAGGGCCCAAGGACCTGGGCCATCCTCCACCGCACTCCCGGGCCACAGCAGAGAGCTGGCCTGGAAGAGGGGCAACTGGGACAGAATCCGGTGCCCCGACCGGGACTAGAACCTGGTGGGCCGGCGCCACAAGGCAGAGGATTAGCCTATTGAGCCACGGTATCGGCCAACACGGTCATCTAAGCATATGTCCAATACTTCTGGTTGATTATAAAGGTAGCTTAAGTTAGGGAGAATGAGTTTATTATTGTATCATCTTAGAAGCATATGCAAATGAAGGAAATTAAAATGTAACCAGTTTATAATAAAATCTACTCTTTTTTATTTATATATTGAGTAGCAATTTTACCAGCAATGTTATAAATTCATTGAGGTAAAGGGATCATGTTGCATTCTTACAGTATCTGGAATAACTGGACTATCAGTAAGCAGTTAACACTATCATAATTGTGCCAATCCTTACATGTGGTGGAATGAGGTGAAAAGTTCATGCCAAGATGGCCACTGAGGTGAAAAGGTCGTGCCAAGATGGCCACTGACAACAGAAACTGCCTGGCAACAGGCAGTGATTGGATGGCTTCAGAAACCACATGACAACAGAGAAAACCACATGACAACAGAGCCTGACTAATGGCAGGCCGTGATTGGATAGTTTCAAGAAACTGCCTGGTGACAAGAGCCTGACTGGCAACAGGCTGTGATTGGTTGGGGCATAGACCGCCCCTTGACCGGACTGGCTGGTCTTGGCTATATAAGCTGTTGTACTAACTCAAATAAACGAGTCTGCAGGATGCTCGCCTCAGGCCTGCTGTCACCTGACTCCCAGGGTCTGTGTGGTGACTCTGCGCCTCTTGCCCCCCCCATGCGCCTCCTCTCAGAAATGAATCCACTGCAACATTGTTGAGAAATCAACTGCAACATCTACAGTTGTGATGTTGGGGACCACCTTTTTCTTCAATTACCAAGGGAACTAATTATGATATTTAAAATGAAATGTACCAAATAAAGACATTAACACCACCAAGATAAGATAAAACAGGCATGGAAAATAGAGAAATAAAGATAAGGATGAGTAAAGTAATGAAAATGGCCAAAGGAAGAAAATGAGAAATTGAAATACAAAATGGCAAATATCAAAATCTATTTTATTGAAACTAACAAGATTCAGATTACAGAACAAAAGAAGAAAAAGGGGCATAACAGTTTGGTAGAAGAGGGAGTTAATGAGAGAAATTAGTTTAATCCTTTGGAGAATTATAGAAATTTAGCACTGAATGATGGATATTAGATCACAATTAAGCACATGAGCCTAACATGAAGAGAAAGAAGGGGAAGTAGCAAAACCTCGACAAATATGAATCCTTTCCCAATAACATTATACAATATATCTGCTAGAATACTGTAAGTTAGTCCTAAGGATAAAGCAAAGCCCTCTTTCTTTCTTTCTTCATAAATGTAGTAAAATGCCAGAAGTAGTAATGCTTGCTGTTTTAATTTTATTTCCTATTTGATCTAATTTGCATTCAGAATGGGTCAAAAAGAGATCACCTGATTTAAAAAAAATAGTAAAAATAGATTCAATTTCACTCACATGTCCTTATGTTTTACAGATCACAATAATAAAGGCAGGAAGTGGAACATATTATGTTGTCATAGAAGGAAGTCACTTAGATACTAGCAAGCAACAACCATAGTGCATATTCCCACAAGAAATTAACTATATCCAGAATGAAATGCTTTAGATATTTGAAGTAAATATAAATTGCAACCAAAAAGATTGCTAGTTTACAGAACTGATTACAAATGATTAAATTTGCCATGCAAATGCCATTCAATTCCATTAACTTTATATCACAGAAGTACAAAGAGGGGCTGGCACTATGGTATAGTGGGTAAAGCCACTGTCTGCAGTGCTGGTATTCCCATATGGGCTTGGGTTCGGGTCCGGGCTGCTCCACTTCCGATCCAGCTCTGTGCTATGGCTGGGAAAGCAGTGGAAGATGGCTCAAGTTCTTGGGCCCCTGCACCCTTGTGGGAAATCTGGAAGAAGCTCCTGGCTCCTGGCTTCAGATTGGCACAGCTCCAGCCATTGTAGCCATCTGGGGAGTGAACCCATGGATGGAAGATTCTCTCTCTCCCTCTCTCTCTATCTCCTCCCCTCCCCCGCCGCCTCTCTGTAACTCTGCTCTTTAAATAAGTAAATAAATCTTTTTAAAAAAGAGGTACAAAGAGAAGTTACTTATTGGTGCTAATTGCTTTTTCTGTTGGTACTGAAGCCTGCTACTGTGTAAGTGGAGAACAGCTATCTGCCATTTAATATTTTTTACCACTCACTCATCCTTTTATCACTCATATTTTTGTATGATACATAGAAAAAGATGAAAAACTGGACCCAATTAAAGAGAATGAAAAAGGAAAACCATAGCATATTTTGAATTAATCCAATAGAAGTGATCACACTAAGAAATATAAAGCTGAGGGGCTGGCACCATGGCGCAGTAGTTAATCCTCCGCCTGCGGCACTGGCATCCCATATGGGTGTCAGTTTGAGTCCTGGCTACTCCTCTTCCAATCCAGCTCTCTGCTATGGCCTGGGAAAGCAGTAGAAGATGGCCTGTGCTTGAGCCTCTTCACCCACGAGGGAGACCAGGAAGAAGCTCCTGGCTCCTGGCTTCGGATCAGCACAGCTCCAGCCGTTCCGCCCATTTGGGGAGTGAACCAATGGAAGGAAGACCTTTCTCTGTCTCTCCCTCTCATGGTCTGTAACTCTACCTCTCAACCAGCAACCTTGACATCAGCAGCACCAATGTAGAACCACTCAATCAAAACTCTGAAAGCGATGACTCCATTGCCAGGTAAGTGTTGGGCAAATATTTGCTTTCCCGAAATAAGTCAAGTAGCACTTTCAGTTCTCATCACCCATTATTCAATATTCTAGACTTTATGCATTGATTGTCCTATATTTTCTTCCCATTGGTATTCCATCTTACCCATATATATATGCCATTCAATTCCATTAACTTTATATCACAGAAGTACAAAGAGGGGCTGGCACTATGGTATAGTGGGTAAAGCCACTGCCTGCATATATATGGAATGAATTAGAATTTGTCTTACTGACAACAGAAATTTTACTGTAGTAGAATAAAGATTGAGGGTTCAAATGAATTAAATTGAGGCTTTTGCTCTTCTACTTACTGGGTATTATTAGACAAAAATCATTTCTTCATGTCAATTTTCATATCTGTTATGTATGCATATCTAATCAGTTTACCCTTTAGCAAGTTTCTGTCAGTGCCTTCAAAATATTGTTTATTGATGGAGAAACCCAACAGACCAGAGGGAAGGACGAAGAAAGAAAAAAAGGGAGAAAGAGTGCATAAGAGAGATATCAAGAGCAAGAGAGAGAGAGAGTCAGGTGTTCAGGGACAGGTCCCCTGGAGGGAGCAGGGAAGTAGAGGAGCAAATCCATTAGGATGGGGGTGGAGCTGACATTGGTGGTTGGGCCATGGGGTCACCTGGCTTTCAGACATGCTGGCAAGGGCTAGAGCCTAGGATGGGGTCCGGGGTGTTGAACACATCATTGATAAGAATGTGCCATTCTGTAAAATGTCTTTATATACCATGATGTGAAACAAAAATGTAGACAGACACCACTTCCTGTGCTGTGTTATTTATTATATGATGATAATTAATAGATATATAAATTAGCTATATCAGTAGTATATCACTGCATTTTACATAAAACATGTTTTCTCTAAATATGAGGTGATCATTCTTAAAAATTCTACAAGTGATCCCTTTTATGTTTACACTAATGTATAGGAAACAAATACTTCTTATATATCTGGAAACTGACATCTATTCACCCTTGTCACACAGTGATGGGTATGACTGCTTGGTTGCATTTAGAAAAAGTTAACAATTATGAGTTACAAAGACCATTATATGAAGTCAAGAATAATCTACAGAATATAATTAATACATTGTAATTTTTGAAGCACAAAATATTTTACTTTTATGGGTACAGGTGATTTTTAAGTTTTATTTATTTATTTGAAAGGCAGAGTGACACACAGAGAGGAAGAGAGAGAGAGAGAGAGAGAGAGAGCAGGAGATGAGGAGAGGTCAGGGGATAGGGAAAGAGAGAGAGTATTGGTTTACTCTGCAAATGCCCACATCTGGAATCAGGCCAGGCCTAAGCCAGGAGCCTAGATTCCACCCGAGTCTCTCACAGGGCTGGTAGGAACCCAAGTACTTCTGCTGTCATTTATTGCTTCTCAGGTAATTGGCACAAAGGTTGATGTGAAGTGGAGGCAGGACACAACCCTAAGCATGCAAATATGGGATATGAATATCCTGCTTGGAACATAGACTCAACCAACACTCCAAGATGAGCATTCCTGAAGGATCAAATGATTTCAAGGAAAGTAAAGCAAGGACCAGTGTACTAAAGTATTTATTCCTAGCCTATTTCTGTCCTTTGTTGAAATTTTAATAAAGCAAATCATTGAATAATGAAAAATGAACATTCGCTACAACAAGGACTTGCCATTAACACCACATAAGCATAATATTAGGATCTAACTCATTGCTTGGTGTGTCTGTATATCGCCCCAGGGCATAAGTCCTTTTCTTCCCTCCATATATACCACAATATTATAAAAACCCCCAGCCCTATACCCTTACTCCAGAAGTTCAACTATAAACTATCAGTGAAACTGCAGAATCTGATATCTAATCATTCAGAAAAGGGAACTATTCTTTAAAGATCACATACGAGAGCACATTTTATTCTGGCAGATTAGCATGTATTCTAAATCATGAAATATCCAAATTCATATTCCTGGGTCACTATCATTATAAAAATTTCCTGTTAAATTTATAAAACATTAAATGGTTGCATATATACTTGTGAATTGTGACACAAAAATACTATTATTAATAGGAATATAAATCAATCATTATATACATCTCTGAGGTTTGTCTTTAGGTATCACTGATTTCCACAAAACTGAATCCACTCAAGTCTTACCAATGTTCTGAGTACATTCTATATTTTCTACCAAAAGGTGTAAAAATGTCAAACCATGATTATTACCCATCGTACTTTTAAAAATGTATGTGTGTGTTTTGTAAAACCATACACAGTATTTACTCACACAATAGATAACAGAATCTATATGAAATTCTTAGGTTTTACTAAGCCAATGCAAAAAAAAAAAAAAAGCATGCTATAGACTTGAATAACAAGAGTTATCCAAATAAGGATATGACTGTATTATTTAAAAGAGTAAGGAGTTCAGTCTTATTTAGAAACTAGCACAGAAATCTAGTTCAACACAATTTTAAGAAGTGTTAAGAGGGATAACAAGTGCCTGAAAAAGAATACAGTCATATACAATTGAATTTATTCTCCCTCAAGTTTCCATTCATCTCATAAATTCATTTCTGTAAGTATGACACTTAGTATTTATTAATTCTGTTTGGAAATTACAGTGTTAAAATAACAATGAATAACAGCCTTATCAAGCCTTAGGTAAACTACTTTTTATTATTCTTTTCATTAAATGCATCCTTCCTACATGTCCATCACAGCTTAAATGATGTCATAATGTGTCCAAAATGCAGAGATCAAAAAATTAGACATCTGAAAAGTGAATATTCAATAGATTTGTCAAGTCATGAATTTTAAAAGACTAAAACGCATGAGCTTTTATCATTTGTGCTAATCACAAGAATTTCTGCATGTAATGAGTCTTCTCACATAAAAAAACAATTCTTCAATGGATTGTTATATCATTATATTATGAAATGTAATGGAATTATAAGGATTCTTTATTTTATATTTTTATTAGAAAACTCATGTCCATGAATGTCTGTTTTCTACTGTATAGTAAAATAATTTTTAAAACTTCTCATAGTCTGCTAGCCACATAGTCTGATTATAGGGAAATAGAGACTTCTGTTAGATTATTAAACAATAAATATAACTTATTTCTAGGAATTTCAAGAATATTTCCTTGATTTGATTGAGGACTTTGGCTGATTATTAGAGGACATTCCTATGTATTACAAGAGGAAGTAGAAACTTCAAGTCATTATCATTAAATGACACATAGTTACTATACTTTGAGAGATTTTAAATACATATACAAATTTTCAAAAACATGGCTTAAAATTTGACTTGGGTATTATTAATCTGTAAAAATTTAAGCACCTTCACAGGAAGAACATATATCAAGTAGATATTCTAAAAACAAAAAAATAATAATTTGAAATTTGCTTTGGTTATTTACACATAGAAATTAGAAGTAATATCTGTGTAAATTTTAAAAATAATAGCTACGACCGGCCGCAGCGCGCTACCGCGGCGGCCATTGGAGGGTGAACCAACGGCAAAAGGAAGACCTTTCTCTCTGTCTCTCTCTCTCACTGTCCACTCTGCCTGTCAAAAATAAAAAAAATAAAAAAATAAATAGCTACGAATTAATCTAACTTAGAAAATTTAAGGTGCACCTCATTTATTACAAAGTTACATGAGAAAACATCAATTCTTTATCACAGATAATTCATTCATTCCTGAGAAATATCAAAATAGCTCATAAGAGGTTTTATGATTTTATTGCATTAAAATACAAAGTTCTTAATTTCTATTCTCAAATGACGGGCAAGTATTCTTAATTTTCTATGTTTTTCTGATTATTTAAGACCCTTTCAACCTGAATAAAACATGGCATAAAATTATGGTTATTGCCATGATTTTAAATAGTATTAAATTTACTACAAAGGGAAAATATTTTGGAACCCACTTAAAAATATTAAATGACATACATAGATGTTTGAATGCTCATGCTTTACCCATGTTGTAGACCCCAACATTTAAAAATAGCATGTAGTTGTTAGTTGAGAGTTGTCAGTCAAATTAGCACTGAAGTTTTCTAAAGTTACCATGCAAAATGCTTTAATTCCTTATATTTGAAAATTGCTTTAATATTGCAAAACAGTTTTGGAAGTTGAAATATAAATCCCTATGTTGTTTTTTGTAGTACAACATTCAACCTTTGTTCAAGAAAATTGTGCTTTCATTTTCTATTCTTTTTGTAACAACAATCCTAAAAGTCTAATGAAGTCAATATAGCAGAATAATCTGTAAGAGGCAATGAGGTCACTGTAAACCAAAGAACCTTTTCATCTTTTAGATTGTGACAGTGTAAAGGACTCAGGTTAGCAATACAAGTCAACAGTCGAGTGACAAATGGTCAGTTACTAATATATTAACTGATTTTAAAGCAGCTTCAATGTGTTAGGAATTAATCTGCAGATATAGAAAGAACAAAATCAGAAAAACTCCCTTCCATCGCATTATACATCACAGGGAAAGAATGAAAAGAAAATACTAAATTTATTTACATAGATAGTAGAGGAGGTTGCTGTGGATTAAATAGGACTTGGCTCCCCAAATTCATGTAGTTCTTTAAACTCTGAAATCTTATGTTCATGTTTCATGGATTCAGGTGGAAGTTTGATCTAATTGTAGTGTCTGAGAGGTGGGCGGTCTTTAGGTCACTGGGGTGCTGAGCTCAGAAGGTAGTTCTAGAGAGAGAGTTGATTTTTAGGTTGAGTTCAACCTACCTTCTCTCTCTCTGTTTCCTGGCTCACCTATTCTGCCATTGCCAGCTTCCACAAGACACAAGACTAATGAAGCTACCGGATCTTGTACCATGAACTTCCAAACTGCATGCTGGAATACACTTTTGCCTTCCCAAGAAGGTCCTCTTGGTATTTCAAAGTAATGAAAAGCTGACTAACACAGAAGGATATAGGTTTTCCAATTTAAATATAGTGGTGATTTAAGACTTCATTGGGGAGATGATATCTGAGCAATGACTTCAAGGAAAGAAATGGGCAAGAAAAACAGATATAGGCAACAATATCAACAGAAAATACTTAAGTCAGTGTATTTCCTACATGTTTTGAGGAAGCAGGGAGGATATTGTAGCCATGCCATTTGATGATGTTTAAATGTTGATGGTTTGGAGGAGGGTAATAGATTTGGAAGTAGATATACATGTTCAAATTCTTGCCGTTTTCTCAAGGTAGTGTGGAGTTCAGTTATAAGTAATTAATTCAAACCGTAAGTTAGTTTAGATTAAGTTCATTTGGAGTTAAGAGTTAATAGTGTGTAGCATGTTAAGATTAAGTGATATGAAATATGGGGCAACATATTAAATTCTTGGTCTTAGGAGCTTTTAGGACCTATCACGGGAACTGCAGTTCCTCCATGACAGACTTTGTTTTTAACCAGAAAAGACAGGCCTAAAGGTATAGGAGTGAAACTATTCCTGGAATTTAGATTCTTCCACCTTCCTGTGTGAGGCTTAGCCTCTAAGTTGCTC
Source organism: Lepus europaeus (assembly GCF_033115175.1). Taxonomy (NCBI): domain Eukaryota; kingdom Metazoa; phylum Chordata; class Mammalia; order Lagomorpha; family Leporidae; genus Lepus; species Lepus europaeus. The sequence goes on from NC_084835.1 coordinate 82,402,545, forward strand.
AAATGCACCAATAAAATGCATAAATTTAGGTAATTGCCATACAAGGAATAACGAACTCGTCCATGTGTGTAGTGACGTATGTGCTTCTTTACTCGAGTGCATAAAAATGCTGGGAGGAAGAGGGACGAGGCTTCTCACCTCAGCACTGCTCTGCATCGTATGTGCCCGTAAGAGCCCCAGCTAGCTGGAAATAAATCCTCTTGCTGTTGCATCCAGCCTGCCTTTTGTGAGTTATTTTAGGGAGGGTCTCATACTGGACACAAGAGCAGAAGGAGGAATCTAGAATTTTCTGTGGACAGAATGAGGAGTAGTAGAGCAAAAAGGGAATCATGGAAAACACAAGTTTTTGGTCAAAGCAACTAGGAGCATAAAGTTACCTTTGAGGTGGAAAAGACTGCAGGTGGAGGAGATTTTACTTTATTTATTCATTATTATGAAGAAAGAAACTCAGTTTGGGTTATACTATTTATTTTATATTGATATTTATATATATCAAATATTTATATATATCAAATATTTATATATATCAAGTGTTTGATATATATAAATCTCAAATGGACCATTAGGTATAGAGGTCTGGGGTTAATGGCAGAGGCTTGGTCTGGAGAATGTAAACGTGAGTCAGACCACATAGATGGTATTTAAAGATACATACATCTAGACAACATCATCAAACGGTTACATATAAAAGAGAAAATATGCAAAGACTGAGTCAGAAAGCACTGTGAAATTTAGATACAGGAGAAATGAGGACACATTAAGCCACAAAATGAGAAAGAAAAGCCATTGAGAAAAGAGGAAAATGGGACCAGTGTTGTGGTATAACAGGTTAACCTGTCTCCTGGGACACCAGCATCCCATATGGGTACTGGTTTGTGTCTCAGTTGTTCCACTTCGGATTCATCTCCAAGCTAATGGCCTGGGAAAAGCAACAGAAGATGGCCCAAGGGTTGGGTCCTTGTCACCGACAGGGAAGACCTAGAAGAAGCTCCTGGCTCCTGTCTTCAGCCTGGTCCAGCACTGGCCATTGTGGTCAACTGGGGAGCGACCCAATGGGTGGAAGACACCTCTCTCTGTCTCTTCTCTGTGTCTCTCTGTGACTCTGATTTTCAAAATAAATACTTAAATAAAGCTTTGCACATTTATAAAATGTTATCTTAATAAAGAAGAAACAAATAAAAGATGAATCATGAATAAGTTACTGAACTTAGCAAGTGTTGGCTTTAAAGTATTCATTATTAACAAGTTAGTTTATAGCAAGAGATGGATATGTTATGTTAACTGATGAGATATTTCAGTAAAAAACTAGAAACTCTAAGGAAGTACAAAATAGAAATTATAGAACTAGAGAATAAAGTATCTAAAATTAAAATTAATTGGATGAATTTAGCTTACGATTAAATGTGGATAAAGAAAGGATATGTGGATTTGAGGTCAAGTGAAGAAAAATTAGCTAAACTAAAATGTAAGAAAAAACACATTATAAAAGCAAAGATAAAAGCGGTTTTCAATTAACTGTGGTATAAATGTCAGTGTATGTGTGATTATACAATTAAAATTTCAAAAGAAAAGAAAGAATGTTGGACTGAAAATTTTTGAAAAAATAAACTTGAAACATGGATGAAATTGATGAAAAATATCAACCCATAGATTTAAGAAGCTCAACAAATCTTAAGAACAATTCTAAAAATACACTTAGGGACGGTATGGGCAAACCTCTTAAGAAAAAAGATAAAATGTTCAAAGAAGACAGAAACAAAATACACATAATTTAAAGGCTCAATATGGGGTCAACGCTGTGGCATAGTAGATATAGCCACCCCCCACAGTGCCAGCATCTCATATGGGCACTAGTTCGAGTCCCAGCTGCTCCACTTCTGATCCAGCTCTCTGCTATGACCTGGGAAAGCAGTAGAAGATGGCCCAAGTCCTCTGCATCTGTGTGGGAGACCTGGAAGAAGCTCCTGGCTTCAGATGGCCTCAGCTCCAGCAATTTTGGCCATCTGGGGAGTGAACCAGTGAATAGAAGACCTCTTTCCCTCTGCCTCTGCCTCTCTGTAACACTTTCAAATAAATAAATGAATAAATCTTAAAAAAAAAAAAGGACTCTGAATATGCAAACAGACAATACCAGATCAAATATAAGAAAAAAAGCTCAAACTGTTACCTATAGCAACAGCCCAGGAAGCTAGCCTATTTTCCATAAACAAAATTACAATCTCTGGAAACCATTCCATGAAGCCCAACGATGTCCTCTGAAATATTTGACTCCAAGTGACCAGGAATTGAGCAGAACTGATTATTCTGGAAATTTTAGTCCCTGTTTCCAATTTAGGGCCAATCAGAAAACTCTATGCACTCCAACTAATCACAAAGGGTACCCAGTTCTAGTTAGCCAATATCCAACTTGCCTGTGCCAACAGATCCCAATGAAGACATACCTGAAGTCTTTCCCCTTTTTGTCACCATAAAGATTTGCACTGCCTGCCTTAGAGTCTCTGCCAAATGCAAATGATGATGACTGATTTGGGTGCTTGTTTGGTGAGCTCTGAATGAATAGCCTTTGCCAATTCTCATTTAATCTGTCTTCATTTATTTACACAAAATGTACAGAGGAGCAGTAATAATAATCATGGCTCATTGCATATAAAAAGCTTCAAGCCAGAACACAATGGAACACAATCTTTATAATCAGTGAAAAAGTTTTAGAAAAATTAACGTAAAATAAAGACAAATCCCATGAAAAACACCATCAGAGAATTTATCAGGGAATCTGACTTATGAGAAATGACCGGATCAGGCACTGTGGCGTAGCAGGTAAAGACACCACTTGCAATGCCAGCAGTCCATATGGGTGCCAGTTCAAGTCCCAGCTGCCCCACTTTCAAACCAGCTCTCTGTTATGGCTTGGGAAAGCAGTAGAAGATGGCCCATGTCCTTGGGCCCCTGCGCCCGCATTGGAGACCCAGAATAAGCTCTCTCCTGGCTCCTGGCTTTGGATCAGCGCAGCTCTGGCTACTATGTTCATCTGGGGAGTGAATCAGCAAATGGAAGACCTCTCTCTGCCTCTCTGCCTCTGCCTCTCTGCAACTCTGCCTTTCAAATAAATAAATAAATAAAATCTTTAAAAAAAAAAAAAAAAAGAGAGCGGGGCGGCCCCATGGCACAGTAGGTTAATCCTCCGACTGTGGAGCCGGCATCCCACATGGGCGCCGGTTCTAGTCCCAGCTGCTCCTCTTCCAACCCAGCTCTCTGCTATGGCCTGGGAAAGCAGCAGAAGATGGCCCATGTCCTTGGGCCCCTGCACCCACATGGGAGACCCAGAAGATGCTCCTGACTCCTGGCTTCAGATCGGCGCAGCTCCAGCCTTTGTGGCCATCTGGGGAGTGAACAAATGGAAGGAAGACCTTTCTCTCTGTCTCTCTTTCTCACTGTTTGTAACTCTACCTCTCAAATAAATAAATAAAATCTTTAAAAAAAAAGAGAGAGAAATCACAAAGTAAATTCTCCAGGACAGAAGTAAATGATTCCAGATGGAAATTCAGCTAATAAAAAAGTGAAAAATATGATAAATACATAAGAAATATGAAAAGGTTATTTTTTTATGCCTCTTACTCTTAAGTCTATTAAGAGCAAAACTGATAGACATGGAGTGTATAAATATAAAGATGTGAAATTCATGACACAAGTACCACAAAAAACAGAGAACAATTGGAAATACATAATTTTAACATCCTTACAACAAAAATAAAATGGTGAAGTATGAATTCAAAAGACTGCTATAATAAGGTAGATACGTACTGAGATTCCAAGATAGTTACTGAAGAAAATGGAGTTAAAAGTAGTCCAAGCAAGACAGAAATATTTTCAGACTTGAGATATATACATTAATATTATAAACATGGTGGAGGGATGTACCCAACTATATGAATATGGTGGCTTATATAGCTATAATATATATATATATATACATATAATATACAAATTGTATTATACACAAATAAAACCAAATGAGAGAAAAAGGCACACCATTCCAATCCTAAACATAAGGATGCAATATTAGCATCAGAAAAAGTAGGTCATAAGACAGACACAATACCAGAAATATATAGGATTATTTCATAAAGACAAAAGAGTCAATATGTCAAGAAGATATGATTTTTTATAGAACAACAGACTAACAAAAAAAAGTTTCAAAGTTTCAAATACATAGAATTAGAGGGATGAAAATGGAGACACTACCATTGACAACCACAGAAACACAGAGAATTGATAGAGGTTACTATGAACAACTATATGGCAACAAATTCAATAGAAGAAATGGACAATTTTATGGTCAAAAACACCTTAATCAGATTGAATCAGAAGGAAATAAAATACCTAACAGACCAATAATGAGTAGTATGAGTGAACAAGTGATAAAATATCTCCCTTAAAAGGGAGGCCCAGGACCAGATGATATTACTGTTGAATTTTTTCTTTTAAGATTTATTTATTTGAAAGGCAGAGTTACAGAAAGTCAGAGGCAGACAGAGAGACAGGTTTTCCATCGCTGGTTCACTCCCCAAATGGCTGCAATGGCTGGAGCTGGGCTGATCTGCAGCCAGGAGCCAGCAGCCAGGAGCTTCTTCCAGGTCTCCCACTCGGCGGCAGGGGTAAAAGGACTTTGGCCATCTTCTACTGCTTTCCCACACCATAGTAGAGATGCTGAATAGGAAGTGGAGCAGCCAGGACTCGAACCAGCACCCATATTGGATGCCGGCACTGCAGGCGGCAGCTTTACCTGCTAAGCCACAGTGCCAGCCCCTACTGTTGAATTCTACCAAACTTTTAAAGAACTAATGCCAACATTTCTTAAATTATTTAAAAAATGGAAGTGGAGGGAAATCTCAAATTCATTCTATGAAGCCAGCATTATCTTGATATAAAACCAACCACTACACACACACACACACACACACAAAAGTGACAGATCAATACACTTGATAAACATAGACGTAAAAATTCTCCATAAAATACTAGCAAATTGAATACAGGAACACATTAAAAAGCCCATTGATGGGGCCAGTGCTGTGGTATATTGGGCTAAGTCTCCGCCTGCAGTGTCAGCATCCCATATGGGCCCTAGTTCCAATCCCAGCTGCTACACTTTCAATCCAGCTCTCTCCTATGGTCTGGGAAAGCAGGAGAGGCTGGCCCAAGCGCTTGAGCCCCTTCACCCACATGGGAGATATGGAAGACACTCTTGGCTCCTGGCTTCTGGCTTCTATCTACTAAGCTCTGGCCAGTGCACCGATTTGGCTAGTGAACCAGCAGATGAAAGACCTTTCTCTTTGTCTCTCCATGTCTCTGTCTGTAACTCTACCTCTCAAATAAATAAATAATATTTTTAAAAGATCATTTACCATGATCAAAATGGATTTATCCCAGAAGTAAAAGGATGAGTCAATATATAAACATCAACATGATACACTCCATTGACAGAATAAAAAACAAAAATCATATAATCATTTCAATAGACACAGAAAAAGCATTTGATAAAATTGAATATTTCCTCATGGTACAAACTCTGACAAAATAGTATAGAAGGAGCATATCGCAACATAATAAATTCCATATATAACAATCCAACAGTTAACATCATATAGAATGAGAAAAAGCTGAAGGTTTTTCCTCTAAGATCAGGAACAAGACAAGGATATCCACATTCACTACTTTTATTTCAGATAGCACTGGATATCATAGTTTAAACATTATGCAGGGCAAAGAAATAAAAAGCAACCAAATTGGAAAGGATGAATTCAACCTGTCACTGTTTACAGATGGTATGATCTCATATATAGAAAATCCCAAAGATTCCACCAATAAGCTATTAGAACTAATAAACAAATTGAATCAGGTTTCAGGATATAAAATCTATGTACAAAAATCAATAGTGGTGTTATACACCAAAAATGAATCATCAGAAAAAGAAATCATATATCAATCCAATTCTGATAGCTATAGAAAATAGAAGAGTTCTACAATGAAAATTATAAGTTAGTGATGAAATATTAAATATTAAAGGAGACAAAAACAAATGGAAACACAGGCCCATGCTCATGAATTAGAAAAATCAATATTGTCAAAATGTGCATACCCCAAAGTGATTTACAGCTTTAATGCAATTACTATCAAAATTTCAATGATATTTTTGCACAGAACTAGAAAAAAACATAACCAAAATTTGTATAAAAGCGCAAAGACCCTGAATAGCCCAAGTGATCTTGGGCAAAAAGAAAAAAAGCAGAAAGTATTACCTACCTGGCATTAAAATATATTACAAAGCTGTAGTAATTAAAATAGCAGAGTATTGGCCAGCACCACGGCTCACTAGGCTAATCCTCTACCTGCGGCACTGGCACTCCGGGTTCTAGTCCCAGTTGGGGCGCCGGATTCTGTCCCGGTTGCTCCTCTTCCAGTCCAGCTCTCTGCTGTGTCCCAGGAAGGCAGTGGAGGATGGCCCAAGTGCTTGGGCCTTGCACCCGCATGGGAGACCAGGAAGAAGCACCTGGCTCCTGGCTTCAGATAGGCCATTTGGGGGGTGAATCAATGGAAGGAAGACCTTGCTCTCTCTCTCTCTCACTGTCTAATTCTGTCTGTCAATAAAAAAAAATTTTTTAAAAAGCAGAGTATTGTCATCTAAACAAATCCATAGTTTAATAAAACAGACTAGACATCCTGGAAGTAAACCAACATGTCTACAGACAACTGGTCTTTAGCAAAATGCTAAATTCATGCATTTGAAAGGACAATTGTTTTAATACATGGTGCCGGGGAACTTGAATATCTACATGCAGAATGATGAAACTAGACCCCTATCTCTGAACATTTACAAAAAAAAAAAAAAAAAAAAAAGCTCAAAATGGATTAAAGACCTAAATATGAGACATCTACAAAACAGACATCTGGGCTCTCATGTTTATTGCAGCACTATTCACAATTGCCAGGAAATGGATGCAGTCTAAGTGTCCATCAATTGATGAATGGACAAATAAAATGTGATATATACATGTACACAACAGACTAGTCATAAAAAATGAAATCTTTATTATTTGCTACAACATAGATGGAACTGGAGGTCATTATGTTAAGTGAAAAAACCAAGCACATAAAGACAAATATCACATTGCTTCACTTATAGAATGTAAGAAATAGGTAATCTTAAAAAGGCTAAAAATACAATCTTGATTGCCAGAGGCTGAGGAGGAGAATGGTCAGATGGGAAAAATGTTGGTTTATGGGTACTGAGTTATAATTTGGTAGAAGTAAGAGGTCCTAGAGTTTTATTGAACATTCAGATGAAGATAGATAATGTGTATTAAAAAAAATACCCAGAAGGTAGGATTCTTGCATGTTTTCACTATAAAGAAAAGTAAAATGCCTGAAAAGGTGAATGTATTTTGCTTGACTGGACATTATACAATATATACATGTAACAAAATGTATATTATGCAACATATAGTAGTTCATAAATATATATAATATATATACCTTTTATTTTTACAATAAAAATTTAAAATATTTCATTAAATTTAAAAGCAATCACACAATATGTCTTATTCTCAGGTGCAAATCAATATTCATCAAGTCAGATAATATGTTTGGCCTCCTCAATAACATAACAACCATACAAAAGGCAATTCAAAAACCTACAATAAAAAATCCCTTCCTATGGGCTGGCAAATAGCAGATAAAGCTGCCGCCTGCCACATTGGCATGCCGTAAGTGCACTGTGTTTGAGTTCCAGTTGTTCAACTTCTGATTCAGCTCCTTGCTAATGTGGCTAAGAAAGCATCAGAAGATGGCCCAAGTCATTGTTCCCCTGCCACCCATGTGGGAGACAATGGAAGAAACTCCTAGATCCTGGTTTTGGACTGGCCCAGAGGAGGGAAGATCTGTCTCTTTCTACCCCCTCCTCAGCTCTGCCTTTCAAATAAATAAATAAATCTTTTTAAAAGAATGACCTATTTGGAAAATGAATATCAACTTCTACAAAATTATCCATCAATCAAAGAAGAAATGAGAAAGAAAATGTCAAATATTTCTTCTACTGATTTTCTTCTTTTTCCATTTTTAAAATTTTTGATATAATATATCTCAATTTACATTATAGCCAAAGGCTTAATACTTCACTAAATAAAGAGTTTAACAATTAAAGAGTAAAAAAAAAAAGTATAGATCAGCAGGAATATAGGCAATGGCTATATACAATGAACCAATGAAGAGACGTTCAACTTTACTAAAATAATGTAAATTTTAAAATATCAATCATCAAAACTATTAGAACTTCCATTTTGACTATGATCTTGTCTAAATAAGATCAGAGCTGGTGAACTCAGAAGGCTTCCATAGCCTTGGCAACTCATGACAAGAGTGCACTTACTCCCCATGTAGGATCTCTGTCCTTAATGTGTTGTACATTGTAAATTAATGCTATAACTAGTACTCAAACAGTACATTACACTTTGTGTTTCTGTGTGGGTGCAAACTGTTGAAATCTTTACTTAGCATATACTAAATTGATCTTCTGTATATAAAGATAATTGAAAATGAATCTTGATGTGAATGGGATGGGAGAAGGAGCAGGAGATGGGATGGTTGCAGGTGAGAGGGAGGTTATGGGGGGAAAAATCCACTGTAATCCAAAAGCTGTACTTTGGAAATTTATATTGGTTAAATAAAAGTTTAAAAAAACGATTTTATTTGAATATTAAGGGAAGTTAAAGCCGTGTTTGAATAGAAATATACAGTTTCTTAAAGCTACAAAAAATTAAACATGAACTAAACAGAATAAAGTAACACAAAAAAAGAGTAGAAGTCACTTAAACAGAAAATATAAAGACAAAGAGATAGAGCTAGAAGTTGATTCTTTGCCAACATTAATCAAATAAAATTAGTCATAAAACAAATTATTTCATAATTGATCATGAATATAATACAAAGAAAATTATCAATATCAGAATAACACTTAACATCACAACAAATTTTACAGAAATGCAAAGGATAATGAGTTAGTTTCTGAAGATTTAAAGCCAAGAAATGATGTTAAATGGAAATATCCCTTTATAGATACAACTGTAAAAAAAATTTAACTGTATTTAGCCTGTTTCTTTTTTTTTAAAGATTTATTTCATTTATTTGAAAGACAGTTACAGAGAGAGGCAGAGAGAGAGAGAGAGAGAGAGAGACAGAGACAGAGAGACAGAGACAGAGAGAGAGGTCTTCCATCTGCTGATTCCCTCCCCAAATGGCTGCAATGGCCGGAGCTGCGCCATTTCACAGCCAGGAGCCAGGAGCTTCTTCCAGGTCTACCATGCGGGCTCAGTGACCCAAGGACTTGGGCCATCTTCTACAGCTTTCCCAGGTCACAGCAGAGAGCTGGATTGGAAGAGGAGCAGCTGGGATTAGAACTGGCGCCCATATGGGATGCCGGCACTTCAGGCCAGGGCATTAACCTGCTGCGCCACAGCACTGGCCCCTAGCCTGTTTCATTTTAAATAGTAGTCCTATAAAATTATAGGAACAAGGAATATAATCTAATAATAGATGTGCATTTCTGTCAAGAAAGTTACAATAGATAACGTTTTATAAACAACTAGGTGTAGTCATCTACCCATAAGATTTACATAGTTGAAATAATGAAACATTTTTTCTTTCTTTCTTTTTTTTCTTAGTCAAGAAATGTGATATAACTAAATTGGAAGGATATGGGAGAGATGACGAGTAAGTGCTAGATAATTCAAATATAAAATCTAAACAGAGAGAAAAGGACAGTAAGAGGCAGTTACTTAGAAATGCATTTGAAAATAAGAGAAACTGCTAAAATAGTTTAAGGTGGTTACTTTTATATAGCAAAAAAGGAGATAATAGGCAAGTAATGCATTATTTTTCATGTATTATAGTCACATTTGTGATTTTAAATGATCATATGCATTAACAATGTTGAATTAATAAGCTCAAAATAGAATATTTGAAAAGTACAAAAAGATCTAAAGAAAAGAATAATCATATTTAGTACATCTTAGAGGTAATATTCTTATTTTGTTTGTTTAGGCAGAGACTGAGTGAGTGCTCCCATCCACAGGTTCAAATCCTCCAGTGCTTGCAATGGCCAGGGCTGAAGCAAGGAGCTGGAAATTCTATGTAGGTCTTTCAGGTAGGTAGCAGAAACCCAATTACTTGTGTCCTCAATGCAGGAAACGAGTCAGGAACCAGAGCTGGGTATCAAACACGCTGATGTAGAATACAGTTGTCTTATCAACTGTCTTATGTACTAGGTTAAATGCCACCCCAACACTCTATTTTGTTGAAGTATTATACAACATTCATCATCTTGTACCAACTCATGGTAGCCAAGAAGAACCACTATTGGCATCCTCCAAATCCTTCATATTAGCAATAGTCCATACTGCTTACTCAAAAGGTCTTCCTGGATGTGTAAAATATGATTATTCAGCAGCATGTGGCAAAAATATTGCTGACTAATTTGGGCTAAGGAAAAGTATGTTTAAAGTGGAACAAATTCTGGGGCAGTTCACTTAAATGCTCCAAAGAATGATACAGAATTTCCTTAATTTTTTTTTTGCAAATGCATTCATAATTATATTGGCTAATCAGAAAAAAATCCCAGAATTTTGGGGAAGATGCATGCATGGCCCTCTCCACATTTTCCAACAAGATGACACCATGATTCTAATTTCACTTTTCACCTTGGCAAGAAGATGGGGCTGGGCTGGATTGAATAAGAAAATGAAAAAAAATGTCATTGCTAATAAGATTTGCAACAAGGGACTCTTCAAAGTATTGTAACTACAGGAGACTTCTATACTAAAGGGCACTTTAGTTCTTTAAAAGTCACCTGAGCTGCATTACAAGAAGACAGGGCAATCACCTGAGCAACCTAGACGAGCGCCTCCTATGCACCAGAGTTCAACGATGGAATCCTTAATTTTTTTCACACAGATGTGAGCTGCTGCTTTCTTTTACATAAAATGGCTAATAATATTTAATAGCACATAAATATTTAATATGTCCCAGGCACTTAGACACAAATATTCTATAACATTGGATAGCTAGAAACAATTCTGATAAAATAGAAAGCAACATATTTTTATCAACAAAACTGACTACCAAAGTTACGTCAAAGGGAGAAATTTCTATTATCCTGTTTTGATCAAGATACATTATCTACATGCATTCACACTATACCCCTTAAATATACACAAGTATTATTTAAAAATTTATAAAAAGTAATGAAAAAAATCTACTACATGAGTGCTTGAATGATGAATGCTTATATTTGATTTCAATGACCATAAGCAAATTAACTGAAGGTACATTCACAAATTAGCAGGAAAAAGTCTACAATCAGGCAATAAATTCTTACTTTGGAATCAAATGGAATTTATATAGTCTACTTAATCAAAAGCAAAACAGACTTCTTTCTTTTTTTTAGCTTTTATTTAATGAATATAAATTTTTTCTTAATTATGTTTTGTGCACATTTATACTTTTACACACATAAGTGAATACTGAACATATACAAATATATGTATATATATTTCAGTAAAGTCCCAATACCCAGTCAACTAAATTTTCCTTAAAATCAAGTGATGATACAGCATTTGAGCATAACATGAACAGAAAACAAACAGAAAATTACTATATATCTTTAATTTTAATTGGGATTAAAGTCCACTGAATAAGATAATGCACAAAGGAGGAAAATTTTTATGAAATAATTTTATAGATATAAGAGGTTGGCAGAAATTGGATATCAGTAGACCTCTAGTGGTTATTTGAGTAATTGATCATTTTACTATTTTCCTTTAGTGTCTATTCAGCATAAAACAAAAAGCGATCAAGTGTTCCAGTGTATCACTTATGACAAATATATAAATAGTAATTATTCATACATTTGAAAAAAAACCAAAAAGCTAATTTCCTGAGTTGACCACAAAACATCAAGAAAAACAGTCACATTATTTTCACCGTGAGAGGCAGAATTGCTTACTGGATTCCAAATGAAAGCAAAATGTCTCAGGTGAAGTTGATTCCCCTCTTATAAATCTGAGTAAGTCTTGTTAAGGATGCTTTTGACTTTTGTTAATAAAGGCAATGGTCAAAATGCACAGGATTCCTTCAAGTAGCAGTATCTTTGAGATGACACAAAGTGTCATGAACATAAGGACAATTCCCATGGCACAATGACACACATCTTCAAGACCAAAACTTCAATAGACTGATTACTTCCCACAAGTAACCATGTCTTCTTTTGACATATATCATGGAGTAATTTTTGAAAGGGAAAACTAAGAGAAAATAAAGCATGTATATTTTTATTTATTTGAAAGGAGAGAGATCTCTCATCTCCAAATTCTCATAACAGCTCAGGCAAGGCCCGGTCAACACTGGGGGATCAGAACTCAATCCAAGTCTTCCACATGGGTGGCAGGGACCCATTAACTGAATCATTAAATGCTGCCTCCAAGGTGCACATTTGAAAGAAATTGGAGGGGGGCGGAGCCAAGATGGCGGATAGTGAGGACGTGTGCCTTAGTTTGGGAAAATAAACTTTCAGAAAAGTGGAATTACTGTAGCCTCAGGAAAAGACTCAAGAAAAAAAACTGCAGAGGAAACGCTTCCGGATCTTGTGGATGAGACACAGAGGACTTACAGGGAACCCACCGCGTGGAAAACCAACCGAGACAAGCCGAGCGGCAGCGGCGGGAGAGGAGCCAGAGCCACAGAATCTCGCCAGCGCGGGAACGGAGGACGGTAAGACAAAGACCTGAGAAGTCCGAGACATTGGGGGGAGGGGGAACAGAGGCCTCTCCCTTCACTCACCAAGCAAAACAAAGAGCACCGCGATTTTACATATGTAAAGCTCAGCCAAACTCAGTATCTTTAGTGAAACTGGAGAACACATTGAGGGCTGCATAAACTCTGTGTATGGTCCCAGGGGTAGATCAAACGAATACTCACAGAGGCTAGATTTCAACTACCCTCAACTCCACTCCCAACTGAGTCAAAAGAAAAAAAAAAAAAGAGAGAGAGAGAGAGAGAGAGAGAGAGAGAGAGAGAGAGCGTCCCAGCAAGGAGCAAGTAATCTGGGAGAGTCGATCTTTACACAGCCTTAAACCTCAAGAAACAAGCATAGCTATCTGGCCACACCCATCACAGCCCCTAAGGCTCCAACAAAACAGACAGCTCACTTACAGGCATAGTATAACGAGAGAAAAAAAAAAAAAAACAAAAACAAAAACACCACAAATTATCTCTAACATGCCAAGCAAGAAACATAGAAGCGGAGGTACCAAGAACAAGGAAGGCACTATGACGCCCCCAAGTGAACAAGACATGCCAATGCAAGATTATGAAGATGAAGAGATAGAGCAAATGCAAGAAGCAGATTTCAAAAAATTCATAAGAACAGTAAGAAGTTCTCAAAAACAAATTCTTGAACTACAGAAATCCTTAATGGACAAGATAGAAAATCTCTCCCGTGAAAATGAAATATTAAGGAGGAATCAAAATGAAATGAAAAAATTAGTGGAACAGGAAACTGCGATACTGACAAAAAACCTCAATGAAATGAAGAACTCAATAGATCAAATGGCAAATACATTAGAGAGCCTTAAAAACAGAATGGATGAAGCAGAAGAGAGAATATCGGAATTAGAAGACAAAGAACAGGAAAGGAAACAGTCAAATCAAAGAAAAGAAGAAGAAATCAGAAATCTAAAAAATACTGTCAGGAATCTACAGGATACTATTAAAAAACCCAACATTCGGGTTCTAGGAGTTCCTGAAGGCATGGAAAGGGAGAAAGGATTAGAAGGCCTTTTTAGTGAGATACTAGCAGAAAATTTCCCAGGTTTGGAGAAGGACAGAGACATCCTAGTACAGGAAGCTCAGAGAACCCCTAATAAACATGATCAAAAGAGATCCTCACCACGACACGTCGTAATCAAACTCACCACAGTGAAACACAAAGAAAAGATCCTAAAATGTGCAAGAGAGAAACGCCAGATTACTCTCAGAGGATCTCCAATGAGACTTACAGCTGATTTCTCATCAGAAACCCTACAAGCCAGGAGAGAATGGCGAGATATAGCCCAGGTACTAAGAGAGAAAAACTGCCAGCCCAGAATATTATATCCTGCAAAGCTCTCATTTGTGAATGAAGGTGAAATTAAGACCTTTCACAGCAAACAGAAATTGAAAGAATTTGTCGCCACTCGTCCAGCCCTGCAAAAGATGCTTAAAGATGTGTTACATACAGAAACACAGAAACACGGTCACCAATATGAAAGAAGGTAAAGGAAGGAAACCTCAGAGCAAAAGATCACAGGAGTCTCAAACCAGATATTAGAAAATATCTTTGGCAAATGGCAGGGCAAAGTGACTCCTTCTCAATAGTCACATTGAATGTTAATGGCTTGAACTGTCCAGTTAAAAGACACCGATTGGCCGATTGGGTTAAGGAACAAAACCCATCCTTTTGCTGCTTACAAGAAACCCATCTATCCAACAATGATCCATACAAGCTGAGAGTGAAAGGCTGGAAAAAGATATACCACGCCAACAGAAATGAAAAGAGAGCGGGTGTAGCCATCTTAATATCGGACAACATAAACTTTACCACAAAAACTGTTAGGAGAGACAAAGAGGGGCACTATATAATGATTAAGGGATCCATTCAACAGGAAGATATAACGATTATCAACGTATATGCACCTAATTACAGGGCACCAGCTTATTTAAAAGACTTGTTAAGGGACTTAAAGGGAGACTTAGACCCCAATACAATAGTACTGGGGGACTTCAATACTCCACTCTCAGAGATAGACAGATCAACAGGACAGAAGATCAACAAGGAGACAGTAGATTTAAATGACACTATAGCCCAAATGGATCTAACAGACATCTACAGAACATTTCATCCTACATCTAAGGACTTTACATTCTTCTCAGCAGTACATGGAACCCTCTCTAGGATTGACCACATACTAGGCCATAAAGCAAGTCTCAGCAAATTCAAAAGAATTAGAATCATACCATGCAGCTTCTCAGATCACAAAGGAATGAAATTGGAAATTGGCAACTCAGGAATCCCTAGAGCACGTGCAAACACATGGAGATTGAACAACATGCTCCTGAATGAACAATGGGTCATAGAAGAAATTAAAAGAGAAATCAAAAATTTTCTGGAAGTAAATGAGGATAACAGCACAACATACCAAAACCTATGGGATACAACAAAAGCAGTGTTAAGAGGAAAGTTTATATCAATAGGTGCCTACATCAAGAAATTGGAAAGGCACCAAATAGATGAATTTTCAAGTCATCTCAAGGATCTAGAAAATCTGCAGCAAACCAAACCCAAACCCAGTAGGAGAAGAGAAATAATTAAAATCAGAGAAGAAATCAACAGGATTGAATCCAAAAAAACATTACAAAAATCAGCCAAACGAGGAGCTGGTTTTTTGAAAAAATAAACAAAATTGACACCCCATTGGACCAACTAACTAAAAAAAGAAGAGAAAAGACCCAAATCAATAGGATCAGAGATGAAATGGGAAACGTAACAACAGACGCCACAGAAATAAAAAGAATCATCAGAAATTACTACAAGGACTTGTATGCCAGCAAACAGGGAAATCTATCAGAAATGGACAGATTCTTGGACACATACAACCTCCCTAAATTGAGCCAGGAAGACATAGAAAACCTAAACAGACCAGTAACTGACACAGAAATTGAAACAGTAATAAAGGCCCTCCCAACAAAGAAAAGCCCAGGGCCAGATGGATTCACTGCTGAGTTCTACCAGACATTTAGAGAAGAACTAACTCCAATTCTTCTCAAACTATTCAGAGCAATCGAAAAAGAGGGAATCCTCCCAAATTCTTTCTATGAAGCCACCATCACCTTAATTCCTAAGCCAGAAAGAGACGCAACATTGAAAGAGAATTACAGACCAATATCCCTGATGAACATAGATGCAAAAATTCTCAATAAAATTCTGGCCAATAGAATGCAACAACACATCAGAAAGATCATCCACCCAGACCAAGTGGGATTCATCCCCGGTATGCAGGGATGGTTCAACATTCGCAAAACAATCAACGTAATACACTACATTAACAGACTGCAGAAGAAAAACCATATGATTCTCTCAATAGACGCAGAGAAAGCATTTGATAAAATACAACACCCTTTCATGATGAAAACTCTAAGCAAACTGGGTATGGAAGGAACATTCCTTAATACAATCAAAGCAATATATGAAAAACCCACGGCCAGTATCCTATTGAATGGGGAAAAGTTGGAAGCATTTCCACTGAAATCTGGTACCAGACAGGGGTGCCCTCTCTCACCACTGCTATTCAATATAGTTCTGGAAGTTTTGGCCAGAGCTATTAGGCAAGAAAAAGAAATTAAAGGGATACAAATCGGGAAGGACGAACTCAAACTATCCCTCTTTGCAGATGATATGATTCTTTATTTAGGGGACCCAAAGAACTCTACTAAGAGACTGCTGGAACTCATCGAAGAGTTTGGCAAAGTAGCAGGATATAAAATCAATGCACAAAAATCAATAGCCTTTGTATACACAGACAATGCCACGGCTGAGCAAGAACTTCTAAGGTCAATCCCATTCACAATAGCTACAAAAACAATCAAATACCTTGGAATAAACTTAACCAAGGACGTTAAAGATCTCTACGATGAAAACTACAAAACCTTAC
This sequence comes from Lepus europaeus, assembly GCF_033115175.1. Taxonomy (NCBI): domain Eukaryota; kingdom Metazoa; phylum Chordata; class Mammalia; order Lagomorpha; family Leporidae; genus Lepus; species Lepus europaeus. Next base: position 82,419,341 of record NC_084835.1, read on the forward strand.
AGAAAGAAATAGAAGAGGATACCAAAAAATGGAGAAATCTTCCATGCTCATGGATTGGAAGAATCAATATCATCAAAATGTCTATTCTCCCAAAAGCAATTTATACATTCAATGCAATACCCATCAAGATCCCGAAGACCTTCTTCTCAGATCTAGAAAAAATGATGCTGAAATTCATATGGAGACACAGAAGACCTTGAATAGCCAAAGCAATCCTGTACAACAAAAACAAAGCTGGAGGCATCACAATACCTGATTTTAGGACATACTACAGGGCAGTTGTTATCAAAACAGCATGGTACTGGTACAGAAACAGATGGATAGACCAATGGAACAGAATAGAAACACCAGAAATCAATCCAAACATCTACAGCCAACTTATATTTGACCAAAGATCCAAATCTAATCCCTGGAATAAGGACAGTCTATTCAATAAATGGTGCTGGAAAAATTGGATTTCCACATGCAGAAGCTTGAAGCAAGACCCATACCTATCACCTTACACAAAAATTCACTCAACATGGATTAAAGACTTAAATCTATGACCCGAAACCATCAAATTATTAGAGAGCATTGGAGAAACCCTGCAAGATATAGGCACAGGCAAAGACTTCCTGGAAAATACTCCAACAGCACAGGCAGTCAAAACCAAAATTAACATTTGGGATTGCATCAAATTGAGAAGTTTCTGTACTTCGAAAGAAACAGTCAGGAAAGTGAAGAGGCAACCAACAGAATGGGAAAAAATATTCGCAAACTATACTACAGATAAAGGATTGATAACCAGAATCTACAAAGAAATCAAGAAAATCCACAACAACAAAACAAACAACCCACTTAAGAGATGGGCCAAGGACCTCAATAGACATTTTTCGAAAGAGGAAATCCAAATGGCCAACAGACACATGAAAAAATGTTCAAGATCACTAGCAATCAGAGAAATGCAAATCAAAACCACAATGAGGTTCCATCTCACCCCGGTGAGAATAGCCCACATTCAGAAATCTACCAACAACAGATGCTGGAGAGGATGTGGGGAAAAAGGGACACTAACCCACTGTTGGTGGGAATGCAAACTGGTTAAGCCACTATGGAAGTCTGTCTGGAGATTCCTCAGAAACCTGAACATAACCCTACCATACAACCCAGCCATCCCACTCCTTGGAATTTACCCAAAGGAATTTAATTTGGCAAATAAAAAAGCCATCTGCACATTAATGTTTATTGCAGCTCAATTCACAATAGCTAAGACCTGGAACCAACCCAAATGCCCATCAACAGTAGACTGGATAAAGAAATTATGGGACATGTACTCCATAGAATACTATACAGCAGTAAGAAACAATGAAACCCAGTCATTTCCAACAAGATGGAGGAATCTGGAAAACATCATGCTGAGTGAATTAAGCCAGTCCCAAAGAGACAAATATCATTTGTTTTCCCTGATCGGTGACAACTGAGCGCCAAAGAGAAAACCTGTTAAGTGAAATGGACACTATAAGCAACAATGAACTGATCAGCTCCTGTCCTGACTTTAGATGTACAATGTAATACTCTATCCTTTTTAGTATTTGTTGGTGTTGTTGTTGTTCTAGTACTATTGGTTGAACTCAGTAATTAACACACAATTATTCTCAGGTGTTTAAATTTTAACTGAAAAGTGATCCCTGTTAAATCTAAGAGTGGAAAAAGAGAGGGAGGAGATGAACAATTAGGAACATGCTCAATCGGACTGGCCGCAAATGGTGGAGTTAGAAATGTGCAGGGGATTCCAACACAATTCCATCAAGATGGCATGTACCAATGCCATCGCACTAGTCCAAGTGATCAATTTCAGCTCACAATTGATAGCTCTGATAGGTCTAAGAGTCAAAGAGATCACACAAACAAGACAAGTATCTGCTAATACTAACTGATAGAATCAAAAAGGGAGAGAAAGATCCAACATGGGAAGTGGGATACACAGCGGACTCATAGGATGGCAGATGTCCTAAACAACACTCTGGCCTCAGAATCAGCCCTCAAGGCATTCAGATCTGGCTGAAGAGCCCATGAGAGTATAGCAGGCATGGAAAGCCAAGATATCATGGAAAAAAAAAAAAAAGACCTAAATGAATGATCTCTGTGAGTGAGATCCCAGTGGAAAGAACGGGGCCATCAAAGAAGGAGGTACCCTTCTCCGAAGGGAGGAGAGAACCTCCACTTTGACTATGACCCTATCGGAATAAGATCAAAGTCAGCGAACTCTAAAGGCTTCCATAGCCCTGGCAACTCATGACTAGAGCCTAGGGAGATTACTGACGCCATGAACAGGAGTGTCAAATTGTTAAGTCAGCAACAGGAGTCACTGTGTACTTACACCCCATGCGGGATCTGTCCCTAATGTGTCGTCTAAAGCCAAGTGATGCTATGACTGGTACTGAAACAGTATTTTTATACTTTGCGTTTCTGTGTGGGCACAGACTGATGAGGTCTTTGCTAATTATATACTGAAGTGATCTTCTGTATATAAAGAGAATTGGAAATGAAAAAAAAAAAAACAACCTGGTGTTAAAATGGAAATGGCATAGAAAATTAATTATTTTGAAAAAAAAAATTATGTAGGATCTCTGTCTTTAATGTGCTGTACATTGCTATTTAATGCTATAATTAGTAATCCAATGGTAGTTTTTTCACTTTATGTTGCTATATGGGCAAAATGTTGAAATCTTTACCTAATATATACTAAACTGATCTTCTGTATACAAAGAGAATTGAAAATGAATCTTTACATGAATGGAAGGGGAAAGGGAGTGGGAGGGGGGAGGGTTGCAGGCGGGAGGGAAGTTATGGGAGGGGGGAAGCCATTGTAACCCATAAGCTATACTTTGGAAATTTATATTCATTAAATAAAAGTTTAAAAAAAAAAAGAAAAAAAAAGAAAGAAAGAAATTGGAATGGTCCCAGAGCCAGGTTTCAAACAAAATGAGGTAGGCAACATGTGATGTAGGCATCCTAGGCAGCACTTTGGCCAAATTCTTCCTCCAGATAAAACATTTAATACGTCATGTTCAAGATAATCTCTGTGAGTATGACAAGTCTATATGAAAAGCAATAATTCAACATAATTTAGAAACATCTGTTTTGATCTAGAAAAGAGTCTCTGAAAAGCCTCAAGATCACTTATAAAAGAACATAGGTACAAAAGAAACATAATAATGTCTAATTTCCTACGAAGTATTTACAAAGAATCAAGATTATAAAAATAAGGTAGCCCTGGAACTCTAGAAATGGTAACTTCTGGTCTCTGCCACAAAGATGACAGTGGTTACTACTAACATTTGCATTCCCTGTAGGACTGATATAAATTTACATCGTCACCAATTGAAGCAAAAACAGGAGGGAGTTTTTCTTTTTAACTGAATTTTGTTTATGTGGCTCACTTCCAGTCTAGAAGAGAAACTTATTTGAAATGCAGGTAGTTTAATTATTTCCAGCTAAGACCAAGTCTGTTTTGTCAGGATTTGAACTGCCACTGCTATCTATACACTTCTCCCTAGTAGCCTGAATGAAATAATGTTTTGCAAAGCCTGGCAATGGTTCTCTCTTCACTGTCATCAGCTGGCTGGCCACGTTGAATCTGCACAGATTGACCATAATTTGTCAAGGCTTCCTTGTAAAAGATTGAGGACTTATTCATCCCAATCACAGAGATTCTCCCAATTCACCAGGCCTCCACATTGTCCCTCCCTGCCACCCTGCCCCAGGTAGGTAAATATGTCCATGATGTCTTCCTTTAGCCTAAGCACCTAAGCATCTCATGCTGTCATTCAGGGCATGGACTCCTTCAGATGCCATGTTGGACAAGGCTTGTTGGCCTCCTGACTACACTCTGGGTACACTCACTCTGATCTTGAATTCTTCAAGGGTGTCCCAACTACTCTGCCACACTGGCATGGCCACTTGGTTTTCCTAGTGAGACTTGCACCTATATTCTGCCAGCTGTGTGTTCCCCACATATGATTGAACTACTAAACTACTAAATTATTTTGGAAAGAACAAAACCAGTTCTTATATAATTATGATTTCCTGTCCATTCTACAATTTATTCATTTAGACATCTAGGATTTTGCTCCTATTTAAAGCCAAGTGTTAAGAATTACATTCAATGTCTGAATATTAATTAAAGTCTTGGTTTGAAATATATATATATATATATATATATACACTTTAAAGTGTCTACTTTGGGTGCTGGCACTGTGCATAGTAGACTAAACCTCCAGCTGTGGTGCCAGCATCCTATATGGGCGCTGGTTAGAGTCCAGGCTGCTCCACTTCCAATCCAGCTCCCTGCTAAAGCACCTGGGAAAGCAATGGAAGATGGCCCAAGTACTCAGGCCCCTGCACCCATGTGGGAGATCCAAAAGTTCCTGTTTCTTGGATTTGGATCAGCCCAGCTTGGCTGTTGTGGCCATTTGAGGAGTGAACCAGTAGATGGAAGACTTTTCTCTGTTTCTCCCACTGTATGTAACTCTACCTCTCAAATAAAATCTTTTAAATAAAGTGTTTACTGAAACCCTCAAAACCAAGCAATTGATTTTTTTTTTCTTTTTTCTGTATCAGGCCTAGCCTAAAGGCAGTGCATCTGGAAAGGTCTAGAATCAGCTTGAAGGAAATATGGTGAACAGAAGTAAAAAGAGTTGAAAAGCCAAGTACACGATCATTTAATAACAAAACACTGTCCATTGAATCTTAAAAGTACACAAAACACAAGGCTGTGGTCACATGCTGGGGTTCCCTTGTGCCTTTGGTCACCTGAGATCTGTCACTAATCTCTGGATCTTAGCCAGCTCCTCTGGAAGTATTTCCAGCTCCTCCACTGCTGGCTCATACCTGTCTACTCCCAGGCTCTTTCATAAGGCTCCTTCTCTTCATAGTGATTGTGCTGATTGTAATAAGGGACAATTAACTGGACTACTTAGGAACTTTAATAGTGCAGGCCCCTTCTGTTCTGAATACTGTTGAATCTTCAGCATGTCATAAAAGTCTGGCACACGGTAGGTGGTTTGTTGTAAATGACTATATCGTTTTATCTCTTTCTATCATAGTCTCTATGGTGCTAACAGGGCAAACATCACCCCTAATTGGAAATGGATGACTATTAAGCAAACATATGTTAAAGGACATGTACCAAGCCGCATGAGTGATGTCATAAAACTGGAAAATAGAGGGTCAGCATGGTAGCACAGCCGATAAAGCAACCCTTCGAGATGCCAGCACCCCATATGGACGCTTGACTGAGTCCTGGCTGAACCACTTTTGATTCAACTCCCTGCTAATGCACCTAGGAAAGCAGTAGAAAATGGCCCATTTGTTTGGGCCCCAGCACCCACACGGAAGACCCAATGGAGTTCCAGGCTCCTGGTTTTGACTTGGCCAAGCTTGTTACAGCCATTTAGAGAGTAAACCAGTGAGTGGAAAGCTTCTGCCTCTCCATCTATTCCTCTCTCTGTGTGACTCTGCCTTTCAAATAGATAAATAAATCTTAAAAACAAAAACCTGGAGTCTAAACTCTTGTCTTGTGAGCCTTGGTCTGCCACTTTGTCCTACTGCATTTTTCTCCATTGTCAACTTTAATAACAATTTGGGATTTACTTTAAAAAATATCTTAGTAAACACCACCTTGACAAGGGAAATTATTATTTTTAGTAGTAAAATGTAACATAGTTTAATGGAAAAAACACAAAAGAAATTAATTCATTTTGAAATTGGAATAGTATGTGACTAAAGAGAATATTTTGATGATTAAACCATGTGACAATTATAATATTGCTTCCATGGGATAGTACATGTTTTTCAAAGAAACATGCCAAAAGACTTAACCCGCCTGAAATTTTTTATAAAATTTCCACACCCAGGATAATATTTTGTAATTTTTTAAGAAAGAAAAATGGTTATTTTATCTATAGATGTAAATGAAGAAGCCAGCCTATTTACAAATTGACTGGCTGACAAGCCCCATAAAACATCTATGAGAATAAAGCATTCACAATTGGTAGACAGAAAAAAAAGCCTAAATGATAACTGGTTCTATTAATCTCTCAATTCACTTTCAAATATAAGTTCTCAAAGTCACAGTAGTATCTCACAAGCACTTAATTTGAACTCTATTGGTCTAGTTCTATTCATAAGTTCAAAAAAGTTCAATTTATCATAGTGAAAGGCTTCTTTTGAAGTTTGGTAGTTTGTTTTATTTTGAAAGTTTGCTACAGTTTGGTAGGACTGCATGTCCTATTATTATCTAAGTCTATGTAATGGTAATCTGGATAATTTATATTTTATGCCACTTTAACATTCTTTTTAAAACATTTTAATAAATTGAAAATACCATTATATTTACATAAATTATGTCACTAAGATACACAACTTGTATGATTGATATTTTTAAATAGCCTTTTCATCTGGGTGTTTTATATGGGAAAATGGTACTCTTTATCATGAAAAGGGTGTATTTTATTGTTTTTCACACAAAGCAAAGCTGAAATGTTATAAAATAAAAAGCTATATTATGAGATTAAGCAAATCATTATTGGCATGAGTGGATGATCATGAATGAAAAGTGCTTTTCTTTTCTTCTACCAGAGCTTAGCCATATTACTTAAAATAAAGCACAGTAAAATGAAATGAGAAGATTCAAAATAAGGAATTGAGTAGAGGAGGCTAGTCACAATTTCTTATTGTCATTTCCTTACCATGGAAGAACAGAGGGAATGAAAGAAATTGTCAAAAGTCAATTACAGATAAAAGAAAATATGAATTTCAAACACAAGGCAATTATTGTCAAGAGATATCATTAATAAACAGAATTTAAGTTTGTTACCCTTCTTGTAGAATATTAGACAGAACCAGTAGAGTTCCATGGCTTAGAAAGTATATATTTTATTTGCAACAATGCAGAAACATAGGGGATGCATGCAAACAGGAAGCTAAGGGAAAATTTCCTAACTACTATATAAAGATTTAAAAGCATAGGTTACATAAAATATTAGACAAAATATGAATTTTCTGTTCATAAAATAAGAACATGCTAGGGTGACTGAGCCCGTATGCAATAAAACAATATAGATAAGCAAGCATAGGTTACAGAACATAACAAATGCAATCATTTCAGAGGTGAGTCTCTGGCAACTTTAAAACTCATTTTAAAGCCAGAGGCTCCAGAACCAGGATGGCTGTGCTCCAGTGTGCTACCACATGGTAGCTGTGGTAGCTTCATCTTCCTCACCCACATCAACAGTAATTACCTACTTCTTAGGAATACTACAGAAGTTTATAAAGCTAATTCAGATACAGCCTGGCATTCAGGTAGCCATAAAAAAATGTTAGTTTTCATTACCAAGTATCTTCACTTTCCATTAGAAATATCCTTTGAAAATAATTTGGTTGAGATGATTGAAACAGATAAGAGTTGAGACACTTTTCACTGACTCTTAAATTAGGAACAAGCACTTTAGATAAACAAAATTCCGATTTTGCTGACATGTAAAGAGGGTAAACATGCCCTCACTGAGACCAGTTTAGAAACTAGTATATGCATTTAAGGCCCTAATTCCTCTGAATTTATAGTGCTAATCTGATTTCTTCTGATTGCTTTATCGCACATTTGAATAAAGACAGAGCTAAGCTCCAATACATTACACTTTCTATTATATATGATGCTAGGGATTATTCTCTAGGAGAAGCTGATTGATGCTGTTTAACTGCCAAAAACTTCGAAACTTCTGAAACATGTACAGGCATTTGAAGTTGCTAAAGATGTAATGATGCTGTTGTTGAAAGATATCCTAAAACATTCTATAGTATTTCAGGACAAATTTTAGAAAAAGCACTTGAAGAAAAGCAGTCATCACTAAAATAGCTAAAGTGTCTCTTGCTCACTCTCTCGCTCTGTCTCTCTCACACACACACATACATACATCTCTACATAGATATGTGCAAGAAGAAATAAGCATATTTTTGTGTGTTATATGTGACATTTAAAAATTTTTAAATGTTATCAAATATACTGCTAAAACATTTCTAAAAGATGGAATAAAGGGGGTCAGCACAGTGGCATAGCAGGTTAAGCCTCCGTCTGCAGTGCCGGCATCCCATATGGGCACTGGTTCTAGTCCTGGCTGCTCTACTTCCAATCCAGCTCTCTGCTATGGCCTGGGAAAGCAGTAGAAGATGATCCAATCCCTTGGGCCCCTGAACCCACATAGGAGACCCGGAAGAAGCTCCAAGCTCCTGGCTTCAGAATGGCATAGCTCTGGCTACTGTGGCCATTCGAGGAGTAAACCAGCAGACAGAAGACTCTCTCTCTCTGACTCTGCCTTTGCCTTTGCCTCTCTGTCTCTAACTCCGCCTTTCAAATAAATAAATAAACCTAAAAAAAAAAAAAAGATGGAATAAAGGGTAAGGGTTCTTATGAGTAATGAAGATGAAAAAGTGTTAATTTAATAACATTTGGGTAATGCCCATAAATTTTTGTGTTGATTACAATGTCTTACTAAAGGCATAAGATTGGAAAGAAATGAAGGCCAGAGAAAAACTAGATAACTCCTGCAATGAGGACCAGAGAAAGAAACTGGCAAGTGGCATCCCTCAGCAACCTCCCAGTTTTCTAAGTGGTCCTCCTATGTGTCCCTTGGAATTAAGATGGTTCTTTGAAGATGAGAGGGCTTGCTGCAAAAAAGACAGAATATCTCCATAATGCTTTAATCCCTTCTTAGAGTCTAAGAAAACACTAAATCAGTTTAAAGACTTATAAGATAAAATGCTGTAGACAAGAAAAGGAACCCTAGCAGCATGAATCCCCAGAGTGTTTTGGAGTTAGACTGAAGTTTAGAGATTGTTTAAGGTTCTCATTTACAAATACAGAAATAGTTGCTCAAAGATTGTACTGCTTCCTAAATCCATCTGCAAAACAAGTTACTGGCAGAGTTGGCATGTGACATTGGGTCTAGAGATTTGCAGCTGGGAGTTTCTTCACACTGTCTTCTTAATGAACTCACTTTAACAGCTCAAAAAGCTTTTTCCTTGCACCTGAGTAGAACTGACAGGTAGATGGAGACAGCACAAGTATTAACAGCCCCAAAGTAAGATGTAAAACAGGGCAGAATATTCATCTACAAACAAAGAAAACAACTAACTGTCATGGATGGCAGGAGAAACTATCTTAGAGTTGAATGAACGGCTACTCAAAAGTAAGCAGACAATGAAGATTGTTATTTACTCATTTCAAAATGTTATTTTACTCAAAACGTATATATATATGTATGTATACACACACACACACATATATTCTACTATATAGCAAACATTGCACTTGCCTCCAAAGTGAGTGTGCAAAGATGCATGGGATACACTTTGTTTCCTTAGCCTCTTGGCACTGCCACTCAAGTGGAAAGGTGAAACTGATAAGAAGAAAGCAGTTATAGTATAAATTCATAATAAACATAATGAAATATCCTTTAAACCCCTTTCTTCAATACCCTCCAGCCATTCTTTCCTCTTATTGACCCACAATCTATCAACCCTATAGACCTAGTAAATGAAGATTTAATGGTCAATTTAGCTCCATGATGTAGCTGAGGTTTTTTTTTGTCTGAACAATGACCTTGCAACACCAGCTTCAAAGCTCTTTTCAATGCTGACATTATTAAATTGTTGAACTGCCTAAAACTATAGTTATTTTTATTTGTAAAAAACTAATAGCTAGCTGATCCAAACTAGCCCAAGAAAGTTGTGAAGAAACACAGCCTGGTGTTCACTTTACAGTGAAAGTATGTAAAGGTTTGCCAAATGAGAGTTAAACCAAGCAACCAAAATTTAGAAAAACAGATGATTCACAGGACTTTCAAATTTGGATGATTCTACATATGGATGAGTATAAGAACTGAATGGATTAAAATTTCTTTGAATAAGTGCACTGAAGATATATATTTTCTAACAACTCTTCAGAATCATGTTTTCCTAATCATGCTTATGCTTTAACAGATATACAAAACACACTATTTGAGGACTAAAAAAAGGTCTAATACCTGATACTTTGTTCTAACAGAAATTTTGCATCTCCTGGGAGTGCAAAAACATTGAATGTTGTATTCATGCTATCATTCATGGACCAGCAAAAACTGTTATGAAGATAATGACAAACCACAAGAGTGGTACCTCACAACAAAGAACTAACCCAGAAGCAAAATTTAAATTAATCTGACATCTTTCATTGATCTCATTAGATTCTCCAAGGCAATATTGGAATCTAGCCAACTTTTCCTAGCTTTCCAGAGGACCAGGCCTAACTGAGACAGTATTGTTCTGTGCAGTATGACAAGGTTCAGACTGATACCCATAAGCTAAGTCTCTAAACAAGCACTCATCTATATGAAAAACCACTCATGTCATAAAAGTGCTAAAAGGCAAAAGTTTAAGTTGAGAAAATAGAGTAAGTTTCCAAATGATACAACTTCAAATCTAAGAAGAAAATTATATTCCCTACAAAAGCACTTTAAATAAATGCATAAAAAGCATGCACCTCTTCAGTGGTCATACATTAAATTATAAGTTCAATTGTTCTTTCTTCTTCCACTTTTTGGAAACAAAGAATTACTGCTTAAAAGCAATGTCAAATGATCAAATACATACATGCACAGAGCAAGATCATTACAAAAGGAGTTAACAATCAAAATTTCCTCTAATTCATAGTAACATTGTTTGTAATTACCTGGTTTATGTATATTACTTTATAAATGTAGTGTGTATTTCTGAAAATCATGGTGTAATTATTTATAAAGAAATTACCTTAAAGACTGTTTTTTAGAAGCTCTATCAGTTTAACTATCTTGACTCAGAATAATTATATTCATCATGTAAACAACTCAAATTATGAACCAATAGAAACATCGTATCATCTTCAGATACTTTAAGTATAGAAGTATATGCAAGTTAAAAATTGGTAACAATAACTGTTCAGAAAAGATGTAATCTTGAAGTCAAATACTTTGTTACATTTGCATAAAAGCAATATTCTTTGAACAATTTTTCTTTGTGAAAAATTTCTTAAGCATTAGAAACAGTTAAAAAAAAACAAACTTGCAAAACAAAGAAAACTGCTTCCACAAGACAACATAATCTCACTAGGGAATTTGGTGTTCCGCCTGGAAAACATTTTAATAGCTTTTCTAATTAAAACTCACCATCATAAAAAATTAACAACTAAATTTAATTTCCTACTAGTGATACTGTTTTACATCATTTTTATTAAAAACATGTTTTATTAGATTTTCCAACTAAATTAAATGGTGAATAGTAGTTGCTTTTATGGCTGGTTTATATGCTTTAATAATTACACAAAACCATGCTATTCAGCCAAATTAGATGCAATTTTCATCAGGAGCATATTTTGCTAACATTTTATTCACATATACATGGAGCAGTAAAAAAGTATTACATATGTATTTGTGTATGTGTGTGTTCTTATATTTATCCAGTTTGTTCAATGCTCATAGAGATAATTGAACACTTCTTAGACAAACTGTATCTGTTTTTTCAAAACTTATTAAAGAATTACCATACATGGTAATTGTCAAAATTAAGAAATAAGAGCTAATTGAAACCCAAGTAAACATGCATTCTGTTCCCCACTCAGAAGGCACTGACCATTTCCCTAGAGCATGAACCACACCACATGACTTCACACTCTAAACTGTTGATGTCTTGACACTCCAATATAGCTGTAAGAAACATGAAACATATATACATATATAAATATAGTGAAATTAGATCCATATATATATATATCTTTATTTATATTGAAATTAGATCATAGCTCTCACTATATACAAAGATCAACTCACAATATTTCAAAGACATAACTTTAAGATATGAGACGATGAAGTTGCTATAATAAAATGTAGGGGAAATACTCCAAGACATTGTTATAGATAACCACTAGTTAGATAAGACCCCCAAAGTACAATCAAAAAAGACAATTAAACAAACGGGATTATATCAGACTCAGAAGCTTTTGCACAGCAAAGGAAATGATCAATAGAATGAAAAGATATTCAACAGAATGGGAAAAAATATTTGCAAGCTACCTGAGAAAGGATTAATATCCAGACTATATTAGCAACTTAAAAAAAACAGAAACAATAGAAATACAATTAAGAAATGGGCAAATGGCCTCAATAGACAGTTCTCAAATTAGAAATATAAACGATCCTATATGTACGAAAAACCATTTAACATCACTAGCTATCAGGTAAATGCAAATCAAACCCACAATTCCTGTCAGAATAACTAAAACCCAAAAGACAGAGAGTAACCAATGCTGGTAATGGTGTGGCAAAAGGGGAACACTTACACACTGTTTGGAATATAAATTAGTACAGTCCCTGGAAAATGGAGCGGTGATTTCTTTAAAAGATAGAAATACACTTGCTATATGATCCAGAAATCCTACCTCTGGTTATATACACAAAAGAGTCGAGCACATGTTTCAAAAAGATACCAGCACCACCATGTTTATAGCAGCACTGTTCACAATTGTGAAAATATGGAATCAATCAAATGTTCATCATCAGATGATTGGATAGAGAAAATGTGGTATATATATATACAACAGAATATTATTCAGCTATAAAAAGAATGAAAATCTACCATTTGCAGCAAAATGGACATAACTGTCCATTTTGAGTGAAATAAGCCTGTCACCATGTTGAGTGAAATAAGCCTGCCACAGAAAGACAAAAAAGCACATGTTCCCCCTTATATTTAAGAAGAAAAATTTAAAAAGAAATTTTAATTTAAAATTTAAAAAGAAAAAAAAATAAAAACACTACAAGAAAGATGCCTGAGTGTATCAGTATTGTAGCAAATATAGTCTTGTAAAACTTTGTTTTATACCTTTGTTAAACCAATGGTTAAGAATGATATACTGCTATAGTTTCAATGATCAGTGATTAAAATTTTCTATATATGGGTGAAATGGTCATCTTTCCATCTGATTATTATTTATAGCCCTTGCCTGTATTCGCACTAAACTAGGGTCTTTTTACTTGTTCAATTCTTTATTTGGTAGAGCATTAAGCCCTTGATATTTTTTTTTTCTTTTACAGAGTGATAAGGCTTTCTTGGGGATAGGGCATCCATCATAACGGAAGGGACAGATAGTGAGCACCAAGTCACTTACACCAGAGGAGAGTGAGGTTACATGGATGAATGGAGAGAATACACCTGGGCAGGCCAGATGGGCAGCTCAGCTGAGAGGCAGAGAGCTGAGAGTGCAGTCTGTTTGGACACCCTAGGTTTTTAAGGGGGTCTGTTTAACCTCCTCCCCCTCTCCTCCAGGACAAAGGATGGGGAGTCCTAGCGAAATGGTTTGTTGGGTGAAAATTAGCAAATTCCTCCCCAGATTTGCTGGCGCTGGGCACAGCAGAGGGTAAGCCTTTGATTTTAATTTAAATTGAAAATATGTTATCTCAAAAGTATAAAGAGAGAGAGAAAAAGAATAAGAGGATGGAGGGAAGGGGAAGGGAATATCAGTATATTCTTTGAATTGTATCTATGAACTATATTGAATATTTTAAAAACTAAATAATTCATATTATGAAAAAATATATAGATTTGAAAACTGTTTCTACCAACATGATCTACAAATTCAATTTTTTCATAAAAATTTTGAAAGTATATGTGTAAGAAAGTGGTATATAGAAAAAAATAATAATGAACTATACTGTAGATTGTCAGTATGGCTAATAGAGTGCCACTGAGAGTACAAAGAAGAAAATAGATAGAATTTAGCTTACAAATCATATTTATGATGAAAAGTTACATTTTAATCATATAATATTTGAGCACTGAAGAACTATCTGAAACAAGCAAATGAAAGTAAATTAAAAGTATGAGAACACCCATTAATTAGTATAGTTTTCCATTCTAGAGGAGAAATGGATAATAAGTGAGAGATGAAGTATTGTTTCATACAATGGTAAGTCCTCTGAAAGTTGTTAACAATTGAGAAATTGAGAAGATAGTCCTGAACTCAGAAAAAATTTCAGTGCTTGGAGAAGAGTATTTGGAATTCACCTGGGCATAGATGGTATTGAAAGAAGCATAATAAATGTGGATTCAAATGGACTTGAGAGTAAGAAAGAGAAATGAAGGACTGTATTCCAACATGTGCAAACTAGGATACATAAAAATAGTTCCTACAGAAAACTGGGAATGGAAGACCATAGGAAATAGGGATTATTTTCCTTAAAAACCAGTGTTGAAGGAGATGAGGTCAAAGGGTTGACAAAAGAATAGGCAAAGATTTCTTGGATAAAATCCCAGAAGTACAGGCAACAAAACAAAAATAGACAAATGGGATCATAGAAAGCTTAGAAGCTTCTGCACAGCAAAAGAAACACTCAATAAAGTGAAGAGGCAATCTCCAAAACCAGAGAAAATATTTTCACATTGTACATCTGATAAAAGACTAGTATTCAGGATATATAAGAAGCTCAAGAAACTCAACAGCAACAAAACAAACAATTCAGTTAAGAAATGAGCAAAGGACATGAAGAGGCATTTTTCAAAAGATGAAATGCAAATGGAAAACAGACACATGAAAAGATGCTCAGGATCACTAGCCACTTGGGAAATGCAAATGAAACCACAATGAGGAAGATGGCAATGTAGCAACAGGACAGTACGTGTCACGCAGGGCAAAAGAGATAGTTAATAAGGAAAGGAGATACAAGCAGGTGACAGAGCAGTGAGAATTTCATGCAGAGAAGCCCAGGAGTCCAACAGAGACTGAGCAGGTCCACGCTGAGGGAGCAAAAAGTGCTGGAGGCACTGAGGAGAAGGCAGAGGGGAGGCTGACACCACACCCTCCCCCCTCCAGTGGACCAGGTGAGACGTGAGGTCATGAGTTCATGGAGCTGTGGCAGCAGGCGGGGGAGACTGGCTGACTGCATTTGAAGTTCCAAGCGAGAAGAATAGGGGAACAACAGAGATCAGGTACATCCCTATCCATCTATGTCTCCCCCCTCCCATAAGAGGACTTGAAGCTGGCTGGGAAAAGCCATATTTTTTGTTTACATCTTCAAATGTAAGCAGGCAGGTACCACGTTTGCCTCCCATGCACATGCCCATCAATTGCAGGGGCCACTTCACAACACCCTCTACCCAGGAACGAGGATCACAACATTTCAGAGTAATTTCCACCCCCACCACACAAGCTGTACAACAAGAAGTCCCAAATATCAAAATCCTGAGCTCATTTCATGCACCAGTAAGAAGTGAGCCTGGCCCGTGTACGTAGGTCTTAGTGCGCCAGAACTGTCATAACTGCCCCCATCACTATCGAAAAGTGAGCAGGACTCCCAGAAGTGGGTGTTTGTGCTTCCACTTGCAATGTACAAACACATAGCAGCTCATAGCTGAGGGATATCATACCATAAGCACCAAGATACATATTAAAGAGAAAAGCAACCAAAAATGCCAAAAAAAGGAAAAACCTTAATAATAAAAAGAAAGACAGTATGAGCCCACCTAAGGAAAACTACAACTCTTCTTCAATAATGGAAGCTGAAGAGGAAGAGTAAGGATATGCCAGAAATGGAATTCAGAAAATTAATCATCAGATTACTTAGAAGCAATCAGAAACAATCTCACGATCTAAATGAAAAGTGTTCCCAAGAAACTGAGATGTTAAAGAGAAGTCAGAATGGAATACTAGAAATGAAGAATTCAATAGATCAAATAAAAAATGTAGTGGAAAGCCCTAACAATAGAATAAGTGAGATATAAGAAAGAATATCAGAACTAGAAGACAAATTTCTGGAAATAATACAGTCAGACCAACACAAGAAGAAATTAGGAAATTGAAAAATATGGTTGGAGACCTACAAGATTCTATCAAATGATCCAACATATGGATCCTAGGAATTCCAAAAAGTGTGGAAAGATAGTTAGAATTAGAAGGTGTTCTTAATGAAATAGTAACAGAGAACTTCCCCAATCTGGAGAAAGAAAGAGACATGCAATTACAGGAAGCACACAGAACTCCCAACAGACACATCGGGAAAGAGCTTCACCTCAACATATTGTAGCAATGCTCTCCTCAGTAACACACAAAGAAAAAGCCCATGAGAGCATGGAAACTCAAGACACTGTAGCAACAAACATTCTACATGAAGGATCTCTGTGAGACCCCAGTGGAAAGAAGGGGCCATCAAAAAAGGATGTGCTTTTCTCTGAAGGGAGGAGAGCACTTCCGTTTGCTTATCGCCCTGTCTAAATACTGAATGGAGTATGTGGAATCAAAAGGCTTTCACAGCCCTGGCAGTTCATGTCAAGAGCCTCGGGTGATCACTGACATCAAAAATAAGAGTGTCAGTTGTTAAATCAACAGGATTCATTGCACTTACTCCCCATGTAGAACCTCTGTCCTTAAAGAGTTGTACTATGAAAATTAACTGTAAAATTTGATCTCAAACACTACTTTATACTTTGTATGTGTGGGGGGGTACAAATTGTTGAAATCTTTACTTAGTATAGAGTTGGTCTTCTGTATATAAAATTAAATAAAAATGAATCTTAATGGAGAATGGGATGGGAGAGGGAGTAGGAGGTGGGATGGGAGTGGGGGTGGGAGGGCGGGAAAGGGGGGAAGAACCACTATATTTCTAAAACTGTACCTGTGAAATTAATATTTATTAAATAAACACCTTCTTAAAAAAACAAAATTAGGTTTCACCTTACCTGAGTTAGAATGGCTATCATCCAAAAATCAAAAAATAACAAATGCTGGTGAAGATGTAGAGAAAAAGGTACCAAATTACACTGGTGGTGGAAATGTAAAGTAGCACAACCTCTATTGAAGACAATATGGAGATGCCTCAGAAATATGAAAACAGTTTACTACATGTCCCAATCATACTACTCCTCGGATTTACCCAAAGTAAATGAAAGCAGCATATGAAAGAGTTATTTATACTCCCATGTTTATTGCAGCTCAATTCACAATTGCTAAGATATTGAATGAACTCAGATGTCCATCAGCTGAAGACTACTAGATAAAGAAAATGTGGTATATATACATGATGGAATACTACTCAGCCATAAAAAATACAATTGTCTTTCACAACAAAATGCATGCAATTGAAGACCATATGCTAAGCTAATTAAGCCAACCCCCCAAATCCAAATATTATATATTTTCTCTAATATATGTGGTAGTTAGCACAGAATACAAAAAAAGTGTAAGAATGAAACTGACATATGTTTTGATTATCACTTACAGCTCATTTATATTCCTATAAAACATTGGTCTTTCTACTTTAATTGTTGAACATGATGGTTAGTGGTATATTAAGTTCATTATTATATAGTAAATTGAAAGTACGTTATTATAAAAATTAAAGGGTAAAAAAAGAAGTGAAGGAAGGAAGAGGGATTGAGAGTGGGGGAGGAAGGGAAGTATGGATATCTCCTACGAATTGTATCTAGGAAATATCTAAAATCTCTATTAATAAAAAAATCTTTTAAAAATTAAAAACTGAAAATCTTCCATCTAAACACCACCAACAGCAACAAATATGAACTAGGCAATGTGAACCTGTTCTTGTTCTTCACAAGTGAGTGTTGAGAAAAGATGAATGCCTTCCTGAGAGGAGGCAAAAGCAGTCATGATGAGGAAGTAAAAGTGATAAAACAACTTTTCAATGAGTTTCATTGTGATGGGGCATTGCAGAGATGGTACAAAGAAATAGGGCAATGGGCCGGCGCCGTGGCTCAACAGGCTAATCCTCCGCCTTGCGGCGCTGGCACACCAGGTTCTAGTCCCGGTTGGGACACCAGATTCTGTCCCGGTTGCCCCTCTTCCAGGCCAGCTCTCTGCTATGGCCCAGGAAGGCAGTGGAGGATGGCTCAAGTGCTTGGGCCCTGCACCCCATGGGAGACCAGGAGAAGCACCTGGCTCCTGCCATCGGATCAGCGTGGTGCGCCGGCCGCAGCGCACCGGCCACGGCGGCATTGGAGGGTGAACCAACGGCAAAGGAAGACCTTTCTCTCTGTCTCTCTCTCTCTCCCTGTCCACTCTGCCTGTCAAAAAAAAAAAAAAAAAGAAATAGGGCAATGAACAGAGGGCACAATATGATCATCTACAATTCGAATGTTTTTGCAGCTTCCAAAATCCATGATGAATCTTAATCCCCCATTCAATGCTATTAAGAGGTGTGGTCTTTAGTGGGAGATTAAGGACTCCACCCTCATGTGAGGAATTAGGTGACCGTATAAAAGGGCTTAACAGGCAGAGTTTGTCCCTTTTTCCACCTCCTCTGTCCCTACTACCAAGCAAGAAGATAGTGTTCCTGCTCTCTGGAGAATGTTGCAATAGGACCTCATCTCAGAAGGTACCTGATAGAGCCTCGATCTTGGACTCCAAGTCTACAAAATTGTGATAAATATATGTTTGTTATTTATAGTTTACTCAATCTTATGCATTTTTTACAGCAGTACAAATGAGCTAAGACAGATCAATGGAGGTTTTTAAGAAAGGGCATATATTACATAATATTTGTGGGTTGACTCAATCTAGCAGGGTGGGGGAAATTTCTTATACAGGACAAAGAAAGATAATTGCAAGAGAAAACTCAACAAAAATGTGTGAGCAAAACACATCTCATGTGTAAGAGAAGGCTTATGTTGAAGAAAGAACAATGAGGTATTAACCTCGAAGCACACGTGACAATGTGCTTTCCAGGAAAGGTAATTGTTAAATGCATTTTATTAAAATCATCATGGATTTATGCATCATTTCAAATACGCCTTGGCCAAACATCCAAAACTGGCAACTCTGAACAAGAAAACAAATTTTCACGATGAAAGGCACCTATTATCTAAATTCTCCAAATTATAGACTAAAATTATAGGCTAAAATGGATGAGGGTATAATCAGGTAAAACACATAAACAAATAATTGGATAAAATGGCATGAATTACTAAGAACATTTCAATTTTTCTATTATTTCAGTACCAAAAAATTGCCACTAAAAAGCAAACTCTGAGGAATGTCTACTCATGGTTTTATAAGAAAGGAGATATTTTGTATCTAAATCAGAAGAACATCATTCTTATCATAATCCCAATTACATGTCCAGTCCACTGCAATGTCATTTGTGTAAAGCAGGTAAAATATAATCTTAAATTACATTGAAAATCAAAATACTCCTTTTCTTCACATAATCATATCAACAAGGACACTGACACCTTTTGGATTCATCTGAAACAAGAAAAAGAAATATCCACCTTTTTGGGACTTGAGATTTCTTAAGCTTTGCCAACAAAAATGGCACAAATAGCAGCATAAAGTACAACAATCTTCTGCAAGTGTCAGAGAAAGCAAGGAAATATCCCCCCGCCCTGGCCAACCACCTACAGATCTAGGCATAACATCAGAGTCCAAAAGTTCTTGCAAACACGTGAACTGCAGGATGTAATAAACTTTTTCCTAAATGTAATCTTAAGTTTTCATCCACAATTATTCACATAAGGAATATTTACTTGCTTGCAAAATATTACACTTAGAAAAGTCTACAGAGAGAATTTTCAAAGGTCACCACAAATATTAGCTCTAAGGTGTTTACCACATCTACTTCCTCAAATTCCTTCCCTTCAAGAAAAATAGAATGACTGAGGAATCCTCAGTGGATCCAGGAAGTAGATCATGATCTTTCTCTCCTTTGCATCTGAACAAAGTAGCTGAAAAATCATAGTAAAGTATCTTCTAACACAGAAACATCGCTCTGGCAAACTGTTCTTTCTCATCCAGTACATTTTAGTCATAATTTGTCTTTCAAAGAAAAATAGCTTTTTGATCATCATTAAAGTCTTAATTCAGTCAGAAGAATGATGTCCCAAGAAACCAAATCTGGAAAACGTTATCACAGAAACCCAAACTACATTGATATAATACATATATTAAATTTGGGGAGCAAATCCCAAACAAACTTGGATTTTGTAACTGATTATTTGTTTATAAAACAGTCTACCATCTTAACTCTTAGAGGAGTGTTAAGAAATGATTAGCACTTTAGCAGATTCTAACACATTATTGCTTTTTGTGGCTCTGTTTATTTGCTGGTTCAATTTGAAAGGCTTACCATCTTGTTGGCCATGAAGAGCCTGGGGACTTTGCATCCTTTCCTCGAGATTGGAGCTAAGATCAGAGTTCACAGCTGACATCCGAGTCGAGTCACTCATATCAAATTCATCACTTTCTATTGAACTTTCATCCTGAAAATGGTTTTAAAATACCATCAAGCATCATAAAGCATAGTACATTCAAATAGTGACCATTTTATTTGTATGGTCAGTTAAAGGTCAACCAGTAAATAAGCTTTTATAAAACTCAACAAAATATGTTACACACTAATAGATGCTTGAAATAACTAATGGAAAAATTTCTATCCTCAAGGAATTACCGGATTTGGAAATATTCAAACAAAAATGTCTATGTACACATACACACACACACACACATTTTTAAAGGCAAAATAATGTATTTCGGAAGATTGTAATGTGGGAATTAGTCTGAATAATGAAAGAATGGGTTTTTAATAATTATATATTTAATAACTTACTTAGTGTATTATAAAACATAGCATAAAAATATGTTTTGATTAATGCTAAATAACCTAATAAAATATTATAAGCTAGACTCTTAGAATATAGTCAGAAATGGTTTACCAAAGTTTTTCCTATGTTAGTAAATAGGATCGATCCTAATGGTAAAAGAAAGTCAAGATTCAGAGTCTGCATTTGGAGAATGAAGGTATCCTTTGTTTCTTTACAATGAATATAAATACAATCACAAAAAGAAATTCTAGGCAAAAATGAGCAAGATTTCTTTACCAAAAGTCAGTTCATAAAATAATTAAATTACCAAATGGTTAACACACCGAATGGCCAACTCTCCAAAGCCTATAAAATACCAAATCTAGGCTACAGTCATTTCACTGAAGCAAGCTCCTTCTGGAGAAATTATTTTTGGATAAATGGTGTAGTTATGGAGCAGAAACCCAGAGAAACCTGTATAAACAATTCACCAAGTTTTATTTTATTTTGTAGATGTTTGATCTGAAAGTTTAACAGTAATATATTTGCATAGCAATCATGTTGATATTTATGTTGTAGGAATCACTCTTTATATGTGTTCACTCAACCTTCATTACAACCTATGAGTTAGGGATTAGTATTCACCCACTTTTACTAATCAAGCAACTGAGGCTCACCCAGAAGTAGGATTCATATGAAGCCACTGAGCCTAAGGAAATAGCTTCTTTGAATAAGTACCGTTACCTTGTTTTCATAAATGACATGTTGGTATCAACAGAGAAGATGACATGCTGAAGGGGAGGAGTAGGAGTGTTCTGACAAAGTAACCATTGGCATTCTGATCCGTATATCAGGCCCAGGTGATTGTGGCATCCTTCCTTCACCAAAAGTGTACTTATGTCTGAGTATACACAGCGCCACCAGCTCTTCATTAATCCAGCAAGGAAATGCTGCACTGTGCGACCTCTAGCTCACCAGTCACATGGACTTCTCTTGGTGGTACACTCTCTTTCAGTACATTACACTCTTCTCCAATTCTAAATTCCAAGAATATCCAAAGTATTAAACAGAATTAAATAACAGAATTCAATGTGTGGACTTCAATATTATCAATGTGTACCATGTAACTAAATATGTATGTATGTGTTTATATATACATATATGTGTGCATGTTATAAGTAATGTGGATAAGCAAGTATTCTAGATATCCATAAGTAACACAGATGTGCATTACATATACCACACAGAGTGTCTGTGACATCTCAGTATGTTAGAAGGTATTCTCAGAACCCCTACTTCCTGAATTCAGATCCATGCTCTGCCGCTTATTAGACTGTTACTTTAAGTCAGTCATATAAACTTTCTGTGCCTCAGTTCTTTCATCTATACAATAGAATAATAATAAAGTCAACTTCATGGGGTTATACGAAAATTGAGAGGCTTAAGTATTTACAATATGTAGAACAATGTCAATGTCACAATATGTACAATAGAAGGCTTGTGTTGCTTATATATAGAATGCACAATTCCACAACATATATATTTATTACATAAATATATACAATAAGATAAAATAAATTTAAATATAATGGTAAACATAGCTAACATGTTTTTTAAGTATCTGTATGTTCTATATTAATATATAAACTTAGTCTTTATTTTTATTATATATACCACAAATAGCTAATTACATGTAATTTAGTAAAATATTTCTATGGCATATTTATATATAAAATATATATGTGAATGAGAATATATATGTGTGTGTGTGTGTATACGTGTATCTGTTTAAAGAAGAGCTAGATAAAAAGATTCAGGTCACAGTACCTTTCTTTGAAAAGGTGTTAAACCTGCTACAGCACATTATAGATAATCAATACCCATTTTATGACTACTTATATTCTTGTTAGCATACTTTTTAAAAAATTTGGACAGAGATTAAATGGTTGTTATATATTGTTGCTATTTAAGCAAACAAATTTTAAATATTTAAAAATTTTTTAAAATTTAAATGTGCTTCAATAAATGTGGCTTAAATGTGGCTTAGTGATTGAAAAAATTTTAAACATTTTTCTCTCTCATTACCTATGAAACACAAGTATAATTCACTTTTTACAGTTCCAGCCCTCATTAGAATATCAGTTATGATTCCTTTATAAAAAGCTTTAATGTGATGGCCTGCATTTGGTACAGTCCATAAAGCCACTGACCGTGATGCTGGCATCACTTAAAAATAATGATTTTTGTCCTGTTTGATTCATTTCTGATTCAGCTCCCTGCTAATGGCCTAGGAAAAGCAGTGGAAGATGTCCAAAGTATTTGGCCCCTGCCACCCACATGGGAGACCAGGATGAAATTCCTTCCTCCTGGCTTTGCCCTGGCCCAGCCCCAGCAGTTGCAGCATTCTGGGGAGTGAAGCAGTGGATGCAAGGTATCTCTCTCTCTCCTATATATATATATATATATATATATATATATATATATACACACTCATATATATATCATATATATATATGATATATATATGAGATATATATATGAGAGAGAGATATATATCTTGTGTGTGTGTGTGTATGTCTCTTCCTCTCTCTGTAAAACCAACTTTCAAGTAAACAAATAAATCTTTAAAAAAAATCTTTGATGAAACTAAGTGAAAGTATTCATCCTGTTAGTTCTAATTATTAACCCATTACATTATCTTGTAATCAAAGCTATCAAAGTGTATTATGAGAGAAGACTGCATTTTTAATCGACTGAGAGAGAATACTAATCATACTAGGAAGAAGCTACTGAAGGTGTCCAAGGGAAAAGAATCAGAAACACAACTGATAGACTATGTAGCGACTTTACTCATGATCACCTTTAGACCATGCATCTAAATCTTTCCCTGTGTAATTCTATATTTTGTTTTATATAAAAATCAGAAAAAATCTCCACATCACACAATGTGAGCTTATGTCTAACACAACTAAACTCTTATGATAATGAAAACCATGGCTATCCAACTTAGTAACTCTGCTTCCTTACAATTTTTAAAAATCAGAGCATATATTTTATAAAAATAAATTTTTCAGTCTAATTTAATTTTATTGAAGTTTTCTCTTTTGAAAAGCTACTTGAATTGGCAATCCCTCAATGATTCCATATTTCATTTCAATTTCCATGTACTAGATGTTACCCTCTAGAAGAGTGTCTATAATTCACCTCCTAATTTCCATTGATGCTGATTTGATTGGTTCAAAATCATATCACTCAATTTCCTGAACTAGTAATATTAGTTTTCTACTTCACCTACTCACCTCTAAGTACTTCCCCATCAGCCCTGACTATCAACTACTATTAAAATAATCTTTCCATTTCTGAACGAGCTATTCTGCTCAAAAATTTGCAGCCTGTCTATTGTCTCCCAAGTAACATGTAAGCTATTCATTCTAGCATTTAGGATTTTCCATAAAACTGCTGAAAAATAACTCCCACCAATCTCACTTTGCTGTATATATATTTTTTTCACTTACTGTTTTTTCTCAAACCAAATTAAAGTCTATATTAGCACCCTCTGTTTGAAATCCACTTCCTCAAATCTTAGTGTGCATGAGATAGACCTTATTAAAAATTCAGAATATCAGATCCCACATTTCAGAAGTTGAGTTATAATCTTTTGGGATGCGCTTCTGGTAAACCCCGCTCAGTAAGCTCCATAGGTATCTCTAATACTGGTTACTTGCACAGTGCTCTTCAAGAAACCATACTGCAATTATGGCATTGCTCTACAATTCTCTGTTCAGAAAAGTAACCACTAGGCACCCACAGCTACTGAGTACTTGAAATACGGCTAATGCAACATAAACATTGGACTTTTCATTTTCGTTTACTTGAAGTAATTTTCAATTAAGTTTTAAACAGCCACCTGTGGCTGGGGCCTGTATTGGCCAGTGCATATTTAACAATCCCTCATTGTTAAAGCCTGAAAATACATCCAGTAATTCACTATTAGCAATGCAGTAAATATCCTAATCAAGACAGTGTTTTATATCTCGCATTCTTTAATATAAATTTTTAGTCAAAGTAGTTAAGTATATTTGGAAAAAAATTTAGTTATTATTAAATTCTCCTGGAAAGTCTGTTTAAACTCTACTCGACAGTTTATAGAAGGTCAACTGGTTTTAGATTGGATATAGCATGTTGTAAAAATCTTTTTAACATGGCAAGCCCCAAATAACAAGCCAATTGATTAAAAATCTTGTTTTGGTTATATAAGAAGTTGAGTAGTTTTTCATGATTACTGACCACTACAGTGAATAGTCTCCATAGATGGTCACTATCAAGTCCTTGCTTTCCTGTACCTGTGTATAGTTTCTCAGACCAAGAAGTAGTACCTATTTTTCACCTTGAAAGAGATTGCTTTGTCATCTGCTTTGGTCAACAGAATATGGCAGAAGTAATATTAGGCTAATTCCAGATGCCTGAGAGTGTTCTGCTTCTTCTGCCTTAAAAGCCTGCTGCCATAGAAGAAATCTGAGTACCCTAAAATCACCTCACTGTGCAGAAGCCCAAAATAGCCAGCCACATGTAGACAGTGACAGCCTTCTTGAAACCTCCAGCCCAAATCACGTGTTGGTTGAATGTAACCAAGTGAATGGTCCTAGCTTACACAACAAGTAACAAAAGAAATTCTGTGGTGAGTCCTATTTGAATTCTTAAATCACAAAATTATTAAAATAGTAAACCATTGTTCTTTTCTTTAAGTTCTTTGAATTTAATGGAGAGTACATAGCTATAGATGACTGCAAATTACCTTCTTTTCCCCTTGGGCTATAACATATCACTCAATTTACATAAGTGATTTCTAAATAATAAATAGTTAGTGATACTTTAAAGTGGACATGCTGCAGATTAGAAAAACCATGGGCTCTAAAGACTGCAAAACCTAGATTTGAATATCTGATATGTTTTATAATACTTTTATTATTAGAGTAAGCTTTACTAGCCCACAGTCTTGGTTTCCCATTTGTAAACTGCAGATGAAACAAATGTATCCTCTGTTGAAAGGATTAAATGAAGATGATTAATAAGATAAAGCCTTAGAAAGAGTCCCTCCTAACACTTTATGAGATTTCTTTTTCTCTAATATATTGAACCATTTATAAAATAACTGAAGAGAATTATCTTCAGAGTGGACATTTAGCCTAGTGGCTAAGATATCTTCATCCCACATTGAAGTACTTGGATTTGATGAACAGCTCCAGTTCCTGATCCCAGCTTCCCGCTAATACAGATCCTGGGAGACAGCTGGTAATTGCTCAAGTAATTGGTTCCTGTCAGCCACGCAGTATACCTGAATTACAACCCTGGCTCCTGGCATTGGCCCCGGCCCAGCCTCAGTAGTTGTGGGCTTTTAGGGAGTGAACCAGCAGATGGGAGCTCTCTCTTTCTTTCTTCCTCTTTCTATCTCAAGTATTTTTTAAAGAAGTATTACTTTTGTCTGTGCATGTGTGTGTGTGCAAACAACTCCTTAAATCCAAGTCAGTCTTTTTCTAAATTTTGTTTTCTCTTTTTCTGAATTTTGTTTAGGATCACTTTCACTTCTTTCACCACTACTCACAATTGTTTAAAAATATTTTATTTATTTATTTATTGGAGAGGTAGAGTTACAGAAAGAGAGAGAGAAAAAGATCTTCTGGTGGTTGGTTCATTCCCCAAATGTCTCAACAGCTGGGACTAGGCTGATAAAAATCCAGGAGCCAGGAGCTTCTTCTGGGTCTTCCACGTGGGTGCAGAGACCCAAGCACACTTAGGCCACCTTCCACTGTTTTTCCAAGCCATAAGCAGAGAGCTAGATTGGAAAAGGAGCAGCTGGGACATGAACCAGAGCCCAAATGGGATGCCATCACTACAGGTGGAGGCTTAGCCTACTATGCCACAGCACTGGCCCCTACTACTCACATTTCAATCCCTGGTAATTTTAGTACCTCTTGAAACATCCTGAACTCTCATTTCCATGATATTCTTCTCCCGTGATCTTGTTCTCCCTCCTTCATCCGTTTTGTTCCTAGGTATTCCATTACCAGCAACTACGAATCTTCCATCATCTTGATTGTAAGTATCCCACCTCTGCTCAGTATCTCAAATTTTCCAGATCACTCACTCTACTATTCCAATCCTAACAAAATTTCTACTCCATGATATATATCATTATGATCAATTGTGAACAGAAATTGATCACCTGGACTAGTGAGATGGTATTGGTACATGCCACCTTGATGGGATTGTATTGGAATCCCCTGGTATGTTTCTAACTCTACCGTTTGGGTCAGGTCAGCTTGAGCATGTCCCAAATTGTACATCTTCTCCCTCTCTTATTCCCACTCTTATATTTAACAGGGATCACTTTTCAGTTAAGTTTCAACATTTAATAACTGTGTATTAATTACAGAATTCAACCAATAGTATTAAGTAGAACAAACAAAAAAAATTAAGAGGGATAAAGTATTAAATTGTTCACCAACAGTCAGGGCAAGGGCTGAAAAGTCACCGTTTCTCATAGTGTCCATTTCACTCCAACAGGTTTCCTTTTTGGTGCTCAGTTAGTTGTCACCGATCAGGGAGAACATACGATATTTGTCCTTTTGGGACTGGCTTATTTCACTCAACATGATGTTTTCCAGATTCCTCCATTTTGTTGCAAATGATCAGATTTCATTGTTTTTGACTGCTGTATAGTATTCTATAGAGTACATGTCCCATAATTTCTTTATCCAGTCTACTGTTGATGGGCATTTGGGTTGGTTCCAGGTCTTAGCTATTGTGAATTGAGCTGCAATAAACATCAAGGTGCAGACAGCTTTTTTGTTTGCCAAATTAATTTCCTTTGGGTAAATTCCAAGGAGTGGGATGGCTGGGTTGAATGGTAGGGTTATATTCAGGTTTCTGAGGAATCTCCAGACTGACTTCCATAGTGGCTTTACCAATTTGCATTCCCACCAACAGTGAGTTAGTGTCCCTTTTTCCCCACATCCTCTCCAGCATCTATTGTTGGTAGATTTCTGAATGTGAGCCATTCTCACCGGGGTGAGGTGAAACCTCATTGTGGTTTTGATTTGCATTTCCCTGATGGCTAGTGATGTTGAACATTTTTTCATGTGCCTGTTGGCCATTTGGATTTCCTCTTTCGAAAAATGTCTATTGAGGTCCTTGGCCCATCTCTTAAGTGGGTTGTTTGTTTTGTTGTTGTGGAGTTTCTTGATCTCTTTGTAGATTTTGGTTATTAATCCTTTATCTGTTGCATAGTTTGCAAATATTTTTTCCCATTCTGTTGGTTGCCTCTTCACTTTCCGGACTGTTTCTTTTACAGTACAGAAACTTCTCAATTTGATGCAATCCCAATTGTTAATTTTGGCTTTGACTGCCTGTGCCTCCAGGGTCTTTTCCAAGAAGTCTTTGCTGGTGCCAATATCTTGCAGGGTCTCTCCAATGTTCTCTAATAAATTGATGGTGTCAGGTCGTAGATTTAGGTCTTTAATCCATGTTGAGTGGATTTTTGTGTAAGGTGTAAGGTAGGGGTCTTGCTTCATGCTTCTGCACATGGAAATCCAGTTTTCCCAACACCATTTATTGAATAGGCTGTCCTTGCTCCAGGAATTGGTTTTAGATCCTTGATCAAATATAAATTGGCTGTAGATGTTTGGATTGATTTCTGGTGTTTCTATTTTGTTGCATTGGTCTATCCATCTGTTTCTGTACCAGAACCATGCTGTTTTGATTACAACTGTAATCAAACTGTGGTATGTCCTGAAATCTGGTATTGTGATGCCTCCGGCTTTGTTTTTGTTGTACAAAATTGCTTTAGCTATTCGATGGCCTCATCTATTTTCTTACATGGACAAAAATCCCATGGTATGCTGTTTTAATCATACCTTTGTATACCATTTTCCCTCTTTGAATAATGCCCTAAACACAATTAATTCCAAATTTTCCCTCACCTGATTCTATCATTGCCACTATATAGCTGAACATGGAGACAGGCAGTTATTTAAATGATTTCATGTTAAATATAAGATCATGAAACTCAAAGAGGGTCATTTTTGTATTCCATTCACTCTCCACTGTCTAGATTTCTTTTTCTCACATCCACTTATCTTCCACGACTTCTAATATCTTCTCAAAAATCATCACTTTGCCTCTTTTTTTTCGATTGAGGATTTGGGAGCAAACTCGAACACTCCTATAAACTCTTCCACTTCTATCCACCTACCACTATTTGATCCGTCCTGCTTGTGCTCCACTCTAAAGTAAACTCTTTCAATTTGGTATATGAATACTGTCCTTGACTAATGCCAAGGGCATTACTTCATGAACTTCTCTTTTCCCTGCATTGTTCCCTCTGCTGCATGATTTCCATCAACATGTCACTGTAATGTCATTTGTCTGATCTTATAAAAATAATCACAACATTCTATTCCCATTCTAACTCTAGCTACTACATCCTTTCTAGGATGCCCTTCAAGGCAAAACTCTTCCAGTGACCTTGATTCCTCTAATTGTCTCTTACATCCTCTAAAATCTGGCTTTCATTCTCACTGCCCCAAAAAACTCCTCTATTCAAGAGCATCATTGACTTTCAGGTACAAAATCAGTTCTCAGACTTTTTACTGACTTATGAGCTGGGTTGACACAATAAATTTTCAATATATTCCTTGAAAAACACACTTCAGTTTTTTTCTAATCCACAAACTCTCCTGATTTTCCTACCAACACACTGGCCACTTTTTCTTGGTATCATCAGTTGATTCCTCATCTCCCAGATGTTATAACATTAAGATTTCATAAGTCAAGATCATTGAGCTTTGCTCCTCAACCTGCACTACCATAGTAATACCTCCAGGTACATGATTTTATTTATTATATACCAATGAAACCTGGTCTTACACAGCACTCATTTTTGTTCTTCATTCCACATGTCAACAGTCTAGTTGAAAACTATTCCAGAATTTGTAAGAAATGTCCTAATTCTACTTGCATTTCTGATGAAGAGCTCATGCCTCAAATCTGTTTTACACATAGCATTTTTTGTACAAATCAATAGCTACGTTACCTCCTCACTCATTTTAAAAATCCTGGAGTCATCATTGGCTCTTGACTATCTACCACGTTCCATATTCAATTGATGAGAAGAATCTTAAAATATATTCATAATGTTATCTCATTTTACTATTTGAACTACTACTTCTCTGATCCAAGCCATGATCATTCTGTTTCCTAGACCTGAAACACTCACCAGGCGCTCATATATCCAACTAAACTGCATACCCCTAAGACCTCTGGCCACCCATGCCATTAGATGCATCTAGAAAGATGTAAAGGAAGCAGCTTTTCAGCAGAGAAGCACCAGGTGTTTCTCTTCCATGGGAGCCCTTGTAGTGGTCATGTAGCAATTTACATCATTATGTTGAGTAGACTGGGGACCTGGCAAAGCAGGCTGCAACCCTAAAGGAGGGATGGCAAATTACAAAAATCATCCAATTCAAGGAAATATAAACATCATTACGAGGGATTTCTGGTCTTTTGATAAAGTTTGCCATCAGCAATACTGCCTCGCAATACCACTGCCATTTTAATTCTATCAAAGCTAGAAAGTTACCCAACAGCCGAGCTTTCATGCAGAAGGGGAAATAATTTTGTTAACTCTTTGATACTACTGATTCTGCAATAAGTCTAGACGGTGCATCCTCTCTACTTCTTTTCCTGTAGTCTATCCTTTTTTTTTAAAAAAAGATTTATTTATTTGAGAGGCAGAGATACAGACAGAGAGAGGGAGACAGAGAGAGATATCCTCCATCTGCTGGTTCATTCTCCAAATGGCCACAAGGGTCAGAGCTGGGCTAATCCAAAAGCAGGAGCCAGGAGCTTCCTCCAGGTCCCCCATGTGGGTGCAGCGGCCCAAACACTTGGGCCATCCTCCATTGCCCTCCCAGGCACATTAGCAGGAAGCTGGATCAGAAGTAGAGCATATGGGACCCGAACCAGCACCCATAAGGGATGCCAGCATTGCAGGTGGGGGATTAACCTACTATGACCCGGAGCCACCCCTGTAGTCTATTCTTAACAGAGCAAACTATATAATTCTGTAAAATTAAATGTCAAATCACATAACATTTCTACCCAAAGCCCTCCACTGGCTTCCTATATTACTCAGAGTAAAACCCATTGGTTCTTAAAAGCATGGGGCCTTACATGACTTAACTTTCCATGATCTCTCTAAACTCCTCTCCTATTGTCTTTCCTGTTTATTTTACTCCCTCCATATTTACAATTTTGCTGTCAGTTGCTGAACATGTGCTTGCCTCAAGAATCTTGTTCTGTATCCCTCTGATAAATATATACCTCATTTACTTTAATCCTGGTCAAATGACACTTTCCCAATGAAAACATTTAAAATTGTGATCCTTGGTTCTATAGAAATGTCTATTTCTAGCTTTTGTGATTTCTCTCAAGATTTAGCATTTCCCTACATATGACTGTAGACTTTATTTTCTTCTGCCATCAACTAAGGATAACCTTCAGAAAGGTAGGACTTTTGTCAATTTATTTACTGCTTATCTCCAGAGTATCAGGTTTATAGAAGTTGCCCAATAAACATTAGTTGAACTTATTGGATTAATCTTTATTGAAAGTCAGATGCAATTTATCGCAAAGACATATCTCACTTGGATTTCATTTTAGTATGATTTACCTCTGACCTGTCTTTTGATAATCAAAATTTTCTAAAATTTTGTAAATATCTAAGTAGTCATTTACATGAATATTTTAAAGGCACTGTATATCCAATTTAAAATTCTTAAATATGTACATGAGAACTAACTTCCTAATCCAGTTATAAATTTTTTAATAAACTTTGTTATTTTTTTAAGATTTTATTTATTTATTTGACAGGTAGAGTTACAGAGAGTGAGAGGGAGACTGAGAGAAAGGTTTTCCGTCTGCTGGTTCACTCGCCAAATGGCCGCAACATTCAGAGCTGCGCCAGTCTGAAGCCAGGAGCCAGGTGCTTCTTCCTGGTCTCCCACATGGGAGCAGGGGCCCAAGGACTTGGGCCATCTTCTATTGCTTTCCCAGGCCATAGCAGAGTAGCTGGGACTAGAACCTGCACACATATGGGATACCAGCACCACAGGCGGAGGAATAACCTGCTGCACCACAGCGCCGGCTCCAATACAGTTATAAATTTCAAAGGATTTCTTTTGTGTAAAATATTTACGGTGTTTTAAAAGGCAGAAGGACTCAGCATATGTGGGCTGTATTACTGGCACAAAGTTGACCCTTTTACTTTTTGGCCTTGAAATTAACATCAGTACTCAGTGAGCTTTGCACAAATAATTTGACTCTAACGCGTTTGTGAAATATTGATTTTAAATACATGATGAATCATGAAAATAATTTTCTCAGTTTCAAGGGTGGACAGACAATATTTTCTTAATTATCTTGAAAGTCTTTAGCCCAATGATTTTATTGTTACTTGTTCATTTATTTTTATGTAGCCAGCTGGTAATATATAATCTGATACTGTAACTGTACTAATATGTATTCCTCACAAAGTGCAACCTTAATAAAGGCTATTAAGATCAAATAATTTTATAAATAAAATTTGAGATTAAGCTTGCTCAAATACAAAGGCAAATAAAAAATTGATTTGAGTTTTATGAATAACAGCTCAATAAAGTAACTGTAAAAGATTTTAATGATACTTTACCAAAAACTGTGATAGTTAAAAAACATTAAACCAATTATTTTGCTCTGAAGAAATTTCAAAAAGGGAAGAATTTATTGGCTGAGGTTCTGTTCCTAATGTGGAGAATATGAATATTCCTATTATTTAATATATACCAATTAACAAGTATTAGCAAGTATTGTTATATCTTTTCTTTTTTAACTTTTATTTAATAAATATAAATTTCCAAAGTACAGCTTTTGGATTACAGTGGCTCCCCCCCCATAACCTCCCTCCCACCTGCATCCATCCCATCTCCTACTTCCTCTCCCATTCCATTCACATCAAGATTCGTTTTCAATTATCCTTATATACAAAAGATCAATTTAGTATATGCTAAGTAAAGATTTCAACAGTTTGCACCCACACAGAAACACAAAGTGTAAAGTACTGTTTGATTACTAGTTATACCATTGATTCACATAGTACAACACATTAAGGACAGAGATCCTATATGAGGAGTAAGTGCACAGTGACTTCCGTTGTTGATTTAACAATTAACACTCTTGTTTATGGCGTCAGTAATCACCAAGGCTCTTGTCATGAGTTGCCAAGGCTATGGAAGCCTTTTGAGTTTGCCAACTCCAATCTTATTTAGACAAGGTCTTAGTCAAAGTGGAAGTTCTCTCCTCCCTTCAGAGAAAGGTACCTCCTTCTTTGATGGCCCATTCTTTCTGCTGGGATCTCACTCGCAAAGATCTTTCATTAAGTTTTGTTTTTTTGTTTTTTTGTTTTTTGTTTTTTTTTTGCCAGAGTGTCTTGGCTTTCCATGCCTAAAATACTCTTATGGGCTTTTTAGCCGGATCCGAATGCCTTAAGGGCTGATTCTGAGGCCAGAGTGCTGTTTAGGACATCTGCCCTTCTATGAGTCTGCCGTGTATCCCGCTTCCCATGTTGGATCGTTCCCTCCTTTTTAATTCTATCAGTTAGTATTAGCAGACAATATAAGCGGTACACATATAACTCAGAACCCTTATTTTGAGATTCTCAAACCAAAATAAGGAGCTAATTAGAATCCTATAGAATACTCAATAGATATATACATATTTAGTGTATAATACATGACAGCATATTATTATGTTCTCATACACATCAAACAGAATAATTTGAAACATCAAAACACTTCCAACTAAGAAGAATTGCCACAAATTGTCTCTAGAAGATGCAGAAAAGTAAATGAACACAACTTCAAAATATATACAAGATGCGAGGAAATAATTAGATATGAAAAATCTATCATATCAATTTTTCCATATGCCAGACAAAATAGCCTTAATACCTACATTTCCTTAAATTTTCACTTATTAAGGAGGCTTTACTATGAACTTTTCCCTTGAAGCTTCCTAGGACTTTGCCAAGATTAGTGCAAAATCTCCTTAGTATACTAAGGAGAATCAATCTTTCTCAGAAATGAACAAACTCCCACAATGCAAAAGTAGGTCTACTGAGACAGGGACTCTGACCCAGGACTAAAAGTCTCTGCCCATTTTCCCCATCTGTGTAATCTTGGTGATAATTCTTTCATTAAAAAATAAATTGCTGCCTTCAAATACCATCATGCTTAACACAATAGTCATGGTTATCAAACTCCATTCCAGTCTGTGAACAAATGCATATGTTTTCATTTTACCTCATCTTGCTGTGAGTTTAGCAGCTGCAGCTTCATGTGCTTCATATAGGCCATAGTAATTGGCATGTTGTAGTCAATCATGCTGGTCACCAAAGTAGGAGGCTTTCCATTATCTGGAATAAAACATTTTTAATGGGTAATGAAAGTGATACCATATTCTACCTGTAATTTCAGAATGACTCAATTTATCCAAATGGAAACAAGATTCTAGAGATCAAGTCTTTAAAAGATTGGCAGCAGTGTAGATGGATTTCAGGGGAAAAATAATAAGTGCAAAGGTTCTACAAAGGTGTAGCAATACAATTAACAATATGGATAAATCAGTTATTTCCAACTACAGAAGAGCTCTTTGTAAATATCTTCAGTAATAACAAAATAAAGCTAATATGCCAAATAAGTACAATTATTTGTATTTTCCATTGTTGTGTAAATTATATTCTATGTGTACTTTGTGAGTGCCAAAGGAAATTTTCTCTATTTTTAAACTTTTTTTACCAGGTAATTCATTTTCCAACACATAGCTATGAAGTATAAAAAATGCATCTCTGAGGTTAATTTGAGAAAGAACATGTTTATGAAAAAAAATCTAGATAATTTTTAATGAAAGCCAAAGTCATATCACAATTTTTATGTAAAAATTTCATTGAATGGATCTTAGCATTAGTCATGATTATTAAAAATTATGAATTGGCAGATTTAAAAGGACATATACAAATCAATTTACTAAATCTATCTAAAATACCATGAAATAATACAATTAATGGAAATTAAACACTATTATGCAAAAAAAAGTTATTTGCCACAGTGGAAACAGTATTTCTTCTAGGAATGGGCACTGAATTACTTTCTAAGTAAATATTCAAAATTCACTGCCTCCTACTTGAACAAATGAGATGATCTGACTTCTTGAACTGTTTCAGTCTATCACATTTTTATAAAAATGTGAGATATAAATTTCTATTATGAATAAAATTACTTTAAATCTCACTATTTGACACTGTGGCTACCTTTATGATCTGTTCCATCTGGGTTTAAATGCATTCTTTTCTGGCACTCTGAGCAGCTCATTAGAAACCGTGTCACCGCTTCTCTTGGTAGGAAGGCATAGCTCTCTGAAATCTGAAATGATTCACAAAATATAGGCATTATTATATAAGCTGACTGAGCATGATTTAACAGAAACAATCATTGTATTTCCAAATAAGACGCATTACTCCATAATGGCAGGAAGCACAATGAAAGCATGCACTGCATACCATGCATCATTTCAAGAAATATCTATCCAACTTGATTAGATGTCTCTTCATCATAACCAATAATGCCATGTGGAGAAAAAAATCAACCACATCTGGATGTGTATCTGTTTATAGTTCTGCATTTCTTTTCAGAAAATAATCACAGTGTACAGATAATCTAGTGAATTTTCCTCTTTATTAAAAATTGCCAACATTGTTTTAAAACACACTGCTAGCATGATCAAACTTTTATCCAATTTCAAAATTTAGCCCTAACTAGAAACAATTAACTTTAGATTTTCCATAAGGAGTTTTCCTTTATTATTATTTTATGAAAATTTCAAATAAGAATGAAAGACAATTCAAACAAACTCATGTATATATTTACTGCAGTTAATCATCCCTTCCACAGAAAATGACACATCTGGAAATGCACTTAGGCCATCTATTTATTTCATGTAGGTTTTTCATAATTTAACATGCATAATAGCTCACATCAATGGTCACAGTTAGGGTAGACTTTTCCTGCACCCTAGATAGAACTTAATTTTCAGAATCATGATCTAAAATCATGTTAGAAATCAGTACTCCATGACAATGATTTTCTCAAAACTGATTTTCCTAACCCCAAGAAATTCCTCGCATCAATCTCAATGATTCCTGAAGTGAAAGCGTTAAATTGTTAAGTATCTTTAAATAAACACTGTCATTGACTGAGACAGTTGTATGAAGAAATCTGAAACAGGGTTATTGTTTCCCGCCACAGCACTAATCTTGGGACAAACTTGAGATAAGTGGAGCAATAAATGAGCTGTAAATTAGACCTAAATGCCAAAGATGACTTTTCAGATGCATGCACAGCTGTTATGAACACTGATTAAGTTAGTAGAAAGGAAGAAAAGTATGCACCAAATGTATATTTGAGTGTAATTATGTGCTAATTCCCTTAGTGGTGATGGGATCAACTTTTGCTTATCCAGCATTAAGGAAACCCCATATACAAAGATCTAACACAAGTAAACCTCATTTTCCTCTGAATTCAATTTTAAAACCTGTTTGCACCACGTAGAGAACACCACTGACTTTCACGGAAAATAAGCGGTAAGGACACCCAAGAGGAGGAGCAATGCTACCTTTAGAATTCGCTGTAGACGATGTACACGCAGGTAATCAGAAGTCAGTGCTACTAGGATCAGAAATATGAAACTTTAATGTTTAAACATAATTTATAAATTAAGAGGTACATATTTTTAAAAAGTACTACTTCAAATGAGGCTGGTATTATGGGGAAAAAAAGCAATGATCTGAATGTATTTTGTTGAAATGCTAAATATTAGTTACTGAAAAAGTATATATAAATATACATGTAATTTAAATTCTCCTTTATTGTCTCACTCTTCTCTCCCTTTCAATACAAACATACATCAGAGTACTTCGAAAGTTCATGAAAACCAGAATTAAAGCCTAAGTTTATTTTGGTACAAAAAAAAAAAAATTTGAATCCGTAAATAATTTTTTTCTCAAACACATTTCCCATGATCTTTTTAAAGTCCCTTGAGATATGGATTTCTAAAATTTTTGTACCAAAATAAATTTATCTTTTGATTCTATACTTATAGAAACTTTAAAAAATGTATTTATTTATTTTATTAATTTGAAAGACAGACAAACAAAGAGGTCTCCCATTTGCCATTTCATTCCCAAAATGCCTGTGATAGCGAGGGCTGGCTCAGGCTGAATCCAGGAGTCTGAAACTCAATCCAGGTTTCCAACTTGGGTGACAGGGAGCTACTAAAGCCAATCTTGCAGCCCCTCCAAGGTGGGGAACTGCAGGAAGTTGGAGTTAGGAGTGGAGCCAGAACTCAAACTCAGGTACTCAGATATGGAAGGCAAGCACTCCACACAGTATGTTAACTGCTATACCAATTATTCACTTCTCTTCAAACTTTTTGAACTATCCTCAAATGCACACATGAATTTGATTCTTGTTTTCCTACTTTTACAGAGTGAATTAATACTTTCATCTGATTTATTTACATGTTTTCTTGAAGATTAGTTGTTTTTTTTTTTTTTTTCTGAGTCGCTGAAATCTCTCTTACTATAGTTCAAAAGTTTAAAAAAGACTATGGTACATGCTCAGTCCTGATATTTTACACTTTAACATACATGGAGTTATAGTCCATTGGAACTAATGCAGTTGACCAGCATATTTGCTAACAAACATGTTTTAAGGAGAATGTTGCATTGATTTTCATAAAGGACTTCTATTCAAACTTTCTCTATTTATATGAGAGAAACCTCCGCGAAAATCTAGAAAGATGAGTGATGGAGTTAGAGACTCCATTTGTTACCAAGGCCTTGATGCTCTGAGGAATCTACTCCTTTCCAAAAGTTATTGTATTTCTTGTGCAGAAATATCTTCTGGATGTATTTATCATTGCCTTGCTTCAATTCTATGACACTTCTTTTTTTTTTTTAATTTTCTTATTTTTTTGACAGGCAGAGTGGACAGTGAGAGATAGAGACAGAGAGAAAGGTCTTCCTTTTTGCCATTGGTTCACCCTCCAATGGTGCACTGCACTGATCTGAAGCTAGGAGCCAGGTGCTTCTCCTGGTCTCCCATGGGGTGCAGGGCCCCAGCACTTGGGCCATCCTCCACTGCACTCCCGGGCCACAGCAGAGAGCTGGCCTGGAAGAGGGGCAACTGGGACAGAATCCGGCACCCTGACCAGGACTAGAACCCGGTGTGCCGGCGCCGCAAGGCGGAGGATTAGCCTATTGAGCCACGGCACCGGCCTTATGACGCTTCTTAAGACTACACGACTCAAATAAATTTTTCTTGGAATCATTACTGATCATATAACATTACTTTCATAGTTAACATTCTTAAAAACAACTACATGTGATGGTCACAAATACGTTTGTGTGGGGCTGGTATTGTGGCTCAAAGGGTTCGAGTCCCAGCTGCTCCACTTACATACAATCCAGCTACCTGCTATTGCACCTGGGAAGGCAGCTGAAGATGGCCCAAGGCCTTGTACCCTTGCAGCCACATGAAGGAAGTTCCTGACTCTAGAACAGCCAGCTCCTGTCACTGAGGCCATTTGGGGAGTGAACCAGAGGATGGAAGATCTCTCCCTGTGTATCTCCTTTTCTCTCTGTAAATTTGCCTTTCAAATAAAATAAACAAATCTTTTTTAAAAAAATTCCCACTTTGTACCTTAGAAAAGATGTTTAAGCAAGTATTTAAGCATATTATTCTCTCTAGTGTGGCTCTGACATTTGGCATGTCTCTGTTGTATAAGAAGATAACAATATTTGGGGACACATTTTTGGTGTTCAGAACCCATTGTATGGGGAGACCTGTCAACCCACCACATTCCCCTCAAATCTTTCCTTCCCCATTTACTGATTCTTAGGCACAGAGAAGAAAAATCCTCCATGAAGGTTCATATCTGAAATGATATTTAATTTTCAGGAAAAATATTTATCCTGCCATGGAGATGAAGAGAAAAAAATTTCTTTCTCCTTATCCAGAATATGTCCCCCAGACCTGTTTGAAATTAAGAGTCCTGGGATTTTCAGCAGTGATTTCACACTGATAATGGAATTAGAGGTTCTAGTGCTCAACCCGTCACAGAAACATCAACTTGAACAACCATGTCTGTACCTTGATACCTTCACAAGAGCTAAAGAGATTATGGCACCCAGATGGAACACAGACACAAGAAATGGCTCAGTCAAAAAGGAAGAAAGGACAGTTTCACATTGCCCAGCTCAAATTTCCCTCAAACCCACATAGCACAGCTTGGAGAAAGATGAGAAACACCTTCCATAAGGCAGCAGGAAGATAAAGTGAACACTCAGCTTCAATTTCACACTGGATTCCAGTGACAGGCTCTCCCCTGCATCCCAGATTCCAGCTTTTTATATATAGTCAAAGCTATCTTCTTAAATAACTTATTATTACTATAAGATTTTTGTCCATGGTGAAAAGAAAATAACCTATAGTAAATATGCAAAATATAAAGGTCAAGAAATCAAAACATAGGACTCTATAAAGTCATCAAATGTGAAAGAAAGGCTATAAGACAGGAAGGAGGGAACCACAAAGCAGAAAACAATTAATAACATGATAATAGTATATGAAGTCTTTACTTGTCAATGATTACTCAACTCTTCTAAAACCCTTAATTCATCTATATATTTGGCAACATGACATTTTCAGTGGAAATGCTACATTATAAACCCAGGATGACTAGAATTTGTCAGGAACAGAGTACAATTAATTGCTATCACAAATTAAAACTAAAGATGACCTCTGATATCCAAAAATTGTCATACATCTACATAAAAACAATTGAACTGCAATGTCTTTTGATGGAGTGAATAATGAAATCAGTTTCTCTAAAGTAAAGACAGCACAATATTAGTAATTCAATGATAAATCCATCAACCTGAAGAAAAGTCAATGATCAAATTCTATAAAAGGCATTGGTCCTGATTTTCCATCTTTGTGTGTATGTGTGTGTGTGTGTGTGTTTGAAGCAAACTGGGGTGGGTGTGTGGTACTGCAGATTAAAGCGTGGCTTGGGACATCCACATGCCATATTGCAGTGCCAATTTGAGTCCCAGCTACTTTGCTTCTGATCTAGTTTCCTGCTAATGCATCCTAGGAGACAGCCAATAAGAACCCAGTAATTGAGTCCCTGCCACCATGCTGGAGGCCCAGATAGTGTTCCCGGCTGCTGGCTTCATTCTGGCCCAGCACCAGGTGTTGTGAGCATTTGGATAGTGAACTAGCAAATGGAAGATCCTCTCTCTCTCTCTCTGCTACTGCTGTTGCTCTACTTTTAAAGTAGATAAAAATAAGTATTTTTTTTTTAAAATGCAAACTATTGGGAATATATTTACAAAGACTTCACTAACAAACACTGTAACAGAAGGGAGGATATGAACATTTCACCTTACCAATATTCTGCCCTTTCCAAGAAGTAGGCAGCACTACCTTTATAAACCCTGTGACTATAAAGCCAAGTGATGGCAGTTCCCAAGTGCCACTCAATTTCCCCCCAACACAGTGCAGTTAAGATCAAATACTGGTTACCCAAGAGAGCTGGAATTTAAACAATCAACCACAGGACAACTCATCTGCAAAACACATCTTGTAAATTTGGTAACATATAATTCCAAAAGTTTTCTTACATTTACTTTGTAACATCAGAAATTTATCCTCAAAAACAAATTAGCAAATTTTTTGATCCCACTTGTGGTAGCTTTGGGAGCCACAAGGAGGGCAGGCCTATACTTCCGGGAATGGAGAGTCCCTACCTGTACTTTCCGGGAAGAAAAGTCCTTGTCAAGGTCCCCACAGGTGCCTAAAGGTCAACCAATGAGGATCAGACCTGCCTCAACCTTTAACCCCCACGCCCTGTATCTATAAAAGGAGACCTCCCAACCTTTGACTTTCGACTTCCCACCCCTCTCTGTTGCAACTGCGGAACCTTGCCCAGAGCGGATCGGAGTCCCAATAAAAGCCTGTGAATTAATTGATTCGTCTGCCTGGGAAGATTTGTTACGTGCTGGACACCTTGCAACTTGGATCAAAATACCTAGCGGGACATAATGTTACAAAGACTGAACTTCATAAAACAAACAAATAAAACTAAAGTGATCAAAACAATTCAGTAACAATTAGAAGTTTTGTTATTTTTTCCAGGCTGCGAGTCTCAAAATTGCATGATATATATTTATCTCCTTAACTCAAGCCATAAAGTAGTGCAAGTTCAGAGAAACACTTAGAGAAAAAATTAAAAGCAAAAAAACTTGTCCTATCCTGTCCTTCCCCAGGACCAACATCCTTCCTCTCTGAGTGCAACTGTGCCTCATTTCTGAGTGCTTTCAACAGCAGGTTTCTAACTACATTCAGTGTGATTAGAAACTCGGAATTCTCTGGTTCCTGAAATGAGAGAATAGACAATTTTAGAAGTCAAGATTCTTCTGAACTACATGCCAATAATTATTTGCTTTGGCTGTTACAACAGAAGAAAATGCTTCCTAAATAACCTATGTGTAGTGAAGTGTCCCACTG
Source organism: Lepus europaeus (assembly GCF_033115175.1). Taxonomy (NCBI): domain Eukaryota; kingdom Metazoa; phylum Chordata; class Mammalia; order Lagomorpha; family Leporidae; genus Lepus; species Lepus europaeus. The sequence goes on from NC_084835.1 coordinate 82,460,695, forward strand.
AGGGCATAATAATTGGATTGTGCTACCTAAGAAATTTACATGGATTTTATAATTTATTTTTTTTTAATTTATTCCTCACAGTAGTCCCATGAATAGACTTTAATCACTACTCTGTTTAACAGATGAGAAAACCAAGGTTCAGAGAGGTTTTGGATCTTGTCAATCAAGTACAAGAGGCAGGATTCACCTGTGCTAATGTGTTTTCCAAGCTATTCCTTTAACTACTATGTTTTTTTAGCCACTTCTGGTTATCAGTATTTTAAAAAGATAAAGAGAGACATTGATCCATAAAGAGCTGGGATGTTAACCTCACAGCATAGGTCAATTATTCTAAAATGTTTATATTGCTCCCTGTTGTGAGGTTCTTTATTAGTATAAAATGCTCTCACCAGTTTGAGGTGACCCTTCTGATACAAGGGGTACCAAGCACTCTGTACCTTGTCTCAGGTTACAAAGTTCCACAAGAAACACTGTCAGACCATACAGTGACAATACAGAGCTCCACCTGGAAGAAATTAACAGGCCATCTGTTTTGTTCTGGCAGACTGATGAATAAAATGTTGACTTTGTGCCAATGCTGTAGTATTAACCAGCCAGGAACTAAATGCACAGGACTTCTGTTTTAATGGATTGTATGGGAGGAATGTAAACAACTGCTTGTTTCTAAAGGAATAAGACTTCAGACTGCTGAAAGGAATTCACCAGCACAAAAGCCAATTTTGGCTTAAGATTCGAAATGGATGCAAAAACTAAAATCAAGACACTCCCATGAAACTGGTGAATCTTGAGCTTAACAATCACTTTATAAAACAAAAACAAGCTAATCAAAATATTCATCAACCCAGATAATACCATTTTTTTAGATTTATGTATTTACTTGAAAGGCAGTTACAAAAAAAAAAAAAAAGGGAGAGACAGAGAGAGCAAGAGATCTTCTTCTATCTGTTGATTCACTCCCCAAATGGTCACAATTACCAGTGCCAGGCCATGCCAACGCCCCGAGTCAGGAGCTTCACCTGGGTCTACCATGTGGGTGCAGGAGCCCAAGTATGTGGGCTATCCTCCAGGGCTTTCCAACAGGGAGTGGGTCAGAAGTGGAGCAGCCAGGGCACAAACAGGTGGCAATGTAAAATGAAGGTAGTAGTTTAACCTGCTGTGCCACAACGCTGGCCCTTAATTCATACCATTTTAACTTAAACACACTAGTGTCAAAACAGGATTAATATGACTACACATCAGTAATTTGAAAAAATAAAAACAACTTGATGCTTTAGTATGTTGCATCCTTTTCAGATACTAAGCATTAGGGTGAGAAAACTGGTACAATCACCTTCTCTACCTTTTGTTTTTAGAGGACAGTGATAATAACTTCATTTTAGTGGAATAAAAATATGGAATCCATAGCTTTTGCAAAATATTACACAGAACACTCATGAAAGAATTTGCCTTTCAGGCCAAACTTCTAACATTTTGTCTTCTGAACACCCTTGGGATTATGGATAAAGAATGTATTAGAAATAACCTAGTGAAATTTGTTTATCTCATTATATTTGAGAAAAGTTTGATCACAAACCACCCTCTGTATATGTAACTGGATAACACAGCTATAGAAAAATTATTTTACAAAATTAATAAATTTAAAATAGCATTGAACAGAGCCACTAAATGTTATTAAACATCCCATATGTCCTGATTCATGAAGACATAGCACACCGTAGTTCAGAGAAACACTTAATTGCAGAAGAAAAACCTAGGCTCTGGGCAACATCTCCAGTTTGCAAGGGTCTTTCTGTCTTCACCTGTTTTATTTCTTATGATTTCTATACACATTCCAAGGAAGAGACTTAGAACTTCAAAAAATTAAAATAAAATAAAATGAAACAGCTTTCAAACACTGTCACATCTGGCCCAAAGTGGAATTTAATATAATAACTGGCACATAGCCATGGCTTTGGTATTTTCTATCTGGTTTACTGTTTGCTGTTAAATTTATATAAGTTAACATTTTAACAATTTTGTGCATGAGGAACTGTGAGCACTGCACATCCCTGTACTTCTACAGAGGAAATAATTAATTTGTATGCATCTTTCAATTAAACATTTATTTATTTATTTATTTATGACAGGCAGAGTGGACAGTGAGAGAGAGACAGAGAGAAAGGTCTTCCTTTGCCGTTGGTTCACCCTCCAATGGCCGCCGTGGCTGGCACGCTGCAGCCAGCGCACCGCGCTGAGGCCAGCGCACCGCGCTGACCTGATGGCAGGAGCCAGGTGCTTATCCTGGTCTCCCATGGGGTGCAGGGCCCAAGCACTTGGGCCATCCTCCACTGCACTCCCAGCCCACAGCAGAGAGCTGGCCTGGAAAAGGGGCAACCGGGACAGAATCCGGTGCCCCGACCGGGACTAGAACCCGGTGTGCAGGCGCCGCAAGGTGGAGGATTAGCTTAGTGAGCCGTGGAACCGACCAACATTTATTTAACAAATATCTTTTGAAGGCTTTCTCTGGTCACTGTTAGATTTGGTTCTATAGAAGTAATTATCTGGGTATATCAAATGATTGGAATCATCTAATAGTATTCCTTTGATTATTTTTAAAGTGACTCTAGCATAGAACTTGGGGATGGCACTGTGGTGTAGCAAGCTAAGCTTGCCCCTGTGGCACCGGCATCCCACATGGGTGCCAGTTCAAGTCCCAGCTGCTCCTCTTCCAATCCAGCTCTCTGCTGTGGCCTGGGAAAGCAGCAGAGGATAGCCCAAGTGCTTGGGCCCCTGCACCCACATGGAAGACCCTGAAGAAACTCATGGCTCCTGGGTTTGGATCAGCCCAGCTCTGGCCATTGCAGCCATTCAGGGAGTGAGCCAGCAGATGGAAGATCTTTCTGTTTCTCCATCCCTCTCTCTCTCTGTCTATAACTCTACCTCTCAAATAAATATTTTTTTTAATCCTTTAAAAATAAATAAATAAGAAGCATAGAACTCTTTGGTAAAAAAGGCATTCACAGCAAGAACAGTAGGTAGAAAGAAAGTAAAAACATTTTAGATGGTTGTGCTTAAGTTTACTGGTTAAACAAACTACACCATGTTAGATATTTAAGAGGTGTTTTCAAATACATGATTCTTAAAATTTATAGAAGGCATTGGACCTTCTGGTAAATGTTTTCTTAAGTTGTTAGCTAATGGTTGAAACAGTTTGCTAAGTATTCATGTAATATTGCTATTGTCAGCAAGCGATCTAGGACTTGCTCCCTCATTTCTTTATTCTAAGCCCAACTTGTTCTTTCATTTCTCTATTCTCTTCAAGGTAGGAAACTAATTCTATTATGAAGGAATCTGTAGGATGCACAATTTAATCTTTAGACCTTATAAAAGAGATGGCTAACATTTTTTCTGTAATAGCATAGCCAAAATAAGAACTTAAATAATAATCTCATAGCTAGATTCACTTCGCCATCAGCGAAGTATACAGTAAGTAGAAAAAACCTCCCTTTCAGACCAAAGGGAAAGAAAGTTTTTAAGTGAGAATATAATTTTCCTCATGGGCATTGCCTACCTTAGAAAAACTACTACAGAACATGCCTGTGACTATAGACTTGTAGTTCAGGCCACCGAAGATTAGAGATGGGACTTGGGCACTCCCTTGACTTGCATCCTCTGGTCTGCTTTAACACAAACCAGGAGGAAAAGAAAGCTAGGCATCAGAAGCAATGGGTGGCAGGCCTATTAATGGCTGATCTGTACAGTGATCTGCCCTCAAGGAGACCCAACAGGCCAGTCCACTGCAGTGGCTTTCAATGTGGTAAGCCTGGGCTTCAGCAGAAGTCAGCTTGTGAAGAGCCCTGGCAGCTCTGCCAAGAGTTGGATCACTGGAAATGGACCTGCCCTGGAGTCGAAGGATGCCCAGGTCAGAGCCACAGATCTTATTGGCTCTAAGCTGAAAAGCCCTTCACTCAGCCCAACTTCCAAAGTGACCACTGCAGCTGAGGGGATGGCCAAGTGGGGTTAGCAACATTGCAGGCAGAACTGTAAATTTCTTGTTAGAGATGCCACCTGCCTTTACCTGGCCAGCTCTCCTCCCAGCCCAGCCAAGTAATGAAAGTCAACAGAGTGCCTTCCCCTAGGAGGTTCACACCTCCCTTAGGATATACCCCATGTGAAGAGATAGATAGGTCTGGGCCTCTTAACTTACAAGGCCTAAAGCCCACCAGATTATTATCAAGCCCCTTCTATCAGGTTCTATTTGCCTCTCAATCAGAAAACTTCATTGTAGCTTAGACAGCACCTTTCTTAACTCCTCTAATAATGACTCTGTCCTTTGTTCTAGACCCTGTCTAGCGCACTTGGGCCTCATTCCTTTGTAATCATAACCTCTACTCTACCACCAATGGCTCTACTCCAAACCTGTGTGTACTGATGGTCCTCTCCCCACTTAATGCTGTATAATTGTTCAAACGTGGTAAATGCCACTCTTAGGATCATTGGTTACTATCCTCACCCTGTCTTTTATGACCTTCTCTAAATATGATCAGAGTCGGCAAATTTGGAAGGCTTCCATAGCCTTGGCAACTCATGACGACAGCCTAGGGTGGTTACTGGCGCCATAAACTAGAGTGTCAATTTGTTGGGTCAACAACAGGAGCCACTGTGCACTTGCTCCTCATGTGGGATCTCTGTCCTTAATGTGCTGTACATTGTGATTTAATGCTATAACTAGTACAGAAACAGTATGTTTCACTTTGTGTTTCTATGTGGGTGCAAACTGTTGAAATCTTTATACTAAATTGATCTTCTGTATATAAAGAGAATTGAAAATGAATCGTGATGCAAATGGAAAGGGAGAGGGAGCGAGAGAGGGGAGGGTTGCGGGTGGGAGGGAAGTTATGGGAGGGGGAAGCCATTGTAATCCATAAGCTGTACACTGGAAATTTATATTCATTAAATAAAATTTAAAAAATAAATAAATAAATAAGAAGCATAGAACTCTTTGGTAAAAAAGGCATTCACAGCAAGAACAGTCACAAAGCCAAATACATTGGCCTGACAATAACATTTGTATTCACTATGGCCTTTGACATTTTTTGCTTCAGAACCCTACCATTCTTTTAGAATTTGTGCTGCATCTACATTATCTCTAAGTACCTGTTAAATACTAACTGAGAGGCCAGCACTGTGTAGTGCATAAAGTGGCAACCTGCAGTGCTGGCATTCCATATGGGCACCAGTTTAAGTCCTGACTACTCCATTTCCAATCCAGCTTTCTGCTAATGCACCTGGGAAAGCAGCTGAAGATGGCCCAAGTCCCAGGGCCCCTGCACCCACGTGGCAGACCCTAATGAAGCTCCTGCCTCCTGGATCTGGCCTGGTCCAGCCCTGGTCATTGTAGTGATTGGGGAGTGAACCAGTGGAAGTTTCTCTCTCTCTCTCTCTCTCTCTTTCTCTCTCTCCCTCTCCCTCTCTCTCTCTCTCTCTCTCTCTCTCTGTCTCCTTTACTCTCTAACTTTACCTTTCAAACAAACAAATAAATAAATAAATCCTAAAAAAATAAAACCAACTGAATTCCCATGTCTGCAGTACCAAAATCAGGATGCTGCTTGAGAAGCCCACCAACCTCAAATTCACGACTGCCCATTCCCTTCTCCACCACCCCTCACCCTCTGCCCAGTGGAGGATTTCCATCAGTCCTGCAGTATCGCTGGCTTGGCTACTATTCTGACTAGTACTATTGTCATTATTCCAATGTGCTATTCTCAGTTCATGTCATTGTTCACTTTTTCTTTCCCTTCTTTCTCCTCTGATACTTTTCTATATTTAATCTCCACACTCAGAGACAGGCCACTGGGTCCTTGTCCTAAATGTCACCAAAGGGGCCATTGGTCAATGGACGGTCTTCTTGTCCATTGAGAAAGTAGGCCATTCACCCCACCTATGCCCCAAATTGATCTTCTAGGGATGGATCCTGAGGACTGAAGGAGCCTGGACTCCTGCAACTGGACTACGGCCACCACTCTGTGGGAATCAGAATAACTGTGATGGTAGCAGTTAGGCCAATTTCATTTCTAATAGACACAGAGGCAACCTTCTCAGTCCTTACTAAGTATTGGGGGTCCACCTCTGCTGCCTCAACTTCCATACTCGGGGTAGAGGGAAGACCTTAGAAACCCCTACAGACTCCCAACCTGCTCTGAATAATTAATACAATGCCCTTCCCACTCTTTTCTCGTGATACCTCACAGTCCTACTCCTCTCCTGGGAAGAGACATACTCTATCAGTATGGTGCTAAGCTGGTGTGCAACCTCCAGCCATTGGCCCTGTCCTCCAACTAGTCTTCTCCCCTCCTCCTCCTCCTCCTGTCCCAATTTTACCATAAGAATAGCAAAGGAATGGTGATTCCACCCTTCTGAGCTCACAGTTTACTGTAAGCAAGTCACTTATCCCATCCTTCTGGTGGTTCTTTGTTTTATCTTGAGGAATCCAGACAGGATAATCAAGTCTTCTGATGAGTTTTCAGCTTGGTAGGGTGTTGGCTGAAAACTGCATTCTGTTCTTCCTTCCTCAGAGATTAATTTGTTGGTGAGACTGGGCGCAGCCCAGAGGGAGGCCGTGGGCTCCAGGATTCGTGCCTCAATGAGTTTTTACTTTACACCAGATCCCAACAAGATCTCCATCTCTCTCTGCTCCTCTAAAGGCTTTCTGTATCTCACCAGTCTCCTCAATTCCTACAGACTTGATTTCCTGGTCACATTAGGGGGTATTTCCTAGATATTTCATTTGCTAGCTCTGAGTTAATCATCAAAACTGCCTCTCTCTTCTTAAACCTTCCTCTTCCATTCTGCCACTCTCTCTTTAATCCTAGCCACCTTGGCATCTCTCCTACCCTGCACAAAGAGGGCCATAGAGCCCTGAGAGAAATTTCAGAAATTCTGCACACATAAAGCCTACACCCAGCAAGGTTCATATTACCCTGAGAGATATCTCTCCCAACCTATGTGAAATAATGATCAGGACTACTGGCCCTTCAAGCCAACATTCTGCCTGAGTTAATATTTTCAGACATATCTCATTTTCCATAATTGCCCCTTATTTTATCACCTACCAGATTCTCTTCTTTAAAAATCTCTCTCCAACCAAAGGGGTGCCCATCTGCTCTGATGAATACCTTCTCCCATCAAATCTAACATAATAGTGAATGATAACTTGCCAAACTTGTTTTACAACTTGGTTTAACAGGTTTCTGATAGCAATAAGGATCTCGGATTTAATGTCATTGATTTATAGCTAAAAGGAGTAGAATTCCATATAAATACAATTGTTATCTAAATATAAATGGAAGTATAATATCAGCATCTTCAGCCATTTAAGTGTAATTGTTAAATGTAAACTGGGTAAAGCAAATGAGATAAATATGTCTAAATGTAAACTCTAGTACACTTAGAACCTTATATTCTATGGAAAAGCTATTTGGGTTTGCTAACATGTTTTCATAAATCATCCATATGAAAAAATAGTTCAACACTGCTTGAAAGTAACTAAGGCTGAAATTTGATGATATCTTATTTAGAAAATGTCTTAATTTGGAGATTTTAAAAAGGTTATTTCAAAATGTAAATCAATGAAATCAGCAGATGGAAAAGGTCACAAGTATAGAAATGTGTTCTTGGTAAGGAATGTTAAGAAGAAAGAGTTTTCTTTTTGAATAAAGGACATGGTTTGTAAGATGACTAGTTTATTCTAGACTAGAGTAAAAAAGATAGAAAGCTTTAAGTAAGTTGAAGAATGTGTGTGGAAGTCACAGAAACTTATAAAAGAAAGAAATGTCTGGATACAAAAGCTATTAATCTATTTTTCTTTGACACAGAATCGACCCTTCATTAAAGCAATAAGGTTGGGGCTGGTGCTGTGGTGCAGTGGGTCAAAGCCACAGCCTCAGTGCCAGCATCTCATATGGGCAACAATTCAAATCCCAGCTGCTCCATTTCCAATGCAGCTTCCTGCTAATGTGCCTGGGAAAGTAGCAGAGGATGGCCCAGGTGCTTGTGCCCTGCACCCATGTGGGAGACCCAGAAGTAGCTCCTGGCCCCTGGCTCCTGGCTTCTGGTTCCTGGCTTTGGATCCGCTCAGCTTCAGCTGTTGCAGCCATTTGGGGAGTGAACCAGTGGATGGAAACCTCTCTTTCTGTCTCTACCTCTCTCTGTAACTCTGCCTTTCAAATAAATAAATAAATATTTAAAAAAGAAAGCAATGAGGTTTTTGCGATACATATATGTTAGTAAATAGTTTTTGTTTAACTGGTGACTCTGTTAGTTTTCTAGACAGCTCCATTAAGCTCTCTTCTCTTCCCTACTTCTGATTCTGGTAAAATTGTTCCAAGTTATGGGATATGATTCCATTCACTATCTCTTAAAGCTTTATTTCTGAATTTGGGGATGACCAAAGAGACAGATTTTGTATTCTGCTAAAGTAATCTATTGTGTTCTTTTAATGTCTCTGTTAAGTTCTGATTGTTTAAAAGCAGCTAAATTTTTATGGATTGTTTAAATATATATGCATTCTGAAGAATTTGAGTAAGTATTTTGTATCAATGATTAAATCTGGTCTCTATTATGTCATGATGCTAAGGGATTCTGTTTTCTACCAGCTATTTTAAACCTTCTTGGCATCCTTGACAGGCATTCAAAAAATCAAAGTTCCAAATTCTCTGGACTATGATATTTCCAGTTGGGCCCCTGGAAATATCAAAAAATACATCTTGTAGAGACACCAACTAATCAGGTATTTGGATTATATTATAGGTACAGTCAAAATGTGAAATGGTGCTAAATTTTAATTTATGATAATATAAAATCACACTGATTCAAATGTCCAAAGTTAAAAAGTCTAATGATCTTTTGTTACCAGATATGATGGTTATCATAATGAAAAAGGCCCAGAAGTCTAAAGAGATGTTTTATGTTTTATAAAATCCTACAGGTGCTTTCAAAAATACTGTGTGGAGTAAGCAAGTGCCTCTTCTTGTTGGTTAATGAATTTATAACTGTAAACATGGTTAAAGTATTTATAATCTTTTGTCATCCACAGTTTTGTACATCAGATTTACTGCTCATGAAAATTAAAACATTAAATGTGTCCTCTTAGGTTCCAAAGGACATTCTGAAAGACAAGAACCAACATATTGAGTTAGCAACATAACAGAACAACCCAATGAGTTTATGCCACATAGCAGTCCCTGTGTCACCAATATAACCCTCACTTCCACAGCTTCCTCCTCTAGCCCATCCAAAACTTCATTTCTTTGAAATTATACCTTATACACTTGTATCAACAGTTCTACACCCAATCTATGTGTTTTGGCAATCCTTTCCTCACATCTAACATTATATGACTACTCAGGGTTCCTTTTACAGAGTAATCCCTCTACCTACAATAGACAAGCAATCTTTCTCCCAGTCTTGGTTGGAATCAGCTTTGCAGCTTCTCTCTGTTCAGTGGTAATCTTGGGAACTGCTCTAGGTCACAATGTCTATTAACCAGTTCCAAGAACAACTCCAACAACTACAAGAGGAGGTTACCAGATCTACTGACACTTCAGCAGATGCTATTAGGGGACTTCAAAATCAGATCACCCCACTAGTGGATGTAATGTTGCAAAATAGAGGACCTTATAACAACTGAAAAAGAGAGAACTTGTGTTTTTCAGGGAAAACAACATTGTTATTATGTTAATCAATTGGGCCAGGTAAAGTGAAATGTTAAAAAGCTCCAACAAATTGGCACATCTATTAAATAGTCTGACATAGGGTCCAAAACCCCTCTTCTCTCCTTTCCTATGAAGCCCTCTCATCACTTGGTTAATGCTGCTCCTAAGACCATTGGCTGCTATTCTCACCCTGGCTTTTTTAACTGCCTTATATGTTTAAGTGTTTACAGGAGATGATAATGGAAGTCTTCACCAACCATGTAGTCAACCAAATTCTACTACAGGGATATACTCAGCTTGCCACCCAGGAAATCATGACTTAAGATGTCACCCCACCAGTAGAGAGTGACTTGCCACTCCCTGTCAGCAGGAAGTAGCTCTAGAAGATACATCATCCTCCCTCCACCCTTCCTGGGCTTTTGGGGTAGATGTAATCCCATACAACACTCATTTTTGTGACAAGGGACTCAAAGCTTAACTTGTCTACAAAGTATAGCACACATAGATGGTTATAGACAATAGATTATTTTGCTTGGTTGTTTTACAAAAGGCTTGTTCTTCATAAAAATCAATATCAGTTTGTAGCTGGCCTATTTCTATCAGTATTTCTGCTTGCTTGATAATGGTGAAGGCCACCAGATTGTGGTTTCTGCTGTCTACTCCTGGCTGCAGCTACAAGATAACACAGGTAGCACCAAGATCAGTGACACCATGCTTGACCCCAACCAGGAACAACTGAATAATTGAATCATTATATTTTTTAATAAGGTTACAAAAAACCTGGCTGATTGGCTAACTGCTTCTCACTTTTGTATGCCTGTTTTCTGTTTGCACAAGCTCATACACATAATCAAATGTCTGATAAAAAGTAGGTTTTGCTTTTAGAACCCCACCACCACTGCAACTCGCTGCTGTCTTCTCCAGACTTGCTCTGTGAGAGAGCGGTCGCTAGCTGGCTAATAAAGCCTCCTAATTTGACCTCAAAAGTCTCGCTGTGTTTTTAATCTGTGCATCTTACAACACTTTATAAAAGACAAAAGCGGGGAATGTTAGCGAAATGGTGACATCTTATTTGAGGCACCATCTTAAGCTCTGGGAGCCATTTAAGCTCTGGCCCTGTGGCCATCTTGTACAATAAACTTTGGTCCTAAGCCCAGCGTGGCTTATTAAAAGTCAGATGACCAAACTGTTGAACCACAAGCGTCAACTCAAACCCCACCCTAATGGGACTTGCTGCTCCCACTTTCCTACCTTTGCAAGGCTATAACAGGACCTGCTTTCTAGCCTGTTGGGTCTCACCCCCAATAAACTTTTCCTTTAACTCCAGCATTTGTTGTATTTTGTAGTAGCCTTTCAGGTACAGTTAAGATGAAAGAAGATGGGAGTTTGGGTTTGGAGGTAATTTTATGTTGGAACCAAATTGTTAGTTTAGGAAAATAGAAGAAAATAAAGAGACGTGAGAACACAGCAAAAGCGAAAGTGATCACTGGGCAAGTGATGGGCAGTGTGAAATCATGGAGTCCATCTAAAGCAACACTTTCCAACTTTTTAGACTAACACCTAGGTATCAATATATTTTATATAATAAGCTAGGATATATATAAAATTACAAAATGAGATATCATAGGTATCAATATATTTTATATAATCAGCTAGGATATATACAAAATTACAAAATGAGGCCGGTGCCGTGGCTCAACAGGCTAATCCTCCACCTTGCGGCGCCAGCACACTGGGTTCTAGTCCCGGTTGGGGTGCCAGATTCTGTCCCGGTTGCACCTCTTCCAGGCCGGCTCTCTGCTGTGGCCCAGGAAGGCAGTGGAGTATGGCACGGGTGCTTGGGCCCTGCACCCACATGGGAGACCGGGAGAAGCGCCTGGCTCCTGGCTTTGGATCGGTGCGGTGTGCTGGCCGCAGTGGCCATTGGAGGGTGAACCAATGGCAAAAAAGGAAGACCTTTCTCTCTGTCTCTCTCTCTCACTATCCACTCTGCCTATCAAAAAAAAAAAAAAAAAGAAAAAATTACAAAATGAGATATCATTTCTGTAAATCTTTTCTCTGTTTCATTTCTTAAAAGTGATCACAGCCAATTAAATTGACTTGGAAAGGTACGGAGTGGCTTCTGATACCTACTAGAAGGAGGAGTGTTCTCAAGGGGAAGAGTGCTTCTGTCTGTCCAGAGAGTTTTATGTGGTGCTCAGAGAAGAAGGTATGTAGTCAAATTTAAAATAAAAGTTGGAAAATCTAAAGGAGGTTTAAAGCAGGCAAGAATATTTTTAGATAGTTCAGGTCAATTTTTCAGACAGCTACAAGCAATTTGAAGATTTGCGGCAAATGCATCAAATGTAGAGAAAGAAATGAAAAGTGCATAGGGGCAGGAAGGCAGTACCCTCCAGGGATAGGGAAATGGAACAAGTGCTAGGCAAAAGGCAAAGACACAGCTTGTGCTAAGGAACAGAAATTCACTATAAAGACACTAGAGGAGGAAAACTTGCAGGGATAGCAGCATCCCAGGGCAACAGCAGATGGATTAGTGGTACATCAGTATACATTAGTGATCAAGGTATAGGCAAACAAGAAACAGAACGTGGTTTAAATATAATTTTTATTGGAAATAGTTTTTGTTTCATGAATTATACTTTAAGTATATTGAATTTGAAGAAAGCTTCCTATTTTTTATAATGATGAACATTAACTTGGAGTTTTATTTCACAGTAATTAAGAGAGTCATCAATTGAAGAAATGTGATAACATCAAAAACAGAGACAAAGATACCAGTGGTATATCCTTAAATTTGTGGGTGCTATTTTTGCTACTTGTTATGAGAGAATATTTGTTTGCAAAGGAACAGACTGCCCAAACAAAGAATCCTTACACTAGATGTAAAAACTGAACAGATGAGCCCAGAAAAAGATTCTTTCTATACATTTCCCAATACTAAAGGAAAGAGAATCCCTAAGTACTTCATGGAAAGAAGATGATAAACAAAGTGTTTATAGGATTACTTGTTGCATGAAGAACACCCACTTCCTCTGGACTTTTCCTGGTAAATATGCATAATGTGATAATTTATGTTGTTCTTGGGGCTTAGAAGAGAAGAACAAGTAGATTTCCTTCCTGCTCTGGCCTTCATTGGCATATTCAAGCTACTACTGCAATAGTTTTATTTTCATTATACACTGCTAGTCAGTAGGGAGCCAGCAATTCTTCTGGAACATATAGCCAACAATACAGTTGCTGTAGCCACACAAAGCAGGCAAGAATTAGCCATCTTAAAGGACTGGAAGAAGATGAAAGAGTCTAGAAAGTTACATGACTCATATATTTCTGCAGGCCAAGTGCAGTCCTATAATCATATACCACAGATATAGAATTCATTGTCTGAAGTTTTGACTTGCTCAACTACCAGAAAATTTGGAAAAGATTTTTCAGAGTTTCCAAGTAAAGAATCTTTTGTTGTTGTTGTTGTTTTTAGTTTTTTATTCTTTTATTATTTTTTTTTACTTTTATTTAATGAATATAAATTTCCAAAGTACAGCTTATGGATTACAATGGCTTCCCCCCCACCCATAACTTCCCTCCCACCCACAACCCTCCCCTTTCCCGTTCCCTCTCCCCTTCCATTCACATCAAGATTCATTTTCAATTCTCTTTATATACAGAAGATCAGTTCAGTATATATTAAGCAAAGATTTCAACAGTTTGCCCCCACATAGCAACACAAAGTGAAAAATACTGTTGGAGTACTAGTTATAGCATTAAATAACAGTGAACAGCACATTAAAGACAGAGATCCTACATGATATTTTTTAAAAATTAATTAATTTTCTAAGCAATTTCCAATTTAACACCAGGTTTTTTTTCTCATTTTCAATTATCTTTATATACAGAAGATCAATTCAGTATATACTAAGTAAAGATTTCATCAGTTTGCACCCACACAGAAACACAAAGTGAAAAATACTGTTTTAGTACTAGTTATAACATCACTTCACACTAGACAACACATTAAGGACAGATCCCACATGAGATGTAAGTACACAGTGACTCCTGTTGTTGACTTAACAATTTGACACTCTTGTTTATGGCATCAGTAAGAGTGGACAGTGAGAGAGAGACAGGGAAAAAGGTCTTCCTTTACCATTGGTTCACCCTCCAATGGCCGCTGCAGCTGGTGCACTGCACTGATCCAAAGCCAGGAGCCAGGTGCTTCTCCTGGTCTCCCATGTGGGTGCAGGGCCCAAGCACTTGGGCCATCCTCCACTGCACTCCCAGGCCACAGCAGAGAGCTGGACTGGAAGAGGGGCAACTGGGACAGGGACTAGAACCCAGTGTGCTGGCGCCGCAGGCGGAGGATTAGCCTATTGAGCCGTGGTGCCAGCCAACCAAATAAAGAATCTTAAGAGTTTCCTTCAGAAAATGTCTCACCTGGTGTGGGAGCAGGGGAGGGTGGTGGGTGAGGAACTACCATGCTCTTTAGGGGACTTCTGGAAAGAGGCAGCAGGAGTGCAATTTGCAGATCACAACAGCAGGGGGTTATGTTGCTGTAACTTAACACTACCTCGGGTAATGCCTTCTGTCTGTCCAAAAGCCTACAGTGCCCTAGGGAGGGGAAACTGCTGACTATAGAAATAATTATATAACTAACTAAAGTATATGTATGACAAAAATATGAAATTTTTTGGTCCCAAACCCAAACTTTCAAAAGAAGCAGTGAGGTCACTGGCTCCATTTCTTTCAGGATTCCCCTCTTTTCTAATCATCACAGCCAAGAAGCACAGCCATTCTCAAGTACAGCCGTTGTCTGTGTATTGACTGTGAGGGGACGTTTGTGGAAAACTGAGAGTGAGAAGGACAATGATAAGTAGAGCAGATAAACAGTCAAAATATAGATAAAAGCTTCTTTTCTTCTATTCATCATGAAGTGACTAAGACTGCTGCTTATAAAGTTAGAGAATAGTATTATTGAGTCTAGAAAAGTCATGAATGAAGACATAAGCAGGTGTTATCCATAGCCACTGAGGAGCAAATTTAACACGAAGAACTATACTTTTCATTTCCTATTCAATAGAAAAACATCAGTTTACAGCCTCTGTTACCTCAAAGACAACTCCATTTAAAAAAAAAAAAAAAAGAAGAAGAAGAGAGAGAGAGAAACCTTTCAGGACAGGATTAGCCTAACATTAAAACACTGGTTAGGATGCCTAAATTCCATGTCAGTGTGCTGGGGTTTGATTTCTGGCTCTGGCACCTTATTCCAGCTTCCTGCTAATGCACACCCAAGGAGACACCAAGCAATATCTCAAGTACTTAGATTCCTGCTTCCCATGTGGGAGGCCCATATTGAGATCTGAGCTCTTGCATACAGACTGTCCCATCCCCTGCTATTGTGAGCAATTTGGAAATAAACCAGCAAATAGTAGATCAATCTGTCTGCCTTTCAAATAAAAATCAATCCATAAATAGAAATGAATAAATAAATAAATAAATAAATAATGCTGCATTTTCTCACTTCTACCACTAGGGTGCACTGGAGTAGCAATTTACTATCTGATGCAGGAGTTAATGAAGTTTTACCAAAATGTTAATTCTTCTTCAAGCAATATTCACTGGACCATTATTATATAGGAAGAAAATAACTGATGACAGGACTGTGACACTACACGATGATAAACTTGTCTGTGTGAGCTCTTACATCTTTTGAATGTCACCACTAGTAGGAAGATTAATTTCTGAAGATAGATTATCTGTGCTCCACCTGTAATGACTACACCCATGTGAGAAATAAATCATTACTGATGAATGACAGTACACCATTCTTCAGTTTTAAGATTTCTATTTAACAACTTTTTAAATTTATTTTTATTTGACAGGTAGAGTTATAGACAGTGAGTGAGAGACAGAGAGAGTTGGTTTTCGTTGGTTCACTCCCCAGATGGCCACTACGGCCGGCACTGTGCCAATCCGAAGCCAGGAGCCAGGTGCTTCCGCCTGGTCTCCCATGCGGGTGCAGGGGCCCAAGCACTTGGGCCATCCTCCACTGCCTTCCCAGGCCACAGCAGAGAGATGGGCTGGAAGAGGAGCAACCAGGACTAGAACCCGGCACCCATATGGGATGTCGGGGCCACAGGTGGAGGATTAACCAAGTGAGCCACAGCTCCAGCCCCCTCTATTTAATAACTTTGATTGCCACGCTACACCACAGGTTTTTACTTTTTTCCATCTGAGATGTTTTACACATATGATGTAATAGTGTGAAATACAGTCATTGTTTTTTTTAGCCATCCAAAAATAGTAGATTTAATCTTCTGTATGACGTGTTTATAAATAGCTGTTTTCAGTATATAGACGTCACCTATGTAAAACCTATGCATGTGTGAGGATGCAGGGGGTGTGTTATGTGTGTGTAACTGACATTAATAAACCAAGACGTGTGAAGTAAAGTAAGTAATGTGTCCATGGCCTACCTCAAGAGTGATATCATTATTTACTGAAGCATCACATTTTTTCCTGAAAAGCAAAGGGAAGCACCTGTGTTAATTTTTTAACTTTACACAGAGCCCCCCAAATTGCATAAATCCATGATGCTGGTCACTGCAAACATGAGGTGTGAAGGGCATTGTCTAAGGTGTCAGGGGCTGCAGTCCTGAACTCACTTAGTAACTGCTCATTAGAGTCACGTCTTTAGTCTTTATACTCTCTAGTTTGTGTCAAGAAGGCAGAGACTTCACAAAGATAGTCTATTGCTTCAGCGAGTGAGTATTGAGCACCTCCTATGAACCAGGCGTCTTGATAAGCTGTGGTGTAAGAAACATTCATGTTCCCCCACCTCCAGGGACCATGTGATTTTAAAAAATAATCTACTCTAGCCATAAAAAATTAAAGCAGACCAGCACCTCGGCTCACTAGGCTAATCCTCCGCCTGTGGCGCCGGCACACCGGGTTCTACTGCCAGTTGGGGTGCTGGATTCTGTCCCAGTTGCTCCTCTTCAAGTCCAGCTCTCTGCTGTAGCCCGGGAAGGCAGTGGAGGATGGCCCAAGTGCTTGGGCCCTGCACCTGCATGGGAGAGCAGGAGAAGCACCTGGCTCCTGGCTTTGGATTGATGCAGCGTGCCAGCCATAGCAGTCATTTGGGGGGTGAACCAACAGACTAGGAAGACCTTTGTCTCTCTCTCTCTCTCACTGTCTAACTCTGCCTATTAAAAAAACAAAAAAAGGTTAAAGCAAATAAGCAAGATAAAAAACCTCACAACATTACTTATAAGATACCTGTAATTAAATATCACTTTGTACTAATAAACTCTTCAAGATGAACTGGTTAACAATGCAATTATGGAGGTTGGCATTGTGGCTCAGCAGGCTGAACTGCTGCCTGCGCTGCTGACATCCTACGTGGGCACTGCTTTGAGTCCCGGCTGCTCCACTTTCAATCAAGCTCCCTGCTAATGCTCTTAGCAAATTACCATATGGTCCCTGCCACCCACCGAAGTAGGAGATCTAGATTGGGCTCCTGGCTTCAGCATGGCCCAGCTCCAGCTGTTGCAGACATTTTGCGAATGAACCAGCAGATGGCAGATCCCAATGCCTCTCTATTTATGTATCTGCCTTTAAAATAATTTTAAAATTCTTAAAAAAAGAAATATCTAGTATATTATCTTTAAAATACATTTCTGGGTCACTGACTTATTCTATGATACTGCCAATTATTAATGAACTCAATATTGGAGCTCTACCAAAGAACTTTGCATGGACTAGTTGAATTTAAGGGTTTTTTTTTTCTTTTCTCTTTTATATATCTAGAATAGTTGTGTATTTAAGGATCTCTAGCTTGTGATAATAAAATGACAGAAACAATGTCAACTACATAAAAAAGGAAAAGACATATTTGTTTATCATATTATTGTGCTGTGACTTTGTTTTTATATTAGGTCAAAGAAGGTGGCTTATAGACATAAAATTAAGGTCTAAGCCATGGAGAGTATTTTCTTCTTCACCCTTTTGTGTCATAAACAACCTGGCAGTTGAATCTGTGGCAGGAAAGGGAAGAAACCAAAACAGAGTAATAGCAAAGTAATTAAAAAATGACACAAGATCACTGCATTTTGATATTTTATCAGCGAATCATGCCTTTTCTGGGAAATATATTCAACTCTAAGAGTTTTTAATCTAACACTATTCATTTCTCTGAAATAATACTCTTTCACCTTTTAAAAACATTTTGTCAAGAGATATAATTCCCCATTCTTAGAAGTGAGGATTTTCAAAGGATTTTCATCTTCATCTTGATGACCTACATAGTTTTCAACTTTTAAGTATCTCAACTTACAACTGCCAAAGGCTATTATGCATAATGCCCCACTAGCACTCACACAAAAATCAGGCAGAGCATATGCTAATTGGGAGGTGACTAGACTTGTTTATACTATGTCTCACATTGGATGCTGTGTCACCCCTGCACTCAGCTAGAAGTGAGAGACAAGCAAATTTTTTAAATGATCATATATAGTGTCAAAGACAACTGACAGCCTAATTTACTCCCTAGCTTTTCTTGTTTAAGGACATTTTAATTTCACTTACAAATATAGTGGGCAATGGATTAATCCAAATAGATTAAATTCTAATTGTAAAATCAGAGGCACTGTGATAGGACAGGGAAATATTTTGGAGGAACACTGCCCTCCTGGCACCAATCACAAAAATATATAGAAAACATCCTATTTCTTTTTTTTTTAATATTTATTTTATTTATTTGAAAGACAGAGTTACAGAGAGGTAGAGACAGAGAGAGAGCCAGCGCCACAGCTCAATAGGCTAATCCTCTGCCTGCGGCACCGGCACACTGGGTTCTAGTCCCAGTCAGGATGCGGGATTCTGTCCCAGTTGTCCCTCTTCCAGGCCAGCTCTCTGCTGTGGCCAGGGAGTGCAGTGGAGGATGGCTCAAGTGCTTGGGCCCTGCACCCACATGGGAGACCAGGAGAAGCACCTGGATCCTGGCTTCGGATCAGCGCGGTGCACCGTCCATAGCGGCCATTGAGGGGTGAACCAACGGCAAAGGAAGACCTTTCTCTCTCTCTCTCTTTTTCCACTCTGCCTGTCAAAAAAAAAAAAAAAAAAGAGAGAGAGACAGAGAGAGAGATCCTCCATCTGCTGGTTCATTCCCCAGATGACCACAATGGCCAGAGCTGTGCCTATCCAAAGCCAGGAACCAGGAGCTTCTTCGAGGTCTCCCACATGGGTGCAGGGGCCCAAACACTTGGGCCATCTTCTGTTGCTTTCCCAGGCCATACCAGATAGCTGGATCGGAAGTGGAGCAGCCGGGACTAGAACTGGTACCCATATGGGATGCTGGCACTTCAGGCCAGGGCTTTAACCTGTTGCACCACAACGCTGGTCCTGATAACAGTATAAGATGAATCAAATTCTGTCAAATGCTTTCTCAGACTACTGGACTCTAAGTCAAGCAACACTGACATTCACATCAGTTATGTTTATCATAAGGATGTAGAAGAAAAGCAATAATTAAATAAATGGATCTACAGCATACTCATGATATCACATCAAGAGTGCAATGGAGGCTTAATCACATCTACCCTGCTGCTTATAGGAACTGTGCAGTTTAAGGAGTTGCCTCATCATAATTTGGGTAGATTACTACAAAATTGTTAACAAGAAAAGGAAAGCAGTTAAAATCTGACATTCAATTGTAATTTTATGGCCCTCTTTCTTGGGTTGCTATTTTATTTCATTTTATTTTTTCAAGATTTATTTATCTATTATTTGAAAGTCAGAGTTAACAGAGAGAGGAGAGACAGAGAGAGAGAGGCCTTCCATCTGATGTTTCACTCTCCAATTGGCTGCAATGGCTGGACCTGTGCCGATCTGAAGCCAGGAGCCAGGAGCTTCTTCTGGGTCTCCCACATGGGTGCAGGGACCCAAGAGATTTGGGCCATCTTCTACTGCTTTCCCAGGCCTTAGCAGAGAGCTGGATCGGAAGTGGAGCAGGTGGGTCTCAAATCGTTGCCCATAGGGGATGCTGGCCCTTCAGGCCAGGGCGTTAACCCGCTGCACCACAGTGCTGGCCCCTACTATTTTATTTTTTAAATATTTGTTTGTTTATCTGAAAAGTACAGTGATAGAGAGGGAGAGATCTTTCATCTGCTGGTTCACTCCCCAAATGTCTATAACAATCAGGTCTGGACCAGGCTGAAGCCAGGAGCCAGAAAACCCATCCTGGTCTCGATATGGGTGGCGGGGGCCCTAGCAGTCTGACCATCTTCCGCTGTCTTCCCTGTCACATTAGCAGGAAGCTGGATCAGAAGTGTAGCAGCTTGTACTGAAAAGAATACTCCAATGGGTTGCCGGTATCATGAGTGGGGCTTAACCTACTGTACCACAATGCCAGCCCCAAGGGTTGCTATTTTAAAATAATACTAATATGAAAGCAAATGATGAGAGGTTTATAATTATTATCATTACTGTTATTATAATTTTAGAACTCTCCAGAGAATAATGGAGCATAAATCTTCTTAGTCATGCTTATTCTGTCAGTCTGCCGTTATAAAACAGAATGAGTTCCCTACATTTGAATATTTCTCATACCAACTAACTTGTTCAGTTTGATTACTATTTTCATTTTATCCTCAAGCATAATATCTGGCCCCATACACTATTATCATTTCTATCATTCCTTCAGAGTTTAAAAAAAAATGAAATACAGTCTGTTCCTTTTACTTGCAAGTAAACCATGGTCTAAGCCAAAAAGAGGTTAAATAAAGTATTTGAAAATTTAGAATCTTAGTTTAGCACTATTTTTTTTATACAACAATGGCTGAAAATTTGGCTCCTCAGTCTCATTACAAGTCAACAAGAATTCTAGGAATTTTTACTTAACTAAGGAACAGAAACTGGTGCAAATTAAAACTTCCTGTTTAGCAGTAGAGATGCTGAACACATTGATAGTTATAAAAAGAACAAAGACAAAATGATGTAAAGTAATATTTTAATACTTTGATTCCTTTATTTATTCAAGAGGCAGAGAAAAAGTTAGACAGAAATAGATCTTCCTTTTGCTTGTTCACTTCCCAAAAGCCTTTAACAGTCATGGCTGAAACAAGGAGCCAAAAACTCAAACTGGGTCTCCCATGTGGCTGTCAGAGACCCGGTTACTTGAGCCATCACCTGCTGTCTCCCAGAGTGTGTGCTGGTATGAAGCTGGAATGGAGAGTGCAGCCAGGACTCAAATCCAGGCACCCCAATATAGAATGCAGGTATCCCAAGAAGTGGCTTAACCCATACATCAAAAGACCCAGACTAAACCAAAGTTTTAAAGTTAAGTGCCCTGGATATGATAGCATAAAGACTTCTCCTTGTTCATCTTCAGAATGGAACTGTAGAATTCTACAATAATATGTTATTCTTTTCTACAGTGTTTTTTAGAGAAGAATATTCCATTCACATTGATAGCAATTTTTTAAGAGAACCAGTTTGAAAATTATTCAGAAAATCAAAATAACAACTTTCCAAAAATATAATTTAATTGATAAAATTTTCTGAAATTTTCTCAAACTGTGTTAATTTAAAATACCTAAACCACAAGAAAAGTAAATGAAATAATGTAATTTTATTAACTTCACCTGGCAGCACAGCTGGGACTTCTATAATAAAGCTATGCTAATGTCCTGCTTGCTCATCTACCTGGAGCATGAGTAGTGATCAGATTAAGGAGAAATAATATCAATTACAAGTTTACCATAAGCCAAGCATTTGATGCATATTAACTCATTTGTTATTTCCCCTATATCATTATTTGTCTGAAAAAAAAAGGGGGAAATAATTTGCCAAAATTCAAAGGAAATTGAGTGTTAGATTTGCAATTTAAAACTGTGTTTGGCTTCCAGACTATGTTCTTTCAGCTATAGCATATGCTCTGCACTCTAAATTAAATGAGTGCAATTATTGGCAGCTATATATATGAGTAATAAATGTAAGTTTACAATATCACACTATAAGTTGTGTGCATGTGTGCATGTGCACATATATAGGCAGACTGTTCTCTCTGTTGATAATACTGACTTTTCCCCCTTAGTCCCTGAACTGTCATTACTTTACATGTAGCAAGAAAGAGCTGTAGATGCTTGATCCTTTATTGGACACTGTTTTATAAGACATGTTTCCAAAAAGTCAGCTTTACTTAGACTGTGACAAAACACAAGTGATAAAAGACAAACAGAGAATAATGTTGTATTCACCTAAGGTGGAATTTTGCCAGAAGCTGAGAAGAGTTAAGGACAAGAGGACAAGACAACATCCTGAATTATTTTTTCTAATAAAATGAACATATCTGCATTCAGTTTTCAGAACAAAGATAAAATTTAAATTGAAAAGTAAGTGATATTTTAATATTCCATACCTCTTCTTCATTTTGGTAGTATAGATAACCAATAGTTGACCATAAGCAAGGAAACACATTCAAAGCACCAGTAACAGTTTTAATATTTTATATTTATATAGATATAGAATATATTTTATCAATAAAATTATTTTATATATAAGTATAGAATATTTATCTATTTATACATATATTTATTTATATATAAATATGGAATATCCTTTAAAATATATTCTATATTTATATATAAACTTAGAAAAATGACCTAAATATATTTAAATGCAATTATGATTCAATAAGATAATTATGATTGCCTTTACATATTCCTAAAATGTGTCATTTTATGTGGATTTTTAAGAGCTTACAAATAATAGAATATATACCTCCAATTTTATCTATAGTCAGGTCAAAATGCAATAAAATTTATGTTGTATAATGCCTAGATATTTCAAGGAATGATATACTGCAGATAGGTAAAACCAAATAGCATTCAAAAGTTAATCCAATATTAAAGGACCACCATTTCCTGCAGAGTGAAAACATAGAATATTGGCAAAAAAGGCAAAGTAAATAAAATGACCACTAAATCTACAGATAATATTGTTAAGACAATATGATACGCTTTAATGATTAGTTGTACAAGTATGGTTTCTTGGCCATGGAAGAAAGGGAAGAAAAGAAGGTCAATAACCATAATCATGCATGCTCTATAAGCTAATGTGTTAGAAGTAGGAAAAAATCTTAAACTTAATGGGAACCACAATTGCAGCAGGTATCTAGCTAGTCCTACAATGCTAACCAACTCTAGCATTACTAGTGAGAACTAAACTTCAGCCCAACATCTAGGGCTCTCAAAGCACTAAACCATTCCATTTCAAATTGCATTTTAGTTTTATGCCCCATTAATTGAACATTTATATTAATTTTTAACGTTATTAAATTCATTGTAGAATCATGTGCACAGCCTTGCTGGCACTGCAGCAGTTCGTTTTTTTTCTACAATGAATTATTACTTCATAAAATGGAAATGTTTCCTAATTAGGATTCAATTGCGAGATACCAGAGGGTAATGGTTAGGCCAAAAAGAGCCTTCACAATATTAGAAAAAGGTGATAACACTTTAAATGTGGAACTAAAAAATAAACTTGAGAAAGAAGAATCTTCAAATAGGACATTTTCAAAAGGATTGGATAAAGTTTTAGATTCTGCTTATATTGTGAAGGTACACCCTAAAATGCAGAAAATGTCCTCATCATGTTAATACAAAATCACTTTAGGTAGGAAACATATATATCAATTTATTGCAAGTGTTTAACATGCATAATAGCAATGGATCAATTTCTCTACTTTTCATTTGGGAAAATATAAGGTGAGATATTTGGGTCTATGTCACTGACTCATGTTTCCACTTTAGTTATAATCTCTAGTGAATGCATTTCTAATGTTAAATTATTTTTAATTGCTTTTGGCACCTAAACAGATTTGGCTGACACACTATTATTGACAATGAAACCACTTAATTTTGTTTGTTTTACTTTCAAGTTTTGACGGTTTTTCATTTAATATAATTGAACTTATATATTCCTACCTTACAAAGTCTTATCAATTCACGTAGTTATTTCATGAAAATACGTTACCATAAGAGTACATAGTTAGTGACATTAGTAGATCAATATACAATTTTATTCCTATCACTGTCCAGAAGAACAACCCTGACTTAGGAGACAGACAAAAGTAGTATGTTCAGTACTATTAGTCTGCATAAAAATCTCAAGAAGCTAAGTCATTATCATTAGTCATGATAAGAATGTCTCCTGGAATGTTTACGTCAAAAGAAAGTTTATGTGGCAGAATTATGTAAAGAAATTTACAATAGTGCCTGCCCACAAACCATGCAATTTGGAAACAGCCAAGAAACAAAACCATAGAGAAGGAGGGATAAATACAACATGTATTAGGGGTTATTATGCAACTACAAAGATTCAATATGACCCTGGCAATATAGCAAAAAATAGTTATGGAAAAGAAGCTATTTCTTATGCTCAGTAGCTAATTTTCAAACATATGTACCTGTATTTGAAACTTTGAGCATTTCACACATTTTTCTGTATCTGAAAAAAAAATGGATCCAGACTGATATTGTGTATCAATATAGCTGAAAACAATATAAAGGTAGCCAAAAGCAAAATTCAGTAAGAATTCTAAAATAGGATATTATTCTGATTGCTGATAAAGTATTTCTGATGTACATTTTGTTCATATTGGAAAAGAATATTTTACAGTTTAGTTTTCCTAGAAAATATGAAATATCTATAATAATATGATTTCAAAGCTTTTAATGAAATATAAAGCTAGATTAAAGTAGCTATATCAAGTCGTAGGTATAATTTGAAACTTAGAAATAATATATAATTCTATTTTGATGAAATATATATTTAAATATCTAACAGTTAATTAAATTTGCTTTTAACATAATTTACAATAAAGATATTATATATTTCCATTTTTAAATGTTCAAGGGCATTAGAACTATGAAAATAACATGAATTTTTAATATAATCTATTCTGGAAAATAATAATTACATATCCCTCAGGATTAATGTATTCAAAACAAAGTTATATAAGAAAAATACATAAAATTTTCTTATATATATTACTACAAGTATGAAATACAAAATACATAAGTATATGAATATGACTTGAAGTGTAAGGAATGTTGAGACAATTGTACTACCACAATAGTGGTAGTAAAAAATTTCATATCTTCCATTCCATAATTCATACATTATGATACACTGAATACATAATTCAAATACATCAGCCCATTTTGGGGCACCTGAATGAGACTACCACATTTTATAAGCATTTAAATAAAATAAAATAAAATCATATGAGAATTTCAGAGACAAGTTTAACCAATATGCAATAGACTAGAGAACATACAACAAAAATCAGGTCAGAAATAATGATAGTTGAAATATTGGGTGTGACCAAAATATGGTCAAATTTATGTTTAAGATAGACTATTTTTAATAATAACTCAACCCATTTTAACAAGCATACATAATACCAAATTTCAACATGCATGCTTTTTTTCTTTTCTTTTTATAAAACTTACTGCTTTGTAAGTTCTCTTCTGTCCAGCATGCTTCCGAATTTGTTCTCCATTTGGCCCAGTTTCCACATGCATCGAATAGATAATGTCAAAGAAATCTTCAACCACAGCTACCCTCCGTAAAGACAGCTTCTCATCTACCCCCACGCCATCCTGGAAGAAAAATAAATAGAACAAAAAATAAAATAAGCCCACAAGTTTAATAAAGTAATTTACATTTAACAACACAACAGGCAATTTTGATAAATGAACGAGGTCAGCTAGTAGGAAATTTCAAAATTATACCATTTTAAACATTACTTACATACAGAACTTTAAGAAACATGATAAAGAAGACATTTTCCATAGTTAATATTAAGTAAATCATGCTTACCCATGAATTCTATCCTATAAATAGAAAACTTGAAGGACTCCACCAAAAACTCCATTAATACTAATAAATGAATTCATCAAAGTTGAAACTACAAAGTCAACATATAAAAATTAGTAGTGTTGGAGCCATCTTTGTGGCACAGCAGGGAAAGCTGGCGCCTCCAATGCCAACATCCCATATTGGCACCAGTTCCTGTCCTGGCTGCTCTACTTCCAACCTAGCTCCCTGCTAATAGCCAGGAAAAGCAGCAAAGAATGGCCCAAATGTCTGGGCTCCTGCTATCCATGTGGGAGACCCAGATGAAATACCTAGCTCCTGGCTCCTGGCTCTGGCCTGGTCCAGCACTGGCTGTTGCAGTCATCTTGGAAGTGAATCAGCAGATGGAAAAAAATTCTCTCTCTCTCTCTCTCTCTCCTTTCCTTCCCTGTAACTCTGACTTTCAAATAAAAAAATAAATCTTCAGAAAAGTTAGTAGTGTTGTTATGCACCAATAGCAAAGTAACTTGAAAAAAATGATAGAGGGGCTGGTGCTGTGGTGCAGCAGGTTAAAGCCCTGGCCTGAAGCACTGGCATTCCATATGGACGCTGGTTCTAGTCCTGGCTGCTCCTCTTCCTATCCAGCTCTCTGCTATGGTCTGGGAAAGCAATGGAAGATGACTCAAATGCTTGGGCCCCTGCACCCACATGGGAGACCCAGAAGAAGCTCCTGGTTCCCAGCTTTGGACCGTCGTCGTAGCTCCAGCCGTTGCAGCCATCCGGGGAGTGAATCAGCGTATGGAAGACCTCTCTCTCTGTCTCTACCTCTCTCTGTAACTCTTTCAAATAAATAAAAATAAATCATTAAAATAAAATAAAATAAAATAAAGAAATCAAGTGCATTTCCAATAGCTACTAAAAAAATCTAGGAATAAATTTAACCAAAGAGATGTAATAACTATAAAATATTCATGAAGGAAACTAAAGTGAACACAAAGAAATAGCAAGATGTTCCAGGTAAATTGAATGTAAGAATCAATAGTATTAAAAATCCCATACCACCCAAATGATTCAAAAATCCAATATAATCTCTTCCAAAATACCAATGACATTTCTTCACAAAACTACTAAAAATACTACAAAATTTGTATGGTGTCACAGAAACTCTGAAGAGTCAAAGCAATCTTGAATAAAAAGAGTAAAGTAGGAGGCATTACACTGTCTGACTTTAAAATGTATTTCAAGGCCGGCGCCACGGCTCACTAGGCTAATCCTCCGCCTTGCGGCGCCGGCACACCGGGTTCTAGTCCCGGTCGGGGCACCGATCCTGTCCCGGTTGTCCCTCTTCCAGGCCAGCTCTCTGCTGTGGCCAGGGAGTGCAGTGGAGGATGGCCCAAGTTCTTGGGCCCTGCACCCCATGGGAGACCAGGAGAAGCACCTGGCTCCTGCCATCGGATCAGCGCGGTGCGCCGGCCGCAGCGCGCTACCGCGGCGGCCATTGGAGGGTGAACCAACGGCAAAAAGGAAGACCTTTCTCCCTGTCTCTCTCTCACTGTCCACTCTGCCTGTCAAAAAAAAAATAATAAAAAAAAATGTATTTCAAAACTACAATACAACTAGAAGCATGGTGTTGGCTTAAAAACAGATACTAAGACACATACAGCAGTGGAACAGAATTAGGGACCCTCAAAGTAAACTCATGCATCTATAGCCAACTGATTTTTAAGGTGCTAAGAACATGCATTAGAAAATCAAAGTCTTTTCAATAAGCGGTGCTGGGGAAACCAGATATCCACTCACAGAACAATGAAACTAGATATCCTCTCACCTCTCACCATATACAAATATCAAGTCAACATGAATTAAAGATCTAAACATAAGACCCAAAACTTTGAAACTGCAAGAAGAAAACATAGGGGAGGGCATTGGAATTAGCTAGGCTTTTTTGGATCAGATCTGCAAAGCACAGTGAATAGAAACAAACAAAAAAAGACAAGTAGGATTTCATCAAATTTAAGAGCTCCTGCTTACCAAAGGAAACCATCAGCACAGTGAAAGAACAAACTACAAAAGAGTAGAACATATTTCTAAGGTATACTTCTGACAAGGGATTATTAATAAGAATATATAAGAAAGGCAAAATGCAATTGCAAAAAACTAAAAGCCAAATAATCCATGTTTTAGTGAGTAGTAAATTTAAAAAGACGTTTCTTGAAGGAAGACATACGAATGGCCTGAAAGATCATGAAAAATTCCCAATATCAGGGAAACATAAACCAAGCCATAATATCACCTCTCTCCAGTAAGACTGGCTATGATCAAAAAGACAAATGGTAACAAATGAGTAACAGCATTGCAGACAAGGGATATATTCTAGCACAGTCACTGCGGATGACACTACAGAGGTACCTTAGAAAGCTAAAAATAGAACTACTATATGATCCATTAGTTGTATTATTGAGTACATATCCACAGGAAATGAAATTATTCTGTCCAAGAGACATCTGTACTACCCACTTTATTGCAGTTATTAACAATAGTCAATAAATAGAAACAATCTTAGTGTCCACCATTTGGTGAATGGATAAGGTATAAATGGAATACTATTCAGCCATAAAAATCATGAAATCTTGTCATTTTCAACACCATGGATAGAACGGGAGTTCATTATACTAGAAGAAATATGCTGAGAGCAGGAAGACAAGCACCTCATGATCTCACTTTTTCATGGAATATAAAAATATCGATCTTACAGAAGTTAAAACTATAATGGTGGATACAGAGCTTGGAAAGGGGAAGGAGGTAGGGATAATACAGAAATGCTAATTATCATATACTAAGCTATAGTTAGAAAGGAGTAAGAACTTCTAGAGTTCTGTCGTACAGAAGGAAACTGTACATAATAGTAATATACCACATATTTCTTTTAAAAAGAACTACAAAAAATGAATTTGAATGTTTCCACATACAGAACTTTGAGATAGATATGTTTACCCTGATTGGACATCATTCAAAGCATCCATTTATAGAGACATCAGATGGTATCCCATTGTTTATGTATTTGTTTGCCATTGTTTATGCCATTGTTTATGTATTTGTTAATTTCTTTAAAAAAGTTGAAGTACTCCATCACAAATTATTTATTGTGCATTTTGTGCCTCCTTGAGCTTCAGGTATTTCTCACATTTTTCCTTTCACATCTTAATCCCCTCTTCTATAAATGGGACCTATGGGTAATACCTCCTTGCCTGTGACATAATTCCTTTATGTAGTTAGTATACAAAGAAGCTGTATGAAACACAAGGCCATCCCGGAAAACTACTGCAACTTAGAAGAGAGTAACTCAAAAAGAATGGTTTCAGGAACCACTTCCTGGTCTAATCCTTTATCATCTGTGATAAAATCAACCTTTCTGAGGTTGGAAACCCAAAGTCAAACACTATCCACCAGGAAAACCATCCATAAAACCTTATCTTTGTTGGCCCATTCATAAAATTTGTACAGTATCCTTTCAGTCTTTCTGTTAAACAGCAAGAACTACAGTATGCATGGGTGCTTGGTGTAGACTTTAAGCCATGGCTCACCCCTTGGGATGCCCACATGCTATGTTAGAGTAAAAGCTACATTCTCCATTCAGCTTCCTGTTAATGTGCACCCTGAGAGGCAACCAGTGATGGCTCAATTAGGTGTATTCTTGTTATGTTTATGGAAAACCTGGATTTAGTTCCCAGTTCCTGGCCTTGGTCTGGCTCAGCTCTGGATGTTACAAGCATATGGGAGTGAAACAGCAGATGGGAGGTGTTTGTGTGTGTGCATGTGTGTGTGTGCCTTTGCCTTCCAAATGTATAACACAAATATATTTTTTTAAATTAAAAAATAAAGGCAGGTATTTTATAGTAGGTATAAACACAAAACTTCAAGTGATGTGGCATGACAGCCTATTTATTCATTTTATCAACAAGTATCCAATAAGATACAAATATATTACCAATGATCTGTTCATTTCCAGAGTTATGAAGATGTATAAGACACAAATAATTAGTTTTTTTTTAAATGGAATTTACAGTCTAGTACAGAAAATATCTGTTGAACAAATAATTGCTAAGGTAACATGCTAAGTGACTTTGTCTTCCATAACAAATTACCACAAAATGAATGGCCTAAAGTGAGAAAGGCATTCTCTCATACTCCTGGATGCCAGAAGTCTAAAACCAAGATGTCGGCATACCTGTACTCCTGCCAGAAGCTCTAAAAGAGATTCTATTCTTCACTTCTTCCAGTTTATGGAATTTTTCACAGCATCCCATGGCTTCAGGCTGTATTACGTGGCCTTTTCCTCTTCATGTATTTCTCTTATATGGACTTGTATGCCAAAACTTAGGACCCAGCAAGATAAGCCAAGATGATTGCCTCATCTCAAGATTCTTAATTTAATTCCACCTACAATGACCCTTTTCCCACACATGGTAATATTTACAACTTCCAGGAATTAGGACTTGCTGTCACTAGTGGCCAACACTCAACCAACTAAAGGCCATAGGTGTTAGACCACAGGAGATATACACTGTGTTACAGGAGCATGTGTTAGGGATGCTTCACATCATAGGTTAATAGTCAACATTATTTAAAGAAATCAGAAGTCAATACTTACCAAAGTGACATTGGAATTACATATACTACCAGAAGGAAATGATCTGTCACCCTCCTGTCATATGGACCTCTTTATTCTCAACTATGATTCAAGCTCATTTCATATACTCTATGTTTAAAACTTAAATATGTCTTCAGAGGTTGTACATACAACATAAGTAAACAAAAATATATGATAAGAGACAAAGAAGTAATTAGGAGATTCTAAAAAATGAAGATACATATTCAATGAACCTGGAGCTTAACAAATTCCAAACAGCATTTTAGCAAGGAAATTCATAAATTAACTACATATCGTAAAAACATTGAATGTTTAAGACAAGGACAAAATTTTGGAAGCAGTAAGAGATAAATGACCCATCACATAAAAGGAAACGCCAGTTAAGACTAACAGTTAACTTAGCAAAAGAAACAATAGAAGCTAGAAGGCAATGGGATGACATATTTAATTGCTAAACATAAAACATAAAACTGTCAGCCAAGAACATTTATCTAGAAAAAACTGTATTAAATAGATTGAGGTTAAACAAAGACATTCATAGATTTAAAAAACTGAGAGAAACCAACACTAGTAAAAATAATTTACTGGGGCCTGCTGTGGTGTAGTGGGTAAAGGCATCACCTGCAGTGCCGTCATCCCATATGAGCACCGGTTTGAGTCCCAGCTGCTCTACTTCAGATCCAACTCTCAGCTATGGCCTGGGAAAGCAGTGAAAGATGGCCCAAGTTTTTGGGCCCCTGTACCTGCATGGGAAACCCAGAAGAGGCTCCTGGTTCCTGGCTCAGACTGGTACAGCTCCAGCTGTTATGGCCACCTGGGGAATGAACCAGTGGATGGAAGACCTCTCTCTCCCTCTCTGCCTCTGGCTCTCTGTAACTCTGCCTTTCAAATAAATAAATCAATCTTAAAATAAGTTTATAAAGAAGAAATTCTGAACTCACATGCCTTTTCATTTCAAAGTGTACCATAAATACAAGCAGTAAGTATGACATTGGCGTGGAAATTGACACACAGATCAGTAAAATAGAACTGAGATTGCAGAAAAAGACTTTGTTTATTCAATTCATTTTCAACAGGAGTCTCAGGACAACGCAGTGAGAACGTGAAAGTGATAATCAAGAGGTATCATGTTCAGAGATACTGATATCATTATAATAAAATCAAAATGTCATTCAGTTAAAAGACTGACACACAGTTCTGCATGTTTATCTAGGACTTTATAGGATCTATTTGGAAGATAATATTTCTGAAATTCAAATTCAATCTCTTTTGAAATTCCTGACTTCCAACTATCTGATAAAACCAGACAAGAAGAATTGATATAGAAATAAGCATTATAAGAGTCAATCTCTCTCCTGAAATTCTGCCTGTCTGTCATTCTCCAGGAGACTGTGCCTGCTTGGGAGTTAATATGGCAATGTTTGAAAACACAAGGACACTAGTACATGACTCAAGCATACTATTCAACAGGGCAGTTTTTGAGAATTTTTCACTCAGTAAAAAATACTTGAAAGTCAAATTTTGATCTAGCAAATATGACTTCTATTGAAAGAATCCTTATTTAAATTATAGTAGAAAACTCACTCAGGCTAATAAAGCACACATACTATCTAGGAATCAATGGATGAAAATATTTACCACTTTTCCTTCCTCAGTCAAGCTTTTATCACCTAACGATCCTAACTGATGCCCTAATTGATGAATTATTATCATCATCAAGGTGTTGACACTATGCAGAGCAATTTTAGTGAAACTTTTAGAAATGAAAGCATTATTACAGGCTGCCAATTTATATACAACAAATAAATAATGATATAATAAAGAAAAAAGATGTCATAGTGAAAAAATACAAATTTCAACATTCAATTTTCAAGAATTTTTAGTTCAAGAGATCATGTATAGGCCGGCGCCGCAGCTCACTTGGCTAATGCTCCGCCTGCAGTGCCGGCACCCCGGGTTCTAGTCCCAGTTGGGGCGCCAGATTCTGTCCCGGTTGCCGCTCTTCCAGTCCAGCTCTCTGCTGTGGCCCGGGAGTGCAGTGGAGGATGGCCCAAGTGCTTGGGCCCTGCACCCGCATGGGAGACCAGGAGAAGCACCTGGCTCCTGGCTTCAGATCAGCGCAACACGCCGGCCATGGCAGCCATTTGGGGAGTGAACCAACGGAAGGAAGACCTTTCTCTCTGTCTCTCTCTCTCACTAACTCTGCCTGTCAAAAAAATAAAAAAATAGCCGGCGCCGTGGCTCAACAGGCTAATCCTCCGCCTTGCAGCGCCGGCACACCGGGTTCTAGTCCCGGTCGGGGCACCGATCCTGTCCCAGTTGCCCCTCTTCCAGGCCAGCTCTCTGCTGTGGCCAGGGAGTGCATTGGAGGATGGCCCAAGTCTTTGGGCCCTGCACCCCATGGGAGACCAGGAGAAGCACCTGGCTCCTGCCATCGGATCAGCGCGGTGCGCCGGCCGCAGCACGCTACCGCGGCGGCCATTGGAGGGTGAACCAACGGCAAAAGGAAGACCTTTCTCTCTGTCTCTCTCTCTCACTGTCCACTCTGCCTGTCAAAAAAATAAATAAATAAATAAATAAATAATAAAAAAATAAATAAAAAACAACAGAGGGGGTTGGTGCCGTGGCACACTGGGTTAATCCTACACCTGCGGTGCCGGCATCCCATATGGGCTCTGGGTTCTAGACCCAGTTGCTCCTCTTCCAGTCCAGCTCTCTGCTGTGGCCTGGGAAGGCAGTGGAGGATGGCCCAGGTGTTTGAGACCTGCACCCGCATGGGAGGCCAGGAAGAGACACCTGGCTCCTGGCTTTGGATTGGCATAGCACCGGCCGTAGCAGCCATTTGGGGAGTGAACCAATGGAAGGAAGACCTTTCTCTCTGTCTCTCTGTCTGTCTGTCTCTCTCTCTCTCTCTCTCTCTCTCTCTCTCACTGTCTGTAACTCTGTCCATCAAATAAATAAATAATAAATAAATAAACAGAAAAAACATATCTTGCTAAGTAAAGAATCCATAAGAAATTTTCCAAGTACAAAAACGTTTACTTTATGCAAAACTTTTACTCTTATTACATATAAAATATCATGTTAATAAACCAAATTAAGAATTTTTAATTGGCAGGATGTTTTACTTAAAATCTTCCAATGGGGGCCGGCGCTGTGGCGCAGTAGGTTAATGCTCTGCCTGCAGCGCCGGCAAACCATATGAGCACTGGTTTTAGTCCCGGCCGCTCCTCTTCCAATCCAGCTTTCTGCTATGGCCTGGGAAATCAGTAGAAAATGACTCAAGTTCTTGGGCCCCTGCACCCACTTGGGAGACCCAGAAGAAGCTCCTGGCTCCTGGCTTTTGATCAGCCCAGCTCTGGCCATTGCAGCCATTCAGGGAGTAAGTTAGCAGATGGAAGATGTTTCTCTCTGTTTCTCCATCCTTCCCTCTCTCTGTCTATAACTCTACCTCTCAAATAAATAAATAAAATCGTTTTTTTTAAAAAAAACCTTTTCCAATGTATGTGTCTCTGACTATAGTTTTGAAAGGGAAACAAAAGCATAACTTGTAGAATTTTGAATGGATTATATTTCAAGGAAATAAAAATAGTACAAAGCAACATCAGCAGAAAAAGAAAGGAAGGTTTTTGTTTAAGATTTATTTATTTACGTGAATGTCAAAGTCACAGAGAGAGGGGGAGAGACATATAGAGAGATCTTCCATCCTCTGGTTCACTCCTCAGATGGCCTCACAGCCAGGACTGCTCCAGGCTAAAGCAAGGAACCAGGAGCTTCCATGCCTCCCGCATGGGTGATAGGGGCCCAAGCACTTGAGCCATATTCCATTGTTTTCCAGGCCACCAGCATGAGCTGGATCGGAAGTAGAGCAGCCAGGACATGAACTGATGCTCAAATGGGATGCCAGCACTGCAGGCAGCAGCTTAACCCATTGCTAGCTCCAAAAAGGAAGTATTCCAACCTGATCTATTTCAATCTAATAATAATAAAAAAAGTCTTTCTATAAAAAGCAAACTTATACAAAATTTATTAACTTTGTGCTTACAATTTGTAAAATCATAGGAAGTTTAATTCTCTTCCCAAAATCAATGATTTATCCAATAAAACAGTACTGAACTCCAAGTTTATGTTTCTTCAACATTATCAGAAAATAATTACAATTTTCTAGAATATTTATTCTCACAAGCAAAAATGCAATTTCTGCCTGCCCCCCCCCAAAAAAATTGGAAAAACACTGCTTTGCCATGTGTCCAGATTCTGGTAAAATAAGCTTTATTTGTCAGATATTGTCTTACACGAAGGACTTCACATCACTTCACTGGCAATGCTGTTGCTGCCCTTGAAGTAGAAATGACTTTCAATTTTGAGGTATTGATCAACCAGTTATTATTTGGACTGAGCATTTCTCTGTCTTCTCATTATTTCATTATGCTAGCATCGGTTAAACAGTTGTATGTAGTAGCCAAGAAAAAAAATAAAAATTATATTTTTCTTCCTAAAATTGAATTAATATAATTTTATAGTTTATTTAAAGATTGGACCATTTGAGCCATCTCTTTCGGTCATCATTGCAGGTAGCTCAATCTTACAGTTACATTATTTTATATTTTCCCTTAACTAACAGGTGTAATCATTACACAAAACAGCACTAAATTCTGTCTTATACCTTTGGGGCTAGGAGTAAGTAAAAAAAATGAAATTGAGAGATGCCAATATTTATAGTAACTTTAATGATTAAAAACAAAAAATAGGCCAAAAGACTTATGATGCCTATGCCAATAACCCATAATACACAAGTATATTTGGATAAGAAAGCTAAAAGAATTATTTAAAGTAATGTCTCATTGTGCTTTTAAACTGTATATGTGAAATATGTTCCCTTTATAGAAATTTAAATTTTTAAAATTTTTTCTTAATTTAAGTTAAACAAATTTCATATATTTGATATATACAGATTTAGAGACATAATGATACTTCCCATTCTACCTCCTACCCATGCTCCCATCCTTCAAATTTTTTAAAAGAAAAAAATATACTTTTTGAGTTAAGAAATTGTATTAGCAGTCATAATAGCCAGAACAGAAATACTTGTTACTTTATAAAAATTCTGGGAGTTGTAACCTTGTGGTACATGTGGCCACAAAAGTAAGAATTTTTGACCTAAATACAGGCAAGAAATCAAAGCCTAGAGAAAGAATATTCTTCACTGTTCAGTTGATCAGAAGAATTGCAATAGAGTTTCACTGGGAGGTAAACAGGGAGATTTATCAAATAAAGATAGATCTCTATCAAAACTTTGTTATCATACTTCCCTTTTGTTGCAGAATAATATTCTATTGCATGGCTATGCCGTAATTTTCCATTTTCCAGACAATGGACATCTAGGTGGGTTCGAATTTGGCACAATCCTGAATAAAGCTACTACTGTATTTTAATGTGACTTTTCACTCTAAGAAATACTATACAATGAGCTCATTAAGAGAACTGATGAGAATTCTGAAAATTTAATACCTAAAATAACTGCTATTATATAACGTATGATGAGTATAATTAGCAAATGTCTAAAATGTAATTTGTTTCTTTACAATCTAGTTTTATAGAATTTTCTTTCCAGGAAGCTATTTCACCCTGTAGGCAGTGGGAAGTGATGCCATATTATGCTACTTTCACGTAACCTATTGTGTTCCATTATTCATCACCTAAGTTGCTGTGGGTAACTTTCTTACATTTCTCTGGCTCTTGGTTTACTCATCTGAAATGTGAAGATAAGTATAACATTATTCTGGCTTTACTTGAGGATTAATTGGATTTTACCTAAATTGAATAAGCACTCAACAAATGTTATTTCTTATTTTATGATAGGTAATACATATCCTTCCTTCAATTTTCCGCACATATGACATAAACAGACAAAGTATTGAGGAGAGTGCCCTCAAGCATGTGGGAAACAAGTAAAGGACATCCAGAGTGGACAGCACAATGTAAAGGCAGAATATAAGAGTTAGAGGACTCCCACTAACTGACTTCAAGGCTTATGATAAAGCCTCAATAATCAAGATAGTGTGGTATTGGGGAAAGAATCGACAAAATGATCAATGGAACAGAATAGAGAACCCAGAAATAGACCCACAGAAATGCACCAACTGATAACTGACAAAGGAACAAAGGCAAAGGTGAATACAACAGAGAAAAGATAGTCTCTTCAGCAAGTGGTGCTGGAACAAATGGACACCAGGGTGCAAAAGAAAAAAAAATCTAGATGCAGACCTTATATCCTTTAAAAATTTGACCAAAATGGATAATAGAACTAAATGTAAAATGAAAACTATACAGAGGTTATCAAAGATAACACAGGAGAAAATCTAGATGACCTTGGGCATGGTTAGGGATTTGTTTTCATCTACTTGTAAGGTGGGGGGGGGGGGGGAGTGGAGAGGAAGAGAGAGAGAATCTTCCATCTATTGATTTACTCTCCAAATGCCCACAACAGCCACATCAAAGCAAGGAGTCAGGAACTCTAGCCAGGTGTCCAAGATGGGTAGCAGGGGGCCCAAGCACTTGGCCTTCATCCATTGCCTCCCAGGATATATTAGTAAGAAGTTGCATTGGAAGTGGAGGCAACAGGACTCAAACAAGCACTCTGATTTGGGATATGGGCATCCAAACAGACAACTTCACCTACTGTTCCACAACACTTGCCTCTGGATATAGCTTTTTAAATACAGCACTGATGGCACCATCTATGAAGGAAATAATTGATGAGCTAAACTTCATTAAAATAAAAAATTTCTGCTCTTTGAAAAATACTGGGAAGATAATGAGATGGTAAGCCACAGATACGAAAAAACACAAGTTAGCCAAAAGCATCTTATAACTAACCATTATGCAAAAAAGAACTTCTAAAACTCTACAGTAAGCAAATAACCTGATTTAAAGAAGATTTACACATGGCAAACAAAGATATGAAAAGATGACCCACTGGGGCCGGCTCTGTGGCGCGGAACGTTAATCCTCCGCCTGTGGCACTGGCATCCCATATGGATGCTGGTTCTAGTCCTGGCTCCTCCTCTTCCAATCCAGCTCTCTGCTGTGGCCTGGGAAAGCAGTAGAAGATGGCTCAAGTGCCTGGGCCCTACACCCACATGGGAGACCAGGAAGAAGCACCTGGCTCCTGGCTTCGGATCGGCACAGCTCTGGCTGTTGTGGCCATCTGGGGAGTGAACCAACAGAAGGAAGACTTTTCTTTCTGTCTCTCTCTCTCACTGTCTGACTCTACTTCTCAAATAAATAAATAAAATCTTTTTTTAAAAAAAGATGACCCACATCCCATATAATGTGGGAAATGTAAATTAAAACAATAAGTTACAAATTCATACATGTTATAGTGGTCGAAATCCAGATCACTAACACCACTAATAGCTGGGAGGATATGGAGGAATAGGAACTCTCATTCACTGCTCACTGTGATACAAAATACTCTAGACACTTTGGAAGGAAGCTGGACAGTTTTTACAAAGTAAAACACAACTTGTACCATACAATCTCAATTCAGCAATCACACTCCTCGGAGTTTACCCAAAGGAACTGAAAATGTGACTCCATACAAAAACCTATACACAGATGTTTCTAATAGCTCTACTCATAATTGCCAAAATGTACAGGCAGACAAGAAGTCCTTCAGTAGGTGAGTGGATAAACAAACTGTAGCACATGCAAAGGGAGTATTATTTAGCACTAAAAAGAGATGAATGATCAAGCTATGGAAAGACATGAAGGAAATTTAAATGCACATTATTAAACAAAAGAAGTGAATCTGAAAGTGCTACACACAGTATGATTCCTACTCTGTGACATTATGGAAAAGACAAAACTGTGGACTTTTTGAGATTCAATGATTTTTTACAGCCCTTGTCTCTTCTGTTGAGGAACAGTGTTTTTTTTTTTTTTAATTTTTTTTCCATACTATTTGTTTAACTCTTTTACTTAGTGCAGGGTTAACTTTATGATTGTTAGCTAAACTGAAAGTAGATATTTGTAAAATTAAGAGTAGAAATGGGAGAGAGAGGAGGAAGGAGGATTGGAGAGTGTACAGAGGGAGGGAAGGGTGAGTAGTATCATTATGTCCCTAAATCTGTATATATGAAATACATGAAACTCATATAACTTAAACAAAATTTAAAAAGAAGAAAACTTTGGAGAAAGACGATCAATGGCTGCCCTAGTTATGAATGAATGAGATGTAGAACTTTGGGACAATGGAAGTATCTAGGAAATAAACAGATTGTTCCCATTTGTATCTATTAAAAATAATGCTGCTGAGCCCAGCGCTGTGGCATAGCAGGTAAAAGCTGCTGCCTGCAGTGCTGGCACCTCATGTGGGTGCTGGTTAGAGTCCTGGCTGCTCCACTTCCAATCCAGCTATCTGTTATGGCCTGGAAAACCAGAGGAAGATAGTCCAAGTCCTCGGCCCCTGCACCTGTGTGGGAGACCCAGAAGATGCTCCTGGCTCCTGGCTTTGGATCAGCCCAGCTCTGGTCACTGCAACCATTTGAGGAGCAAACCAGCAGATGGAAGACCTCTCTCTCTTCTCTCTGCCTCTGCCTCTCTGTAGTTCTGCCTTTTGAATAAGTGAATAAATCTTTAAAGAAAAAATAATGCTGCTGTGCATATTTTGTTCATATTTTTGGTATACTCATGTATTCACTTCTTTTGGAAATGTAACTTACAGTAGATCTGCTTAGTCAAAAGGTATATTCATTTTCACCTTATGGTGTTTACAATGTTTATCAAATAATCAAAAATTTCTAGAAGCTCTGTAGTAACAAAACAAGAAGAACCTGTTTCTTAAACATCCTTAATTTATAGCCCCCTCCAGTATACTATTATTAGTGGATATTTGTAATTATACATTGGACACAACCTATAAAACATACAACACCAATAGTGGACTCCATGTAAAGGATAGACTATGAGAACTATGTCCTATCAATGCAGGTTCATTAGTTTTAATAAATGAACTACTCTGGTTCAGGATGTTGATAACTGGGGAGTCTCAGAGGCTACAGGACAGAGTACATGGAATTCTCTGTTCTTTTGTTCAATATTGCTATGAACCTAAAGACTATTTTAAAAAATGGATAGGGGGAGGAAAAGGCCATGGACCCCTTTCAACAGTGAAAAATTTGCTTTTATGTGTGGCAACAAAGGAAAATTATTCAAATTATCCTTAGACAAAATTATCTAATCTAAATTTAGATAATTAAAAAATAATTGAGAATGCAATGAAAATTAAAATATAACAACAAAATCTTTTGTAGTCCTTTTTCATGCATGCTTCTCTTAGACTATTCCTACATTTTTTAAAATGATTCACAATGAAAAACAAAGCTTGCCAAGGAAATAAAGCATATGTTTCTGTTTATGTTTCTTGTAAAAAGAAACATACCTTCTATTATGAGATAACTAGAAAGCATCAATAGTGTAGCTTAAAAGGCAGAGTCCCCAGGTAATGTAAATTTCTAGGGTTAAAAGATTGAAACAAAAACATCCATCTGGAAATAGGATTCTCAGGGCAGGCATCATGAGGCCCAGATTAAGTTGTCACTTTAAACTCACTTCCCACATCACAGGGCCTCATTTGAGTCCTGGAGCCTCTTCTTCCAATACAGCTCCCTGCTAATGTAGATGGTCTAAGTACTTGGGACCCTGCCATCCATGAGGGAGATGTGGGTGGAGTTCCTAACCTGGCTTCTGCCTGGCTTGGCTCCAACTGTTGCAGGCACATAGGGAGTGAACAAGCAATTGAAAGATCACTCTCTTGCTGACTCCCTCTCCCTCTCTATCACCTTGCCTTTCAAAATAAGTAAATAAGGGAAAATAAAATAGGACTCTTAAAAACAATCCACATGCAGTGGAAAAATTGGCTGGAAGAAAATATGCCCATTTATAAACAGACACAACAAAGTGACTTGTTTAACTTGATTTGGCTCCTGGTTGTGAAAGAAAAATTATCACTATTTGAGAAAACTATTATTGAAAACTGATAGAGCTATGAGACTGCAGATTTCGGAAATACAATGAATCCCAACTAGGACAATTTTGTTTTCAAAAATTCACTTTTGACAACATACAAGTAAAACTGTGGATAATCAGACTATAGTAAGAAGCAACCAGAAAGTTAAGACAGTTCATCCTTAAGGAAAAATATGGCAAACGTCTCAGCATCTGCAAAGTCTGAAGGTGGTAGAAAACAGCTTCATGATTCTGAGAGTAATACTATCACTGTGGCTTTGTGTAACCAAGTAGATTAGCATTCAACAATAACAAAACTTTCAGGCAAGAAAAACCATAAACATTACCACTCTTATTAAGGAAATTAAAGAAAATACTTTAGACGAGAGAAAATTTCTAGAAGATTCCAGAAAGGAAATATAAAAATGAGAAGTATAATTCATTTGAAATAGTTTAGATATATTTAGCATTTTTTCCCAAAAATAATAAGTGATATTCTCAAGGAGTCATTAGTCAGGCACTATTATCTTCAATTTTTAAGAGGAAAAGGAAGCATGGACAATTCAAAGAAATATTCCAAAACTAAGTTAGGCTTGCTCTATATTAAAGAAACAACTGGGCTGTACTCATTTGTGTCTATTAAAAATGATGTTTCTGTGAAAGTTTTGATCATATTTTTTGTACATGCATGTACTCATTTCTTTTGGATATACAACAAACAGAAGAATTTCTTGGTCATATATGGGGCATATTTGCGTTCACATTACACTATTTCCAATATTTATGAAATAATCAGAAATTTCTAGAAGGGCTGTTGTCATAAAACAAAATGAACTCAATTCTTAAACATCCTTATTTTATATCTCCCTTTGGTATACACCAAGCATCTGTGCTGTCTCTTTCCTTAAGATTGTAATATCATTAACATATGTTAAAATATTCTATGAAAATAATATTTTCTGAGTGATTAATATGTATTCAAGACTGTGGTAAACACAAGCATTATCATTTTTCATCTTCATGATGATCATCTATTATGCCCATTTCACAGGTAGGGAAGCTGGGGATCAGTGAAATGAATATAGTCGTTCCCCATAGTCACACATCAAGGAAATGGACAGCAATGCAAGAGTAAAATAATGAAGATAGCACATCCTGGGGATCATTTCCAAAGATCATAGTCCCTATGGAAAGAACCTAACTAAATGCACAGAGGCATATATGTATCATATTGTTTATAGAATACTAAGTGTGTTAAGAGAGAGGGACTGTACTGTAATACAGAAACCTCTAAATATTGTTGCTTAAGTAAGACAAAAGCTTATTTATCTCTCATGTAATAGTCCAGTGATCCACAGCCAGGACGGAAGCTCTGCCACCTGGAACAATTGGCTGCCAAGGTTTCTCAGACACTGCTATTGCCCAGCCAGAAGTAAAACTGAAGAAAACATACAGGAAGTAAGTCACATGCATCACTTCTGTTCATATATCATTAACCTAAACTTCATTATACATCCACACCTAGAGACCAGGTAGGTTTAAAAATGTAGTCAGAAGGTAGGTCAAATACAGTCACCTGTCCAGCTGAAACTCAGAGGGTGTGGTTACTAAAAGAACAAAAAAAATACAAACCATAAGTGGAAGCCTGTGGTCTCATTTCCTGGTCAATTCTGTCAGACACAGAGTATGTATTAATACATAAGAGGAAACCAATAGAATAGCAAGTGAAAATCAATTTGGGGGAGACCGAATGCCAATCTGAAGAGAATGAGCTAATAAAACAGTGAGAAGTCTTTTTAAATTATCTTAATTTGAAATATAACATGGAGACAAAAGTGTACAAATTATAAGTGCACAACTTCATGAACTTATGCAAATTAAGCACAGTCATATCAGAATCACCCAGGTCGATCACAGGTGGCAGCACCCCACCATCTCCCTCAAGCCCCTTCCCAATCCCTAACCTCACTCACCTCCACAAAGAACCACCACCATAACTTTTCAAAATAGATTACATTGCCTATTTTGTTATGCCACAATGTTTGTGGGATTTATGCATGTCATATTATGTAGCAGTATTTTAGTATTTTTATTGCTGCCTAGTATTCTATATTAGAAAATGCCATAATTTATGTAATAATTTTCCTCAAGATAGATGTTAAAGTTTTTTCCACTTCTGAGCTATTAGAAATAATAATACTACCTCAGTTTCTTTCATGGTTTTTCATGCAGCATTCATTTCTTTTGCATATATGCTCAAGGAGAAGAGTGTCTTCATATAACATATTTATAATCAACATTTATAGATTCAGCTAAACAGATTTTCTCAAAAGGATGTCTCAATGCATTGTCCTTCTAGCAGTACATGAACATTCTACATGCTAGGCATTCTCACCAACACTTGGGAATGTCAATCTTTGTCATTATAATCATTCTCCAATTAGTATTTGGGTAGCCCCCTTTGCTGACTATCACTTCTCCTTGTCATTTACCCAATTTTAATTGGGTGGCCTGAATTTCATTTATTTATGACCACTCTTTTTTATGTTTTAATTTTGCTTATTATTATTTTAATTGGACACAGTTAAAGAATGCAGTATGATAATTCAATACAAGCATTCAACATATTAAGATGAAATCAGGTTACTCTTTATAACCTAAATAGGAGTCCTCGGCCAGTGTGTAACTTTCTACTCAGTGAATAGCTTTTAATTTTTTGAATGAAGGGTGCCAAGAACAGTTCCATATTTTGAGATATTAATCTTCCATGAATATATATATATGAAAGTTAATCAGAGAGCTGTTAATCAGAAATGTTAAAAAATATAACATATATATTCCTTGAGAAGGGTAACGAGGGCATAACTCAGACAGAGGGAACAAAACAGAAAAGAAAGGAAAAAGGTTGACAGATATTTTATAAAGGATTGCCTCATTCATTTATTTACTCAGTACAGAGAAATGTTGAAAACTAAGTCGGAAAATTATGAGATGTAGGCCATAAATGACATGGAGTGATTACTCAATTAAAAAAAGCAGTCCAAATTGGCTAAAATAGAAACTTAGTAAAATGAATCTTTGGAATTGCTGGGAGCATTTATTACCAAATCTGCAAGTCATGAGGATCACCAACTAGCAGCAAGGCCAAGTTTTTTCCGACTTGGCATGCTATCATCCTGGCCATTATTAACAACTTCATGCTCATTTTCTTTCAAATCATTTTGTAAAAGAAAAACAAAATGACATATATGCTTAAAGAAAGCAAGATTCAAAAATAAGAAAGGGACAGATAATTTTTTCCTAAAGGAAGATTTCATTGAGAAGGGAGTTTGAGGAGCAGCTAACCTGGAATATGCATCTGTCAAAATATTTTCTATTTCCTCCCACCCTAGCCACTATGCCTCTAATATTATAATTCTTAGTCTTACTAAATAAGTTATAAAGAA
This sequence comes from Lepus europaeus, assembly GCF_033115175.1. Lineage (NCBI taxonomy): Eukaryota > Metazoa > Chordata > Mammalia > Lagomorpha > Leporidae > Lepus > Lepus europaeus. The sequence goes on from NC_084835.1 coordinate 82,504,347, forward strand.
AGGCTGCAAAATTTCCTCCTAATGATTACATTCAAATGATTTTCAGGCTCAGGACCTTCACAGTACCAAGAGGATCTGATGAAACAGCTGGACAACCTGAAGGTGGAGCTGTCCCCGCTGTGCTTGGCCAAACTAACAGATGGCACTGTAGCCAAGCTCTCCAAGCCCAGAGATATCTGCAAATCATCGCCCAGACCGGAAAGAAAACCACAGGAAATTCTAGAAGGGCAAGAAGTACATATCCCTTGACCCCAACCCAACAAGACTCATGCCACACCAGCTCAACAAGCATGAGGAGAATCTGAAGACCAAGAAGCAGCAGAAAGAGCAGCTGAACCCTCTACCGAAGCTTCATGGCATCAGTAAAAACATAAAACAGCTAAAAAAATGTTTTTCAGGGTCGAGTATTTGGCAAAGCAGCTAAGATGCCACTTGGGGGCTGGCATTGTGGAGTAGACGGTTAAGCTGCTGCCAATGACACTGCATCCCATATCAGAGTGCCAGTTTGTATCTCAGCAGCTCCACTGCCATGCCAGCTGTCAGCCAAGGTCCTGGAAAAGCAGTGGAAGAAGGCCCAAGTACTTGGGCCCTGGGCCTCCCATATGGGAAATGTGGCTGGAGTTCCAGGATCCAGGCTTCAGCTCGGCCCAGCCCAAGGACTGTGGCCATTTAGGGAGTAAACCAGAATGATGTGATCATTCCCCCCACTCCCAGTGTGTGTGTGTGTGTGGTGTTTGTGTGTGTGTGTGTGTGAGAGAGAGAGAGAGAGAGAGAGAGAGAAAGAAAGAGAGAGAGAGAAACTCAAATAATAGAAATAAAATGTTTTAAAAAAATAAACCATGCCACTTGGGATGCCTCCATCATATACTTGTGCCTGGGCTTAAGTCTTGGCTCTGCATTTGATTTTAGTTCTTCTTAATGCACACTCTAGAAGGCAACAGATGATAGCTCAAGTATTTGGGTTCCTGTCACCCACATGTGAAACCTACATTGAGTTTCCAGCTCTGGCTTTGGCCTGGCCCAGATCTGGGTGTTGTGGCTATTTGGGTAGTGAAACAGTAGACAGAAGATCTCTCTGTCTCTGTCTCTGTCTCTGTCTCTCTCTCTCTCTCTGTCTTACCCCCCTTTCAAATAAGATAAAGAAATAAAAGGTTTTTTAAATGTTTTACACAGATATTAAGCTTTATGGCATTGTCATCAACATCATCATCTAATATTTATTGAACACATACCATTCATTATTATAATGTGTTACATACATCCCTTAATCTGCGTAAAGTCCTAAAAAATAAGTATTATTACTATCATTCCTAAACTGTACCCAGAAGAAAAGGAACAGAAAAGGTAAGCAATTTGCCCACAATGACACTTCTAGTAAATCATGGAGCATGGATCTGAGCCAAGGCAGACTAATTCTGGAGCATGCTTTCATGAGCACTATTTTCTATCTTCTCCTTATCAGATATTATGTATCTAAACTGATAGTTACAGTGCCGAAAAAGAAGAATCATAACAATTAGGATTTAAAGAAAAGAACCAGGCATGCAGAAAACCCCATGTGGCATGAAGTGCTCTTAAGGTAAGAAATGAAATTGAAACACAACAGTGGGTGATAAGTAAAAAGACCACTGAAAATACCTGACGTCTGTTCACATGTCTCTTCCCACACCCTCATCCTGGCCATCACTGGAATGTCCATAATCATTAATTTCCTTCCTATTTCCAAACCATCACCCTTTCCAATTGATTCTTGAACCTACAGGCAGATGATCTTTTTTAAAAAGTTATGAGACAGTTCTGCCACTGTTCTTAAAAACATTCAATGGCTAGGCCAGTGCTGTGTCATAGTAGGCTAAGCTTCCACCTGCTGCGCCAGCATCCCATCTGAGCACTGGTTCATGTCCCAACTACTCCTTTTCAGATCCAGCTCTCGGCATGTGGCCTGAGAAAGCAGTGGAAGATAGCCAAAGTGCTTGGGCCCCTGCACCCATGTGGGAGACCCAGAGGAAGCTCCTGGTTCCTGACTTCAGATTGTTACCACTCCGGCAGTTGATACCATCTGGGGAATGAACCAGTAGATGGAAGAATTCTTTCTCTGTTTCCTTCTCTGTCATAACTCTACCTCTCAAATAAATAAATCTTTAAAAAAAAATTCATTGGCTTCTCACTACACCTAGGATAAAATCCAAACAACACATTGGGGAACACCAAGTCCTCCCAAATCTGCCTATTGTTAGAATTAATAAACCAATTCAGTAAAGTTGTGGGTTACAAAATAAACATACAAAAAACAGTAGCTTTTTTTTTTTGTATACCAATGATGAACTTACAGAAAGAGAAATCAAGAAAGAAATTCCACTCACAATTGCCACACACAAAAAAATCAAAAATTAGGAATAAATTTAACCAAACAAGTGAAAGATCTTTATAATGCAAATTATCAAATATTCATAAAAGAAATCATCAGGGATACAAAAAACTGGAAAGGTTATTCCTTGCTCATGGATTGGAAGAATCAGTATCATTAAAATGCCTATACCACCTAAAGCAATCGACAGATTCAAAGCAATCCCTATCATAATACCAATGACATTCTTTACAGAACTAGAAAAAGCAATCCTAAAATTCACATGGAATCATGAAAGACCCAGAATAGCCAAGCTATCCTGAAAAAGAAAAATCAAGACGGAGGCATCACAATCCCTGACTTCAAAGCATACTACAAAGTTATAGTAATTAAAACAGCATGGTGCTGGCATATAAACCAATACCTATATAAATGGAGCAGAATAGAGTCCAGAGGATAATCCACATACATACAGCCAACTGATTTTTGAGAAAACAGCTCAGAACATACGGTGGAGTAATGATAATCTTTTCAACAAATGGTGCTAGAAAATCTGGATGTATGCATATAGAAGAATGAAATTAGATCTATACCTCTCTTCATATGCAACAATAAAATTCAGATGGAATAAAGACTTAAATTTAAGACCTCAGACTATGAAGTTTCTGGAAGAAAACATAGGGGAAACACTCCAAGACTTTGGTATAGGGAATGACTTCTTGTATAAGACCTCCACAGCACAAGCAACAAAAGCAAAACTAAACAAAGCGGACTACATCAAACTCAGAAGATTTTGCACAGCAAAGGAAATGATCAATAGAGTGAAGAGACATCCAAGAGAATGGGAAAAATATTTGCAAACCACCTATCCAACAAAGGATTAATATCCTGAATATATCAGCAACTTAAAAACTCAACAAAAAACAACCAATTCAGTTGAGAAATGGCCAAAAGAATTCAATAGACAGCTCTCAAAAGAAGAAATACGAATGATCAACAAATATATGAAAAAATGCTCAATATCACTAGCCATCAAGGAAATACAAATCAAAATCACAATGAGATATCGCCTCACCCCTTTTAGAATGGCTAAAATCCAAAACACAGAGAGTAACAAATGGTGGTGAGGATGTGGAGCTAAGGGAACATTTATACACTGTTGGTGGGAATGTAAATTAATGTTACTACTGTGGAAAACAGTGTGACGATTTCTCTAAAAACTAGGAACAGACTTGTCATATGATGCAGCAATCTCACTACTGGGTATATAAATAAACACAATGAATCAGAGATACCTGCACTACCATGTTTATAGCAGCACTGTCCACAATAACCAATTTTTGGAATCAACCAAGGTATCTATCATTAAGTAAATGGATAAAGAAAATATGGCATATATATATACAATTGTATATTATTCAGCTATAAAAAATGAAATTCTGCCATTTGAAAAATGGACACAAATAGAAGACATTATGTGAAACTAACCAGGACTTGACCAAGAAAGACAAATACCATATGTTCTCCCGTGGCTCTATGTGGGAGCCAAAATTAAAAAAAAAAAAAAAGAAAGAAGAAAAATGAAAGAAATGTCTAGGTGTTTCAATACTGCTACAAATATAGTTTTGTAAAATGTTGTTTTATACTTTTGTCCAACCAATGGTTAGGAATGTTATACTACTATAGTTTTAATGATCTACTACTATAAGAATGTTATACTACTATAATTTAATGGTTACTTTAAAATTTACTGTATATGGGTGAAATAGTCATTTTCCATTCAATTATTGTTTATAGCTATTGTCTATATTCCCACTAAACTAGGGTCTTTTTTGTTTTTTACTTGTGAAACTTTTTATTCAGTGAAGTATTAAGCCTTTTTACTGCAATGTAAATCTAAAATTTTTTATCTCAAAAACTAAGAGAGAGGAGACAGGGAGAAGAAAGGAGGGTGGGAGGGAGAAAAGGGAAGGGAGGAAGGGAATATCACTATATTCCTAGAACTGTATCTGCAAATCACAGCAAATCTGTTAAAAACTATTTTTTTTTTGACAGGCAGAGTGGACAGTGAGAGAGACAGACAGACAGAAAGGTCTTCCTTTTCCATTGGTTTACCACCCAATGGCCGCTGTGGCCGGTGCGCTGCAGCCAGCGCACCGCTGATCCAAAGCCAGGAGCCAGGTGCTTCTCCTGGACTCCCATGCAGGTGCAGGGCCCAAGGACTTGGGCCATCCTCCACTGCACTCCTGGGCCACAGTAGAAAGCTGGACTGGAAGAGGAGCAACCAGGACAGAATCTGGAGCCCTTACCGGGACTAGAACCTGGGGTGCCGGCGCCGTGGGTGGAGGATTAGCCTATTGAGCCACCGTGCTGGCCTAAAAGCTAATTAACAACTAGAAAAAAGAAGAAAGAAAAAAATCTGCCTGCTGCCTCCCATTCCACCTTCCCCATACCACACTTTCTACTTCTTTTGTTTTTATTATTAAACTTTTATTTAATGAATATAAATTTCCAAGGTACAGCTTATGGGTTACAATGGCTTCCCCCTCCCAAAACTTCCCTCCCACCCACAACTCTCCCCTTTCCCTCTCCCTCTCTCCTTCCAATCACATCATGATTCATTTTCAATTCTCTTTATATACAGAAGATCAGTTTAGTATATATTAGGTAACGATTTCAACAGCTGTTCATGTCTGTCCTTTAAACAAAGAAAGCATTTCCCTTCCTGCTATGGTTAGAATGTATCTCTTCCAAATGTATGTGTTACCAATGGGACATTATTATGAACACAGGCCCTTAAAAAGCAGTTTGGCCATGAGGGCTCCTCCCTCTTGAATAGAATGTGCTGTGCTTACGAAGGGACTGAAAGCTTATGAGAAAGAGAGTTAGTTCCTTCTTCCCTTTCTGTCTTCTGTCATGTGAGGACACATCAATCTCCCTACTTCCTCCAAAGCATGTGGCCCTCACCAAAAACTCCAGTACTGTGATCTTGGATGCCCATACTTGGAACTGCAAGAAATAAACTTTTCTTTTTTATAAATTATCCTGTATTTTGTTACAACAGCACAAATGGATTGAGATATCACTGTAGGGTTTGCGTCTACTATTGTCTGCCTAACATGTTCTTTCTCCAGCAACTAAAAAGATTGGCTGCTTCTCATCCTTCACCCCAACATATTACATAGATACATCTTTGACCATCTGTCAAAGGTACTCTTCCCAACTTATTCTTAGTCATAGAGCCCCTGAGTGCTTCTATAGTAGACTTTATCAAAGCTGTAAATTTATTACTTAGTTGTAAATGTAGCTCTCTGTCTTCCCACTAGAATTAATCTTCATGACACTATTTGCCTGGCACCTGCTAAATACTGATAAGAAAATTTGATTAGATAATGTCATGAATCAATAAAGGACTCTCATGTTCCTGATCTTTGGTAATTGGGGGCACACTGAGGTCATTCACTGATATGAAATGTGGGAGGAAAAGAAAGATTTGGATAGGAACATACTTCACTGAAGTATGCTTTGAATTTAGATGTCTGTAGGAGAAATGTCTGTGAAGTAGCTCAGAAGTAAGGGTCTGGGTTGAAAGAAAAGTCTGCATATTATCACACAGATTTAAATAAGAGAATAAGAATATAAAGCAATGGATATGTGGACAAAAGGCCTTGAAAATATGCAGAATGAGGAAGAAAAGAAGATTAAGTTGCAAAAACAAGAAGGAAAAAGAAAAAAAAAAAAGAGTTGTGGTGTTTGGCACAGCAGTTAGTCACTCACTAATTGGGATACCAGCATCCTTTATTACAGTGCCTGGTTCAAGTGCTAGCATCACTTCCAAATTCAGCTTCCTGCTAATACATACCCTAGGAAACAGGTTATGATGGCTCAAATCCCTGCTGCCCATGTGGGAGACCTGGATAGCGTTCCAGGCTCTTCCCTTAACTTGGCCCAGATCCTGTTATCATGGGTATTTTGGGGGAGTGAACCAGCCAATGGGAGCTCTATCTGTCTCTATATCTAATTAATAAAAGTTTAAACAAATGAACAATAAATAAATCATAAAATAAAATGTGACGGGATGAGAAGGAGCATTCAAAGAGGTCAGAGGTTCAAGGAGAAGTCAGGGAAACATTTGTAAGAAAAATGAAAGCTAACATCAAGAGGGTCAAATTCTTACAACAGGCTAAGAAGGTTGACAAATGAAAGGAGCCTTCAGATTTGGTGTTTAGGAAATCCTGGTGAGCTTTGGGAGAAAGAGCAACCCAGTAGAATAGGACACCAGAGATAAACATGTTTCAAATTTGTAGCTTTACCCAGGGCTTGGACTCTATCAAAAATCTCTTTTTAGTGGCTTTAAAGACCTCTATGACACAGTAAGTATGACAAAACAAAAATCATTCAGTATCCCACCTAACAGCTTTGAGAAAGAAACAGTTATTCTGCATTGTTAAGATTTTCTAAAGAGATAGTATCAAAGTCTGTTGAAAAGGCTGGTCTATTCAAACTTGCAGAACTAAGTAAGGAAACTGATTATCAGAAGCAAAAGCTACCAGGGTGCTTTCATAAATGAAAGCTGTACCACATACACATTAAATAGGATAGAGATTTGAGAAGCAAAGGGTTATGACCAACAGCAGTTCAGAGCCTGCCAGGGTATGGCTGGCAATTCAGGATCACAGATGCCTCAACTTGCTCTAATCACAGAGTCCTTTTTGCTAAGTGCATTCATGTCGGTAGTCAGTAGAGATGCACCCATGCACTAAATTTTGCACCTGAGCTGAGTACAAGTAGTCTGGAGTATTTAATTTAACCCCCAGCCTGAGTTCAAAGACAGAACCATGCTGAAACAAACCCCCTCGCAAAGCCAAAAACTGATCTCAAACATAGATGGAATAGAGCCCAGAAAAGAGATTTTAGCACTGAATTAGCAATATAGCACTGGAAATAGAACAGGGAAGGGGCTTCTGAATAACCCGTTCTTGTTCTACTCTGTACTCCAATTCTCTGAGACATAATAATGCCACTCATTTAGGAAAATGTGGTTGTTTCAGCAGTATTTAGCAGCAAGAGGGCATTCCTACAACTGTTACCCATATTTTATTAATGAAAACTGCAGATTTCTCTTATCAACTATAATATTTTTTTAAAAAAGCGGTGGAAAAACACTTTTATAAAATCTCTTTTGAGAACTAAACTTGGTCGAGGACAGTGTTTTGTGGAACAAAACAAGCTATCTGTTAATAGTAGAGATGTAGCAGATGGTATAAAAAGAAATATTTTTTCATCCTTTAGAGCATTTATTATGGAAGCCACTGAGATGTAAAATTCCCAGCGGAAAGCCGAATAAAGAAAGGCATGGTGGAGGACCCGGGACAAATTCTGGACAGCTGCCCTCATTTCCTGTTTGTGAGAGCGGAGCAGTGGCAGCTGCTGGGTTCTGGGTTCGTTCCTGGAAGAGAAGCTAGGGCTGCTGTCTCTCAGGGGCAGCTGCAGCAGCGGCTACAGGTGAGGTTGCCCTGGCGGTCTCCAAGGCAACGATGGAGCAGGCCAGGCCGGAGAAGGGGCCTCCACCCTGCCAACCCCCGGCCCGGCCTCCCAGACCCTCCAGGCGGGCGCGCTCGGCGCTCAAGCCCTGGGACCGTCCACCGCAAACATCACAGTTGTCAAGGCAACCGTCGGGGGAGGAAAGCCAAGGCCGTTTTCCCGCCGCGGTTCTCCACCCCCAGTGCCCAGAATGCCCGGGGCCTGGAGCAGATCTGAGTCCCCCCTCACACGCGGCTGCGCCATCGGGGGCCCTCCGAGAAGCAGGGGACGCGCTGCGCCCCCGCGGGGCACCAGCAGCGGGCTGGGAGCGTGGGCGTCACCGCTGCCTGCTCCTCCTCTCCTCGCCACTCTGACAGGGCCTGGGTGGCGCGGTCACACCCATGGTGCACGTGACCTCCCAAGGGCCTGCAAGCCGCAGAGGCAAATGTGCCCCACCCCACTCCATCCCCTGGGCGAAGCAAGGGCGAGGCGGCCTCGCGGGAGAGGCCCTCGCTGGCTGCCCCGCGTGATTGCCTCCTGTCTCCACCCGGAGACCTTCCCCTCTCACTGTCCTCCCATGCCATTTGGGAAGCCAAGGGTCAGGGGCCCTCAGAGAAGGCGGCTTGGGCAGCAGGCGACAGATGAGCAGTGCTTTCCGCGGGACTCTAGAGAGGGGTTGGGGGCTGCGGTTGATGGCTGGTCCTGACCTGTCACCCTTGCCCACGTAAATCCACTACCCGTGACAGGCAAATTCGAACTGCGCACTGAAACCATTTTGCTCAGAGCCTAAAAGCACAGAATCCTCTATTTACTGGAGCAAAACCATCTCAGGTGATGAGGGGAATCTGTTGCCTGGCTTTCAAATGCGTCAAAGGGCGCCAAAAGTTTGGGGTCGGGTGAGGTTAGTACTCTTATTTAGCTCTAGACAAAAAGCCAGAGAAACTACTTTTAATTCTCTGCTTGAAATGTTTGAAGGCAGTTTTTTATACAGTAGACAGTATGAATCTACCCTCTTAAGCAGTAATTAATATTTTACTGCCATAACCAGGATTTTCCATAATAAATGTTTTCTATTATGACCTTTTAATAGAATCTTCATTTTTTAAAAGTTAAGAAACCCATAATCAGTGAATGTGTCTGAATATAGGATTTGCCGAATAGAATTAGGTTGCAAGTCTGCTTAAGCAGTTATACAATGAGTTTTCTAAAGATTTATTTATTTATTTGAAAGTCAGAGTTAGAGGGGGAGACGAACATAAGGAGAGAGGTCTTCAATATGCAGATTCACTCCCCAGCTGGCCACAATGGCCTCCCTGGCAGAAGCCAGGAGCCAGGAGCTTCTTGTGGGTCTCCCACATACATGACAGGGGCCCAAGAACTTAGGGCTTCTTCCATTGCTCTTCCCAAGCCATTAACAGGGAGCTGGACCAGAAGTGGAGCATTTGGGACACAAACCTGCACCCCTATGGGATGCTGATGTTACAGGTGTCACAACACCAGCCCCCAAATGATTTCCTATGTATACCTGATCTTTACCATAAAGAACCAAATTAGAGTTTTGAGATTAGATATGCCTTAGAATAGAAATTACCTGATTGTTAATTTAGATATGTCATGTGTCTCTGCATTGATATATTAAATTTTTTACTCTAAGACAGTCATTTCTAGGCTTTCCTACAGGATATCACCTTAAACGTGATGCAGTAAGTGCAAGATTAGTAAAGGCAATATATTTCTAATTTAGTCATTTCCAAACTGCCAAACTATTTCTATATTATCAGAAATCTTCCTATTATCTCTCCAAGGATATTACCCATATCCTCAAGTGCCAAATTTGCTTTTTCTCCACCGTTTCCCAACCATTGATAAATGTAAATGTCAATTTCAACTGGAAGACAGATCTGTGTATAAATCCTAAGCTGTGTATGAACTGATGTTTAATACCTCAGGTTACGTCTTCAGAAAATCACAGCAGAAAACTGATGATCAGAGGGCTACATATTCCAATGTGTAGAAGTTTAATTGAAGGGGAAGGTAACTAGAAAAGCTTTTAGCTTTCTATTTGCTTCATTTGATACTTGAACAGATTAGCCCACTATTTTACTCTTCATGTATTTCACAGTGTTATAAGCTCTCTGCAGATCCAGCATGTTTCAGTTGGGTCTCAATCTTTGCATATTCAATTACTGTCCAATTATCCTCAAGGCACAATATATAGGGACTTTAAATTTAGAATGTAACACACAGGTCCTTATGAAAGCTTTCAAGATGAATAATTACTGGATCAATCAATATTTGTGTGTACTAGAGGTGAGAGGAAAAAGGGAAAAGCATATTAAGATGATTTCAAAGAACATAGAAAAAGATATAATATACCTAATATACAATCTCCTTTAAAAGCAGATATCTCTCATCTAGATAATATAATCCAAGGTGAATTTTTTTATCATTGCTTTTCTTCACTTTTCAAGAAATCTACAATAACCAGGTATTAATTGAATAATAAATATTTTTAAATTGATAAATATTTTATTTTATTTTTATTTATCTGAAAGGCAGATAGAGAGATTCCAACCACTGTTTTCCTCTCCAAATATCTACCTACAGACAAGATTGGGCAAAGCCAAAGCTAGGAGTCAAGAGCTCCTTCCTGTTCTTCCATATGGGTGGCAAGGATCCAAGCATTGGAACCATCTAATTCCTCCAAAGCAGCAAGATTAGCAGGACATTGGATTGGAAGCAGATGTAGGACTCAAACCTAGGCACTCTGATATGAGATACGGGCATTCCAAGTGGTGGCTTAACCCACTGCTTCAAAAATACCTACCCCTTTTGTGCTTTAAAAGCATACTATACACTTCTTTATTTTTAGCTACTGGTTTGATTAACACCACTGTATTTTTTCAATACCTTTATTTTTTAAAGTTTACTATATACTAGAATAAAGCTAACTGATTGAAATGTACAAAATATATCTTTCCAAGAGTTGGGAAATTTTTTTTAAGTTCTTAAAAACCAATGTAGAGCCTGAGGTATTAGCTTATGAAAATAATTTTACAATGCCAGAAACTGTTACATTTAAAATATTCGTTAATGTTATAAAATTTTTAAGCCTACAAAGCTTTATATAGTGAAAAGCTAACAGTTTTCATCTACTGCTGAATCAGAATATAACCACATCTTAGTTTATCTTGGCCAACAGGTACCAACATATTTATAAGTTGGAGTTAAAGTTTCTACAAAAAGGCATCAATAAACAATAAAACATAAATATCTATATTATCATGTATCAAAAGTCAATTTTAAAAAATAACTTATAATTTCTATTTCAATGGGGCATGTTACATTAAAAGATGAATCTTATACCTGGATCTGAAGTAAATAAGTTCTATCACAATGGAGGTAATGAAAAATATTTGTCTTTTACCGAAGGTAGATTACATGAAAATTTGTCTATCTACATTTCCCAAAAGTCCCATTATCAGAAGTACATCATCTAAATCTGAGCTGATATTAAATGTCCATGAACGGAATCACATCCAGTAGCATCTGCAGATTCAAGGATAGTCCTCCTATCTCAAGATTTTAAATTTAATCACATCTTCAAAGTCAATTTTGCCCTTCAGGTAAAATATTCACAGGAACTGGTGATCAGGAAGAGGATATCTGTTGAAGGGGCATTATATGTCTGCTATTGTGCTCAAACATTTTATTGAATAAAAGAAGCTAGATACCGTATTTTCTAACACTTCAAGCTATTTTTAGTACTCTGAATAGAAAAAAAAATCAGGCTCAGAAAAAAGCAAGGTAAAATTAACTTTTTAAAATCACAAAAAAGAAAGATGTGTAGTCTACATACTAATTATTAAAAGAGAATTTCCAAGATTTTCATCTCTAACTTACTATGGCAGCTCATGAACTATCCATAAGCCCTAATGATAAAGTCTGTCATCTCTATAGTGACTAAATTGCATGTTATTCTTTTTACATTTCCAGCTAGTATCCTATTTATTTAGTTTGCAACCTCTAAGCAGGTTACTAATTTGGGCATTGAATATGTCATTAAAGAGAAATGTTAAAGCCAATGGAGAATAAAGTATCATGAACATATATCAAAACCATGCATGTTTTCTCTGTCAGATATTGTGCAATCAGTTCCACTTAGGTAGAAATATAAGAATGGAGATTTGTAGCATTTGTGATATAGAAAATATTAATTATCTGAACCACATTTTAGCATACTGCCGTAAACTCTAACTTTCCTCCTAGAATCAAAGGCTTCACTTTCTTGATGAATGTAATAAACAACCTTAATATAACTAATCACTTTTTTAATTAATACATTTTATTGTTTCTATTTTACATATATATTGCCTCTAAATATGAATAGGGAAAACATATTTCATTTAATACTTCAACAATTGCTAACCTATGATTTTATATGTATGTGTATGCACATATGTGTAAGCATATGTGTAAAATTATAGTGTGGTTTTTACCAAAACCCATTTTTCTAGAAACAGAATGTAGTTCTCTTTGCAAAACTATTAGTAGGGTCAGATGGTTCAAGAAATAATGCAAATAGTAAAGTTCATCTTGGAATAGTGAATATATTTGTACATAATGTCCTGTTTTGAACAACTTAAGAGATTTGGGGTTAACAGCTGAATCTAAATCATTCATCCCCACAAAATTCTAAGTAGCAATAAAAAAGATTGTAGTTTCCAGGGTGTTTCATCTGCATCCTCTTCCAAGAAGTGATCCCTAAATATCTGACTTACTATCGTCTTGGCTTTAGGTTTAATTTGGGTTAATAGAGAAAAAAGAAAAAGAGAGAGAGAGAGAAACTGGCCCAAGGGTGAAGCTAAAGTAAGTATTTCTCTACTAATAACCCTATTTCATTTCTTCCTCCTCCACAAAGATATACCAATTGCTATATATTTGAATGTAGTTATTTAGAAAAGTCAGAATCTTTGAGTATGAACTTCATATTAAAACACTACTTTTATCAAACATGTTGATTAAAGACTCTTGGAACTATACCACAGGGACAGAGGTTTGGTGCAGTAGTTAAGACTCAGCTTAGGCCGGTGCCGCAGCTCAATAGGCTAATGCTCCGCCTGCGGCACCGCCACATCAGGTTCTAGTCCCGGTTGGGGTGCTGGATTCTGTCCCGGTTGCCCCTCTTCCAGGCCAGCTCTCTGCTATGGCCCGGGAGTACAGCGGAGGATGGCCCAAGTCCTTGGGCCCTACACCCGCATGGGAGACCAGGAGAAGCACCTGGCTCCTGGCTTTGGATCAGCGCGATGTGCCGGCTGCGGCGGCCATTGGAGGGTGAACCAACAGCAAAGGAAGACCTTTCTCTCTGTCTCTCTCTCTTTCACTGTCCACTCTGCCTATCAAAAAAAAAAAAAAAAAAAGACTCAGCTTAGAAGTTGCATACTATATTGGAGTTCTTGTGTTTCAGTCCTGGATCCACTCCTGATTCCAGCTTCCTGCTAATATGTACACTGGGTGGCACCAGGTAATAACTCAGGTACCTGAATCCCTGCCACCCACCCAAAAGCCCAAAATTGAGTTCCTGACTCCTGGTTCCTGTCTGACCCAGCTCTAGCTGTTATGGGGATTTGGGAAGCGACACATTGGATAGGATTTCTCTGTCTCTGTCTCTCTCCATCTTCTTCTCAAATACAATACACAGATAAAAATAAAGGAAAAATGTGATTATCTAAATAGATGTAGAAAAAAACATTTGACCAAAAGCCAGCACTTTCTCACAACAATAAAAGCTCACAAAACAAGAGATTGAAGTAAACTCCCTCAATTTGATAGAAAGAATCTGCAATAAATCAATAGCTAACATAATATATAACAGCTCCATAAGATCAGGAAGGAGACAACAGGATAGGCGTCCATCATTTCTATGTAACACTGTGGTAGAGGTTCTAACCACAGAAAACGAGCAATAAAAATGGAGCATTTGTATTGGAAATGAATAGGTATAATTATCTATTTTTACAGGTGGCATGATCTTATACAGAGAATATCCTAAAGAATCTAACAAAAACTGATAAAATTAATAAGTTTAGCAAATTTGAACACAAGATTGATATAGAAACATCATATTTCCTTTTATATACTAGCAATGAAAAACTTGAGAATGAAATTAAGAAAACATACCATTTAAAATACTGTAAAAATGGAATGTTTAAGAAAGTGAGTACTTCATAAACTGAAAACTTACAAACACTGTTGAAATCAATTAGAGAAGGCTTAAATGAATGGAAATACATTCTAATTTGATAAATTGGAAGATTCAATATTTTCAGGATGTCAATTTTTCCCAAATTAACCTAGAGGCCCAACACAATCCTTTCCAAAATTCCAAAGGTCCTATTTTTAGAAGCAATTGGCAAATTGATCATAAAATTCACATGGAAATGCAAGGGATTCAGAAAAGTCAAACAATCAAAAAATAATAAAATTGAAAATCCATGCTTTCCAATCTCAAAATTTATTACAAAAGTACAACAATCTAGACAGTGTGGTATTGGTATCAAGACAGACAAATAGAACAATGGGATTTCATTGAGCATCCAGAAGTAAACCTAAGCAAATGACTTCTGTTAAGGCATCAAGACAATTTAGTAGATGAAAGAATAATCTTAATACGATTTACTCTAACACTAGATACACACATGCAAACGAATTCATCTGGTCTCCTACTTCATTCCATATCCAAAAATTAAAACACAGCAACAGCTGTATGTCCAGCCTTGAGGTACCAGGGTTTGATACCCTGCCCCAGCTCCTCACTCCCAGCTTCTTGCTAATGCAGACCCATGGAAGCAGTAGTGAGAGCTCAAGTAACTGGATTCCTGCTACTCACAAGAGATCTGGAGTGCATTCCTGGTTCCTTTGGCCTTGGCCTACTTCCAACCAATGGCTTCCAACCAAATGCTTTTGCAGGCATTTGGGGAGTAAATCAGAAGAGAGGCGCTCTCCATATCTGTATCTCTCTTTCAAATAAAAGTTTAAAAAAACAACTTCAAAGAATCTAGGATCATACCTACTAACAAGCTAACTATTTAGCCTACCATAGTTTCCTGGATGGTGGCAGAAGACACAAGACTCTAGCATCAGAGACAAAGGACCACTCATTACAGGAATAGCAGTGGCTAGAGTACCTATGTTTGAATAGTTGTCAAATCCCCAGTTCTCACAAAACAACATGAAAGAAGGGAGGCCAGATGATGCCTGCTCACAAAGGGAGGTACATTACATGCAATCCTGAGCTCAGGGAAGCTAAATCTTTCATAACTGATAGTAAGCTTCCTTGAACTTTTTACCTAGCAATAGATCATCTTTATCAAACTGGACAGTGAACAAACTTGCCCCCTGTTCCACAAGGAGATGCTATATCATTTAAGGCTGTTCATTCTATATTATCCTTGAGAAGACAGTCCAGAACAAGGGCTATCAGATCCTCTGCTCACCAGCATGCGAAAATGCTAGAGATCCATGGAGAACTGCCTTCCAACATTTCTCAAATTCTCTCCTAGTTCAGGGCTGACTACAGAAAGTTATTAAATCACATTTATAGAATCTATTATGAATTTATTACAAATAATTTCATGTGGCCTTCATAGAACCTTACCATTATTATCTTCATCTTTCTGCTAAAGATGTCAGATGGCCCACATCAGATTCACAGAGAGCTATCATCACTGGTGATTTGCAAAGGAAGACTTTAACACGGTACATAAACCTACTGTACTTAGCTTCCCCTATCTGGAGTAAAGTTTCCCTTCTCAAGAATTAGAATCAAAACAAAAGACTGAGGCATCCAGAAATTGGTGCCATAACAAGAATATGTCCAGTCAAACTAAAACCATGGAAGATAATTAGCAAAAAGTCTTATTTTTTGAAATGGAAATCTCCAGAGAAAAGAATGGAACATTGATGCAAAGGCCAGCATTCCCAAGCCACATGAAACCCTACAAAAGGGAAAGACAAGCTTTACAGCTTTCATCAGAGTCTACTTCTTTCAATTGTGTTTCAGGAAAAAGTTCATTTTCCATAAAATTCTCTTTATGTCCCCAGGAAATTTCATGTTTTCTTTAAATTTTTAAAATGTATGGTTTTTGCATCTTTTAATCCCAGAAAAAATTTCAATACAATTTACCATCCTAAGAACATTTAGCCACTCAAACCATGAACTATTTCCTGCTTCACCAAAAGGATAAGTGCAACTGTCATGAACTCCTTTAACTGTACCTAAAAAGACCCGTCATATCAATGTTTACTAGAACATATATGAATATGGTAGCAATTTCATTTAGATTGCATGCCTATTTTATAGGTCAATTAATAGTCCTCTGATGGAAAGAAGTGTTTTTTCCCTCACTTCATGTTAGGGATTATATTTAAAACTAGGCTTTATAACCTTATGAGGCATAATAATGCTTGCTTTGGAAAAGCTATCAGCAGTTCTGAAAACTGTCACTTCGCTTTTGGAATCTTTTTGGTCTTTACTGACAAAAATGATCCACTTTATTATGGAAAGTGTTATTTTACTCTTGCTATGTCAGACAGTTTTGATTGCTTTACAAAGAGATCACAATGCTTTTTCCTTTTTTGACATATTTAAGTGAAAACTTTCATAATGTCAAGCCACTGTTTGATAGTTTCATAATTGCTAATGTATAAGGGAAATACAGTAAATAGATTCTGTCAAATATAACCCAATTTTCAGATGCTCATCATCATATTTTCTATGTAACTTTTCTTTCTGGGCTGCTGGATAAAAATATTACACTTGCAAATCCTCTTGTCCTGACATATCTACAATTTTAATTATTCTCCTCATTGAATTATGAGTATATTATCTGTAGACTTCAACAAATCATTTTGTTCTCCTGGTGTATGTTTGTACATTCAGGATAAAGTACAACAGAGGTAATGTTAATTATGTATAATGTTATGGAGGTTTCAACACCGATATGCAAATTTCATAATTATAAATAATATTATGAGACCCAACCTGACCTACTCCTGATTTACTGGATGTTAGTAATATAAATGACTAATATAGCCCTCATGGTCCTTCAACAACCAAGAATATAAAAGTCATGAACCAAAAAGATGTAATGGTGACTGATAATGAAGATACCATAATTAATCATATTTCCTGCTTATTAAATATATATAAAAAGTTCATATATTTTTCTTCTGAACAGCTGATCTTCCAGTGGACCATTTGATACTCAGCCAAGTTTAAAGTAGGTCAAACGTTTTGTTTTAAGAAACACTCCTGGGTGTGTTAACAACCTGAAAGGAAAGATTTTAACCCATTCCTTTGGCTACCATGCACCTAGCCCTGCTGGGATCTAGTATGTGACCAACAAAAGATCATGGTCCCTAAATATGTATATTTCTCTAGTCCTTTTCTTTAATCTTAGCATCCTCCTGACTCCCAAGGAGATAACATTTATGAGCATGAACTGCCAATCCAGCTGTGCTCTCTGTATTTCTAATTCTTACTGATACTTTCCTGTTGGAAAATTTTCTCTGAATGTAGTAAAATCCTTAAAGGTTAACATTTACAAAATAAACACTTTACTGTGTACGAATTAACATCAAATACAAACCTGCATCACATTTCCTCTACCATTTATCATTATTGTACGATGTTCTGGGATCAACTTTGGAGTCTTTTCCCCCTCTCTTCCTTTCATCCCTACTATCAAATGTAACACTCTTAGCTGCTTAGAAACATGTTTAATTTATAGTAATGCTGAAATTATTAATGAATTGTAGACATAGTATAAGAGCAAATCGTACTCAAAGTTGCATTATAATATAGTTGATACATTAACCCCAAGACCCATGTCTTGCTCCTTTTGCACAAATTTTAAAAATTAGTCAGTGGCACTAATCCTGTCTTTATATTTTCATTGCAACTACCTCTACCTTATGCCTGAACTACCAAAACAGCAGTGTTCTATTGGCTTGGGTATCCCCACTTAGTCATTTTATTTTATTTAAAATTTTATTTTATTTGAAAGTTAGAGACAGATGGAGATACAGAGATCTCCCATCTGCTGGTTCACTTCCCTAAATGACTACAATAATTTGAGCCAGGCCAGGTTAAATCCAGGAGCCAGGAGGTTCTCCCAGGTCTTCCACTTGGGTGTAGCAGCCCAAGCACTTGGGCCATTTTCCCCTGCTTTTCCCAGGTGCATTAGAAGGGATCTGGTCAGAAGTGGAGCAGCATGGACACAAACCAGTGCCCTTATGTCATTCCAGTGTCCCAGGCTGCAGCTTAACACATTATACCACAAGACAGGCCCCATGTCTTTATTTTATTCTGCTTACTTTCCCACATTGATCAAGATCATGTTGTGTTCTGCCATATTCCAACGTAATTTCTTAAAGTACCAATCATCAGTTGAATAAAGTCTGAACTCCTTATTCTAACATTTGAGGTTCTCCTATAATAACTAAAGCATAAAATAACAGAGATCGGACTAGGAATTAGATGAGTAAAGAAATTTATCCACCACTAATTACATTAATCTACCTCTAAGTCTCCTTCTTTAAAGTAAATGCATGAAACAAATGCCTAGTTATAGAATCACATGTCTGCATTTGAAATCTGCACTTCCATTACTTCACCATGCGCTGCCTTCTTTCCAGGCCAATGAAACTGCCTTTCCACAGAAAATCATGTTGTAAGTATTATACCTGCCAAAGTTTTTGCCATCGCCATTCCTCTCTGCATGCAATACTTCACTATTACCCCCAATAATATATTAGCCATATATCTTGATTATATATTTCAAAAAAATTTCCTTAACCAGAACATAAAACCACGTCCTATGAACTTCCAAAATACACATATTTTGTTTGTCTTGTAACTGTACAAACATTTCTTTATATTGTATCTGTTCTTTAAAAAGTATTTCATTATAGCAATTATAGATGCACAGCATAAATGAGTAGAAGGTATAGAGATTTCCCATACACACTTTTTTTTTTTTTTGACTGATAGAGTTAGACAGTGAGAGAGAGAGCGACAGAGAGAAAGGTCTTCCTTCCGTTGGCTCATTCCCCAAATGGCTGCTACGGTGCGCTGCGCCGATCTGAAGCCAAGAGCCAGGTGCTTCCTCCTGTTCTCCCATGCAGGTGCAGGGCCCAAGCACTTGAACCATCCTCCACTGCCTTCCCAGGTCACAGCAGAGAGCTGAACTGGAAGAGGAGCAACCGGGACAGAATCCAGCACTCCAACCATGACTAGAACCCAGGGTGCCGGCACCACAGGCGGAAGACTAGCCAAGTGAGCCACAGTGCCAGCCCTACAACATGTGCCTAACCTTCCTCACCATCCACTTGCCACACCAGTGCGGTATACTTGTTCTGAGTGATAAACCTACATTGACATGTCATTAGCAACCAAAGTTCATAGGCTACATTAGGGTTCACTCACAGTGCTGTATATATTAGAGGTTGTGACAAATATCTAATGAAATGTATTCACCATCATCATAAAATCAAGAGTAGTTTCAGTGCCCTGAAAATCCTTTATGCTTTGCCTACCATCCTTCCTTCATCCTTAAACCCAAGGAAACACTAATCCTTTTTCTATATCCATAGTCCTGTCTTTTCCAGAGTGTCAAATAGTTGGAATCATACAGTATGTAGCCTATTCAGGCTGGTTTCTTTTAGTTAGTAATAGGCACTAAAACTTCTCCCATGTCTTTTCATAGCTTGGGACTCATTTCCATTTAGGGCTGAAAAATATCCCATCGTCTGGATATGCCAGTTATTTTATCTACTTAGCTACTAAAGGACTTCCTGGTTGCTTCCAAGTCTGCAAAGTTATATAAAAAACTTCTATAAAAATCCATGTGCAGGGGGCCGGTGCTGTGGCTTACTTGGTTAACCCTCCACCTGCGGCGCCGGCATCCCATATGGGCACCGGGTTCTAGTCCCTGTTGTTCCTCTTCCAGTCCAGCTCTCTGCTGTGGCCTGGGAGGGCAGCAGAGGATGGCCCAAGTGCTTGGGCCCCTGCATCCACATAGGAGACCAGGAGGAAGCACCTGGCTCCTGGCTTCGGATTGGCGCAGTGCTGGCCGTAGTGGCCATCTGGGGAGTGAACCAACAGAAGGAAGACCTTTCTCTCTGTCTCTCTCTCTCTCTCTCTCACTGTCTATAACTCTACCTGTCAAATAAATTAAATAAAAAATAAAAAAAATCTATGTGCAGGTTTTTGTGTGGACCCAAGTTTTCAACTCCTTTGGATAAATACCAATGATTCCATGATAAGAGTATGTTTAGTTTTTTTTTTCTTTTTTTAACTTTTATTTAATAATTATAAATTTACAAAGTCCAGCTTTTGGATTACAGTGGCTTTTCCCCCCCATAACTTCCCTCCCACCCGCAGCCCTCCCATTTCCCACTCCCTCTCCCCTTCCATTCACATCAAGATTCATTTTCAATTATCTTTATATACAGAAGATCAATTTAGTATATATTAAGTAAAGATTTCAACAGTTTGCACCCACACAGAAACACAAAGTGCAAAGTACTGTTTGAGTACTAGTTATAGCATTAATTCACATTGTACAACACATTAAGGACAGAGATCCTACATGGGGAATAAGTGCACAGTGACTCCTGTTGTTGACTTAACAATTGACACTCCTGTTTATGGCGTCAGTAATCACCCTAGGTTCTTGTCATGAGCTGCCAAGGCTATGGAAGCCTTTTAAGTTCGCCAACTCTGATCTTATTTAGACAAGGTCATAGACAAAGTGGAAGTTTTTTAAGAAACTGTGAGACGGCCTTCCAAAGAGGCTGTGCTGTTTAGTATTCCTATTGTACAACATCCTCTCTACCACTTGGTCTTAGTAGTGTTTAGAATTTTGGCAACCCTCTAATAGGTATGTAGTTATATCTCATGGTTATTTTAATTTTCTGTTTTCTCTCTTTTAAAATGTATTTATTTGAAAGGCAGAATTAGAGAAAAGTGAGATCTTCTGTTTCATCTACTGGTTCACTCTCGCACACGGCCACACTAGCCAGAGCTGGGCCTAGCAGAAACTAGGAACCTAAAACTGCATCTGGATCTCCCATGTGGGTGGCAGGGGCCCAAGTACTTGGGTCATCTTCCATAGTCTTCCCAGGATCAGAAGAGAAGCAGCAGAGACTCAAACCAGTGCTCTGACATAGGATAGGTATGGTACAAACAGCAGACTTAACTCACCATATTGCAATGCCAACCCCTTAATTTGCCATTGTCTAAGAACCTATCATGTCCAATATTGTAGCTCTTTTTGTACACATTATATCCCCATGTTAATTACAAACCTCTTAAGAGCAGTAAAACTCATTCATCTTTCTGTCATCCACTGAATGTAGTATAATACCTTATATATACATGCCACTCAAATAATTGTTAGAGTAAGGTCAGGACTCGACCACAAAAATGAAAGAAGGGCTGGCGCCACAGCTCACTAGGCTAATCCTCCACCTGCGGCGCCGGCACCTCAGGTTCTAGTCCCAGTTGGGGCGCTGGATTCTGTCCTGGTTATTCCTCTTCCTGTCCAGCTCTCTGCTGTGGCCTGGGAAGGCAGTGGAGGATGGCCCAAGTGCTTGGGCCCTGCATCCGCATGGGAGACCAGGAAGAAGCACCTGGCTCCTGGCTTCGGATCGGCATAGCACCGGCCATGGCAGCCATTTAGGGGGTGAACCAATGGAATGAAGACCTTTCTCTCTGTCTCTCTCTCTCACTAACTCTTCCTGTCAAAAAAAAAAAAAAAATGAGAGAAGGCCTGTCTCCATGGATCAGAATGGCAAATTCAGCCTCAGAAGTGTCTAATGCCAGATGTAGGCATTTCTGAGATTTGTAGTAATTTTGTGTAATATAGGTATTATATTATTTTTATGTATTGTATGTAATTTTATGTATTATTTTGGAAAATAATCTTTATGTTATTTGTATTCCTCCTGGTTAAAAGATCAGATTTATGAACTCAAAGTATATAATATTAATGCACCTTTTTGTTATTTTTTTGTTTGCATAGGCAGAAGGTGATTAAAGGCAAAGTGAGCTATATTTATAATATTAATTCCTGTCCAGGACCTCCTGAAACATTAGGTCATTAAGTTCATTTACTCAAATATTTATTGAATGTTTACCATATTAAAGGTGATACTCTAGAACAGGTGAGTAAAATCAAAGAAAGTCCCTACTGATGAAGTCGCTAACTAAGTTATACATTGAAGTTCTTCCCCCATTTCTAATAATACATATTAAGGTACCCCATCCATTGTATTTTGAGTTAACATATTCTATTTCAGAAATAAATCAACCATCTAAAACAATACAATGGAACTGTTTAAGCTGAGTTGAAATATTTGTTTTATTCATGAGTTATAAAATTAATACATATTTTAAATATTTAAATCCACAAGACTCACACTAGCAGTGCCCTACAGACTTGGAGATGCCTTTTTAAGTGTCCTTTTGAGTGTTGCCATGACCTCATCATGCTTCCCATCCAAATGCCACATTTGACAACTGTGTGTATGAGTTTTTTTAAGTTATAATTCTAATAGTAGAGAAAGTTATACATATATATATGCATACATAATACTTATAATACACATGTAAGTATTAGATTTACTGCACATACATATACTTTTACTGCCAAATGAATTTCAATATCTGTTTTGGCAGGAATTCAGATTTATAAACAGCAAGCTTCTGTCTAGAATTGGGATCCATATAAAGAGGCAAGAAATATTAATTGATATTCACCATAATTCCAAGAACTAAGAATGCTTATCTTTAGATGAGGATATCTAGGGGCCATCTGTAGCACATCTCATGGAAATAAAAGCTTAGAATATAAATTAGTCTCTTAAAATGTAATGCAACTGGACAAGATTATATATATATATATATATATATATATGAGTTTATGAATCTCCCAAGTGTTTTTCTACAAATTATTGTCAAATAATAACTATAACCACTAAAATTTTTATTATGTTTATATATCCAGCATTTATATGAATGAATGTACTGGATAAAACCAGTTACAATGAGTAAAATGCATGCTTTGAATTGTAGGTAGTATTTGCCAGGTTATAGGGAATCAATCTCTTCATCATCCTTGTGGTTTATAGTCATAAACTGAGTGAGATGGCTTGAAAAAAGAGTCCAAAAACAATATTAATGTGCAAAAGTAGTGAATGGAAGTTTTAGGCTTTTGTTATTTAAAATTAAAATAATATTTTAATTTAAATGTACATATAACTAATTTTGATCATTTTAGAATTATGTGTTTTATTGTAATTATATATTTCCCTATCTAAAATATGGTATTTAGATTAGTATATTATAGCAATTATTTTGTATTTTTAAATAATGACAAATAGTATTTCATAGATAGATTTCTGGATCACAATGCAAAACTGTTTCACATACAATTATAAATATATGTTAAAACAGTCAAAGAAACCCACTGGGCCCCATAAATCAAAAGTAGCCCATGTTATGTAAGTGCTAGGGAGATATTGATCAAAAATCACCAGACAAGCTAATAAACTTTAGTTTTAAATAATAGGAAATAGGATCTATATGTTCTTAAACATATGGCTACATAATTATGGCAGTTTCACCCTGTCCTGGTTTTATATGATAAAGCATAAATATGTGAGTGTATGCCTTCCCAATTCTACTAGCTTCATAGTTTCAGAGTGTATTATCAGTAGGAAAATAGTAGTTACATCCCATTAACTTCACTTGGTTTGTCTACACCTTTGGGAAACTGAATTATACAATCCCGAAGAAAATACATACTGAGATAATATGTTATGGCAAGATAGGATAAAACAACTGATCACTCATGTCAGTGAAGACAATTTTTCCATAATGAACAGAATAGCCTATTTTAAATTACTTATACAACTAACATTTCATACAGAAAAATGTTCAGAGGCAATGTTGTTACAGATTTTGTTCTGTGTCAAGAAGATTCCATTATGATCCAAATAATCACTTTCTATTTTTATCCTCTGGCATCATCCCCATATCAGGTCTATCCCTCTGGTGATTGCAAGATGGCCTCAGAAGTCCCAGGTTGGCAGGGAGTGGTTGGGGGGTGGGAGGGTGGCATTTGGCACAGTGGTTGAGATCTCTCTTTTGATGCTTGCATTCTTTATCAGAGTGCCTAGGTTTCAGTCTTACCTCCACTTCCAATTCCAGTTTCATGCTGATGCCCACCCTGGGAGGCAGGAGTACTGGCTCAACCAGCTGGGTTCCTGCCACCTGTATGGGAAACCCTGATGGAGTTCTTGACTCCTAGCTTCTACCTGGCCCAACCCCAGCTCATAAAGGCATCTGGGGAATGAAATAACAGATGAAAGATCAGTCTATTTATCCATCTGTCTCTCTCTCTCTCCCTTTCAAATAAATTAATTAATTAATAATAAAAAAAAAAGCTATGTCCCAGATTTCTTGTGTTAGGGATTTTCCCCTCAAAGTCTTACGTTAACATTACTAAGACTACGGGAACTTCATACCATTGCCATGCTTAGAGGTGGGGCCTTTGGAAGATGATTGGATTGGATCAGATAGTTAGGGGGGATCCCTATGATAAAATCATGGTGTCTTTATAAGAGACCTTATAGGGCCGGCGCCGTGACTTAACAGGCTAATCCTCCGCCTTGCGGTGCCGGCACACCGGGTTCTAGTCCCGGTTGGGGCGCCGGATTCTATCCCGGTTGCCCCTCTTCCAGGCCAGCTCTCTGCTATGGCCCGGGAAGGCAGTGGAGGATGGCCCAAGTCCTTGGGCCCTGCACCCGCATGGGAGACCAGGAGAAGCACCTGGCTCCTGGCTTCGGATCAGCGAGATGCGCCAGCCGCAGCGGCCATAGGAGGGTGAACCAACAGCAAAAAGGAAGACCTTTCTCTCTCTCTCACTATCCACTCTGCCTGTCAAATAAATAAATAAATAAATAAGAGACCTTATAGACATACATACACAACACTCTGTTTCCAGGCTCACCATGTGGATCCTTCCTCTGCACACACTCCACTGTTACCACCTGCCACCTTAACCAGATGCCAAACCAATGGGCCTGACCTTGGCTTTTAATCTCCGAAACTGTGAGCTAAATAAACCACTTCTCCTTGAAGTTAGTTTCCTCAGGTATTTCACTGCAGTAATTAAAATCGGACTAATACAGGTCCCATTGGCCAGATTGAATTT
The DNA here is from genome assembly GCF_033115175.1 of Lepus europaeus. NCBI lineage: Eukaryota > Metazoa > Chordata > Mammalia > Lagomorpha > Leporidae > Lepus > Lepus europaeus. The sequence continues at coordinate 82,529,499 of NC_084835.1, forward strand.
ATATTCCGGTGCTCTACTGTAAGGAAAGTTGGAAAGGAAAGTATGCAGTATATTCAAGATTTATAAAAAGAAGCAGTCCCTGCCAACAGAATAAAGCCAGAGGAGGCTAGAGGTGGGGAACATTAGCCATCCTTCAGCTACATACCTATTGCTTCTCCACACACCTATATACACACATGTGCATTCTCCTCCTACAATTATTCATTTGTATACAGGAGATTTTGTTTTTATGATTTGCTAAGATGTCAAATGTAAATCAGCCCACTATGTAAATTTAGACGGTATGATAAAGCGCTTAAATCTTGGGAATACTTTTAGCTAAAAGGATTTATATGCCTTTGTTGGCATCTGCAAAAGCAAGGAACCCTCACGTGTTTTAGCTACTGGAGGAAAACACAGGGAGAAAACTCCATGAGACTAGACTGGACAATAAATTTTTTATATGAACCCAAAAGTAAGGAAACAAAAGCAAAACAAACATAAAGTACTATACTACATCAAATTAAAAACCAAAAAAAAAAAAAAAAGAAAAAGAAACAAAATCAAGGTGGGTATTTTGCAGCAGATTAAGCCACCAGTTGGGACTTTCATATCCCATATCAGAGTACTGGTTTGAGTCCTGGATGCTCCATTTCTGATCCAGCTTCCTGCTAATGCTTCCCGGGAGACAGCAAAAGATAGCAAGTACATGGGCCCCTACTACCCACAAGGGAGATCTGAGCTGAGTTCTTGGATCCTGACCTCTCCTGGCCCTGCCCTGGCTATTTCAGCCATTGAGGGAGTGAAACTGCAGAAACTGCAAATGGAAGATCTCTCTCTCTCTCTCTGTTTCTCTCTCTCTCTCATACGTACACACACACACACACACACTGCCCTATGCCTTTCAAATAGATGAATAAAAATAATTGAACATTTTTAAAGAGATATCCTAAAATCAAAAGCTTCTGAACAAAAAAACAAGAGAAGACCTACAGAATGGGAGTGAATACTTACAAAGTATACATCAGCTAAAGGGTTAATAGTCAAACTATATAAGGACTTCAAGTGACTCAATAATAAGAAAACAACCTGATTTTTAAAATGGGCAAAGGATCTTAATATTTTTTAGAAGAAGACATGCAAATGGCCAAGAAATACATTTTTAAAAATTGCTCAAATTCACCAATTATTAGAGAAATACAAATTTAACCCACAATGATGCATCATATCACCTCACATCTATTATTAAAATATAAAAGACAACATGTGTTAGAGATTATGTGGATAAAAGGGAATTCTTGCACAGTATTCATGGGAATATATACTAGTGTAGCCATTATGAAAAACAGCATGGAGTTTCTTAAAAAAACTGAAGATAAAATTACCTTTTTATGCAGAAATCCCACTATCTATAGAAATCAAAAATCTGAACTCACAGAAATAGAATAGAATGATAGTTACCAGAGGCAGAAGTGGTGGGTACAGACTGGGAAGATGATGTGTTAGCCAAATGATACCAAATTTCAGCTAATAAGAATAAACTCAAGATATCTAATATATAATATTGTGACTATAGTTAATAACAATATATTGCATTCTTGAACATGACTAAGAGAATAAAATTAAGTGTTTTTATCATGAAGAAAGTATGTGAAGAAATGTAAATGTTAATTAGCTCAATCTAGTCATTTCACATTGTGTACCTATTTCAAAAAACATATCGTACTATATATATATATATATACAATTTTATTTGACAATAAAAAATAAACAATATAAATTTAGGGGAAAAAAAGAAGGGAAGTGGAGTGGGAGGGAAGCGGGAAACAGAGGAAAGAAAATAGGAAAACTAAAAGCAGCATTTTGTGGCTGAATTAATGTATTTATCTCTTCATGTTAATTGAACAAAATCTAACAATCCCTAGCATCTCAACACAACTTTGCTTGAATTTTAAATATTAAAAAAGTTATTTTTTTTACCTTACCCATCTTCCAATAGCTACTATCTTAGCTAAATAATCTTAAGCAGTTCTTAGATGATAGGGTTATGGGTAATGAATGCATGTAATAGAGAAACTATCCACGTGGATGCAAATATCATTTGTAAACATTGCGATATTTAGCTAACTTACTTCAACCTATAACTAAATTTGATGAAAACTTTATAGTGAAAAAGACTTTTCAAATGACTTAGCAGAATCTTATAATAATTATAGCTTTGCATTAAGTCATTTATATATAAAATCAGAAAAGGCACATTTTCAGAAAATACTGAGATGCCTTCATGAAATACTGAGGTATGATTACGATATTTTTCTCAAATATTCATTTTATGGATCATATCTTTGACAACCTATATATTCCTAAATTCTTTTTCTCAAACTTTGAATTAATAAAAATAATATAAGGATAAGCCATAAATAACAAAATATTTATTAACATAAAAACCCAAGTAAGTAAGAAAAGACAAAAGTTACAAATCTTGATGCTTCCATTAGTACACAATAATGGAGAGATGAAAGTCAGTTTCTATAAATTTTCCAAGGTATTGCTAGATTGCTAATTTTTAGGATAAGAGTGCCAAGTTCCTTTTTAAGTCTCTGTATTTGTAAAGCAAATGCTGGTTTTCTCAACAAGAATCCTAATTAACTTTAATAAAGATAGGTACCTACGTGTGCTAAAATATGCTTTTTTATTGCCATTGCCTTCTGGTTTAGTATATCAGTTTTTAATGTATTTTAATTTCCACTGCAATTGTCAAAATATCTTATACTTCAAAAAAATGTCACCTTGCCTGGAATTATTTACTGGCATTGCCTCAGTAAGGTAAAATATCATGACATTCATATTGGGTGTATGAGTGGATCAATACCCTTCCCAGTAGATAATGAATTCATTTTTCTGACCTTCATGTTAATCTCTATCCAAATTTCTCACTTTAAAAAAAATTAAGCAACTACAGAAGGTCACAGAGGAAATAATTGTACTCATGAAGACCACAAAAAGCAATATATCTCATTTTCTGACTTACAGATAGATGATTATGAAGATTTTCTTCTTATGTTTGAAAAAAATGAATGCAAAATAAGATTCCCTTCAAGGATGTCTATACTGAAACCACTGTTTTCCTGGTGCTCCTTTAGGACAGGAAACTTGTCTGCACTATTGCACTTGGTTCACTGGGAGGAGATCTTGCTGCTTAAATAAACGTGTGCACACACTTTTCCCTTATAGAAACACTAAGGACCTTCAACTAGATCACAAAGGGTCTATCATCTTGTTTTAATCAAACTAAGAAAGATGACTGCTGAAACATCATAAATCTTATGGAAAACTCTGATCTGAGCCATTTGAGACTAAAAACCACACACAGTCATATTTTCAACCCTGCAGAGCCAGAATCACAAAGCAGTTCGAGAGCACAGCATAATTCAGTAAATAATAAAGTAAATGGCCTGTCCTCAAAGTGAAGGTGGAATTACTGAAGTATTGTTAGTAGAACATGAATTTTGATTAGATGTTCACAGCAGGGATTTGGGGGCCCTCAAGCTAACATTTCTTAAGAGATTTGGTCACATTCTCGTAGCTGCAAACCATATGTATTTGCAGCAAAGTTCCATGCAATGGGAAGATTATTGGTATTTACAGAAGCCAGCAAGAAAAGATGTTTCCTTTGCAAAAGTTTGATTTATTTTCCATTAACTTTTGCCTTTTTTCCATGTAGAGAAGCCACATTTAAAGGTTTAAGAAACCAAATAATGTTCAACAAATCAATATTTCTTCCCAGTTGAATGACAGAAGATTAACTATATGTGGTTATGAAACAATTTTATAATTCTTTAGATGTTTTTGATAGCAGTCTTTAAGAATGTCTTGTAAAATTAATAAGTACAAATTTTAGAGCTTTTTGAAGTGGATTTTCTGCTGTTTTTGCAGTCTTTTAGATGTCCTTAAACAGTAGGCTTAGCTACTGTTTTGAATTTTGTTGTTTTCTTTAGGAACAGGGGCAGGAGAGGTAATGATGGATTTGTACAGATCCATAACACTCACTTATACAACAGTGTTTATGGATGGAGAAAATAGAAAAAGCTACAAACTCGTTAATAAAACACAATGTATAAAATGGAGATTAAGTAGGTTTCATAATAATATTCTATTCCATTTTATTATGTTTTTACAAATAAGAGAATATAAAGAAAAAAGAAATCTATGATATTTATCATTTTTCTGGTAATTTTATCCTTTTAAATCAAGAATAAGTGGAAATACCATTTCAGAATTGAGCAGATTCATAGGTAAAATCACGCTCCACTCCTTAATTTTATAGTTCATCAAGATGAGTTAAAGAAGGGTTGTGGAAGGTGGTTTGAGTCCAGACAGAGGGAACACCATCTACAAAGGTCTTTGTTAGGAGGAAGAATAATGAATTTAAGGAAAAGAACAAAGACAGAGCAACACAATTGCCTAATGTAAAGAGAGGAAATATATTGGGAAAAAATGAACAGAAATTTATAGGACAATATCAACAATTCTATCATATGGGGAGTAGAAAGTCTAGAAGGAAAGAAAAAAAATAGTTGAAGAAATATTCGACAAAAAATTCTCACATTTGGTGCAGGACACACATTTCCATGATAACATCAATATCAAGAAGCTCAGTTACTAAATGTCTCAGTCATATTGAGTCATACTGAGGCAAATCAGACATATCTGATTTGATCACTTTATACTCCATATATGTGTCATGAGTATGCACTGTATACCATAAAAATGCACAAGTACTACATGTTAATTAAAAATAAAGAAAAATACATTATATTTTTAAAGACTCACAAAATTAAAAAGAGAAAGAAAAACCCCACCTATTCATATCACAGTGGAACTGCTAAAAACCAATGATTAAAAGATAATCTTCAAGAAGAAAAGCAATAATACATTGCACACAAAAGAATGTCAACTTGAATAACTAT